>NC_090937.1:1210636101-1211886101 GCF_040938575.1 Ambystoma mexicanum
CCAGAAGCATATCAACAAACCTATTGCAAATGTGATGCATGTTTGGTCTAGCTATTCCCATGTTAGCATCTACGATATCATGGTCTAATTTGTCTAATTGTAATGAAATGTGTAAATGTCGTACCTCTGCGACCCACAGATCCAATTTGCAATATACTAAAAGTCAAATCAACATAATAGGTTGAAGGGGACTGAGGATGTGGTGATAAAGGAAGGCCACTAGAGGGTGATGGTTAAGGAAATAAGGGTATATGAGACAGAGTTCCAAAAAGGTATTTCAGCTGGTGGCGTGACTGTTGTTGTGATCTGTGCCTAACCTGCAAACCACTACACCCGATTGTGGGATTGGCTCAACCCTTTCTTTTTGGATGAAGTAATGAATATTTGCTTCATGAACATATGTTTCAATTATGACTTGTCTTATATTTTTTGTCAGGTTTAAATATCCTGTGGATGGATCTTTGAAAGCCATATTTAATAAACAGTGTACTAGTTTAGACCTTGCATAACAACTTTTTAGAAAGCATTCTATTGGTTCTACATTGAAGATTGAATAGGAGAAGATGATGTCTCCTCTCCTGTTAAAAATTGGAACTGAGGCACCAGGAGACTAGAGCTTCAATCCCCACCTTCCACAATTGACATAGTATGTGACCCTGAACAATTAATTTGTCATCACTGTGCTTTGTTTTCCTTTACTGTGTTAGGAAGGGGGCAGCCCCGTCCCACCCCCCTAGGCGCTTTAGACTGAGACGAGATGCATTCAAAGCACTATGATGGGGCAGGGTAGAGGGAAGATGGTGAGAGGGACACCTCCCAGTTTAACAGGACCCCACTCCAGTATAACCAAAAATAGTCTATACAAATAATACAGCATAAGGCATTGCTATTTTGCGTATCTATTAGTAACCATAGGTAGAAGGGAAGGCCTGCACAGGAAATACAAAATTGCATGCACTAGGCCCAAATTTGCAAGAAAAGAGAAATCCTCAGCCATTCCTGAGCTCTCATGAGGCCAGTCCACATCCCCAACTGCCACACAAGGCATACTCATTGTTCTAACAGTGTTGCAAAGATGTTCGAGAGGAATGTGCCCTACAAGGCTGTGATCACAGACTGGCGCCTGGTGTGCATGTTTTCTCACACTGGCCAAAGCATGAACCGGCCTACCACAGGTGACGACGAGCTACAGCTCATATATCTGACTAAAAGTTAAGAACTTTGAATTCCATGGCACGAGGTGCCCTTTGACCACCAACCCCAAAGTAACATGTCCTGAGATGTTCAACGAGTACGGACAGGGTACATCGTTGAAGTGACAATCATGTGATTTGAATTGTATGGTGCTGGGAGGGATACATTATAGTTAAAAACGAGGGTAGAGACCTTGGAGCAGGATGGCGCGGAGGGGAGTGAGTGAAATGTATGTGTGATGGTTTTAGTGCCCCAGAACCTCCTTTGTGCCCATTTTAAGGGCTGCCAAGTCTACCGTATGAGTGATAAAATAGTTGTATGGTAGGAGTATAATTAATTTGTTTTCTGACCTTTGGCGTAAGAAGAAGATCCCACATGGGGCAGGCAGATCCTGTATAGGTGCACACCAACCAGCCGCATGTTGTTTTTACCTATGTAATTGCCTCATGTATGATGACATTTTGCTTGATAAGATTCTGCTCGCACTACTTTTCGGCAGAACGTTCTTAGCAGCAGAGTTCTTTGCTGTTGCTCTCATCTGTGTGTGAGAATAAAAACGTGTTATCCTTACAAGATCGACTTGGGCATTTCTTCCCTAGCGGGTTGTATTCTCTCTGGTTTGAGCGTTCAGGGACTAGCCTTCAATCGGTGACCCCAACCAGATCCCAGCACCCCTGTACCTGCAGAGGCTTCCAGGCAGCTTCTCCAGAAGGAGCCACGCCTACCTAAAGTGAATGGTCCCAAAAAAACATGTGTTCCAAAGTGGTTTAGCAGGAGCCATTTTAAGAGAAGTCCTCTCTGCTCTTTGAAGAAGTGTGCGCCACTGACAAGAGTGCAGGCCAGTGTTGGAACCCTGTGACGAAGAAATTCGGGGGAGCATGCACATGTGTGTAGACTCTTGTAAGAGATAACAAGTAGGGGACAGATGCATGGGGAAGTGTGAAAGGTGTGAATACGTGGAGAGCGAAGTCGTCGATGTGACATGGATGAGGTCAAGGTTATTTTTTGTCAGAATTTGTACTCTTAAGAGAGTGTTTCGGCAGGGCATTATAAGATAGTACATCATAAGGTAATGCAAAGGTACAGCAGGGAGCCCCTCCATGGAAGGGGTGGGAAGGTGGTACCACAAGACAGTATATTATTTAAAGGAGGAATATAGAAATAAAACTAGTGGTAGCATAATAGGCCTGACATAAGTAGTGGATGTTATATTAGCTTGTAATTTGATTGCATGATATTTGTGTTTTATTGAATAAAGAACAGGCCCTAGAAGGGGCGGTAAGTGTGAGCAGTGTGGTATTGGATGGTTTTGTGGTGTGGGGGTTGATTTTCTTTTTTTGTCAAAAAACAAGCGGCAGCGTGCCCGGTGCATTAGCCAGACTTTGCGGGGTTAGTAAGCGATAGAAATCACTAGCATGGCGGGTGTAACACCAATACAACATATGTATAAGGCCCTGCCACTGTATCATGACAGGGTGTAAAAATATCATAAGCAGTGGATCGCGGAGACAGGAAGATGGGGGATGCCCTGCCCAAGAACATCTTGGTACACATGCCCACATTTTTAGTTGCAAAATATAAGGGGAGGCAGCTACAGAAGAGAAAAGAAATTCTAGATCTCTGGCATATGTTTGAAGATTCAGAAGATCAAAGGAACGGAGTAGAGGTGCAGAGACAGAAAGATGGGAAGTGCAGAAAGGGAGAAGGACAGGGAAGGGGGCCAGTGGAGTCCAAAGTATTATATGACTTGACAGCATATCTCGCAGAAGGATACACCAATCTCAGCTATGTACCCATTGCAATAGGGACCCCTTCTGCTGTAGTAGGGTCCCCTTCAGCATTCAGCACCAGTAATGCTACAGGCTACTGCTCCCCTACCTCCGTATACTCACCTGCCTAAAGTATCACATCAGAGGGTTACATGTGAAGGAAGTTTGAGGATAGGTTGACAGGACTGATAACAGAACTGTGAAGAGTACAGACATCCCCAAGAACAGTAAGGCATTCAGATGCATCAAGAGAAGGGTGGGGGAGAATGGAAATCAGGGGGAAGTGTTGCTTAGGATGGTTACTGAAGGAATAAGACATGTAGGTGTTGAGAAAGAATAAGCATGGGCGGGTGGATAATCCTAGGAGAGGAGAATACGGTGTTGGGAGAGAATGTGGAAGAAGAGGACAATGATACATTTATGATGGTCAGAGTGAAGGAGCAGAAGGGGGGTGAAGAGGCAACTGAGAATACCCCCTAAGCAGAGGTACTGTGGGGGGGCAGGTTGAGGAGCAGGGCCGGCCGGATGGTGTTGGTAAAGAAAAGAGGGGTCATGAAGAAGGGTGTGGAAGTATGGCGAAGATGCAGAGTCCCATCATGCATGAATGGGCAGGGAGGACAACGT
The DNA here is from genome assembly GCF_040938575.1 of Ambystoma mexicanum. NCBI lineage: Eukaryota > Metazoa > Chordata > Amphibia > Caudata > Ambystomatidae > Ambystoma > Ambystoma mexicanum. Next base: position 1,210,639,689 of record NC_090937.1, read on the forward strand.
ATGTGCTCTGCCCCAAATGGATAAGAATAATTTAATGAATGCACTCCCGCAGCCCACAGAAGGGGCAATCAAGTGGATATATGAATTTGAAAAACAAACAGCAGGAGAGCTCTTGGCAATAGGGGATCTCAAGAGCTTGATGGTTGATTTAATTGGCGACCAGGCTGGGGACGTGTGTGTTAAGGACGGATAGCGGGGTGTAACAATGAGGGAAAATGCACATGACGGAGCACTAGTTAATGGAGTTAGAGCACAGGTATGGGACGGTCTACGGAGGGCCTTCCCAGATACCGCTGATTTAAAGTCTGTGATGCAGTATACTATGGGTGATGATGAGGACCCAGCTAGATTGCAAGAGATTTGGAGAGCTAAAACGGGAGGGACGTGGGATCAGTCAATATCATTTTTCAAGAGGAGGAGGGTTTGAACCCAGGGGGGTGGGTTTGGACCATCTCAATGTTGGAATTGTTCAAGTTGGGGGCATTTTGCAAGGGAATGCAGAAGTAGGTCTGCAGTGGAGTAAAATTATGGTAAAACCAAGGTTATCAGAGCCAAGGCTATCCCAAAAGCCTCAAGCATCTAACATGCGAGTGTTGCATCCATCACTGCAGCAGCAGGGTGGTGCTTCCCCGGTGAACAGGGCATCAAGTGAGCATACCACTCTCTTTAGAGGAGCAGCAGTGAAAGGAGGTAACAGCTTCTCGCTTCCTGGAATAAACACATACCCTGAGTAGGACAATCCAAAGAGAGCACTTGCGTTTCAGGTATTGTTGATGACCATCCACCCTGAAGAGGAACCTGTGTTGGGGCGGAGATAGGAAACATGTTCATGATGGACTCTGGTGCCTCTAAATCAGTATCATGGAAGGAAATTATCACCTCATTCTCTGGGGCTATTTCTAAGGTTCAATATGCTGAGGAGCTGAACCTAAAGGTGGGAGGGAAGGTAGTACGGGCACCCTTAATATATTCTGAAAGTTCTCCTCTTAATTTACTGGGCAGCGACCTGCTCATTAAGTTAAACATGACTAGATCCTACACAGATCATGGTATAGTGTGTCCCACGCCTGTGATGTACTCTGTAAGGGCAATGTTGATAATAAACATAATGACAAGGGAGGTGATGGTCCGTAGGATTCCTGTGGAGCGGGACATGTTTATGGTATTACAGTGCTTGTCGAGGTGGTGCCCCAGATTACCAAACATTGTTGACGAGTGCCCACTGATTTAATCTTTCGTCTAGCAGTGTCACCTGAGGTGGTGGCGGAAACAATATTGTTGCTGGATCTGCAGAGTTTGATGGTTTCAAACAAGCGGGTTGTCCTGTTGCGAATTGACAGGGACAGATGTGAGTGGCCCACAGTGCTCTGTGCAGATGCAACGGTAGAGTTAAAGGAAATGACGGATGACATATTGTTTGAAGATAATGACAACATTTGAGAAATAATCCTAGAGATCTGTATCCCCTGTGGCATAATGATACAGTATCGAAGAGTGTAGTGTCCCTTGATGGCAGTATTAACTCCACTTCTATTTTTTAACAAGTATTTACAAGACATGCCTTCACAATTGTGGACTACAAATCCACATGATGTAAGAGTACAGAAAGACGTGACCCCTGTGTGCATAACACTGAAGCCAGGTGCAGTGCTGCCCAGGGTAAAACAATATCCATTATCGAGGGAGGTGGAGTAAGGTATTAGAAAGACAATACAGTCCCTACTGGACCAGGGGATCATTGTGCCATCTACGTCCCTGTGTAACACAGCAATATAACCTGTCAATATATCAACAGTGGGCAATTGGAGAATGATTCAGGACTTGCGCCTCCTAAATGACATTGACCAGAACGCATTTCCAGTTGTTCCGAATCCTGCAACAAGTTTATGTAGCATCCCTAAAGAAGCCATGTATTTAACTGTTGTTGACTTGAAAAAAGCATTCTTTACGATTCCACTCCATCCTGAGTCGAGGTACCTCACAGCATTTACACAGGCCCAGATGCGTTTCGAACACACTAGGTTACCTTAGGGGTACAGCGAGAGGCCGAACATATTTAACATAATATTGCATGCTGATCTATGAAATATTCAGGTACCTAGTACGATTATCTAGTACGTGGATGATCTGCTAGTGTGTAGTGACAGTGAACAGGACTGCCGATGGGATTCCATTGTACTCTTGCAATTGCTGACCTGTAAGGGGTCGACAAGGCCAAATTTTAATATTTCCAACAGGAAGTGCTCTATTTGGGCCAGTTCATATCAGCGAATTGTAAAATAATACTAGAAGACAGGTCTGCGTCAGTGCGCTCCACCCCCAGACGCACCTCAGTTAAACAAATGCAGAAATGTATGGGCCTGTGTAACTACTGCAGGGCCTGGATTCTGGATTATGCAACATACACAGGGCCACTTTTACAGGCCCTTAGGGAAACACAAAAAACAAAGGATCACAAGTTACAGTGAATGGCAGACCATTTGACGACTTAAAAGAAGTCATTAGTTCGGCAGCCATACTTGCCACCCCAGATTACATGCAGGAATTTCATTTGTTTTCACATTCGGATGGTCAGCTTATGACAGTGGTGTTGACTCAGAAAAGTACTATGGGCCATAAGCCATTGGCCCACTATAGCGGTACTTTGGATACAGTGATGTAAGTGCACTTTACGTGCAAACAAGCTTTAGCAGCTGCTGCTTAGAGAAAGGTTCTACAATTGTAAAGGGGTGTTCAGTCAAATTGTATGTGGAACATTGTTTCTTTGCCATTCTAGAAAGGTCAAAATCTACTCTCACTATGCAAAGATCTACGGCATAAGTGATCATCATTTCTAAACCCCATATTCATGTAGTTATGTGTAAAACAGTGAACCCTGCTACCTTTTTAATGGACATGCCTACTACAGACGACTTAATGGTGCATGACTGTGCCACATGTGAGGGGGCGGAATACAACATTCCCAAAGCAGAGGGTGAGGTACATTTTGTTGACAGGTCTTTTACAACTGATCAGGAGGTTGGGCAAAGATGGACAGGGGCAGCAGTGGTACAACTTGTGGAAGGAGAGTATAAAACAGAGGTTATTAAAAGGTTGTCCATGCATTATTCTGCATAGGTGGTGGAACTCATAGTGCTCAATTAAGCATTAAGAGTGTCTAAAGGGTGTAATGTAACACTATATTCATACTCTTCGTATGTTACAACAGCAGTTCATGCTGGTCTATCCCGCTGGAAAATTAGGGGTTTTCGGAGGGGGGATGGATCCCCAGTGCAGCATGCGGCACTGCTAGAAATACTGATAGAATCATTAACCCAGCCATCTGTTGTGGCGGTCATCAAATGTGTCGCCCACACTAACTGGACAGCCGAAATATCGATGGGGAAAGCAGCCACCGACACAGAAGCCAAAACGGCGGCGTATCTGTTAAATGAAATACCCGCTGAGTACGTTGTGACTGCCCCACCGGCAAGCGAACATCCAGCACCTTACACAGCATTGCTCATCTTCAAGATTATCGAACTACAAGAAAGGGCACCTGAGAGGGAGAATGAGTTGTGGTCATGGAGTGATTGTAAGCAATCTCTTACAGATCTGTTATGGAGGCAGGAGATTTCTGGGAAGGTAGTAATGCCCCAGGAGCTACTAGCCATAGCCTTTGATGGTTACATTATCCATCTCACAGTTTGAAGCAGCACATAGCAGCAGATATACAGGAGGACTGGTTTTTAACAAACATCCAGGAAAGCATTACAGAAATGGTCATACATTGCACCACATGTCAAACCTTCAATACAAGGATGACCCTATGGACAATACAGGGTCCTTTTCCCCACCCTACTCATCCATTCCATGAATTACACATGGATTACACTGATATAGGTGAACATTATAATGGATCTAGGTACCTCATTGTAGTGGTCTGTACTTTACCAAGGTGGGTGGAAGCAGGGCCGTGTGCACATCCAGATGTTAAGTTTGCTGCTAGATTTTTAGTGTAGGACGTTTTCCCCCAATAGGGTGTGTGCAAGGTTTTAAGGTCAGACAATGGCACATATTTCTTCAATGCATTATTTCAGCATGTTACAGAACTATTTGGCATCAAGCACTGTATGTGATTTACCACAGACAGGCCAATGGCCTGTGGAGAGAATGAATGGGCTCCTTTAAAGTAAGTTATCTAAACTGTTACCACACTAAAGAACAACTGGGTGCACCATTTGCCCCTGGTCTACTTCCGTTTGCACACGTAGCCAAGCAAAGACCATGATTTGGCACCTCATGAACTTTGTTACTGGTCAGTGCATGCATACTCCCATATCCCCTGTAAGAAGGGTTTCTGATGCGCATAAGGCAGCAGCGGTGCTAGGAGATGAGTTCAAGGAGTATTTTACTACATTAACTAGGGCCATTAAATATGTCTCCCAACAGATTTCACCTACCAGGATTGTGCTGACACAGACACTGGATGCTGAGACTACTACGGGGACAGATCCCGAGCATATTACCATACAACCACTGGTGCCTGGGGACTTCATATACATCTGCAATTTTGTGCGGAGGAGGATTAGCCCTTGTTCCAAGGGCCCTATGAGGTGGTGTTGTGTACACCCCTCACCGTTAAAGTCAAGGAATTGCGCTACTGGGTTCACCTCTCGTAGGGCTCCTTCATAGAGTACACTGCTACATCAGTTATGTTAAAATGAGGGGTAGCAGTACTTGTACCCTGTCTACCTCACCAGTCTGTCCAGAGGCGATACATGTGTGGTAGCACACTCCAATGCAGGCTGAAGCTTAGCTGCTAGCTCTGTTTATTTCTTTTTTCCAGGAGTGCTTTCTTCCTTCCTTCTTTTGGCTCTCTCTCGTTCTCCATTTTCCTCTCTCTCTCCTTTTCCTTTTCTCTCTCTCTCTTCTCTTTCTCTCTCTCTCTCTTTTGCTTCATTTTTTTCTTTTGATCTTTTCATACAAAGTACGTCTTTGGTTTCATTACAGGAAAGAGGAAGATGGATGTGACTAATGTTATTAATTTCTTAAGTAGGGACCTCAGGTGTAGATGCATGAATGAGAGAATATGGACATATGTTTATTACTGTGGGTTGGCTATTATTGTAGGTCTCGTGTGATATTGATAGTACTGTTGTAGCTGTATTGGGGAGGGTGTTATAAGGGGGAGGTTCTATAAAGGGTAGAATGGAGGAATAGGATTGTTTAGTATCCAAATGGAACAATACATATACATGTTAATAATATGAGTTGAATTACATATGTTGGCACTAATGTGAACACTAACAATAATAATTGAAAATAATTTAATGACTTTAATAAGCACAATACGTCTGTGGGGGAAACAGTGAAAAAGTTGTTTTCAGCAAATAGGAGATTGTCTACCACCGTGAAATGATATTATGTTATTACTGATAACACTATTAAAACTGCCATACCTAAGAGTGTGTATAGAAGAATGAATTGAGAAATACGACAAAAGTATGACCCATATCAAGGGCTGGGTTTGTATGTGATTGAGAATATTCATCATCCTGGGTTCACCAATTCATGGTATTCTGATGTGAGTGGTCTGGGGAGAAACGCTGTTAATGGAATCTGTTATATGGGTTCACTCATTCGACAAGTTCAGGGTATCCCAGGGTGTTTGTACCAGAACCAGTCCCAATTATAGAGGCACAATGCCCAGTTCATCTTGCAGAATAAAAGGAACTTTCCAGGCACATAGTGTGCAACTGCAAATGGTGGGTCCAGATTTTGTAAAGTGCAACGTCGATCTAAAAAACATCAAGTTTGCGGATCTACCCTATCTGATGGTGAAAGTGCGGAAACATGACTATAATAACTGGCAGGACATCACACTACCTTGCTTAGCAAAATGACTGGTAACATATAGCAAGGAAAGGGTAGCATGAGTGGACACTTGCTGTCCAGAAATCTGGACGGAGCATATTAAAAAGCTGATGTGGATTGCAACAATGGAAAAGTCCATGCAAGTGCACAATGAAGAAGAATATAGACTCTCCGCAGCAAGGATACAGTATTTGTTGGCTCAAACGAACATTGCAATGTGACTAACTTGATAACAGACATTTAGAAAGGAACAGTGGCACTGGTGGATTACTACTGGGTCTGTGGTGAACAAGCTTACTTTTACCTCCTACTATCATGGAGGGGCTGTTGTTAGCTGGCCACATCACACTCAGCGCTATTAGTAATCCCAGAAGAACACCTGAAGGGGGTGCACTGCCTGCAGAGGGACCAACTAGTCTCCCCACCATCAAAAATGAAGAGACGTGCATGTTGCCCACACAAGAGCCCAATAACCTGCCAGGTAAAGGACAGTTCCAACAACCGCATAGGATGAAAAGATTGAATTACATATCCAAAGACTCTTCCACATTGTTTGCTGAAAAACCAGAAGAATACATGTTCTTCAGCTCAGCAGAATCTTGTTTGCATATTTACTTTTGCCAGGAGTGCAGGCAGCAGAAAATGCCAAATGGTTGCAGATCGAAAGATGGGAACTTGACCAGCTCGCGAACGACGCAGAGAATGGGTTCAACATGATCAAGGTTGAGTTACCCCAATTGAGACTTATGACAATGCAAAATCGTTATGTGTTGGACATGTTAACAGCAAAGGAAGGTGAGGTTTGCAAAAAGTTTGTTCGATTCCTGATGCACATTCGCGCCTCGAGAGGATGCGGAGGATGCATCATTATCTCACATCATCACAGCTGTCCATGGCCTGGGTGTTCACATGAAGAAGGAGGGGGGAATACCGGGCAGTGATTGGTTTACTACTGCATTCAGTTGGGCCCAGTTGTGGCTCAGAGCAATCGTGAAGATGTTAATGCCCATCATTGTGTTCATCCTTGTTATTTTTCTGCACGTGTCAGTTGGCCCTTAGATGTTGTGCCAATGTGGCACCTAATAGCGCAAGAATGATGGTATCAATTAGGGTTCCAAAAGTCTCGTAAAACAAAAAAAATTGATGTACAAACTGATGTCCCACAGCGCAGCCCTAAGAATGAAATTCCCCATCCCATATGGAGATAAAGTATACCACACTATCATTTCTCCACACCCTGACCCAGAAAATTACACAGAGGTTTTCTTGGACCTGACGGTGTGAGGGAATGCATGTATATGACTTGCTCTCCTGAAGAATATGTGCATAGGGGGGATAGTTTGCGGTCAGTGTGTAGGGCCTGGGTGCCAATAAAGAGAGCTCAGCCATATCTGGAAGCAGAGACGGGGGAGCTGGAGTTCAGAGTTTGTTACTGTAGAAGTAATGAAAGGGGGACTGTTATGAAGGTGGCACTCCTGTTGAACCCCCCTAAGCACTTTAGAGTGAGGCAAGATGCATTTGAAGCACTATGATGGGCCAGGAGGCAGGGGGACAGTGAGAGGGACACCTCCCTTTTCAACAGGGCACCTCTCAAATAACCAGCATAAGGCACGAGCAACATTGCTATTTTGCGTATATATTAGTAACCATAGGTAGAAGGGAAGGCCTGTGCAGTAAATTATAGTTCCAATAAAGTCCTCCAAAACACCAAAGGGAATTACCTATTCTCCTTTCCATGTGTAACTCTGGCCTTTTAACACATCCTGTGGGAGAAAAAAACACATTCTAGCTCACCCGTGCTTACAATTGTGTAGATGGCCCAGTACACTCAACCCCTGAATGCAGTATTGAAGGGGATATTAATAAGGGCATGATATGCATTGTATGCAATATAGCAGTAGCATTATCGCAAATAAGTTTAGATCGATTGCAAAAATATAATCACTGATAACTAGCACTTTGAACACTGTCCAGTCCTCACGTTCAGAGCTTTTCCCATGTTGGATGGTTTTTGAGTGGCTTTGACTTATTTAAATTTCAATCCACTTCCAATACAAATTGCTGTAGCTTGCAGGGATTTCCCATTCACCTTTTACAGCACTCAATTATAAAGTTGATAAAATGCAGATAAACTCAAATGAAATCTTAACATTGGAATAAATCAATAAATCAATGAGGACTGTACAATGCAGTAGGGATGGATATAACTCTCTCTCACTTAGAAGAGCTCTGGATAATGAATATTGAGGCAGATTATTCTCCCTTTAAAGGTCCAGCAGGAGTTTCGAAAACTGGGTCATGGTATAACCGAGAAATGAGCATTACCTGGAAGAAATCATCTGTATTGTCCTCTGGTGTGTGTGTGTGTTTGCTTAATTGGCTGGCTATATATACAATGTTTCTCATTGAAACCTTTCTATCAGCATTACATCAACACAACAACTCAAATAAAACAGGGAGTGCACATTATAGAGAACATAGAGAGGGGAGATCATGGAAACTTAGAGTCATCGTCCCAATCTACAAAAAGGGTGGCAAGACTCAATATAAGTCTCCACACTCCTTGGAAAGACCATTCATCTGTATTAAGATGGATTTCAAAAATAAGTCCTGGTGGGAGAATTTTGGGAGGCCACCCTATTGTGGTGAACAGGGAAGACACTGAGAAGTTGAGGTAGCATAGAGGTCAAGGCTTAGTCTCAGCAGGGGTGAAGAATGGTCTAGAGCTACAATGAGGCCACACAGGAAATCACCAGTAATACCTGTTACACAGTAATTATATACAAATCCAAATATTGATCAGGCCTTTAGTTTACACACTAAGATGGTAAGAATCATAGCTAAATATTGTCAAAGCCTGAGGAGAAATAGAATTGCATATGAATCAATCACCAGTGCAATACCGGTGAGTAGTCAGATGAATAGAAATATACTGAACTCTTTAGATTCAACAGAAAACAGCCACGTTCCAAAGCATATACTTCTTCATGTACGTTTTTATAGGGATTTGTAGTGCAAGTGGTTATGATTAACACAGTTATTCAAAGTTAAATACAAGTTCAAGTAAAGTTCAGGTGAGAACAAAAAAATCAAACTAACACACTGGGATACACCTTGGGAACGATCATTAACCCATGGAACAATACCAAATATCAGGTCAGAGTGAGTTAGGGATAGGACCTTACACCCTTATTACCCTGTGAGGGAGGGCAGGTGGAGAAAGCAACAGTCATGTAGACTTCCACCTTCATTCAGAGTTCTCCAGATAGCTTGTTTGGAGGTTCCAGACTTTGGGTCCAGGCGTGTTCTTCTGTCTTTGTTCCTACCACAAGGGTTGTCTAGAATTCTAGACAGAAGAAATACATTGTTCCACAGGATTTACATTTGGTTGGTACTAGTACTTCGGTATCAGTTCCAGACAGCTTCCAGTTGAACACGTCTGTGGAAAAAATGGCCATGGGTCACCTCAGGGACATGAAGAAGACGAGATTCAATGAAGGTTATCAAGGTCATGCAACGACAGGTGATCATACAGTGGTGTGCATAGAAGCAGCCCCAACACATGTCCCTTGCAGTGAGATGGCTGAAAATGCATGGGCAGGTGACTTGTTGAAAAAGCTGAAGATCTGCAAAGTTCAAAGGCTCTGCTCAGAACAATGACTGCTGCAGTGAAGCAGCCCAGGAGAGAGCTGGACAGTTCACCAGTGGGTCCAGGGACACTTCCAAAAGATCAGAAGGGACAGATCCTTGAGTAAAGGTTGCAAGTGGTTGTTCCCACCAGTCCATGGGTTGAAGCACCAATGAAGGCTTCTTAAGATCAATGCAGAGGAGAAGGATTCATCGGGACAACAATGAAGTCAATGCTGGTTAGCTGCAGGGGTTGTCTTCAGGTCATCTGCAGGCTGCTTTTCTTCATAGAAATCTTAGTTCCAACGATGTTCTTTGAAACAATCAAACAATTTCTATTTTTATTCAAGATTCAGGCTAGGAGCAAGTCGAGGACCACCAATAGTAAGGATCTGGATCATTCAAACAGCCAGTGGCCATTCAATCCTGGATAACCAATGGCAGCCAGGTATGTCCGGCAACATACTTTCTGGGACCAGAGATGTAGACTGGGACTAGAGAGTCACAGCACCCTTCTCTGACACAAACACACAAAATGCCTCTTAGCCCGTGAAAACCACAGCTTTCACTGTGAAAGGTCTAATGTCACAGCCATCTTAGAATATTAGCCAAGTTTTGTAGTTGTTCTGAGTAAATGCAAACATGTACAATTAAAATAACACAAAACAGGTAAAATATCACAGCTGCTACCAGCTTGTTTTAGGAACATTGTAAAGGTAACCAAAAAGCCATTATATGAAAAAGATATGAGGATACAAATGACCCCAACTGTGCTTCACTGTAACTTGATGTCTGCAATTGTAGCAATACACGAATACATAAAGATAGTGCGATGCATTCTTCAATGTCGTCACTTCTACCTGAGAGGGAGCCCCTTCCCATGAGTCCCGGGACGTGAGGCCATTACCAGAACGTCCCCCTGGATGTGGTACTCAGGGGAGAGGATCTCATGGGGAGAGACTCCCCTCTAGGAACAATGACAAACATGTAAGGGAGGTGAGGTATAACACCCCTCACCCAACACCCTATACACCTCCCCCACTTTGTAAACCCCAGTCCTTTACCGAACCAACCCATGGATCTTTGTATGCCCATAGACTTGACTTCCACAGAGACGAGGATGAACATGGACTACTAAAGGAGAGTGATGATCGAAGTACTGGGATGAGCAGGAGGTGCAGTTGAATAAACATTGAAGGGACAACAACATTGAAAAGGGACTTACAACACAATGCAAGCTTTTCCCAGACAACTGATATACAAAGAACTACAGTTTGGAAACACGAGGTTCTTTGTCCTGTCCGCTGACCGTCTTGCCCCTTCACCTTCACCCAGGTCGAGCCGACCCGGGGCAGTCCTTATTTGGTCATGCACTTTCCTGCGAAATACAATGCTTTTGCGAGCTTCTGCATGCCTTGTGTGTGCCTCCAGGATGTGGGCTGGGATGTTTGTTCCCAATACACATCCTGGGTGCCAGAGAGTCTGGGACCACCGTGGTCCGTGATAGGTCCACATATGGTGTGAGTGTTTGTGAGCGGATCTCCCATTGGGCCCTCACCGTTTTGGTGCGAAGGGAACTTTGGATAAGAGGAGGCTGAAAACCCCACTACCATGTCGATCTCACGAACAAAGGATAAGGAGCCAAGTATCCTGCAACTAAGAAGCTGAGTCGAGGAATCGCTGGTGACCCACTGAAGGTTTGGCACCCTACACTGCTGTCGTCCTGCGAGACCACTCGGCCTCTGATCGTACGAGAAGGTCTGCAAAGGCACTTCGACCCTTTAGAAAAGTGGGAACAACTATTCTCGGCATCTTCACCAAATCTTGTACCTAAGCCTTCGGAAGCGTCCCTGGGCCATTCAGTGGACTGACCAGCCTACACAGGAATCTTGCTCTGTCACCGCCGTCTGGCTTACTGCTAATCCCTTGTCCTCGGCACTCTCACACGATTCGTACACTTGGCGTTCCCAGGTCTGAAGTGAGACGTGTGCTTTGGGACCGGAATACACGCGGTTGCCGAGTTGCCCTGCTGTGGTAACAAACCTGTGCGTTTTCGCTGCATCTGGGACACCCTCGACCCTGACTCCTGCTGTCACGGTATCTACACGGCGTCGAGACGTCCCTCTGATCGCATCTGAACCTGCCAGTACCGAAACTGAACCGGAGAAGCCTGGGTCTGCCTGCATCGGGGACCGGTGAGTAGTCAATACCCTAACCAGTCGCCCTCCCGCAGGAGCCTGTGGCTTTCCGTCGCTTTGGTACACATCAAACCCTTTCCCGCACTCACGCCCTGCTTCTGCCCCAAGTGGAGGCCTTGCCTGAGGCACAGGGATTTGTTCACCATCTTTTCGTCCACCTTTCTGAACTGCCTGATTTCCCTGAAGAGACTCTCCTTTGCCCGTTGGAACCCGCGTGTGCAGGTACTTTTGAGCACAAGGCTCCAATCTTCATAGGGTTCGGACTTCCTCCTAGTTAGGTGGCCTCTAATGTCGAACTGGGTCTAACGATTACTTGAACTGCCTGTTTTCCTCCCCATCTAGGTGGTCTGCATATTTCGTGCTTCTAACTCTTTAGACCCCTCGGTCTTGTATATAAATTGTACTGATTGTGATGTGTTGGTTTACTGGAGTTTTGCCGTGATTCTTTACTATGGTCGATGTTACAAAGGCCTTGTAATAAATGTGTCTATATTTTTAATATAACACCTGTCTGGAGTAATTTGTAAGTGTCCTTGCATCGTGTGACATTGCGGGCTTTCAGTCACCCTCACCCCTCTTGAGACCTAGTCTTGACTGGCGCCATCGCTAACCTGATTGGTCTGGCTTGTCCAGAGATTACCCTGTTCCAAGAAACTAGGCTTGCCTTCTGAACCTCTGCCCCTCCAGGACAGAGTTCAGAAATCCATCTTAACAGCTATCAGTCTTCATGGCTTCCTATGTGGTTATACAACCACGATTTTGTAAAAGAGGTCTCAGAAAACACTTCCTCAGTGGCAGCGAGACTGGGCATAGCAATACAAAAAAAATCAATCCTCTGTGGTGCTGTTGCACAGAGGACACATCGGTGATGCAGAGTTCTGCCAGCTATGTTTGAGTGAGGCTATTGGTAAAATATCTAGGTGGAATTTTATATACAGTGCTCTTTTGTGTTTTTGGATCACAGAGTCCAAGTACTCCTTGCAGCCTGCGTTAGGTTTAATGCTAATTTATCGTGCCAAAGGCACTGAGCCAAGAGGTTTCTCAAGAACATCTGGCTGTGCTTTTGCAAGGGTGACTTCCTTAACAATGCCATTCGATTGTGAGGTGATTCCAATAGGGCTCCTTGAATATGAGGCAAGATCCAGTACCCTCAGACAATTCCTAACATGCACAGCCCACTTCAGTGATGTACCCCCCTGGTATGTCAAAACATCCATTAAATAATCTCTATATTTAATAAGTTTACCATTTGACCAGAGACACACCTAGTATAAAACTGGGCGGATCCAGCAGATTGGTGCTTTCCCCTGCATGCCTGTCTCTAATAACATTGGTGCTGTAGGGGTGTAAACTGGCAACCTCAGTGTGGGAGAGCAGGTGCTGGCAACTGCTATTTAAGAACTTTCCTGTCCCATGGTGCCTGCTGGTGTGACACGGGCCAGAGGAAGCAGAGTGCTCAGTCAGAGCATGTGGAGATGCTGGTATGCAGAGCGGGGGGGGGGCGGTGATCTCTTCCAGTCCCGGGCCCCGGCGGTGAACTTGCAGCTCATCTTGAAGAGTGGAACTGCTTGAGGCAGGACGCCGTTCAATGCAGGATATTTCCTGCCTGGGGTGGTGCCGGTGAGCCCCCCAGGCCTCAGATAAGTGCTTACTTTGAATGTAATTGGTGTTAGCGACTCTGCGTTTTCAGGCAGAGTCATTTGGAATGTTTGTGAACGCTTTGTTCTGAAACTTGCACAACCGTGCAGGCATTTGGAAAACGCACATATTTGTTTGGTCATCATTTGAAATGTATGTGAGAGTTTTGTTACGAATCTTGCACAACAGGGCGGCCCGTTTTGGGAAACGCACATATTTGATTGGTCAGTGATTACAAATACACTTGTGAAGGCAACACGGGTGTTTCAGACTGAGAAGACAGTTCAGGGGGAAAACAAGGGGCAAGGCATATTATGCAGTAATGCTATGTTGTTTGTGGCGGCAATTTGTCTCATTTCATGTTGAATCAATAATCATGTTCAAATTTGTGTTCCATGTGTTCAGTGAGTTCAGGTATCATGAGTGGAGCATTGAAGCTCACGATTGAGGGGCATTGCTAATCAAGAAGTACTGCCTCCATGACAAGAATATACAAGTATTCAGCATTATGTTCCATTCATATATTATGTTCCATTCATGCTTTATGTGCTTATGTTTGTGGCATCTTGAGGGAATCACAAATACAGTGTGGTGAGTTAGTATTCTAATTAAGAAGGATAGTGACAGTAGGTAGATTGAGGCAAGCCTGGTATGGTGTTGTGCTTGTTTGTATGTGTTCCACGTCCCCTTTTCTGGTTACCCTAACCCCATTACTATCCATAACCCTTTCTAACCCTCTCCCCCCCTTAGGCTGCCTTGGGGTACCTGTGTTTCTATAATCAGGAGCCTGTGTCAACCAAGGTGATAGGGGTCACTACATTTGGTTTCCGTGGCTAGGAAGGAGGTATCTATACTTCAGGTGTGTGACACCCAGAACATTTTTCAGAAATGTATTTTCTACCGCTGATAATGAATGAATGTTCGCCTGCCCCCAAAGCTACATTCTGCACATGGCTGCCTGTCTAGCCTGAGCTTTATAGGATTCCAATGCAACGTGCACTGCCACATTGCCATTTTCAGCAGTATATAGTCCCAGGGCCCTGCTATGGTGACCCAGGCTAACCCTAGCCTTTTTAAGCTGCTTCATCTACCCACAGACTGCCATTAGTCTGACCCCCAAGTAGTCATAATGTGAAACCTGCTCAATCACCCAGCACCAACATAAATGCCTCTTGGCTTTTCCTGGTGCCTGTTTGAAAGAGGATGGATTTAGTTTTGGTGACATTCAGAGATAATGAATTTTTCCAACAGAAGGCTGTGAAAATGTCCAGCTGCTTGCAACAACAACACTGCATTGTCCACAAACAGCAGGACCGGCATCCATTCGCCCACCAGCAGATCTTTGATGACACCATTAATGAATGTACAAAACAACTTAGGGGCCAAAACACACCCTTGGCGGACTCTCTTTTCAACATTAAATCTAACAGATATCCTGCCGTCTACTCCCCACTGAACCACAGCTCTGTTTTGAGTGTACAAGCTCTGTATTGCACATAATAAGGCGGGAGGGATACCCAAAGCCATAAGAAACTCCCAGAGGAGGACCCTAGGTACAGTGTTGAAAGCAGTCCTCAGGTCCACAAAGACAGCGTACACTTCAACCTTTCTAAGTACTGCGTATTTATCAATAATCAGCCACCACCGAAGGCTCTGATCTATTCTGCTCAACCCTTCACAAAATCCTGATTGCCGATGGTCAATGATCGAATTACTTGTAACCCACGCCTCCAGTTTGAACAGTAAGGCCATAGAGAGGATGTTACCACCCCATATCTAGCAGCGAGGTAGGTTGATAATTTTAGGGTTGATCCCTCAGACCTTTCCTGTGAATTGGCACTCATTCTGCACAGGTCCAAGACCTGGGTACCAGGTTTTGGCTCGGGCATGCATTAAAGAGTTTGACAGATACGGGGCCAATAGCACTTCATCAGAAAAATACAAATCCACTGGTACCCTGTTAGGGCACGGAGCCTTTCCCGGCTTTTTGCATATCAGGGCTTTTTTTCCTCTTCTCCTGATACTACCAGCGGGGTAACACCCCCAACATCAGTTTTTGTTGTGGAGCACTGAACTGCAATCACAATGTTAACACTACCATAAAGGCTACTGTAGCAGTACACCCAAGTTAGCTCTGCTATGCATCCCTGATGCGCACTGGCTCCGACTCTGTGCCCTGTCCCCATAAGGTTCCAGAAGCCCTATGAGTCACCCCTACCAATTGCAATAAGCATGGGGGTGCACTTGTCCTCGTGCCATGCCCTCTTCTTGGCCCACAGAAACCTACGGTATGCATCTCTAGCCAATTTTAATCCTTGATTCTTGGGCTGTGCTGTCGATCTGGCTTCAATAATTAATCTTCCCGTTGCCTGCCTGCACTCTTTGTCGTACCATGGCGCTGAGGACTGCCCAAATTACTTCCAAGGGTTTTGAGAACTGTGACTATTATGCTCTTGTGCAGGGATACTAATACAGGCACATCAATGGGATCTGCCAAAGCTACCTTATCCAGATCTGGAAGGATATCCTTATAGGTCAAAAGCAGGGTATTCTCACAATTCAGCTTGGCCCACTGGATATTATGCCTAGCATGTTCATGTACCTCTACCATAACTGCTCCATCCTCTGGGCAGCCCGATAGGCCAGCCATAGACCCTACATCTGCGCACTAGTTTCCAAAACCAAAGGTTGGTGGTCACTGTCAATTGTTTTATGGACTTGCAAGTTCTTCACTAGGTCCCAAATCTCCACATTTACAAGGATAACGTCAATCGTGCTCCCCCCTAAGTGCTTTCAAAGGTTAATGCAGCTGAGGTATCCCCCCAAAGTGGCCATTGCAAGACCTACAATTTGCCACCATGAACAGAATTATCACTTCCTCTGTGTTCCGTTGTGGCCTAGTGGAACTTGCTGCATGCAATGGCCCTATAACCCAGTGAATGTCCTCCTCGTCCATGATTAATTCAGGCTACACAAGGGTTCAAATTGCAAATTAAGATCCTCATTACCAAGCTCTTTAAAGCACCAGATTTAATCGACCCCCAACTCTCGATCCGCTCGACCAACAGGTCAACTATTTCAGCACCCCTTTGTCAAAATCTTGTTATAAAAATGCAATAGCAACATCTCAGACTCACCCCTGAGTTTCAGTTGAACTTCTAAAAGATCAGGTGTGCCTGTGTCCACCGTTCTTGCTGATTTAAAAAGTGCTGCATCCACCCATTTAATTAGCCCCCCACTGGGATGGCCCCTCCCTCCTTTGCGTGCTGAGATTATGAAAGTGGCATATGTGGTGTGGCTAACACCCATGTTTCCTGGAGGCAGCTTATTGCAAGATCGTGAATATACTCCAGTCAGCCATTGTCTATCATGTATTTGCCTACCCCTGCTATGTTCCATAAGTGGACCCGCACCCCAGGTTCAGTCTGAGCAGGAACTGTGCCAAGGACAGGCATATATCCATTCTGGTCTGCAGTTATGACCTGCTCCAGCCCCTGCAATGATGACACACGAGGCAATTCTTTCCCAGAGTGACCAAACCTTCATACATCTTGAGGGCAGACACCACCCATACTGTAGGAGCCTTTCTTGCACTCCAATTCAGGGGTTCTGTGCTGGGTTCCATCATCCCCTACTTATAGGGCCATGGGCACCTATGGATGTGGTTCCAGGCTGAGGAGAATGCCTGAGCTCCATGTCTAACACCAGTGGGACCTGGGAGCATGGAACCAGAACCTATTCAAGTTGCTTGGCCTTTCCAATCATTTAACAAAATCTTGCCAAGCAGGAGCTGACATTTTAATAAAAATTGTCAAGCCATTTGTTTGGAGGGAGCGACCGTTGCTCCATCTCCAAAAGGCCCTGATCCAGTGCGGTGTCCCTTATTTGTATCCTAATGGCATCCACCTGCTTCAACCCCCTCAGTCTTTCACAAGCTAAAATATCGTGACAAATTATTGAGAGACAGCACCTCTTTGCTCTCAGGCAGCGCGTGACTTATCCTCCTTTCTCCGAACATTCGTTAGAATAACACAATCTGGCATATCAGTGTCTCCCATTGTATGCCTGAGGGGGGAGTGCATCCTCTGAGCCATTGCTAGGTGTTCCCGTGAATTGACATCCCTACTCGGGAAAGCAGTCATTTGACAAGACTCCTGGCTTCTATTCACACGGGAATGCTTGTGTTGAAGGGGGCTGTTAGGGGCACTACCAATAATGCGTGCTGGTTTCCTCTACTCTCCTCTCACTACAGCTTCTCCATCTGCCCCCTCAAGCCCACACTTGAATGCAGGAGGAACCTGTTGCAGGGGTACCGAAATGCCACCTGCCAAGTCCTCTACCATGCCAATCTATTCAAATCTTTCTTTAGATCTACATTTTGCTTTTTTAATAGTACCATGCATTCTAGGGCAATGTTACATCCTTTGCATCCATGTGTCCCCTAATCGCTCATTCCACTACCCACCTGCTCTTGCAGCTCTGTCCCTCCCATATAAAGGACAGGTACTGGTACAGTTTGGAGTACAGGGTTTATAGCAGTAGTAGTGGCTTTACATAAAATCACCAGGGGCTCAAACCTGTTACCAGTAACCACCTCTGGGGGTAACTGATCACAGGCAAAGCATCCTGCCCTTGCACCTGCTGCCCATCCTCACCCAGTTCCCCTATACTCTGTGGAATTGCTGTTCCTGGGGCTCGATTAACTTCCACCGGAATGCAGTAGGATCTCCGTTGGTTTTGGCATGGAGCATCAAGGACTTCGTACCCAAGTAGTATTTCTCCCACGCCCTCCATGGCTACTAGGGGTGCCTTATGACTGCCCATGCTATCTATTGATAATGCCCGCATGTCATCAATGCTGAGCTTTTTCTTCGTATGCCCTTTCCTCTAACAACTGGGTGAGCCATTTCCCTGCAGTCAGATTGTATGGTGTCATTGTTAATTGGGGCATTGCAGTTAGATACCACTCTATTCCCCTGTTTGGCATTTGAGGGGCCAGCTAGCCCACTGCTAGGTAATTCATTTCTGGGTATATGTCATGGAGAAAACCTGCAATCACCTTAATCATCACATTGGCCTCATCAATGCGGTATATGCACTTCGTAGTGTGTTTCCTGGCAGAGGCACTAGCTGGAGACCTTAGTGCCTTCCTTTCAACACTATCCCAGTGGGTGCGCCCCTACAGCGGATCACCCTCAAGCAATAATATACAATACAATACTACTATGCAATCTGCTACCCTAGAGAATTCCGTCAATATTAATAGTGTGAATGAGCAGGATATTCCCACCTAAGGATCCACCTGTGGTTTAAAATATCACAATGAGATTAAGATGCATAAAATATCATAACAGAAAAAAGAAAACTTAAAAACCAGTTTAAAAAATCTTAAAACGATCAAATGAGGAGTGAGGCACACCAAAACAGCTCAATGGTTTGTCTACATCCGACTCCCTGCTCGCTCCCTCGTGGTTCCTACTTGCCTGCAGGGCTGACTATTAAATGTCAAGTGAGCTCTCCAAGGGAACGGATGAAGATTGATCCTTACAACAAAACAGCGAGGCTCCTCAAATGCTCTCGGCTGACTTCAATGATAGCCTTAGGCTGTCACTCTCCCATCTCAACCACATCTCTGTGCTCCGCGTCACCATCACTGTTAGTCAGTTTCAAGTATTACGCTGTATCGGAGACGAGTGCGCTAATAAATTATCAAAAAGAAGCTGTACTCAAGCCCGGAATCCACTGCAGGTCAAAAAGTCAGTAGAGTGGAGAAGTGCTGTGCAATTCGGTGCCGATAGAGTACATATACCTGAGTTCACCCTCACAGGTTCAGGCTCCATGTTGAACCTCCAATGCAGCTTAAAACTCTGCAGTGTTCTTCACTCTGCTGCAATCTGGTCTGGGCTGTAAGGTGCGCAGTACAATTTTCCCTAGGTATTACTTCCCATAGAGAAACACAGGGGTGTTTAGAGTTGCTTGCTCGAACAGCCTGCGGCTCAAACAGCCGCCACCCTTTACCGCTGCCAGGCTTCACTGCCAATGGGTCCCTGCTTCCTTTTATACGTAGGTGGGTCAGCTCGGTGAACAGGTGCATGGGGGAGACCCACGAGGAGAACAGTCTGTGGCTCCAACAGCTGCCACCCTTTACCACCACTGGACTTAACCGCTACCGGTCCCTGCTTCCTCTTATAAGTGGGCAGATCAGCTGGGTGAACAGGAGCATGAGGGAGACACACAAGGAGAACAGCCTGCGGCTCCAACAGCCGCCACCCTTTACCGCTACCAGGCTTCACTGCTATCAGTCCCTGCTTCCTCTTATAAGTGGACGGGTCAGCTGTGTGAACAAGGGCGTGAGGGAGATACACAAGGAGAGTAGCCTGCGGCTCCAACAGTTCTCTGCACTTTAACACTGCCTGTTGTTAACTGTAGGAGAACTCCAAAAATAATAACTTCTTTTTCTTCAAATAGTTTTTCGAAGGCGTTTTTTAGGACTGTGAGATGAATTAAAGCCAGCAGGAGGTTGGAAACCATGTTTACTTCATCAATCAGGGGGACTTTAATTTGTTTCAGAATTCTGCGTACTTCAGTAGCAGCTTCTGCTGGTAATTTGTAGTATTCTAATTTGTTTTGGTGTTCTAATTGGAAGAACAGTATTCGGTGTAAAGTCAAACCTCCTATGTTGTAGGCAGCTAGACCTGTGGGGGATGTTATAACAACTGAAAGGTTGTTGTTTGATAACTCTTGTTCAAATTTACTGATTATTTTAATTAGAACGTTTTGCCAGAACCCGCTTCACTGCTTACATACAGGAGCAGAGGTTTATTATGTTTACAGCTACAAGTTTTAGTTTCATGTTTAAAACCATGTTCAATTTCTTCAGTGACTTCTAAATAAATGGTGAGCTGTTCATCATTTTGCTGTGATTTGAGCACTGACAAGTCTTCTGATTGTTGAGATTGATACATGGTAGTTTCTACCTCACTCATGGCTATTTCTGCCTCATTTAGAATGACAGGTTCTCCAAGTGGTTCTTTGCTGTTAGGCAGAAACTTGTGCAGTTCCCTCTGGGACCACTGCAAAAAGTTTAAGAATACAGGAGTTAGCAGTAAACCCAATTGGTAGCAGTCTGCACCACCCAGATTTACCTGATAGCTGTGGCTGAGCAGTCAGACTTCTCTCAAGACGAGTTAGGCAGTATATAGAGTATACAAGATAGGGCAATTTACACAGTAGAACAAGCAGACACGGATCAGAGCTTGGGTGTTAAGATATATAATTATTTATTTAAAAACACATCTATGAAAAACACACTGGCACTAATATGGCAAACAACTTCAATCACAGTTACTATAAGTATATATCAATCCCATAACAATATTTCGACAAGTCTAGGTTCAAAGACACCACTTATTTGCAGACAGAGGTGAGTGCTTAACCTAGATGGCACTCTAGTATTCATTAGGAATGGGGAGAAAAAGGCAGGGTATGAACCCAACTCAGTGCCAACTCTTTTACGAAGCAAATGCAAGGCAAGCAAGGCAGGTCTACTGTAGATCACAAAGTTCAGAGGCCAGGCCCACTCGGAGAGAGGCAAGGCAGTATGTCCCAAAAATACCACAGTGGAAATGCACTTCAAGTCTTTGTAGCAAAATGTCACAGAAAGGTTGGACCAGTTTTAGAACAAAAGTTAAGAAGGTCTGGAGGCGACCCAGTGGAAAGGTAAGGATTTAAGACACCTCACGCTAACCGGGACAAGGGAAGCCAGGTGGACACAGTACTTTGAAAGTGGAGAGACAGCTCCGGCGGGGGCAGTTATTCCTGGTGGTGGATGCAAGTCGGGACTTTGCCAGAAGAAGAGATGATCTCGTCGTAGAGGAAAGTTGAAGATCGTTGCACCACCAGGGAAGAGACCAGCCGTGGCGTTCTCAGTCACAAGGCACCACCTTTTGGTCGCTGCACAGTGGTTAGTGGCTATCTGGTTGCCGGGGTACTCAGCACGGGCAATTCGACCACTAGACGTCCTGGAAGCTAAGAAAAAGAAACAGACTGGGTGTTCCCACCAGTCAAAGGGAAGAAGACTCTCCAGCCGGGAGATCTCCTCTGTCGTTGGGAAGTGGTGAGTCAGTTCAGCAGGTCTCCACCGGTGGTGTCGTCGTTGCAGGTCGGCTCAGCTTCTCCCTCGTCGGATTCTTAGGTCCTGTGGCGACGTCTGAAGTTCCAGTCCCCAAAGCCCTGCTTTTATGCAGAAAACCCCCATTCATTCAACCTAGCTGTCAATCAAACATGCTAAGTGGTGAGCGGGGCGGCTCACCACTTGGGCCAATCACACCAGAGTGTGACTTGAGTTGGCAAGGCAACTCAGTCCAGGGTGCCTAAACCCCCTCCCACACCCCCTGTGGTACCCAGACAGAATGGCACCACTCTGGTGGGCTTCTGTGCAGAAGCCCACCAAAAGTGGAACAAAGGGCTCAACCTTTGGTTTGGAGTTACAGAGGCGAACACATACGCCATTTAAAAACCGAGTTCTGGCAGAAAATACCAACCGGGGAATTTATTTTTAATTTAATTTACCGGCGGTAGGACCGAGGCTATATAGAAAAAGTATTAGCCTCGAACAATGGGAAAATCCCATAGGAATATATTTGCGGTCGAATATAAAAAGTAGTATCCACTGCCACCAGCCAAAACTCGACGAGGGGGGACGGGACAGTGCCCCCTCAAACAACAGACCCAGGGCTAATAGAATTACCCCTACCAGTATGTCCACAATAGGATGGTTTGTACTGGTTCTGTTAGCAAATTTAGGTCTAGTGAAGCCAATGGTGACTTTACATGCCCTGGGAGACAGTAGTCAGTCCCAGGGTATGGAGTCTATGGTAGGGGTCACCTAGAACACCCCAGTCTTACGGCACGGAGGGCGCTGTGTAACACACATATCAAAACACATGAGACCCTATGGAGTAAAAGACCCCATAGCCCATAGAACACATTAACATTCAAAGAAATACCACAAATCATGTCCAAGAGTGGGATAAAAAGAGTCTCACACTTGGCAGGATGAAAAAAACAAACTCCCGAAATCCAGCAAAGCTGCTGGGGGACTCACTAGGTTAGTAAATTCAGCCTAAACAGAGAATTATCCCTAACACTCGCCCCCCCCCCCAGACTAAGGGACTGGAGGATTTAATCCACTCCTGGATGAATCTCACACCTCTAGTCGATGACATACATCCTAGAGAGACCATCAGCATTTTGGTGGTGACACCCTGACCTGTGCTCAATGGTGAAATCAAACCCTTGCAGGCAGATTGTCCATTTCAGTAGTTTTGGGTTTTCCCCTTTCATTTGCATTAACCATCTCAAGGGTTGGTGCTCAGTCTGAATGACAAAAGTAGAACCATACAAGTATGGCCTAAACTTCTTCAGAGCCCACACGATAGCAAAGCACTCTCTTTCGATTGTTGCCCACCTTGGTTCAGGATCCTTCAGCTTGCGGCTGATGAAGCTAGCGGGGTGCTCCCTACCTTTCCCATCCGGTTGACTGAGTAACGCACCTATTCCTACATTTGAAGCATCTGTCTGCACCATGAAAGTTTGGTGGTGATAAGGAGCTCTGAGTACTGGGGCTTGGCAAAGAGCCGTTTTCAGGTTTTCAAAGGCCTGATTGCACTCCTCATTCCATCTAACCTTCTTAGGGAATTTTGGAGAGGAGATGACATTCAGAGGAGAAGCTATGGTCCCATAGTTCTCAATGAAATTCCTGTAATACCCGGTGAGACCTAAGAAGGCTCTCACCTGGGTCTGAGTAGTAGGTGTTGTCCAATTTTGCACAGCTTCAATCTTACTGAGCAAAGGTATTATTTCTCCACCTTCTTCCTCATGTCAAGATAGACTATCTTACTCTGTCCAAGTTGGCATTTAGTCGCCTTTATGGTCAGATTGGCTTGTCCAAGTACCTGCAAAACATATCTTAGGTGGTCTACATGTTCTTCCCAGGAATTGCTGAACACTGCTATGTCATCCATATATGCCATTGAGAAGTCCTTCATCCCATTCAGAACCTGCTTTACCATCCATTGAAATGTAGCAGTTGCATTTTTCAATCCAAAAGGCATTACCTTAAATGGGTATAAGCCAGCTGGGGTGGAAAATGCAGTTTTCTCCTTGGCATGGTCTGTCAGGGCTATTTGCCAATAGCCTGACGTCAAGTCAAATGTGCTGAGGAACTTGGCTGAACCAAGTCTATCCACCAACTCATCTATTCTTGGCAAAGGGTGGGCATCAGTCTTGGTGACTGCATTAAGAGCTCTATGGTCCACACAGAATCTAAGTTCTTTAGATCCTGCCTTTGGTACTAACACAACTGGGCTAGACCATGGACTAGTAGAGGGATCTATTACCCCGAGATCAAGCATCTTGCTGACCTCACCTTTGATGTGGGTTCTTATATTTTCTGACATTCTGTATCCTCTGCTTTTGACTGGCAGACAGTCACCAGTGAGTATGTCATGCTGGCCCCAAGGGGTCAAGCCTGGTGAAAGTAAGAACAGAGAGGCAAACTGATTCAACATGGATTTGCACTCTTCTTGATGCTCAGGTGTCAGATTTGAATAGAGATTTACTCATTCAATCTTTTCTTCTAAAGGTAAGCCTCTGAGGAGATCAGGAAGAGCTTCACTCTCTTCTTCTTCCTCTGATGATGCTAGAAGCAACGCTTCTATATCAGGTCTTGAGACATACGCTTTGAGTCTGTTGGTGTGGAAGACTGTTGGAGCCTCCTTGGGATTGCCCAAGTCCACCAGATAGTTGACCTCTCCAAGTTTACCCACAACTCCGAAGGGTCCCATTCATTTGTCTTGCAAGGCCCTCTGTCTTGTTGGGATCATAATGAGAACTAGCTGGTCTTGAGTGAACTCAACCATGTTAGCCTTTTGATCATGCCAGTGCTTGACCAATGCTTGTCCAGCTTTCAAGTTATCCCTTGCTTCTGCCATCATGTGTGACATTCTCCTCCGGAGACCTATCACGTAGTCAGTCACTCTGACTGGCTTGGGGGAAGGAGCACTCTCCAACCCCTCCTTAATCAGGGCCAATTGACCTCTGACGGGATGACCATAGAGAACCTCAAAGGGAGAATAACCTACTCCCTCCTGAGGCACTTCTCTATAAGCAAAGAGAAGGCATGGCAGTAGAAGATCCCACTTTCGTTTAAGGGGGTCCTCTAAAGCACCTATCATGCTCTTCATGGTTCGGTTGAACATTTCAACCAACCCATTGGTTTGTGGGTGGTAAGCTGTTGAGAACTTGTAAGTAACTCCACAGGTTTTCCACATGGCTTTCATGTAGTGGGACATAAAGTTTGACCCCCTGTCAGAGATTACTTCCTTAGGAAACCCAACCCTGGTAAAAATACCAAGGAGGGCCTTAGCCACGGCGGGAGCTGTAACAGTCCTCATAGGAATGGCCTCTGGATACCTAGTAGAATGGTCTACTACAACAAGTATAAACCTGTTGCCTGAGGAGGTTGGCGTATCAAGGGGACCAACAATGTCAATCCCTACTCTCTCAAATGGGACTCCCACAACTGGGAGAGGCACTAAAGGTGCCACATTCTTGGAGCCAACCTTACGAGAGGTCTGGCAGGTGTGGCATCTCCTGCAGTGTTTTTCTACTTCGGCCAATAAAAGTAGAGAGAGAGCCTTTCCTTAGTCTTCTTGAAACTCAAGTGACCAGCCAAAGGAATCTCGTGGGCTAACTGTTCTCTTGAGGTACTACAAGTCGTTTGTAGTCTCCAGGTTCAGACTCTGTCGGTTCACTGTAGAAGAGGCCATCTTCCCAGTGAACCTGTATTTCCCAGGCTCTTGCCCTTCAGCCTGAGCTTCTGCCTGGTGGCGAAGACCTTCCAGAGTTGGACATTCTCTCTGTCCCTTACTGAAGTCTGCCCTGTTGGGTCCACCTTCTGCCAGTAAAGACTGCAGCTCAGGATGGTCAACAGGATACAGATCTCCAATGAGTTCCTGGCCTTCCACTAGCTCTTCCTCAGAGTCTAATTCTACCACACAGGGTTGTACCACCCTCTCAGCCTCAGCTGGAGGGGGAGTTACTGGTGTAACTTTGGACAACCGAGGGGAAGTCCTTGTTGGCTGCACTGAAGTGCTGGCTGCTGGTTTCTGTTTAGAGGTTTTAGGTTTCCCTTTCGCTTCTGATTTCCTTGAGACAGCAGCTGACAAATCCAGTGGAGCAGGAGTGATATCCTTCTTCATCATCTCCTTGGGAGTACCTCTCATGGTTCTCTCCCTTGCAGGTCTGGTTAGCTCCTGTAACCGTTTACTAGGAGGTCCGGGGGTATGAGACACAACTCCAAGAGTTTTTAAATTGTTACCCAACAGAACTCGTCCTGGTACCTCACTTTGTATGCTGACAGGTATCTTCACAGTCATGTCATTACACTGGATGAGAACTGGTAATTGGGGAAGCATTTGCACAGGCCCTCGAGCTAACTTTGTGAGGCGTTTGGGTACCTTAGCAACATCCTCAGCCTGAAAAAAAGATGTATCCACCACAGTTATGCTGGCCTCAGTGTCCCTAATGGCAGGAGTCTCCTGACCATTCACCTGGACACTGTCCTTATAATACTCGTTAGTATTATCTGGGATAGAATTCTAGACATCCAAATTCTGTTGTTCCCGCAAACCCAGAGACACTAAAGAAACACTGGCTGAGACTCCAATGGGTTCATCAGCCAGCAGTAGAAAGTTTCCACTTGCCATTTGGACTTCCTCCTCTGGAGCGAAGGCTAAGGAGACAAGCTGGACCCCTGAAGGTTTACCCTTGCATCTGGGATCTCCTTTCACATGGTCAGTAGAGCCACAAACAAAGCATTTACCGAATGCTTTCTGGAATGGTGGCTTGTTTTGGCCTCCCTCTGGTTTGGTACCAGAAGGTACACTATTCTGCTGTGGTTTTCCTTGTTGCTTACCCTTATGGTTTTGTTTGGGGCCCTCTTTGGAATTTGAGTTATTAGAATTCTCTTTTGAGTCTTTTTTAGGCTGTTTTCCCTCATCCTTTTTCTGAGTTGCCCCAGAATCCTTATGAGTAGCCCTATTGGCAACCCACAAGTCAGCAGCCTTAGCTAGCTTCCTGGAATCCAATTCCTTTGAATCAGCCAAGTGCTGTCTGAGCTCAGGAGAACAGGCATCATAAATTGACTCCAACATAAAAAGATTCTTCATACCCTCATAAGTGTTCACCTTGTAACTCTTAATCATCCCTCTAAGTTTTTCAACCCTTCACTCACCCAGGTAGCCCAAGGGGTACCATCATGCTTTTTGAGGGATCTAAACCTCTTAAGATACTGGGAAGGCGTCTTCCCAAATCTAGCTATCAGAGCTAGTTTCAAACTTTCATACTCTTTCCTATCCTTCTCCCCCAACTCCATTACCACATCAGTTGCAACAGGGGGAAGCCTAGAGAACAACCAGGTAAGTAGCTCATTACCTGTGATGTTCTGGAGCCCATGATTAAACTCAAAAAACTCAGCCAATCCAACACATCCAACTTTGGTTCATATATACCAATTAATTCCTTAGGCATCCGGGGTCTTTTGGGACTGGAACTTCTAGAGGAGCCAGAGACAGAAGCAGTTTCAACAGGCAACTTTTTCATTTCTAACTCATGCTTGAGCTCCATTTCTCTGAGCCTAAGAAGTTGTTGCATTTCTTGGTGTTTCTGTTCAGTTTGAGCAGTAATCCTCCTGAACTCCAAGTCTATTTTCATTTTTTCTAGCTCAAGGACTTGAGGACTTAGTGTGGGACCTGCTATAGGCCCAGTAGGTGCAGCTTGTAAGGCAGACAGAGGGGTAGGGGAGACAGTTTCATTAGCCTCTCCTTCCTCTTCAGCCTCTTCATCACTATCATCAGAACTTTGATTTAGATCAACACCATTACTGTAATCTACATTTGCTGGAGAAGTTGGTTGCTCTGAACCTGTACCCAGACTTTGGTTTTCCAGCAATCTTGCTATCAGTTCTATTTTCTTGCCTTTTACAGAAAGATTCTCTTGTCTACAGAGAGCTCTCAAACTCTCAGTATTTTCACCTGACAAGGACTCTTGACTTTAAACTTCCATAGTAGACATGTTTTTTTGGAAAGTTGCTTTTTAGTGCTAAGCTTTGTGGTTAGTTATCCTAAAGTGTTGAAAAGCACTCTAAACTGTATACTCGATACAAATCCCACCGCTGTACACCAATGTTAGGCAGAAACCTGTGCAGTTCCCTCTGGGACCACTGCCAAAAAGTCTAAGACTACAGGAGTTAGCAGTAAACCCAATTGGTAGCAGTCTGCACCACACAGATTTACCTGGTAGCTGTGGCTGAGCAGTCAGACTTCTCTTAAGACGAGTTAGGCAGTATATAGAGTATACAAGATAGGGCAATTTACACAGTAGAACAAGCAGACACGGATCAGAGCTTGGGTGTTAAGATATATAATTATTTATTTAAAAACACATCTATGAAAAACACACTGGCACTAATATGGCAAACAACTTCAATCACAGTTACTATAAGTATATATCAATCCCATAACAATATTTCGACAAGTCTAGGTTCAAAGACACCACTTATTTGCAGACAGAGGTGAGTGCTTAACCTAGATGGCACGCTAGTATTCGTTACGAAGGGAGAGAAAAAGGCAGGGAATTAACCCAACTCAGTAGCAACTCTTTTACGAAGCAAATGCAAGGCAAGCAAGGCAGGGTCTACTGTAGATCACAAAGTTCAGAGGCCAGGCCCACTCGGAGAGAGGCAAGGTGGTATGTCCCAAAAATACCACAGTGGAAATGCACTTCAAGTCTTTGTAGCAAAATGTCACAGAAAGGTTGGACCAGTTTTAGAACAAAAGTTAAGAAGGTCTGGAGGCGACCCAGTGGAAAGGTAAGGATTTAAGACACCTCACCCTAACCGGGACAAGGGAAGCCAGGCGGACACAGTACCTTGTAAGTGGAGAGACAGCTCCGGCGGGGGCAGTTGTTCCTGGTGGTGGATGCAAGTTGGGACTTTGCCAGAAGAAGAGATGATCTCGTCGTAGAGGAAAGTTGAAGATCGTTGCACCACCAGGGAAGAGACCAGCCGCGGAGTGCTCATGCACAAGGCACCACCTTTTGGTCGCAGCACAGTGGTTAGTGGCTATCAGGTTGCCGGGGTGCTCAGCACGGGCAATTCGACCACTAGACGTCCTGGAAGCGAAGAAAAAGCAAGGGACTGGTTGTTCCCACCAGTCAAAGGGAAGAAGACTCTCCAGCAGGGAGATCTCCTCTGTCGTTGGGAAGTGGTGAGTGGGTTCAGCAGGGCTCCACCGGTCGTGTCGTCGTTGTAGGTCGGCTCAGCTTCCCCCTCGTCGGATTCTTAGGTCCTGTGGCGACGTCTGAAGTTCCAGTCCCCAAAGCCCTGCTTTTATGCAGAAAACCCCCATTCATTCAGCCTAGCTGTCAATCAAACATGCTAAGTGGTGAGTGGGGCGGCTCACCACTTGAGCCAATCACACCAGAGTGTGACTTGAGTTGGCAAGGCAACTCAGTCCAGGGTGCCTAAACCCCCTCCCACACCCCCTGCGGTACCCAGACAGAATGGCACCACTCTGGAGGGCTTCTGTGCAGAAGCCCGCCAAAAGTGGAACAAAGGGCTCAACCTTTGGTTTGGAGATACAGAGGCGAACACATACACCATTTAAAAACCGAGTTCTGGCAGAAAATACCAACCGGGGAATTTATTTTTAATTTAATAAACCGGCGGTATGACTGAGGCTATATAGAAAAAGTATTAGCCTCGAACAATGGGAAAATCCCATAGGAATATATTTGCGGTCGAATATAAAAAGTAGTATCCACTACCACCAGTCAAAACTGAACAAGGGGGGACGGGACAGCGCCCCCTCGAACAAAAGACCCAGGGGTAATCGAATTACCCCTACCAGTACGTCCACAATAGGAGGGTTTGTACTGGTTCTGTTAGTAAATTTAGGTCTAATAAAGCCAATGGTGACTTTACATGCCCTGGGAGACAGTAGTCAGTCCCAGGGTATGGAGTCTATGGTGGGGGTCACCTAGGACACCCCAGTGTTACGGCACGGAGGGTGCTGTGTAACACACATAGCAAAACACATGAGACCCTATGGAGTAAAAGACCCCATAGCCCATAGAACACATTAACATTCAAAGAAATACCACAAATCATGTCCAAGAGTGGGATAAAAAGAGTCTCACTCTTGGCAGGATGAAAAAAACAAACTCCCGAAATCCAGCAAAGCTGCTGGGGGACTCACTAGGTTAGGAAATTCAGCCTAAACAGATAATTCTCCCTAACATTTGCTTCCTGTAAAATAAGGTTGACTATATTTTTAGGAGTGTCATTATCTAGTAGAAGTTCAATTTCTTCCTCTTGTTGGCACTCACTGTCCAACATTTGTTTGTATTGTTTGAAATTGATATTTGTTATACTGCTTTAATATGCATTGAATGCAGCTTCAAATGAGTCATGGTCCCCTATTAATTCTTTAACTAGTCTCCAAGGTTAGAAAAGTTGTAGTAGGGTCATGTAATAAAGTTATTTATGTTTCAGGGATTTAAATAACTTTATAAGATTAATTAGGCTGGGTTTTGTAAGTTTTGCTAGATTGCCTTCAAAAGTTGAAACTGAATATTTGCCAGCTATCTTATCTGGTGTGACATTGTTTTTGTAAGAGTCATTGTGGGTGTATGTTGTATAGACACATTCTTTCCAAAGTAGTACTTCTGTTTGGGTAGCATGTGTCAATTACATTTTTTTTTAAATGTCTTGACTGTGGGTACATTTGTGGCAATTGTTTCTATCTCTTGGTAGGATTTTAGTACCCTTTTTTTGTGATGAAGCTGGGCCATCTTTAGCCAGGCAACATTTTCAGATTTCCCAAATAAGGGTGTACCTTAACAGTCTGCAGCTTTGTAGCATCCACATTCTCTATGGGAAATAATTTTCATTCCGAAGCAGTTCAGTTTTTGTGACAGTGTTTTCTCAGATGACATGTCATCCCAGAGGTATTTTAGGTCAGTTTTCACAACTTTAGTGAGATATGTTGGGACATATCTTGTAACTACAATGGACATGTCTGCAATGTGTTGTCTATATTTGCATTCCACAACAGGACAATGATTGCATTGTAATCATTAATGTACTTGGATGCTTCCACCCGTTTATTGTTGTATGTGTTTTTAGGCGATTTCCTTTTACACAGTGTCTGACAGACGACATCAAGCTATTTACATTTCCTTTTGTGCAAACTGGTCTAGGGAAGCCAAAGCGACATTTGGTTAGGTTTTTAACTTTGTTATTATATTGACATCAGCAGTATTTCCCACACTTATGTTTTTTGAGGGTTACGATTTATGCACCTAGGTTACTATGTGTGGTGTCTGAAGGGATGTCACAGGTAATGTATGTTTCAATAAATTGTAAAACAGTGGCATCACTATCATGGCCAAATTTGGGAGCATTGTTTATCCACAAAAGCATGTGGATTTGTGGTGCTCCTCTGGATTGATATTCTTTTATGTGAAGGGGTAGTTTTATTGCAGATGAAGTGCAGCATGGCAATGACACAATGGTGAAAGTACCTTGATATATTCCCAGGGTCAAGAGAACAGAGATTTCCTGGTGTTTTTATATCTAGTATGTCTTTATTTTGGTTTCCAGTACATAAGACGTCATGCAAGCCATCCCATGCATATTCTGCACAATTTAAAGTAACACGCCATGTAGGTGTGCCTGGGTTCCTTAGCATACAATGCATGTCAGTGTAACATAGGAACCAGAATTCTTTTGTACCATGCATGTTTGCCAAGAGATTTGTGATCCTTGACTGCAAAAGTTCATTTTAGTCTTTCATCCTTTGAAGCAGTTGAGTGCCAGACATGTCTAAGAAATTAGAGCATGTTTTTAATGTGTTTGCAACTCCATAACAGAAGATGGAAAATGTAGACTACAATGTGTCTGAATTTCAGGCTTTCAGAATACATTTTTAAAAAGCGATATTCTGATGCACTAATTTAAAAAAACATTTTTATTGTGATTTAGTCAATTCAATGGGCCTCATTACGAGTCAGGCGGAATGGGTTAACGGGTACCGCTAATTGATGCGGACCCGTTAAACCCATTCCTCCTGATTACGAGGTCCCCTCGTGGGACCCGGTAAGGACGCCTGGTTTTACCAGGGAGATAACAACGGGCTGGTCGTAATCGTTGTTAGCTCCCTGCACCCATTCCCATATAACCCTATGGGGGCATGAATGGGAATGGGGAAGGTCCGGCCCGGGTTCCCTGAGGGAGGAATTACCAGGCCCTCCAAACTCGGAATGGCCCGTAAATTCCCCATTCAGGGAACCCGGACCCGGTTTTGGAGGCAGCCATGCCGCCAATAGCGGCATGGCTACCGCCAAAGCTGTAATGAGGCCAAATGACTTTTCACAAAAAGGAAAAAGAAGAAGAGCACAAAGAAAACAAAAACAGTACAACAATCGTCATCCAATTAAGTCATCAAATAAGATATAGAAAATGAAACTAAAACATACAAATATCACCTTTCTTAAAAAAAGTATAAACCCAAAATTCTAAGAATCTTTAAGACTTCAAAAGAAAGACTTCCCTCATATCGATAGGGAACCAAATGTACCTAACCCCCTCATCTGCATTATTGTTTGAATCCAATCCATTAAAACCAACTGGATTTTCAATTAATGCCCTCACCGACTGATCACATTGTTGCATAATTGTTCCAACATATCTATTCAACCAGCACCACATTAGAACACTGATCCAGCTCTAAAAGTATATCTTTATATAGGGAATCATTAGTTGGTTTCAGTATACATAGATAAAGTTTCAGAATTTTCCAATTTCTTCCAGATCTTACCTGCAATACGTGACCAATTAAGAGTTTGAGCATAAAGTATCATTATGAGACCATACAACAACAAAGGGACTACTTTTGCTTTTTAGTATTCAATCAGTGGGGATATCAAAAATGTACCAAATGTTCTATTGATCTTCTTCATTTGCACAACCAGGGGATTAAACTTTAGATCTAAATCAGAGGCACAGTTTGATCCCTAAGTAAATAAGTAAGTTCTATTACCACAGGGATTATTTAGTCAAGAAGCTGCCACTTATATTTTGGTGTGATCGTACTGTGACCTTTATTATATATACCATATTATGTGTTTTGGCTGGATTAACTTGTGAATCATTTGCCTCGTCATAACTACCAGAGGCGGTAAGAAGGCGTTGCAAACCTGTAGGCGAATAGTCCAGTAAGACAATTACACCCGCATACGCCATCCAAGACAAGGACTGTGTATTGATCTTAGGGGTAGCTAGATTGAAGAGCAAGAGTTTTAGACAAATAAGCCAAATAAAGGTAAAAAGGCAGGGTGTAAGAATGCACCCCTGCCTAACACCTCTTTCAGTGGGTAACTCCCTTGATAGGTCACCCTGCATATTTGATCTAACTCGGATTATTGTACCTTCATGCAACCTTATCAAAATAGCCAAAAGATATTTCAGGATTCCCCAGGAATCAAGCTTAGCCCACAGCATCTCCCTGTTGATTGTATAAAAGTCTTTAGAAAGATCAAGCCAGACCCCATATAATATACAACCATTATTCTTGCCTGTATAGAGAGAAATGATCGACATTACTAATTCATTTAGAGAAGGTGAGATGAATTTTCAAAAGCCTGTTTTTAATTTTGATTAGATCTTTTCTTTCTTTACCCACTCTTCTAAATGTCTTAAAACCAAGCAGCATACATCTTCCCATCCTCATCCAAGAGGGTGATTGGCTGGTAATTTGCTGGATCATCTTGTAGATGAGAATATTGATTGTAGATTTCCAAGAAGAGGGATTTGATGAGGACCTGAGAACTTCAGAAAAAAAGAGCCATATAAATAGGTGCCCATCATTTCACATTTGATTACAAGATTGCATTGGTTAAACTGTCGTTAATAGAAACAATATTATGCCTCCTATTGTAACAATTGTATGTGTATTGGCCTACGCCAAGTTGTCTAAACATCATGTGCGAACAAACTCCACGGCAAGGTCTTGACCTTAGAGAAACCAATGTAAGCCACCATCTTGGATTGAGCTACTATTTTAGGTTCTCTTGTTATGTAGAAGTCACCCTGAACATCA
Organism: Ambystoma mexicanum; assembly: GCF_040938575.1. Lineage (NCBI taxonomy): Eukaryota > Metazoa > Chordata > Amphibia > Caudata > Ambystomatidae > Ambystoma > Ambystoma mexicanum. The sequence goes on from NC_090937.1 coordinate 1,210,673,230, forward strand.
AAATGGAGGCCAAATGACATTCTGAGTGAGATTCCGGCCGTTGTGACCTCCGTACAACTGAATAATTAATATGCCTGCAGGCCACTTGTCGGGGTCGCGAACAAAGAATTTGTCCTACCGTTGACCTATATGTAAATGTACTACTTATATCAGCGAAACTAATCGAAATGCATATATTAAAGGATTGACCTGGCAAGGAACCCTAAGACCAGAATTAAATATTTTGCAGAATGGTTAACCCGCAAGAGGGTTGGCCAAGGGCTGGACAAATTGTATAAAAGGCCCGGGTATTCCAATATGCTCTCTCTCACTAACACATCGAACCCTCGTTGAAGTTTATGTTATACTGAGAGCCGAATAGCTATCCGTTTGTCAATTGACTTGGTAACTGTTGTAGCTTCAAATAAAGCACTTGTATGTTTCTTTGTAACCTGTGTTGGTGTGTTTCTTTTTGGGCTTCCCGGCCTCATATTATTTTTCTGTTTTCACAGTTGGCGCCCGAATAGGGACCCTCAAGATTGATGCCGGATCATTGAAGGATTGACGCAGACTATCGAACCGGGATCGGACGGTGTGATACTGCGGGCCCGACCGAACAAGACGCGATACCTCGGCAGCGCTGCACGGTCCGATCATTGGACGCTAGTCGTGTGGTCTGACACGGCATCTTGACGAGGGTCCATTTTTGAGGTGGGCAGATTTGTCGAAACGACCAAACACAAGGAAAAATTCGTTAGGTAAGTTCTTTGGTAAACCGTACGGTCCTCCTTAGGTTTGGTCAGGCGTAGTCGTGACCCGACTCTTAATTTAACCCTGACAATTTGAATTTGGCGTATTGTATCTGCAGACACAATTATTGACCAGGTAACACCATTTTTTTGTGAAATGCCTGGGAAATTGTCTAGCTGCTTTAGGGCTCTGTTCCACAGCGATCGACAATCTTTGGAATTTAGCCGCCCAGCACCACAGGAGGGGTCGCCGGCGTGTACTATGTACTGTAAGCATGGAATTGGAAGTATACTATTTAATGATATTTGGCACAGACAAACCAGACATGCCTCCGAATTTCAGTGACCAATCAATGGTAGTTTTGAGATCCCCCGTATTGAATACCTAGAATCGGTCTTGCTAAAGAAGAAGGCCAGACCTGCAGCATTTGATGTTTTTGCAGAATTGGAAAAAAGAAGCGTTGCAGCAGCTTAAAAGTAGGGATAAACATGCACGCCGTCATAAAACGAATGCCGAAAAGGTGTTGTTATATGATAAGGAAAAACATTCAGAGTCAGTCAAGAATATGGATAGGGCTTTCTCACTCGGTATCCAGAAAATCTATCCCTTTAAAGATTTTCATGTTTCCGAAGAATTTATTGATAAATTGTTAAACGAAAGCAGGCCTGGTGCCTCTGCGCCACCTCCGTATGATCCTCTCCCTGGTGCTCTGCCCATTCCTGCTGTTATTCCTGCTGTTATTCCTGCTGTTAGCCCTGTTCCCCCTGTACAACCTATTGTTCCTATTTCTCTAGTTATTGTTCCTCCACATACTCTACCACCCCTTCCCCTTGCGCCGATAGTCGCACATCCATTGAATTTGCCCGCACCTCCGCTCCCGAGTGGTTCTGTACTGACTGAAGTTCATCAGGGTGCGGGGTCAAAGATTGTTACTCGAAATACTGTCTCTGTAGAAAAGAAACGGGAATTATTTTCATGGGCTAAGCATTGTATGGAGAGAGGTGATCAAGCTGACGTTTTCTCCACATTATCAAATATGGGCAATTTTCCCGAGAAAAATGTTTTTATTGAAGGTCTAGGGACTCATTTATGTGTAATGTGGGGTAGATTACATAATACGGATCTCCCACAAGGGTTGAGGGATCTAAATACTTTAGCGCTTTCGAGGGACACTGAGGAGAAAGTACATGGTCATGTTGAGGGGTTATTTGAGTATAGGAGGGACTTAGAAAGATTACGGGATGAGGATGGTGAAGACAGTATGTATGTACAGAAACGGTTCCTTCCATGTCGTAAATCGGCATCTGAGGAAGTACAAATTTGTACCAAAGATGCGATTAGATGGATCTCGGATTCATCGATACCGCCGGATGAAGTATATGACACGTATAGTCAGTATACAGTAGAAATGCAGAGGAAGGTGATTCAGGTAATGGTACAGTACCTGCAGGATGAATGTGTAAGGAAGAAGGTTAGTTGTCCTATGGAGTTATTGGGTATTTGTAAGAGGGCTTTTTCGCCCGACACTTCTTCGGCTGCCTTAGCGCTCGACCTGGCTCTGTTGCTTAGTAAGCGATCGGAATTACCTATATCTCAGTTGCCAATGAGAGAGGTTCCTCCGACATTTGTCCCAAAGGTTGAGATTCCCGCTAACGTTGGGACAGGTGCACCCGCTGTGGACATCCCTGCACATTATGTATCGCAATTTGTTCACGTTCCGTTTTCGCGACAGGAAGTGAACACTATTAGACAATCAATTCCCAATATTAGGAAAAATCTGACAGGATTCTACAAAGAGATAGAGTCACTGTTGCAGTCCTCTGTGTTCACCCTAAGTAATATTGACTTGCTATTCCCTGTACTCCTGCCCGTAGACTATGGAGGCGGGTTCGAACAATAGACGATGTGCCAGGGTTGGGAGATACGTGGGCTAACATAACTAGGTTTGATGGGGAAAGACCAGCTGGTGAGAAACCACCTCAGGTAATACTCACTTTGCCTGATAGAATTGTTGCAAAATTGAAAACCATAATTCCTGTGAAAAGAATTATTTGGGACAAGCTTACGGCCTGTGTTCAAGGAAAATCTGAAGGTGCCACCGAATTCTTTAATCGATTCGAACAAGAATTCTCTGACTTCAGTGGACAGGACTTGGGCACAGAGTCTGGGAAACGGTTGTTTGTGGACAAATTTGCATGTGGATTGCTGCCCGACATCCAGTCACAGATTATGTCCTCTGAGAGCGTTTGGCAGGCGAAATCCCAATCTGAAGTTTTGCACATGGCTCGGTATTATGAGAACCATGTTAATAATGAAAAAGAGAGAATAGAGAAGAGGAAAGGAGATTTGAAGACTAAAGTATTGTTACAGCAAATTGTTAGAAATCCCAGAGGAGGTAATTCACAGACCAGAGGTCAGTATGTTCCGCAAGGGAACGTCCCCTTGGGTCCTGTGAATATTAATCAATGTGCCTATTGCCGCCAGGAAGGTCATTGGCGTGCACAGTGCCCCGTCCTTCGACAGAGGTCAATCAACACATTTGGGAGTATGGGTAGACGGCCTAGAGGTCGCCCTGGAGTGGGGGGCCCTGATAGAGGTCAGTTCCTGCAAGATCCTCAGCAACCTTTTTTACAGGATAATCAGACTTCGAGTGTGGACACGAGAAACATATTTGATCACCCTTCTGCTGCCTACCTTTCTGAAGAGCTTCCTTCCAAAGACATTTTGTTTCGTTAGGATTGCCCGAAGCAGGGTTTGGAACATTCACCTATTCCCGTTAGTCAAAAAGGTCCCTACGTTGAATTGTTAGTGGGGAATAGGAAACATCAGTTTTTGATAGACACTGGAGCACAGAAGTGCTCCATTGATCATTCTCGGGTTCCAAACATTCCACTGTCAGGGCAAACTAATGTTTCTGTAGGGTTTTCTGGCATACCAGTTGCTTGTCCGGTTTCTTCGCCGGTGCCTGTTTCTTTGGGTCCCTTTACAGACCACTGTCCATTCCTCTTGACTTCAAACTGTGGAGAGAATTTGCTTGGGTTAAATCTGTTGAAGAAACTAAATGCAGTAATTCATTGTTCCTCTGACGGAGTGCGACTGACGGTTTCACCACAGCAACTTCCCAGTTCTCAGTTTTTGACTCGACCATTGCCTCCTGAGTTTAGCGTTGTCCCGGAATGTTTGTGGGCGGTTGACGACAATGATGTCGGGGTACTACAGGTTGAACCCTTTAAAATAGTTTTGAAACATGGAGTTAAACTACCACGCATTCCGCAATATAAAATATCAGTTGAGGGCGAGCGTGCTTTGAAGTGCATTGTCTCCGATTTTGTGCATCGAGGAGTGATCGACGAGATTGCAGGTAGTTTATGTAACAGCCCGATTTTACCCGTGTACAAGAAAGGCGACAATGCAATCCCATTCCGTTTCATAATTGATCTACGCGCTATTAATAAAGTTGTCGCCCCACAATTTCCAATTGTGCCTGATGTGACAACGATACTAACGATGATCCCTGCTACAGCTACTCACTTTAGTGTTGTGGATCTGAAGAATGCTTTCTTCAGTATTCCAATACACAAGGATAGTAGATATTTGTTCGCGTTCACCTTGGGGGGACGTTCGTTCACGTTTACTCGTGCACCTCAAGGTTATACTGAAAGTCCAAGCATTTATAGTAGGGCTTTGAAAGAGCAGCTTGACACCCTTGAATTGCCATCTACTTGTACACTGCTTCAGTATGTCGATGACTTGCTTTTAGCTGCAGATTCTGAAAGTGCTTGTAAAGAAGGCACTGTATTGTTGCTTATTCATTTGGCTGAACATGGTCATAAAGCTTCGCTTAAGAAATTTCAATATTGTTGTCAGGAGGTCGCCTATTTAGGCTATCTCCTGTCAAAGGAGGGAAGAAGATTGACACCTGAAAGAATAAAACACATTTCTGGTATGTCTGTTCCAAATACACAGAAGGAAGTCAGAGCCTTAATAGGTTTGGCTTCTTACTGTAGGCTGTGGAACCCGAACTTCTCACTAGTGATAAAACCGATGTTGGCCTTGACGAAGAAGGGCATTTCTTCGCCGCTGCCATGGAAGTCGGAACATCAACGATCATTTGAGCTTCTCAAAGCCGCGTTATGCTCTGCACCGGTTCTGGCTACTCCAAATTACAATAAGACCTTTGTGTTGTTTGTGCATGAATGTGATGGATGTGCTTTGGCTGTGTTAACACAGGAACACGGAGGGAAGAATAGACCGTGCGGCTACTACTCTTCCACCCTTGATCCTGTTGCATGCGCTTTGCCAAGATGTTTGCGAGCTGTCGCTGCTGCTGCCGCGTCTGTAAAACAGAGTGAGGGAATGGTCCTAGGCCATGATTTAACCCTGATGGTACCTCACTCTGTAGATGTCCTATTGAATAAAACCCAAACACAGCACCTCACCTCTGCACGGCTGACGAGGTATGAATTAACTTTGTTTGCCCCTCACATTCAAATTAAGAGGTGTTGTGTTCTTAATCCGGCTGAACTCCTACCTTTCCCGCAAAATACTGTTTGCGGTGACGAAGAATCACATGACTGCCTGTATACTACTGAACAGGAAACGAAGGGCAGGATAGACCTTATAGATACTTCTTTGGGCAATGCGTAAGGGGAGCTGTTTTGTGATGGCTCCTGCTTCAAACTCCCGGATGGTACATCTACAGCTGCCTATGCAGTTACTACATTGAGTACGGTTGTTGAAACTAAGAGAATTCCGCATAACTCCGCGCAGGCCGCAGAGATTATAGCGTTGACCCGAGCTTGTGAACTCTCCGAAGGGCATACAGTAAACATATATACTGATAGCCAGTACGCCTTTGGGGTGGCTCACAACTTTGGGAGGCTCTGGTCGGAAAGAGGGTTCCTAACCTCACATGGGACCAAGATTCAGCATGGCCCCCTGATAGTGCAATTGCTCTCGGCACTCGCGCTCCCTAGTCAGTTAGCGATCATGAAATGTGCAGCGCATCATAAGGTCATAGATGATGTGGGAAAATGGAACGCTTTTGCTGACCAGATAGCCAGGCAAACGGCCACAGACCTTAGCGCAGACATGTATGCTCTAAGAGAAACAAATGATGCCTATGTAATGGATGAGGGTATTGGGTCTGTACGAGATATCCAAGCTGATGCCACGATAGAAGAGTCTAAAAAGTGGGCCGAAGGGATGGGGAAAATAGATGAAGATGGGTGTTGGGTGGATACATCTGAAGTGAAATGGTTGCTCCCTGATTCATATGTGCTGGCGATGGTTACTATGGCACACGGTCCTACGCATGTGTGTGCTCAGCAGATCACGAAAATGTTAGAACAAGCCGGGTAAATGATAAAATTTTGAAGAACGTGCAGTGCCATGTCCGAAATTGTATGATATGCTTACAGCACAATGTGGGGAAGGGGACAGTAACTCCAAGGGGTAGTTTTGGGCCTCCTTCTGTTCCCTTCGAAGTCATCCACTTTGATTTTATTGAGATGGAACGGTGTAACAATCTAAAATGTGTCCTTGTGATCATTTGTGCTTTTAGTAAATGGGTTGAGGCTTTCCCCGTTAAGGATGCTACTGCCATGACCACTGCGAAGACTATGGTAAAGGAATTCTTTCCACGATTTGGGCTGCCAAGAGTAATTTGGTTGGACAACGGTCCTCATTTTGTTGCAGCAGTAATTTTGCAGATATGCACAGCGTTACACATTGAAAAGCGATTTCACTCGGCTAGACATTCTCAAAGTGCTGGGTTGGTAGAGAGACATAATGGTATCCTAAAGAATAAGCTTGCTAAAACATGCGCCGGCACCAAACTGAAATGGCCAGACGCCTTACCTATTGTATTGTTAGCCATTCGTGCCACACCTCAAACTAAGACTGGGCTCTCTCCATTTGAGGTAGTGATGGGGAGACCTGCTAATATGTGGGTGTCTTCCGAAGCCTAAAACGCATGTATTGCTTGTAGACTACTGTAACCAGTTGACTAAAAATCTGTATCTCATTTATCATCAGGTTCAATCAGCTTTATCTGTACGGTTTACGGGCCCAGGACACAATATTCAGCCTGGAAGTTGGGTCCTGGTGAAGGCCTACGAAAGGTCTTCCTGTCTCGTGCCTCTCTGGCGGGGACCCTACCAGGTGCTGTTGGTCACCCAGACAGCAGTGCGGGTGGCTGGAAAGAAGCATTGGATCCACGCGACGCATGTCAAGAAACTTCCTCACCCGACGCCACACGTTACAGAAGAAGCAGAACCCCTTGCTGATGCTACAATCTCAGATCCTGGAGTAGCAAATAGCGCTGTGAGTGTGTCGGAGAATCTCTCTGAGCCCGTGGAGTTTGCGGAACAGTCCATTTCGTCCCCACACTCTTTGGAAAGGTCACTTCTGGAAAACGTTGTTTCAAGTTCTGCGACTTCCGTCGCCTCTGATACGTTGCTTCCCTCAGGAAGTGACGTTACCTTATTTCTGGATCAAACAGTACCGGGAATCACCAGGTACGACCTTCGACGAAGAAAATAGAACTACGGCACAGGTTTGTTCTGTGCATCTGTAGAAGAGAAAGAGTCATTGAGAGGTTTGTTCTTGCAAAAGAAAGTTTTTGAAAAAAAAGGGATTCTGCTGGCTAGGGTTGGGGAAGGACTAAGAAGTCGCGCGACCGTAGTGTCGACAGCAACGAACATTGGGGTCGTCGATTGAGAAACTACGATGCCTGCCACCTTCACCGCTGCTGCTCGAATTGGACTTGTAAATAAGGGGGTGACCAACTCGGACAATGAACAATGTGCCTGGGCCCCGAAAACGTATTGCTGTGTTGTGATAATAGTAATTGGGATTTGTATAGTTACTGCCGTGGGACTCTGGTACTTTGAAGAAATGTATCCTCTAGAGCCTCTTCTGCCAATTGAAGTTGTACCTACTGCTTTGACTTCCTCTGTACACCTTCATACTCTGTCACCTAGGGACTCCCAGCATAGACGAAAGTACCATAATAACACTTTAATGACAATAATGAATTCAAAGCATGCCATTTTTAATAAGAGTAATTGCTGGATCTGTACCCATTTACCGCAACATGGGAACAAGGGGCTAGGATGGTATATTCACCCTTTTCCTTTAACGACTGCTTGCTATGCCTCTCTTAGAGCACTATTCTTTGGCCGTTGGAATAACAGCATCTCAGGGAACTTTGATGGAACTAATTTAAATAATATTCAGAAACGTGAATTGACTCCCCTGGGATGCTCGCTTTTTGCAAATAGAAGTAAGCCTAATGTTGCTTCTATTAGGCCATCTGATAAACTGTCTCTTCCTTTCCAAACTCTAATTTCCTTTAAAATGGCTCCGATAGGCAATAAGGACGCTGTGCCTCCTTCCTACTCCATTAACCATAGCCCCGATTCAGTCCCCTTTTGTGTACAAAAAAATGGCACTCGGTCAATGGGAGATTTTGAAGGTTGTGTGAACATTGTAAATTTGACCGGAGAGAACAGGCCTGTATATATGTAGGGGGGCCTGTCTATTTCATATGCGGTTGTACAGCATTTCCCTGGTTGCCCAAGGATTGGCAGGGAACCTGTTATTTAGGAATCCTGTTACCTGGGGTATTTATAGCTAGTACATTGGAAGTTTCTAAGGCTCGCCCACGGCGGGACGAGAATGGAGATACCCCTGGGCAAATATTGGGAGATATAACAAAATCAGTTGTGCCATTTTGGGGACAGATAGCAAATTCTGAAAATATTAGGGGGCTAGCAAGAGTACTGGAGAGAACCATCAACCGGACCACGGATATACTCTACAATATGACACTGGAACTGGAAGCAATAAGATTGGTAGCGCTCCAAAACCAGATGGCATTAGATGTCTTTCTGGCAGAACGTGGTGGAGTATGTAAATTAGTGGGGTCCGCTTGTTGTGTTTTCCTACCAGAGTCCTCACCGACAATTTTCAAAGCAATACAGAACTTGCACGTCCTTAGTTCAGAAGTGCATGTTCCTGTGGGAGATTGGAGTATTAGTGCTTGGTTCTGGGATTCTCTACGATTCTGGGGTTGGAAGGTGCTTTCTGTCATATTGGTTATTTTGGGAATCCTGCTGTATCCAATGTCTGCCCAGTATATGTGCAATGCTAGGGGGATGTTGCGCTCAGGCAGTGAGCACGATAGGGCACAAAATGTATGCCCCAGATACAGCCACTAAAGAGTTTGTGTTGCAAGAGGTTCTGGTGAACGACCTAATGGCTACAGATATTACAGATAACGATTCAGGATGTATGGACGACAATGCATGGAGTTATTTACAAAGACATTAGAAATGGTATTAGCACTTGGCATAGGCCAAAAGGAGACTTTGTCGCAATAAAAACAATATTATGCCTCCTATTGTAACAATTGTATGTGTATTGGCCTACGCCAAGTTGTCTAAACATCATGTGCGAACAAACTCCATGGCAAGGTCTTGACCTTAGAGAAACCAATGTAAGCCGCCATCTTGGATTGAGCCACCATTTTAGGTTCTCTTGTTATGTAGAAGTCACCCTGAACATCAAAATGGAGGCCAATGACATTCTGAGTGAGATTCTGGCCGTGCAACTGAATAATTAATATGCCTGCAGGACACTTGTCGGCGTCGCGAACAAAGGCCTTGTCCTACCGTTGACCTATATGTACATGTACTACTTATATCAGCGAAACTAATCGAAATGCATATATTAAAGGATTGACCTGGCAAGGAACCCTAAGACCAGAATTAAATATTTTGCAGAATGGTTAACACGCAAGAGGGTTGGCCAAGGGCTGGACAAATTGTATAAAAGGCCCGGGTATTCCAATATGCGCTCTCTCACTAACACATCGAACCCTCGTTGAAGTTTGTTATGTTATACTGAGAGCCGAATAGCTATCCGTTTGTCAATTGACTTGATAACTGTTGTAGCTTGAAATAAAGCACTTGTATGTTTCTTTGTAACCTGTGTTGGTGTGTTTCTTTTTGGGCAAAATCGTTTGGACCGGGAGCTCTTGACGGAAATAATTTTTTTATATAGGATCTATTAATCTCCTCAGTCAAAAGCAATTGCAAAGTTACATCCAAATTACAAGTCTTACCATTAAATGATACTCACTTATAAATAGACCCAAAGTAGCTATACCACGTGACATCAGCAATCACCTTACTTTGTAATTCAGGCTCAGGGAGGTTCAGGTTGTTAACCAAACTCCAAATGTTATGAGAGTTTTCCATCATCACACGCTTTAACATCTTCTCATCATCCCTTTGATGGCAGAGATATGTATGTGCTTGTGACCGATTCCTGTACTTATTATGCAGTTTTCTCTATTCTGTCATGAATTCTCACTGAGAGGTTGTCTTAAGGTTAAGATTTCTAATGGCTTTCCTTAACTCTCTTTATGTCAACCTCCGCAGCTTTAGAAGGCGTATCAGTTATATCCACTACCTCCTCCCCTTCATCCTCACCTGAGTCCTCTGGAGAAGTCTCGCGGCGGTTAGCCTTCTTTCCGATCTTCTTCTTCTTTGAGAATAGGTAGGGCCGTCCGCGGTGGGAAGCCACCCTGATTCCCTGCCAAGCAGGGAAGCAAGAGGCTTCCTTCCCGCAGGGACCGAATAGACGAGGGAAAAAAGCGGAAGCTTAAAAAAAACCCTCGGTGAACAAGGTAACAGTCCAGCAGGTCCGGAGAGTGAAGTGATGAAAACCTGCAGATCCGATGTCAGAAGGAGGATGGGTGAAGCAAGGATCCTGGACAGGAGACTGGAGGCGGGGTAAGTCCTTAGAAATTTCCAGGAGAGGTGGACGAGGAAATCAGCCGGAGAGAGCAAGCGGCAAAGAAAGAAAAGGAAAGAAAGACAGGAGAACCAGAACGGCGAAGGAGCGCCGCGGGCGAGAAAAAAGAAAGAAAGAACGGCGAAGAGACGCCGACTGGAGGCCCAAGGGTCAGCAAGGAAAGTACGGAGGAAAAAAAGCACACGGAGCAAGCAACAAGCAACAAGGGAAAGAAACAAAGTTGCAACGCACCGAACCCGGAAGTGGGCGGTGCTTAGGTAGCAAAACCAGGGAGGCAGAGAAAGACTAGAGCCGGCAAACCCGGAAATGGACAGGAAACAATGGACGACCTAATGGCGCCGCCAACGCCAGGCGTTCCATAGCCCCCACTGGCGACTAGACGCCGGCAGCATGACACTTTATCACCTCAGTTTCTTAACAAAACGATGTGGGTGATGTTTAGAAGTAGAACAAGTTAGTGGGGTAGGTTGATTCATGTTTCTTTCACAAATCTCCCCAAATTGTTATTCAAGATGTTACCATTCTGCTTAAACTTCACCACTCAATCTCTCCTGTTTCCAATCATCAGATCCTGGTTATTATTAGGCCCTCTAATACTATATTTAAAGTTGAGAGTAGCTGATAACATATTATGATCGCTCAGTCCCTTATCCAAAACCTTCAACATTTCCCCATTCACTGTGCTAATTTTACAGGAACAGGAGCTCTGTATGTTCCAATCCAACACTTTCAAGTCACACTTTGCCAGAGAGAGCTATCAGTTCCCCTCATCATCTAGAAAATGTGGCAATTATCTCTGTAAACATCTGCCACATCTTGCATTTTACATCCATGGGAGTCTTACCCATCTCCAAAACAGTCACATTTGTTTTATTCAATGGTTGAATTAGAGATTCTAACTCTGCCCATTTATTAGATGTAACCTGGTCACAATTTGCAATTTCAGGTGTGTAAACTTCCAAGCCTGTATTATGCAATTCACTAGCAGCTGTCAGTAGTGCGTCAGTGCCCAGTCTTTATTTGAATCACAACTCAACAATATACGTATAGTTATGGTGTGGAAAACAAACAAACTCAATATCATTGGTAATAAAAAATATAAATTAGGATTCGTCTTCAAAGCTGTTAAAATAACGCTCCTGTTAAGGGCTTTGAAGTCCTTCCCTCTCTTAAACTGGTGTAGCCAGACCCTCAGAATTGCAAATGTTTTTAATGAGGACAGAGTGCTGGTTGTTTTAACTGACTGAATTTCAGTTTGATTCCTGGTGGTCACTGAGTTTGGTTTCAATGAAGACTGTTGACTTGAATAACTCAAGTGACTAACACCAGGGATTGTTCCCAATGCTGCAACGTTCTCCCTTATCGAAAGATTTACTGCAGTCCCATTCTCCTTTACAGCATCGGGCATTCCAGTCGGCAGGTGAATGGGGGATGATTTCCTTCCACGATAAACAATTGGCTCCCATTTTACTGCTGTATTAATATTCTCCATTTGGACTCCAGCGGTTCCTTTCCCAGCTAAAGAAGATTAATGTTTTGAAGCTCCACTGCATGACTTGCTGAGACAGACACTCAATTGTAGTAGCTGTATCTACATGAAATTTCATTCATCTATAAGAAATTGTCTCTAAAACCTTACAACCAAGTAGTTGATCTGTTTGTGATCCTGTAGAAATATTTCCGGGTAGTTGGGGACTCACACAACAGTTAGAATGATTTTGTCTTTTACCAGACCCCACAGAATCTGGAGCATTTGTTAGTTGAGCTATATCAATCGAAATCAAATTCTTTTTTCCATCATCCAATTGTACATGTTTAACAACCTTGTTGCTTAGGAAACTTACAAATACACAAATTATTTTGGTTGAGATCTTTATTTTCTATTTTTGGTTTTTAGAATGTGGCTCCTTATTGTGAGCTACTTGGGCTTTATCCTCAAATTAAGCCTTATTTTTCCTTTTGCGCTTTTTCCATCTTTCACAGTTCAACTGCACTAGTATGGTCTCCTCTGTAATTTTTACTGTTCAACAATTTGTACATCCGGTTCCCCAGAATCATCTGAATTCCTCCAGAACCGAATCAGATAACAGTGTGTCATCAACATTTTTACTTGCTCTATTGAGAATCGGAGGTCTCAACAACACCTCTTCCTGTCTTTCAATTTGTTGATTAAAAGGCCCCTGAACCTTCTTCTCATTAAAAAAAGCCTTCTAGCCGCCCATGGGAGTCTACTGTTATTTTTTGCAATTCTATCCAATTCAAGTCGTGCTTCCTTACGTCTCCCTTGAATCCTCAATTGAATCCGCTAAGTCTGTGTGTATTGCTGATCTTATATCCACTACGGTTGAATCGCAATCTGCCATTTTCTTAGTCAATTCCAGTAAAATTCCTGAATGTGTCTGGACTTCTGTTTTCAATAATTCAAAAACATTTACTAAAGAAGTCAAAACAAACTTTAGCACTGATAGAGTCACATCAGAAGGAGATTTAGATCTCCCACCTGATTCCAGGTGGGTGTACGCTGCATTCTGGGATGAGTGAGCCTGCAACAATTGGGAAAGATTGAGATTCCCAATAACCGTTGGCTCTGTACAGGAAGGGGTTTTAGGGGACTTAGTCCTATTTGGACATGTGTTGGCATTACTGCTATTATTAAATTTCCTTTGTATGAAATTAAGTATGTTTGTAATGAGCTTGTGAGTTAATGGGTTTTTAATAGGGATGTAATGAGCTCCCCATAAATCTTCAACATATCCACATCCCCGTGTTCCACCGTTTCCTAGACTTAAAGCACTAATTAATTTTTTTGGTGATATTTTATGCCATCAAAGTGCACTTCAAAACCCTTCCCCAGAGCAATTGCACTTGTTGAGATGTACTTGGCGAAACACAGACTTCAAAATCTTCATTTGGTTGCAAGAGATCCGGGGACCTAATGTGACTTCTATATTTGTGATTAATAACAACTGGCAACTGATTTAATATCTCCGGTCTTTTGGGTGTTTGACATTTTTGTACAGAGGTGCTGTCCTCCTGCCAGAGCCCAATGTCCAACTCAGGAGCACACAAATCGTCAAATAAAGCACTGCTCCACAGAAAGAATACCTTGCTGTGTCCCTGCATTACAATGTTTAGAACTTGGCTTAGAACTTGGAATAAGTAGCTCCCCCGCCATTTGAACAAAACGTCAAAGAGCGTTTGCACAGCACGAAAACCAGGAGCTCAGTCAATATTTACTGTCAGTGCTTTAATTCCCCCTGCAATTTACAGCTCAAAGTAATATCAACTCACTGCAGGACTTTGGGCTAATAAAAGTGCACTTTAGTTCAATTTTATCTTCTTGGCTGATTCCCTTTAACTTCAAAAATGGGATAACAAAACACTGCCTTCTGCATCACAGCCGAACAGCCAGACAGTAAGACACTTGGCAAAGACACTTGGCCAAAGCACATGCACAGAAGGTGCGTTGGCCCACATCTTTTGTATTCGAGCAGGTAAGTACTCAGGACTTGGTTTCCTCAGTAGAAAGCTATGTTAATTGCAGCCAGCAGTGGATAACAGCCATACAGCAGAACCCTTGGCAAGGACACTTGCAATAATTTGTGTGGATCTTTCAACATATCTTTCTCCTTTCCTTTTCTTGTAGGAAAGAGTAGAGGAAAATAATGTGTTTATACCGTTTTCTGCCGTAAACTCATTGGGAATCTTTGGCTTGACACATTTGATATGTTTCTTATGCATTTTATATGGTGTCTTTGGAATGTAATGGGTGAATTGTATAATGGTCGAAAATGTTGGTTGCAGTAACAGGATCTACATATTCAAATTGACTAGTTTGTGGTAAATCTTCAATTATTTGGGTGGTTTCTTTTAGGTTTTCCTCTTTGTTTGTATCTCTGTAGTGTTTATAGTTTTCTTTGATATATTGTAGGGCTTGTCCAACTTTGTTTAAATCAACCAGTTGGTGCCAAACTATTTTGTCTTTTGTTGGTAGACCATTAAATAGTACAATCAATGAATTATCTATTGGCCGTCAGACTCCTAAGGTTTGGACATTTTAAGATCTAATGGCAAATATAGTACTTTGCCACAAATGCCTTTTAGTAATTTGGATGGATGCAAAGGGGCCGTTTTGGGCTGAAGGTGGATTATAGCTTGAAATGGGTGTACTGTTTGGATTATAATGCTCTCATACAAATTGAGTTGTTGGAGAACTTTTGGAATTGGGAAGATTTCCAAATTATTAGTGATAGCACGTGATGACATGTGGGTATTGTCAAGCTTTTTATTGCAGTATGTTAGACATAAAGCCAATTGGAACCACTGGCATTCCTCTTTGTTCTCTATTTTGTAGGCAATCTCTACAATTTGTTTGCTCTTTTGATAAAAAGTTCTGCACAAACAGACACATATGTTGACTGGTATTTTAGCAGATGTGTTTTGAAACTTTGATATTTCTTGTTTGTGTGTGTTTGTAAGGAGGTTAATGTTTGTGAGGTTTTCGCTCATGTTTTCTAAAGTTACTGAATTTTCTAAGTCTACTTCAGTTCCAAAATATTTTCTTTGGCTCTATTTCTAGAAGGAGATCTTTGGCTGTTCCATTTAGTAGAATTTTATGAATTTATTAAAATGTTGCAGTACTAGACTAGGACTTTTTGCATAATACAGTCTATAATCAAGGTTTTGAATAGCGGAATGGTGCGCTGCCAACATTTTGATGCAGTGGAAGGTGTTTTTGCATGCAGTTCCTGAAATACAGGCTAAAGAATGCCCTCGCAGTCCAGTTCTGATTCTACTTTTGTCTTTTAGTTTGACATAGAGATTGAGGAATTGTCGTAAAGATTTGAAGGATTGTTGGTGTACGTCACATATTGAGCTCCATGTCCATTTGTATACTGGATGATTTCTTTGGGCAAAGAGAAAATGTGGTTGAAAGTTTGTTGTTGACCTATGTTTTCTAAAAGGGATTATTTTACCATAATGGTGTCTCCTACCACTTCATAGCCTCGGCCATTATTGTCTACCGCAATTGTGTGTTTTATGTTCTTGTTTAAAAGCCCCTTCATTGAAATATGGTTCTGTGCTGTTTGTGTTAATCCATTCACCGACACAGAAGTTTGAAAAGATATCTATATTGATATTGTGCATGTTTAGAAGTAGTTTTTATAATTTATTGATTAATCCAGTTAGTGATTTCATTCTGCTTAATATTAATATAAAAAAAACATTCTATTTAGAAGACCTGCATTGTCAATTAGAGCTTCAAGGATTAGTTTTCTGCAGTAGCTTTTTAAGGATAGATCGTGACTTTTTAGCTATCTTTATAATATTGTTAAGAAATATAAGATGGAAAATGTTTTGTAATTTTTTGGATTACTTTACTTTGGCTACATTAACATTTGTGGATATAGTGTTAGATTCAATAGAAGGTGTGTTTTTGTTTGTACATCTTTTTTAACTTTAAAATGTTGCAGAGACGCCTTACTTCCTTTTGTGCTGGCTGGTTTAGTTTTGTTGAGTGAGGTTACTTGCTGTTTTGGTTTAATGTTTTCTCTAAATTGTTTATTTGTATTTGTTGAGTTACAGTTCACCAGGAACTTTTCACAGTTAAAAATATCAATTCACATTACATGATAACTATTTAATTTCACAACATTTCATCATTACAAAACATAAAATATTTCATTGTTACATGAAACTTTTCAACATATTGTTATTTAAAAAATGTCATGCTTGTTACATATTAAAACTGATAGCACTCAGATATGTACAAAATAAAATCAAAAATAGGACTACGACTTTTCACCACTATATATTTCCCTCAATGGTGTGGGAAGCACCTCTTGAATCAAACGTCTTGCTGCCATAGACCATTTGAATGATTTATCTACAAAATACGTGGCCATAACCATCCCGCCTGTACTATATTATAATGTTTCAAAATATGTGCTAAGTAGGTTTGACATTGTGCTGTAAGTGAGGAAAATTCTACAATCAAATGACAGAATATTTCTATGATATTTTCTTGTTTACAAAACCTACATATCCTCAGGTTCCTAGCTATCCCTCCTCTCGTTACCAACATTTTGTTTGAGGTATATAAATTAATTCAGAAGAGTAAACACTGGGACCCACAAGACTTACCCAGACATTTCATCAGGTAATTCGGCATGCTATTGCATGGCCTATCATCCAAAAACAATCCCCACATTCTCTGTTTTACCATTACTGGATTAGATAATAATAAATCCAAAGATACATCCAAGTAGGTCAAACAACCAATGCACTGTTCCTGCCATTTTACTAAAGAAGTCAAACGTTTATTCATGATGGCTTGCTTTAACAAGGCCCAGATAGAATTGTTTTCTGCTGAATAGATTTTCCTTAGGAAATTAATGGTTTTCCAAGTGTCTATGGCTTCTAAGGATATCTGCCTCAGTTCATATCTGATTGCAGGGACAGCCACACATTTCAACAGCCTCAACATTCTCCTCCAAAAAGCACCCTTTAATTTGAACCATTTACTCGATATAGCCAACATAGTCATCTCTGCTCCGTAAATCATAATGGGCACCACTTTTTTACAGTAGAACTCTCTGACTGGCACTAGGGAGAAGTGCGAAAATGTCTTATTTATATGGCCACCTGGACCGCTAGTAATGCCATTCTTCTCCTCTTACAGTCCAATAAGTGAGCCTTATTTTCCTTGCCATATACCATAAAAAGTACATAAACACTTCTACTTTCTCCAGGGCAATCTTGTTTACCACCCAAGTGAACTTTCCTCTTTCTTTCCCTGCTCTCTGTTGTAAAATCAACATTTTAGATTTCTCAACGTTTATGCACAAGTCATTTTCCTTGGTAAAGATCTCTAGAGCCGTCAGTTGACGCTGCAACCTGATAGGAGTGTGATTTATAAGGACCATGTCCTCAGTAACTAGTTGAGGCGGTACAGACGATTTTATGAGAGAAACATTGGACATCAATAAAAGCATCCCAATATCTACAATAAATAGGTTAAATAGAATTGTGCCAGTATGCATCCTTGTTTCAGCCCTCTTTCCATTCTAATGGGAGCTGACAAACACCCTGCTCTGTCCAACCTAACTCAAATTGAGGTGGCAGAAAGTAGTCCCATTAGAATGGCCAGTAAGGCTGGTGGACACCCCCATTTATCTAGTTTTGCCCACAGCTTGTTCCTGGGCACCGTGTCATACGCCATGAGAAGTCAATGAACAACATGTATAATGTTTTTTTTCATAATATGGCTTCTGTCTTTAATAGCTCTGTAGAGGAGGAGTCAAGTACCCCCTTTAAAAGCTCAACCCCATGTTGCCTATAATTTGGGAACCATAATTTGAGACATGTGCAGTGCCAGTGAGGATGCCTGCACCACAGAGAATCCTGGAACCAAGGTATCCTATGAGAAAACCCTATATGCATACACAAAGAAATAATGGCCTTTTGGACAAATTTCATAAGGAAGTATGAAAACAAGTGAAAAAGAAGACTGGTGACGTCATGCAGAGCAGAGCTGATGCAAAAAGAAAAGATGAACGAGGTAAAAGAACATAGACATTCTATAAGATCTGAAGAGGAGATAGTAAAGATGAACAACATTTCCGGCTTCAGATGAAGAAGCTCATTCTACAGAAACGCTGAAGAAAATGCTAAATCAGTTTACACTTGCACAGTTGCAGTAATGCAAGTAGACAAAGTGATCTTAAATCTGGCGCTGTAGTGAATAGTTGCGGCGATGTGCCGATGTATAATACATAGGAATGTATAGATCCTGGATATTCCACAATGCACTTTAAGCAAGACTTGAAATCCTGTGTTTGGAAGGAGTTTTTCAGTGTGGCGCAGTTGGAAAATAACTAATGGCGAAGGAGAAATACAATAAAGGTTTGGCTGGCGCAGCAACAAGAAATCGAGGCCACCGTGAGCCTGGTTTTCCAACCAGCAGTTACAGAAACCACCCTCCTGGATCTAAAAATCCAAATGGATGAAGCCAAAGACAAGGGCAATATGGCCATTTTGCTCCTGTTGGATCTCTCCGCTGCCTTCGATCTGGTTGACCACCAGATCCTTACCCAACACCTCTCTTCTGCTGCGGCATTCTCCCAGAATGCCACCAATTGGATCCAGTCATTTCTGTCTGACAGGTCGACTAGGGTCTTCACCCCCTCAGCGGCTTTTGACCCTATCCCAATCCATTATGGAGTCCCCCAAGGTTCCTGCATCTCTCCCACACGTTGCAACATCTTCACTAAGCTTCTCTTTGACCGTCTTGATGATCTGGGTGTCAGCTACACCAACTACGGTGATGACACCCAGGTCCTCATCACACTCACTGGCTGCTATGAAGAAGATGTTGCAAAGCTTAACGAAATCTACCTGGAAATTCAAGCCTGGATGGCTACACATAGTCTTTACCTCAATGACGATAAGACGGAACTATTTATCGTAGTTTCCCAGGCCCGCCTCAACAAACTGGATTCCAGGTACCAATCCTTCGACATTGATGGCAACATTATAAAAGTATCCAAAGAGCTCAAAACATTAGGTGTGTAACTCGACCCCACTCTATCACTGAAAAAACAAATAAATGCCACCATCTCATCTACCACCTACACTAATAAACTTATCAATGCCTGCAGACCTTTTTTATCCTCCTCCAGTTGTCTTACATTAGCTAGAGCGCTGATATTGTCTAAATTAGACTATTGTAACACACTCTTCCTGGGCTCCACGACAAAAAAATCTGAACAGACTCCTTAAGATGCGCGCTTAACCTCCCGCGTAAGGCTCACATCTCCACGGCCAGCAAAGAAGCCCACTGGCTCCCCATCCGCGACAGAATTAAGATAAGAACCCTTGTCATTACACACACGTGCCTGTCACTGACTGCCCCACGCTACCTATCTGACAAATTCTCCAGACACAACACTTCCAGACCTACCAGAACTCCCTATCTGCATCAACTAAAGATCCTCAAATTCAATCTTAAAACAGCAAGAGGTTCCAGCTTCGCTGTTCTTGCAGCTCAATGTTGGAATACACTCCCGCTCACTATCAGATCGGAAGCTTCCTTTTGGCCATTCAGAGCCATGGTGAAATCCTGGCTCTCTACCTAACACGCTGCCACTCATTTACGCACTTGCCTGTCTCCACCAATCCCTACCGTACAACTTAACCTCATCCTGAAGTGGACCATCATGTAACCCGGTCTTCACGCTCTATTGTATCTGCTACTCTCACTGTAACCTTCTTTGCAACATTGAATGTATGTACCCATTCTTTTTTTTGTTTCGCGCAATGATATGTAACTATGTTGTCCACATGATTATGCGCCCAGCTACCCGAGGGTTCGGCTGCGCTTTATAAATAACTAAACTAAACTAAACTAAACTAAACTGAACTGAACTAAACTAAACTAAA
Source organism: Ambystoma mexicanum (assembly GCF_040938575.1). Taxonomy (NCBI): domain Eukaryota; kingdom Metazoa; phylum Chordata; class Amphibia; order Caudata; family Ambystomatidae; genus Ambystoma; species Ambystoma mexicanum. The sequence continues at coordinate 1,210,693,222 of NC_090937.1, forward strand.
CTAAACTAAACTAATGAGTGGGTCCCTTCAGAGGAATCGTCTGCAGACTGCACGACTGTCCGCAGACTACTGAGTCAGAAATAGGCCTTGGAAAGTGGTAAAAAGTTGACAGATTAACTAAGAATGGATCTAGGAGGTCTGCGAGGGTAAACTTTCAAATTGAAACATTCTAGATGAAAATGGCTAAAAATGCGGTTTCAAACTGTCCACGTCTAAGGAAGACATGATATCAACAGTAAGACAGACACAAGTGACCACAGTTCAAGGGTGTTTAATGAACTTCAGCAAGGGTATGATAAACGCCTACCTTATCCTAAATCTACAGATGGTAGCCAGCCACGACCATCAAATAATGATAATGCAGAAATACCTTTCGCTAATTCTTACAGTTTAAAAGACATTGGGCCTCATTACGAGTGCGGCGGTAAGGGATTAACGTCAACGGTAAGGATACCAGTGCATGTTAACCCCTTACCGCTGCATTCTGAGGTCTCTTAGCGGTAAATCCAGCCGTCCTTAGTGGGAGCCGCTAAGGGACCAGGGAGCTAATAACGGGCCCATAATTTATGGGCCCGTTATTAGCTCCCTCCCCATTCCCATTGAGCCCTATGGGAGCTCGAATGGGAATGGGGAAGGGTTTTTTGAATGGGGACTTACCAGGTCCTCCAAGATTGGAATGACTCAGTTAGTCCCCATTCAGAGAACCGGACACGACTTTGGAGGCAGCCATGGTGCTAATAGCACTGTGGCTACCTCCAAGCTTGTAATGACCCCCATAGTGTGGGGTGGTGTTCATGAAACAGAAACCATTGTTCACAAAATGATATGTCATGATGTTCAGGCCGCTGGTCTCCCTTCCCCACAAATTTCATCATGGGACAAGGTGGTTCACTCGAGCAAAGAACACACTCTGGTTTCATCGGCATGAGGATACAGTTTCCATTCTGAGTTGCAAGTCTCTTTACTTCTCAAAAGTCACTTGATTCAGAGGGCCTGATGTACAAAAACAAAACACAAAGTTCCTTTCATCTTATAAGTATACTATATATAGTAGTAAATTATAAGTATTCAATTTGGGCGACTCACCCTGGATCCACCTCATCCAGGCTCAGATCCCTTTTTTATATCATGGTTGTTATTGTGGATCCCCCTCTTCCGTACTCAGATAACATTATTTCTTGGGTGAATTACAGTTTACCCCGGATCCTCCTCAGCTGGGCTGAGATCCTTCTTCTTACACAATTAGTCCCCCTCAGCTGGGCTCGGACCAATTGCAGTTATTTTGAATGTGCACAGGATTTGACCCGTTGCAGGATCACTTTGATCTCAAAATCACTTTCATCAGTTGTCAATCAGTTGGATACCTAACAGAGACCTTCGAATGGGCACCGAAGTGGTGCTGGACCACTCTGTCGACGGTATCTTCATTGGCCTCCCAAAGTTCAATCACTCTTCTGGTTTTAAATTATATTTGCATCGCTCATCTAATACGTTTCACACACTATTCTCTTTAGATTTCTTCATGCAATATTTCCGCTTGCAACCTTGGTTCTAACACAGGCTGGTTTGTTATCAGTCTGGCCAACTCACTGACTGTGCTGTCTTTACTGGAGCTACTTTGTTGTAGGAGCCAGGGACAGTACAATGGGGGAAAACAGTTCTCCCGCCTTGGTTACTGACACAGGAGATCCCCGGGTGCCTCCGACACACAATGCAGGTTTATTCAGCTTTAGTTCCTGGTCTTAGGTTTCATACTTTCCAAGGTTCATGAAAATAATGGTCCGAAAACATCAAGGGCACTTCCCTCATTGCAACCCTCTCCAGTCTCGCTGTCTTCCTCCTCATATTAAACTGACATATTGGAATATTGCGGTTTCCTCATGTGCTTTGCCTTGCTCAGAGTATGCTTTCATGTTTTGCCTGTTAGCTGTGTGGAGAAGTGTGATGGAAGTCAGGTGTGTGTAATGATCAGTAATTGCCTGATTTTGCCTGTCTATTGTATTGGAACATGTCAGGTATACGGCTCTGGGTTTAGTCCATTTTCGCTGATGGTGAGCTGTCCGTGAGAAAGTGTTTGTGTCGGGAAAGGGGTGCGGTGGGTTGAGTACCTAGGTATCCTACCTGGTAGGGTGGGGAAAATGTTTTACAGGGAATGGGATACTGTGTCTCACCATCCAGTGTCCCACTTCCACTCCCTGAAGACCCCTCATCCAGGTGACCCTCCCACACTGGTCCACCCCCAGGAACTGGATCCAAAAGCGATGGCCATGCCCCGGCCACCTGAAGGACAGACAGGCTGTTGTGCTGCATGGATTCGGTCACATGATGACATCCAGGAAGCGTCCACAGCATTGATGGGTGTCCACAGACATCAACAGGGGGAGACACCAAGTGCATGCGTGGGGATGTCCGCAATTGGGCACTCTGTCCATGGACCATTTAAAAGTGTGTCATGCTAGACCGGACATGTCCGGACATGGTGCAATGTCTACGGATACCCCATTTCATAAACAAACACCCTGGACAGTCGTGATGTCCACGGACTGGTAATTGGGGTTTTACAGAAAAAAAATTCAACACAAAGTAGATTTATAGTAGAAAACATAAATATATTTATCAAAGGGATGAGCATACTCTGCTTGCTCTCCTTCATTGCTCATTCCTGACTGTCTATCTTCGCTTCAGGATTGGTACGGCTCCAATTATCTCTGCCTTGATGTCAGTAGGGCTGAGATTCTTCTCATTGGGACCCCTGCTCCCGCTTTCCCTCTCCTACTCTGGCCACCCTCCTTGGGCCCTCTACCCCGCCTTCCTGTGAGGCAAAACACATTGGCGCCATCTTTGGCTCCACTCTCTCCTTCTCTCCTCATCTCTCGGACCTTGCCCACTTCCAGTTGCACCTGCTCAGAGCTATTCTACCTTTTCTCATCTTCCACCAGAACCTCAGTGTCTCCAGAGCCTTGGTTATTTCCAGGCTGCACTACTGCAACAGCCTCTTCCTCAATCTGCCTAACTCTACACTTCGCCCCCTGCAACGAATACAGAATAGGACTGTGAGACTTATCCTTGGCCTCAAGCCCAGGGACCGGATCTCTCCAACCCTGACATTTCTATACTGGCTCCCAATGACTACAAGGATCAAGTTCAAGACACTCTGCATCGTCCACAAGGCAGGGCTCTTCACTATATCCAGCTCTCTCTGCCTAAATACCTTCCTCATAGATATCTTTGCTCATCTAGCTCTAACACTCTGAGAGTCAAACACTTCTTCAAGCAGGGAGTGGGAGGTAGATCTCTGTCCTCTGCAGGTGCCTACCTCTGGAATGGCCTCCCTGCCCCTCTCAGACTTGAGCCAGACCAACTGAAGTTCGGGAAGCAGCTAAAGACATTCTTTTTCCCCTCTGCCTTCTCTCTCTCACTTCCTTGTTAACTTTCCGGTCTGCTGCGTCAACTGGTTGCTTGGTACTCTCAGAGTATCACTGGGTAACAGGCTTCTCCATGACCAGTCTTCCCTGCAATGCCTCATGGCCTACTGCACACTTAGGGACTGAAACTGCAAGCCCTACAGCCCCTCAAAACTCTGATAAGGTAGCATTTAATATTTTACTATCCAAAATTACAAGATTAGAAATATTGTACTTATATGATGCATGCTTCAGCTATTACCTATGTTTATGTATGATTAGGTTCCTGTATTAACAACAACACTCCAATATAATATTTTCTTTAGATGAGTACATTCTCTAAACGTGCTCTGAAACACTTGTGTATGAGCGCGATAGAAATAAAATATCAATTCAATTCATCAGATTAAGTAGTTCATGATAGGTCTCCTGATCACCCCTGACATCTTGTTACCAACATGATGAATACAACCGCTTGTAGAGACTTTTCATCAACATTAATTTCATATGTTATGTCATCAATGATGTCATCAATGGCATTTGTGATGTCATCTTTAATGTCCCAAGTGTTAGTCTTAGCAGTTAACAGTTGTGGTGTGAGTTATGGTGCTTAGCTTATCATAACTGGCACATTTCTAGGTTTTTTCTCGCCTTTACTTGTAGCCATAACACCCTTTTAACAATGCTTTTTCATTGAATTTCATAGGTTTTCATTAGTGCAACTTAACCACTCAACTCAGTTTTTTAGTGCAACATATTCATTATTTCCCTTTAACAAAGTTTTTTTTTCAGTTAAAAACCAGTGCATGCTAATTACCTACAACTCACTTGTATCATACTTTCCCCAATTGTCCAATTTACAAAGTTTCACCTTAAAACTCAATTTCCCACCTTCTAGCATAATTTGTAACATTTCTATGCACCTTATGCAACTTGTTCCACTGTGTTTGTGTCTGTCGACATTCACGAACGTCTAACGTCATCGCAGAACTTCTAGAGAGTGTCACATGGGGCATAATGTTGTGTTCACAAATGCGTCCTCTCATCGCAATCCGATCTGTGCTTCGCAGACAGATCAGAACTGTATTTTCTACTGAGCTAACGATCTAGGAACATTCAAGCTCAAAATTCCAGCACAGCTCCTACAGCTATTGTTACTCATTGGGCCTCATTCCGACCCAGGCGGTAAGGGGTTTACGGCATCGTAAACAGCGCCGACCCTTACCGCTTGATTCCGAGGTCCCTTAGAGCCATGGAGGTTTTAACACCTGCTTTTAGCAGGTGTTAAAATCCATGGCGCTAAGGGACCTTGATGTTAATTACGCCACCGTAATTTATGGTGGCGTAATTAACGCCTTCCCCACTCCCATTATGCCCTATGGGGCAAAAATGGGAATGGGGAAGGGTAAATGGGGATTGGGGATTTACCGCCCCGCCAACCTCGGAATGGGGCGGTAAGTCCGCCAACCACCATGGCGTAAACGTAGTTTACGCCATGGTGGTAAAGGTACGACCCAGGCGGTAACTTACCGCCTGGGTCGGAATGAGGCCCATTATCCATTAACAATCTAGTACACAGCACATATTTTGAGGAAGATTAGCAAAACTGCTATTCATCCTAAAAATGGCTTCAGCTATTGCCATCCCTCCTCCCCAAGAGTCACCACCACTAGCCGGAGGACTTACACCACAAACAAAGTGCAGTACTTCCAAAGACAATGAAAAGGACCAAGAAGATGAGGTAGTGGAAGTGCCTACCTCTCGCAACAAGAGAGAATAATGGATGTGGCAGTTCTTTACCACTGTTGGGAATGTACCAAAGGCTAAAGCTACCAAAGTAAAATGCACTGAGTGCAGTCAACCTTGTACTCAGTCGCGGACTACCTGGGCAGTACTCCTACGGCACCACCTCCATGCACCGCCACACCCAATCCAACCACTGCAATGCTCTCATACATGCTGTTCCTTTCCTAACAAGTAGTGGGCTGTCTTCCGCCACCTCATCTACCTTATCCAGTACTGTAACCACACAGCCTACTTCTGTGAGACACAAAATCCCACCAGCTACCTTGCAAGCAATAAAAGAGGCTGTTGATCCATATCTTTCGAAGACAACAGTCCTCTGTATATACTGCAACACACCACTTTGTTGGGTGAGCATTTCTGAAATGCTTTTGAAGCTGTAATCAAGGAGCATGAGAAACACTCTGCCCTACTTTAGATGTAGCAAATGTGCAACATGTTCACCTATCCACCTGCCCCTCCATATTAGTGTGTGGTGCCTCTTCCCTCATTTCCCTCCCCACCTTACGTTCCAACCTTTACTGCAAAAAAAAAAAAGTTCCATTAGGAACAACTTTTCAAAGTAAAAAAATAGAACCAGAAAAAATCTTATAGACTCCATCTACTTTACAGTTCTCAGTAAAGTACATAGACTCAATAAGATATTCCAACATTTCCATTAACATATTGTGTTATGCTAATGGGAATAATGTGGCGTTCATCCCCCGTTCCAGGGACTGGAATAGGGGATAATGGCATGGCAGACCAAGTTACAAGCCCAAGCAAAGAGAGAACCCAATGACCATATTACCACAAGCCCATTATTTTCCCTTTCAAACCTATCCCAATTTAGAATAATTTTACCACATAGGCGATACAAGGTGGACATGGCCACTTTAACCCCATGTGTTGTCCCTCATTGTCATGGCCAGTAGCCAGATTGTCCGGGTCATGACCTTATGCCATGACCCGGACAATCTGGCCACTGCCCATGGCCACAGGCTATACCTCAGTCACCAAAAGTATATCACTATTTTTTGTCCCTACATTATGACTCTTCAAAAAAATAAAACACATGCACATTTGCAAAACCATGATTTAAGGTCCTTAGTAATGCTCCTTAAATGAATTCGCTGGAAATTGGCCCATGTTTTATTTTTGCAAAGTGTCAAAATGTATGTACATACAATAGTCATATAACTTAGCCCCCACTCGACAAAAGCCATTCAGACTTCACACAAACATTCAAAGTTGGGACAATAATCTTTTTGGAAACTTTTGTTGACATTCGTCAAATGACAACAAAGTTATAAGTCATTTAAAAATGTTAAGACCCACCACTAATGTAGCCCCCTCTTGACAAAATCCCACCAAATGTTACAAAAACATTTATATCTAGATCAAAAATGTGTCTACTTCTGTGTAGATTCGTAAAATGGCACCACATTTATAAGCCTTTACAATATTTTGGGACCCCCCTCTAATTTTTACACTTTCTTGACAGAATCCCACCTACCTGTGCAAAACCATTCAGAATCAGGTGTAGAATAAAATTCCAAATTTTCATGCAGTTTCATTGAGTGGCACCAAAGTTATAAGTCAGCCAAAAACTGATTTTCACGAACCTTGTAATGCAGAAATTGGCATAGATGTCCCCGAACATCTGCACTGTTTGCGGATTTAGGGAGTGAAAAGCACCCGTTTTTTTGGCTTCTTACAGTCATATCCCATCCCATCCTCAACACCTCTCACCTCCCCAGAGATTGTTTGATAAGTTTGACAAGTGCAATGCTGTGTTTATTAATATTTATTTAGTGTGATGTCCGCGGACACCGGAGTCTGTCCGCGAATCCAACCTGTTGGGTGTTTCCAAAAATCTGACGCACTTTGCGCTTTTCACCATCCAATCAGTGGGTGCGTCCGATGTCTCCGGCCATCACTTCGCCCTCTAGGCCAATTGTATGCCCGTCCATGGACTGAACAGGGAAGTGGGTCCACGGACCGAACTCAGATGTCACTATTTTCTTGTACCTGCTTTTAGACGGTTTAGAAAACTACTGGATGGATTTACATCAAATTTACAAAAGCATGCTTTTGGGACCAAGCCGCTGCTCCATCCGCAAATTTGGTGAAAATCCATCCATCGGTTTTGGCTGTAGGCGTGAGCAAAAAAATGTTTCCATTGCGTCTATGCATCCAGAGCGGGCCATATACTTGTTTTACAATGTTTGGTAAGGTTTCATCTAGGGGTTGCAAAGTTATAAGCCACCCAGAAAGTGCTCCTCCTAAGATTTGAGCAACTTAACCATAACTTCACGGCCACTACTGCAGGCTGTGTAATTCAGTAAACACTCTTTGTTAAAGGGCTGTTATGGTAAAGTTGCACTTATAAATATCTATGAAATTCATGAAAAGACTTTGTTAAAGTGACGTTATGGTTACAAGTAAAACCCAAAAAAACACAAATTTGCCAGTTATGGTAAGCTAAGTAACCATAACTCTCTCTCGCATCGTGCCTTCGTTGCCTGTGGAGCAGGAGCTCTTCAGCTCCCATGGTGCACTGCAGGAGCAGCACCCAGACCCCACCGGCCCTCACAGGACATGAGGTAAGCTTGGGGCATATTACCAGCTGTCCCTGAGCCCCTCCGCCCCCCGCCGTTATCTGCACTGATATTACATGAAATCAGCCCATTATCTGCAGCCTACGGGCTTTTTGTCTGCAACGCTCCGTGAAATAGAGAGCAGCCATCGGGCTCATTTATTCTCTCATCCATCACTGAAGCAAACGAGGTGCTTTACACTCAAAGATGGCAGCCGCCCCGGAATTGTCATGCATTTGTTTCTGCCTACCCCCACCAGGCCTGTAGCAGCGTTCCGATTGGCTACAGCACCCCCTCCTAAAGGCCTCACGATTCGCCGGCAGGCGGAAGCCGGCTCAGGAAGTAAGGCGTGGAAAGAAGGCAAATGCTCTGACTGAGCTGACCATTCGTGCCTTCGTTGCCTGTGCAGCAGGAGCTTTTCAGAGCCCATAGTGCACTGCAGGAGCAGCACCCAGACCCCACCGGCCCTCACAGGACATGAGGTAAGCTTGGGGAATATTACCAGCTGTCCCTGAGCACCTCCGCGCCCCGCCGTAATCTGCGCTGGTATTACTTGAAATCAGCCCATAATCTGCAGCCTACCAGGCTTTTTGTCCGCAACGCTCTGTGAAATGGAGAGCAGCCATCGGGCTCATTTATTCTCTCATCCATCACTGGAGCACACGAGGTGCTTTACACTCAAAGATGGCCGCCACCCCGGAATCGTCATGCATTTGTTTCTGCCTACCCCCACCAGGCCTGTAGCAGCGTTCCAATTGGCTACAGCACCCCCTCCTAAAGGCATCACGATTCGCCGGCGGGCGGAAGCCGGCTCAGGAAGTAAGGCGTGGAAAGAAGGCAAATGCTCTGACTGAGCTGACCGAGCATAACCGGCGTCTGGTGCCTTTTCCATGCCCAACTTCTACTCTCCAGTCTACTACACTCCTGTTGCCCTGCCCTGCTTATCAAAAAAGTGGATACCTGGTAAATCCTACACAAGGTAATCCAGCCCTAGGCGTACCTTAACATTTTGATCTCCACGCCTGCATGCAACTGTCATCCCGGCACTACGGACCATCAGCACGGCCGCAGCTACCGTATTCTTGCCCTTCACCTGCCTATCCGCAAACACACTAAGACTTACTCACCTGGCCCTGCACTGTACTGTCTTACCCTGTACCGCAATCGCTTATCGATTCCACTGTCTATGTACCTGATTTACCTAGTCTAAACATGTTTTGCACCCTCTGATTTCAAGCTAAGTGCTCGCGCTATCCAGTCTTTTGATACACTGATGTCTCTCACACGTCCATTTGGCTCTCGCCTATGTCAGTGCCTCGCACTGCTCAGCCTGCTGTACCTAAACAGCCCCTGATCTAACCAGTGTGCTGGCATTGTTTAGCCTTAGCATCTGTGCCCGGAGCACACAACCGCTTTTTGCCTCTGTGTGCCTTACTCAGACTAGCCTATCCGTACCATGCGCACCTATATCAATTCCTAACATAAGCCCCCTGTATTACTCAGCCTTGATGCGCCCTGCATAATCACTCTTATCTAGCCTATGTGCCGCTCATCGCCCAGCCTTGATGTACCTTGCACTGTTACTTGAATCACACTAGCTCCAGGCGTTACCCTATTGTATTTTTGCTAAACTGTGTCACTCTGAACTTAGGTGTTACCCTATTGCATTTTTGCCAAACTGTGTTATTTTGAACTTAGGCGTTATCCTATTGCATTTTTAACTGTGTTACTTTGAACTTAGGTGTCACCCTATTGCATTTTAGCACAATCGTATGATCTTAAACCTAGGTGTCACCTAGTAGCCCAACCGTATGATTTTGAACTCTTGTTCTACTCGGTGCAAAGGGAAATTAGCCTACTTTGTGTAAAGTGAAATTAGTCTATTCTGAGCAAAGTGAAATCAGCCTACTCTGAGCAAAGTCCATGCGCCTGCCTACACCTGCCTAGCATTTACCCCTAGCTGGTATCCCTAGTTGTTACCGCACGGCAGCTATCCGCAGAGTGTATTTTCTAATCCAGGCAATAGCCCTAGTGTGTACCAGACCTGCATTGTGTAGCCGTCCGCCCAGACCATGTTCACCTGGCTCACTCTCACTCTCACCATGTTCCTTTTCTGCAGCATGCCGGACAATGTACACTGTACGGGCAACATCTTCATAACCGTTAACAACGGTTTAGCCAATCTAGGTTGCCCTAGGCACTACCCGCTCTGCTGCCCGACCCCCTTCCTACCCTCCCAACCACCTTTCCCACCTAACAACCACTCTCCCCTTACTGCCTCTGTAGACAACAGCTCCCCTGCCAATGCGACCTCTAACAATACTCCCAATCACAGCACATTTTGTGCTCCATGTCTTACGGTGCCCCCCACACTGAAATCTCCAGAACCCCTACGTTCCACTAATCCAGACATCACTGCCTGCAACAACAGATTATGCACTAGGCTGCCCCTTACAAATAGCATCCACCTGGCCAAACTCAACACCAAAACTAAGAAGAAATTAAAGACCCCCAATGAGTCCGACCCACTACCCCTAAAAGGAGCCTTACTCAATGCCAGATCCCTGGCCTCTCACCCCACCGAAATTGCTGACACCATCCTAACCCATGATCTTGACTTCCTTGCCCTAACGGAAATATGGCTACATGAGGCCTCAGGTCCACATTTATCGCTAGCCATTCCTGCCAACTACTCCATCCTTAGAGCTGACAGACCTAATGGTAAGGGAGGAGGCATAGCTATCATTTCCAAATCACCACTAGGCTGCAGACTAGTCTCCACACTATCACTCAAATCCTAATCTAGTTACAAACTTCCCCAACAAGTACGATTACACTACACCTCATATACAGACCCCCAGGGCCTCTGGGAACCTTTGAGGAAGACATTACAGCACTCATCACTGAAAATTCCAAGCTACTAGCACAAACTATCATCCTCGGCGACTTCAATTTAGGTACAACGACGCTAAGGACACACCAGCCGCATCCTTAGCAAACGCCCTAACTGAGCACGGATTCGCTCAACTCAGTCTCTCACCGACTCACCAGAAAGGTAGAATTCTCGACTGGGTAGCAACTCTTAACTGTAACACCACCTGTAAGGACCCCCAACCTCTTACATGGACAGATCATTACCTTATCCCACTTGAAATTCACATCAACCAGGCCACGCCTAAGAAACGCCCCCTGGCACTAGCCTGCCCAACCAGAAACAATCGTAACATCACTGCCGATGCCCTATTACCTCTGGTCCTACCCACCCTTAATGCCTTACCGGACAACGCTGACCTGAACCTACTAGTTGACACCTTCAACAATTCCATGGCTACCGCCATTGATACCATTGCCCCTTTGAAACTACGTAAAAGCAAACCTATAAACCACCTGAACTCGTGGTACACTCCCAAACTCAAACTACTCAGGAAAAAGAAAGCCAAACTAGAGCTACTATGGAAAACCAACCCATCACCTGAAAACAAATCCAATCTCAAGAACATCTCCGCGTTATACAAAAATGAAATAATTTGCACCAAAAAAGATACCTATAACGTCAGGATTGATCAGGAAGGCTCTTCCACCAAAGAATTAATCAAAATTCTAAAGGAGCTTGAAAACCCCAACCCCCCTCCAAAGATAAACCCTGGTGCACCAGCATCCAGAATGCCCTCAGCAATAAAATCACAGGGCTCCAGACCAAACTCCCCAGCAACAAAACTACTAACCCTAGCTTAAGCCCACCAACACCTAACAAAGCCAACACAGGCTTCACCTTTAAGAAAGTGACCATCTTAGAAGTCCAAAAAAGTATCACTTCCCTAAAACCTTCTAATTGCAAAAGGGACAGCTGCCCTGCCCAGATAATAAAAGACGCTGCCAGAGACCTCTCCCCCTTTATCACTAAGCTAATCAACCTTTCGTTTGCCAACAATTCTGTCCCCAACAACCTAAAACAATCTTGGGTGCTCCCTCCCCTAAAAAAACAATCCCTAGACCCAGCCATACCAACCAATTATAGACCCAGCACCACTGTCCCTTTTCTGTTAAAAATCCTGGACAGAGTCACCTACATCCAGATTCAGGAGTACCTGGAATCTAACCAACTGCTAGGTATACGTCAATCTGGCTTCAGACCTCAACATGGAACTGAAACCGCTCTGGTTGACCTCAAAAGCCAGATTGATGAAATCAAAGACAAAGGCAATGCAGCCATCCTACTTCTCTTAGAACCCTCAGCGGCCTTCAATTTAGTCGACCAGGAAATCCTATGTAACCACCTATACATCGCAGTCCACTTCTCCTCCTCGGCCTCCGCATGGATACAATCCTTCCTGGCGAATAGAACCATGCGAGTCTTCTCCACAACAGCCGCTGCTGACCCGATTCCCATCACCTGCGGAGTCCCACAAGGCTCCTGTGTCTCCCCCACCTTGTATAATATATTTATGAAGCTGCTATTCGACAAACTGGACCATCTGGGTGTCACCTACACCAACTATGCAGATGACACCCAGATTCTCCTCACCATCTCAGGCAACTACAATGCAGACATCACCCGGATCAACGAAATCTTCTCCATCATTCAGGCATGGATGGCCACCCACGTCCTCTGCCTGAATGATGAGAAGACAGAGCTTCTGCTGGTCGGTTCTCCTAACAACCTGTCTAAACTCAGCCCCAGTTACAAGAACATTATCATAGACGGTAACACCATCCCTATCGCTAAAAGTGTGAAAACCTTAGGTTTCCACCTTGATGCCAACACCAACCTCTCCAAACAAATCAACTCAACCGCCTCGGCCACTGCCTATACGGGTAAGCTAATCAGGGCTAGCAGACCCTTCCTATCCCCCGACAGCTGCCTCACTCTGGCCAGAGCACTCATTCAATCCAAACTAGACTATTGCAACAGCCTGTACCTAGGAGCCAACCAATCCGTAATGAACAAACTCCAGGTTCTCCAGAACAATGCTCTACGCACAGCACTCAACATCCCAAGGCGTGAACACATCTCTAAAACCAGGAAAGCGTGCAAATGGCTCTCCATACAGCAAAAAATTGACCTCAAAACTATCTGCCTCACTTATAAGGCCTTAAATAATCGAGCCCCACCGTATCTCTCCAACAAATTTATTCTAAAATCATCATCCAGAACCACCAGATCATCCAACTCCTTAAGCCTGCTAGTGCCCAGATTCGCCTTAAAAAGAGCAGGAGGCGCTAGCTTCACTGTGCTAGCCTCCCAACTTTGGAACACCTTACCACTCAAAATTAAAACCACTGAGTCCTTCCCGATCTTCAGGAAACTGGTTATTGGCTGGCTACTGAAAAAAATAGTAGCTTCTACCCTCATCTCTAATATCTAACATCCCCATCCATACCTGTATTATATGTACATTGTTGTATTATGTAAATCTTTCTTTGTAAATTGATGTACCTTGTAAATGTTAATCCATATTTCATAACTGTAACCTTATCCCTAAGCGCCCTTCTACCCACAGGTCAGGAGCGCTCTACAAATAAATTAAACAAACAAACAAACAAACAAACAAACACCACCATGCACTGCTAACACCAATACCCAGAACATCACAGATGACATCACAGATGACATCAAATAACTGGGCCACTTGTTTTTGTTCACTAACATATCTTGGCCATATAGTTTTGTTCAAAAGGTGTTACATTTTACAGGGCTTGCGGTAGTGGCCCTGTAGCTATGATTAAGTTGCTCAACCCATAGGAAGAGCACTTTGGGCGGCTTATAACTGAAAATGAATGAATCCTCACAAAACTTTGCAAAGAAAGTCTGGTGAGGTTCTCTTCTCCTCAGGTCCCTTCTACTCAGAAATGCTCGGCCGAAGCATTACACCTCTGCTGCTTAGGAGTCATCCGAATGTCATGGGCTCTGCGACTCTCCTCGGCTCCACCTCTTCCATCCACCTCCTCCAGGCATCACTTCATCAGGGGGCTTATGCTCTTCTCGCTCGCTTGGTGCTTCGCCTCTCCTCAGCGTGCTCTCCTCATTCAGCCTCCTCGTCTCTGTTAATTGTACGTATCTTCTTAAAGAGACAGATCCTTCTCTGTTATCATAATGGGGTATTTTAGTTATGTCTTCAGTCAAGTCTCTGGATCTTATAATGTTTTTCATATCTGATAGACCCATACATGCTACCATGTTGGATAGTCTAGGGAGTCCTTGTCCCCAAAGGGGGGTCTCTCCCAGTGAGATCCCACTTGCCTAGACCCCTACAGAGGGTCTTGCAAAGCATGCGCTCCCTCTTGTCAAAGGGGAGGCTCCCCTTTGGGGAGAAGGCATGAATACCCTTGATTCATCACAGACTCAAACACTTATTAAATGACCCTATATGTCATCCCTCAACTGCTATGTTGTTTGGCCTACCAACCTCCTTTTCCAATAAGGTAAGAAACCTTGGACTGATCTGGAGACCAGGAATGAGATTGACGATAAAAAATCAACGAGGTAGTCAAATTAGCCTTGTTTAGTCTTCAACTACTACAATGGACTTTTCCTTACCATTCTCATACGAAACATTCTAAGGTGGTTGGTGCATTGGTTAATTTTAATTTACATTCTGCCTATGGCCTTTATAAATGCCTCTCTAATTACCATGTGTCTCAACTCCAAGCTGCAGACAATGCAGCCATTCCCTTATTTTTCACCTGCCCACGTTCTGCTTCATGTTAGATCTCAGATGTTCTTTGCACTGGCTAGCTGTCTATCAGTGTATAATCTTCAAGATACTTTGTTTAGTATTTAGATGCATGCATGGCCTGATATCACAATAACGTACGCAAAAGATTCAATGGCATCAACTTAAACATCGTATTGGATCGGTAAATATTCATATCTTTTAACTGTCCCTTCTTCATGCTGCAGTTCCTTTTGAGATTGGCAATTATCCGTAACCAAAAGTGTCCAGTGGCTTTCTGCCAGCAGAGGCAAGAACCAGCCTGTCTGTATAATTGTTCCACGGTCGAGAGGGGCTATCTCATGCGTGGTACCAAATAGCTGTGGCTTGCAAGAATTATGAGAGATAGCATCCACCATACCATAACTCAGGTATGGCTTCTATTTAAAGAAAGATTTATCTGCCACCAGGAGGATAGACACATCATTATAGGGTTTTTCTGCAGAGGTGCATATCTTAAATACAGCAGCTTTCTTCCAGAGACTTAGCTGTCACTGCACTGTCAAATTGGCACACGTGACTTCTGAACCTTTTCTGTGTCATTGGTAGAGCAGGTGCTGCAGTTCAGGATATTGATGCAGCAGGGAATAGATACACACTATGCTTTTGGCATGGGCCATATGTAAGGGGAATCTGATTGGTATGCACACTTCCAGGGAAGGAATTAACCATATCATGTTATTAAATTAAGAGAAATCAAGAAAGCCAGGTCTTTTACATACTTGCCAAATGGTAATACGTCAAAAACGGTAATCACACCCTCCTGGTGTACTCTGCCTATGTAGCACACCATAGTTGATGCACCTGTTGTCAGACCTCCATGGTGTGCCCGTTTGGGAGCTGGAAAAGAGATCATTTGCAGCCCAAAACCCCATGGGTGGATGTCAAGGACTGCAACTTGCCTTGGTGAGTTCATAGTTCCCTCCCAAATGTGAATCATCCTCATTCACACTGACACTAGCAATGCTTCAAGACAAAGGTTTCTAATTCTGCTAAGCTGTTCCCAGGAGCTTTGGATGGGGGCACAAATATGAAGCTCAACAAGTGTGTCCTCTTAATCCTAAGCAACACATCATGAGAAACAGATCTCCAGTAATAGATATACCCCACAGCATTCCATCTGCTGTGCACCTCCTTGCCAAGATGTACAAAGTACCCAAGGGACTTTCCACTGAACAGTCACAGGTAAGTTTGTCTAGACATACTGTCCACGAGTAGAGGTCTCAAGATAGGATATGCTGAATGTTTTTGTCAAGCCATCATGCTTCAAATGCCAAAATGATGGGCAGTATTGAGAAAAAAAAGTCTACCACATGAAGGGAATTAGGTTTTTGCAAGCTGTTTGGGTTGTTTATGTTAGGGAGAATTCTCTTATAAGGCTAATTTCCCAAACCTAGTGAGTCTGCCAGCAGCTTTGTGGATTTTTGGGGTTTGTTTTTTTTTCTCCTGCTAAGAGTGAGACCCTTTTACTCCCACTCTTAGGCATGATTTGAGGTATGTCTTTGATTTGTTATGTGCTTATTTATTAATAATGTGTTACAGTTTATATTTAAACTTTACACATACTGATAAATTATATAAATTCATCATATTACTTATTACATATTACACATTGTTTCTAATCAGCTAATCAACTAATCAAATAAAAAGAAAGAAAAAAAAAATGTTTAAAATACCATTAAACATAGCATAGTTAGGACTTATTACACTTACAATTCTTCAGATCATTCAAACTTAATAACGATTGCACATACTAAAAATACTAAAACACATATAACAGAGATCATGATCCACTACCACAGTCTATAACCTGCTGTTTAACTAATTCATATAGAGATCTTCAAAGATCTTTCAATTTCCGACCATACTCTAAAAGTTGCGATCTGCAACTGCATGCTCTGAGTGTTCATGAGGCGTTGCCAGAAGGCAGGTTCCCTTATGAACTCCGTATCATGGACAAAGTTGCCAAAGTTTGCTATGTAAGTATCCATCATGTTTACACATCTGGAGAGTACATGATAAGCTGTTTCTTTGCATCCTTTATTCTTACAAAGTCTACAATATCTCTCTGTAGAAGTCAAACCATTATGTTTGCTTTTGTTAGTCAGCAGCGGTAGATTGTCAACCCTCAGTAAAAGTAGAAATCGTCTAAGTCTACTAGAGGGACTGAGGGATAGATATGGCTGCATTTGTTTAAATGTATAGAGCATGTGGTGAATAAATTTGTATTTTGGAAGCTTGTCAAGGTGTGCATAATTTTCTAGCCAGTCCCAAAGGTCGATTTTTTTGGAAAGTGCTTTTTTTTGAGGTTCAGTAAGTTTCTCTCCACTCATAGTCCAACAAATTGTCCTTAGAAGGGCTTCAATCTCCTTTTTCAGATGGCATTTGGTGGATTCCTTTGTACTTTCCGTGTTAAATTCTTTTAATAATCGAGACTCTGGTTGATTAGCCATCTTTAAGTACAGTTCTGCTCTCCTTTTCAGGACAATGGACCTCAGTGAGGAAACCCCAGCTTCCAATCTTAGCAATGCCATTGGGATAGATTGAGGGAGACCTAGGATTCTTCTCCAGAACTTCCCCTCTATCACTTGTAGCCAGCTTAAATCCATCTGTAATAGCGCTTCCAATCCATAAACCACCATTGGGGTTAGTACCTGGGTGTAGATTTGACGGATTCCATATAGTGACATTCCACAGTTCTGCCTTGCAAATTGGCTGATCAATGACGTTACTTGTGCTGCCCGGTGTTTTCTTGTTTGAATACAGATGTTATAACCCAACTTGGCCTCTATTTCGACCCCTAGATATTTATATTGTTGGGTATATTTAATTTCTATTTCATGCAAAATTAATCTGGGTTGTGCTATCTTCTTATTTGAAAAAGCCATCACCTGAGTTTTCTCCTGGTTGATGATTAGATCGTTGTTTGTAACATATTCCCACAGCTTCAGTGAGGACCTTCGTAAGCCGCTAAATGTGTGATCCATAATAATCAAATCATCGGCATACGCTAGTACCGCACAGTGGATGGTACCGACAACAGGGGGGCAATTATGTTCACTTAAGATGTGCTTATGGGCTATGGGGTTTCTTTTTATTCCATAGGGTATCATCTGTTTTTCTGTATGTGTAGTGACCCCCAAACATAGATTCCATACCCTGGGACTGACTACTGTCTCCCAGGGCATGTAAAGTCACCATTGGCTTTACTAGTCCAAAATTGTGAACAGAACCAGTACAAACCATCATATTGTGGAAGTACTGGTAAGGGGTAATTCCATTGCCCCTGGGTCTGTTTTCAAGGGGGCACTGTCCCGTCCCCCCTTGTCGAGTTTCTGGCTGGTGGCAGTGGTTACCACACGAAATATTCCACCGGAATATTCTCTATGGGATTTTCCCATTCATTTTAAATGCATCACTTTTTGGTGCAATGTTAAAGATACCGCTGGTTTATTTATTTAATATTAAATCACCGGTTGGGTCTTTTTGCCAGAACTCAATTCTAAAATGGCGTTTGTGTCCGTCTCTGTAACTCTGACCAAGGTCGAGCCACTCTGTCTGGGTTCCACAGGAAGGGTGGAGGGGGGAATTGACACCCTGGACTGCGTTGACTCGGCAACCCAAGTCGCACTCTACTCTGATTGGCCCAGTGGTGAGACGCCCGGCTCACCACTTAGCATGTGTGATTGACAGCTAGGCTGATGAATGGGGGTTTTGCTGCATAAAAGCAGGACCTTTGGGACTGGAACTTCAGAAGTCGCCACAGGACCTAAGAATCCGAAGAGGGACGAAGCTGATCCATCGGCAATGACGACCCCACCGGTGAAGCCCTCATGCAGCTACATCACCACTTTCCCGACAACAAGAGAAGATCTTCTGCTGGATGAGATTTCTTCCCCTGTGCTGGTGGGAACAACCAGTTTGCCCTTTTTGCCTTCTAAAGATGGCTCTTGGTCGAATCGCCCGTGCCAAGCACCCTGGCGGCAGGATAACCAAGCTCACCACTTTTGACCGCGTAAAAAGGACTGCACCTTTTAATCGTGAACTCCGCGGCTGGTTTTATCCCTGTGCAGTCCAACAACGCCACGTTTCCTCCTCCACGAAATCTTCTCTTCCCCTGGTCGGAACCACAAACTTCAACCACTGCCAGGAACAACTGCACCCACTGGAGCTTCCTTTCTTTTCAAAGCACTGTCTCTTGCCTGGCCTCCCTTTCTACAGATTGCTAAAGGTGACCCTTAAATCCTTGGCTTCTAAACTGGGTGGCTCCAGGCCTTCTAACTATATCTTTTGAATCACCTCAACCTCTTTTGAACACTCTGCAAAGACTTTCAGTGCACTTTAAACCGTGTGATCCTGGGCACATTTCGCTTTGCTCCATTTAAAGTGGGCCCAGCCTATGGACTCTTGCTCTACAGGATAAGCTGCCTTTCTCCCCTTGCTCTGAACTCTTAAAAGTGTTGGGAACTGTTTTATATCTATGCTCTGTCTTTTTCTCTCCCTTTAACTACATTATCAGAGTGCCATCTTGGTTAAGCGCTCACATCTGTTCTAACAAATAGTAGTGTTTTAACCCTGACTTGTCTGATAGCTATTAAGGGAGGTGTGTATACTTAACCTGACTGTGTTTTAACTTGCTTTTGATTGAGAGTGCTAGTATATGCCATAAAGTGTGTTTTAAATAAATAATTATATACTTTTTATACAAAGCTCTGGTCAGTGTTTGTTTGCTCTACTGTGTCTTGGCCCTATTTTTTATACTCTGCATACTGCCCTACTCTTCTTGAGAGAAGTCAGACTGCTCAGCCACAGCTACCAGGTAAATCTGGGTGGTGCAGACTGCTACCAATTGGGTTTACTACTTACTCCTGCAGTCTTAATCTTTTTGCAGTGTTCCCCAAGGGAACTGCACAGGATTCTGCCTAACAGTTTACATGAGCTAACACAGTCAGCACCCCTACATGCCAAATTCCAGGCACACGAGTCCCCCAGTGTATGCATCGTATGACACACTTTTCTTTTTCTGCCATGTATTTCAATGTGTGTGTGTGTGTAATGTGCCAATTGCATAGCATGCCCCTTCATGGTGCTTTGCTAAACTACTTTCAGCCATCCAGCTGGTGCACACATGACATGATCATCATAGACAGAGAAAAGATACACACTGTTGTACCCCCAAATGCTCTGACATTTCAGATATTAAATCACCATACAACTGTAAGGCGACATTGAAAACATATATATTCTGTCCGCATTTTGTTTCTAGACCGTATCAAAGGTAACATTGTACACAAAGCGCATAAATCAACGGTAGTGCTGAGCAAATTAGAAATTATTATTAAAGATCCGGTCAACTTAAAGGACACAAAGTGAGATTTTTATGTGAGCTGTTCCCAGATGTACCGTTTACCAAGTCTGCTTCAAAAGGATAGAGTTATTGACAAACTGTTCAAACAGAGACTAACGTGAAGATGCTGATGGGGAAAGACGTTTGAAAGGAATATTGATGAATGATCATCCTAGATCAAAGTTGTATCATTCAATTCTAATTAACCTCTTTCTCTAAGCATCATAGGAATGGAACACTGAGGGAAACAAATTAAATGCATGCTGCAGATCCAATATTTAACATTTAGCTTCAAGTGAAAAGAAGAACCATCGATTTTAACTAGGGTACGTTTGAAAGCACTTGCATAGAGGACTATGTGATTAACCTAGTGACCACTATCATATTGTACTTTCCACACCAATAATCAAAAACATATCCTGAGTCATTAAAGTGTCTGACGCCAGGCACATCTCATAATGATCGACACAAATGAAGCAAACTGTGCGTTAATTAAGAATTATTAAATTGCTTTAGGAATCATTGGATAATGGATCCAGTCGTCCATTGGTTTTATCTTGTGGCTTCCATATTTGCCTTTAGTGCATTTTGGTATGTGCAAAACTATTGCTACTCAGAAAAGAGGAGATGGGGAGTTTAAAATCACAATGTCTGGTTGACATGGCGACTGGCAATGTTGGTTGGCTAAAAAGGAAAAGGCACAATTGCAATTTTAATTCCCTTCTGCCATTTGAACGACTGTGCTGGGGATTTTACCTTAATTGGGCGAATTGAGAGTTGCTTTTGAAATCACGTGCTTTCCATATGTACTGGTGACCCTTTATTGTTCCTCCTCATAACTGTTTGTGCCATTCCCGTGACTGCCAATAAAAATGCTGCTGTGGGTAGGCTGCACCAGAATCCCACATTCTCTCCCCCTCACCTGTCTCCTGCAAGACTCACAGCAGCCAGCAGTGCTCTAGCTATCTGGCGGCTCGCATTGTCGAAGTGATAGTGGGGAGCACCAGGCCTTTCACAGCCAAGTGCATTTTCAGTGGCATTGTATGACATTATTGGGTGCTGGTAAGGGTGGTGGGTAGGAGCTAGGCCGCGTTAGAAACTGGCAGCTGATTCGGATTTATAGTGCAGACATTTTTTTTACATTTTGTGTAATGCTGGAGAATGTGAATCAAATGGGGAGTGGAAATAGTAGTATAACGTGAAAAAATATAGTGGGAACCATGAATTTAGCCAGTCACTCTCACACTGTTACCCTTGCGGAATTACTGTAGAATTGTAGAAAGGTAAGTATAAGAGATATCCTTTCTGTATGGCATGTACTTCAAGTAAAATAAAGTTTCAAACAAAAGTCATGAAATTTCCTTTGTGAAAAAAACAAAATGTTTAATATCCAACAGTAGGGGAGGCCAGCTATTGCCTCATCGAAAAAAGAGCTCTAAAGCCAATGCATTTCAGAGGGGTACTCCTTCATCAGGGCTGGTCCCTACAGAGTGTAATAGTAAGCACGTTCAACACATTTCGCAAATTCAACACAGTCCAGACATGAACATAAATGCATAAGATAGTGACAATTTTTGACAAAACAATGTGCAATAAAATAATGAATCATATAATACAGTGTGGGATGCATGCAGAAGGAACAAATAGAAGAAAAAAAACAACAACAAAAAAAGAAGAAACAAAATGATAGTACCAGGTACTGTGGTGCTTTAATCTGAAAGCATGTGGTAATAAAAAGAAGAGGAAATTGGTACCTTCGTGGTATGACCTGACGGTCAATTTCTATGAATTCTCATGCGAGAGAAATATATACAATGTACACTCGATTCCATGCTCTGGAATTAAGCAAATGAAAATGGGTACATCAATGCAGTGGAAACAGTAGGACATAAACAAGAAATCTGTTTATAAAACCAGGCGTTCGCTTTAGTATCTGCAATTTCTCCGAGATAGCTGGTTTAAATTCTGTAAGAAGCGGAGAGTGAAGAGGTCCAGTTGGATCTGAATACTCCTCGGCTAGGCGGCCTCGGCGAGCAGCCTTTTGTAGATATTAGGATCTCCAAATGTGCAGGTTCTTTTTTAAGCAGAGACCGAAGTAAGTTGAGTATTTTAGAAGCTTGGTTTGGGGCAGATCAGTGTTATGCGGTGAAGTGTGTGGATGCTATAATTTTCTGCAGCGATTGTGAGGAAGTAAAAGTGTCTAGTGCAGGTAACTGCTGAGGTTAAGGAATGGACAGGATAGTTAACACTGTTAATGAACTAGCCAGGGAGGTCAGTGCCTGTGATCTGCTGAACTGAACATGGCTATGACTGTAGGCACCACACTTTTTATCCCTGGATTGTTAACAAATATGCACAGGTGTTGATGACTGCTAGTGTTGTGATGCAAGGGCAACGTCCCAACCGTGGGAGGAGATTCAGACTGCATACATTTTATCAGCATAGAGAGCTGTACATATAGGGGCCGATTCATGGAACAAACGTGCGCCGAAAATCTACGCGCAAGCAGGCGCAAGCGGAAAAAAACAGGCGCACGCGCACGCGTGCGATTCATGGAAGTCCCTGCGCGTGTCTTCCTCGGGATGTGCGCCAAACCCGTGCATGGCGCACACGTCACTGCAACATCCCGAAAGACGTGCGCAACGCGCACAGTGAAAGCGCACAACCTCTGCGCATACACTAGAAAGTGGGCGGAACACGGGGCGTAACGCGCGGAATGGGGAACAACTCACGAAAACAAGGGCGTAACTGGGGATGTACTGCAGGGAAGCAGAAGGAACGCCCACACGCACCCGAACCACACGTATTCATGGAATCGAATAGGGCAAAGCCACGCACAGCGAAAGACACGCACAAGCCCAAACACGACCGCCACACGAAGGCAGGCGGTAGCGTCCCTGCGCATTACAAAAGTGGCAACATACAGCAATAGTGCCTGGGCGAGCAGGGCACGTGTATTTTGGGGTTGCGCGGGAAGTTACACACGCGATTGAGCGGGGTACATGTATTTCAGGGGTTCGCGTGAACTTTCTCACGCGATCGGGCCTGGGGGAGCGGGCTACATGTATTTCAGGGGTTCGCGTGAACTTTCTCACACGATCGGGCCTGAGGGAGCGGGCTACGTGTATTTCAGGGGTTCGCGTGAAGTTCCTCACGCGATCGGGCCTGGGGGAGCGGGCTACGTGTATTTCAGGGGTTCGCGTGAAGTTTCTCACGCGATCGGGCCTGGGGGAGCGGGCTACGTGTATTTCAGGGGTTCGCGTGAAGTTCCTCACGCGATCGGGCCTGGGGGAGCGGGCTACGTGTATTTCAGGGGTTCGTGTGAAGTTCCTCACGCGATCGGGCCTGGGGGAGCGGGCTACGTGTATTTCAGGGGTTCGCGTGAAGTTTCTCACGCGATCGGGCCTGGGGGAGCGGGCTACGTGTATTTCAGGGGTTCGCGTGAAGTTCCTCACGCGATCGGGCCTGGGGGAGCGGGCTACGTGTATTTCAGGGGTTCGCGTGAAGTTCCTCACGCGATCGGGCCTGGGGGAGCGGGCTACGTGTATTTCAGGGGTTCGCGTGAAGTTCCTCACGCGATCGGGCCTGGGGGAGCGGGCTACGTGTATTTCAGGGGTTCGCGTGAAGTTCCTCACGCGATCGGGCCTGGGGGAGCGGGCTACGTGTATTTCAGGGGTTCGCGTGAAGTTCCTCACGCGATCGGGCCTGGGGGAGCGGGCTACGTGTATTTCAGGGGTTCGCGTGAAGTTTCTCACGCGATCGGGCCTGGGGGAGCGGGGTACCACTCACCGTCTGCCTTGCGTGTAGTAGAACGCGTAGCCAACACCCGCTGTGAAGTAATAGCGTGTGAACCCCAACGGATGGAAAACACACGCACCGCACGAAAAGCACGTAAAGAACATAAAGGCACGCGGGATCTCCAAGCCCTGCCAGGGCAACGCCCATGCGCAAAACGTCACAGACGCGCTTACGCTGTAAGGGCCTTTGGTCCAATGAAATTGCGTACGCGTGCTGACGCGCTTACGCGCTAAGGGCCTTTCCTCGAATTACACGCTGACGTGCAGATTTTTCACGTGCCAAATCACTCCGTATCAAGCTGGCCACGCGAAAACACACGGAAGACCACGCTCCTGCCCAGAAGGCCGAATCACTGCCCCCCAGTGCCCCGAGCAGCCTCCCACGTGCCATCTGCTGCTGCCTGCCTGCCTGCCTGCTGCCACCGTGCCCTGCCATTTGGTGCCTGCACATCAGCCATCTGCAGGGGTCCAGTTGCTGTGTCCACCCCTGCTGGTACAGAAGACTCCCGACTCGAATAACATCGCTCCACAGCCCAGCCCCAGGACCCAGTTGCCCACCCACTCCTGCCCCTGGGGTTGCCATGTCGGGCACATCCACATCTGACCCCAGTGGCAACCCCCGGCCAGAGGGGCACCAGCTTCACTGCCACCGAAGTTGGTGTCCTGGTGGAGCAAGTCCTGGGGCAGTATGATGCCCTCTTCGGATCGTCCCGTGCCAACAGGGAAGGACGGGATAGGATCTGGGCCGACTGTGTGGTTGCCATCAACGCGGAGGGGGTGGCAACCCGCACCATCCAGAAGGTCAAGAAGCGCTGGGAGGACTTGAGGTCCAGGACCCTCATGAAGGCCCGGCGCCTCGTGGAGGGGGGCCGGGGCCGCATGAGTTCCATCCAGTTGAGGGTCCTGGAATGCGCACACCCAGCGCTCCATGCCCAGGTCCTTGAGAGGGAGACCCGTCTGGAGTTGAGCGGTAAGTGGCCAAGCATTGCTGTGTGAGACAGGGCATGTTGCAGTGTGCTGGTTGTCTGATACTTGCCTGCATGTGTGACATAGGCCATGTACACATGTATGTGTGCAGGGACATCATGGGAATGCATGTGCGACCTGTAATGTGTGAACCGCACGGTTGTTGCATGTGTTTGAATGCGACATGGGGAGCCCTGTGCAGATTGCACACATGAGAGCATGGCAGTCTCTGTTCCTGGACATGGGTGGGGGCGAGGGATGGGTGCTGATGCCAGATACATATGTGGTATCCATGTCTGTGTGCCTGACCTGCGTGTCTGTGTCTTGTGAGTGCCATGGATGCATGACACATGTCTGTGACAATGTACAGATTCACTGATGCAGCCTAGTCATCCTTGTATGCACTGTGATTGGGGTGTACGGGGCCAGATGGATGTGACTGAGGTGAAGTGTGTGCATGTGATAGGCATGACCCATGATGCATGTGAGTCCCATTACATTGTATGATTCGAGAGTCCATTGGACATGCATTGAAATGTCCATGGCACGCACCATGACTGTCACTGTGTGTGTTTTGCCTGGACTGACACATGTGTTGTGGTGTGACATGATGGAAGTGTACTTTGACAGTGGCACTCATCTGCTATTGCTTCCTGTCTAGGGGACCATTGTACAGTACCCTGATGCTTGTGTTCTATGTTTCCCTCTACGCAGCGGCTAGTGAAGGAGAGGGCGGATACGGCACTGTGGAGCAAGGTGGCAGGGATGCCCCCACGGCTGCAGCGGAAGGGGTGGGTGAGCCCTCACAGTGGCCTGCTACGGCGGTAGACGGCGAGGAGCCATCCAGGTTGGTGGTTTCCACAGAGGAGGAGGAGGCCGCCACTGAGGCGCACATGGGGCCTGGTGGGGGCATCCCTGCTGGTGCAAGTGGTGCAGTCCAGGGGCAGGGGCAGGAGGCAGCACAGGTCACCGTGGAGGGGCCTGTGCATGTCGCTGTCCCTGAACCTGTGGGTGCACCACCTTGCACCAGCAGGGATGCCCCGTCCCAGGCCCGTCCGCAGGTAGAGGGGATGTCCATGTCATCTGACTCCCCTCCACCTGCGGACGAGGGGACCCCTGGCCGTGTGGAGAAGGTCCTGATTGGGGTCGCGATGCGCACGGCTGTGATTTGTGATGCCGTGCGTGCTTCCCAGGAGGAGCACGCACGTCATCACGAAGAGCACCGTGCCAACGTGGCCCAATTGGGATCGGCCATGTTCGGGGGTTTCCTGCATGTGTCGGCCAATCTGGCGGCCCTCTCCTCCTCTGTGGAGACTATACGCCAGTCGTTCTCCTTGCCGTCTTCTGGCCCAGATGCCACCAGGGCCCCCTGTGGACCTGCCCTGACCAATGCAGCCAGCTCAGTGGGGATCCCATCCCTGCCACAGTCGGGAGTCAGAGGTCCAGCAGGGGTGGACAACACAGCAACTGGACCCCAGCAGATGGAGGATGTGACGGCATCATCGGGCAGGGCATGTGCACGACGGCGTCGGTGGTTTCCATCATCCTGGATGCCGTCGTGCTGGCAGAGGCAGTGGCGTCGGAGGCAGCAGCAGGCTCGACGTGGGAGGCATCATGGCTCGGGGCCATCAAGATCAGAGGGGCAGGCATCGGCCGGAGGGCAGGAGAACCCTGGGATGGTAGTGTCTTCCGTGTGGGAGCAGTTGGTCCAGCGGATAGGTGCGGAGCGGCAGCGGGCGGAAGAGGAGCGGCTCACCATGGTCAGGGCGGAGTTCTCCATGCGTCGGGCGTTGAGGCGGGCTGAGTGCCTCGAGGAAGCTCGCAGGGAGTTTGAGGTGAACATGGGGTTATCCCTGCGAGACCTCGGGGCCAGGACAGAGTCCCGCCTCCAGGACATCGACATGGAGTTCGATGATGCCCTGGCCGGCAACATCACAGAGTGAGCCGCAGGACTTGCCCGCTGCCATTGTATATAGTTATATAGTTAGTGGTAGGTTTCCTTTAAATTATTTTTTTTTTATTTGGTTGCGATTGGACAATGCGCCACTTTTTTGTATATAGTTCAGTTTTTAGTTAGTTGACATAGTTAGGTTTCATTTGGTTGGGCTCATGGACCCGGGATTGTCTTGTAAATAGTTCTTCTATGGATTTTTTGATTTTTTGGATTTTTTTCATGGACATTCATCTTCTTTTTGTTGTTTTGCTTTGTGGTTTTTCTAATTTCATTTCCATTCTAGTTGATTTTCAATACATTTTTATTTTCATCCTTCAATGTGTCGTATCATCTCATTACTTTCATGCATGTCATGTTGGGTGTTTTAACATTCACTTGCAGCCATTGTGTGTGACAGACATGTGTTCATTTGCATTATTTACATTGGGTGTGTAACATGTAATTGCCTTTGATATGTGGGTGGATGTGATAGTTGGTTGGGCCTTTTGGCAGGGGAGGATGGCCATTACGGACATGATTGGGGATTGTTGGGTCCCAGGTGCAGGGGGGCATGGATGGGACATGGGCGAGGGCCTGGTGGAGGGTGCCCCGCAATGCTGGGGGGTGGGGGTGGTGGGGGACATGAGTTGGACATGGGTGGGGGCCTGCTGGCAGGTGCCCCACAGTGCTGGGGGGTGGGGGTGGTGGGGGACATGAGTTGGACATGGGTGGGGGCCTGCTGGCAGGTGCCCCACAGTGCTGGGGGGTGGGGGTGGTGGGGGACATGAGTTGGACATGGGTGGGGGCCTGCTGGCAGGTGCCCCACAGTGCTGGGGGGTGGGGGTGGTGGGGGACATGAGTTGGTGTTCATTAGTTCAAGGAGACATGTGCCTTTGCTGGGGGGCATGCCCATGTTGGGTGGGCTGCCTGCGGGACATGACCAGGGATGCAGGGTAGTCCCCTGTGGTGTGGGCTGCCTGAAGGGGCCGTGGAGGGTGTACAGGGAACACCTGGGAGGACCCACACTGTCAAATCACATGTAGGACTCCCCGGCACCCCTGAAATACACATACCCTGCTGAAATCGCGTGTAAAACTTCCTGCGCACCCCTGAAATACACGCGCCCAGGCTATTCGCGTGTGGAACTTCCCGCGCACCCCTGAAATACACGCGCCCAGGCTATTCGCGTGTGGAACTTCCCGCGCACCCCTGAAATACACGCGCCCAGGCTATTCGCGTGTTGAACTTCCCGCGCACCCCTGAAATACACGTACCCTTCTGAAATCGCATGTAAAACTTCCCGCGCACCCCTGAAATACACGCGCCCAGGCTATTCGCGTGTGGAACTTCCCGCGCACCCCTGAAATACACGCGCCCAGGCTATTCGCGTGTAAAACTTCCCGCGCACCCCTGAAATACACGCGCCCAGGCTATTCGCGTGTGGAACTTCCCGCGCACCCCTGAAATACACGCGCCCAGGCTATTCGCGTGTGGAACTTCCCGCGCACCCCTGAAATACACGCGCCCAGGCTATTCGCGTGTGGAACTTCCCGCGCACCCCTGAAATACACGCGCCCAGGCCAATCACGTGTGGAACTTCTCACGCACCCCTGGAATACACGTAGCCCGCTCCCCCAGGCCCGATCGCGTGAGAAACTTCACGCGAACCCCTGAAATACACGTAGCCCGCTCCCCCAGGCCCGATCGCGTGAGAAACTTCACGCGAACCCCTGAAATACACGTAGCCCGCTCCCCTAGGCCCGATCGCGTGAAAAAGTTCACGCGAACCCCTGAAATACACGTAGCCCGCTCCCCCAGGCCCGATCGCGTGATAAAGTTCACGCGAACCCCTGAAATACACGTAGCCCGCTTGCCGTGCTGGTACAGGGTTAGCGCAGCCCTTTGCGCTGGATTGGGGATTTTGATGGCTTTTCCCTGCGCGGAAGGCGTTCTTGGGGGCGTAACTGGCGCTGCTGCAAGGTCGCTGCGCCACTGTGCGCCACGGCTGGTTTTGGTGGCTGGAATCCATGAATACGCTGTGCGCGGAAATGGGTTTTGGCGCACGCGGCTGGCGCAGGGATTCGCACGCGCACACTGTGCGCCAGCCGCGTGCGCCACTTGTGCGCTGAATTCTATGAATTACCCCCATAGTGTCAGCATTTTGCCATTTGATTTAGCATTTATGCGCAAATGCTATTGGTAGTTATTTTTAACACACTTTAGAGAGCATCAGACAGGGAAAGGATGAGAAGCACAATGTAATGTTTAGAATTAATGTGTATCATAGTCTAAATGCTTTGTAACTAGAGTTAGTGAATTATGTTGTGTTTTGCTTGCATTTAGGAGAACTTAGAATATGTTGCTTTGGTATTTGGTGAAAGTGAGGCTGAGTCAGGGGTGTACTGGGAACTAAAAGAGACCCTGGAAATAATTTTTAAAAGTGGCCCCATATTACACATTTTCAGCAAGCCCAAACCTTTCCCGATGAGAACATTTCAAATTAAAATAGGTTACCACACAAAAGAGGCCCAGCGTGCAGAGGCCTAGTAGGGAAATCGCCAGAGTTCACTTTAGGCCAGTCCACCATGCACTATAAATAAAAGTGATAGATTTCCACAGATAAGTAGGGCAAAGGATCTGTTGCCAACATTACAGCGGGTTAGCATCAAGCAGGCTATGACAGAAATGAGACATGATTTTGTGGCCATGCTCAGATGCTTTCGTAGCACTGCCTGATGCAAAGGGCGAACACCTTTATGTGCCACTAGGAAGCAGGGGGTAGAGCTTGTTCCCCTATTCCTAAACACTGGTACAGCTGAAGTATTTTCAGGAGTAATAGTGTGAACTTGTACAGCTATGTTGCTTGTTTGGTGCTATGTGATGCCTTGTACTTTGGCTCTTTTGGCTACTTCCTATATCTGTGCATGGTGACACTGCATGTTGCACCAAATAGATGTGGTACCCAAGGTGATCCCTGGTACCTTTGGGACACTATTTTCCAGTAGAATGTTCAAGTGCCCAGATTCAGTTCCTCTTCATTCTCTGTGAAATATTGTCACACTTATGCACTTTTGACTTATGTAAAAGGCTATCAGCAAATA
Source organism: Ambystoma mexicanum (assembly GCF_040938575.1). Taxonomy (NCBI): domain Eukaryota; kingdom Metazoa; phylum Chordata; class Amphibia; order Caudata; family Ambystomatidae; genus Ambystoma; species Ambystoma mexicanum. The sequence continues at coordinate 1,210,722,865 of NC_090937.1, forward strand.
GGCTTTGTTCATGTGGCAATGATGGGGTTCTGGATTATATGTAATGATGTGACATGCTTTCTGACCTGCTATAAGAAGGCTGTTTTTCAAGACACTATGTATAGGTGGTGGTGGTGCACTTCTTTAATGCTACAGCCTTTGCTTATGTGGTGTCATTTTACACTACCTCCCCAATATCTTTCCAACATCTTTCGCTTGATCATTATCCATATACTCATCATTACTAGTATAGTGCATTTAGGTGGCAGTGATAGACACTTAGGAAAACAAATCACACTTCTAGCAATAATGGGAATTAAATTCTCATCAGGGGCACCTCTTGTCACACAAAATTCCTGGGCTATCAGGTGGCGCTTGTGCCACCTATATGCTAAACTATTGCATAGATGGGAAGAAATAGCATATGAGGAGATATACAAGGCTTGTATTTGTTGTTTTGTTATTTGGCCACCTATTGACTGCCCCTAGCCATATCCATGCCATGCTAATCTATTTGCCCATTCCCACCCAGTTCCTGCCCGTCCACACACAAAACACCTCCTCATAGGAACTCTGAACTGGCTTTAATCAAGTCTTACCATCGAACGCTGTACTCAAAGTGCCAGCCAGTGTTTTTTCAAAGCAGTCCTCAGGGAGTTAATGGCTTCATTGAAGCTGTAAACCTGCTACTGGTGTAATAAAAATGGTTTTTCCAGGTCTTCCTTCTGCCACTCGATTTAGAAGCACTGTGTGTGTCCTCCTGTTAAAAACAAACATTGGCAAAGCCACTCGTTTTGGCTTGTGTATACATATTAGAAATGTGCCTGGCACTAGTATTAGATGCCCAGGTATTTGCACAATTTTGCAAAGGCAAAGGCAGTGCCTGCCAAGTGATTTTGCCATGTCTACAGAAAAGCCCAAACTGTTGTCATTGCAAATGCTTGTTTTTTACAGGTACATGTACCGTCCATCGCAAATTCAGAACATTGTCAAATTTCAGAGCATCTGAACATGAGTATTTGCATTTTACACTAATATATAAGCAACCGTGTTCTCTTTGTTGATGATAAATGACATGTTCTTTGCTTTATTGGAGCGAGGAACATCAACATACCCAAAGGTTTGAGAGATTAAACTGGGCATAACCAAACAATTGTTTCGAAGATTACAACATATTGTGGTCCAAGTGCCTCAATTAGAGAATGTGCCTTAAATTAACACAATTCACAACGCCCACTGAAAAATACACGTTTCACAAAGAAGCTGCTGTAGGCAGTTGTGAATGCAAGAATTCCTTAAACCAAGATAGCACAATTACAGAAATATGACTATTTTTGGAAAAGGGTGATTAACGATTAAAACAAATGAAATCTAAATGCCAAAAAATATTATATAGCAGTAATATAACTTCTTTGAACAACTATAAATTAAAGTAACATATTCGATGCTGACTACCCTTGGAAAAACATCTTCCCCAAGTAAGATAATAAAAGAAAACTAGTCCATTGATTCTGGTTTGAATCAAAATTAAATCAGAAGAATGACATTTGATTCGTGGTCACTTGTAAGCTTACCATGGATGTATGAAGTTACGGAATTAAAATATATATATACTTGATTTCTTAAACACTGACAAGATCTTACCTTGTAATCACTCTACAATGTGACATTACGTGACTGTTCCCCTGATATCTCTCTCTCTTTCCTTCTCCCTCTAATTAAGTCCCGAGGAAGAAACCTTCCCTTCTATCAATGCGAGTGCAGCCCTCAGTCAGCTCGAGTCTAGATAGTACATAGACAGTTATGATGCAGTAGGACTTTAACTGGTAAGGTTGGCTGTGTACAAGCAGCAGCTCTCTCTCACTTTCCGCTGTTCTCTCTACCAGAGGCGCACTGTCATATATGAACATTGGCCGAGCTGCGGACAGACAGACAGAGGCAATCGTCAATCGTACGTTAGGCTCTCACACACGCTTATTCTGTCTCAAAAATACTGTACTTCACCTGCAAACCAACATACGGCATACACTTGCATGTGTACACATCTACACGTGTTCTCTAAACCTCAAGCGCACACAAGCACTCCTTACATAGACGTTTTTTGCACATTACCCTTTTTTACACATTACAAGCATGCGCACATGGTATGTGTCATAGAAACCTACACGTTCTACCTAACTCAGCTAGACCTGTTTAATCTAATGCACACGCACACTCTGTCTCTTTCCCCTTCACAGGTTCTGGAGACAAAGTGTGAGCTCTGGCAAGCGTTCTAGTGGAAAAAAAACAAAAAATGACTATGGACAGAGACAAGCCCATTCTCTTTGTGGGCTCATGGAACGACGGTGCTCCAGCCCCTCACCCACCTTCTCTTGTTAGAAGGTTCCGGTAACCTGTTTGGAAAAATAATTCTTGTCAAGAGTAGGGACAGCCGTGTGGGCTGGGTAACACAGTAATGACAGTACAATAAAAGCTTACGTGCCAGCAGAAGGCCTCAGCAGTGTCACTGCACACTTAACACGTGGCCCGCATTTAGCTGCCTGGGCCCGGCTGCTGGCTGCTGCAACATGCCCTGCGCAATGTGTGTTCCCAGACTCCGAGGCCCTCATGCGCAGGCACGCACCCGCCAGCGTCGTGTCAGATGAGGTCAGCCCAACTGCCAATTCCCAGCTCTGCTATGATTGGAAGAAAAAAGAAATGTGCAGTGCCTGCCTCGGTTGGTGGTGGCAGCCGACAGGCAGCCAATTCAAGGAAAACCACCCAGGCGGAATAACCCTTTGTATTCTTCCGCGCAAAAGAGGCCCTTGGGACCAGTGGCCTACTGGGGGATATCCCGGTTTCCCGGTGGGGCAGTCCGGTCCTGGGCTGAGGTGCCACATAGTGTAATATTTAGTAGGATAGATGTTTATGATTAATAACATAAAAGCTCTCGGCTGTGTTAGAAAGAGTTTTGCCATTTTGGATTACGCCCTGTTAGAGGTTGCAGCTTCTGTTATTTAGAACATTAGGCCACATCTTGGATGATCTGTTTTGTTCATTTAATTAGATTTTATTATTGCTTACCCCTAGCGAGTGTCAGGCTGCCAAGGTCCCTAAGAGAGGGGCAAGCACTACGCAGATAGCTGTTGATGGTGCAAGGCCGAGCAGTCCAGAGGAGCTGATAATGGAATCCATTATATTGTGATGATTAGATTAGTGCAGGAGGTACGAAGGCCAGTCTGGTGAGAATATTGAGCTAGGTTGTGGGTATACTGCCCCATTGAGAAATGGCAGATTTATTGGAAATACAAGTGTGAAGCCAAATAGAGCAAACAAATATGAGAATTTAATCCCCAAGAGCAGTGCCTTGGTTGTGTGTTTTATAAAGCCACCTTTTTTCAAAGAGCGATATGGAAAGATGCACACTAGGAAAAGCAACATGTTTCAAGTTGGGAGTCGCAAGAGGGGTTGCCACATAATACAGCTGCAAGGTCAAAGATCTGTTTGGGATTGCCAAGTTGCCTGGTCCCAAGAGAAAGTAGTATTGTGCTCATTTTGTTATCACAAGGTGTTGACTTGACTGTTCACATCAGTTCTGTGATTGGTCTCTTTGAGGGGGCATGCACATTGCAAGTTATCGCAAGGTGTTTTGGCCTGTAAGAAGTATCCATTGTTGCAACATGTCACCTGAATACAATTAGCCAATTATAACAATACATTTTTGACTGCACAATTAGGTCATTCACAGGGGGTTGTATTCATGTCATCACAGATAGGTCATTGACCAATGGGGCAGTCAAATATAGGTAATGTTTAGATTTTTGTATAGGAGCTAGCAAATAGGAAAGGTGTATTTGATAAATGTTGTATATTTAGATTTTGCAGTTTTCCGCATTAACACCTGTAACTGAAATGGGATTGTCGAGTGAAATTTCAGTGTTCAGTTCTAGATAGCTGACTGACACACCCAGCCGTATTTGCATGTAATACAAACTTGTTTTTCTTGCAAAACATACACTCCTTATTGACCCTTGGATTCGTTTTATTTTATTGATTGATTTTTGGGCCAACCAGACAAATTTGATGACCCCGACATGATTATAGATCCGCCGAGAGGCTGGGGGCTCCACTGCTGCATATCCTGCGTCGCAGCACCCATCTTCAGTAACTAGTCCATGTGCACATCAAGAGGAGGGTGGCAGGCGCTGTGGTTCTCTGAAGGCCTGCCTGATTCCTCAAGTGGGGTGCTGCACCCAGCTGTGCAGGCACTTGAAGGGGGACCACATCGGAGGAACTCGGAAGAACACCTAGAATTTGAGGTTACTCTCGCGGTAAAAAAAAGGGATTGACATGGTTGTTATTGTGTGCAGGAGGAAGGGAAAAGAGAAAAGGGGATGCCCCTTGTGATATTGCATGAGTACTTTTTATTAATAAAAGGGGTGAAGCTCCCCCACCACGTGGAAATATAACATTATAAGTAGCAGTAGCGATGTAGAACTGATGTGGGGTATCTCCTCTGAAATAGAGAAAGAAAGTACTGTAGTTGAAGTGACGGTCCTGTAGATAAAGGGACCTGGGATTCTTCCTTCCTAGAGTGAAAGGGGCGTGAGGAGGATTGAGTTTCTTGATCTTGAGAGAAAGTAGACAGTCGAAGGGTCTACACTATTTTATAAATAATTGTCTTTCATTTGACGATTTTGTGATTCCTTGTGTATATGGGAGTGGTTGTTGTGATGAATTAGTGACTCATTGTGTGGATAGGGGTTTTGTGTGGTGATTGTGTATTAAGGGGGTGCTTTGTTGGGATATTTGTTGTGGAAGGGTGGACTGGTTTTGTTGGAGTATTGTGGGTTTTGAGGAAAGATGCCACAGGATCAGTGGCCTGAAAATCATTTGTTTTAAATAAGTTTGGATTTGAAGGGGGCTGAAGGCAGAATGGTTAAATCTTGCCATGAGGAAGGCAGCATGATAAGGCTGTTTTGGAACACATGTACACATATTTGGCATAAATGTAAAAAGGGAAAAGGTTAAGGACTAGGTAGAGTATATTCAAATTGTGTAAAATGTTTGAGGATGTAGAGTATATCCCCGATGACAGCAGAGATGGAGCCAATCACATACACACATGCCATCACCCCCACTGCCATGCCTCCTAATGGGTGCTTTCCTTTACAGCTCACTGTGGGATACATAAACACCTGGTATGCGGCCCCAACAAGCCCAAGACAGGGACTGAGAGGAACCTAGAACACAGGACACATTTGTTATGGAAGTAGAAAATAGGGTGCGTAGACAACTAGAAGCATCATTGAATAGAGCAGAGGAGGTGATGGCATGAGTGACGCAGGGACAAGGGGTGGGGTACTGGGCAGCAGTAGGCACAGATGAGTGGAGAGCAGGACAGACTCTTTTTAAAATTGATAGTAGGATTATCAGGGACATCCAGGTAGACTCAATCAAGGTACCCCAGTCACTAAAGACGACATGTGGTGTCAATCCATCCAGGAAGAATTTGCAAATGAAATTGTTGGACATCGATTAACCATTGCAAATCAACTGGCCAGCCTTGGAACTAACAAAGGCCTGGTTAGTATGAATCGTACAAGCTTAGATAATTCAGCAACCCTAAATTTGACTTGCATAGCTGTTCAGAAAGGGAGGTTATGGAGATTGTTTCCAACCTGAAGTCCACATCATGTCCTGGGGACTAATGCCCTGCTGATATTTTAAAAGGCTCCTTTGATGTGTTGATTCCCTGGATCACCAAGATGATTAATACTTGAGGAAGGCATGGTGCTTGCTGCCCATCTCTTCAAAAAGAATACCCTTGATCCAGCTGCTTTCAAGAATTACCATCATTTACTAATGTGCCATATCTGTTAAAGATTATGGACAGAGTGGCATATCTACAATTCTAGAAATTGACAGAAGATTATACAATTCTTAATTGCCACCAATCTGGCTTTAGAACACAACACCGAATGGAGATGGCTCTTCTGGACCTTAAATCCAATATTATAGGGTTTATCAAGAAGGGCCACCCAGCTCTACTCATGTTATTAGATCTGTCTGCAGCGTTTGATCTTATTGACCATAAGCTGCTACACGAAAGACTGGAAACTATTGCCAATTGTTCAGAAAATGCTTCTCAATGGATTGCATCATTTCTAGGCCCTAGAACACCTGGAGTGGCTACTGAAAATGCTCTGGAACCCCCCACCCCCATTCTTTTGACATGCAGAGTACGGCAGGGCTCTTGCTTATATTCTTTGCTGTTTAATATTTATATCAAGCGTGTACTATATCTTATATATGGACTGGGTGTCCAATATGCAAATTATGCAGAGGACAACCAGGACCTATTTGAATTGACCGGAAATGACTCTAATGAAGCTGCCACAGTGAATCGAGTTTATACTTAAATTCAGGCTTGGATGGTGTAGAGCTAATTGGCATTTAATAATACAAAGACAGAGCTTCTTATTATGGCCTCTGGTCCTCGACTAAAAAACTCAGCACTCAGTATGCCCAGTTTCTGATTTCTGGTAGTTTGAACTCTGTGAGTAAATCGTTACAAACATTGGGGGTCATTTTATAAACCGATTTACCCATGAAGCAACATTTCTCACAGATCCGTTCATCATGTGGACACGTTATTTAATTACGCCATCGGATTATGCCTTACCTATCTATAAAGAATTGATCACTCTTGGCAACTCCATTAGTCAACTCACGACTAGACTGTTGTAACAGCTTACTCACGGGTACATCACAGGGAAACCTTCATCGTCTTCAGATCACTCAAAATGGAGCTGTGTGGACCGTATTTGGACTTTCTAGGTGTGGTCAGATCTCACATTTAGGAATAAATTGCATTGGTTGACAGTCAAGCAAAGAATCAAGCAAAAGATCGTGTCTATTACCTATAAATGTCAGAATCTGACTGCCCCTCAATACCTCATTGAGAGGCTTTTGCTAAAAAAAACCTGGTTGGGTGTTGCGTTCAACTGAAAACATTAATCTAAATCAACCTTAGTTCCACCTAAAAATATTTGCTGACACAAGTTTTGAATTCCATTCACCACACAAGTGGAATGCTCTATCCTCTATCGTTAGATCATCTCAAACACTGTCAATGTTTAAGAGAACTATAAAAACCTTACTCTTTAACTCCACTGACTAATTTTCCTACTGCTTTCGCCTTCTTTGGTATTCTATCCTGGCTTCATCTATCCTTTCTGCCTTTTGTTATTTTTTACGCTCTGAGGTCCATGGGCATGAAGCGCCTAATTAAGAATTACAATAAATAAATAATTAAGGTATTTCCCAAGTCTGGGGAGCCGCAGAGGTCCTGACACATGCGGTACAAACCCCCACCTAATTGGCGCTGAAAGGGAAGCAGTGGGTGATGGGTGAGGAACAGAGGGTAGAATAAAGGGTGAAACAGAGGCAAATGACATCACGGGGCCCAAGGCTTAGAGCGCACCATGGCCGAATGGCCCTAGCAAAGGGCAAGGTGGGAGGAAAGACATCCCAGACTAAGACAAGAAGAACACAGTTCCAGTTCCTGCAAAAGGGATTAGGGAGAGCACACTACCTGCTGTGGCCCCATACAGTGAGGAATAAATGAATGAAGACACTACCCTCACTTGCAGCAGAAGCAGGCCGATGGATCGATCCTGTAGAAGATCGGACCCCAGGGATTGCATTAGCTGTAGGGGATGTGAAGTTTGTTCACCACATTGCTGGGACAGCAGATAGACGAAATATGGAAGAAGGTGGGATATCCAGGGGTACAGCTGAACACTGATGATCACAATGGCATACCATTTAACAACTGTAGAGCGCACTAATGAAAGCTTTGAGAGATGCATACCCAGACAGACAATTCAAGCATGACAAAGACCCCGCACACTACATTCATCAGATTCAAGCAATGTGGCAAGCAGAGGCAGGGGAAGCATGGGACAAGCATATTGCTACATTTTATCACAAGTTACACCACTGTCTTCCAAATGAAGTGCAAAATGATTTGGATAAGCTGGTTGGCATTGTGGCGAAGGGATGGACCGAAATTCAGGAACACATAGTGCATCATTGTAGAGGAGGCATAAGAAGGAGAAAGAGATGGTAAAGCAAGAGAAAAAGTGGTACAAAAGAAGTTAGCTAAATTAAGCTTGGAAGGAGCAATGATTACTAGCACCACAGAATGCAGCTTGATCAGAGACCAACGCTGGGATGGGATTAGGTGTATGCAGATGACAGAAGGGAGATGGTAAGTTTTCATAGGAGAAGAAGAGGTTTTACAGTGTTGCCAGAAAGAGGTAGTGTACTTGGGGCTGATCATATCATCAGCAAGGAGGAGGGTGACACCACAAAGAGCACAGCAGTTCAGCACACACCACAGCCAGCCGCAGTTATGCAAATGTGACAGTTCCTAGGCTTGCGTAACTACTGTAGGGAATCTATATTTGACTACTCCACTTACACCAGACCCCTGCTGCAAGCCCTGAAAGAAGCACAGAAGATGAAGAGACCCCCTGTCTGAACAGAGGATATGACCAAAGCATTTCCGGAAATTACAAATGCCATAAGAAATGCACCTGTATTAGCAACACCAGATTATAAGAAGCATTGTTTCTTGTTCTTACATTCAACTGGTCAAATAATGATGTCTGTCCTCACTCAGCAGACTTCAATGAGATACAAGACTTTGGCTTACTCTAGTGGACTTTTAGACCCGGTAATGTAGTATAATTTTCCATGTGAGCAAGCATTAGCAGCAGCTACTTTCACAATACAGATGTCTTCTACATTAACAATGGGCTGCCATGTCATAATATATGTGCAGCACACAGTTATCACTATCCAAGTCCACCCTTACCACACAGAGGGTATCAGGATATGAGGTTATCCTGTTGAACCCCTCCATACAAATTGTTAGGTGACACACAATGTACCATGCAACCTTCATTGCAAATCCTGTACAGCCAGAGGTTTCAATGATTGTGCAACAAACAAAGGTGATACAGATGATGTTACCCCTATGAGGGAGGATACACTTGAGGAGGATCAAGTGCTCTTCATTGATGGGTCACCAAATTTTGTACCAAGCACAGGTGAAAGGCACACAGGTGCAGTAGTACTAAGCCTTGCAGATGGAGTATGAGGTTCTGATTAAAAAGAGGTTGGGCAACATTATGTCACGACTTACTGGCACCGGCGTTCCCTGTGGCAACGCTGGAGATTGCGAGCACTCTCCATTTCCCCCTCTTCCAAGATGGCTCCTCATCCTTTGGGTTACGGTGCAGTGTTTTCATGTTCGCATGGCAGACGTCCTCTGACGTCATCTCGTTCTCTCATGGATTCCGGATATGGCCCAGCAGAGCCGAAGCTCAGTGCGTTGCTACTCTCTACAGACGCTACGTGAGTTCGCATCTAGGGAATGTATTATTCTATACCTTATTCCTATGCTTATCTTTTCTTCCTGCTCTTTCCTACAGCCTTGCCTTTCTGCCCAGCCTTCCCGTTCCGCTGTTCACGAGTCTACAGGAAACTCCGGTAGCCTCCCCTTCCAGACACGTTAGGTACATCACCAACCATTACATTGATTCCTCTCGTACCTAGTTCCTTCACTCATCTCTTGTTTACTTATCTAGAATCCGGACTTCGCCGAGATTCTGTGACCAGATCCAGTGAATCCTGTAAACTGCCAGCGGATAAGCAACCGATTCACCTCCACATCCGTTCCAGCAGGGTTTTTTCCCCCAGGAGGGTTTCCCTGGGATCCCTCACACAACCCTTTGTTTCCCTCTCAGGGAGGAGGGAGGTGTTAGGGGCCTCAGGGGACTCTCCATTTGCCTCGTTGATTGCTGCACGAGTCAGGTTAGTGTTGAAACATTACAGCTAGCGACGCCTTAAAAGAAAAAGGCTTAGATTCACATCATGGCTACTTTACAGGCAGCCTTAGACCAAGTGCAGCAATTAACGACCGCAGTACAAGGATTGTCCCATGAGGTACAAGCCTTAAAGCATGAAAATGCAATCCTCAAACAGCAAATGTTAATTAAGGCCCCCACTAGTTCAGAGATTCCTCCTGGCCCTCTACCAGGCGGGAAATACGACGGAAACCCGCATTCTTTAAGGGAATTTTTGGATGCATGTACGGTGCAATTTGCTTTTAAGAGATCCTTTTTTCCCTCGGACAGAGATAGAGTGGGATATATGATTACTCATCTCACAGGTCCCGCGTTAGCTTGGGCCACGCCTATTGTCACTTCCAACAATGCCATATTAGATTCTGTGCCCGCTTTTACGGCGAGCCTAAAAGCTATGTTTTCTCGGAGGGAATACAATGTCTCCTCTCAAGAGAAACTTCTAGATTTCAAGCAAGGGTCTTTAGGAATTTTAGAATTCATTACCCGTTTTAAACAAATGGCCCTGGGCACATCATGGGCCGATGATGCGCTTATTACGTTGTTTAGGAGAGGGGTTAATGAGGAGTTGAAAGATGAACTAGCTCGAGTTCCGAGACCAAACACATTAGCTGAACTAATTTCGTTAACCATGCAGCTGGACTATCGGCTGCAAGAAAGGCAAACGGAGAGGAGAAAAGGGAGAAGTCATCGCTCTGCGCCAGAATTAGCATCCTTCCCTAAAACAGTTACTCCGGAAGAACCTATGCAGTTGGGTACTACACGGGGTCCTCTGACTCAAGAGGAACGCGCCCGCAGAAGAAACCAGGGACTATGCATGTATTGCGGCTCTTCTGGCCATGCCATGCACGAGTGCCCAATCGTTCTTCTCAGAAAACCATTTCGTTCGGGAAACGCCAGACCTCAACCGTAAGGGGACATACGGTCGGGGTAACAGATACAGGTTCCCAATCTCCTACAAGGTTGTCTCCCTCGCTGGACATGGTAGTCCTGCGTGTCACTTTTTCTCTGTCAGATGAAAACATTGTTACTGTCCCAGCCTTGGTTGACTGTGGGGCAGCTGGTTTGTTCATGGACGATTTTTGGGCGAGAAAACTGAATATTCCACGATCTCCTAAAGCAATCGCTGTACCTTTAGAAGGCGTAGACGGAACCCCACTAATATCGGGACCCATACGAGAACAGACTCACACTTTGAAGATGTTCATTGGATCACACAGGGAGGACGCCGTATTTGATATTATAAAAGCAGCTCACTACCCTGTCATTTTGGGCTTGCCATGGTTAAGACTACATAACCCTTACATAAATTGGACAGCCGGTTCCATTTTTTTAGGATCAGAATACTGTACCCAACACTGTCTTGCTGAAGGATCGGTCGGATTTTGTCCTCCTTCTTCGAATCCTGTTGCCCCTCAAAGGATAGTAGACTTGATTAGTCTTGCTCTTCCTGAGTACGAAGAGTTTCTGGACATTTTCTCCTCTTCCAAATTTTCTGAACTTCCACCTCATCGTAGAGACAATTGTTGCCTTCGTCTAGACTCCTCTCAGCCACTCCCTTTTGGAAAGATGTACATCCTTTCAGAGAAGGAAAAATCAGTCCTACGACAGTATTTAGAAACCCACCTTAGAAATGGTTTGATTGCGGAATCGACTTCCCCTGCAGGCGCATTGTTATTCTTCATAGCAAAGAAGGACACGGACGAGTTACGTCCCTGCATTGACTATAGGGGTCTTAACAAGATCACAATTCCCGATCGATACCCAATGTCCTTAATACCAGACATCCTAGAAGCAGTAAAAGGGGCAACGATTTACACAAAGTTGGACCTCAGAGGGGCTTATCACCTCATCAGAATCAAAGAAGGGGATGAGTGGAAGACCACGTTTCGTACCCCCTTTGGTCATTTCGAATACCGGGTGATGCCCTTCGGACTCGCGAATGCACCTGCAGTTTTTCAAAGATTCATTGACCATATATTCTCAGACCTCCTTCTTCATACGGTAGTGGTGTATCTTGACAACATATTGGTGTTTTCCAGCAATCCTACAGAACATCACCAACACGTGTGTCAGGTATTACACCGATTACGAAGTAACCACCTCTATTGCAAACCAGAAAAGTGCAGATTCCATCAGACTACGGTCACGTACCTGGGGTTCGTTCTGTCCCCTACTGGAATTTCCATGGATCCCCGCAAGGTGACCGCTATTCTGGACTGGTCCTCTCCTAGTTCTATCAAGGAACTACAGAGATTTCTGGGATTTTCGAATTTCTATAGGAAATTTATAGCGGGATTTTCCTCAATCGTTCTGCCCCTTACAAGTTTACTCAAGAAAGGAAAGCCTTTTAACTGGACAGAAGACGCCCAGTCAGCCTTTGATACTTTGAAGACTCTTTTTACTTCCGCTCCACTCTTGCGAACCCCAGATCAGAGCTTACCGTTTATTGTTGAAACTGATGCCTCCCATTTTGCTTTGGGTGCGGTACTTAAACAAGCTTTTGCCCAAGGAACAGAATACCCTGTGGCTTTTCTGTCCAAGACTTTTTCTCCCTCTGAGATCAATTACACAGTGTTAGAGAAAGAGTTGATGGCTATAAAATGGGCCTTTCAAGAATGGAGACATCTCCTTTTGGGCTCCCAACATCCCATTGAGGTCCGCACCGACCATCAGGATCTCAAGAGTTTACAATACGCTGAGACTCGCAACAGCCGGCAAGCAAGATGGGCCCATTTTTTCTCTCCCTACAATATCACTTTCACTATCATTCCAGGTAAAATCAATCTCCAAGCAGACGCTCTATTTCGAAGAGATCCCAATGGCAAATCTGGTTTTCAGACCGAAAGACTGTTTCCTCATGCTACATTTATATCTATAGTACAGGACTTCCTTCACTCTGTAGCAGCCCAAACTCATGTCTTAATGGACTCCATTAGATTTCAGGCGGATAAATGGGGACTAAGTCTCGAAGACGGATGTTTCTACCGGGGTCATCATGTGTACATTCCCTCACTCAAGCTTCGAACTGAAGTAATGCACATGTGTCACGATTCTAGTGTAGCAGGTCATCGTGGAATAGCCAGCACCCAGGAGCTCATACTGAGACATTTCTGGTGGGAAACATTAAGAAGGGACGTGACTGAATACGTCTCTTCCTGTGTGATCTGTCTGCAAGTCAAAGTACCTCGCAGTAAACCATTGGGAAAGCTGGCTGTAGTCCAGATACCTACTCGTCCTTGGCAATTGATTTCTACAGATTTTATTGTAGACTTACCTAAGTCTAAAGATCATACCACCATTATGGTAACGGTGGATTATTTCACCAAATTGGCTCATTTCCAGGCTTTGCCCTCAGTACCGACCGCTCCACAGATGGCCAGACATTTCATAGACTCCATCTTTTCCCGGCATGGTCTCCCTGACAGCATAGTGTCGGATCGGGGTTCCCAATATATTTCCCGATATTGGCAACAAGTGTGCTCTGCCTTAGGCATAAAGAGAGCCTTGAGTTCGGGTTACAATCCTCAAACGAATGGGCAGACTGAACGTTTAAATCAGACTCTGGAAACGTATTTGCGCTGTTTTGTATCAGCGGCACAGGACAACTGGAAGGATTTGTTACCTTTGGCAGAGTTTGCCTACAATAACGCTCCTCATGCTTCTATCAAAACTAGTCCCTTTCATTGTACCTATGGGTACGATCCTTCCTGCTATTCATCCTCTCTTCTCAGATCTTCGGCCTTTCCAGATGTGGACGCCCTAATGGGCGACATTCAACAGGGACATCTTTTGGCCAGAACCGCATTACTGGAAGCTCAAGAGCATGCTAAACGTTATGCTGACTTGCATCGTTCACCATCTCCAGTGATTGTTCCGGGGGATTTGGTCTGGCTCTCAGCAAAGTTTCTGCCCAGACATCTGGTTCCTTCTAAATTGTCTCCAAAATATTTTGGACCTTTCACGGTATTGAGAGCAAAAGGTTCCTTGGCTTTTGAGTTACGGCTTCCACCTTCTTGGTCCAGAATCTACCCAGTTTTTCACGTTTCACAACTCAAGCTTCACGTATCGGATCGTTTTGGTCGATCTACTAAGGCCTACCCGCCTCCAGTAGCTACTACGGAGGGTCCGGAGTTCGAAGTCTCGGGCATTTGTGATTCCCGTTATCATCGCGGTCGACTGCAGTATTTGATCCATTGGAAGGGTTACTCTGTGGCCGACCGTACATGGGAACCAGCTTCAGCGGTCCACGCCCCCGTACTTGTTCGCCATTTTCACAGGTGTCATCCGGGCAAGCCAGGGGGTGTTACCCTCAGAAGGGGGCATACTGTCACGACTTACTGGCACCGGCGTTCCCTGTGGCAACGCTGGAGATTGCGAGCACTCTCCATTTCCCCCTCTTCCAAGATGGCTCCTCATCCTTTGGGTTACGATGCAGTGTTTTCACGTTCGCATGGCAGACGTCCTCTGACGTCATCTCGTTCTCTCATGGATTCCGGATATGGCCCAGCAGAGCCGAAGCTCAGTGCGTCGCTACTCTCTACAGACGCTACGTGAGTTCGCATCTAGGGAATTTATTATTCTATACCTTATTCCTATGCTTATCTTTTCTTCCTGCTCTTTCCTACAGCCTTGCCTTTCTGCTCAGACTTCCCGTTCCGCTGTTCACGAGTCTACAGGAAACTCCGGTAGCCTCCCCTTCCAGACACGTTAGGTACATCACCAACCATTACATTGATTCCTCTCGTACCTAGTTCCTTCACTCATCTCTTGTTTACTTATCTAGAATCCGGACTTTGCCGAGATTCTGTGACCAGATCCAGTGAATCCTGTAAACTGCCAGCGGATAAGCAACTGATTCACCTCCACATCCGTTCCAGCAGGGTTTTTTCCCCTAGGAGGGTTTCCCTGGGATCCCTCGCACAACCCTTCGTTTCCCTCTCAGGGAGGAGGGAGGTGTTAGGGGCCTCAGGGGGCCTCAGGGGACTCTCCATTTGCCTCGTTGATTGCTGCACGAGTCAGGTTAGTGTTGAAACATTACACATTATTCCACTCAAGTGGCAAAGCTCATAGTACTCAAAGAAATGCTGAAATGTTAGAAATGTTCAAAGGGTATTACGTCACAATTTATTCAGATTCAGCACATGTCATTTGCACTGTGGACTCCGGGTTGTCAAGATGGCACAGGAGAGGATTAATAAAATCAGATGGTTCACCCTTGCAGCATTCAGCATTGCTCTCTAAATTCATTGATGTTTTGGCACACCCCTCATTAGTTGTGGTAAAGTACACAGCTCATAAAAACAATAACTTATGGTAATGATGCAGATGACAGAGCAGCCAAGAAGCAGCATACCTGGAAGTATCAGAAGACACAGCGGCCCCTAAAATAGCATTGCCGCAAGTGCAGTTGCTTGCCCCATACAATGCAGTGCACCTGCACAGATTATTGAACTGCAGGGAAGCGCACCACAACAAGAGATGGATTTATGGATCGAAAGAGGGTGTTCCATATACCCCAAAGATTTAATTTGGAGACAAAATATCACAGGAAAGGCAGTAATGCCCCAGGAGTTGCTTACAGTTGCCCTTGAGCAATTGCACTACCCCATACATGCAACAGAAATACAAGAGGACTGTTTTGCCCCCAATCTCCAGGAACACATAGATGATCTTTTAACAAACTATACCACTGCCACCTGCATCAGACATCAATGGCACATCATCTCTGCAGCATTCCCAGCTATTCCAAGGCGATCGTGTATTTGTACAGACATGTATAAGAAGGTGGAATCAAAGAAGGCTTTTAGTGCTTTACAAGGTTGTCTACACCACACCCATCACTGTGAAGGTTAAGTGACACAACACTTGTATTCATCTAACAGACTTTCAGAATTGGGCCCCTCCCCAGGAGCAGGACATTAAAGGTGGAGAGTTCTAAAGATCAGTTCTCCTAATATGTTATTGACATTTCTGAAATCATTCCATCCTTTCGGATTAGCAAAATCTAACTTGTATTCACAGCCTACAAGGTTAAAGTTAGGAAAGGTATGCTGTGTATTAGTTGTCTCTCTTTTTCCTTTCCTTTTCATGACAAGTTTTATATAGTTGTGGATTGGAAAGGGGTGATACAATGATACTGAAATAGCATCTGAGTTAGCAAATGATAGTGTATCCGTGACCAGAATCAAAGGGACACTGGGGATCAGGAGGACATTTTGGGCATAAACCTGAAAATAGAAAGTTTATGGTACAATCACATGCAGGAGGTGAGAAGAGGGAAGTCAAATGATGCCTGTTATATTTGTTCTTAAATACCCCATGCAACTGGCACATCCATAGTGTTTATCCCCAAAGAAATGCTGCCTCTAATAGCACAATGTTTAGTCCACCTAGCCCTATGTATGGTGAGTGGGTTGTTTCAGGGACATACATTTCAAGCAACTGGGTTAGAAGCAGACACCTGTGAATGTTTTGGGAATAACAGGCAGGAACAGTTGTGGTGTGGAATAAGACCCCAATTACAGCTGGAAGGCACCATTTTTCACACCAATAAGTTGGTTGAAGGACTTATGGGATGCAGAGCATTTGGACTAGTGGTGTTTTTGAAAAAGTAGTGGCACATATCATTGAGACATGTTATGACTTGTGGGGAAGAATTATGAAAAAACTGACCTGGATAAAGCAGCATGAAGGCCCAGATAATCTACAGATACATACACAATTATCCTTGCTTTCCAGGGACAATGGCAGCGTGCCTGTTGGTACAAATGAGTGATGCAATAGAACACTTGATATTCTAGACCTCAATGGAGGAACTGCAGCACTCATGAACATGTGGGAGCTATGCATGCGTGCAGCTCCCACCGTTCTGGAAGGTGGTTTGTTCCCAGACAACCATATGTCCCTGTCCACATTCTGCCAGATGCCCATTTCACCATAATAATGCATGAGGCTATGAAATACTAGCAGACACCATTATGACAAAGGGAACCGTATTAGAAAAATCTTCTGCAACACATTTTTAAAATAAGGGTTCCTTTTGTCCAGACAGGGTGTCCAGTGTACAAATGGACATGCAGCTCAATATGTAATGTTCACCAATAGTCATTCAAATGTTAAAGACAATTCCTCAATCACTATGTTAAAATGAATCACACAAGTACAATTAAAACTTTACAAACCATGGACTCCTGTCCGGTGCATATCCACACTGCACTACGAGGACATTCCCTAGCTTGCATTTCAGGAACTGCTTGTGAAAGCGCCGACTGTCATATTAAAATGTTAGCAACACACCACTCTACAATGCAAAACCTTGTGCATAGATTATACAATGAAACAACTACAGCAGAACATACATACAAAATAACTGATGCCTTAATACTTTGCCCACACTGCAACACTAAGCCTGATAATAACCAAATGTCGTCACAGGCTATCAATAATAACTTGGAAATATATCCACTTCCAAAAGCTCTGCAACAACTTAATCTGTATGAAATTATCATAATTCAAACCATACACACATTCCGAGCTATACTGTGTCTCCAACCCAAAACTGCCAAATTGCCTCAATCAGAATTACTCAGAGGCATTCAAAGCAAAGTATTAGAAACACTAGGAGTAGGAGGAAAAGTAGAACAATCTTTGATTGTACTAGTTAATGGTGTGCCAACAAAAGGCAAAACAAATTGGCAACAACTAGTTGACTTAAAGAAAGTTAAACAAGCCCTAGAATATCTTAAACAAAACAATGAATACTACAAGGATATACACATAGAACACAACTAAAAAGAAAACACCCAAATATGTGCAGATGAATCACAAACTGGCTAATTTGAACATGCTGATCCTATCACTATTGACAACATTTTAGACCAGTATACATTTCTCCCACTACATTCCAGAGACAACATGGAAGATGCATTAGAAACATATCAAATGTGTCAAGCCAAAGGGTCTCAAATGAGCATATGGCGAAAAAAGTTTAAAAGCACATTGTTTTCCATTACTCTTTCCTACAGGAAAAGCAGGAAGACATGATGAAAGACCCATAAAAATCACTGCATCAGAATATCATTCCCTGAAGATCCATGATACTGGCAAAATGTAGAATACATTTTACATCTCTTGGTCAAAAATGAACTAACAACTCTATATTACAGGCACACATACTAAAACAGGCAGCCTTTTCCTAAGCATATCAACTACTCAACTCCTTCAAAAGATATAAGACAAAGAAATCTCTTGGAAAATATGAAAATATGCATTGTACGAAAGAATGCTAGTTCCGACATTAAGCTGATGCACATTGTATGTTAAGGACGCTAGGCCCATGCACATGGTTTGTTACTTTAAGTTGTATAGAATATGCATGGTATGACTTGCATGACTTTCCATCCACTGCAATCCAAAATAAAAAAGGATTGGAAATAAAAGTGCCAGGAGAACTCGCTTCTCTTGATCCTGTCTCAAGATACGTTCACCATTGTTTCACTGCCATGCTACACATCATCTGTAATAAACACGGTCCTTCACTCAGAGGAGTAGAACACTTCTTTTGGAGTAAAGAATATCAACCCAGACAAGCACCACACATTCACATGCTTTTGTGGGCTAAAAATGCTCCCAAATCTGGCCATGACAGTGATAACACTCTTTTACAATTTATTAAAAGATATTACCTGTGACATTCTGTCAGAAGACATATATAATGACCTACATACACAAATTGTACATTTTCAAAGACATGAGTGTGGCAAATACTGCCGACATCGATATAAAAACAAAGGGAAATACTTCACCAAATGTTGCTTTGGATTTCGTAGACCGGTTTGTACCAAAGGCCAAGTAAATAGTTTCATGTCTTCAGTTAGGAACAGTTTCAAAGGGAAATCGCCCAAAAACAAATACAACATTAAAAGTGATGAGGCAATCAAGCACATCAAGTACTGCTTTGTGCCTATATGATATAACCCAAAACTATAGCTACAACAGTAATGTTATGACAAAGGAGACAACTTGCAAATACTGTGTGAAATTGTGAAGGAAGCCTAATGAGTCTAACAAAGCTCAGCCTCATTTACCATGCAAAGTTATCATGTAAATTGGCAGAGCATAGAGAACTTCATTACATGGCCCTAGAGAAAAGAGGAAGAATTGTTAGGTGACCATTACACATTTGTAACTGCAGTCACAGAAAATAAAAGCAGTATAGCAAATGAAAATATTAAATAGTGCAAACAAATGTTGGGCAATAAACGCCAATAAGAAGAAGAAATAGAAACAATACTAGATAAAGACACTTGTGAAGGGAGTCAACCATCTTTTACAGGAAGCCAAGAACCGCTTGGAGAACTACTCATTCAAAATGAAGCAGAAATAGCAATCAATAAGGTAGAAAACAGCATGTATCAATCCAAACAATCTAAAGAAGATTTGTTAGTGCCCAAATCATGGCTACATTTCAAACAACTCATCACTTACCTAGAAGTCACCAAAGAAATTGAAAATGGACTAAAACATGAAAATAAAATGAGCAGTTGTAAAATGTAAAAATGACAAACCTCTGCTCTTTTATGTAAGTAGTGAAAATGGTTCTGGTAAAACCTTCATAATTAAAACAATCACAACATTTGTAGATAATAAAACAAATAACAAACTTTCAGCTGTTATACCGACCCCCAAAGGTCTAGCTGCATACACCCACTCCTCCGCCTCCCAGTAGAACACCAAAACAAACATATACTATTACAAATTGTCAGCAAAAGCGGTGACTGAAGCACACAGAATTCTACAACACATGAAAGTCACCCTAATAGGATGAAGTGAGCATGGTCTCCAACCTCATCCTTGCTTTAATTCCTCTAAGAATGCAGGATGTCCTAAAAACTGGTTACGGAAACCTCTTTGACGTAAACATGTTATTGTTTTTGTAGACCTCCTACAGTTAACACCACTCAAAAGCCAACCCATATTCAAAACATTGGGACACAAAGAATGCTGTTATATACTCAGCAGCATTTGCAATGTGAATCTGTGGCATCATTTTTGACACACAGAACTTACACAAAACATGTCAGTCTGTGGACCTAATATATGCTCACATTTTAAAAAGCATTAGAACCGGTTTGCTTACTGAAGACATACAATCCGCCTTAAAAGGTAGAATAATATATCAGCTGAATGGACAAAAAAAATATGCTCCTTAGGTAATGGAAAAATTAAGTCAACAACAACAAAAATGCATGTGCTTAATGCCAACCCTTGCAAGCTGTAACCAAATCAACAAAACAATGCTGAAAAAGAGATGAAACCCGTAGTGCATTTCAGCTCTACAGCAAACTAGAAGTGCATGTCATGACAATTCCTATGTGTCAACAAGCAACAGCACAACTGAATAGCTTAGAAAAATGTATCTCAAACATAGCTGGATTTGGAAAAACGATTAACTCTTGTGTCTAAACTGAAACACAACCTTGACATAGAAAAAGGTTACAGCAATGGAGCAATTTGAACAGATGTTGGCTTCCAAACATATGCAAACAAGGACAATATCCAAACTTGCAGAAACTAAAAAGAATCTGATGCAGAACAGCACGTTTTAGTCTTTTGAAATATATCTATGTGCTCAGAGAACAATTCTGGCTGTCTCTTTCATATGGTGTCACTATACACAAGGTCTAACCATTGACTACACACTTCTTGACATTGGCAGCTCAGTCTTCAAAGAAGGTTTGTGTTATATAACACTTTCGCATCTTTGTATACGCAATGGTCTATTCTTAGTTAACTTTAATGCAAAGTCAACGCTGACATTCCTTGCATCCTATAATACAGCATGCTGCATTTACTGTATACGTCACATCTGGATATGTACCATATACCTGAAGAAAGCAAACCTTTAAAAAGACAATTAGAAACAATGGCTATAGCAGATGTTCCCACAATCCCAACTAAAAAAGAAAAAAACAAATTCAGGACCATCAAAAAACATTCTCTGATCAGTTTAAATTCAGCAGCACAACTGGAATAAATTGCTATTCAAATGTATCAATCAATCTTCTCTTCCAATTGCCACCACTTGTGGACAATATTTACTTAAACGGCTCAGACCAGTTGTATTTTCAAATGCTCGTCCTACACTGAAATGTCACTAAAAATCTCACACTATCTACAGTGTCTCAGGAATAATACAGGAATTACACCACTGCGCAGGAATGGTTACATTCACCATAAACACACAGGAATATCCACAAGAATTCCTAATGTGCTTACCACAAGTACTAGAAACAAAGAACATCCAATTAAAAGAAATCTTACAAATGTCATACACGTGGGAGCAACATGTCCTCTCTGCAGTCATGTTTAACAGGTGCACATCCCTAATGATCCATTTGTGTATGTATTCCATTTCAACAGCTTCTGCAAAATGATAATCATGATTTATTATGCTCTGGTTGCAATCCAGATAATACATCCAACATACAAATATATTCACATGCACACTATGTTATATTAATGCTTTTAAGATTCAATGCAGCTGGCACTAAAAATAACTGTACACTCACTAATCTTACACACGCCCCAAGTACATCTTGGAAAGAAAACATTCACAACAGTAGGAATAATATGCCACACTGGTGCTACGACCACTTCAGGCCACTATACTGCACATTCAATGAAAACGTGGTTAGTTTGAATGTAACAACACTTCCGTTTCTCAAAAACATAGGTTACCAGCAAATCTAACACATCTAACAAATGCCTACTTAACATTCCTCAACCCAAATCTACTCATCGGTTTACATGTAAAATTAACAATAACAATAATATGCAGTTAGAATATACTAATCGGTATCTAACTACTTTAAATATGACTAAACACACAAAAAAAATAATTAATTACAATACACTGAAATCATGACATCAGGTTTATAATGATACATTCATACTAACACTATACTACATTTACAATACTATACAGTTAGAACACGCAAGTGGGTGTCAAACTATTTCACACAGAAGCAAAAATACAAAACTAATATTAATTAATTACATTACCCTTAGAACACTATATCAAATTTGTATGTGCTATGGTCATCCATATTACTAATGCATTAAATTCTACACACACACAATGTGACTCCCTTTCATAAATGCCCAAATAATTACCACATGTTAATACAACAACAGTGTATAACACACAAATGTTGTACACAACATAGTACATACCATTTACTACTTATGAGGGTCAAAGAAAATAAATATGTGTGTAAATCTATAAAACTGTAACTAATTATATTTTTTGCATTGTATTTTCTATAACTAAATATGTTTTGTTTCCTTTACAGACAAAGAAGCACAAAGTATAACCTACTTACCACACGTATACCCATGACCAGCAGCCGCACTGTTAAACATGGGATATCAAAAACAAGGCTAGGTTATTGGTTAGCAACATCAATCTGAACAGGGCATGTGGATCCCATTTGGCTGATATAGGGTCTGTTCATAAAATACAATATTTGGCATAGTAATGGAAAAGAGATTTAGTACCTTTTCCCCATGGCGGCAGGCATCTTATTTTTCCTTCTCGGGCGAATCCCCAGGCAGAAACAAAGAAACCATTCACACCTTGGATAAACCCCCAGGTGTGTAATGGGCTTTGCTGAGGCTCTCTGAATAAAATTACTTGGAAGTGCTACCTAGTATCCAAGCACATCTCATTTTGCCAAATTGTCAGAAAACGACACACAGCTCACATTACTGGCAACTTCACCAGAACAAAACACAGATTCCCTTCTCTATATACATGCAGCCTTAACTCATTATTCACTTCATGTGCAGAGAGAGAGTGTGTGTTAAGATGCAGCTGTGACTTCATTTGAGCAGCAGCTTTGGGCAATTGATTCATATGCAATCAACCAATTCTGATTGGTCCAGAGGTGTCTGCAGACACCGAACCAGGAAGTGAGTCCACGGACTGGACAGAGATATCACTCATTTTTTGGGACCAACCTTTTTGCCATTTAAAAAAAAAATCTACTGCCCAGGATAATACCAAATTTACAAAACCATGCTTTTGGGACCAGTTTGCTGCTCCTCATGCAAGTTTAGTGCAAATCCAGACAGTGGTTTGGGCTGTAGCCTCAAGCAAATGTTTTTTCCATTCATATACCCAGATTTCAAATGTTCTGGGACCACCCCCTATAACTTGTCCCCACCATAAGGAAATTGCACAAAACGTTGCAAAATAATTCTGGGGTGGCTGTATACTTTCTTTTGTGACGGTTCGTGGGAATTCGTCAAATGGTGCCAAAGTTATGAGCCACCCAAAAACTGTTCTTCGTGTGGGTTATGCAACTTAACCATAACTAGAGGGTCGCTATCACAGACCCTGTAATGCTCATATATGTACATATGATTTTATCAAATGAATAATGAGGATAAAGTAAAGGTTTTTTGCAGAACTTCACACCTTTGCAAGGTTTTTTATTGAACGTAAAGAAGTATTACACCATAATCAAATCAAATAAAAGTATAAGGCTGAAGTTTCCAATTTAGAAGATAATCAACTTGCACTCTATACTTATCTTGCAAATGCAATTATTGTTTATCTTCTAGTGTCAAGCAGTTTGGCATCTCAGATTGACGAAACATAAATAGATTTGATTTGAATTTTTGGACTACAGACCCATTGGACTGTGATTGGAATGTCACTGCAGTGTTTTATTCATGGAACATGTGTGGAAATGAGAGAATACACCTGCAGTTTTTTCCATATTAACGGACCTATCCATCTCACAAACCCAACCCATTTTAATAACTGTAATAGCATACCGATGGAAGATATGACCCATATACTATAATCATTCAGCATGTGACGTCCCCTAAATAAAAGATCTTGTATTCATGTGTTTTAAGGTTGCTTAATGGGGTATCGTTGGTCATCCAATTCAATTTACAGTAAATTAAAACGCTGTGAAGTGTTATCATATGATGAAGTCTTTATAAAGAGACACATGGGTATGTCTATCCTTAACAGGCATAACCCTCATCCATGTGGATAATTCAGGGAATTAGAAACTGGTGTCTGTTCTCTGCCTACCTGTTCTTGCTTGAGTATGAGGTATAACTGCTACAGGCTTTCAAATGGTCTAGGAGATTCCATAAGATCTAAATTACAGCCATGGAGATTACACTCTCATTGTAGACATACATTACACACCACTCATCATGGAATCCCAACCCAATATTCCGATCTCTTTTTTGTGGTTATGTGCAATGAAAAGGACCCAGAAAGAGTAAATAAATGCATAACAACTGATTTCCTGCAGTAACCTTTTATTGACCTGTGGATACTTGTATTCTTCCAGTTTGTCTTTGAAATTGAGCATTCATGTTGAACCACTTTGCAATGTTTCTATATTGCCCTTTCAGTTCCACTTTGGATTACTCACTTCTGCTACTACCTTGTACTGATAGTCAATCCATTTTCATATATCACAGGCATGCAAACCTTATTCGTGCATTCAGTCTTTTGCCAGTATTTGGTCAATGCCCTAAACACCTCCCCAACACAGATAACTAACCCATATAACTACATGAAGACAACTGATCAAGTATCAACATCCACCACTATTTTCAATCTACAGAATACATTGTTATGAAGGGACATGCTTTGAGATGTCTTTTTAAGGTATTGTCACTGCCTCCAACGGTAACTCTGTCAGTGCCCGATGAATTTGTTGAGGATCTTTGAAAATTCTGAACATTTCTTAATCATTCATATGCAAATCCTTTTCATTGCAAAAGCATTTGCAATTTACTAGCTAACAACATCCTTCATATTGTGAAACATGGCAAGTCATACTAACTTTTGGGCAACAGCTCTATTATTTAATAACTTTATTTGAAATTATTATAATGCAGCAACCTACACAGAACATAATCATGAAATAAAAAAATTGAATACTGCACAACATCAAATAGAATAACCAATAACTGTCAATTGTTTTATGTAGTGCTCCTTGGTGACATCGAATTTGATATGACATGAAGGGGCCGATTCATGGAACAAACGTGCGCCGAAAATCTTCACGCAAGCATGCGCAAGCGGAAAAAAACAGGCGCACGCGCACGCGTGCGATTCATGGAAGTCGTTGCGCGTGTTCACCGCGGGATGTGCGCCAAACCCGTGCATGGCGCACAAGTCACTGCAACATCGCGAAAGGCGTGCGCGACGCGCACAGTGAAAGCGCACAACCTCAGCGCACACACCAGAAAGTGGGCGGGACATGGGGCGTAACGCGCGGAATGGGGAACAACACGCGAAAATAAGGGCGTAACTGGGGATGTACTGCAGGGAAGCAGACGGAACGCCCACACGCACTCGAACCACACGTATTCATGGAATCGAATAGGGCAAAGCCACGCACAGCCAAAGACACGCACAAGCTGAAACAGGGCCGCCACACGAAGGCAGGCGGTAGAGTCCCAGCGCATCAAAAAAGTGGCGCGCGGGAAGTCAAATACGCGATTGAGCGGGGTACGTGGATTACAGGGGTGAGCGAGAAATTCTACACGCGATTGGCCCGGTTACGTGTATTACAGGGGTGCGCGAGAAATCCTACACGCGATTGGCCTGGGTACATGTATTTCAGGGGTACGCGAGAAAATCTACACGCGATTGGGCTGGGTACGTGGATTTCAGGGGTGCGCGAGAAATTCTACACGCGATTAGCCTGGGTACGTGTGTTCCGGGGTGCCGTGAACTTTCACACGCGATTGGTTGAAATCCACGTGTGTTCTGTCATCACGTGCAATGAGGGATACACCCTCGCACGTCACGTCACAGACGCGCTCACGCGCTGAGGGCCTTTGGTCCAATGAAAATGCGTATGCGTGCAGACGCGCTTACACGCTAAGGGCCTTTCCTCGAATTACACGCTGACGTGCAGATTTTTCACGTGCCAAATCACTCCGTATCAAGCTGGCCACGCGTATGCACACGGAAGACCACGCTCCTGCCCAGAAGGCCGAACTACTGCCCCCCAGGGCCCCGAGCACGCTCCCACCTGCCATCTGCTGCTGCCTGACTGCCTGCTGCCCACGTGCACTGCCATTTGCTGCCTGCACATCAGCCAGGGGTGCTGTTGCTGTGACCACCCCTGCTGGAACTGAAGAGACCGGACTGGGATTCCATCGCTCCACAGCCCAGCCCCAGGACCCAGTTGCCCACCCACTCCTGCCTCTGGGGTTGTCATGTCGGGGCAAACACCATCTGTGACCACTGACAACCCCCGGCCAGAGAGGCAGAGGGGCACCAGCTTCAGTGCCACCGAAGTTGGTGTCCTGGTGGAGCAAGTCCTGGGGCAGTATGATGCCCTCTTCGGAAGTTCCCGCGCCGACAAGGAAGGACGGACTCGGATCTGGACTGACATCGTGACTGCCATCAACGCGGAGGGGGTGGCAGTCCGCGACTTACAACATGTCAGGAAGCGCTGGGAGGACTTCAGGTCCAGGACCCTGAACAAGGCCCGGCGCCTCTTGAAGGCAGCGGATGCCAAGGGGCGCCGGGGCCACTTGTCGGAAGAACAGATGAGGGTCCTGGAACGCATATCCCCAGCGCTCCACGTCCAGGTCCTAGAGAAGCAGACCCGTCTGGAGTCGAGCGGTGAGTGTACATGCATCCTGATTGTGAGCAGTGCGTGTGGTGATTATTCGGTAGTGTGCAGGTTGCACATCTGTTTGTATGGGGTCGAGTATGGGTGGGGATGTACAGGGCCGTGGGGCTGACACATGGGAGGGCTGGAATGTGTGAGACATGGATGGTGCTTGTGTGTGTAGGCTTGCATGCCAAATGCAGTTGTGTGGGCACACATGTTTGGATGAATGTGTATGTAAGTAGACATGTCCGTGATATCACGCATGTATGTTGTTTTCGGCTGCATGTATCAGCACTGTGTACATGTGCATGTGTGTGTATTTGACAAGGGTGCAACAGTGATGCAACATGGATGCATGTGACAGCGGTATGTGGAAGCCTGATTGGCAGATGTGACATGGATGCCCGTCTGAACAGTGGGACACTTGGCAGAGGTGTACACATGCATGCAAGTGTGGTGGTGTGTGTACATGTGTGGTGCACTTCCTGTGTTGCATGTGATGTCTGGCTCACCTTTGGCTGCTCATGCTGTTGTATGTGTATGGATGGTGGTGGCAGTTGCGATATGGCCGTGGTATGGCTCATGTGTGCGAGTTGTAATGACATGTGTGTTGGGGATTGTGATGACATGTCTGAGGTTTGCCAATGCCACTCATGTGCAACTGTCATTTGTGTATGTGTCCATTGTACAGTGCCCTGATGCCTGTGTTTTGTTTCTCCCTGTCTGCAGCGTCAACTGATGAAGAGGGCGGAGAAGGTGCTGTGGAGCACAGCGGCGGGGATCCCACCGCCAGCCGGAGACGCAAGGCCCGGCTCCCCTCCCGTGTTGTCATCTCGTCGGGGAGTGAGGAGTCCGGTGCCGCGTCCCAGGCCGCAGCTGCCGGGGGGAGGTCCAAGAGGCGGAGGTTGGAGTTGGACTCCTCGGCACCAGAAGGGGCAGCTGGGACCCCACAGGGCCCAACAGGGGAAGATGGCACAGAGTCATCCAGGTTGTTGGGGGGTTTGGTGGAGGAGGAGGCCGTGCAAGCACCAGAGACGGGTTCTGGAGGTGGGGATCCCACTGGTGCTAGTGGTGCAGTGCAGGACCAGGGACAGGAGGCAGCACAGGCTGCCGCAGAGGTGCCTGTGTGCAATCCTGTCCCCGATCCTGTCCCTGCATCATCTTGCACCAGCAGGGATGCCTACGTCCAGACCCGTTTTCAGGCAGGGGATGAGCTGACGTCAACTGGCCTTCCTCTGCCTGCGGACGTGGCTATCCAGGTCCGGGTTGAGCCTGTCCTGGCTGGTGTGGCGTTGCGTCAACAGACCATGCGAGGTGACCTGCAGTCTTTTCATGGAGAGACTGCACGTCATCTCGAATGGCTCGTTGACCACGTCAGCCTGCTGGGACAGGTCACCCAGGCCGGATTCCTCCGTCTGATGGGGCTTGCTCCGACCCCCTCCTCAACTGGACCCCCTACGCGCCAGTCGTCCTCTGTGCCATCTTCCCACCCATCAGTCACCTGGGTGCCCTGTGGAGCTGCCTCTGACGGTGCGGCCAGGCTGGTGGAGGAGGCATCCCTGCCACAGTCGGGAGTCGGACGTCCAGCAGGGGTGGCCACATCTACGACTGCACCCCAGCTGGCGGAGGATGTGCAGGCAGCAGGAGGCAGTGCACGGGCAGAGGCAGAGCAGCAGCAGCAACATGGTGGGAGCCATGAAGGCTCGGGGCCTTTGACATCGGAGGGGCAGGCAGCGGCCGGAGGGCAGGAGGACCCAGGACAGAGAGTGTCTTCCGTGTGGCAGCGGTTGGGCCACGCCATAGATGCGGAGCGGCGGCGGGCGGAAGAGGTGCGGCTCACAATGGTCAGGGCGGAGAACTCCATGCGGAGGGCCCTGAGGCGGGCCAAGTGCCTCGAGGCAATCCGCAGGGGGTTGGAGGAGGACACAGCGTCGTCCCTGCGGACCCTCGGGGCCATGGAACAGGACCGCCTCCGGGACATCGAACAGGAGTTCGATGATGCCCTGGCCCGGAACACCACGGAGTGAGCCGCTGGACTTGCCCGCCGCCTTTGTATATAGTTCTTTAGTTTTAGGTTTCCTTTGGTTGTTCTTATGATTTGGAGTCGACGGACACTGCTCCACTTTTTGTATATAGTTGCATTTTAGTTAGGGTTTTTTGTAGGTTTCCTTTGTTCAGTTGGGCTCATGGACCCTTGGAAGTTTTGTACATAGTTCTTCATTGGATTGATTTTATTTTTCATTTG
This sequence comes from Ambystoma mexicanum, assembly GCF_040938575.1. Classification (NCBI taxonomy): domain Eukaryota; kingdom Metazoa; phylum Chordata; class Amphibia; order Caudata; family Ambystomatidae; genus Ambystoma; species Ambystoma mexicanum. The sequence goes on from NC_090937.1 coordinate 1,210,751,676, forward strand.
ACTTTGGACAACATTTTTTTGGATTAGGATTTGGTGTTTTTATTTTTTTAAACGGACATGCAGCTTATCTTTTTTTCATTGCCATTGTAGTTTGTTTCATTTCTTTTGCATTCTTTTTTTTTTAATACAATTTTGTTTTCATACTTCACTGTGTGGTATCATCTCATTGGTTTCATGCATGTCATGTTGGGTGTTTTCCCATTCAATTGCAACCATTGTGTGTGACGGACATGGGTTCATTTTCTTTATGAACATTGGGGGTGTAACATGTAATTTCCATTTCCATGTGGGTGAATGGGTTACTTGGTAGGGCTTTTTGGCTGTGGAGGCTGACCATAACGCACATGATTGGGGATTGTGAGGACCTGGTGGAGGCTGCCCATGGTGGCTGGGGGGTGTGGGTGATAGGGGACATGAGTGGGGGCCTGGTGGGGGCTGGCCATGGTGGCTGGGGGGTGGGGGTGGTGGGAGACATGGGTGGGGGCCTGGTGGAGGCTGCCCCTGCACTGCTGGGGGGTGGGGGTGGTGGGAGACATGGGTGGGGCCTGGTGGCAGGTGCCCCACAGTGCTGGGGGGTGGGGGTGCAGGGGGACATGAGTGGGGGTCTGCTGGGGTGTGGGGGTGCAAGGGGACATGGTTGGGGGCCTGCTGGCAGGTGCCCCACAGTGCTGGGGGGTGGGGGTGCAAGGGGACATGGTTGGGGGCCTGCTGGCAGGTGCCCCACAGTGCTGAGGGGTGGGGGTGCAGGGGGACATGAGTGGGACATGGTTGGGGGCCTGCTGGCAGGTGCCCCACAGTGCTGGGGGGTGGGGGTGCAAGGGGACATGGTTGGGGGCCTGCTGGCAGGTGCCCCACAGTGCTGGGGGGTGGGGGTGCAGGGGGACATGAGTGGGGGCCTGCTGGGGGGTGGGGGTGCAAGGGGACATGGTTGGGGGCCTGCTGGCAGGTGCCCCACAGTGCTGGGGGGTGGGGGTGCAGGGGGACATGGTTGGGGGCCTGCTGGCAGGTGCCCCACAGTGCTGGGGGGTGGGGGTGCAGGGGGACATGAGTGGGGGCCTGCTGGGGGGTGGGGGTGCAAGGGGACATGTGGCTTGGCTGGGGGGCATGCCCATGGTGGATGGGCTGCCTGCGGGACATGACCAGGGGTGCAGGGTAGTCCCCTGTGGTGTGGGCTGCCTGCAGAGGTCGTGGAGGGGGTAGAGGGGAGACCTGGGAGGACCTACACTGGCAATTCACCTCTTCAACTTCCCGCACACCCACGTAATACACTGCCCCACTCGCACAGGCCCAATCGTGTGTAGGATTTCTTGCGCACCCCTGAAATCCACGTATCCAGCCCAATCACGTGTAGATTTTCTCGCGCACCCCTGTAATACACGTACCCAGGCCAATCGCGTGTAGATTTTCTCGCGCACCCCTGAAATCCACGTACCCAGCCCAATCGCGTGTAGATTTTCTCGCGCACCCCTGTAATACACGTACCCAGGCCAATCGCGTGTAGAATTTCTCGCGCACCCCTGAAATCCACGTACCCAGCCCAATCGCGTGTAGATTTTCTCGCGCACCCCTGTAATACACGTACCCAGGCCAATCGCGTGTAGAATTTCTCGCGCACCCCTGAAATCCACGTAGCCAGCCCAATCGCGTGTAGATTTTCTCGCGCACCCCTGAAATCCACGTACCCAGGCCAATCGCGTGTAGAATTTCTCGCGCACCCCTGAAATCCACGTACCCAGCCCAATCGCGTGTAGATTTTCTCGCGCACCCCTGTAATACATGTACCCAGGCCAATCGCGTGTAGAATTTCTCGCGCACCCCTGAAATCCACGTAGCCAGCCCAATCGCGTGTAGATTTTCTCGCGCACCCCTGAAATCCACGTACCCAGGCCAATCGCGTGTAGAATTTCTCGCGCACCCCTGAAATCCACGTACCCAGGCCAATCGCGTGTAGAATTTCTCACGCACCCCTGAAATCCACGTACCCAGCCCAATCGCGTGTAGATTTTCTCACGCACCCCTGTAATACACGTACCCAGGCCTATCGCGTGTAGAATTTCTCGCGCACCCCTGAAATCCACGTACCCAGCCCAATCGCGTGTAGATTTTCTCGCGCACCCCTGAAATCCACGTACCCAGCCCAATCGCGTGTAGATTTTCTTGCGCACCCCTGAAATCCACGTACCCAGGCCTATCGCGTGTGGGAACACCCGCACACCCCTGAAATACACGCTCCCCGCTCTGCGTTTGCTGCTGCCCTTTGCTCTGGATTGGGGATTTTGATGGCTTTTCCCTGCGCGAGGGGCGTTCTTGGGGGCGTAACTGACGCTGCTGCAGGGTCGCTGCGCCACTCTGCGCCACGGCTGGTTGTGGAGGTTGGAATCCATGAATACGCTGTGCGCCTGAACGTGTTTCGGCGCACGCGGCTGGCGCAGACTACCGCACGCGCACACTGTGCGCCAGCCGCATGCGCCACTTGTGCGCCGAATTCTATGAATTGGCCCCGAAGTGTCTTATTCTGCATTGACAGACTTGGTGGTTTAGATTGATTACCCATAGACCGTCTAGGATGGCATTTTCATGTGGTATCCATACAGAGTGTCAATTATAATTTCCGCTCTTTCTCTATTTTACAAGGTCTGAGCACTTTATAAACAACGGCCTATCTTGTCCTGTCCCTGAAAATGAACAGTTTAGATTAAGGTCAGTACTCCTACTTGGAGATCAAAGATTGCATCCTTGGCACCTGTTCATAAAGGTAAGATTGGAAGCTAAACAATTAGACAATGCTTATTTATCAGCCTCGATTGACAATTATTGCTAAAGTGAAAGTGATGTTGAAATTCAGAATGTCACAATTCCCACACTAAATATGCTTTGATAAAAATAATCTTTTCAATCGACAATCTGTCATTCTACACGCTCGGCAAAACAGCTACTGATCAGGAAATCAATGCTGCCAAGAAATAATTAGACCTGTGGGAACATTTTCATCCAGTTCATTTTATGTAAATATCAAAGAGATAAAATATTATGTTTGATGGGGACATTATTGGTGATGACACTTTTTTTTTATTTAAGAGGTTTGAAGTTGTTCCCATTCAATCCTTACATATTAGATTAGATTTGATGTTAATTGTTACAGCAATTCCTTTTTCTGTTTCCAAGAACCCACAACCATTGTATAGCAGTCGCAGCAGTACAATCAGAAGATATACTGTACATTTTGATACAATGTGGATGCCGATTAGTGTTTTTTTAAGATCAGTAAAGTCTTAAAGTAATGAGTTATTGAGCCAAAACATGGTATTTTTAACCTCCTCATTAGAAACATTTTATAATATTTGCTTTCTCTATTTATAGTTTGTGTATAGTGCCTTAGATTCCATGTATCATGTTCATTATAATTAATTTAATATTTTGCATAAACAAAGTGATCTAAATTCTTGCAATCAAGTGCTCTGGAGTGGTATCACAAGTATTCCACTCATTGAGGCACATTACAAGTTTGGTAGTATCTTGGCAGTAAATACACTGAAATGCCACCAAATGTATTTACTGTTACTGCCACTTGGCCCGGCAGAGTTACCACAGGAGTATATGTGGTGGTAGGAGGTGTAAGTCAACATTTATTGGAGTCTTTAGGACTCCATGGGGAATTTGGCGGAATTACTGCTGGTGGTATTTATGCTGATTTTGCCATTTTTGGGTGGTAAGGGAGAGAAATTACCGCCAGCATCATGCCTTACCCACAAACCCATAGTTTGGCGATGTGGTTACACAGCATAAAGCAGCTGCTTGATATGAGATACTTGCCTTTTAGTCTCAGTTCATTGTTGAAATGTTTCATGTTTTTGATGCTACATTTCATAAACACATTGACTGTAATCAGGGGTTAAGTCCTAAAAATTAAAGTGGGGGGACACATTAACAAACGCAATGGGATGTGAAGTCTAAAGAAATAAGCATATCAAGGTGAAATATGCACATTTCATTAAATTGGCTTTGCATAACCACCCAAACAGGACTAATTGGATTTGCTTTAAAAAAAAATCACACACACAAAACCTAGACAGGATATTTGCTTCTAATATTGTTTTTGGAAACATTAAAAGGTGTCCATGTTTTAAACTCCAAGAACCAACACAAATGTTTTCCCTGGGACTTGCAGTACTGAAATTGGATATTCCACCTTTAGTTGTTTGTTATATTTCATCCCTGCGGTCGGCTTTCATTCAAAAATTCAATGAGGACATCCAATGATTCTCTTTTAGCTGGGGGGACTGTGTCCATCCTCTGAATAAAGTGGGTGGACTCCTCCCCTCACGTGTACCCTCGACTTGAGCCATGGCTGTTATGCTGACCAAGCCAATGAAGAAAACTGTCATTTATATCTTATAAATGGAATTCAGAACCAACCGTTAATACTTATGCTTTTGTGAGTGGGCCTGAACCAAGAAAAGGCAATGTTTCTGCAGATACGTTGCAGTGTGCATACATATTTCAGCCATTTTGACATGATTAATGCACCATCATTGTGGCTGACAATAGGATTAACATGCTTTCATATGTCCGATCATATAATAAATTTGGGTTCAGGAAGAACAACTTTGGATTTACATCCTTTGTGCCAAAAGTAATTCATGCTTCCTATGGAGGGCATATGATTCTCTAAAAGTACTATGGTAAATCAAGAAAGAATCACGACTACTAGCTACACATATTTCTGCCAAGAATCATCACAACTCTGAGGTCTTATGTAAAAAATAGACCTCGTAACTTCCAACTGAAAAGCTTTACAATTGTCAAAGTATTTGTTCCTCAATAGGTGTCCATATTTGAATTATGGTGTCGATTCATGGAATTAATGTGCAGCGAAAATTCCTGCGCAGAGGTGCCAAAATGTGCGATTCGCAGTAAAAGGGCGAAAATCGCAGTGCAACTGCGAAAATCGCAGGGAAACCAGCGCACATCGATTCATGGAAGGCCGTGTGCGAGGAAAATATCAGATGTGCGCTGAAAAAGTGCACGGCGCAAGCCGGCGCACAGGATATCTAACGGCGTGCACCACGGCCACAGCGAAATCGCACATAGCGCGGCGCACACAACAAAAGTAGGCGGAACATGGGGCGTAAAACTGGGAATGGGGAACAACTTGTCAAAATGTGGGCGTCATAGGGGAAGTACAGGAGGCAAGTGCGCGGAACGCCCACAGGCTCGCCTACAACACGTATTCATGGAATCCAATAGGGCAAAAAAGCGCACGGTCAAACCAGCGCACAGGCCCAAACACGTCCACCACAAGAAAGCAGGTGGTAGTGTCCCTGCCCCTGAAATAAATGTGCGCCAAAATGTGCGCCAACAAAAAGCACCTATATACAGCTATGATGAATGTCACATACTGTGGCCCTCTAAGACAAATGACGTGCAAAGGGGTATGTGACAAACACGGACACCCGCTTTGTGAAAAATAGCGTGTGCGTGTATTCTGTGCTGCGCGGAAAGTCCCACACGCGATTTTCCTGGGTACGTGGATTATGGGGTGCGCGGAAAGTCCCACACGCGATTTGCCTGGGTACGTGTATTCCGGGGTGCGCGGGAAGTCCCACACGCGATTGGCTGGGTACGTGTATTCCGGGGTGCGCGGGAAGTTCCACACGCGAATTGCCTGGGTCCGTGTATTCCGGGGTGCGTGGGAAGTCCCACACGCGATTGGCCTGGGTACGTGTATTCTGGGGTGCACGGGAAGTTCCACACGCGAATTGCTGGGTCCGTGTTTTCCAGGGTGCGCGGGAAGTCCCACACGCGATTGGCCTGGGTATGTGTATTCCGGGGTGCGTGGGAAGTTCCACACGAGATTTCAGCAGGGTACGTGGATTCCGGGGTGCGCGTGAAGTTCTACACGCTAATTCTGCAGGGTACGTGTATTCCGGGGTGCGCAGGAAGTTCCACACGCGATTTCAGCAGGGTACGTGTATTTCGGGGGTGCCGGGTAGTACTACATGTGAATTTACCGTGTGGGTCCTCCCAGGTGTTCCCTCTACACCCTCCACGGCCCCTGCAGGCAGCCCACACTACAGGGGACTACCCTGCACCCCTGCTCATGTCCTGCAGGCAGCCCATCTACCATGGCCATGTCCCTTAGCCAACCCACATGTCACCTTGCACTACTGATCACCAATGCATGTCTCCAAGCACCCCCTCCCACCAGCATCCAGGGGCACCCTCCACCAAGCCCCCACACATGTCTCCCACCACCCCCACCCCCCAGCAGTCAGAGGCACCTGTCAGCAGGCCCACGCACATGTCTCCCACCACCCCCACCCCCCAGCAGTCAGGGGCACCCTCCACCAGGCCCCCACTCATGTCCTCCTGCACCCCCACCCCCCAGCAGCCAGGGGCACCCTCCACCAGGCCCCCACTCATGTCCCCCTGCACCCCCACCCCCCAGCAGTCAGGGGCACCCTCCAGCAGGCCCCCACTCATCTTCCCCTGCACCCCCACCCCCCAGCAGTCAGGGTAGCCTCCACCAGGCCCCCACTCATGTCCAACTCATGTCCCCCTGCACCCCCACCCCCCAGCAGTCAGGGGCACCCTCCACCAGGCCCACACTCATGTCCCCCTGCACCCCCACCCACCAGCAGTCAGGTGCACCCTCCACCAGGCCCCCACTCATGTCCCCCTGCACCCACACCCCCAGCAGTGCGGGGCACCTGCCAGCAGGCCCCCACACATGTCCCCCTGCACCCCCACCCCCCAGCAGTCAGGTGCACCCTCCACCAGCCCCCCACTCATGTCCACCTGCACCCCCGCCCCCCAGCAGTCAGGGGCACCCTCCACCAGGCCCCCACTCATGTCCCCCTGCACCCCACCCCCCAGCAGTCAGGTGCACCCTCCACCAGGCCCCCACTCATGTCCCCCTGCACCCACACCCCCCAGCAGCCAGGTGCACCCTCCACCAGGCCCCCACTCATGTCCCCCTGCACCCCCACCCTCCAGCAGTCAGGTGCACCCTCCACCAGGCCCCCACTCATGTCGCCCTGCACCCACACCCCCCAGCAGTGCGGGGCACCTGCCAGAAGGCCCCCACACATGTCCCCCTGCACCCCCACCCCCCAGCAGTCAGGAACAGCCTCCACCAGGCCCCCACTCATGTCCAACTCATGTCCCCCTGCACCCCCATCCCCCAGCAGTCAGGGGCACCCTCCACCAGGCCCCCACTCATGTCCCCCTGCAACCCCACCCCCCAGCAGTCAGGGGCACCCTCCACCAGGCCTCCACTCATGTCCCCCTGCACCCCTAACCCCCAGCAGTCAGGAGCACCCTCCACCAGGCCCCCACTCATGTCCCCCTGCACCCCCACCCCCCAGCAGCCGGGGGCACCCTCCACCAGGCCCCCACTCATGTCCCCCTGCACCCCCACCCCCCAGCAGTCAGGGGCACCCTCCACCAGGCCCCCACTCATGTCCCCCTGCACCCCCACCCCCCAGCAGTCAGGTGCACCCTCCACCAGGCCCCCACTCATGTCCCCCTGCACCCACACCCCCCAGCAGCCAGGTGCACCCTCCACCAGGCCCCCACTCATGTCCCCCTGCACCCCCACCCTCCAGCAGTCAGGTGCACCCTCCACCAGGCCCCCACTCATGTCGCCCTGCACCCACACCCCCCAGCAGTGCGGGGCACCTGCCAGAAGGCCCCCACACATGTCCCCCTGCACCCCCACCCCCCAGCAGTCAGGAGCAGCCTCCACCAGGCCCCCCTCATGTCCAACTCATGTCCCCCTGCACCCCCACCCCCAGCAGTCAGGGGCACCCTCCACCAGGCCCCCCCTCATGTCCCCCTGCACCCCCACCCCCCAGCAGTCAGGGGCACCCTTCAACAGGCCCCCACTCATGTCCCCCTTCACCCCCACCCCCCAGCAGTCAGGGGCACCCTCCACCTGGCCCCCACTCATGTCCCCCTGTACCCCCACCCCAGCAGTCAGGTGCACCCTCCACCAGGCCCCCACTCATTTCCCCCAGCACCCACACCCCCCAGCAGTGCGGGGCACCTGCTGGCAGGCCCCCACACATGTCCCCCAGCCAACACGTCATCACAATCCAGATACCAGGCTCCTATGCCCACCCAAATCCCACCCCACGCCACCCCAGTCCAAACACCCAACCAAGCTTTACATCCATTCAAAATGGAAATACCCATTACATGATAGATAACAAATAAGCAGTATGCGCATGAGTACAAGTCTGTCAGACCCACACAATGGCAACACATGACTGTGAAAACCCACATTGCGACAGGCATGAAACCAATGAGAGAAGTCCACACATTGAAGTAAGAAACAAAAATGTATTACAGTGTAAATGAAGTGAATGAAATCTAAACAAACAATAATGGTAACAAATATCAAAATGCAGAATTGTCCACAAAAATAATAAATAATGAAAATGGGATTCCAAAATAACCGTAAAGAAATTGTGCCAAAAGTCACCGTCAAACAAAGCAAATCCAAAGGGAAAATAATGTCAAAATCCATTGCTCCATGGTGAAAAAAATAATAAAAGATGAAGGCCACAAATCCACTGTCAAACTATGTACAAAGAGCAAATCCATGGTCCATGATCCCAACGATGTAAATAAAACCTACAATAAAACCTACCTAACTAATAACTATATACAAAAAAGTGGGGCATAGTCCAAGCGCCCCAAATTAAACAAACAAAAATAAAACCTAACACTAATTAACTATATACAAAGGCGGTGGGCTAGTCCAGCGGCTCACTCGTGGTGTCCCGGGCTAGGGCATCATCGAACTCCTGTTCGATGTCCCGGAGGCGGTCCTGTTCCATGGCCCTGAGGGTCCGCAGGGATGCCGACATGTCCTCCTCCAACTCCCTGCGGATTGCCTCGAGGCACTCAGCCCACCTCAGGGCCCTCTGCATGGAGTTCTCCTCCCTGACCATCGTGAGCCGCGCCTCCTCCGCCCGCCGCCGCTCCGCACCTATCTGCTGGCCCAACCGCTGCCACACGGAAGACACTTCCCTTCCTGGGTCCTCCTGCCCTCCGGCCGATGCCTGCCCCTCCGATGTAGATTGCCCCGAGCCATGATGCCTCCCACGTTGACTCCGCTGCTGCCTCCGACGCAACTGCCTCTGCCAGCACAACGGCATCCAGGCTGATGGAATCCACCGACGCCGTCGTGCACGTGCCCTGCCCAATGATGTTGGCACATCTTCCATCTGCTGGGGTCCAGTTGCTGTGGTGTCCACCCCTGCTGGACCTCCAACTCCCGACTGTGGCAGCGATGGGATCCCCACCAAGCTGGCTGCGTTGGTCAGGGCAGGTCCACAGGGGGACCTGGTGGCATCTGGGCCGGAAGACGGCATGTAGAACGACTGGCGTATAGTCTCCACAGAGGAGGAGAGGGCCGCCAGATTGGCCGACACATGTATGAAACCCGACCACGGCCGATCCCAACTGGGACACGTCGGCACTGTGCTCTTCGTGATGATGCGCAAGCTCCTCCCGGGAAGCATGCACGTCATCACGAATGACACCCGTGCGCAATGCGACACCAATCAGGATCTTCTCCATACGGCCAAGGGTCCCCTCGTCCGCAGGTGGAGGGGAGTCAGATGACATGGACATCCCCCCTACCTGCGGACGGGCCTGGGATGGGGCAGCCCTGCTGGTGCATGGTAGTGCAGTCACAGTGTCAGGGACAGTGACATGCACAGGCCCCTCCACGGCGACCTGTGCTGCCTCCTGCCCCTGGACTGCACCACTTGCACCAGCAGGGATGCCCCCACCAGGCCCCATGTGCACCTCAGTAGCGGCCTCCTCCTCCTCTGTGGAAACCACCGTATTGGATGGCTCCACACCGCCGTTGCAAGCCCCTGTGGGGGCTCACCCACCCCTTCCGCTGCAGCTGTGGGGGCATCCAAGCCGCTTTGCTCCACAGCACCGTCTCCGCCCTCTTCTTCACTTGCCACTGTGTAGAGGGAGACATATAACACAAGCATCAGGGTACTGTACAATGGTCCCCTAGACAGGAAGCAATAGCAGATGAGTGGCACTGTCAAAGATCACTTCCATCATGTCCCTCCACAGCACATGGGTCAGTGCAGGCAAAACACACGCAGTAACAGGCATGGCACATGCTATGGCCATTTGCATACATGTCCAAGGGACTCTCCAAACATGCAATGTTGTTATGGAACTCACATGCATCATGGGTCATGCCTATCACATGCACACACATCACCGTAGTTTCATCCATCTGACCTTGTACACACCCCAGACACAGCGGATACAAGGATAACTAGGCTGCATCTGTGAATCTGTACATTGTCACAGACATATGTCATGCATCCATGGCATTCACAAGTCACAGACACGCAGGTCAGACACACTGACATGGATACCATACATGTACATGGCATCAGCACCCATCCCTCACCCCCACCCATGTCCAGGAACAGAGACTGGCATGCTCTCATGTGTACAATCCGCATAGGGCTCCCCATGTTGCATTTACACACATGCACCAACCGTGTGGTTCACACATTACTGGTCTCACATGCATGACCATGATGTCCCTGCACACATACATGCGTACATGGCCTATGCCACACATACAGGCAAGCATCAGACAACCAGCACACTGCAACATGCCCTGTCTCACACAGCAATGCTTGCCCACTTACCGCTCAACTCCAGACGGGTCTGCCTCGCAAGGATCTGGGCGTGGAGCGCTGGGTCTACACGTTCCAGGACCCTCAGCTGGATGGTACTCATGCGGCCCCGGCCCCCCTCCATGAGGCGCCGGGTCTTCAAGAGGGTCCTGGACCTCAAGTCCTCCCAGCGCTTCTTGACTTTCTGGATGTTGCGGGTTGCCACCCCCTCCGCGTTGATGGCAACCGCCAAGTCGTCCCAGATCCTGTGCCGTCCTTCCTTGTTGGCGCGTGATGATCCGAAGAGGGCATCATACTGCCCCAGGACTTGCTCCACCAGGAGACCAACTTCGGTGGCAGTGAAGCTGGTGCCCCTCTGCCTCTCTGGCCGAGGGTTGCCGCTGGTGCCAGATGTTGCAGTGCCCGACATGGCAACCCCAGAAGCAGGAGTGGGTGGGCAACTGGGTCCTGGGGCTGGGCTGTGGAGCGATGGTATACCAGTCGGGAGTCTTCTGTTCCAGCAGGGGTGGACACAGCAACTGGACCCCTGCAGATGGCAGATGTGCAGGCACAAAATGGCAGGGCACGGTGGCAGCAGGCAGGCAGGCAGCAGCAGATGGCTCGTGGGAGGCTGCTCGGGGCTCTGGGGGGCAGTAACTCGGCCTTCTGGGCAGGAGCGTGGTCTTCCGTGTGCTTACGTGTGGCCAGCTTGATACGGAGTGAATTGGACGTGAAAATCCTGCATGTCAACATGAAATTCGAGGAAAGGGCCTTAGCGCATAAGCGCGTCAGCACGCATACGTGATTCCATTGGACCAAAGGCCCTCAGCTCATAAGTGTGTCTGTGACGTGACGCGCGTGGGTCGTTCCCTCATAGCACGTGATGACAGAGCACACGTGGAAACACTGCAGTTCAGAGTATCATTGCGTGTAATTGGAGGAAAGTGCGCGTACACGCAATTGGCCTGGGTACGTGTATTGCAGGGGTGTGTGGGAATTCTCACACACGATTTGCTTGGGTACGTGTATTACAGGGGTGTGTGGGAATTCTCACATGCAATTTGCTTGGGTATGTGTATTACAGGGGTGCGCGGGACGTTTTACACGCTCGCCAACAACACAAATCCATGGAATTGAACGGGGCTAAGGCATGCGCACAAAAAAACGTGCTAATCCGGAAACACGTACGCCAGCAGGAAGCAGGCGTACGTCGACCCACGCAGCATAAAAGTGTGAGCAAACAACAAACAAGCTCAGACGCCAGGATGAATATACCGTTCCTAGCAGCAGTGGTGGTGGGTTAACAAAGGAGGAGGAGGAGGATAGTGAGGGCCCGCATTTTCACACCCAGAACCAGCCTTTTTGGGATGCCTGATGACCAGGTGTATGGGAGGTACAGGTTTCCACCTCACATAATACTGGACCTGGTGAGTGAGTGGGAGGATGACCTCACATCACCCACCCTTTGCTCCCAAGCACTCAGCCCCCTGGAGAAGGTCCTTAATGTACTGCACTTCTTGGCCACTGGATCATTTCAGCATATAAGTGCCATAGTGGGTGGGGTGTCACAGGCCACGCAGTCACACTGCCTACACCAGGTCTTGAACATCATCACTGCACGCCAATCAGTCCGCAGGCACATATACCTGCCCAGAACACCTGCAGAAAGGCAGGCTGCCGCCCTGGATTTCTACGGTGTGGCACAATTCCCCAAAGTGCTAGGTGCCATTGACTGCACCTATGTGGCACTACGTCCTCCCAGGGCATCTGAGCACATCTACAGGAACCGCAAGCACTGGCATTGCATCAACATGCAGGTAGTATGTAATGCCAAGGGAATCATCACCTCAATATATGCCAACTATCCAGGGTCCACCCACGACAGCTTCATTTACCGAATGTCTACCCTAAGCCTGGACCTAGAAGCTGGGCGGCATGGCGATACATGGCTGCTTGGTGAGTATGAATGCCACTGCACATGCATGCATGTCAGATGCAGAGTTATGTCACTACCCCACTAATGATACCCATCACCTCCTCACCAGGGGACAGTGCCTACCCTCTGAGCACCCACATGATGACGCCAATTCAGAACCCCATCACGCCTCCCGAGGTAAGATACAACACAGCCCATATTGCAACCCGGGCATAGTGGAGCGCACATTCAGAGTGCTCAAGTCATGCTTTCGCTCCCTTGACCGTTCTGGCGGGAAGCTATTATCTGCGCCCCCAGTAGTGTGCAGGATCATAGTGGCAGCATGTGTTCTGCACAATGTTGCAACACGCCGGGGCCTGGCTGTGGACATGGTGGTGCCCCCACATCCCCAACCACATGCACGCCTGCTGCGCATGGGAGGGGAAAGGGCACGGGGTGAGGCAGCCCGTACGCAGCTGGTGGCTAATTACTTCACATAGAAATCACACCCCTGTGGAGTGCACACAGCCCTGGCACATACCATCTGATAAGCAATGATGACTCGACCTGACAATTATGATGAACAAAGGGACAGTCAACTGTCAGAACCATAGCAGCCTGAGATTGTTCATGTGGAAGTGTCACAATGTGTGCATCCCTACCTACACACCGCAGTGTCATCAAAAGACACACTTCCATGCAGCAAAAATGAATACCCACTTGCAAAATACTACATGAGAACAGTGCCATGTCACCCAACCCCTCCCCGGCACGGCCACACAAAACACAATGGCATGTCATGCAATGTGAGAGCAAACAAATTAATCCCCACAACATGTCCCAAGTGTCACCAACTACAGTGTCCCTAATGGAAACTGGCCACACATGAAATGCTCACAGTAATGCAAGACCAACAACACACATTACCAAATACTTACCAAGAATACCAACCACCTACACAACCTCAAACCTACCATAAACATGACAGTACAAACTTAAAAGATTGGTAGCCTCACTACCTGATAATGCCAGCACTTCGAACACTTCCAAGTATACAGTGTTAGCACCACGCAAGAGTGTAGGTGCACTGCTTACAACATGGACTCCAGTCCTAAAGTAGACCGCCTTGTGAAGACATGAGAAATGGACCTGCAAATTAGGAGGATGAGATGGATGCAGAGGCACATATCAATACACCATGCAGTGTACAATACAACAACAATATGCACTAGGAATGTATACACAGTATTGACTACAGACTGCCCACACATCAAATGGGAGTCCAACGTCACCGTGTACGTCAATGTCACTTGGGCACACCCTTTGCAAGCCCATGGAAACGGGAAGCAGGAGGGGTGTGTGTCACACAAACCCAAGCATCTGACCCAAATTCAGGACAAGCCTGCATGTGCCCAGCCACAATACAGCGTATGCCCACGGGAGCCACACAAGGCAACACAAGGCAACACACTGTCCAAAAAATCAAAAATTCAAAAATAAAAAAAAAATAAAAAAATAATAATAAAAAATGCCCATTAATGGGCCTGGAGGGGTGGGGGAGGCCACCCAGGAGGTCTGAGGACAGGGTGCACACCAAAATCCACCTGTGTGGATCTTGCGAAAAAAAAAAACACCTCCACAGGCTCATGGCCTGCACGGCTACCCTATTGTGAGAGAATCACTGCTGTCGCTCTCCCCAGACTCTGCAGCTGCCTCAGGAGGTGGTGGCACTATGGGAGGCAGCCCACGCAAAGCCCTAGTCTGGTCCTCCATGGCAGCAAGCATGCGGGTCTGGAAGGTCTGGTTCTGGAGGATAATCGTAAGGAGGTCCCCATGCAATAACTCACAGGATGACCGGACCTCCTTACGAGTTGCCTGCATCTCAGCTGAGAGCGTATGTGTGAGACGCTCCAGATGCTGTTCTGTCCTTGTGTTTGTTGAAGCCTCAAGCTCAACAAGAGTCGTCCTGAGGTGACGGAGAACCACCCTCAGGGCTTCCCTGTGCCCCTGGGGCTCTATGGAAATGGCTTCCCGCAGAGTCGCCAGTGCCGCCCGCCTGTCCCTGTCGGACGCCAACATGTCCTCCCTGTGTGACTGGCAGATGGAGTCTGTTGCCTGCTGTAGTCGCTCCATCAGCCTTTCTGGGGGGACAATGGAAGTGGCCATCCTATCCATGGCCTGAGCCATCATCTCTGATGATGCTGCCTGTTGGGTTGCCATACCGTATATGGATTGCTCCCATGCGGTATTGCCAGGTGGCGTACGGCCACCAGGTCGGCGGGCACCACACCTGTCTGGGGCAAGGCGAACTGCGCCTTGCTGTGCCGGCACTGCCTGAGGCTGCAGGACTGCATTCCCCCTCTGATCTGCTGGCCCAGGAACAGGATCAGATGTTGCGGATTGTGACCCTGCATCCGTAACCACCAAAGGCGGACCTGCCAACACTGACATCCCCATTGAGGGTTCTAACCCTGGTGCAGGTGGGTCGGACAGAACAGAATCCCTCCCAGGAACACTCACCTGCGACGGCACATAGGTCTCATCATCCAAATCAACACCTGAATACAGCTCGGGGGAGGTGCACCCAGAGACACCCCTTGAGAGCACGACCTGCAGCAGTTGTGGGCTCTCACCCACCACCACACCACGTCCCTCACTGGGAGTCGGTCGGCCCTGAGACCCCTCCTGGGTCTGCACCATCTCCACAACCCCAGCAGTATCAAGTGCGTCATCCCCTGCAAAGACATGAAAGAAAAGAAATGGAAACAGGCATTAGCACTATGGCACACAATTAGGGCTGAGAAGCTACAGAACCAGTACTTGATTGACACATGTCCCACATGCCTAAAACCATACCATAGCCATGTCAGACATGTGACAATAGGACTGATAAATGCCTAGTAAAAGTGGTGGAAAGCAAACAATCTGCCTGAATAAACAGAGAAAAATAAGCAACAATGTTGTGGCAAGATGACACTTCAAAGGCAACTGGCGTGATGTTGGGCTAGATGTCTACTGTTGGCAGAAGGGATAATGCTATACCCAAATGCTGGTGCGCAGAATGTATTGGATGAGGCACATGGGTGACCCAAACCACTCAGGCACACACACCCTCACCTGGCACCCAAACAGAAGCTCTCACACACACACCATGCACATGGATGACACACACATACATGTGCACTCTCCGGACAATGCCTCGAATCTGCCAGTTCTCCCACGCCTTGGATCTGTTCCTCCGTGACGTAGGTCCCAGAAACATGCTCATGTGGAGTGAGTTCTATGTCTTCTGCTGGAGACCCACAGTCACTAGAGTAGCAGCATGACTTGAGGCCAGCTTATTCTTTGCCCTGCGCTTCAGTTCATTCCAGCGCTTGTAGCATTCAGTAGCTGTGCGCCTCACGATTCCAAGGGCACTTATGATGTCCGCGATGGTCTGCCAGTGTGCCAGACGTTGTGCAGGTGTGGTCTTGGATCATGCAATAATCACCATTTCGCGGTCATGTGCAGACACATACTCTACAAGTGCATTCTCTTCGGACTCGTTGAAGCTGGGCTTCCTTGACGGGCCGGACTGTGTAGCCGTGTCTGGGGCATCAGCCTCTACTGGAGGAGCACTCTTCCTCTTCCGCTTGGAAGGTGGTGGGGACCCTGAGTGTCCTACGCCGCTCTGGACACAAGGGGCAGGAGCCCCGGTGGACTCTGTACTAGGAGTGTGAGATTGCACACTCAGCATGGGAGTTGGTGCAGGCATTAGCTCAAGTGTGATGGTGTCAGGCGGAATGTCAGCAGGATGGACTAGGACCGACACTGTCCTGGCTGGGTGTGTGAGAGGTGGGGTGGATGGAGCCGCAGCTGCCCCTGCAGCCTCCACACCCTGCCAACTCGGGGCAGCAGATGACCTAGCTGCCCCTGATCCACGTGGCCTGATGACACCAACGTGCACCGGCGCACGTGGCCTAGACCTGCTGACCTGGAAGTCAGCCATGGAGTCACCCTGTGCCAGGTCTGGTGCCACAGTGGGCTGGTCCAACAAGGGCTGAGCATGGATGGTGTCAGCCACGTTACCCTCAACCAGGGGGGGGGCATGGGTGTCCCTGACTGGTCCTCCACACATGGGGGGCTAGAGGCACCCTGCAAGTCACAGCCACGTCCCCTACCGGATCCACCATGGCCACCACTTGGGGCTCGGCCACCTTTGCCACCCTTACGGCTTGGTCGCCTCCCAACCATGGCACTGATGTTATTGTGCGTATGGGAGTCGCTGTGAACTATTGTCCTGGGCAATTGGGGGTCAAAGGGGTTGGGTACCAGATGGTAATCGTACCCTAATGCTCTAGCAAGGCTGTATGTCACCCCTGGGGAAAGATGACGGGTCACGCAATGCACAGGCACCTCAAAAAAGGGAAGTAAGGTGCACGCAACCCCTCCTAGACCACGTGTGTGAAAAAATAAACCTGCACTACGCTGTGGCACCCAGAAACACAAGAATGAACGTATGCGTGTCACATGCAGCCTAGAATGACCTCTGAAGGGGTACGCGACACACGGGGCAAGCACAGATGTTAAATACGTGCGCGACTCACTGTCTGCCAGGAAAAAAAGCGTGAAAAAGACGCACGTGTGCGCGTTGGCAACACCCCCGCCAAAAGAAGAATTGTACGCTGTCTGAGGAGACAGGACAACAGTAGAAGGGAATGCTGTTTGAGGAAACAGGTCCAGGAAAAAGAGGAAAAGAGAAAAAGCTGTCAGAGGTAACAGTGAGTACAAACTTGAAACGCCGTGAAGTAAATCGCGTGTGAACCGACAAGCAGTACAGATTTCACCCACTCGCTCTCCACGAAAAGCACGTACAAGGAAATGGTGTTCTAGACGTACCTTTTATACACACGTCACAGACGCGCATACGCGCTGATGCCATTTCCATCAATTACACGCTTTGACACTCGGACGTGTATTTTTTTTTAACAGGCGCCATTCTCAACGGCCATGCGCGTGACGTCATAGACGCGCCTGGGGACTTTGGGCCAATGAATTAACATACGTGTGCTGACGTGCATACGCGCTAAGGGCCTTTCCTCAAATTACACGCAGACGTGCTGGATTTTCACGTGCCAAATCACTCCTTATCAAGCTGGCCACGCATAAGCACACGGAAGACCATGCTCCTGCCCAGAAGGCCGAATTACTGCCCCCCAGAGCCCCGAGCACGCTCCCACCTGCCATCTGCTGCTGCCTGACTGCCTGCTGCCCACGTGTCCTGCCATTTGCTGCCTGCACATCAGCCAGGGGTGCTGTTGCTGTGACCACCCCTGCTGGAACCGAAGACTCCCGACTGGGATACCATCGCTCCGCAGCCCAGCCCCAGGACCCAGTTGCCCACCCACTCCTGCCTCTGGGGTTGCCATGTCGGGCAATGCAACATCTGGCACCAGTGGCAACCCCCGGCCAGAGAGGCAGAGGGGCACCAGCTTCACTGCCACCGAAGTTGGTGTCCTGGTGGAGCATGTCCTGGGGAAGTATGATGCCCTCTTTGGAAGGTTGCGCGCCGACAAGGAAGGACGGACTCGGATCTGGACAGACATCGTGACTGCCATCAACGCGGAGGGGGTGGCAGTCCGACTATTCCATCATGTGAAGAAGCGCGGGGAGGACTTCATGTCCAGGACCCTCAAGAAGGCCCGGCGCCTCCTGAAAGCAGCGGATGCTAAGGGGCGCCGGGGCCACTTGTCGGAAGGTCAGATGAGGGTCCTGGAACGCATATCCCCAGTGCTCCACGTCCAGGTCCTTGAGAGGCAGACCCGTCTGGAGTCGAGCGGTAGGTGTACATGCATACTGATTGTAAGCTGTGCGTGTGGTGGTGTGGCAGGAGTGTGCAGGTTGCATATGTGGTTTTATGTGGCCAAGTATGGGGGGGTACAGGGCCGTGAGGCTGCACATGCGAGGGCTCTCATGTGTGACACATGGATGGTGCTTGTGTGTGTAGGCTTGCATGGCAAAGAATGTGAAAGAATGATTGGCAGGTGTGACATGGATGCCGATCTGAACACTGCGACAGTTGGTTGAGGTGTACACATGCATGCAAGTGTGGTGGTGTGTGTGCATGTGTAGTGCACTCCCTGTGTCGCATGTGATGTCTGGCTCACCTCTGCCTGCTCATGCTGTTGTATGTGTATGGATGGTGCTGGCTGTTGCGATATGACTGTGGTATAGCTCATGTGTGCAAGTTGAAATGACATGTGTGTTGGGGATTGTGATGCCAAGTCTGAGGTTGGCCAATGCCACTCATGTACAACTGTCATGTGTTTATGAGTCCCTTATACAGTGCCCTGATGCCTGTGTTTTATTTCTCCCTGTCTGCAGCGTCAACTGATGAAGAGGACGGAGAAGGTGCTGTGGAGCACAGCGGCAGGGGTCGCACCACCAGCCGGAGACGCAAGGCCCGGCTCCCCTCCCAGGTTGTGATCTCGTCGGGGAGTGAGGAGTCCGGTGCCGAGTCCCAGGCCGCAGCTGCCGAGGGGAGGTTTCGGAGGCGGAGGTTGGAGTTGGACTCCTCGGCAGTAGAAGGGGCAGCTGGGACCCCACAGGGCCCAACGGAGGAAGATGACACGGAGTCATCCAGGTTGGTGGGGGGTTTGGTGGAGGAGGAGGCCGTGCAAGCAACAGAGGCGGGGTCTGGAGGTGGGGATTCCACTGGTGCTAGTGGTGCAGTGCAGGACCAGGGACAGGCGGCAGCACAGGCCGCCGCGGAGGTGCCTGTGTGCAATCCTGTCCCTGCTCCCGTCACTGCATCATCTTGCACCAGCACGGATGCCTACGTCCAGACCCGTTCTCAGGGAGGGGATTGGCTTACACCAACTGGCCTTCCTCTCCCTGCGGATGTGGCTATCCTGCAACAGGTTGAGCCTGTCCAGGGTGGGGTGGCATTGCTTCAACGGGCCATGCGAGCTGACCTGCAGTCTTTCCAAGATGAGACTGCACGTCTTCTCGCATGGCTCGTTGACCACGTTGACCCACTGGGACAGCTCACCATGGCCGGATTCCTCCATTTCCTGGACCTTGTTCTGACCCCCTCCTCAACGGAACCCCCTATGCCCCAGTCGTCCTCCATGCCATCTTCCCACACATGTATCACCTGGGTGCCCTGTGGAGCTGCCTCTGACCGTGCGGCCAGGCTGGTGGACAACAGATCCCTGCCACAGTCGGGAGTTGGACGTCCAGCAGGGGTGGCCACATCAACAACTGCACCCCAGCTGGAGGAGGATGTGCAGGCACCATCGGACAGGGCACATGGACAGCAGCAGCAGCAGCAGGAGGCTGTAGGTGGGAGCCACGATGGCTCGGGGCCTTCGACATCGGAGGGGCAGGCATCGGCCGGAGGGCAGGAGAACCCAGGATGGGAAGTGTCTTCCGTGTGGCAGCGGTTGAGCCACGCCATAGATGAGGAGCGGCAGCGGGCAGAAGAGGCACGGCTCACGATGGTCAGGGCGGAGAACTCCATGCGAAGGGCCCTGAGGCGGGCCGAGTGCCTCGAGGCAATCCGCAGGGAGTTGGAGGAGAACATGTCATCGTCCCTGCGGACCCTCGGGGCCATGGAACAGGACCGCCTCCGGGACATTGAGCAGGAGTTCGATGATGCCCTGGCCCGCAACATCCAGAAGTGAGCCGTTGGACTAGCCCGCTGCCATTGTATATAGTTAATTAGTGTTAGGTTTTATTTTTGTTTGTTTAATTTGGGGCGCTTGGACTATGCCCCACTTTTTTGTATATAGTTATTAGTTAGGTGGGTTTTATTGTAGGTTTCATTTACATCGTTGGGATCATGGACCCTGGATTTGCTCTTTGTACATAGTTTGACAGTGGATTTGTGGCCTTCATCTTTTATTATTTTTTCACCATGGAGCAATGGATTTTCACTTTACTTTCCCTTTGGATTTGTTTTGCTGGACGGCGACTTTGGACACAATTTCATTACGGTTGTTTTGGATTCCCATTTTCATTATTTAATATTTTTGTGGACATGCTGCATTTTGATTTTTGTTGCCATTATTGTTTGTTTTGATTTCATTCACTTCATTTACACTGTAATACATTTTTGTTTCTTACTTCAATGTGTGGACTTCTCTCATTGGTTTCATGCCTGCCGCAATGTGGGTTTTCACAGTCATGTGTTGCCATTGTGTGGGTCTGACGGACTTGAACTCATGCGCATACTGCTTATTTGTTATCTATCATGTAATGGGTATTTCAATTTTGAATGGATGTAAAGCTTGGTTGGGTGTTTGGACTGAGGTGGCGTGGGGTGTGATTTGGGTGGGCATAGGAGCCTGGGATCGGGATTCTGATGATGTGTTGGCTCGGGGTGTTAGGGAGAATTCTCTGTTTAGGCTGAATTTCCTAACCTAGTGAGTCCCCCAGCAGCTTTGCTGGATTTTTGGGTTTATTTTTTTCTACTGCCAAGAGTGAGACTCTTTTACCCTCACTCTTGGACATGATTTGAGTGTGTTTCTTTGAATCTAGATGTGTATAATGGGCTATGGGGTCTTTTACTCCATAGGGCGTCATGTGTTTTGTGATGTGTTTTACACAGCACCCTCAGTGCAGTGTCATAGTGACCCCCCAGTATAGACTCCATACCCTGGGACTGACTACTGTCTCCCAGGGCATGTAAAGTCACCATTGACTTTACTAGTCTTAAATTCTGAACAGAACCAGTACAAACCATCATATTGTGGACGTACTGGCTGGGGCAATTCGATTGCCCCAGGGTCTGTTAGTCGAGGGGGCACGTCTCCGTTTTGGCTGGTGGCAGTGGATACTAATTTTTATATTCAACCGCGAATATTTTCCTATGGGATTTCCCATTGTTTTGGGCTACTATCTTTATTTAATTATTTACGGTAGCATCAAACATACCGCCGGTTTATTTAATTAATATTAATTCTCCGGTTGGTATTTTTTGCTTAAACTTGATTCTAAAATGGTGTTTGTGTTCTCTTCTGTGACTCCAACCCAAGTCGAGCCCTTTGTTCCACTTTTTGGCCGGCTTCTCCACAGAAGCCCTCCAAAGTGGTGCCACTCTGTCTGGGGTACTTAGGAGGGGTGGAGCGGAATTTAGGCACCCTGGACTGAGTTGCCTAGGCAACTCAAGTCGCACTCCATCCTGATTGGTCCAAGTGGTGAGCCGTCCGGCTCACCACTTAGCATGTTTGAGTGACAACTAGGCTGAGTGAATGGGGGTTTGCTGCATAAAAGCAGGGCTTTGGGGACTGGAACTTCAGAAGTCGCCACAGGACCTAAGATTCCGAGGAGGGAGAAGCTGAGCCGACCTGCCACGACGCCACCACCGGTGGAGCCCTGCTGGACCGTCTCACCACTTTTCCCAACGACAGAGGAGATCTCCCGCCGGAGAGTCTTCTTCCTTTAACTGGTGGGGAAAACTCCACGGCTGGTTACTTCCCTGGTACTGCAACGACCTTCATCTTTCCTCCAAGTTAAGATCATCTCTTCCCCTGGACGGCAATGCAACTTGCACCCACTACCAGGAACAACTGCCACTGCTGGAGGATCCTTCCCACTTAAGGTACCGTGTCCCGCCTGGCTTCCCTTGCTACCGACTGTACGGGGTAGATTTAGCCCCCGGCTTTCGAACCTGGGTTAGCCTGGGACGCCCTGGATAAACTTTCCTAAGCCTCTCTAAACTTTTTTGAACCCTCTGCAAGACTTTCTAAGCCTAGTGTAACTGTGTGATCTTGGGCACATTTGTGCTAAGAGTGGGCCCAGCCTTTGGACTTTGGCTCACCAGTGACTTTTGCTGTTCTGCCTTGCTAACAGTGTTCCTGAATCTTAGAGTTAGCCTGGGACACCCTGGAGGGCCCCCACTCATGTCTCCCAGCACCCCCACCCCCCAGCACTGTGGGGCACCTGCCAGCAGGCCCCCACTAATGTCTCCCAGCACCCCCACACCCCAGCAGTGCGTGTTAGGCGGAAACCTGTGCAGTTCCCTCTGGGACCACTGCAAAAGATTTAGGACTACAGGTGTTTGGCGGTGAACCCACTTGGTAGCAGTCTGTACCACACAGATTCACTTGGTAGCTGCGGCTGAGCAGTCAGACTTCCCTCAAGAAGAGTTGAGCAATATGTGGAGTATACAAAATAGGCCAATTCTTCCCAGCAAGACAAGCAAACACACAACGAGGCTTAGTGTAAAGATATTAAGGTATTTATTTATAACAAAACATCTATGAAAAACACTATGGCACTTTCACAGCAAACAAATCAGACACAATTACTCTACGAAGAAGAAATGATCAATCCCCCTAGCAATATTTCGACAAGTCTAGGTTCTACCGGCACCACTTATTTACAGACAGAGGTGTATATCTCAACCTAGATGGCACTCTAATATTAGTTAGGACGGGAGAGAAAAAGATAGGCAGGTTATGAAATCAACACAGTTCAATACTTCACGGGCAAAATGTACAGTAAGAAGGCAAGAACCACAATAGATCATAAAGTTCAGAGGCCAGGCCCACTCGGAGAGAGGCAAGGCAATATGTCCCAAAAAGTCTCTAGTGGAGATGCATTCAAGTCTTTGTAGCAAATTGTTATCGGCAGATTGAACCAGTTCAGAACAATAAATGAGAAAAGCTTGGAGTCGACCCAACGGAAAGGAGAGGATTAAGACACCTCACTCGAACCGATCGAAATGGAAGCCAGGCGGACACGGTACCTTGTTGTGGAGGGCAGCTCCGGCGGGGGCAGATGTTCCTGGTGGTGGATGCACATCGGGTCTTTGCCAAGAGTAGAGAGGTTCTCGTCATCGAAGAAAAGTGAAGTCCGGTGCACCACCAGGGAAGAGACCAGCCGCAGAGTGCTCCGTCACAAGGCACCACCTTTTGGTCGCGGTACAGGTGAAGTGGCTATCCGGTTGCCAAGGTGCGCTGCACGGGCAATTCGACCACTGCGTCCTGAGGCGAATAAAAAGCAAAGGGGACTGGTTGTTCCCACCAGTCAGGGGAAGAGACTTTCCTGCAGGGAGATCTCCTCTGTCGTCAGGAAGTGGTGAGTTGGCTCAGCAGGGCTCCACCGGAGGTGTCGTCGTTGCAGGTCGGCTCAGCATTACCCTCGTCGGATTCTTAGGTCTTGTGGCGACTTCTGAAGATCCAGTCCCAAAAGCCCTGCTTTTATGCAGAAAACCCCCATTCATTCAGCCTAGCTGTCAATCAACACATGCTAAGTGGTGAGCGGGGAGGCTCACCACTTGGGCCAATCACTCCAGAGTGCGACCGGAGTTGGCAAGGCAACTCAGTCCAGGGTGCCTAAACCCCCTCCCACACCCCTGTGGTAACCCAAGAAGAATGGCACCACTTTGGAGGGTCTCTGTACAGAGCCCGCCAAAAGTGGAACAAAGGGCTCAACACACGCTAAGTGGTGAGCGGGGAGGCTCAACACTTGGGCCAATCATACCAGAGTGCGACCGGAGTTGGCAATGCAACTCGGTCCAGGGTGCCTAAACCCCCTCCCACACCCCTGTGGTAACCCAGACAGAATGGCACCACTTTGTAGGGTCTCTGTACAGAGGCCCGCCAAAAGTGGAACAAAGGGCTCAACCTTTGGTTTAGGAGTCTCAGAGATGAACACAGACGCCATTTTAAAAACCGAGTTCTGGCAGAAAATACCATCCGATAAACTTATTTAAGATAAGTAGACCGGTGGTACGTTAGAGATTAACGAGAAAAAGTATCAATCTCTAACAATGGGACGAATCCCATAGGGTTATGTTCGTGGACGAACCTAACAAGTAGTTTCCACTGCCACCAGCCAAAACTCGACGAGGGGGGACGGGACAGTGCCCCGTCGAATAACAGATCCAGGAGTAATCGAATGACCCCTACTAGTATGTCCACAATAAGATGGTTTGTAATAGTTCTGTTAGTAAATTTAGGTCTAGTAAAGCCAATGGTTACTCTACATGCCCGGGGAGACAGTAGTCAGTCCCCGGGTATGGAGTCTATGGTGGGGGTCCGCTAGGACGCCCCAGTGTTACGGCACGTAGGGTGCGGTGTAACACACATAGAAAAACATATGAGACACTATCGAGTAAAAGACCCCATAGCCCATAGAACACATTGACATTCAAAGGAATTACACACATTCATGTCCAAGAGTGGGAGGAAAGAGAGTCTCACTCTTGGCAGGATGGAAAAAAAACAAACTCCAGAAATCCAGCAAAGCTGCTGGGGGACTCACTAGGTTAGGAAATTCAGCCTAAACAGAGAATTCTCCCTAACACTCGCCCCCCCCCAGACTAAGGGACAGGAGGATTTAATCCACTCCTGGATGAATCTCATACCTCTAGTCGATGACATACATCCTAGAGAGACCATCAGCATTTTGGTGGTGACACCCTGACCTGTGCTCAATGGTGAAATCAAACCCTTGCAGGCAGATCGACCATCTCAATAGTTTTGGGTTTTCCCCTTTCATTTGCATTAACCATCTCAAGGGTTGGTGGTCAGTCTGAATGACAAAAGTAGAACCATACAAGTACGGCCTAAACTTTTTCAGAGCCCACACGATAGCAAAGCACTCTCTTTTGATTGTTGCCCACCTTGTTTCAGGATCTTTCAGCTTGCGGCTGATGAAGCAAACTGGGTGCTCCCTACCTTTCCCATCCAGTTGACTGAGTACGGCACCTATTCCTACATTTGAAGCATCTGTCTGCACAATGAAGTGTTGGCGGTAATCAGGAGCTCTGAGTACTGGGGCTTGGCAAAGAGCCTTTTTCAGGTTTTCAAAAGCCTGATTGCACTCCTCGTTCCATCTAACCTTTTTAGGAAATTTGGGTGAGGAGATGACATTCAGTGGAGAAGCTATGGTC
This sequence comes from Ambystoma mexicanum, assembly GCF_040938575.1. NCBI lineage: Eukaryota > Metazoa > Chordata > Amphibia > Caudata > Ambystomatidae > Ambystoma > Ambystoma mexicanum. The sequence goes on from NC_090937.1 coordinate 1,210,777,141, forward strand.
CCATAGTTCTCTATTAAATTCCTGTAATATCCAGTGAGGCCTAGGAAGGCTCTCACTTGGGTTTGAGTAGTAGGTGTTGTCCAATTTTGCACAGCTTCAATCTTACTGAGCAAAGGCCTTATTTCTCCACCTCCTACCTCATGTCCAATGTAGTCAACCTTACTCTGTCCAATTTGGCATTTACTCGCCTTTATGGTCAGATTGGCTTGTCCAAGAGCCTGCAAAACATCTCTCAGGTGGGTTACATGTTCTTCCCAGGAATTGCTGAACACTGCGATGTCATCCAAGTATGCCATGCAGAAGTCCTCCATCCCATTCAGAACCTGGTTTACCATCTGTTGAAACGTAGCAGGTGCATTCTTCAATCCGAAAGGCATTACCTTAAACTGGTATAAGACAACGGGGGTAGAAAATGCAGTTTTCTCCTTGGCATGGTCTGTCAGGGCTATTTGCCAATAGCCTGAGGTCAAGTCAAATGTGCTGAGGAACTTGGCGGCGCCAAGTTTATCCACCAACTCATCTGTTCTTGGCAAAGGGTGGGCATCAGTCTTGGTGACTGCATTAAGAGCTCTATAATCCACGCAGAATCTAAGCTCTTTAGATCCGGCCTTTGGTACTAACACAACTGGGCTAGACCATGGACTAGTAGAGGGCTCTATTACCCCGAGATCAAGCATCTTGCTGACCTCACCTTTGATGTGGGTTCGTACGTTTTCTGACATTCTGTATCCTCTGCTTTTGACTGGCAGACAGTCACCAGTGAGTATGTCGTGCTGGCCCCAAGGGGTCAAGCCTGGCGAAAGCGAGAACAGAGAGGCAAACTGATTCAACATGGATTTGCACTCTTCTTGTGGCTCGGGTGTCAGATTGGAGGAGAGATTTACTCCTTCAATTTTTTTGTCTAAAGGTAAGCCTCTGAGGAGATCCGGAAGAGCTTCACTCTCTTCTTCTTCCTCGGATGATGCTAGAAGCAACGCTCCTACATCGGGTCTTGAGACATACGCTTTGAGTCGGTTGGTGTGAAAGACTGTCGGAGCCTCCTTGGGATTGCCCAAGTCCACCAGATAGTTGACCTCTCCGAGTTTACCCACAACTCTGAAGGGTCCCATCCACTTATCTTGCAAGGCCCTCTGCCTTGTTGGCATCATAACGAGAACAAGCTGGTCTTGAGCGAACTCAACCATGTTAGCCTTTTGATCTTGCCAGTGCTTGACCAATGCTTGTCCAGCTTTCAAGTTATCGCTTGCTTCCATCATCATGTGCGACATTCTCCTCCGGAGACCTATCACGTAGTCAGTCACTCATACTGGCTTGGGGGAAGGAGCACTCTCCAACCCCTCCTTAATCAGGGCCAATGGACCTCTGACGGGATGACCATAGAGTAGTTCGAAGGGAGAGTAACCTTCTCCCTCCTGAGGGACTTCTCTATAAGCAAAGAGAAGTCATGGCAGTAGAAGGTCCCACTTACGCTTAAGGGGTTTTTCTAAAGCACCTATCATGCTCTTCATGGTTCGGTTGAACCGTTCCACCAACCCATTGGTTTGTGGGTGGTAAGCTGTTGAGAACTTGTAAGTAACTCCACAGGTTTACCACATGGCTTTCATGTAGTGGGACATAAAGTTTGACCCCCTGTCAAAGATTACTTCCTTAGGAAACCCGACCCTAGTAAAAATACCAAGGAGGGCCTTAGCCACAGCCGGAGCTGTAACAGTTCTCATAGGAATTGCCTCAGGATACCTAGTAGCATGGTCTACTACAACAAGTATAAACCTGTTGCCTGAAGAGGTCGGAGGATCAAGGAGACCAACAATGTCAATCCCTACTCTCTCAAACGGGACTCCCACAACTGGGAGAGGCACTAAAGGTGCCACATTCGTGGAGCGAACCTTACCAGAGGTCTGGCAGGTGTGGCAGCTCCTGCAGTGTGTTTCTACTTCGGCCCCCATCTTCGGCCAATAGAAGTAGAGAGAGAGTCTTTCCTTAGTCTTCTTGAAACTCAAGTGACCAGCCAAAGGAATCTCGTGGGCTAACTGCAAGATCTGTGTTCTGTTCTCTTGGGGTACTGCAAGTCGTTTATAGTCTCCAGGTGCAGACTCGGTCGGTTCACTGTAGAAGAGGCCATCTTCCCAGTGCAACCTGTATTTCCCAGGCTCTTGCCCTTCAGCCTGAGCTTCTGCCTGGTGGCGAAGACCTTCCAGAGTTGGACATTCTCTCTGTCCCTTACTGAAGTCTGCCCTGCTGGGTCCACCTTCTGCCAGTAAAGACTGCAGCTCAGGATGGTCCACAGGATCCAGATCTCCAATGAGTTCCAGGCCTTCCATTAGCTCTCCCTCAGAGTCTAATTCTACCACACAGTGCCTCCCTCTCAGCCTCAGCTGGAGGTGGAGTTACGGGTGTAACTTTGGACAACCGCGGGAAAGTCTGTGTTGGCTGCACTGAAATGCTGGCTGCTGGTTTCGGGATAGAAGTCTTAGGTTTCCCTTTCGCTTCTGATTTCTTGGAGACAGCTGCTGACAATTCCATTGGAGCAGGAGTGATCTCTTTCTTCATCATCTCCTGGAGAGTACCGCGCATGGTCCTCTCTCTTGCGGGTCTGGTTAGCTCCTGTTCCAGTTTACTAGGAGGTCTGGGAGTATTCAATACAACTCCTAGAGTTTTCAAATCATTACCCAACAGTACGCGTCCTGGTACCTCACTCTGTATGCTGACAGGTATCTTCACAGTCATGTCATTACACTGGATGAGAACTGGTAATTGGGGAAGCATCTGCACAGGCCCTCCAGCTAACTTTGTGAGGCGTTTGGGTGCCTTAGCAACATCCTCAGCCTGAAAAAACGATTTATCCACCACAGTTATGCTGGCCCCAGTGTCCATAATGGCAGGAGTCTCCTGACCATTCACCTGGACACTGTCCTTATAATACTCTTTAGTATTATCGGGGATAGAATTATAGACATCTAAATTCTGTTGTTCCCACAACCCCAGAGATACTAAAGAAACGCTGGCTGAGACTCCAATGGGTTTGTCAGCTAGCAGTAGAAAGTTTCCACTTGCCATTTGGACTTCCTCCCCTGGAGCGAAGGCTAAGGAGACAAGCTGGACCCCTGAAGGTTTACCCTTACATCTAGGATCTCCTTTCACGTGGTCTGTCGAGCCACAAACAAAGCATTTACCAAATGCTTTTTGGAATGATGGCTTGTTCTGACCTCCTTCCGGTTTGGCACCAGAAGACAGACTATTCTGCTGTGGTTTCCCAGTGGCTTACCCTTCTGGTTTTGTTTGGGGCCCTCTTTGGAATTTGAGTTATTCGAATTCTCTTTGGTTCGCCAGCAATCTCTCTATTAGTTCTAACTTCTTGCCTCTTACAGAAAGATTCTCCTGCCTACAGAGAGCTCGCAAACTCTCAGTATTTTCACCTGACAAGGACTCTTGACTGTAAGTTTCCATAGTAGACATGTTTTTGAAAGTTGCTTTTTAGTGCTAAGCTTTGTGGTTAGTTATCCGAAAGTGTTGAAAAGCAGTCTAAACTGTACACTCGATACAAATCCCACCGCTGTACACCAGTGTTAGGCGGAAACCTGTGCAGTTCCCTCTGGGACCACTGCAAAAGATTTAGGACTACAGGTGTTTGGCAGTAAACCCACTTGGTAGCAGTCTGTACCACACAGATTCACTTGGTAGCTGTGGCTGAGCAGTCAGACATCCCTCAAGAAGAGTTAGGCAGTATGTGGAGTATACAACATAGGGCAATTCTTCACAGTAAGACAAGCAAACACACAACAAGACTTCAGTGTAAAGATATAAAGGTATTTATTTATAACAACATATCTATAGAAAACACTCTGACACTATCACGGCAAACACTTCAATTACAATTACTCTACGGAGAAAACAGATCAATCCCCCTAACAATAATTCGACAAGTCTAGGTTCTACTAGCATCACTTATTTGCAGACAGAGGTGTATGCTTCAACCTAGATGGCACTCTAGTATTCGTTAGGAGGGGAGAGAAAAATAAGCAGGTTACAAAATCAACACAGTTCAATACTTCACGGACAAATGCAAGGCAAGAAGACAAAAACCACGATAGATCATAAAGTTCAGAGGCCAGGCCCACTCGTAGAGAGGCAAGTCGATATGTCCCAAAAAGTCTCTTAGTGGAAATGCGTTTGAGTCTTTGTAGCAAATTGTTATCGGAAGATTGGACCAGTTCAGAACAACACGCTAGAGAAAGCTTGGAGGCGACCCTATGGAGAGGCGAGGATTAAGACACCTCACTCTATAAGGCAACAAGGGAAGCCAGGCAGACACAGTACCTTGATTGTGGAGAGACAGCTCCAGCGGGGGCAGTTGTTCCTGGTGGTGGATGCACGTCCGGTCTTTGCCAAGAGTAGAGATGATCTCGTCGTCGAAGGAAAGTTTGAGGATTGTTGCACCACCAGGGAAGAGACCAGCCGCGGAGTGCTCCGTCACAAGGCACCACCTTTTGGTCGCGGTACAGGGGTAGTGGCTATCCGGTTGCCGAGGTGCTCTGCACGGGCAATTCGACTACTGCGTCCTGAGGCGAAGAAAAAGCAAAAGGAGACTGGTTGTTCCCACCAGTCAGGGGAAGAGACTCTCCGGCAGGGAGATCTCCTCTGTCGTCGGGAATCGGTGAGTCGGTTCAGCAGGGCTCCACCGGAGGTGTCGTCGTTGCAGGTCGGCTCAGCTTTACCCTCGTCAGATTCTTGGGTCCTGTGGCGACTTCTGAAGATCCAGTCCCAAAAGCCCTGCTTTTATGCAGAAAACCCCCATTCATTCAGCCTAGCTGTCAATCAACACACGCTAAGTGGTGAGCGGGGAGGCTCACCACTTGGGCCAATCACACCAGAGTGCGACCAGAGTTGGCAAGGCAACTCGGTCCAGGGTGCCTAAACCCCCTCCCACACCCCTGTGGAAACCCAGACAGAATGGCACCACTTTGGAGGGTCTCTGTACGGAAGCCCGCCAAAAGTGGAACAAAGGGCTCAACCTTTGGTATAGGAGTCACAGAGACGAACACAGACGCCATTTTAAAAACCGAGTTCTGGCAGAAAATACCATCCGATAGACTTATTTAAGATAAGTAGACCGGTGGTATGTTAGAGACTAACGAGAAAAAGTATCAATCTCTAACAATGGGAAGAATCCCATAGGGTTATATTCGAGGTCGAAAATAATAAGTAGTTTCCACTGCCACCAGCCAAAACTCAACGAGGGGGGACGGGACGGTGCCCCCTTGAATAACAGACCTAGGAGTAATCGAATTACCCCTACTAGTACGTCCACAATAAGATGGTTTGTACTAGTTCTGTTAGTAAATTTAGGTCTAGTAAAGCCAATGGTGACTTTACATGCCCGGGGAGACAGTAGTCAGTTCCCGGGTATGGAGTCTATGATGGAGGTCCGCTAGGACGCCCCAGTGTTACAGCACGGAGGGTGCGGTGTAACACACATAGCAAAACATATGAGACCCTATGGAGTAAAAGACCCCATAGCCCATAGAACACATTGACATTCAAGGAATTACACACTGCTGGGGGACTCACTAGGTTAGGAAATTCAGCCTAAACAGAGAATTCTCCCTAACAGGGGGACATGAGTGGGGGCCTGGTGGAGGGTGCCTCTGACTGGTGGGGGGTGGGGGTGCTGGGAGACATGATTGGGGGCCTGGTGGAGGGTGCCCCACAGTGCTGGGGGGTGGGGGTGCAGGGGGACATGAGTGGGGGCCTGGTGGAGGGTGCATCTGACTGGTGGGGGGTGGGGGTGCTGGGAGACATGAGTGGGGGCCTGGTGGAGGGTGCTCCACAGTGCTGGGGTTTGGGGGTGCAGGGGGACATGAGTGGGGGCCTGGTGGAGGATGCCCCTGACTGGTGGGGGGTGGGGGTGCTGGGAGACATGAGTGGGGGCCTGGTGGAGGGTGCCCTACACTGCTGGGGAGTGGTGGTGCCGGGGGGCATGTGTGGGGGCCTGGTGGAGGGTGCCCTGCACTGCTGGGGGATGAGGGTGCTGGGAGACATGAGTTGGACATGAGTGGGGGCCTGGTGGAGGGTGCACCACAGTGCTGGGGGGTGGGGGTGCAGGGGGACATGAGTGGGGGCCTGGTGGAGGGTGCCTCTGACTGGTGGGGGGTGGGGGTGCTGGGAGACATGAGTGGGGGCCTGGTGGAGGGTGCCCCACAGTGCTGGGGGGTGGGGGTGCAGGGGGACATGAGTAGTGGCCTGGTGGAGGGTGCCCCTGACTGGTGGGGGTGCTGGGAGACATGAGTGGGGGCCTGGTGGTGGTGCCCTGCACTGCTGGGGGGGTGGGGGTGCAGGGGGACATGAGTGGGGGCTTGGTGGAGGGGCCCCTGCACTGCTGGGGGGTGGGGGTGCAGGGGAACATGAGTGGGGGCCTGGTGGAGGGTGCCCTGCACTGCTGGGGGGTGGGGGTGCTGGGAGACATGAGTTGGACATGAGTGGGGGCCTGGTGGAGGGTGGACCACAGTGCTGGGGGTGGGGGTGCAGGGGGACATGAGTGGGGGCCTGGTGGAGGGTGCCCCTGACTGGTGGGGGGTGGGGGTGCTGGGAGACATGAGTGGGGGCCTGGTGGAGGGTGCCCTGCACTGCTGGGGGGTGGGGGTGCAGGGGGACATGCGTTGGTGGGCAGTAGTGCAAGGTGACATGTGGGTTGGATGGGAGGCATGGGCATGGTGGATGGGCTGCCTGCGGGACATGTGCAGGGTAGTCCCCTGTGGTGTGGGCCGCCTGCAGGGGCCATGGAGGGTGTAGAGGGAACACCTGGGAGGACCCACACGGGCAATTCACGTGTAGTGCTCCCCGCGCACCCCTGAAATACACATACCCTGATGGAATCGTGTGTGATACTTCCCGCGCACCCCTGGAATACACGTACCCTGATGGGATCGCATGTGATACTTCCCGCTCACCCCTGAAATACACATACCCTACTGCTTTTGCGTGTGATACTTCCCGTGCACCCCTGGAATACACGTACCCTGATGGAATCGCGTGTGATATATTCCGCGCACCCCTGAAATACACGTACCCTGCTGCTTTTGCGTGTGATACTTCCCGCGCACCCCTGGAATACACGTACCCTGATGGAATCACTTGTGATACTTCCCGCACACCCCTGAAATGCACGTACCCTGCTGTTTTTGCATGTGATACTTCCCGCGCACCCCTGGAATACACGTGCCCTGATGGAATCGCGTGTGTTACTTCCCGCGCACCCCTGATGTACACGTACCCAGGACAATCGCGTGTGAAACTTCCCGAGAACCACTGAAATACACGTTCCACGCTTGGCGTTTGCTGTTTGGCAGCCCTGTGAACTGGTCCAGGGTTAGCGCAGCCCTTTGCGATGATTTGCAAATTTTGTAGGCTTTTCCTTGCTCGAGGGCGTCTTGGGGGCGTAACTGGCGCTGCTGCAGGGTCGCTGCCGTGTGCGCCACTTTTGTGCGAATTTCTATGAATTACCCTGTAAATATTGGCTAACAGACCATGTAAAGCACATTTTCCATCAGTATTTCAAGATTTTGTGAAACTATGGCTGCCATACTCAGGCTCTTTTTTTACTTAATAAATAAAATGCAAGGCAAGCTTTGCCCCAGCAACAAAAAAACAAACATATTCTTTACACTTTGATTGAAACTCTTCTTTGTGTAGCATAAACATCCAATTGCACCTATAATTAGCGTGTCATCTATTAAAGGTTGTAAATGTTATGGCCTGCCTTAAAAGCATCCTTCACCAGGTTGAAGTTGTTAGAGGGATTACCCAATCAAATAGACTGAACTGAATGTAAAAATCTGCAAACTATGCGCACTGGATATGTGTGATTCTGACACGGGATATTATTGAATTATATGATTTGTTAAATTAGATTTATTAGTAATTGATAATATCATGACAACAGTCCCTCCTCCTTATAACAGTTCCTCAACCTCAATCTTGCCGTAGTCCGTCTTCCTCATCCCAATCACTCTTCCTCGTTGCAGTGCATCTTCATCATCACATTGCCCTCCCCTTTTTGTCATCCCAGGCTCTCATATTTTGCTTGTAACAGTATTTCCTAATATTCCTTATCTGTAGCAAAGTGGTGCAAAGTAGATTCCAGTGAAGTTCAGTGAAAACTCTTTAGTTAAGAGACAGTTAAGGTGAATACATTCTGTGCAGCATAATCCTTGAAATTATGTGAGAATAAATTATAGTAGGTGAAGATGCTGGTTTAACACTAAAACCTCGAAAATAGCACGTTTTGGAAGGTACACAACATCAATTATGGGCCCCGATTGCACAGTGCATAGGCACCATGACAATGTCATGAATGACATCACTACACTGGTGAAATGACAACAGTTGTAACAGCATCATTGACATCACTGGGTACGAGAGCAAAATAATTTAAATGGATCCTAACTAATGTGTTTTTCACTGAATGTTAAGGTATTTTTATGGTATAAATGCCACCAAATGTAATTCTGTATTTCTTCTCATATTATAATAAATATGTAAATATAGTCACTGAAAATCGTTAGTTAATAGAAAGCTATAGTTACGATTCGGCAGATTTTGGAAGTGATGATAACCTTAACATGTATTCACCCCTTTGATTTCATCCATGATGCCATTCTCATGTTGTTGAGGCTGCCATCTGTGAAATGTGATGGGGCAATAGTGGGAGTCTGAGTTAAGCTAATCATCACTTCCAAAACCTGAACAATGTCATGGCTTTGTTGTGTTGAATTGTTTCACCTTAACTGTCTCTTAAATAGATGTTCCATGCATATATACACACCTGTATTTGTACTCGAAATCTGGTCTTTACTCATGAGGACTGGTTCTCGCCATTCTTTCTACTTTAAGGGGGTAATTCATGTGTGCATGCGAATCTCTGTGCCAGCCATGTGCGCTAAAATCCATTTCCGCGCACAGCGTATTCATGGATTTTAGCTACCAAAACCAGCCGTGGCGCACAGTGGCGCAGAGACCCTGCAGCAGCGCCAGTTACGCCCCCAAGAACGCCCCTCGCGCAGGGAAAAGCCATCACAAATAAATCCCCAATCCAGCGCAAAGGGCTGTGCGAACCATGTAGCAGTATACATGGCCGCCACAAAGCAAGCGGGGAACGTGTAGTACTGGGGTTCGTGGGAAGTTTCACACGCGATTGGCCCTGTGCGAGTGGGGTATGTGTATTACTGGGGTTCGTGGGAAGTTTCACACGTGATTGGCCCTGTGCGAGTGGGTTACGTGTATTACTGGGGTTTGCGGGAAGTTTCACATGCGATTGGCCATGTGCGAGTGGGGTACGTGTGTTACTGGTGTTCGCGGGAAGTTTCACACGCGATTGGCCCTGTGCGAATGGGGTACGTGTATTACTGGGGTTCGCGGGAAGTTTCACACGTGATAGGCCCTGTGCGAGTGGGGTACGTGTATAATGGGGTTCACGTGAAGTCTCACATGCGATTTGAGCAGGGTACGTGTATTACTGGGGTGTGCGGGGAGTCCGACACGTGAATTGGCAGTGTGGGTCTACCCAGGTGATTCCTCTACACCCTCCACGGCCCCTGCAGGCAGCACACACCACAGGGGACTACCCTGCACACCTGGTCATGTCCCGCAGGCAGCCCATCCACCATGGGCATGCCCCCCAGCCAAGCCACATGTCAGCTTGCACTACTGATCACCAACTCTTGTCCCCCAGCACCCCCAACCCCCATCAGTGCAGGGAACCTGTCAGCAGGCCCCCACTCATGTTCCACTCATGTCCCCCTGCACCCCTACCCCCCAGCAGTACAGGGCACCTGTCAGCAGGCTCCCACTCATGTCCCCCTGCACCCCCACCCCCCAGCAGTGCAGGGCACCTGCCAGCAGGCCCCCACTCATGTCCCCCTGCACCCCAGCCGCCAGCAGTGCAGGGCACCTGCCAGCAGGCCCCCACTCATGTCCCACTCATGTCCCCCTGCACCCCCACCCCCCAGCAGTGCAGGGCACCTGCCAGCAGGCCCCTACTCATGTCCCCCTGCACCCCCACCCCCCAGCAGTGCAGGGCACCTGCCAGCAGGTCCCCACTCATGTCCCACTCATGTCCCCCTGCACCCCCACCCCCCAGCAGTGCAGGGCACCTGCCATCAGGCCCCCACTCATGTCCCCCTGCACCCCCACCCCCCAGCAGTACAGGGAACCTGCCAGCAGGCCCCCAATCATGTCCCCCTGCAGCCCCACCCCCAGCAGTGCAGGGCCCCTGCCAGCAGGCCCCCACTCATGTCCCACTCATGTCCCCCTGCACCCCACCCCCCAGCAGTGCAGGACACCTGCCAGCAGGTCCCCACTCATGTCCCCATGCACCCCCACCCCCCAGCAGTGCAGGGCACCTGCCAGCAGGCCCCACTCATGTCCCACTCATGTCCCCCTGCACCCCCACCCCCAGCAGTGCAGGGTACCTGCTAGCAGGCCCCCACTCATGTCCCCCGGCACCCCACCCCCAGCAGTGCAGGGCACCTGCCAGAAGGCCCCCACTCATGTCCCACTCATGCCCCCCTGCACCCCACCCTTCAGCAGTGCGGGGCACCTGCCAGCAGGCCCCCACTCATGTCCCCCTGCACCCCCACCCCCCAGCAGTGCAGGGCACCTGCCAGCAGGCCCCCACTCATGTCCCACTCATGTCCCCCTGCAGCCCCAACCCCACCCCCAGCAGTGCAGGGCACCTGCCAGCAGGCCCCCACTCATGTCCCACTCATGTCCCCCTGCCCCCACGTCATAACGATCCTCAATCATGGCCCTTATGGCCAGCCTCCCCAGCCCAAAGACCCAACCAAGTATTGCATCCACCCACATAGAAAAGGCAATTACATGATACAACCCCAAAGGCAATTATGTAAATGAACACATGTCCGTCACACACACACAATGGGTGCAAGTGAATGTGAAAACGCATATCATGACATGCATGAAACTAATGAAATAATACCACACATCGAAGTATGAAGAAAAAAATGTATTAAACACAACATGAATGTAATTGAAAGAAAACACACAGCAATGGGAATAATTAAAGGAATGCTGCATGTCTGTAAAAGAAGAAAAAACAAGAAATCATAATTCAAAGAAATCCAAAAGAAATGGTGTCCAAAGTCACAGTCCAACAAAGGAAATCCAAGGGAAAAAAGAAAGTGAAATCCATTGCTCCATGGTGAAAATAAAAAAATGAGAATAATCCAATGGTGAACTATGTACAAATGAACAATCCAGGGTCTATTAGCCCAACTAATGAAATGAAACCTACCAAAAATACTACCTAATAAAAAACTATATACAAAAATGTGGTGCATTGTCCAAGCGCAACCACAATTAAAAAAAAGGAAAGGAAACCTAACATTATCTAACTATATACAATGGCAGCGGGAAAGTCCTGCGGCTCACTCTGTGCTGTCCCGGGCCAGGGCATCATCGAACTCCATGTCGATGTCCCAGAGGCGGGCCTCTGCCATGGCCCCGTGGTCTCGCAGGGAGGCACTCATGGCCTGTTCCAACTCCCTGCGAGTCGCCTCGAGGCACTCTGTCCGCCTCAACGCCCGACGCATGGAGAACTCCGCCCTGGCCATGGTGAGCCGTGCCTCTTTGGCCCGCCGCCGCTCCGCACCTATACGCTGGCCCAACCGCAGCCACACGGAAGACACATCCATTCCAGGGTCCTCCTCCCCTCTGGCCGATGCCTGCCCCCTGATGTTGATGACCCCGAGCCATCATTGCTCCCACCTAGAGCATGCTGCTGCTGCTGTCCATGTGTCCTGTTCGATGATGCCTGCAAATCCTCCATTAGCTGGTCTCCAGTTGTGGTGTCCACCCCTGCTGGACCGCCGACTCCCGACTGTGGCAGGGATGGGATCTCCACCAAGCTGGCTGTGTTGGTCAGGCCAGGTCCACAGGGGGCCCTGGTGGAATCTGGGCCGGAAAACGGCAGGGAGAATGACTGGCGCATAGTCTCCGCAGAGGAGGAGAGGTCCGCCAAAGTGCGCGTCACATGTAGGAACCCACCAACCAGGGCCCCTCCCAACAGTGCCACATCCCAACGCTGCTCTTGATGATGGCGTGCGTTCTTTGTCCAGGAAGAACGCATGTAATCGCGAATGTCCCACGTGCACAAAGCGACACCGATCAGGACGGAGCCCATACGTTCATGGGACCCCTCGTTCGCAGGTAGGGGAGAGGCAGATGACATGGCACTCTCCCCTACCTGCGGACGAGCCTGGGACAGGGTCTCCCTGCTGGTGCATGGTGGTGCAGTCACAAGGTCAAGGACAGGGACATGCACAGTCCCCTCCGCGGTGACCAGTGCTGCCTCCTGACCCTGGCCATGGACTGCACCACTTGCACCAGTGGTACTACCCCCACCGGGCCCCATGTGCAGCTCAGTAGTGGGCTCCTCCTCCTCTGTGGAGACCACCAACCTGGATGTCTCTGTACCGTCTTCCGCCATTGCAAGCCCCTGTGGAGGCTCACCCGCCCTTCCGCCACAGCCGTAGTGGCAGACGCGGCACCAGCCCCCTCGCTCCCAGATGATGGCAAGTCCTGGGAGGGTGGCTGGGCCTTGCGTCGCTGCCCTGTGCAGGCATCCCCGCCGCTTGGCTGCAAAGCGCCTTCTCCACCCTCTTCTTCACTTCACGCTGCATAGAGGGAGACATAGAACACAAGCATCAGGGTACAGTACAATATTCCCCTAGACAGGAAGCAATAACACATGAGTGGCAGTGTCTAACGTCACTTCCATCCTGTCCCTCCACAACACATGGGTGAATGCACGCAACACACATGCATAGACAGGCATGGCGCCTGCAATCAACATCAGCATCCATGTACAAGGGCCTCTATTAATCAAAATGTTGCCTTCAAACACACATGCATCCTGGCTCACACTTATCCCATGCACACACATCACCGGAGGGTCAATCATCATGCCTTGTACACCACAGACACAGTGGATAGACACAATGCATACAAAGGTGACTGCACTGCATGAGTGAATCTACACATCATCACGGACATGTGTCATGAATCCATGGTGTATCGAAGTCACAGACACACTTCTCAGACACACAGACATGTGCACCATACATGTACATGACAGCAGTACCCATCCCTCACATCCCCACCATGTGCAAGAACTGACACTGGCATGCTTTCATGTGTGCATTTGCCATACAGCTCCCCATGTAGCATTGGAACTCATGCACCAACCATGTGGTTCGCACATTACTGGTCTCACATGCATGACCATGATGTCCCTACACACACACATCCATACATGGCCCATGTCACACATACAGGCAAGTATCAGACTACCAGCACACTGCAACATGCCCTGTCTCGCACACCAAAGCTTGGCCACTTACCGCTCAACTCCAGACGGGTTCTTCCTCTGAAGGATCTGGGCGTGGAGCGCTGGGCATACGTGTTCCAGGACCCTCATCTGGATGTCACTCATGCTGACCTGGCCACCCTCCGTGAGGTGCCAGGCCTTGTGGAGGGTCCGGGACCTGAAGTCCTCCCAGCGCTTCTTGACGTGCTTGATGTTGCGGGTTGCCACCCCCTCCTCGTTGATGGCAACCACTACGTCGTCCCAGATCCTCTCCTGTCCTTCCTTGTTGGCGCGTGATGTTCCTAAGAGGGCATCATAATGCCCCAGGACATGCTCCACCAGGAACCAACTTCCTTCACACTGAAGCTGGTGGCCCTCTGCCTCTCTGTCTGGGGGTCACCAGTGGTCTCAGATGGTGTTTGCCCTGACATGGCGACCCCCGAGGCAGGCGTGGGTGGGCAACTGGCTCCTGGGGCTGGACTGTGGAGCGATGGTAACCCAGTCGGGAGTCTTCTGTTCCAGCAGGGGTGGACACAGCAACTGGAACCCTGGCTGATGTGCAGGCACCAAATAGCAGGGCACGTGGGCAGCAGGCAGTCAGGCAGCAGCAGATGGCAGGTGGGAGCGTGCTCGGGGCTCTGGGGGGCAGGAAAATGGCCTTAAGGGCAGTAGCGTCGTCTTCCGTGTGTGTACGCTTGGCCAGCTTGATACAGAGTGAATTGGCACGTGAAAAAAGTGCACATCAGTGTGAAATCCGAGGGAAGGCGCTTAGCGCGGAAGCGTGTCAGCACACGTATGCGATTTCATTGGACCAAAGGCCCTTAGCGCATAAGTGCGTCTGTGACGTGTCGCGCACGGGCGTTGCCCTGGCATGGGTTGAAGATCCCACGTGGCTTTCCATTGCGCTGTACGTGTTTTTCGTGGGGTGCGGGCGTGTGTTTTCCAGCCGTTGGGGTTCACACGCTATTACTTCACAGCGGGTGGGTGTTGGCTACGCGTTCTTCTACAAACAAGGCAGACGGTGAGTGGTACCCCACTCGCTGAGAGCCAATTGCGTTTAAAACTTCCCACGTACCCCAGTAATACACGTACCCCACTCGCACAGGGCCCTTTCGCTTGTAAAACTTCCCGCGCACCCCAGTAATACACGTACCCCACTCGCACAGGGCCAATCGCGTGTAAAACTTCACGCGCACCCCAGTAATACACATACCCCACTCGCACAGGGCCCTTTTGCGTATAAAACTTCCTGCGCACACCAGTAATACACGTACCCCACTCGCACAGGGCCAATCGCGTGTAAAACTTCCCAAGAACCCCAGTAATACACGTACCCCACTCGCACAGGGCCAATCGCTTGTGAAACTTCACGCGCACGCCAGTAATACAGGTACCCCACTCACACAGGGCCCTTTCGCGTTTAAAACTTCCTGCGCACCCCAGTAATACAGGTACCCCACTCACACAGGGCCCTTTCGCGTTTAAAACTTCCTGCGCACCCCAGTAATACATGTACCCCACTCGCACAGGGCCAATCGCGTGTAAAACTTCCTGCGAACCCCAGTAATACACGTACCCCACTCGCACAGGGCCAATCGCATGTGAAACTTCCCACGCACCCCAGTAATACACGTACCCCACTCGCACAGGGCCAATCGCATGTGAAACTTCCTGTGAACCCCAGGAATACCCGTACCCCACTCGCACATGGCCAATCGCGTGTAAAACTACCCGCGCACCCCAGTAATACACGTACCCACTCGCACAGGGCCCTTTCGCGTGTGAAACTTCCTGCGAACCCCAGTAATACACGTACCCCACTCGCACATGGCCAATCGCGTGTGAATCTTCCAGCGAACCCCAGTAATACACGTACCCCACTCACACAGGGCCTATCGCATGTGAAACTTCCCGCGCACCCCCGAAATACACGTATATGCTATTTTTCACACAGCGGGTGTCCGTGTTTGTCACGTACCCCTTTTTTTTTTACAGCCATACTGGCCTGCCTGTTGATCGTGTATGTTTTTTTTGGGCTCCTGGCTGCCACACCGTACTACGTGTTTCATTTTTGCACAAACGTGGGCTACTGGGGGGCACTTGTCTCTTTTTCTTCTTTTCATGGGGTGCCTGTGTGTTGCGTGCACGTCATTTATCCTAGGGGGCCACAGTATGGGACATTCATCATAGCTGTATATACATGCTTTTTGTTTGCGCACACTTTTGTAATGCGCAGGGACGCTACCACCTGCCTTCGTGTGGCGGACGTGTTTAGGCCTATGCATGTCTTTGCCCGTGCGCAGGTTTGCCCTATTCGATTCCATGAATACGTGTGGTTCGCGTGTGTGTGGGTGTTCTGTGTACTTCCCAGCAGTACTTCCCCAGTTACGCCTTCTTTTTCACGCGTTGTTCCCCATTTCGCGTGTTACGCCCCGTGTCCCGCCCCCTTTTTGGTGTGTGCGCAGACGTTGTGTGCTTTCCCTGTGCACGTCGTGCACAGCGTTTGAGCTGTTGCAATTACGTGTGCGCCTGTGCTCACCACGCTTGGGTTTCGCGCACATCCCAAGGAAAACATGTGCAGGGACTTCCATGAATCGCACGCGTGCACGTGCGCCTGTTTTTTCATGCTTGCGCCTGCTTGCGCCTGCTTGCGCCAAGATTTTCGGCGCACGTTTGTTCCATGAATCAGCCCCTAAGTGTTTAGCTTCAATATTATTTTCTTTATATTATCAGAGAAACACAAAATAAAATCACTGTTGAGAGGCTGAAGTAAAACTATCTGAGCAAGTGTGACATTCCTGATATATCTAGGAACTATCAATGTATAACCATGGTTTAAACAAATAGATTATTTTTTATTCAGAATAGCAAATAGTGTGTCAAGTATTCAGCAAAAGTCAGATATAAAGCCACATCATTGTTTTATTTAATAAATCATGTTCCAAAATATATTATATATTTGAATAAACTTTTAACCCTGATTTAATGGAAACAATCAAGAAAAGAACAGATGAACAAATGGCCTTCTTGACTGATCAATCTCAGTCAGTCTCCCTCCCTCTTTTCCTCTCGGTCCGTTCACATTGTCCTGTGGTGTCCCCCAGGGATCTGTACTGTCACATATTCTGTGTAATGTATATATTAGATCTCTTTTGCTTCTCATCCAGGCTCATGGGTTCCGCTATTACTCCTATGTGGATGATACCCAGATCCTTGTTCGTCTGGACCTTTCTCGAGCCGATACAGCTACTCGGCTGAGGAACTGTCTAGAGGATCTGGGGGCATGGATGATGAGAAACTGGTTAAAGTTAAACAGTAGCAAGACCGAGGTGCTGGTTGTGGGTTCAACATCTCCCCAATTGTTCTGGACCACTGAATTCGGACCGACCAGCCTTGGCCCCCTCCCTGTGCCGGCTCAATCGGTTAGGAATCTGGGGGTACAAATCTCTGCTTCTCTTGTCCTGGACGACCAGGTGGCCTCGGTGTGCAAAACTGGTCACTTTAAGCTTTGCAGTTTGCATAAGGTCCCGCCTTTTATTCCTGTAAAATGCCAGGCTCCGGTGGTGGCTGCTCTGGTCTTAAGCGCTCTTGATTACTGTAACTCTTTGTATCTGGCTGAACCACGTTATATGATTAACAGACTCCAGCTACTGCAGAAT
This sequence comes from Ambystoma mexicanum, assembly GCF_040938575.1. Taxonomy (NCBI): domain Eukaryota; kingdom Metazoa; phylum Chordata; class Amphibia; order Caudata; family Ambystomatidae; genus Ambystoma; species Ambystoma mexicanum. Next base: position 1,210,794,181 of record NC_090937.1, read on the forward strand.
GCGGCTGCCAGATCTACACTCCGCCCCCCTTTTGCATTCAATATGTCTCCCCTGCTGAAGAAATTACATTGGCTTCCTGTCGCCACTTGGATCTTCTTTAAATCTATGTGAATTGTGCACCGTGCTTTCTATGGCTTGGGAGCTGAGTATTTGCAGGCCGAATTCGCAAATTATGTGCCAACTCACTCCCTGAGATCTCAATCTGCTCTTCTTGTAGTAGTTCCTCGGTACCGTTTGACACGCAAGGGAGGACAAGCCTTCTCGGTGGTGACCACAAAGGCCTGGAACTATCTTCCTTTGGCCCTATGGGGTACTTTGGATCATTTAACCTTTCGCAGGCTACTGAAAACTACTCTGTTCTAGATTTCCCTGGAGTTGGTTACATTAAAATTCACTTACTTATGCGGCAGCCCCAAAATGCCCTTGGGTGTACGTGCACTTTACCAAGTTGATTTTAACATAATAAGCAGGACGCATATGTACGGAAGGATGTTGCATATGCATAATCAGTGGTACATTAAGTGGGAGGCATTACAAATTCTAAGGGATAGGTTGTCATGAACAAAATGGATATTGCAAATTACAAGTGCCATTGTGAATCACACACAGTGCAAACATTTTCCAGTTGCAAGGTAGCTTACGTGGAAAGTGAATTTCAAACCTTTATAGAAATGTACAAATGGTTTCTGTCACTTCATGCAGCACACACGTCAATGGTACCTGTGAGGTAAGTGGGCATCATCTCACTAATATTGGCAAAGTACTCTCCAGGAGAGGAAATTAAGACTGGAACAGAGGTAATCACATTGAGGAAGGTCTGACTTGTATGCATTTGCCCAAACCCTGGAACTGTAAGAAAACACTTGCTTGTTGGTAAGTTGCTCAATTCTACCAATTCTGCCAAATATCAGTCCACATACACTTACCACAACTCTTTCCCCACTACGGTACGGCTCTGTTGCTTTTCTCAATGTCTCTCAATGTTCAACACTCCATTCAATAACATTGTGCTTGATATGGCAATCTTTCCTCTCTCACAGGTTTCCTCTTTACCAGACTTGCCTTTTATGTTATTCAAGAGATTTCCAAAAAAGCTAATTCTACCAGCAAGTCAATATAATTTGGGAAATTTCAGTTGCATTTTGTGTTTCCTGACATGCAAATTACACATAACTAGCCCTTATTAATTTAGAAAAGGAATCCCACCTATTGGGAAGATTTCTGATTTCGTGCCCTTCCCAGTCTTACCAATTTCACCAACAGAACATACTTCCATTTCTATTTTCCATAGTCCTGACACCTATATCTCGATAATTCTTCTGGCAGACCAGCCCTCATGGGATATGAACAGTATTGCCAACATACGGCTCATCAGAGGGCTCTTAGGTGTGGGGGATCTCACTCCACCTGACATATAACTGAATACACCAACTCTACTTGCCTCCTCTACTTGTTATCAATTCATGATCTGCACAGGTATGTCCAAAGGAACATACAATGCTCACACCTCCCTCATCCTCAGCACTCCTTCCTAATACACAAACAAATGTACTTTAGTGTCATATTTATTCAGGAATGCTTTCAGACATACATTAATTATATTCCCTTTTGAAATCTCCTCTTTAGTGTTGTCTCTCTGCATCCTTATATTGCATTAAAATGAGAAGACAACGTATTCAACTGGAGCTGAACAGTGAGAGATTATTCATCCAGAGCCAAATTGCTTTTTTTGTTGCATGGGTTCGGCTACATTTGAAAATCAATGTCGGTACACGCCTATGTATAAGTGGGATCAACTGGTCACTGATCTAATGTAAAAAGTTCAACTTGAAAGGATATCATTTTCATTCAACACTAAAAACCACAGCTTATGTATGAATGTGTCAGGTTGGAGGTGCTCTGCAGGAACATTTCCAGAGTATCACTTAAAATCAGACCGAGGTCACATCAAGTGAAGTTGTTGAAGAGGGTTTTTTGGACTCCTGAATACATGTGCAAACAAGGTTTGAACCTGTCGGACACCTGCTGGGGATGTAGCCAGTGAGTGGGATCCCTATAACATAGTCATGGGATTGTTGTAGAGTCAAGACATTTGGGAGTGAGGTGACAAGAGTGATGAACACTGTCCTTGGTGTGGATAGAATGGATGACTTTGGGACATTGACTCTAGGAGAGAACACGAGTCCGGAGGATCTGTCGTAGTAACAGGTGACTTGGCTCCGCTTCTATGGTTGCAAAGAGATTAATCTTGCGAAATTGGAAATCTGTGGTTGTGCCAACGAAGGATATTTGGCTGCAAGAGATGTACTCCATATGCAACATTAAAAGAGTTGCATTGTGAATGCAGAGGAAAGGCAGATATTTTGATAATATTTGGGGTGGATTTCTGGAATTGGATTTGGAGTGAGTTGATGTTGGCGGAACATTGGTGGAACCTGGAAGATAAGTTATTTAATTGATTTCAATGATTATTTGAGGGGCAGGGGTTTGGGGGTGTTGTTTTTTTCCCTTCTCTTACTGGCCTTTTCCTGAACCCTTGTGTCTAATTGCATTGCTTGTGATACTTAGGGATATGTGTCTTTTCTGCATTAAGATTACAAATTGCAAATAAAAAAAAACAATATATTGCACTGGAGATGAATAACAATGAACCATGAACAGTAAAGCTGGAGCTTTCAAGAATGTCACTCAAATACATTCCCTTTGTTGAATCCCCATGTTGATCATTCACCGTCTTGAATTGTGTGTTGCATATGCCACCCTGCATCTCCTTCCCATCCTTTATACTGTCCCCACGGACCAGCGGTATAACAGGTTGTGAACATAGATATGAGGAACCCTGGAAAACTTCTCCAATTTCTTCCAACGCTAACAAATACCTACCGTCCAGTGAAAAATCTGCATATTCCTCTTACATCTAAACACCTGGTGCGCTGGAATCATCCTGATCCCCAATCGTTGCTCTCACACTCATTAAAGAATAACACTGAATGCAAGAAGCTATTCTGATACCTGTTAGCCTGTTTTAGGATTATCCGAGTTTCACAAAACAGGGAACACTTACCTATGTATTTTACTTATTTATATACAGGTGTACGGTAGGCCCAAAACCCGCACAAATAAAAATCAATCCAAAAATGGAAACGAGTGCACGCCTTTTGCAAGATCAACACAACGTTTATTACATGCAGTCTCGGCTGGAAAAAAAGGCAATGTTCATTCAGCACATCATCATTAAATGAATGCATATCTACAGGACAAATGACATGACATGATTTTTGCATTGTTTCAACCACATGGAAATCAATGCATATTGATTGGTTAACAATCTAGAGCCCCCTGCACACACCTATACATCAATGCACCCTATTGGCTCAAACGTTCCCCTTGTGTGCAGACCAGTAGCATCCCTCTAATTATGACCTAATGTCCATTCCAGGTTCAGTCTGACGTTTTCATTAGTTCAATCTGGTGACACATTGTGGCTACTTGCAAGCCCCTTCTCCACTGGTTGTAATGTCTCATGGTGTGCTTCATCCCTTATTAGTGACCTCAGTGAGGTGCAGACAGTGTGACATTTAATACATGACTACCTCATTTCCCCATGAAACCCGAATGTTGGCATCCTCTGATGGTTACCATCCTAACAACTGTATAACTAAGGGCCTCATTACGAGTTTGGAGGTAGCCATGCCCTCAATAAGGGCTTGGCTACCCCAAAACTTGGGTCTGGGTCCGGGTTCCTGAATGGGGAAAAACCGGGCCATTCTGACCTTGGAGGGCCCGGTATTTCCCCATTCAGGGCTCAATGGGAAAGGGGAGCATGCTAACAATGGGCCCAGTAATGACGGACCCGTTGTTAGCATGCTGGCCCGCTCGTGGGACCCCCTAAGGACATCTGGTAAAACCTGAGTGGGTGCCGCGAGCGGATCTCGTAATAGGGCGGTAAGGGGTTAACGGCTCCGGCACCTTTACCGGCGTTGTTAACCCCTTACGCCCTCCTCGTAATGAGGCCCTAACACTTTAATTTGCAACTTTGCACTGGACAAATGTTGCACCTTCTTCCCATGGGAATCAATCATTTCCTAGTGAGCATTACTTAACACTGCCTATTTAGGGAAGAAGCTTGTTGATGTTGGTGCTATAATTTGCCTAGATTTTCTCAACAGCATTAATGGGGCAGGTGAGTTTCTCTCACTGCACTACTTCATAATTCATTATTTTAATCCCCTGACACGTATCCATATTTCTTTCTGCTGTCATGTTTCTTATTTTCACTGTTAATTTGTTAACCACGCTTCCAACTACCTACCTGCAGCTTCATTCTAAGTGACAATTTTCCACTAGGGAGCAGTATGTTTACAATTAGATCTGTACTCCCTGGCCATAATTCAGCAGTAACTTTGGGTCTCACCCTAAGTTACTAGGGGAATCCAGACGTGGAACCCTTGCTCACTATTCTTAGAGAGGCACAGATCGCCCTACTGATGAGGTCCAACCAGACCGAAACATGCGTCTGGGGTTTCTGTTGGTACTCGTTCAGGGAAGAATTGCCTAGCATTTCGGTGCTGGACTGCCCCAGGGCAGGACAAAGACTGATATGTTTGGGATATTTCTTCTCTGTGAAAGATAGTGAGCTAAAGACTCTGGGTAAGTCTCTCGTAACCAGGACTAATGTCTGGCAGAGGGACTCCCAGGACCCCCCTTGTTAATTTGCATAATTCAGCATTACCATGTTCTCACCAACGTGTGTCCTTCGCTTGCTTAAACATTTGCTGTAAGTTGCAACATTTACTTGTATTCATTTTGCTCGCTCGAGGCCTGAGAACTAACTGTGCCCTTCGTTCTGGACCAATCCCTGTGCAGCTCTAATCCCTATGGGCATTAGCTTTGTTTACGCACTGTATAAGATGTGCTTGAATTAAGTGCATTTTGCAGGGAGGAAAAATCCATTTGCTTCGGTGGCCTACTAATTGTAAATGCACAGGGAACAGCTTTTGCAATTTGGCCTATTTGATCTATGTGTTAGCTAGATTGTATGCAATTAATAGGTGGCAAAACATATTTATATTGTGTTTTGTGGATACTACCTGTGGAATTGCTAAAATAAAATGTTTCCATTACTTGTGGTGCCCTTTGCACCTTTCTCTGCTTATCAATGTGTGTCAAACCTAATGCACTACTGCACAATATTTTCCTGCTGTATTATGTCACTTTGGTGGTGATCTCAATGTGCATTTCTACTATATGTTGCTGCCTTGTATTCCTTCATAGAGCGCTCTTAGATATGTATCCATCACTCTTGCTGCTCACAGAGTAAGAAGGGTGTATCTGCAACTAAGTCCACTGGCATTTTAACAAACGCATAGCCCTCACTGTAGTAATTTCCTTAATTGGTACTTCCTCTAACGTTTGGGACATTGGAATTGCATCCCAACACAGGGAAGATCAATGATCTTTTGATCGCAAAAAAAGCAAGATAGATAAGAATTCAGTTGTGAAGGGAAGCAGTGATCTTCTAATAATAAGGTGAGTTCAAGTGGCATTCTGACCAGGTTGTGGTGGGGTGTAAATGGAACAGTAAACAGGGACAATACATGGGTGGATTTACATAGATTAAGGATAATCAACATTACACATTTTTAAGAGCAGGTAGGTGGTAGAGCAGCTATGCTAGGGATGTGACCATGATCAATGCAATGTTAGAGTGAAATTAGGGAAAGTGAGAGACAGAGACAGGTTTGAGATGGTGGAACATTTTAGCTCAAAGGCAGATGAGAGGTAGGTTAAGAGGATAACTCAAAGGTGAGGATCAACGCTTTCAAATTGGCTTTGAACTAGCAGTGTCGACTTTTAATCTTGTCTGGATTCCATGTAAGTAGACAAAGGATATAAAAAAAGAGAGAGCAGAAGTGAGAGGAAGCAGAGGTAGGGTGAGGTGACCCAAGGGAAGTCAAAGATGCAGAGCAGAGATTACGAGAAGACTTGTGGAGTTGGATAGAGGATGATAGATATGGTAGTGCCTTATTTGTGAACCAGGGCAATACATCTAAATCTGGCCCTGTTTTGCATCATCAGCCATACAGCCTGATGACAGTAACAGGAAATAGCTGTGACTTAAGGGAGTTCAAATGGAGTCCTGCTAATCAAGTTAATGATCTTGTCGAGAAGACAGAAAGCATAGTTGGGAAGATCAAAGAGGGTGTTAACACAGTAATCCAATTTCGAGAAGACAAGTGTGGTTACAATATCCTTGGCAGTGTTGAAAGGAAGGAGGTGTATGATTTCTCAAATATTTAGGAGGTTGGAAAGTAGAGAAGATGTGTGAATAGTCCTAGATGATGCTGAGGTTTCTATCTGAAGAGGAGTAGGAAACTGAATAGGCAGCTGAGGAGACGAGAGAGAGCATTTGGCAGGGCAGAAGAGCCCTCTGTTTTGGAAGAGTTAACCATTAGAGAGTGTGGACCCATCCAGTATTTAATGGCAGAGAGACAGTTGGAAATGTTGATAGAGTGACCAGAGAAGAGTTCAGGAATTATTATTTGAAGATTTGGGTGTCATCAGTGGAGCGTTGGTACAATAACCCAAAGGACGAGATTAGTGCCCCAAGAGCAGAGGTGTGGAGTGTAGAGTGTAGAGGAGAGGACTAAGATAGACCGTTGTGGAACACCAACAGTTAGTCTAGTGAGTTGAGCAGTGTTGCTGTTCCAGGAGACAGAGGATTGGTGAGATGCCAGGTATGATTCACTCCAGGCAAGTGTTTGATGATGAATCCTAAGAAGGGAGAGTGTATTAAGGAGATCAGAGTGATCAACAGCAGCAGAAAGGTCAAGGAGAATTAGGATAGAGGAACATTTGGAGTGCTTAGCAGAGACAATGAAGTTGGAGACATTCATGAGGGCAATTCCCGTGAAGTGACATGAGGGAAAACCGGTTTGTAAGGTATCTCTTAGATTCTGGATGTCTAAGAAATTGGTAAGACAGTTGATCACAACCCTTTACAGCACTTAATCGTATTGCAAAAGCAGAGACACAAGCAGTGGTCGAAGTGTACAAAAAGAATTAGTGGAACTATGTTCCCTGCTGTCCTGCCCCAGCTCCGTACAAACCCCATTGCTGCGCCACACGCACACTCAATCCAAACACCCAAACTAACGCGCCTGCTGTTTAAGGGAACGTTCAGTGCAGTTCATTTAACTGCAAGTTTCAGCTTCTTACTACACTCTAATTTTAAAATGAAGCCATTAAAGAACAGTTTCTTTTTAAAAGAAAAGTATGGGAACGGTAAAACATTGACCACTGGATACAAGGTGAAAGTTCACCAGCAGGTTTGGGTCAGCCCATTGCTTTTTTAGGAGAGGGAATACTCTGTCTATTTTGAAAATAGTGGGAAAGCAAGCAGAGTCAAAGCATAGTTTGAAGAGTTCAGTGATATGATCAGCCACTAACGGGGCAATATACCTTTCTAGCTAAGGAACAAGAGGGCCTGATGGGGCACAAGAGAGATTAGCCTTCATCAGTAGAGATAGGACATCTTCAGTATTAGTGTGACTAAAGCGGGAGATACATGCAGTGTATGATAGTAGGGTGCAGAATATAGGAGCAGGGAGTCTGAAGCTGGTCAGAAGAGAATCTCAAATTTGAAGATTTGTGCAAAGGGTAATTAGCTGTGAGAGTGGTGATGGTGGTTATAGGTTTAGGAGGAGTGAGGACTGAGTTAAGAGGGCCTAGTAGACAGCTAAGATTCTTGGAGTGAGAGTTGATGAGGGTGAGGTCAAATTCCCTTTTTTCTCTATCAAGAGAGGACTTGAGAGAGTACAGGACAGATAGGTAGGGTTGCAGGTCATCATGTGACTGGCAACACCTACATGTGTGCAGCAGCCGAAGCATGCTGTCTGGAGACAGTATATGGATTGGGTGACCCATGGTTTTGAGGATGCTGAGCCTTAAGGGTGAACGTTAGTAGTGGGAAATTAGAGGAGAATGCATCATATACTAAGGATTAGAAGCTGGAGAACACTGATAGTGTCAGAGGCATCAGGTGTATGTAAAGGAGGTGAGTGAGAACTGTAGGTCAGAAAGAAAGTGAGACATTGCAGAATGTTTAAGTGTCCTTTTTCAGTAAAATGTAATGCAGGTGGTCAGGAGTGGTCAAGTGGTGGAAAGGAGATGGTAGTGGAAACAATGAAGTGATGAGATAGTGTGGAATGACCTTACTGTTAGTGACTGAGAGAGAGGGGGAAGTGAATAAGAGAGTCAAAGAGTTACCCCCGGTGTGCGATGGTAAATTATGGATAGAGTTGAGAGCATGGTTACTAAGAAAATACTGGTTGTATTGAGCATGCAACATTACTTAGTATGGACACTTAAAGTGCAGTGAATGCAAACAAAAACAGGTTTTAATCCGTGGTACACACCCCACCTCAATCCTTTCTCTAATGGAATTTACAGATTTTGTTTCCTATACAATTATCATATTATCAAAATAGGTCTAAAATATGACTGTTATTTGTATGAAAGCTGATTGAGATATGAAGGGCAGCATGCATATAGGATGTTGTATTATTCGGGGGAGCAAGAACTTGATATTGTCCACCCCCACTGTTTTTAGGATGGCAGCATCAGATTAACCTCTTGATATGCGTAGTTGAATAACAAAATCCTGGGATAGTTGACATACTCACACCCTTTCCAGCAGTGACATAATGGCCAGTACAAATGGCAAATATGAGATTGGGAATCAGTATCTGATTTCCCATTCTACATTAAATTAGATTGAAGTTACAAAAAGGCAGCTTCTTGGTGCCAAACATACTATCATAACCATTTTGTATTTGTAAGTTTGAATCCAATGTAAAACTAAAGGCTGCATCATAAATCACCTTTCTAGCACTTGTAGGGATTTTTCAGTATTACGATGACAAACAAACCAAAACTCTTGGAATGTTTTTCCAAAGACTCCAATGTCAATCAAAAGCATTATTCCTATTCCTATTCTGGTATTTATTGACTGTGAGCCTAGCTTCCAGATGCAAAAGATCACTTTATAATCATAGGAGAAAGAAGACAGTGAGACAGCCAGAGAAAAAGGGAGCCAGGAGCTAACAACAGGGGACGGTTGGCAATTGGCAACATTTGATCGGCAAGAAACTAGGGGATGAAAGAGTGAGGAACAGACCATTGAGTCCCAGGTGTAGTGGGTAGTGGTGGGTGTGTGAACCTAGGTGTTAGGGAGCAGCCATTCCTTGAAGAGAAAGGTCTTGAGGGTGTTCCCGAGCTGTAGAAGTGATTGGGTGAGTCTGATGTGGATGGAGAGGATATTCCAGAGTCTTGGAGCATAGCCACAGAAAGCCTTTCTCCAGGTTCTTTCCTTCCTGCACCAGTGGAGTTCACATCTGCAGATGTCCTTGGTGGATTGCAGGCCTCCAGAGAAAATGAGTTTCTCAGTGAGATAGTTTGGGACTTCAGGGTGACAGGCATTCTTGAGTTTCCCCAGTGGGGAAGTGCAGGTTAATGCAGGGGAGACATATGTTTTCCAATGTTAATGCTATGTTTTTCACCATAACCATTAAAATCAACCATGTGCCCACTTTATCATGGCCATCCTTTCATGCAGCAACTTCAGGTCTTTCCTGAAGTGGATGCTCACCTCATGCTATTGAGGCTTTTCTCAACTGTGCCGCTCAAGAATCACCCAGTCTCACTTAAGGCTAGAGGTCTCTATGAGGGTTAAGTGGAGTTCCTAGGGGAAAATAATTTCTGTTGTGGCATTTTTCAGGAAAGACAGTACTTTCATTATCTATATAGGGTTAGACAGTCAATTCACATTCTGGGGGACTAATTTGATTGTTATTTGTGACATGGCCGAACAGAAACTCTGAGTTTATCTCTCTGGGACAATGCAAAGAATAAGGTGATGTAGAAGAACATTTTCTGGCAAGACCAGCTGGCAGCAACAATAAAGTGTTCAACAGGATTGCAAGGTGCAACAGCTTTGTTATCACAGAGTTGTAGAAATATCTGAGGCTGTGCTGCTCTCTGTTAACAAGATGCAAAACTGTACTGTACAGGGGCAGCTGTATACCTCTGCAGAAGACCCTGCCCTCCTTCCTCCTATATGTTGGAGAAATGAGACTGTGCTGTGTTTGACTCCAGCCCCTGTGCCAATACTGCAATGTGTGTTCAAAAGAGGATAGTCATTGAGACAACCCTACCAAATGTATCCCCGAAGTGATGGCAACCTAAGGGAGCAACTGAGAAAGAGCAAAGAAAAAGAAGTTAGTGACGCCATCAAAAGTATGTACGACACCCCGAGATAATGATCAATTGAGCTTTTAAATACAAAGAAGAAGGTTATTCGTGCTCAAAGTGCTGCAGAAAACCAACTGTTCAATACATGTACAGATGCTGAAACGCAAGGTAGACGAAATCATCATAGAAGATGGCTATACGTAGTGAATAGAACGCAGGCAAATCCGCCGCTATTATATAGATGCTGGGTATCAGTATCATGAACTTAGTAATGTAAATATGAATGTATCCCACCCTGAAAGAAAGAAGTCTAAAAAAATGTTAGTCATCACTCGGTGGTTACTCTGTGGGTGACCTTTGTACTATCTCAACCATCCAAAGCAATTATTTATAAAGGTCTTGGGATAATTGGACAAATTGAAGGTGGAAGAAAATATTTTTAAATGTGTGCTCTCTTAATTCTCAATTAAAATGTTCATTGATAAAGTGCGTTCCAACGCAACAATGACGTATTTCCACAATACAAAAAGAAGTGAATAATATACACATTGTGATGAACTAACTTAATCGAAGTGCATCATAACAAAAACATTGTTCAACATAAAAAACATACAATAACATTTATAATTTTGGTATTGGAAGTGAATTTAAAAAATAGGAAAACTTCAATTCAGTTCCCTGAATATGCACCCAATGAAGGGTGACCTGCCTCTCCCCATGGCTATTCTGTTTTGGTGAAGAGTCAGGAATATAGTAAAGATTAATGAATGTTCTAAGGCTCTAATCCAGCCTGTATCGGGGTCTTTGAGGTTTAAAGAATTCTCTGCCTACGTGGGTCTTGGTCTCCTCATGAACTTAGTAAGCCAGGACCCATGAAGCGGGAAGGGAAAACTGTGGCACAGTAAGAATAAGCAGACTTGTGGAGCTGCAAGGCAAGGTTGTCTGGCCTGTAGTCAAGACTGAAGCAGCCAAGGTCAGCTATCTATTCTGGAAATGAGCGAACATGCGGAGGATGAATCATCCCTTTTTAAGGTGAAAGAAAGAACAACAAGAGTGCCAAGTTTAATTCATTTAGAGCATTTATAACATGCAAAATGGACCAAATTGTGGTCTCCCGTCACGTGAGCCAAGGATGAAAATAGAGGTCAAACTTGGAGTCCTAGACACAATAAAGAGTGCCCTCACTCCTGTGCATTCTCAAACAAAAGGATACTTTGCAATGCCAGGTACAAAGACAATCTTCAAGGCAGAAGGCATGGGCGATGAGAGATGCTGGGCTAATTGGGTGGGAGGTAGTGTCATGCCCCATCTCCCAGCTTAATATTCACACTGAGTCTGTTGGTTGTCTCCATGAACATCAGTCTGGCTTCAGAGCTGCCAAGAGCATGGAAACTGATCTGCTGAACATCCGTGGATACATGCTCTCCAACCTCGATTCCAATACCTCCTACTGTGTCCTCATCTTACTTGATCTTTCTTCTGCCTTTGACATGGTCAACCATGCCATCCTGCTCAACCATCTATGTGATAACCTGGGTATCACTGATCAGGCTCTGGCTTGGCTGACCTCCTTCCTCTCTGATCGACCCTCCCAGGTCCAACTTGGGTCCTTCGTCTCCTCTATCTCTATCTCTACCTGTGGTGTACCCCAGGGGTCTAAATTCTCTCCCTGGCTGTTCAACCAATACCTGGCACTTCTTGACCACCGTATTGCCGTTCTCTGCCCCAATTTTCAGTTCTATGCGGATGATACTCAACTCATTTTCAGGCTACCTTCTGCCACCTCTTCTCCTTCTCTCATCTCTGACTGTCTGTCCGCCATCCAGGAGCGGTGAGGCGCCAATGATCTCTGCCTTAATGCCAGTAGGACCAAGATTCTCCTCATCTGCACACCTACTCCCTCCTTTCCTGTCACTCTCTGGCCGGCCTGTCTTGGTCCTCGTCCTGCTCCCACCTGTGAGGCTGGAAACCTAGAGGTCACCTTTGACTCCACACTCTCCTTCTCTCCTCACATCTCTGACGTCTCTAAGAAGTCACACTACCAGCTGCACCTCCTCAGAGGTATTCTTCCTTTCCTCACTTTCCTTCAGAAGCTTACTGTCTCCAGAGCTCTGGCTCTCTGTAGGATGGACTACTGCAACAACCTCTTTCTAAATCTTCCTGCCTCTATGCTCCACCCTCTGCAACTCATCCAAAACAGGACTGCAAGACTTGTCCTTGGCCTAAAGTCAAGGGATCGTTCCTCTCCAGGACTGAAGTCTCTGCACTTGCTCCCAGTGGTGGAGAGGATGAATTCCAAAAGTCCAAAATCCTCTGCATTGTCCACAAGGTCTTCTGCAGCCTGGGACCTCAATACCTTCAACTCTCTCTTCCTAAATATCTTTCTTCTCAAGCTCTTCAGTCATCCGCCTCCAATTCCCTGAGGGTTAGTCGCTTCTCCAAGCAGCGAGTTGGTGGCAGATCTCTTTCCTCTGATGGGGCCTCCCTCTGGAACAGCCTCCCTGCCTCTCCAAAACTTGAGGAGAACCACCTCCGGTTCTGGAAGCACCTCAAGACCTTCCTCTTTGCTTCTGCTTTCACTCCTCCTCTCCCCTGCTAATCTCCTGGCTGGATCTGAAACTGCACTGCTTACCTGCCTACCCTCTGATCTCGGGCCCAGGTCCCCTCCCGGACAGTTGCACACCTGTACTGCCCCTCTAGCAACCCTTGTACTCGGGGACTGTTTCTGTACCCCTACAGCCTCTACTAGCACTTGACACCTGATGTCTGCAGTTACCCTTGCACTTGCCACCAGCTGGCCGCACTTATTATTTATTGTCTTATTTATTTTACAGTTATCCTATGTACTGCACTACCCCTCCCCTTTCCCCATGCACTTTTCCCATTTCCCCTCCCCTGCACATGTGCAATCTCAATGTCACCAGGCCTAGTGGGATTGCAGTCTCCCTCTGTTTCCCCTCCCTTGCCTTGTCGCGCCATGAAAAACTTGTATATAGGCGCGTTATAAATACCATATCATATCATATCTCCTTGTAACTGGGTCTGGGCTTACATGCTGCTAAGTGAACCGAATGTTCCAGACATGGCACAAGATTGCCAACTAATTATAGTAGTCCACATAATGAAGGACCTTATAGGTTGAAAACAAATGAGGAACTGTATCTAATGTTTCTGAAGATTACATGTTTTAGAGGTAGGCATATGTAGTCCACCTGATAGTCGGCAGCAAATCACAATCCTAGTTCGTACAGAAAGTATACTTAGATGTTCCCCTTAGCCATTCCCGACCCTTGATAGGTGTTTCATTATTGCCATGTAGTATGATGTTACTTCTGGCGTATTTTTGATATAAATAGTATGTTGTGTGTAAAGATCACTGAGAGAAAGACTGAGCGTACGTCTGTTGATGTTCGTTGTAAATTCCCTGTTTTAGATAATTGTTATTATAACAGTAATTTTCCATCTAGCTGAGTTGGTTTGGTTATTTGGACCCCGAGTTATTCTATAGGATCCCATCCATTACATACACATTCCCAAAGGGCCCTAATCTCAGTACTCAGGAAATGCTGACCATCATGTCCACATTATGGAAAACCGCCTGACTATAAATACAGTGGGTTTGTGTTCCCAAGTGGTGAAAAAAAAAATCTGAAGGACAACGACAAGGCATATAGGGACTGTGAACTAGATCTACACACTGAAATTCCATTGTTGTACTGCTGCCACCTTCTGAGTTGTGCCCGTTTTGCAATCTGGAGCCAACATGTCAGCTATATGTAATAGCAAATCCTTTTGCCCAACTACTCAACACCACTTAAGATGCACAGTCAAATCACATTTAAAAAAGCAGTTTCTTCATAGAAAAGTGTTCTTTTGGGCCCACTTCTTAAAATTACTTTTGGGTTGTTTTGTTTTGTGAGTTATGGCAATTATTTTACACTTGTTTGGTACATTGAAATGTGCTTTTCAAGTTGTTTTTTTGTTATGTTTTTCTTCCAGTCCAGCCTCTTTTCTTCTGCAGTTGGTGAGCAATTGCAAGTGGATCTCAATCACATGACCTTGAACCCACCCATCTGTCAATCGCTGCTGATCTTTTGGCGCCTTCTTGGTTTGCCACCCTTTTCTTCCCCTATTTAATCAGACTTCCAGCCTCTTTTCTTTTGCAGTTGGTGAGCTGTTGCAAGTAGTTCTATTTCACATTATCTAAACCCCACCCACCCACTAAAGCCTTGCCCTTCCATCTATTAACTGTTAGTTCACAAGCCTTCTCTCACCAAGGCATCCAAAGTGAAGAGCAGTCAAATAAAAGGGCAACATCTGCTTTATCTTTTGAATCCCAGCCATGCCGGTTCTTCATCTGAAACAGTGACTCTTTTACATTCCATCTTATTTACAGGCCACCTCAAGGGAGTGGTAACTTCATCAATTACCTTTATAAATATCTCTCCTGTGTTTCCTACTCTAATAATATCCTGCTTAGAGATTTCAACATCCCAATGTCCCAACCAGCAAAGCACCTATGTGACTCCCTATTCTCTCTGACCGACTCCATGAACCTGAAACAGATCGTACTCTCCCTCACGCGTGACAAAGGTCACATGCTCAACCTAGTCTTCATTTTCTGCCGAATCCTCACATGCTCAAACCCCCTTCCACTCGACTGGACTGACCTTGCTGCAATCCCCCTTCTCATATCATGCACAAGACTGTCCCACAAAGGTCAGGCCAAATGCCCTGTTAATGAGCACCAATCCTGCAAAAATGTCCAGCTGGATACATAAGAGGCAGTATTCAGAACATTCGACACCACAGGGAATGTCTGAGCCCCTCTGGATACATTTAACCACTTTGCCAAAGAAAAAGTGGATGCCCATGCACATCTAAAGTCTAGTCACACCAAATTCAAAGCGTATGCACCCTGGTATACACACCCAAGTTCAGCAAAAATAAAATCTCTATCAGATCCCTTGAAAAGCAGTTGCGAAAGAACCACAGCCTAGAGGGTCTCTCGTCCCTCAAATCCCTGCTTGCCCAAGGCATAGGATCTCTGAGGCTAAATCAGCTTACTATATTTCCACCATTGAAGCAGCGTCTAATGGAGCAAAGCCTTATTTAAAGTGGTGAAGCACTGCTCCAAGCCCATGCCTCTCCGGACATGTCAAGATACAAAAGAGAGATGCAATGGAATAAACAGCTTCTTCAATAACATAATAACAAAATTGATCAAATCAGAGGTAACACCAATTCCTCAAAGCAAGAGAAAGCACCTGGGCATTACCCTCCAGGACACACTTCACCCTCCTCTCTCCTAAGAATCTCTCAGACACACTTGCTTCCCTCATACAAACTACTTACAAGGATGACGTCTTTCCAGCCTCCCTCCTTAAATAACTCACTGTCAAGTACTTAACACAATCCTCAATATTGTGAATGCCATTCTCAGTGAAGGTGCATTCCCAGATTTGATGAAGACAGGTCTCAAATGACCCCTTCTCAAATAACTATTGCTTGACCCAAAAACCTAGCCAACAACAGACCTATCATGAGCCTCCCATTCATCAGACAGCTTCTCAAGAAAGTTGTTGTGACCCAACTACTTGCAGATATCAAACAGCTTGACCTCCTCCATGTTTACCAGTCTGGATTTTGCCCCAAATGCATGACTGAGACTGCAACCATCCAAGTAGTGGACGACACACTCAGAATCAACTGAGACTGGGTAATCATGTCTCCTAGTCTTCTTAGACCGCTCAGATGCATTTTGGCCGAGTTGATCACCAATTACTCCTCTCTCTCCATGCCAACAGCATTAGCTTCTCTGGAACTGTCCTAAAATGGCTTGAATCCTACTTCTCTGGTAGGCACTGGGTTGTACAGATGGTCCAAACATAATGTCAAATTCTTATCTGAAATTGAACGCAACCAAGAATGACTATGTCCTTGTTGGTCCCCCCACCAAACAACAATTCATGCAACACTCGCTGGATGACATGTGCCTGGATGGATTCCTCCCTGCAGAGTAAAGCTCAGCCAAAAGCACATAGTCAAAGAGGGACAAACCACATGGCTACAGATGCACGCACTGCACAAAATAAAACCCTTCATTCCCCAGCGAGTGTTTCATATGGTAGTCCAAGCACTCGCTTGCTCACAAATTGATGGAGGAAATGCCCTCCTTACTGGGCTTCCAGCAACACACCTGCCCCCCTTCAAAGCAGCACACCATGCTTCAGCATGCCTCATTACAGGTGCCCACAAATTGAACGTACCACACCAACATAACACAGGGTTCACTGGCTCTCCCTCCCCACCAACATCATCTTAAAAATATAATGTTTCACCTACAATGCAGTCTCAAACGGGACCAATGTTCTTGTTGGCTAAACTCCACACCTCAGGAGACTCTCTCACCAAACATAGCAAAACTATCAAAAGGTTGGAGTCAAAGCTAGCCCCACAAAGATGAAGAGTTGCAAGCAGTCCTTCCCCAGCCACACCCTGACCATCTAGAACTCAATCCCAGTAGAGGCTGCAAACGCCCCTACCATCATCCACTTCCACAAAACACTCAAAAAGTACCTTCCGGAAGATCAACAATCCCTCCCTCCACCAACAGTACTGTGTTATTGTATGAAATACCAATCCCGATTCCTGCACAATCCTGTTGTAAAGCGCTCTGCTGCTCTTGAGCTTGGTTTGCACTATAAGCAATACAAATAGAAAATAAAGAACTCTGCATATTCTACGTTGCCTGATGTAACTTCTAAAGTATCTCTCTTTTATCTGCATTTATTACACATCTGAATAATCTATTGCTGGTTCTTTATTGAAGTACACCCTACAGTGTGGGATAACATTTTTACATTTAATTCATTTTCATTTGGAGTTCGGTTGCTGTGCTGTAATCCCCTGCATGATGGCTGTTCTGGCCTCTTGCATGCGTTGTACAACATTTCACATGGGCAAGTTCTGTCTACAAGCTATGACTTAATGTCAAATTGACATGTTCTAGGCAGCATTGTTTACCCCTCCTTTTCCCATCTCAACCTGTTTTATGGATTCTGTATGGAAGACAAGTGTAGAGGTATTTGTTTTGCATTCCAACTCATGTACTATGTTAAATGCTCTGCCTAAAGTTCTTCTGACTTTTCTCAAACTGCACAATAGCTAGAAATATCAGCCCAGAAATAATCATCAAGCTTGGGGAGATTTTTGGAACTGGCTCTTTAAGTGCAAAATCCGCCAATGGATCTTTGATTTTCGGATGTCTCTCACAAGGCCTGTCATCTGTTACCAAACCATTGGTAAAGCATACCATACTGGAGGAAAATTTAATAAATATGAGGGTAAGTAAGTGTTATACCGTGTATTATTGAGGTTGGGGATGATGTGGGTTGTTGTACTGCAATATTTAAGAGCTGATGATGTTCATACATGTCAACCATGCCAGTCATTCCTATTTTGCAGGGTAGATTACAAGCAAAACTTTGCTATTTTTCATAACACAGAAACTAACTGAGAACTAATATTCATCTAAATCAAATTGTTGCTGCATTTCTAGCCCCTTAAGTGCTAAGGGTGTGTATGTTTGTCCTGAATACTCATAAAGAATCAATGTTGGCTCTGCCCAATCCCAGAGTCAATTGGTTAGGCTCCTGCATGAGATCATTGACTTAAACAATACAGAATATGACAATAAATCAGTGGTCTAGCTCGAACATCTGATGTCCTCTCAGTATGTGATTAATGTTATGAATTTCAAAGTAAATTAAAAGTCATTTATTGGGCTTAGTTAGTAAAGGATACAAAATTGAGGACAGTGTGAGTCAGGATTTTCATTTTTTCTGGGCTGAGTGGCATGGTGTAGGGTGGTTTGTTCTGCATGTTTATGGCAAATGGGAAAAGAGGACTATAATCCTCCGAATGCACACAAAAAAGCACTGGACCTGCTATCAAGTGTATCGCTACTACAACTTTGCAACTTGAGGGGGTTAAAAATCAGCCTTTCATCTATGTTCTGCTGATTTGCTGTAAGGAACTTATGGTGGCAATGGTAAAGGCAGACACAAGTGATCACAGTTCAAGGGTATTTATTAAACTGTATGAATGGGTAAGAAAAACGCCTAATCTAACCCTAAATCTAAGATGGGAGCAAGCTCTTGTCAAATAAAAAGGGCCTATACCAAAAGAAACTATTGCAAATCATTACCGCTAACTTACACAATAGTGTGGTATTATATTCACCAGAAAAGAAAGAAGTGTTCACAAAATGATAAGTCAGGATGGTATAACTGGGGTCTCCCTTCCCTGTGTTTTTAACACGGGACAAGGCGGAACTCTCGAGCACAGCACACTGCTGGGCTTCTCCAGCACAAGCTTACAGTTTGTTTCCGAAATGTCAGGGCCGTCTGTGGCCAAATCTCTTTTACACCAAGTCTCTTGCCTCAGAGGGCCTGATGTACTATAAACAACAAAACAAAAGTTGTTTTCAGTAATCAACCCATCGGGTGATTTCCCATGGATCCCCCACAATCGGGCACCAATTTCTTTCTAATGCTGGCCTCCCTGAGTCAGGTTCACTACAGCCTTTTGTTCGAGCTACCAGCAACTCAAGAGTCTCAATGTCATTCAAACAATTGTTCATTGTGGACATCCCTCAGCCGGGTTCACACTTGTCAACACAATGCTTATGGGGTGTTACTTTTTGCCCTCATTCACAGACATCCCTCAGCTGGGTTCACATTTGCCAGCTTAGCAGAGTCACTTGTTTGTAACACCTTGTGGGATTCACGTCCATTAGCTTTCCCCAGCCCTGGCAGGCTTTCTCTTAAGCCCCAATCAGGCTTTCTCTTAGCCCCCAGTCAGGATTCACACATTTACTGCTCGCACATCGCTTCTCTCAGCCAGGCGTACATGCCTGTTTCACAACTGTCCTTCATCATGCAAAGTAAGCACAAGACAGAGACCATCGATCGACTGGGCATTTGCATTCTGCCTAACCATTCTGTCAATCTGCAACACTCGTCGTTGATCAAAGTTCCATAATCACTGGCCCCCTCCTTCCATTCTTCTGCTGTTTCGCTGCAGACTGGCCTTGCACAAGTTTCCCTCGACTCACCGGCTGCATTGGTGGCTTCGATCAGGGAACCAAGGTCAAAACCACGACATCTGCTTCACCTCCCCGACTCTTTTTCTAGTGCGGCAGGATGGCGGGCATCTTGAACACCCCACAGGGGTTTCAGCAGCTTTGCCCCGCCTCTCAGGATCTCACTCAGACTCCTCGACACTTTATACAGATCTCCCTCAGTCGGGCTCGAACCCCTTCTTCATGTTTTGTTCAAGGTAATGTTCACATAGAAGAATTCCATCTGCCGGGCTCCAGTCCCCTTTCAAAGATACTTTTTTGGGCTTCCTGTCCCAGAAGGCACTTTGAAGATTTTGCTCCCACTTCACAGTTCCCCAAAATGTCAGTGCATGATTTTGGGAGCTGTGGGAGTAAAACAATTAGGTCTGGGTCTCACCTGCTGCCCCTCATTGAGCTGGGTTTGCCTGTCTGGCCCCGGGGGAGGACTTCTGCTGCGGACCGCCAGGCAATCCCCAGCTGCCCCTGGTCTTGCCTGTTGGAGGTTCTGCAGTCTCCTTTCAGGTAACAGAGCCAGTGTTTGGGCAGTTTTTTTCTCCTCCAGGTCTCCCAGGGTCTCTGCAGCTCGCTAAATTGTTCTCCGGCACCTTCCTGCATCCTTGACTCGCTCAAAGCATGCCTTTGTTTTCCACCTTTTATACTTCCTGGGAGAGGTAATTAGATACAGGTGTGCATAGTTGTGAAGGGAGGCCTGACTTTGCCTTGCCTCATCACTGGGACAGTCTGCTGTTAAAAGGAAGGAGTCTGACTAGGTTTTCTGTCAGTAATCTTTATCCTCCTGATCGTTTTCTTCCTCGTCTCAGTGCTTATATGAAAAGTAGGGGGAGTTGAAAATTAAGTAGATTTTGCACAGTAGGATGGGGAAGAGGTTTGAAAGGAAAGGGGAAACTGCCTCTCACCAAGGGTGCTCCTACCCAACTTCCTGAGGACCTCTCATCCAGTTCATCCTACGCCACTGGTCCACCCCCAGGAACTGGATCCAACACTGATGGCTGGGTCCTGGCCACCTGGATGACAAATACGTGGGGATCACTACGCGAGACACCCTCTGTTTTCTCACATATGAACTGTTTATTTACAGTAGAGTAATGGTGTATTTTTGTGAAAGTTGAAGGGAGCTGGTCCACTGAGGGTGGCATTGCTGTAATCAGGCCTGTAACCAGAGAGGGTACAAACAATGCCTTAACATGTGTGCAGAGTTGTTATGCATTGTTTTAGTATGTGTGTACTGTTCAGAAATGGTGTGCTTCTGTCATGTTCTCGGCCGTCACCTTTGATCTAGGATCTTAAGAATAAGATGTTTATGCTGCATGTGAAGCAGTGGCTTGATGCAGATGAGCACTTCATAGCCATGGTTTGGATGGATGAGATATCCAACATGGTTGAGCTCTTCAATAGGATGACGGATCTAAGTAATAGGCACATGGAGTACCCAGTAAAGGTCAATGTCTGTGTGGCATCTCCAAATGTGGACCTGGCACCATAGTCATAATGGACACAGCCTTCTTCAAGATGCACATTTCCTGTGGGGCACAGGATCCACACCTGGCCTTTTTTTATCCACAGGAAAATAAATGTTTCAGTGGGTGCAACTTAAGGGATATTTGAAGTTGTCTCATAAACCATTGAGATAATCAGTAGCATCATTAACTTTTGGTCTTGTGACAGATTATTAACTGGTGAATTATTAAAATGATACAGGCAATTCCATCTCAGGAAAGGGCATCTGATAATCAGTTTTCCATTTCATAAGCTACATGACAAAAGCATAGTGCCCACCTGTTCCCTAGTGGATCAGTATCCTGATCTGAAGCATCTGCTCTCCAGTGTAACAGAGCAGGTTCAGGGGTCACAGGTGCCCATTTGATGGCTGCTATGACAGTAAAGTTACTGTAGTGCAGGGGCTTCATTTGCAATATGCACCCATGATCCAAAACTACATAATTATGAGTCTACTGCCTGGGGGGGGGCATGTTAAATTTTAAATATAACCCATGCACCCAAATCATAGTAAACCGATCATGGTTAACACAATGAAAGTTCTCAAAAACCGAAAGGGTGGTGCCTGACCTGTGATAGGTCAATTCCGATCGGATAGCAGGGTGTGGGTACCTCTAGCACTGAGGCCCCCTCAAACTCAAAAAACAGGGGTTGTTTTCAGTGTGGAGATTTGAAACATAGAATTGCTGATCCGTCGGCCAAGTGGAAACACAAGAAGGAGGCCACAGCCAGCGTGGACATGTTAACAGATTCATTCCCGCAGGCCATGGAGAGGCCAAAGGTTCCCCCATTCTGAATGTGAACAGTACTGCTTCCTTTAAGGGGGCCCCAGTTCCCACTAAGACTTTCTGGACTGTGTCTCCAGGAACAGGGAAAAGTGTCCCACCTTAAGTGTCAGTGCTGCTAGTGTTACAGCTTTCAGGAAACTTGTGAAGGCAGGACAATACACCCCAAGACAAAACCCACAGGTAAGAAGGTTTGACGTCTCAGTTACTGTTCCTTAAAAATGGATGGGCTTAGTTGGAGGGCCGCACCCTCTCTGCACAGTATGGCTGCGAAGAATTCCAATCCAGTAGGGTGTCTGCTGAGTAATGACCTCCCCGACCCAGACATAGGGCCTCATTACGACTTTGGAGGCAGCCATGACCTTAATAAGGGCATGGCTGCCTCCAAAAGCGTGTCCGGGTTCCCTGAATGGGGAAATACCAGGCCATTCTGACTTTGGAGGGCCCGGCATTTTCTCCTTCAGGGAACCCGGACCCAGTCCTTCCCCATTCCTAATCGAGCCCCCATAGGGCACATTGTTAGCTCCCTGGTCCCCTTGCAGGACAGACTCTGGAACCTCTGTAGAGGAGGTCCCAAGCATGGCCTGCACCCCTGCCCCCCAGTTTGAGGTACCAGGAGCATACTCGCCAAGAAAGGTGACGTATGAAGAGCAAATGAACCAACAGAGAGCCGCGCTGGGACTCTGCCCAGTGTACATCAGAAGAGCCGTACCTGTTGAAGCACCCATAACCAGACAGCCATGGGCTGCACGATACCCTCTTAAGCAACCATATCAACAGCTGAGACAAAATGAAGAGTACCTACAGACGGTCCACAAAGAGACCCAAAGAACCTTAGTGGAGGGCCAGTGGAAATGACACAAGGGCCTGGACAGATGCGCGAATGAACAAAACCGACTAACAAGGATAGCACGCAAGTGCGAGCAGCTATGAAAGTAGATGGAATGGACACAGGAAGAGAGACAATGTTGAACGTAAGGAGACGTTGCTATGAGACAAAATGGAAGAAACCGACCAGTTAACGCGTGTAAACAGGCTTGGAACGCAAGAAGCTAAGAAAACAATACTGCTTGCAATGCTTAGTAGACGAATAGAGCGGCAAGCGCCAACCATATATTTACCTCAATAAGGCACATTATACAAGTGCGACTCCATTTTCTTAAGCAGAAGTATGCCCAGGCGGCCAGAGGCCTACTAGGCCAGGTTTAATATTCCAGCTGAAGCCAGAAAGGAGAGCGGAATCGAAAGTCAACAAAGAACAGCTCATGCCTGGGAAGTCGAGGTCAACCCAAGGAAAGGGGGAGAGCGGAAACGCTGGAGAATCGAAATTTCAGAGCATACCAGCCTGCCCCGTGAAGGTCAAGATAAGAGGGCCCAGGCAGGTGGCGAGGCTGAACAAAGAATCAAATATACGAAAAGAAGGAAAATGAAGCAGATTCACGGTGAACAGACAGGTGACCAGCCAAGGGCAAAGAGGTACCAACGTCTGATGTCACCCAGAACCCGAGGATGCCATAACTTTTCCCGATAAGAACTACAGTTCGAGGCCATCCTAAGCCAACTAATTGACACATAGCCCTAAAGGTACTGATTGAAAGAAGGGAGGCAGGGAGAATTCTGGGGCACTCCGCATCTGGGTGTCCATTCTGCATGCTGCTAATTTAAGTGGAGATTTATGTCTAGGGGTGTAAACCACCCAATCACAATGGACCAAATAATCTAGGGTCCTATAGCTTGAAGAACCAATAAGACGTCATAGTTGTAGTGACGTCTATCACGAGTGATGTAGTGGTATGGGGGTAGATGCCCACCCGATAAGAGTTATCCAATCCGCATGCTCTGTTACCATATACAGCACCTATACTTAAGTTACCTTTCCTAACCAATTACATTGCATGACGAAGTTGTAGAGGCAGACATCAGTGATGACGAGTTTTATATATAAAAGTTGCTGTTTGACTGAAGTTCGAGGAAGTTGGGGCGAGACAGGTGATCGCAACAATGCTGATTTCCAGTTGTTTCCCTGTTTGATGTACTTGTCATTAAACGGACTTCCCTTTGCCAAATTACTGAGTCCTCATTATTGAGTCGTGTTGGAGTAAGTGAATCCTGCACCCACATTCCTCACATGGTGCAGCTATCTCGTCTTAAAGGTACTCGAGGGTCAGCACTGATCTATGGGCCTGTCAGTGGAAAAAAACGCCCTCATGTACACTTAGTATCATGAGGATGGTTTCGGCCATCGATTATTAATTATCGATTATATAGTTTTAAGACACCTATAGACCGACGGCACAAATTAACTCTAGGCCTTTGGCAATATCACAAGTCCTTTCGCCATTCCGGCTGAGTAGACTGAGGAGCTTCCCGTGGACAATGTTAGTGTAAGTCCCTAAAATCTTCAGTGGGTCTGAAGGAACCTGCCTTTCCCAGCATAACCCTTCTCATTCCCACGGGCAGCCAATCGGACGAAAAGACAGCAAGAGGCTGAAGAGGAAGGGGCAGTGATCCCGAGGCTCCAGAGAGGAAAAGATGCGAGCGGTGATTAAAACAATAGACTTGTTACTTTGGCCAATGTCTTGTAGGCATTAGAACAAGCAAGGGAAAGGTAACGAGGTGGCAGAGAAAAAATAAAATAGTCAGAAATAGAGAACGCTGTATATATATAAGGGGTAGTGACTCGAGCATAAGAGATAAAAAGTAGTTCCCGGGGGTGCACCCGAGAGAAAAACAAATGATTTCCGGTGGGGAGGGCAACCGAGAGAAAAACGAGAGGATACCTGGGTGGCACCTGAGATAAAAACGAAAGGATTTGCCTTGTTCCTGCGCTTTAATACAGCGGTCAGAAGAAGCGTGAACTCATAGCCCACATAATGAGGCACAATTAGACTACGGTGACGGTTAAAGATGCATCAAAGGACTTCGTTTAAACCCCATGACGGGGTATTGATTAGAAGGCAGGTATATGTATGACCAGCTGGTGTCAGTCTATTCTGTCAAGTGTCTGTCATATGTGTTCTGTCATACGTCAAATGTAAAAGTACTGTATTGTTGATTGTTTGAAATGAAATTTGGTTTTACGCGATTCCGTAACTAAGAGGGAATAGCCAATGAGTTGATGGTCTTGAGTAAATTGATAGTATACATTTTGGTGGGAAAAGAGTAGATTGGAGCTCGCGTATTTGGTGCTCGCTCATACTATTGGTAGGATAAAACTTGCATAAATTTGGTGGTGACGAAATTGAAAATGGAGGAGGTTAACCCACTTGTGCATCTGTGTAAACAGTTACCCAAACACGCACCTAAACTTAAAAAGTACAGCACTGAGTGGGTTAAGGGTACCGCCCACAAGATGTTTATGCCTTGGCCACAAAATGGATCCCTATCAAAAGCCGTTTTACAACATATGATGACTTACTTGCATGCCACATACACAGGCAAAAAACTAGAAAAATGCCTCACTGTTCTAGAACTATGGAAGATTTTCAAACAGACGAAGGAGGAAGAACCGCCCGCAGACTGGATACTAAACGTATACACTCAGCGGGGTGAGATGCCTACCGCGCCACCAGCCCCGCCTGAGCCAGTCATTGAGGGAAGCAAGTCAGAGGGGCTCTACCCGCTAAGAGAACTTAAGGCAGCCACAGGGTATAGCAATCC
Source organism: Ambystoma mexicanum (assembly GCF_040938575.1). Taxonomy (NCBI): domain Eukaryota; kingdom Metazoa; phylum Chordata; class Amphibia; order Caudata; family Ambystomatidae; genus Ambystoma; species Ambystoma mexicanum. Next base: position 1,210,819,519 of record NC_090937.1, read on the forward strand.
CACATACGAGTCGCCTACATACAGTAGTGACAACAATAAAGAAAAGGAACAGGAAAGCAATCTTACCTCTGCAGTCCCAAGGGACAAGGAGAGACGCGAAGATGAAAGGAAGGACCAGGCACAGATTAGTGCACCTCTCGCTAAGGAGAGAGAGGGAAAGAAATGGAAGGGAAACAAAGGTAGAACCGATGAGATAACATTCGCAAAAGACAAATGGATGGGAGGACAGATATTGTTGAAACTAGATGGAAAAGGAAGTGATGGTGTGAGACCGAGAGAGAGGTCCGATGAGACGCAAAGGAGGGAGAGAGAAAAAGAGATGGAAATAAGAGACGAAAGGATAAGAGGAAGGATAGGCTGTGAGAACAACTATATCGCAAAGAGCAAGAGAAACAGCTCGATTGCAAACAGAAGGCAGCCTTTGACCAGCACAAACAGAATAAGCAAAGGTTGGAAGAAGAGCAAAGGGTACGTGAGAAGAGAGTGAAGAGAAGAGAAGATGAGGAAATTATAAGGGCAAAGCAAAGTAGAAACAAAAGGATGAGGGAAGTAGGTAAGGCTAGAGAAGAAGCGAGGAAGCGCAAGGAAATAGATGAGGAAGTAGAACATAAGCGCAGACAGAGGGCATGGGATCTTGAATATTTGGACCGGGAAGTTAAAAAACCCAATCCTGTTGTAGAATGGGAAGACATAGAAGAATTATTTCCTGTGAACGACCCGGTGCAAGGTACAAGTGGGACAAATATTGAAGATGACTTCGACACCAGAAGCATCAGGGAAACGATCGATAAAATATATGATGAGATGGGGCTGGAACAAATTTCCCAAGGGGGAAGGGAAGACGAGCGATTGGAATGCACTCAGCTGTATGACACTGAGGATGTCATTCAAAGTAGTGGGAGCAGGGCACTGTCCCTAGACAGGCTGGAGATTGGGCAGAACGAAGAAGATGCAAGGAGTTGTGTAAACTGTGAGTATTCAGAATCTGACTCCGGTGGGGAAACGGAAGATGAGGCACACGAAGAAGGGAGACGGTGCGAAAAGTGGCTCCCAAGGGACCGAGGGGTAAGATGATCACACGCCAGCGAGTCTGCAACTAGGACACCGAAGTCAGCCGCACAGTCCAGCCAACATGAAGGAACACCCCACGGTCAGAGGGGGGCGTCAGCACCTGCATATGCAGACAGATTGAGGGCATTGCCAGGTAGACGGCAAGGCGGGAATGCCACCCCAGCGGTAGACAGGAGAGCTATGGGAAGAGAGAAGGAAGACTGTGCATTCCAATTCCCACTGCTAGAAAAGGGAGGAGCAAGACCACAATATATTCCATGGCCACACATGGATCGAGAAAACCTGAAAAACAAGCTTCCAATGCTGACTTCGGGAGCGGGAAGTGGATGCATGAGTTAGAGAAAATGACAGGGGGTGTCACCTTAGCTATAGGGGACATTAATGGCCTCCTGATCCCCATACTCGGTGAAAGAGCAGACGATGTATGGAAGCATGCAGGGTACCCTAGGGTAACCATAATTAACACCTCCCATGACGGAGCGCCATTTAACAATTGTAGAGCAGCAGTGTGGAAAGCGCTACGAACGCTATGCCCAGACACTTCTGATATGATTTCTATAATGACTCAAAAAATTAAAGAATCAGAGGATCCGTTGATTTATATCCAGAATTTTCAAGACGGGTGGGTGCTCGAAACGCATGAGTCTTGGATGAAATCTATCCCTGTTTTCTACCACATATTGTGTCAAGGGTTGCCCGAACCGGTGCAAAAACAGCTCAATAAATTAGTGGGTGTTGAAGCTAAACCTTGGGCCGAAATACACTACTGTAGATTGTTACAAGAAAAAAAATGAAAAAAGGAGGTAACTCGTAAGGGCGAGGAGGCGAAACTGGTGCAAAAGAAACTCTCAAAGTATGCTCTCGAGGGAGCCATGTTGACGAGCCCAGCTGAACCAAGCACACAATCAACAGCTAACCCATCCCAGAATAACCAGGGTAGCGCAGGATTTTACCCGAGGGGTAGGGGATTCGGAGGAAGAGGATGGCAGAGTAACCAGGGAGGGTTTTGATGTAACCAGGGACGTTTTCAGACCAACCAAGGTGGATTTCAAAACGCGCAGATGGGCAGTCCAGATACGCCAGATGGACAGATGGCCCGACCACCGCCAGTGTGTTGGCTGTGTGGAATGACAGGACATGTGGCGCGTGTGTGCAGATCCCGAGGCATGTGGCAGAACGGGCAAGGAATGGGAACAGGCATGGTGAATCAGCTTGCCGTCCCACAACAAGGCGGTGCACAGAATCACACAGTGCAGCAAAGTGCGCAGCAAGGGGTTCAACCCTCGAACGGGGAACTTGCCACAGGGACAATCCCAACAGGCACTGCCGCAAATGCCTCAGGGCACTAACTCCGGAGGGGGAGCCAACCCTGGAAATGGGGGAAATCCAAAAGTATACAATGGGCCGAACTTATACATGAAATAGGACAGCTCACGGGGGACTCTGATGTGCTCTATCCTATCAGTGACACCAGACCCTAATAGGGAAGCTAGGTTGAATGTCATCATAGGGGGTAAAGAATATTCCTTCTTAGTTGACATGGGTGCAACACACTCGTGCATACGAGAAGGCAAGTTTTCCTTGTCCGGTGAGGCCATAGATACTCAGAGTTTCATGGGAGCTCACAGTAGAGTTCCCTTTACGGATAATCTCCCAGTCTCTGTAGGAGAGTGCGAAATGAATGTGTCCTTATTGTAATTCATGTCAGACCCTAGTAAACATCCTGTGTCGAGACTTGATGACAAAGTTGAATATGACAATCTCGTTTACCGAGAATGGTATAGTGTGCTCCACTCCAGGAATGCATTATTCAAACGTGTGCGAAATGATTTGAGCATACTCAGGACGTATAGCCATGAGAGCTATACCGTTAAAGCCAGAAGTCTTCGCATATGGCGTGAGCGTGCTCATGGCGGGATTGCCAGGCCTCACAGATAGAACTATGAGGACACCTGATGAGTTCCTATTCAGACCAAGAATACAGATGCATGAAGAAGAGGGACAAGTATTTCCCTTAATGATACAATCTTCCACAGTGCGAGGGAAAGTGGTATTGGTCGAAGGATAAGATGACAAAGGTAGACAATGGTATGCGATTATCGCCATCGAAGAAGGGTATCGAGTGACTGACGTCACCGATGACGATCTGTTCGAAGAACACCATGACCTAGAAGAGACAAGGGTGGAAGTGAGTCTCATATTTTGGGTCAAAATGATAAAACGGGTGGTGCCACAGAGAATGATGTTTGCACTGATACGTCCAGAATACTTTAAAGATGACATGCCCAAGTACCTGTCACAGTATGGACTACAGGGCCCTATGATGTAGGCCTCCTTAAGGGGGCAGGTGAAGTAAAAATTAAACTGAAACCAGGAGCAATTTTACCAAGACCTCGACAATATCCCATGTCCAGAGAAGCGGATGAAGGGATCGCGAAGACAATTGCCGCCATGATGGAGAAGGGCATCCTAGTGATGTCAGAATCACCTTGCAACACGGTAATCTACCCTGTCAAGAAATCGAAGGGGTTTAATCCAATATTTAAGGGCATTAAACGATATTGTTGAAGCTGAGTTCCCTCTAGTCCCGAATCCATCTACAATCCTATGTAACACACCCACTGAGGCAAAATATTTCACAGTGATTGACTTGAAAAATGCATTTTTCTCAATCCCATTACACCGTGACTCACAAGATCTGACGTCATTTACTTTCACACAAATGCACCTGAAAATGCATGAGGTTGCCACAGGGATATTGTGAATCCCCATCCATCTTCAACAGAGTCCTGCAAATGGACCTAAGCAATATTGCGGTAGACAGTGTTGTTTTGCAGTATGTGGATGACATTCTGATCTGCAGCATCACTGAGGAACAATGCAGCTACTGACTATCTTGGCTGAGAAAGGATATAAAGTTGATAAGGAAAAGTTACAATACTGTCAACAAGAGGTGCTGTACATAGGCCAGCTGATCTAACATGAAGAGAAAAAGGTAACCCCGGAAAGGGCTGAAGCTATCATGAACACGGCTAAGCCGCTTATGATAAAACAAATGCAAAGCTTCTTAGGCCTGCGCAATTATGTCAGAGCATGGGTCTTCGACTAAAGCTCGTATACCAAGCCCTTGCTTCAAACCCTAAAGAAGGCCCAGGCGATAAAAGAGAAAATCGAATGGACTGAGGCAATGGAGAAGGGGTTTGCAGAACTCAAGGGGGCGATTTGTAAGGCCCCAGTTCTCGGGATTCCTAATTATGCAGAGGAATTCTACCTGTTCTCACATACCGATGGCAATTATATGACGTGAGTGCTCTCTCAGTGAACCTCGCTGGGGTACAAGCCCCTAGCGTATTACAGCGGGAGTCTGGACCCGGTCATGAGAGGCACTTCCCATGTGTAAAAAATCTAGCTGCCGCTGCGTTCGCCATTGAGAAGGCATCATCCATTGTAATGGGGTGCTCCATGACTTTGTACGTCGAACACTCATTATTCGCCATACTAGAGAAACCAAAGGGCACGCTGACATCGCAGAGAGAATCCGCATATGAGGTGATCATCTCTAACCCATCTATCAAAATAGTTCGATGTAAAACAGTAAACCCAGCTACGTTCATAGCTGAGCCAGTCACAGAGGGAGAACCTGTACATGACTGTGCGAATTATGAGGAATTCTATGATGAAATCCCCAGGGTAAAGTAAAATGCCCTGGCAGGTGGTGAGATCGTGTTCATTGATGGTTCATTAAGAATCGACCAAGAGGATGGACAAAGATACACAGGCGTGGCCGTGGTGAAACACCTAGCGAATGCAGAGATTCAGATACTGGTCAGTGCGCAAATACCATCCCACTATTCAGCACAAGCTGCAGAACTAGTGGCACTAATACTCGCCATTGAGAATCATGCAGACCAGGAAGTAACGGTGTACAGTGACTCCGCCTATGTGACATCTACTGTGCACGTAGGCTTAGTACGTTGGAAAAGGTGGGTCTACCTCCGGGTGGACTGCACGCCAGTGCAGCATGCATCCTTATTGGTCAGGCTGATAAAAGCACTACAGATCCCAGTGGGCATAGCGGTCTTGAAATGCGCCGGCCACACCAAAGGGACGGATTTCGTGTTGCGTGGAAATCATGAAGCTGACACGGAAGCCAAGCGTATGGCATATAAGAGTGAAACAATAATGGATGTGGAGGTGGTACGTACCCATGAAAGGATGATAGTAGCACGAGCCACACCCGAGGCATATAGCACCATGGGGCAGACTCAGCTGATGGAGCTCCAGGGGGAGGCACCGCAAGAGGAAAAGAATGTATGGAAGCGTTGAGGGTGCTCTTTAAGCCCCTCTGACGGATTGTGGAGGCAAGACAGCACTGGTAAACCAGTAATGCCTGTTTCCCTACTGAAGGTAGCATTGGAGCAATTACACTACCCTATACATATGACAAAAGGAAATCTCGCTGCAACGCTCGCAGAAGACTGATTTACACCGAATTTAGCAGAGCATGTTGCATTTTTCATGGTGAACTGCACTATCTGCCAGCAATTCACCGCTGGGCACACATTAAAAGTAATGAGAGGAGTTATTCCCCCGGCCCAATGGGCCATTCCAGCACTTGTATATCAACTATGTCGACATGATTCAAGTGTGCAATGGGTACAGGTTTTTAATTGTAGTGGTGTGTCCATTCTCTAGATGGATAGAAGCAGGTCCCTGTACACACTCAGACTCTACCTGTGCTGCCAAATTTCTGGTGAGGGAAGTGTTCCCTATATGGGGGGTGGGCGAGGTAATGAGGTCAGATAATGGGGCTCACTTTGTCAATTCAGTGTTCGAGCAAATCACCTTGTTGCTTGGTGTAAAGCACAAGTTCTCGTCGGCGTATCATTCGGAGGGGAATGGCATATGTGAGAGGCTCAACATCTTGCTAAAATAGAGAATAGCCAAGTTGAAGCTCACATTAAAAAAGGGATGGCTGCACTGTCTACCACTGGCATTGTATGCACTTCAGAACCAACCGGGTTCCGACCATCATCTCACGGTTGCACGAGATAGTCACGGGCAGAAGAATGAGGACCCCTCTTACCCCCCGAGATAGAGCTAGATGTGATGCCCAGCCAACAAAAGAGGTCTTGGGGACAGAGATACAGGATTACTTGAACTGTATGACATCCAGCGTCTCTGTCATTTCAGGCCAGCTGCAGCGATGGAGAAAAGGGTGCAGCGCAGCACAATACACAACAGGAAGGGCTGAAACAGACACCACGCAAAGTCTACGTGCGCCCCTCGTCTTCCCTGGTGATGCTGTACTTATAAGGAACTTTACAAAGAAAAGGTGGGACGAGCCACGATTCAATGGCCCTTTCATCGTGGAAGACTGCACCCAATCAGCTGTCAACCTTCAGGCAAGAAGGGCATGGCTCTTCCTAAACGACATTAAACCATATATAGGGGAAAGCCCTCCATCTGCATCTAACCGCGAAGAAACCACAGACATCGGGGAAGAACATCAGCACATGCATACAAGATCCATGGCGAGGAAGAAGGACGCGTGAGCAGCAAAATAAAGGCAAAAGAACTCTGTTTTAAATTGTGGTGTTGAAACAAGACATTTTCTCAAACTAAGAGAAAGGTGATAAAGAACAATAATAAGGACACTGTGTGCATCACAGTTGCAGGGTGAAGAAGAGAACTACACATACAAAGCCACACCAATATTGATAAAATTAACTTTTGAAATCACGTCACGCTCAAGTAGTATAAAGAATCAAGACTCTGATAGACCGCAAATAAGACATTTCTGAGAGCGTACACAGCATAACAGAGCATCCTGAAGCAACCAGTGTCGAGACTTTGTTTACAGAACTTATGGTATCTCCCAGCAGAAATCTCAAGTGGGATGTGCTCACATATTTCCAGTTGGTGGTGATATCATATCCATCACTCGTGGGGAGAGGAACCAGTCTCACAGACTTTATTCAAGATGCTGCTAACAAGAAAGTAATCTGACAACTGCTGACTGTCATCGTGGAAGCCTTCGCCAAGCTACCAGAGCACAGCGAAAAGGACACAAATGCTTCCACCACCGGTAGACATTGATGAACTCACCTTCACACTGTTCTTTCAAATAATCGAGAAGTGTCCGGCACTTGTTGGAAGAACCACGGACACACGCACTTTCATCAGAGACCCAAGAAACCTAGCACAATTGAACCAGCTGTGGACTAAACTAAAGTACCTAGTGGCAATCCAAAGTGCAGAGACTAAAAGAGTCAAAAGAAAAGCTTGTGATCAGGACCCAGCAAAACCGGACAAATGTCCCTATCGCCCGAGGACACCCAGCTGGCCCATAATGTCTTATTCAGACTAGTCACAGACTATACGGAAATGGTGGAAAGGCTCTTTTTCGCCATGGGACAGATCGAGATGAGCAGAAACGAGAACTACACCATCTGATTTTTCTTTTTCACCTTTTCTTCTATTTTTTCCTTATTTTTATTCTTATTTACCATGTTTACTTTTATTTTTACGACATTTTATTTTTGCGTGATTTTTAGCGGTTCCATCTTTTCATTCCTTCGCATCGAACAAGTTCCAGCATGTCCTCAGGACCACGGCAAATTCGAGGAGTGCACTGGGACTTTACCTACTATAGACACTATAGATATGCATAATTAATGTGTCGTACCAAAGATGCTAGCCTAACCTTTTTCCATAGTCTAGCAAAGGAACTGTACTCCATACCCAGAGACTACTGTCATCACTCGTAAGAGGGGGAACACTCGAGAAGCACTCGTCACTTTAGTAATTCACAAACTCTTGTGCAGCAAAATCAGAGTAATAAAAAGAAGTAAACGCTGAAAATAGACTTATGTTCGAGATGGGGGCCCGGAACAGTAATTTGGGTTTACCGCCGACAGAGGGACGCCCCGCTTCCCTGGAAGGAAATGCTGCCAACTATCTTACAAGTCTATAATGTGTATATGCTTAGTAATTATCATTGTGTTTCTGTCTTTGACTATCAGAACTGCATTTTTTATTGGTGCACGAAGCGTCCCAATTTCAGTGCACCCGCCTGATAATGAACGCCTGGGTCCAATGAAAGCACCCAGACCCTATATAGTTATCCCAGTTCCAAGGAAAGCTGATGGTGAAGTTAATTAACTAAAATTGCATGTAATTAGTAGTGGTACATACACTCGAGGTGATGAATGAAGAGAAAAGATGGAGACAGGGTCAGCACGGAGTGAATGAGAATGTAGCGCTGACCACTGCACGCATGCACACACTGAATGCGCATGAACAAGAGCAAGTGTCAAGGAGGAAGCGCTTGAGGGCTGCAGTCCTGAGGCTTTCTCCACCAGAGGGTGCAAGAGACGGTCCAACCGGTAACTCCCCATACAAACCTGAAGTTGCTTGAGGTGCGTAATCTTGCAAGAGAGGGCTCAGGGCTGATGTGACTTTTGTTTTAGCACTAGGTTCTGTGATCTTAGGTTTGCATAATGGCATAGAAAACAAACCTGAGGTGGTGGATGGGTAGCTTTAAGCCTGAAGGGCAGACCAGTACTGAGCGAGTCGTCTTCAGCTAGCGTCCCAGGTCAGACTGATTTTATTATTTCCTGGGACAGCAGAACTGTTCCCCACTAGCAGATCAGTTACAGAATACCATGGAACAGTTACAGGACGGAAGTCCTCGACCAAACCAACAAGATGAACAGGTGGAGAGCGAAAGCCCAGGCAAGGCCCAAAAACAGGAGCATTCCTCAGTTGGGGAATGAAAGAGTGCGGTCTCACTGGTATAGACAAGTGCAGGCATAAAGTCCCCTGAGTCTTGTGAGAGTGGACTCAGTGGGTGACTGTGATCAGAGTTGCCTACTCTTGTAGAAAAGCACCTTACAAGGTGGACAAAGACATTTCAGACCTGAATGGCCCGGCAGAACTGAGTGAGATATCTTCAACTGCAGTCCCAATTCAGGCTGACTTTTGCCTAGGTGCAGGGGATTTGTCCCAACCTGTTGCTCTGTTCTGGCAGAAAGAGGGAGAAGTGCAGGCAGATATCTTGACACGCTCTAAAATAAAATAAAAAAAAAACAGCGCAGAGCGACAGCCCTGAACTCTTCCAAAACCCAGAGCTGATGCAAAGTGAAAGAAACAAATGGATCAATTGTGAAAGCCATATGGCACCAAAAATAGGTAAATTCTAAGAAAAATGGAAAGGAATGACAAGGTTTTGAAAACTCAACCTAACAGAATCCTACTATTAGCTAGAGCTACACGGTATGACAAACATTATCACTGCCCTTTTAAAGAATGTAGGAATTAAGTGTTAGACATGCCTCAACATTGCAATACTTTCTGTAAAAGAACAGAAGTAGCTACAAAGGAACTCACAGAGAAAACACAAATGCTAATGGATCATCTTTTCCCATTCATAGTCAGAGCTAAGAAACTACACGAGGAGCTGAAAACTAGAACTACAGTGACTATAGCAGCAAGCACACCAGCTCCAACGTAAGAAACACGCACCTGGCCCACGACACAGCCACGTGTTGGGAAGTTGGTAAGCCAATGGTGATTAGAGGAAGTCTATAAAAGACTACAAAAGGGAAGGAAAGTTAATACAAAACCTTCTCCTACCAAAGTGACACAGCCAAGGCAACCTGCTCCACCGAGACACCCAGAGTGGAAAAGCAGCACAGACGCATTTAAAGACATAATAGTCATAGCAAACTACAGAAGAACACTGAGAATCAAGAGAAGCCCGCATGAAGATAACAACAAACTCAACGATTACCTGGACAGCACAGCCCATCTTGGAAATAACATATGGTATCAGCACATGAAGGCAGTAGGACGAAGAAAATCAGAAGGAGAATGCTTTGTCTGTGCACTCCTATCGTACAGCATGGGAAAATCCAAGATCTTAGTGGCTGTAGAAATTGATGACCCCACAGCACACTGTATGTCACACGTAGCAATGTGCAACACCAGAGGACAATTTATGGGAAGAGACACCTCACAGATATGGGCCAACAAAAAAGATTACCCAGATGAAGATGGCTACGTACAGCACATTAAAACAAGAAACAGGGCGCACACCAGGAATCACGTGATCAGATACGAGAATGCTGAAGTTAAAGGATCAGGAACAAGATGGGAAATAAACCCGAGACTGAACGTTCAAGGAAAAACTGCAGATGAGGCTCAAATTTTGAAGAACAGAGGTCAAATGCAGATCTGGGGAACAGTAGTTTCCCCTTATGGATGGGAAGAAGGAGTAGTAATCTGCCGAGCTTGGATGGTCCTTGGAGCCTGCCAAGAAGCAATAGAGAACTCACAGATGTTATGCAATCCTCTATGGCCAAAATTGGTAAAGCTGCTGACATGGGTCGAAGACAGAGGAGGACCCCTGCAAATAGTACCACTGGAAAGCCCAAAACTATGCTTCAGAACTAACGGCACGAGGAAGATGGGAGAAAATGTAAACTGCGGACGAATCTTTGAAGCCCAAGGAATTACACAAGGAACCTCAGACCATTACTGGACGTGTGGATCCAAGGTATATATAAGACTACCGAAGAACTGGGGAGGCCAGTCCAGGCATAAAGTCCCCTGAGTCTTGTGAGAGTGGACTCAGTGGGTGACTGTGATCAGAGTTGCGTACTGTTATAGAAAAGCACCTTAGAAGGTGGAGAAAGAAGTTTCAGACCTGAAATGCCTGGCAGAACTGTGTGAGATATCTTCAACTGCAGTCCCAATTCAGGCTGACTTTTTCCTAGGTGCAGGGGATTTGTCCCAACCTGTTGGTCTGTTCTGGCAGAAAGAGGGAGAGGTGCAGGCAGATGTGTTGACAAGCTCTAAAATAAAATTTTAAAAAATCAGGGCAGAACGACAGCCCTGAACTCTTCCAAAACCCAGGGCTGATGCAAAGTGAAAGAAACAAATTGATCAATTGTGAAAGCCATATGGCACCAAAAATAGGTGAATTCGAAGAAAAATGGAAAGGAAAGACAAGGTTTTGAAAATTCAACCTAACAGAATGCTACTATTAGCTAGAGCTACACGGTATGACAAACATTATCACTGCCCTTTTAACAAATGTAGGAATTAAGTGTTAGACATGCCTCAACATTGCACTACTTCCTGTAGCATAGGTGTTGTTGAATGCAATCTAAGTTCTTCCCAGGATCTCACAGGAATCAAACATATAATTCATGTGTAGAACTTCACAGTTTGTTCATATAGTGCATAAACACAAGCTGAAGGTTGTGTTTCTTATAATCTACAAATTAAATTACAGAACAAAGAGAGGACATATTAGTCGCACATTATATAGTATTCTGTTAATTCTACACCCACATTCAGAATGGAGGAACATACAGCTAGAATAAAACTCATTTTGATACATGTATTTTGACATGGATTCATCTATTTCTCCGATTCATTTTTAAATGTTTTTACAACCAGAGCAAACAAAAGATGTGGTTAGTCAAGAGCCTCTAATGAAGACTGAGCTCAAATCCTAGGGTCAGTGCATTTTTAAAATGTGTGATCTTGGGAAAATAATGTTCTCTTACTGTACCTCATCTCCCAAAATGTGTTAGTCCATAGAAATACCTCGGCACTCACTCCAAGTATGGTGGTCTGGAAATGAGGGTGCTGTTTGCAACGTACTAGCACCCTTTCCGGACAGCCATACTTCGCGAATGCCGGTCGGGGTCACAGATCCCCCGAGACCTGACCTGCTGGGTTTTCTGGACCCTACTGGCATGTCTCTCTCTGAAGCACCTGCACCCATAGCAAAGGTTCCAGTGCTTGAGTGACCCCATCTCAATGGACATGGGGATTTACAGTTTCCACCACCTTCCGTAATATCCCAGTGGCATTAGGAAGACAGGCAGCAGAAACAGTGTTATGGGGATGTCGGTAACCCGACGCCTATGAGTGGGTTTTCCAGCAACCCAGTAATGAGACCAATGGCCTCATTTTAATTTGGCTGATCTGGAAATAAAGTACCATTAATAACGTGAACCAACACTTTTTGAGACCGGCCAACTTAGTTGGGTGGTAGGGTTGAGGATTTACCTTCAGCTAAGAGCTGGAGGTATATCCGCCACCCTACCTCAAGAAACTGCTGTTATTACCGGCCCGGTAATACCGGTGCCAGTAATACAGGTAAATCCCCCATGGATTGCTATGGGACTCCATGGAATGGTGATTTACCTCTGTTTCCGCCCCTTGGAATCTGCCAATAAACTCCGGCAGACCCAGTGGTTGAAACAGTAATACAGTTTGCCGGTATCCCACCGGTAATAATGAGGGCAAATAAATGTATCTCCATTCATAATATTAGTGCCAAATCATATGCAGTTCACACCGTTGTTGTTGCTGACAGGTGCTATTTCCATATTATCCATATCTTTATAACATTCTTACAAATGAACAGTGCAATGGGATTACCTAATGTTTTGTTCTTTGATCATTTGAACTGTTTGTAATTGAAATGTTTTTTTTTTATATGCTCTATGGGGAATTGCTATTTCCAGTGCCAGCGCCTCATGCTACACTGCAACTCCTCTCACTGTCCCACTACCTCTGATCCTCACATTGCACACCACTTCAGGCACCACACACTGTCCACCAGTGTTCAGATGCACATACAATGTTGCAGCCAGACAAAAAGGTTCAGGCCGAGAAAAAACTATTAGTAGGGGACACAATGAGAGCAGGTTGAGTTTCATGCAGCAAAATGCACATGCATCACTTGTAGTTAGTTTTTGACACCTGATGGATACCCACATATAGCAACACAGAATGAACATCAAATGTATTAATGTTGCAGTTGCAGAGGTTATAGATAGGGCAGTGTTTTATAGGTCATGTGTTCCGAAATAGTGCACGAGTTTACTCGTATTGGACTTTAAGGCCCAATACATGATAAACAGATTAAAGGCTCTGATGTGGAGCTATGTCTCGGTTTAGCGCCGTCCCAAAACAAATCCCTTTTCATGTCCTCAGGAAAGAAGCCAAGATCAGAGGCGCCCACATTGCACAGATAAACGCTAATGCCAGCTATAGGGAGGACAGGTAGGGATGTGCCATTTGAAGGACATATTCATGAGAATAGGGCACAAGGTTTAGTATTGACAATAGACCAGTCAAAGATTTAGAGCACTACTGCCTTCACCCAAAGAACGGTCATCCCATTTGAATTACAAGTAGGCGCATAACTAAAGCAAATATATACCTGAAATTCTGACTCAAGATTGGTGCCTTGGCCACGTCATTACTGGGCACCTGGGGTCTGAAGAAGATAAGTGGGGAGCTGTTGCGGGAACATACCGTGATTTCAGATTGCAGGAGCAGAAGTGATGCCAGTAAATTGAGTTCAATATTGTGGGTACAGCTTGTGTGCACCATGGCATGAGAAAGACCATTGTTTTATGAATGGAGAGTTGGCCTAGCCAGTTTTACTTTGAAAGTGTCTCGGTCGGAAGGGTGCGCATCACATGATGTTCATGATTTACTAGTGTATCAATATACCTGTTAGCCAATCATGTACCTGGATTCAATAGTGACAATGTAGTGAGCCACGTGAATAGAATAATGGGTTTAGATAAGGTGTGGCCAATCAGTCCAGGGAATATAGGGGGGGTATTAGCATGTTCTATAGGTGGTAGCCATTGAGGGTCATGGCATGGCTTTGTAACCTATGTTTGCTAATATGAAGTTTTCTGCTATATAACCTGAAATTTCTTGGGCGGTGTTGAGCTCTTTGTCAATTCTGTTGTATGGGTTTGAGCGAGACTGCATATAATAAAACTTGTTTTCCCTTTCAAAGCAGTGTAGTGATTGCTTGACCTTCTAAGGTTATTTTTATCACACATGTTTTGAGTCATGTCTCTCTAACCGAGTGACAGCCCCTTACACCATCTATCAGTGTACCTGTGCCAGCTCCTCACATTGCCCACCCCTGGCAGATCCACACTCTTCATGGGGATGATGCCCATTGCTGTACCTGCATATTTTTTACAGATGCTTAACTGACTCAGCTAACTCATGCCAAATATCAGTAGTGGTCTAATCAGGGCACACTTTGTTCAGAGGTTGAGTGCCATCCCCCCTTTGTGTGCTTTAAATCAATCTTTGTTTGAAAACATGTGAATCCGACATGAAATAAACAGTGTTGAGGCCAGGACTCAAACCCTGGCCCTGCGTCTGTGACTCACAATTCTGCAGGAATCCTTTGTCATGCACTGATGCTCTACAAAACATGTTTTGTAACAGGATTTTAGATAGAAAAGATGTCCAAATGTATACTTGGGCAGCAATGTTATTAGAACATGCACTCTCTTGACAAATGCTGTTTTGCCCTGTACACTTTCTTTAGTTGGGAAAGAGCCGTAGATCCAATACAATATGGTGCCAGTTAGGTCTTAACACGAAAACACACTATTTTAAACACTTCAATCCACATTTTCCCATGTGAAATGCCCTCTCTTTTGTCCTACCTCCTTCTGTCATCCTGCCTATGTTCGCCCCGTTTTTCACCTGTCTCACAACCTTCATTTGGCTATCACGTCCCCCCAAATATTTTCAGAAAAATGACTCCTCTGTGTGTCAAATCAGGTGCAATCTTGAAGACAGTAGCCCTGCTCCACAAAGGGTATTACAATGGGTTCATCCCTTTGAAAAAACAAGTTGTGAATCAGGCCCAGTGTCTCTTCCAACAACATATTAAGAGTACATTGAAGAAAGACTAATGTGGGTAGTGTACCTTGACTGTCAGTGGGATGTAATGCTATAGTACAACGTTTGGTTTTTGCATGGATTTTCTTACTTAAGGAAGACATGTGCAATGTTGCCTGTTGGCCTTTATCGCAGGTGCTGGTCTACAAATTTGGTGCATTCCACCTCACACACACAACATCACAGCAGCAACCACATTTGTCATGAGTGATGCACAGCTGTCTGCTACTACTGTATATGCCTTCGAGAATGCCACGTCTGCCTCTCGTGAGACCTGTTTTCTACACGTTCTCAATGGTGAGGGGCTAGAAAGTAACCACGCTGCCCAAACGCCGTTTTTTGCCCGATCCAAGTGATGTGTAAAATATGGGGATGTATGCATGCACGTCTGCCCCTCTCCTGGTTTCAGCTTCACACAACTGCTTGCAAGGCATTGAGAGCGGTTACCTCTGTTGGCAACAATCCATAACAGTAGTGTTTGACACTCACGACCTCAATGGCTTTGGACATTGAACTTTATACAATTGCATTTGGGGCTTTTGTTTTGTTGTCTTTGAAAAAATAGAATAGAAAAAAAATAACAATTAAACAGAGTGCAAATGATCAAGCTAACAATATAAAATGCAGTATGGGTTTGCACTTATGAATGCCTATATAAGACTGAAGCAGTTATCCGAATCATGGCTTTGGGTCATGAGGGTCCTGGTCACTCACATGCTAGCTGGGCGTAGTAGCTCCATGTATTGGCGTGCATATGATTGGTTTAAATCATATGCACAGTGATCGCACAGTGCTGGTTTTAAACTGCTTGATGAGCAACTTTAGTTGTAGTGAATACATCAAAATAAAACCAAAAATGAAATACTCGAGAATGCCACCAGTATAAACTAATGTTAGTAATCGCACTTATCATCTTTCTTGAAATGCGTTCTGCAGTTTGTGCTGCCTTTAACATTTCTTGTCTTTCTTACTGTAGCTTTGGATTTGAAGTTCATGGGCCTCATTACGAGTTTGGAGGTAGCCATGGTGCTATTAGTGCCATGGCTGCCTCCAAAATCGTGTCCGGGTCTGTGGTCTGTGAATGACGAATTACCGGGTCATTCCAACCTTGGAGGACCTGGTAATTCCTCATTCACAAAACCTTCCCCATTCCCATTTGAGCCCCCATAGGGCTCAATGGGAATGGGGAAGGAGCTAATAACCGGCCCGTTAATAATGGGCCCGTTATTAGCTCCTTGGTCCTCTCGTGGGACCCGGAAAGGACGTCTGGTTTTACCAGACATCTGTTCCGGGTCCTGCGAGGGAACCTCGTAATAGGACGGAATGGGTTTACCGGCACCGGCACCATTCCCAGTGCTGGTAAACCCATTCCACAAGGGTCGTAATGAGGCCCCATGTTTCTGTTTGTGGGCTGTGGTGTGAGGAAGCACCAATCATAAAGTTTGAATAGTGTATCCTCATGCAAAAGCTTGCTATCGTCTCTGGCCTCTTGTAAGGTGTTTCCACCTTGGAAGGGCTGGGGGAGGGGAGATAATTAAGTGGACAGAGCTTGACTTTAATGTGCTTTTTGTGGGTGGTGGTTTGTTGGAGGATTGTTGAGTATTGGTCTGTCCAGGTAAACAGACTGTGCAGATGTTTGTGTTTGTATGTACTACATACCGATATGCCCTATGCATCTAATATGAACTGGAAAAACAGGAAGGGTTCAATGATGACAGATCAATGAAAAAGTAATAATCATTTTGTAGACATTTCCTCGCACTTATTTTCGGTGTTTATTTCCTCTAAACCAACGTCAGAGTACGTTGCAATAGACACATCAAAACTAAACCAAACATGAAATACTTGAAAATGTCGCTCGTGTTCAATTCATTTTTCTTCTGAGCCCACAACATCTAGCACTGGTGGTGAGTATTGAGTCATGGGAGCCAATTGAGTAAGAGATCAGCCAGTAGATTAAGTGACACTCGTACAAGGTTCAAACCACGGTTCTCAAACTATTAAGGTTAGGCATTCAATACTCTGGCCAATCCTGATACAAAGAGAGACAGATATCTGAACTACTTTGTGCTTGAAAAGATGCCAATGTCACTCTCTTCTGCCAATCACAGTATGCCTGTGGTCAGGGTGAGAACATGATAGTGTGGGTGCTCCCACCTCCATTGAATTGAAAGGAGCCAGTTAGTGGTGAAATGCTAAGCAGCATCTGGAAATGGTGCATACGAGAGTTATAGATTTGCTCATGTAACACGTGTGTTGAAAGCTGTCCAGACAAGTGGTCGACTGTAAATTGGTCGAAAGACAAATGGTCGACGTAATTTGGTCGAAAACCAAATGGTCGATTTTTTTTTTTTATTTATATATTTATTTTTTTGGTTTTCGTTTAGGGAAAAAGGGTTTTTTAGAAAAAAAGGGGGTTGGAGGGGACCCCCCCCAAAAAAAGGGGTGAAAATAAAAAAAATAATAATTCGACCATTTGGCTTACGACCAAATTGGTTCGACCATTTGTCCAGTCGACCAAATTTTTTCGACCAAATGTCTGGTAACCGTGTTGAAATGTGAGGATGTGGCTGATTTGACCAATAAAAAAAGTGAAATGTAAAAAATATTGCTGCCGGGTTTATAATTAAGCTAATATAGTATTCTCTGTACTGTATATACCGTCTGTTTCACAACATTCTCACATATGTGACCACAAAGAATATAAAACACGTAAAGTGGCATGAACAACAAATCCAATGGCAAACGATATGTGAGACTTCAGAATTATGTCGTCTGTCGTCTCATTTTACCATGCCATCATTGATTACTTTGCTAAAATGTGAGGTGTTTCATGCTGTTCACAAATTAGGGTTTGTTAGATTTTTAGAAGGCACGGTATTTCATCCATGTTTGCACTGCTTCATTGTTAAAGGGAAATGCCTAGAGTGTGAGAATAGTTCATTGATTTTTCAAATATATCACAACTAAAGTTGAACTGATGATCTCTCTTCACAACATAGGAAAATATTGAACCGCAGTTTATTGACTTCTCTGGCTAATTATCTGTGTATGCTGCTATTCCTATGAGAATATGTATTATTATTTTATTGCACTCCTCTCTCTGCTATCAGTTTCTAGGTTGTCCAATTAAACAGCTGTCCAATGTTACACACACTTCTGTTTATCTGAACAAAAATAATTTTTAAATACCAGTTGCACTCACTTTTACAACATGAAATACAGACATATCACGTGTTCAACATATTCTTTCAGCATAAAGCTTTAATTAAAGAATAACAGGAGAAGGAAACATGTATTGGACCATTAACAAGTGTTTATTTTAGACAGCATGTGTGATAATTATTTTCCCATCTTGAATTGAGGAGATTAGGAGAATGATCTGGCAACTAGGAAAGGTGTTGTTCAATGAGAAATATGTGTATTAGTCGTTTTAGGGAATTATCTGAATGCATGTAGAGGAGCGATAATGAAATGATGTGAAGATTGTGTTTGCTATTTCACAATAGAGGAGAATGTCATCTAACATTTCAAATACCAATCTCCCTTTACATGTTGGATCACGCCCTTCACCCTGAGTTACTTTACCCCCTGAACCACACTGCAGCACCTTGTTCCTATGCAATTGCACTACTCCTCACCCTCCAAGCACATGTGATAATCATAATGAGGGGTGCCTCTGTCTACTTTATGAGTTGGGCCCCCTTTTAGACACAATTGCGCTTTGTACTGGCCAAGAGGCAATGTTTTAGCCCTTCGGAGGAATAGTAAATTAGTACAAATAAAGTAAATTATTAATAATTGTGGATCCCTACACACTTTCATCCTTGAGGAAATGGAGTCTAATAGATGGTATAGCAACACCAGTTTCCTGTTAATATTTCATTCCTTTTTAACTGTGCTTTTATGTTTAGAAAAATGTGTTCACGTTTGCAATGAAGCATCTTAATATATACGTCCTTTCATTTACCTGGATATAAACCAGGAAGCAGATTTTCCATATTTTCTGTACGTGTATAAATGTAACTGACACATAGTCAACACACGTTTCATGTAATGTGCTTGCTCTGAAGTCCTTAGTTTTTTTTTTACTGCCACTGAAATATGCTGCAACATGATAAATGTTCTTTATTCTGTCAATTCATTAGACGCATGATGTGCTCAAAAGGATACCTTTCTCCTAGTATGGGAGAGGAAAAAAATGTGTAACCCACATACATGTGTACTTAATGACATTCTAGATTCAAGGATCTTTGACACCCTGGAAATCTCTGGTTACTCTTGAAAATCCTATTTGAGCTAAAAATTATTCAGAGGAATTCGAAACCGTCTCATTAATTTAAAAAAGTGTTAATAATGACCCATACAAAGGTGAATTCTGCTGAGCTGAATCCTAATTAGATGGGCTCATTTAAGTCTAGCATGTATAGTTCACCATCCAATTTAAAGTTGCTCAAGAAAAATGAAAGTGTTCGATTCCTTAGTAATATGGTGCATTTTGTATTACTTTGTTTTGTTTTAGAAATAGTTTTGGGTTGTATACTTTTCTTTTTGTTGTTGCATGATATCATCGGTTATTTATATCGCACTTAATACCCAAAGGTTTCTAAGTGCGGACCCGGGCATAGGACCTGTGGTGCTCGTGTCCTCTTGCTTCCAAGGCCAGCACGTTGCCCCTGAGCTATCCTCCCAAATAATCCTGTATAGTGTCTAGTAGGTCTAAGTGTTCCTTAAATGGGGCATATTTCTTTATTAACACAAAACGTTTTCTTTCAACCAGAATCAGCCTTACGACCCAGGCGGTAAGTTACCGCCTGGGCCGTGACTTTACCACCATGGCGTAAACTACGTTTACGCCATGGTGGTTGGCGGACTTACCGCCCCATTCCGACCTTGGCGGGGCGGTAAGTCCCCAATCCCCATTTACCCTTCCCCATTCCCATTTTCGCCCCATAGGGCATAATGGGAGTGGGGAAGGCGTTAATTACGCCACCGTAAATTACAGTGGCGTAATTAACTCCATGGTCCCTTAGCGCCATGGATTTTAACACCTGCTAAAAGCAGATGTTAAGTCCGCCATGGCGCTAAGGGACCTCGTACTCAGGCGGTAAGGGTCGGCGCTGTTAACGCCGCCGTAAAACCCTTACCGCCTGAGTCGTAATGAGGCCCATGGTGTTTCTAAATATCATCATAAAATCTTTATCTCAGCTGTCAAGCCATAAAAGTAAATGAATACAAAAAAGGGAATCACATTCACAGATAGCATGCAGTTAAATCTTGGGGTACCGTTGCAATCAATAAAACAGCTAAAATATAACACTGGATTAGTTAAATAAAATGTGCACTATAAGGCATAACACAGGACGTTGTGGGGTGAAGAGAGAACTCTTGCAGCTTCATTCACATTGACCATTCCTGAGGTAGTTCATTATTTATTACATACTCTCACATCTCAGTAGCCAGACTCTATGTATAAAATGTGCTTTAGCAAAACTACAAATCAGTACCTAATCTTACATATTTAACAGCCAATTCTATCTGGCAGATCTCTGTATCCCTCAAGATCTGCCTTAAGTAACTTCTTCTCAATTTAATTGTTCTCAGACAAATCAGCAAAAAATGTCTGGTGGTTTCATTAGTGGCCCTACATAGTAGGCATTCTTCGGTGTTGGTCAAATGCCAACTTTTCGTGAAAGAAGCAATATATGCCCAGTCTAAACCTTTTGTATAAAGACCTTTCAAATGCGGAGGTGACCCTATGAAGATATTCCTTTAAACCAGGGAGTTTCCGAGCCTCCAGATATTCCTGGCCCAATTTAAGTTTAACAGCATCTAATACCAAGACCTCATTACTCCTTAGTCTTAAATTAGCTTTCAATACCAATGCCTGGGCCGTTACAGGTGCCAAAGGATTCAACCATAACCCTAGTATGTCCACATCTTGACAGGTGGCTTTAACATATCAGTCCCATACAGTACTTTTGCGACCATCAAAGGCTAAAAAAGATGTCAATGCAGCCCTATGAGATTCCAGATTGCGTTGCTTCCAGATCCTTGACCAAGAAAATGCTGGCCTGGTCCGTATCTGGACCTGGGCTGGGATCAGGTTGAAGTGGGAGAATGGAAGAACAGGCTCCTGCCCTTCCCCTCTCGCGCTTGGCCTAGAGGATCACAGCCTAGACACCCGCCACGAGAGGAGTTTGCCTATCTACCAGACGACCAAATACCCTGGTACAGAAACATACGGATGTGCCCACCTACCTGCCCAGCAGCCCGCCCTGCCCATGCCGACACCTGCGGCATGGATCAACTCGACTAAACCTACACGTTGTTAGAGATGCCATGACGACCTAGCCAACGGTCAGCACACCTGTGCAAACATGCACACCGGACACTCCCACACCAATCCACACGAAGAACATACTCAGTGCTATGACGTAGGTGACAGACATACCCACGGACGTGCATCTTTATTATTTTCCACATAGGCTCTCAAAATGCAGAAATGCAAGACGCATAATGAACTTATCTAAAAAGGCTTGCTCACGCTTCTTCTAAGAACCATGTACCATAATGAAGAATATAACGGAGACACGATACTGAGGATAGAGCAATATGATACCGTAACCTAAAGCGCTCTGCATCAAACGGTTCCACCTATGCACCAGGCCCAAGTAGGCCGCAAGCAAAAGCTTCCATGAACATTGAATGAGCAAGAGCTCGGTTGCTGACCCTGCAGAATGAGCCCGGCAAAAGCACACCGCCAAGGGCACGATGTTGCAATCTCGCACACCGCAAGCCAACGCAAAGGTCACACCTGCAAGATAAACCAGGCACACAGTGGGAAAAACAATATTAATTGTGCTGAATTTTGCCTCAAACACGGTCCCACCTCACGTGACAAAGCCAAACCTGACAGGATGCCAAGCCCAGGAGGAAGGAGACGCCTGAATCCCACGTTTCAAGACACAGGCAGATACAATTAAAAGACTCATTGGACATCTGCAGCAGTGGGAGTAGTCGACCTCCCAACATATGAATAAATCCTCACATTGTTTACACCTACCCATAGTAAAACATTGTTGCGAATGACAGGTGCACCACGAGCTGGGAACAGCGATAGTCCCAGACTGGGAGGCTCGCGAGCGGACCAATCAGAACATGGGGCTCTTATCACTGACGCCATTAACATTGACCAATCCTCAGAGGTCTTCATGTAACAATTTTCATGTATCAAATTGAAGGGACAGCCCAAGTATATCACCTGACTAACCCTCAAACACTAACACCGTTCTCTAAATGTATGCTATACTAACCCTACCACTCGAGTAACCAATCCAGAGTGGAAATAGGTTTTTTGCTAAACTTTCTAAGGTGACGCAAGTAGCGCGTCATACTAAGGTAAAAAGGGCCTGCGAGCCCCACGATTGTGTGTGTGTCAGGACGGACGCGTACGATCCTTGACCCATCCCTGCCGTTTTGTCTAATAAACAGCAGAGTCACCTTGCTTCTTGCGTGTGTCTCATACTCTATCTCTTTTGGGATATACGGGAGGAGTTGGGGCCTCCCTGCCCGGAGGTCTACGGACGGCCCGGCCAACCCCGGCAGAATTTCCCCCCCGACAAGGTCAAGTGAAAGGTAAACCAAAGATGTGGGTGCACTGACCGGCAACATCAGTAGTTTATTTATGAACTTCTGCTCATAGATTTTAATCATTGAAATGCCCCCATGTCCCCAAAATTCGACAGGAAGTGCTTGTTTCCAGAAAAGATCATGTGTGGGGAGATAGCTCCACCTTCATGGTTTACATAAAAGTACAGAATGGCCACACCCACTTTCTCCAAGGTAATGGAAGGCTTTAGAATTTGGAACGTCCAACCACAGGTCTCGTGGAATTTAAGGCCTAAGTAAACATAATGATTCACTTGTTCCAGTATCTCCCCACTAGCTTCCAATCTCAGACGTTTACCTTTAGCGTGAGGAGGTTTAAACACCTGGACCTTCGATTTGTCCACATTTAATAAAAGGCCCAGTTCTTCACATCTATTTAGGAAAATTGAGAGGGATTTTTTTTAAAAACCTTGGGGAGTGTTGGAAATAAGGACAGCATCATCTGCATAGAACAGCGCTGGATAATTCTTAAGGGCCAATTTAGGGCAATCTTGATATGCATTAATCAATCTATCAATAATTTCCTGAATATATATACTGAACAAGAGGGGGGCCAAGGCGCACCCTTGTCTGACACCTCTCACTACATCAAATGGTTGCGATAAATCACCTCCCAAACCGTATCAGACCCTTGCCCTGTTGCAAGAATACAGCTGGGAGATGTAATGAATCAAATTCTTGGGTGCTTTTACAGGCCATTAGTATTTGCTATAGTGTATTCCTACAAACTGATTCAAAAGCTGTTCTAAGATCTAAGAAGGCCACATATAAATTCATTTTTCTCTTGATTGTATATTTCTGAATCAGAAGTGAAAACATAAAACACTGGTGAAGTTTGCACGGTATTAGCACTAGGGCAACGTTTGCCCTATTTCTAAAAACAATGGGACACATTAGACACCATGACAAGTGAGGTGTGAAGCACCTGGGCAAAAATTGCCCTTGGCCAAAAAAGATATATTTTCACTGCATTATTGCAACAGGGCAAAGTTTGCGCTAGTGCCAATACCGAATGTTATTGGCACTGGGGCAAACTTTGCCTTGGTAAAAAAAATGTATTGAAAATGTTTCTTTTTTGCACTGGGGCAATTTCTTCCTTGGTGTTTATACCATGCCAAACTGCACTTGTCAGGGTGCAATAGTTTTCTAATATGTCACATAGTGCAAACTTTGAACTTGCCCCGGTGCAAGGTTTCTGTAATCTGGCCCCAGGAGTGAGATTGGGCAGTCATTTTCTGGATAGTATTTTCCACCCTTCTTATAAATTGGAAAGATCAAAGCCTGCTGCCATGAAGGTGGAATAGCACCACTGTACAGAAGAGCATTAAACACCTTGGAGAGGACTGGGACCCATATAACCATCTCTTCTTTTAACAGATCAATGGGAATGAGATCAGGGCTTGCAGCCTTTCACGTCTTAAATGAGTTTACAGTTCAGCCACCTCCTCAATGGCCACCGTCATGTTTCCCCCACACGAACAGAGGCGTCGGGATATGTACTGATCCGTGCCAGTGCTGTATAATAAAGACTTGAGAAGTGCAACCACCAATCGCCCAAGCTTATGGAACACTGCATTGCTCCGTCTCCCTTCGGGGCTCTATCAGCCACCAATTTCCAGAATAAGACACCATCCCCTGGTTGTAGGGCATTTAGAAGAGCTGATCATTTCTCTGTGGAAAAACCCTTTCCTTTTTAAACGGAGCATATTCTTATATTCCACTCGTAATGCTTGCTGTTCAGTCTCATCAAACCCCTTTCCCTTTTGATGCAGTCTATTATTTTACCCTTTGCAATATGACAATCCCTGTCATACCAGCCCTGTCTTGTTATAGCAAATCTTTTCACTGTCTTGGCAGGGACAGAGTTAAAAGGTATAAAATTAGTGGTTAGTGACTCATATTCTCTGAGAATTAATTCTGTATCTATGGGGTTCAAGGCAGATTTCTTGAAGGTTTCCAATGATTGATTTATGTATGCAAGGCTGCGGATCCTGATTCATTAATTTAGACCACTTCACTGTCCTTCTAAAATTGCCACTAATTTCCACAGGATGTGACTTAGCTGGAGGTACACAGTCAAGCTGACTTATGGCATTCCCTAAGAGATTTTTAGTAAGAGGGAAATGATCGCTTTCACTCTTGTTATCCACCTCAAAATCATCCAATCTAGCCCAGTCAGGCCCAGAAACAAAGATATAATCAATTAGGGAACTCACCTTATGCCCCGCAAAGGTCACCTTTGATAGTTGATCCCTTACGAATCTGCCATTGAATGCTCTCAAATTTAAATTTGAGATTATGCATGTCGATTCCAGTGCCTGGTGATGTTGTCTCCTAGGGTGGGTGGCTATCACGCCCGGGACCGCCCATGCTTGATAGCCACCCACCCTGGGAGACAACATCATCAGGCACTGGAATTGGCATGCAAAATCTCAAATTTAAATTTGGCCTGATCCTGTTTGTCCAATAGCTCTGATCATTCTTTAAGGCGTTGAATCTGTAGATTGAAATTCCCTGCTACAACCGTATAATTGATTGAGGCTGCTAGAGGTGTGTGTGTGTGATATCATGTGTTCCACCAAGGCTTCCAAGGTAGCTGTGCCCCATGTATCTGCAGATCTATTATAGGTATTACGAAGCCACAGCTTTTCTTTGGCCCCAAACCTGATTAATAAAGCTTGAAGCTCCAAGGACCCCGAGTGGAGCTGTTCAAATCTCCAGTCGACCGATGTGTCTAACAAGACCGATAATCAGCCAATAGGGTGACCCTTGGGACCCTTAACTGCAGGAATGGCAAAGGATTGGTAACCCTGGACAAATGGGGCGTCAGCTGCCCAAGTCTCTTGCAGCATAACAATTTGAAATTTGTGGATGTAATCACAGTAGCTTAATCAGCCCTTTTTCAATCACATTGTACTTATGCACACCCACCATTAAATGTACTCCTTCTAGATCTATTTGTTTTACCACTCTTCTACTACATGTTGGTCTCCCAGCCCCTGCTTTGAATGGGAGAAGGGCCTGTTTCCCATTAAGATCACAACCGCCTTAATACCAAAGAAGGTTTCGACCGATCTCAGTTGAATTCCAACTAAATTAGAGGCAAATGATCTGCGGTTGTTACTAAACAAACTCTCCACCACAAACTATGAAGAAAGAAAGATCTGTGCATTGTCAATTTTAGCACCATGCACTGAGCCCCTAGTACAATACAACATTTCATCAATGATCACCAATATTCATCACTTTTTATGACAGATCCAGTGAGTACATTTATTCTTCAAAGGTTGCTGGTTCTCAAAAGCATACAAGGGTAATGTAGATACATTCATCATGACCACAGAGAATCTGGACTCTCCCACCATAGTGTTCAAATGAGTTCTGTTTTTACTCGATTGAAGAATTGCAAAACATCTCAATGGCAAGGCGTTGGAGCCATTATGGGGGGGGCACCCGTCGGGCCAAAATGCCCTCTGGCTGCAAGGATCTGCCCACGGGCAAGGTGGAGATAGATGCAAATAAGAGTTTGGACCAAGATCGGTGTTTGCAGCATCCTCTCTTGCCTGATTCACAGAATATTGAGTTGAACAAAGAATTATCGGGTTCAAAACAGGTGCAATGTTTCCTCTTGAATGTTTTACTAGGCTCGCACTTCTACCAATGAATCTATGCAAAGTTGATTTCCATCTTTCGTTATAATATCCACCTTTTCTTTAATTTTCTTAAATTCTCCCAATGAAGCTACCGAAGTAAGTTAATAAGGTGCCTAAATTATTCTTTAAAACCCGCCAGGGACTCTTTTACGTGAATCCTTCATTTTCATGAGATCCGTGCCCAGGGGAGCTGTTGTGAGGAGGACTTGTTTGTGTTTCAATTTCTTAGTAAGTCTTGAAGGGGCCCAGCTGGGTTAAACCCCTTCTCTTAGTAAACATTGCAGGACCATCTACCTGTTTTTAGCTTGCCACTTGTGAGATCCTAGTCGCATTACCCTTTCTCTTGCGGCTAAAAGTTTTCCATTGATGGCAAGCTTTATGATCATATGGGGTCATAGGTCAGTAGTATGTGCCAACTATATAATAGGAAAAAGGTAAAACACGTTGGTTAATGGGAGTGTAGACAATGCAGGCAATGTAGGCAATGCAGATATTGCTTGTTTGGAGGGCTCAGAAGCAATATCCGGCATTAACTCAGATGATGCAACAGTACTGTTGTTGCCACCCTTGCCCATTTCTCCCAAGGAAAGAGGGTTTACATACACAGGGGGTTCAATAATAATGGGATTGGAAGGTCTTTCCTACAAAATATCGTTTCTAGTGCTGAAAATAAAGTTTCTTCCTCTGGTTTGGCCTGGTTTAAGTGCAGTTTCAAAGTGGCTCAATGAATCTTCCTTTGTGCTGTGAGTGCCTGGCCTTTTACGGGATTCAGGCTGCCTGATTGCAGGCTCATCAACATCACAAAAAGAAATTAGGACCTCATTACCCCCCATGGCCACAGAACTTGATTTCATGCGTAGAGGGGTCGTCGAGGTGGCATTTGCTGGGAATGCAGGCCTGTTAGCTGGTATATAGTTACACCCTATTTCCCGGGCTTCAAGAGAGCCTCCTACCTCAATTCCGTCAAGATCAAATAGTAGGTCCCTGATCTTGATGATCATATTATTTACATCACTGAATTCTCTAATTAATATTGTGATTTTCTGTTGACTCCCCCATGAGTGCAGCACCTCCTGCCTTCTTTTTCACCATTATGAGTGCAGAATATGCAAATATGCAAGGTGAAAAAAGCAGCAAAGGGTGGGAGGTTGCAGAAATACACCAATTACAGTACCTTAGCTTCACACATGATGACCAGGGTGATGAGCAAATGCCAGCTCTGTCACTCTTGCATCTGCCAATATTCACCCTACAGTACTATGCAGATTGCAATTGCTTACTCGTGCGCTAGGCTAATCAAGACCACAACATTACATCTGGGATGGCGGCCCGCCCCTCTGTCATAGAACTCCCAGTGGGAGGGAAACTCCTGCACCCTTGACCACACGGGCTTCAGACTGTGGGTTTGCCACTACAATTTTAAGAGATGTCGGGTGGGGCTTTATCCAGTCAGCGTTGGTACAGTGGCCCTCCTGGGCTTCTCAGGCAGCACAGCGCGGCAACTCCTGCGACCTTGATCTTGTGGGCTTTGGCCCTGTGGGATTGCCATAACGATGTTAAGAGGTGGGGTGGGGCTTAATCCAGTCAGCGTGGGTACGGTGGCCCTCCTGGGCTTCTCAGGCAGCACAGCGCAGCAACTCGTGTCCCCTAGATCCTGCATTGTGTGCTTAGCGTGATGACACTACCGCAAATATAAACATAGGGCCGACATTTTGTCTCTCAGGAAACTGTGCAATATAAACTTCGGATTCTGGACAAATGTATCCATTTTCATAAGACATACACTGAGATTAAACTTAGTGGGTAAATCTAATTAGCAACATGGGAAGGTCAAACCAAATAATTTGGAGACAGGGAACCAGTGAATTTTGGTTATTCCTGTCAATTTGGGATATTCGTATAACTTTTTAAAGACACAGACCTTTTGAAATGTCATACACCTTTAAGGTAGGCAATTCTAAAGATCAATATCTTGTTATATTTGATCAATTAGTTTTAGAGATAACATTGATATAATCAAGTATTTGTCAAAACTCCATCACTATTAATTTGTGTTTCGAATGAAACAATGCTGAATGTGCACACATGTATAATGTCTGGTGTCATGTCTGGTGTCATGTATCAAAGACAATTAACAGGGACAGATGAATAGAGGCATATCAAAAAGCCAATGGAAGTTGTAACTGAAATAACTAACAAGTGTCTGCCACATCCATTTGGACAAGCACAAGTACATTTAGAACATATATGTAATTGTGACATCAGTACCACTCCACAGGGGAAATCATTCAAGACACAAACATGCACTCCTGTGCTGGTTATAAATCCCTACTCTTCCTTGTCCCGGTGACAGGAGGACATACAGTTGGCAGTTCTTGGCAGGGGAATATGCCAAGTTGTGCAGAGACACTAGAACACTTTTTGACAAATAAAGGAAAAGACCAGGGATGAGGATTGTCCCCTTGGCATTGTTGACCCGACTCAAGGGTTAAGAAAGTCACTTGCTCAAGAGTAGGTGGACCTACAATTAATAAAACCTCACTTTGAGACTTGTGGAATGTTATTCTTGGAACATTTTGTAATTTTGATTTAATTAATGGTACATTGGAATTGAGGAAGCCTGCAGGAGTGCATTCATATTTTTTAAGCACGTCATTAGAGTTGCTAGCTTTCCTGATAAGATGCAAAATCTCCTCTCTTGTTGTTACAAAGGTCCATCCACCGCTCATTAAGGAACATTCACTTCCCAAAGTTGGCTACGCCGTCTGGAATAGTGCGGTAAAGTGTTTCTCCCAAGCACTAGAAGAAATTGCTTTTGTCACAAGCGCCTCCTGTGGGGTATTAACACCATTCATCCACTGCCAGATCTGAGACGTGTTTTTAGTCTCAATACTCCTTAGCATGTTTTCAGCGTCATGCTGCACCAGCACATGTTTGTGAATATGGACCCAATTTCGATAAGTCTGTTTTGATTTCTTGCAGCTTGCAATCGCTTCAATGGATCCCTTTTTTTTTTAAAAGCCTCATCTTACAATTTAAGCACTTCTTCTTGGTGGCCACTGTTTTGTTGAAATTGTGCAATGAGCTAAATGATTGTCTTGGTGTTTCCTTTTTGTATTCGACAACGTCACACATCAATTGCGGCTAGTCCAAGATGGTCTCAATGGACAGGGATTTCCTGATCAGGAGGTCAATGATTGCTGCATTAATGATAAGTCGATTTCACCCTGTGGTCACCCTCAATGTTGGTGAATAATAATCAAGGGTTTTTGTGACTTAAGCCAAGCAGACTAATTTCTGCATGCTGTGATCACTCTGGTTCCTGTTCACAACCGTGAGCTGTTGCAATCGTCCCAACACGTTATAGGAAGCCAAGAAAGAATGAAGGGTTTTCCAATTAGGACCCTTACCCTAGGTTACACCTGGCGGAATGTTGCCCTTTGTATTTCCATTGAGCATGTGAATATTCATTAGTAGCAGGTCCTCACGCCCCCTGAGACCTCTAATTTCAGCTTCAGTGTTACCAGAGTAGCCTCTTCAATCAGGCATTTCTGCTTATTGAAACAATGTAGATTTAGATCTCCACAGATTATAATTTGAGGGTTTTGCCATGCTTCCAGAGGATTATCCAAGAGATCCATCATTGAAAGAGGTTCAGTATTTTCGAGGATGTAGACTGAGGTCCCCTGGTTCAAATCTTAAGCACCTGGATGTAAGGATTCATATTCACAGCTGACCAACATTCCAAATGAGCGTCCTTTTTATAAGGCAATAAGTAAGCCAGCCATAGGCCTCGCTTTCTCTCCTTTCACAGCAGGGTTGATATAAACAGTAAAACTTTCCAAAATGGGAGCCCACCTTACCAACGTCTCCTGGAGGCAGATAATATCATAGGCATCAATGCCAATGTCCCCAGGTCCAAATAAGTGATTAAATCATCTAGTATTCCAGCTTCCTATAACTAGATTCTTAAATTCTAATTTCTTGGGCTGTTATGCTCTGTTGGTTTTGAAAGCTAGTGTCCCTGCCAGCCAGCTCCAATTGTCTTTGTAGAAGTATCAGTTCTCATAGTACCGAGAGGGGATCCATGGTCATTCTCCAGTGTAATAATGAGTGACAAGTCTCCAGACTTACTGCCACCGCCCAGATGGTTCGCATTGTAAGGCGTTGAATCAAACTGTTCCAATTTGTCCTTGTGTTATAGTCTAGCATCTTCCTTTCCCATTGTAGGATTATCCAAGACCCACCGAGGGCTAACAGGCTTCACCGCCTCTGTGGTTGTTAGTTCCCTTAAGTCAAAGCCCATCCTCAAAAGTCCTGGAGCTTCATCCAACAGTTGGGTTTTAACAAATCTCGAAGGCAGGTGATTAATTACCCGCTCCAGATGATCTGAACATTTGCTCGGTTCATGATCAGTCCATCATTTATATGAAGCAGCCTTTACAGGAGCAGGCAAAACTCTTTGAGATTTTGGGATAGACTTGCTGCTTTTGTCTTGGTGTCATGTCTCCAAAAACATTCTTTTGTCTGATGCTGCTGTTTTTGGTTCATCATCCATTTGAAGGAGTGACCGTCAGCGTTCTTTAAATGTTTTAAAAATTGGGTCAGCATTGTTAGAAGAATCCGAGGGCTTCTCAAGCTCTTTGTCCTTAAGAAGTATATATCGACTGGTAGCTGTTCTAGCGGGTAGAGGATCTGTCATAGTGGGACATAAGCTGGGGCCGATATTGTGTTGTGGATTAGGTAAGGAGTGAATTTTCACTTGGTCTGTTTCCGTTTCCTGATTGTTCGCTTTTGGCGATGCCACTTCCAACATTTTTGTCACCTTTTGTAATTTAGCAAACAGCACTTGCCAATTGGTCTGAGCCGGTCTCCTAATAGACGCCTCCAGTACAGAACAACTAGATCCCAAAATACTAGGGGGCACACCTGGGACTCTTCTTGTTATGTTTGCCACTCTGAAGGCATAATTCCTAGAAAGCACAGCGTTAGATTTCTCAGCACGGTCATCCACACATTTGGCCAGCTAACACTAGCTCCATCTTGGCTATGATCGCCATCGACACAATAGAACCCTTTCATTCTTCCTCCTTTTTACTAACTTTTAACTTAATCCTCTTTTGCCTCGTCTTGTGATTTGTACAATTTGTTTATTTTTTGTTTTACAGTTTTATTTTTTTAAATGTTTTCATTGCATTTTTAGTGTTGTCATTTTTGTTGTTTCCCCAGTTGGACATTTCAACATGTCTAGCAGCAGCAGCAGCAGCGATGACAATGTCATCTGGGTCCCCAATCCATCACCACACAGGAAGAAAGCCACAGGAATAAAAATACCTGCCAACAGTTAGAGATATTTCAAAGTGAAGGAACACTGCTCTAAAAAAAGGCAGAGGACGTACAGTGCACATTGTGCTAGAAGATTCTAAGACATGGACCGTCAAATGTTCCATCGCAAAGCCTTGTAACATCTGTGATGATCAATCATCTGGTGCGAGTGCATTGGGAGGATGTGGACGACACACATTGGAAATCGCACAAACACCTCAAAATTAAAATTCATGGGGCTCATGCATTATGTGCATGAAAATCAGCACTTTCATCCCCTATTGGGACATCAAGGACACGGAATAAACCCTCAACTTCTGCAGCAATATCAATGCCACCACTTCCAATTTTACCAGCAAACAATGTTTCATTTATGAGAGTCGTGTGTGCACTATGCCACCAAAGAGTAGCTGCAGGAGGTGCCACAAATAAGGATTGGGTCAAGTTCATATCTTAACACCAGCTTAAATGCCACCCTTAGTTTGTTGTTTTTTTACTGGCAATTCCCCCCTTGTTAAAGAAAAAAATATATATGTACCTGTTTATTTTAATTACCTTTATTATATGTGTCATCCTTATGTGTTTTCCTTCCCTGTTTCAACCCCCTTTTTGCTTCCCCCAAAATGCCCCTTTAAAGGGTGACACTCTAAGTTACAAAAATAGATTAAATTAAACACATACTGCAGAACTATATCACAATATCCATTGTAAATTATTTTATACATATTAAAAAAATATACAAATCTGTGTGTATACATTTGTGCAGTGAAACATACATATATTATATTTATGAAATGTCTTATCTCATACCTTTGTATGTTGTCATCTTCTGTGTTGAATAACAGTAATTCTGAAAACGTAATTAAAGATATTTTTGAAAAGAAGAATATGGTTAAGTAACTAAACTCATAGAAAAAACACTTTTTGTGTAGCTTATAACTTTGCTCCATGAACAAATCCTCACCAAACTTTGTAAAAAAAAGATGTATATGGTCCGTCAGAATGATTTTGTGATTTTTGGTGTGGTGTCATCCGCGGGGGGGAGGGGAATTATATGGTCGGTCCCAAAATGTTTTAAAAATGCATAGACACAATAAAAAACACATTCTGCATGTGGACACCTCTGGACCAATCAGAGAGCAGTTTGATGTTTGTGAACATCGTACATGCCTGCCGATTGGCAATTAAAAGCGTGAGGTGCGGCATATTTATTTTAACATATTGAATACGCAGCCACCAGTCAGGAAACAGTCTGGAAAACACATATGGGGGTGTTTGGTGGCTGAAAGTGAACCTGGAAAGTGTGGTACAGTGGAATAAAGTTGATATGGAGGGAGCTGTTTTATAGGTGAAAAAAAAGGTTTGCAGGTGCTGTTGAGTCTGCAGGCATTTTTTGTGTCATTTGGATTGGGGGGCTCTGGGCGAGTCTTGTAATTTCAAAGTGTATTGTACATACTTGTTATATGGTTTAATTCTATTGTTCTGGTTATGGCCAGTGACCATAACCAGGGCATGCCCCCAAGAATCTGGCCACACACACTATAATTATATATGTATAGTAATTAAGGTACTCTAGGGGGAGTATACAGTATTTGTAATATGGTGGAATAATATAATTGAAGTGTATATGGTATTTATGATTGTAGTACAATTGAGGATAGTGCCTATGGAATATATATTTGTTTCTTTGTGAAGATAACAAATAGGATAATACGTCTTATGGTTACATAGTTGCATATGGTAATAAAGCTGGAATCTATACAATCATTGTGGCAGTACACATGTATTTGTTGATCGTGCATGCTTTTTATGCATTTTTTTGTGCGTGTTGACGTTTACGCCTGCTATACCATGGCATAGCTGTTTCAGGATGTGCGCGTACTATTTTGCGTGCCATTGATCCCTGTTTGAATCCATGAATACGGTTTATTTGCGCACGTATGGGCGTTGCAATTGTTTGACTGTGTAACCTCCCTTGTAGCTCTCACATTTTCACTTGTTGTTCCCCATTCCATGTATTCCGCCCCCTTTTTAGGTGGCTGCTCAGACCTGGACAGCCCTTTACTTGGGGTCTCATGCAAGGTATTTGTGCTTTCACGTTTACGTGTCAGACCAGCGATGATTCTTCCAAGGTAAGCCCCACGCGTTGTGTTCCATAAATCGACTAATGGTTTTCGTGTGCAAGTCCACGATTTTCCGCGCAATATATTCATGAAACTGACCCTTGATGTCTGCACTTACCGTTGCACTTTCCACCAGCTGGCCGCACTTTTTATTTATTGGTTTTTGTTTATTGTTACTGTTCATTGCATGTACTTTACTGCCCCCTCCCCCTTTCCCCTTGCACTTTTTCCCTCCCTCCTCCCCTGCACTTGCACAATTTCAATTTCACCTGGCCTAGTAATATTGTTGTCTCTGTCTTCCCTCAGTTCCCACTCCCTTGCCTTGAAATACTTGTGCACAGGTACGTTATAAATGCCATATCATGGTCCCTTTAGTTGTGATTGAGATACAGAGTTAGTGCGATTCATGTCTTTGTAGTCCCTTAGAGGCATCAGGCTTTTTTGGGTGAACGTGCAGTATGTTGTGGTGCTATAGTTCACATTGCCTGACACTTGCTTTTGTTGGGGTTCCAATATTTCCGTGTAGTAGTGGGTTGTCAAGCATATTCATGGAAACAGATGTACTTCAAAGTGAAGGTAGAGGGACATTTGATGTCATTCATGACAATAGCATTCAGATAGAAGCTAGGAATTCACAGTGCCATCATGTATATTGGGACTAGTGTGGCCCTGTGGGGTCTGTTCCATACTGCAGCAATCATGAAGAGTTGCTGCCATATGTATGGGCCCAACATGCTTGAGTTGCATCTGCACAGCTGACTTTATGTGATGGATGCTGTATTGCTGCATGACACACATTAAATTGATAAGCAAAGTCAAGGCATAGGGGAGTAATGGTTCCCATCATTGCATAGGGTTACAATCATTTAGGGGCACAAAGTTGGTCTATTTATCCCTGCCATTTTGATCTGTGCCTTGTGCAATGTATCAGGTGTTCACTTGACCATTTCTATGGACATTCTGGACCTACACTATCTCTAGCCATTCCAGATAACTATACCATTACTAGACTTGATAGAGCATCTTCTAAAGGTGGACGAGTTGCTGTTAAATCTAAGACTCACCTTGGCCTAAGAACCTTGCCCCCCATTCATTCCCTTCAGCGGAACTATTATCCATGAAGCTTCCTCTTTCAGCCTCTCACACCTTAAGAATTCACCTCCTGTACAGACCTCTGAGTCCAATCTCATCCTTCGAGGAAGATATCTCACAGCTCCTCTCTACCAACACCAAACTAGGCTCACAAATTGTACTAGTTGGCGACGTCAACTTGGGCTTCTTAGATGCTAACGGCGACACTGCCACCACCATAACCAATTCGATTGCAGAACTAGGATTTTCTGATTGCGTCACTAAGCCTACATACAATACAGGTAGAATCCTAGATCGGATTGCTGACCTTAATTGTAACACAAATATCCTTACTAATGTACCTTGTTCCTGGACAGACCACTACTTTGTCTCATTCTCCCTTCGGTCTAGAACTCAGCTAAACTTTCCCACTGCTATGGCACCATGAATATCACAACAGAGAAAATATTACCCCTCATACAACCTATACTTTACCACTCTAGCACTAAGTTAGACACCTCAACATTTGTGGATCTATATAACCTAACATTCAGCCAAGCCATTGACAATATAGCACCTCAGAAATTGCGTAAAGCCAAACCTCAAGCACCCATCAACTCATGATTTACCCCGAACCTCAAAAACATATGCAACAGTAAAAGAAAAGCAGAAACAACTTGGAAACACTATCCTTCAGCCATCAATAAAGACTTTTACACAAAAGCTGCTGTTACAAGTCTGCCATCCTCCAATCCAAGAGTTACACATACAAAAACCAAATTATCATTTTCTGGCTCTGGAGATATATTCACTATCTTTAGAGAGCAGAAGGCGGTATATAGATATATTCACTATCACCTATACCCCATTCTGAAACCTGCTCCAAGGACAAAGCCTAGTGCACTAAATTACAGGCAGCACTACTAGATAAATTATCTAAGTTACAATCTAAAATCGAAAAGAAAAAACTCAGCATTGCCTCAATTTCTGCCTCAACTAAGCCTAAACCTTCAACTGCTAAACCTTGCAGCCTATTTAAATTCACTCCTATGTCCATCAAAGAGGTTGAAAACACATATAAAGCCTTAAACCTCACGATGTCAGGGCGACATTGTCCCAGCACACATCATCAGAGAAGCATCAAAAGAATGTGCACCCTCCATCACTACATTCTTAAATGCCTCATTTGAAACAAGCACAGTCCCATCTAACTAGAAAGACTCTTGAGTCCTTCCACTGTTAATAAACCGTGACCCTGACATCCCCACTAATTATAGACCCATCACCACTGTGCCATTTTTGTTTAAAATTCTAGACAGGGCTGCGAATTTACTATTTAGAAAATAAGAATCTTCTGGGCCTGCGACAATCAGGGTTCAGACCCAGACATGGCACCAAAACTGCACTATTAGACCTTAAAACCCAAATAGATGACCAAAAAGATAGTGGTAACATATCACTCCTTCTGCTGTTAGACTTATCAGACACATTTGACCTTGTCATCCATGAAGTCCTGTGTAACCACCTTACCTCATCAGCTCACTTCTCTGACAAGGTTATGGCCTGGATACATTCCTTCCTTAACAACAGAACAATGAGAGTCTTTTCACCTACAGCTTCGGCGGATCCAGCACCTGTGAGCTGTGGAGTTCCACAAGGGTCTTGCGTTTCACTGACGATGTGCAACATTTTTACCAAGCCTTTGTTCGACAATCTTGACCTCTTGGGTGTCACCTACACTAACCATGCAGATGACACCCAAGTCCTCATACCCATCACTGGTAAATATGACCTGGATATAAAACTTCTAAACAAAATCATTCAGGCATGGATAGCCACACAAACTAAATGAACTTGACACCAGATACAACTCCTTTAACATAGACGGTAATAATATCCCAGTCTCCAAGGAAGTCAAGACTCTAGGGTTCTATCTATCTTGACTCATCCTTAACTTCGACTAAACCATTAAACGCGACATCTTCTGCTACAGCTTATACCTGCAAGCTGATAAAGACCTATAGAACTTTCCTTTCATCAACAAGTTGCTCTACTCTAGCCAGAGCATTGATTTTATCCAAACTAGATTACTGCAATGCACTTTACATAGGGACTAATAAGTGAAATTTAAGCAAACTACAAGTATTGCAAAATAACGCACTTAGATCCACCTTCGATATACCAAGATCCCATCACAAATCTGAAACCAGATGCAATGCCTGCTGGCTCTCGATCAAGAACAGAATTTCCTTGAAAATTCACACACTCACCTACAAGTGCCTGTCCAATACAGTGCCCAAATATCTATTATGTAGGTTTACTAAAAAACAATCGGACCGACCTACCGCCTGACTACACTGCCTTAGAGTCCCAAGATTATACCTACAAAAATCAGGGGCAGTAGCTTCCTTGTCCTAGCATCCACATTATGGAAATCCATACCCACAGCGTTAAGAGCAGAACCTTCAGTTTCCTGATTCATGACCAATGTAAAAAATGGTCTCACCACTCAGGAGACTCAATAATGTCCTAGCATCTAAATTATGGAATTCCATACCCACAGCGTTAAGAGCCGAACCTTCATTTTCCTGATTCATAACCAATGTAAAGGATTGGCTCACTACTCATGAGACTCAATAAACTTCTGATCCTTTTATGAGACCTCACGGATGGCCCTACTTCCTCCCCTTTACTACACTCACATGTGCTTACACTCTAGCTTCCTTCAATCCCCATTGTCTGTAAATATCCTGCTGGCTCCTCGTTTACTAAGTATTATGACTTCACTGTAATCTGTCTGCTTTATCATGTATCCACCTGCTTGTTGTACATAACCTATGCCTCCTGCACCTGTATTTGTATCATACTGTATCTAGCTTGTTGGGTGTCCTGACCCACGTTTAAGCTATCATGCTACAACATTTGGTGCTGTGGGCTTAGAAAATTCAAGATGGCAGAAAACCCACATGTGCGCCGAAATCCAGGAAAGCTGCGCAGTTTGTGCGCCCACCAAAATGGTTGCCTCACTTGCCACCCACCAGTGCGAGAATGAAAGGCTGGGTTGCCATGAGGGAAATGGGTTGCCAAAGGAAAAACCGTAGCGCCGGTTAGCTTCAAAGCGCTTTAAAACCACCATTGGACTACCCGCACAGTAGTCTGAAACCATTGGGAATGGCAATGCTGATTGCCAAATGCAACTTAGAATTGTGGGGAATTCATTTGTTCAATCCCAAAAATGGGTGCAGTACCAGTACTCACCACTATCCAAAAGCCGGCGTTTTAAAACCACCCTGTGTTTCTCTGAAGGCAAGCCAAAGTGTCTATTTTAAACATTGCAACATGTGCAAAATATTCACTGAACACCAGCAGACATTTGGCAGAATGAGGTTTTGTGTGCTTACAAAATCTGGGAAATGAAGAGCCCAAAACAATGCTTATAACAAAACTGCTATGGAGTCAGCAGTTTAAGTTGCACTGGATTTAAAGACACTAAAATCGAAAATGTTTAGATTAAATGAGTGACCTATGTTTGGTGTCACATGCCTTTGTAACTGTTGAAATGTCATAGTTTAAACTTAGAATCAGCATTCTAGCTGCATGTGTAAAATTGCAAGTTAATTTAAAAAGCAACAAAAAAACATGACAGTTAGCTGAAAGTCTGGCTTAAGGAACTGAATTCTGCCTGGCAACTACCCCCATCAGGAGTGAAACTTGAGTCACAACTGTGTTCCCAGGCCCATCTGCCTTTTTGCTGGCCACACTAAGGATATGCCATCTATCTGATAATTGAATTACCTGTGCTCTGCAGGAAAGTGAACAAAGCCCTGTCCTGGCTCAGGCAAAGGTTTTATTGGCAGGAGTCGTAAATGGTCGTAAAAAGTGGCTTCCTCCTGAGGAAAGGGGAGGAGCACTGCCTGTGAGAGCAAGCTGGCTTGGCAGAACTGGAAAAACCAGAAATTCAACCTTGTGCTGAGGGTAAACCACACCCCTTTGGAGCCAGAACATAACTTTAAAAAGATGGATCATTCATAGAGCGGACATGTGAAAATTTTATAAATGATACCATAATTCTTGTGATTTTTCTGCCCACAGTTTAAGAGGTTTTTAGAACCGGTG
Organism: Ambystoma mexicanum; assembly: GCF_040938575.1. Classification (NCBI taxonomy): domain Eukaryota; kingdom Metazoa; phylum Chordata; class Amphibia; order Caudata; family Ambystomatidae; genus Ambystoma; species Ambystoma mexicanum. The sequence goes on from NC_090937.1 coordinate 1,210,858,298, forward strand.
GTATGTTCAGGGGGGTGTCAGCCGAAAAGTGGATATTACTCTAAATGTATGCATGTTAAAAATCTGAAACTTCATCAGTTAATGTCCATACTCCCTGCGCACATGTATGTAAAGTTGGGTCAATGTCAGAAATTGCAAAATCAGTTAAAAAGTGAAATATGTGCCATTTCTGAATGCAAGCTCCCAGGAAGAGCAGAGTTTGAACAGGGTATACCTCCTGTAATGCATGGTGGGTGCATATGATTTTAAAACAATATGTACCTCTGCAAATATGTATTTGTTTCAAATCTAGATTTGTGTGTAAGTTGACAGGAGGAGTGGACTCTCTGCAAGCCATAAAATGACATCACGCTGACACACTTCCTTCCCCCAATCAAGTGACAAATGGAAGTTTGACCAATTAGAAGCTGAGAGAGAGGTAGGGTCAGTGATGCTAGAACACACCCACATTCTAAACACATAAAAGCAGACAGACAGGACAGATAGGGACCTTCAATTCCATCTGCAGCGGGACGCTCTGCCGGAAAAATCCATACTTTACCTCCATCAAACCTCCAGAGAGCCAAACTAGAGACTTCAATCTATCCAGAACTAGAGACCCAGACCAGAGAACCAGAGAGAGCTGACCCAGATCACTGTGAAGTGCAGAGACCAGAGGCGAATTTAAAACCCTGACCAGATCCGTGATGAGGCCCATTTCACTCAAGAATATAGTGTGAGTACCTAGAAAACTGTGCAGAACCAATCTCCTAGTTAAAATAATATAATTCAATCTAGCTTAATCTAAGTAGAACTGTCTCCTAACTGTCACCTGTCATTTGTAAAGCTGTCACTTGTCATTTTCTAGTTGCAAGCTGCACTTGTCATTTTGAGCTTTTAAAATTTCAAATCTGAAAAACGACCTTTATTCAATCGCTCATATCTCCGCAACCGTTTGTGCTAGAGACTTGCAGTAACTTTTATTTGGAAGCTGAGATCCTAGGCTTTCCTAGGACCCCAAAACGATAGAGATAGTCCTTGTGGTTCCTCTGTAATAGCGCTCGGCACATCCGCGAATTTTGCCGCGATTTGCAAATTTCTCCTCGTGTAAAAAGACAGCAGTTTTGCTTTTCTTTGCCAAAAACTTCGTTTACCTGCTAGTTACTACTAAAGCATTGTTAAGGTGATCCTGAATTCATAGAGAGTAGATATCACTCACCCTGAACCTCTGAAAGGGAATTAAAAGCATTTTTAGCATATTTTTTTAAATTCATTGCCAGCACATATCAAAGCAATTTGGGCCTGTGTTTTCAAACTTCTGTAGTGTAAGCTTGCTGGGGTGAACTGATTTACATTGATTGCATTTCTGAGAACTGTGTGTTTTCCTTCCATTTCCTTGCCTTGCATCAAGGGGGGGAGGGGATTGCCAGAGAAAAGTGATTACATTGTTTTGTTGAAATCATATTGAGTATTTTCTATACTGCATTTCATTCATTCAACCTTGCATTTCCTTGAACCATATAAAGCATTCTCTACCACATTATACTTCTGTACCTATTTACCACTGTGCTACATTATCCATTTCATGTCAACTCCTTATTGATTATAGAGAAGCGTGTTAGTGCCAGATTCTCCGTTGTTAATCTTTATCATATCAGATTAAGTGTGATATTCAGTTATTAATTTATTATAAGGTGTGACATATATATATATCTATTGTTTAAATTATCAAATAAACCTTTTAACTTGCAAAACAGAACTACTTCTTGGCTCAGTGGGGTCAGGGGGATTCCAAGAGAGGGGTGTTATATAGGGGTAGTCATCCAGAACGCATGAACTGGACATAAAGATATATCAATAAGGGTTTTCATTCAGTATTCTAGACTAGGCGTTAACTTAGCTGTAGTGCTGAATTGAATCCTCTTACAAATTGGGGGCTCGAGCCGAGACGTTGGGTTAGATTTACCACTTGTGCAGCTTAATACAGTGTGCTAACTGACGGGATACATACATCCGGTCGGATCACCACGCTGCATTACGCTGTGAAGCATTCCTCAAAAGGGACACTCCAAGAAAAGTTCTGTTCTGCAAAAATAAAACACTAACTTCTGTAAGTCAGGACAGAGACCAATCTCTAGAATGACGACCTTAGTAGACATGAAAATAGCCAGAGAGCACCTCTTGCATAAGCTATTTGTGAGAGGTGAATGGACCGAACAGGGCCAGGATGTGTGGTTGCAGGCCATCACACAACAGGTCAGTGAAACAGGGTCAGATATATATAGAGATCAGGGTCCCTTACATGTGGCCCTGAGTGAACTATACATGGCTCCTAAAGCCAAAGAGGAACACAATAAGATTGCCAGGATAGCAGCATACCTGTACCTATATATGGGAGACATGCAGGATAGATGTGCTGAAAGCCAAAATCTGGCAAATAGGCAACAGATGGCATTACAGAAGGCCCAATCTGATCTGGACTCTTCTGAGCAGAGGCTGCAGAGGAGCCAGGAGGCAGAAAATGATAGTAGGCAATATATCATTAAAATAAAAGAGGATATGGGCATCCTACAACAGGAAAAGACAGACCAGGATACCCGATTTCTGGCCCTGCAGAAGGAGCACCAAGACAGTTTGGACTCCTTACTGCAGAACCAGAAAAAGCTGGAGCAACAGATCAATTTCAACAGGGCATGCACAGAGCAGGTAGCCACCCTGCAAATCCAACTAGACAGAGAGAAAGAGGAGAGCAATAAACTGATTCTGAAAGACCTGGATACCCAGGCAGAGTTTGATGAGGAGCGCCAAAAAGCTGGTGCCCTTCAACGGCAAAGGGACGACCTGGCGGCACAAATGCAGGCTCTTAGTCAGGAAAGAGACGCCATAGGCCAGGAAGTCTGCCACTTAAAAAAGGAAATTGAAGAAAATCACCTGACCCTCCAGGGGCTGGGTGATCTCCAAAAAGAAAACCAGAACTTGGTAGAGCACACCAGAAGGGTGGAAGATGCTCTAGCAAGAAAGGAGCAGGCCAATAGGGACATTGCCCAGGAGGTAAACCTCCTGCAGCAAAGACTGGCCCAGTTCTCCAGGACCAACCAGGAAGCACAGAGGGAGAATGAGGCCCTCTGTCAACACAATGATAGGCTCCAGCAATAGGTAGCGATGCAGGAGAAACTGATAGAGTCGAGTAAGGCCTTAACAGAGGAACTGAAGGCACAAATGCAGGCTCTTGCATTGCAACAGGGAGCAGGGGCGGATAGAGATGAGGTTCGCTGGGAAATGGAAACTCCGGAGCATAACCTCAGGAGCCCTAGTACCAGAGGCCCTCATACCTCTCAGTCCCTGGACTCTGCCACCCCCATGTCCCCTGGTGCACATGAGCACAGGGCCACAGGGATGGCAGATTACTATCCAGCTAAAAGTATGGGGCTCATAGGCCAGTACCACTCAGGAATGGAGGGGTGGGCATCCGGGTATGGGCACCCAAGTACAGTACAGTTCAGTGGGGAACCCCAGGAGAGTAGGCCCATTAAGGGCATCCTGAAAACCTCTGCCCAGTTAGGTCAGTGGAGGGGGTACCCATCAAATCCTGGCAGCAAGGAGGAATCTGAAGACTCCTCTGAACTGCGCAGGACACAGGAGACCAGGTCCCCACATTCTGCCAGCCATTCCCAGGCTCGCAGAATCCGGGAAAACCTGGAAGATCAGACGGGAACCTCTGGGAGCAGTGCCTCTGAGTCCGAGGATGAATGGACAAGGGTTACCCGAACCAAAAAGGCCAATAAGGCAAAAAGGGCCTTGCTTAAGGACCCCTTAAAGCAGATTAAGGCGATCAGGAGCGTCATCACGCCTTACCATAAGAACGCGAAGTATTCTGTTTGGGAGCACTTAGAGCTGTTTGAACAAATGATGGAGACTTTCCATTTGAAGGACAGCCAAAGCTGTATTCAATATGTAAAGTGGACATTCTCCCCGGAATACTCCAGTTTCTTTGCGGGGCTGGAGGACCAAAATCATTTAAGATGGTCCACATATAAGGCGGCCATCCTGAAACATTTTTCTGTTCACAGAAATCCTCAAGAGGCTCGCAAGGCAGCCTACAATTTGCAATGTGGGGAGGATCAGGCCCCACAAGAATTTGTGCAGGAGTTAAAGAGTGCTTTTGCACAGACCACAAGAAGGGTGCGCACAGATAGCAGGGAATTTATTAATACGTTTTTCCATGCCTTGCCCAAATATATCATGACCCAGCTCGTGAGGGATTTTCACGAGAAAAGATCTTTAGACTGGGTCATTGAACAGGCTACCCGGATCTATGAGGTGCAGAAACCGGTAGATAGCAAAAGTAATGCCCAGAAAAACCCCAAAGCCAACACCACCCCTGCTGCTGCCAAGGTGGCAGAGGTAAAGGTCACCCCCGTTTTAGATTTGGAGATGGGGGGGCCTATAAACCTACCTGCACCTAATAATGCTAGGCCCAGAAGGTCCTCGGGTCAGTCACAGACCGGGAGCCAAGGAGGCAGCCCCACAAATGGGGTCCCTCGCTCTCCTGATTATGTAAGTCCCCGTTACAAGGGAAATCGACCCATCCTGGGTTATGTGTGGACTCCTCCAGCCCAAGGGGGGGGATCCAGCCAAGCACCTAACCCAGGGAACTTCCCTCCAAGCTTCCCACAGGAGGGCAGAAATTTACCAAACCCTGGGCAGAACTTTTTCCCCAGATATCCACCCGACTTTCAGCCCCAAAACCATCCATCCTTCTTTCCCCAATTCCCTGAGCCCAAACCACTGAATCCGGGAGAGGGGAGGCCAAGGGTGGAGGGGTACCCAAATCTTCCCAACCCGGGGTATTACCAGAGGAGGGACAGCTACCCTTCCCGGGATCAGCCCAGGGGAGAAAACAGGGCCCCGTATCAGCCTGAGCGGGTTTCCCAGTTAGAGCGCCAGGTTCAAAACATGGCGCGGGATATGGGTCACATACTGAGGGCTCAGCAGAACCCTCAGATCAGCATGCCGGCGCAGAACGCACCCAACTCTGGACCTGGTGCTCCAGAACAATGACGGGGGCAGCACCCCGATAACTCACCGGTTCCCAGGGAGGAGGCACAAGGGGAAGGGGGGTGTAAAGCCTTGGAGGAAGCTTCCTTCCTCACTTGTAAACAGCCCCTGGAAACCCAGGAACCGGAAACAAAATCTCTTGCCCCTGAAAGTCTGCCTCCTAAGGAGCAGAGGGGGGGTAGGAGAAACAAAAGACCCAAACAGACTCAATTTGAGGAGGAGGTACAGATCTTCCAATTTGAGGGAGAGGGATCCTCAGAGGATCCTGAGAAAAGGATCTTCTCCTTCAGAGAGGGGGGAACTCCTCCCAAAGAAAAATGGGTCCCTAGGAATGCAAATCCAGACTGGGGAGATGTGGAGACTGAGCTACCGCCGCCCACCATCTCATCCCAGAACCAACAGCCAGAAAATCCCCGGGTTCAAACCCATACTGGGGACTGCCTCCAAAAAGGGGGGGGCGGCCCAGAACTGGAACCAGGGGAACCCACAATGGCTCTGATCTCCAGTTGCCAAATTTTTCTTTCAGATTCCCAAGACTCTCCACAGAATTCTGCCCAAATCTCTTCGCTAGCAATGTCCAAAACCAGAAAGTTAGCCCACCAGTTGTCCAAAAATGTACATTACCTGTGCCCCCTTGAGGAGAAGGAGGGAAGATATTATGCCCCGGTACAAGTACAGGGGCAGGGTACAATCTCGGCACTGGTGGACACTGGATCTCAAGCTACCCTTCTGTCCAGAAGGGCCTTTGACGAACTGAATGCAGGAAGGGGAGAGAATTACCAAATTCCTCTCACCTCTCTTCCGGGACAACTACAGAACTTTGACGGGAAGGAAATTCCCGTTGAGGGGACTGCAGACTTGGACATTAAAATTGGGCGACATAAGTTGAAACACCCGTTCATAGTTGTGACCCCGGAGGGCACCCCTTGTTTACTAGGGAATGACCTCCTGAGAAGGTTGTCACCCCTAATAGATTGTGTAAACAAGGTCCTCTGGACCCAGACTAGCCGACCAATAAAATTAAAACAGAGTGTCAACCATGTTAGTTTAAACGGCACATGCCACATGGTTGAACAAAAATCTGACCAAGTAGAATTTCACTTCCAGAACAACCAGATTCCAGACGTGACAGTAATAGCAGTAGGACAACAGACTAGTGATGGGGGGTCCTCTCTATTTCTGAAAATCAACCTTCCTTCCAGTCTAAAGTGGTATTCCACGCTGGAAGGAAACACTCTGAAATTCTATACCAATCCACAATCTGAAACTCCCACTCCTATAGTCCAGAAAGATGTGAAATCAGCTCAGAGCCTGGCTGATATTCAGCAAATTGGAGAGCAGTTGTTCATCCCTGTTCAGTTAAATGATGGGAAGGACTCTGTTCTCGCTCGAGTGTGTGTGAACAACGGTAAGAGCTTCATCAGCGAAGCCATGTTTCGCCAACTCCCAAAAGATCCAGCCATTCCCACCTTCAAACTGATAGACAAATGGGAAATGGACCTAGAAGCACCTAATTCCAAACATCTCCTGCCAAGCAGATGTATGCTCAAAATCTCCATTGGCAACAAGAGCATAGTCCACAATTGTTGGGTCGTGCGAGACGTCCCTGCCGCCTTTTACTTAGGCAGTGACATTCTCAATCGCTTTGCCATTAGTTTGGACCTAATAAACTTCAAAGCTTGGTCCCGATTAGCGGATAATCCCATGGGCTTTGATGATCCAGAAAAAGCATTTAGGTCAGCTCAATTGCTACCTTATGCAGTTGAAATTCAGGTTAAAGGGGAAGTCACCATCCCAGAAAGGACCCGACAATTCTCCCTGGAAGTGAAAGTTAAAAGGGGACAAGAGTTGAAAAACCCTGATGCTTACATACATCTAAATGCTTCTCTCCAACAGCAAGGGTTAGGGGTAAACCCAACTCCATTAGTCAACACAGAACATGACACCATTCTAATAGAGGTGGACAACAGCGACTTAAAGAGTATTACTCTAGCCGCAGGCACCATTATTGGAATGGCGGTTGATGACCGACATTTTTCCATCGACTTAGTAAATGAACTGTTAGGACCAATCCCCAAGGACTGTTTTGACAGTGACAGTGAGGACAATACAACACCAGACAGGATTTTTACCCGGCATGGGGGGAACTTCCTGGTGTACACTTCCTGCCCTTATGGTAAGGAAGATGTGACGTGTGACTTCAGGAGGGATGAGGTGATCTTCCAGGTACATGAGGGCTGCCTTTCCCACCTGAAGCCTCCGGTCCAAATCAGCACTCTGACCAGGGACTTCTCCACCCAGCTGGAGGAGGCCGCGGAAATAGCCAAACCAGAAGTCTTTCCAGGCTTCAGGCAGATGGTGGAAGAGAGAGTCAACCTAGCTGATGCCTGTGTGACTCTGGAACAAAAGCAAAAGTTGAAACAAGTTTTCTTGGATTTCCAAGATCTCTTTGCGGTAGACTCATATGACTGTGGTCGCACTGACATCCACACAACAACAATCCCCACGGACCCTGGCATGACTCCTGTGTTTGTGAAGCAATATCGCTTGCCTCTCGCATCAATGGAGTCCCTTACTGAAATAATTAAGAACCTTGAGTCCCGGGGAATAATCCGTCCAGTCCACAGCACCTTCAATAATCCGGTGCTGGGAATATTGAAGCCAAACGGCCAGTGGAGACTCTGCGCCGACCTCAGGGAGCTCAACAAACGGGTCCATACTTCCCGATGGCCTCTGCCCTACATTGACCAAGGGCTGGCCCAGATCCAGGGGTCACAGGTATTCACTGCAATAGACCTGACCAATGGATACTGGACTGTGCCTGTCAGTAGGGAGGACCAATACAAGCTGGCTTTTACCTTTGGGGGCCAGCAGTACACCTGGACCCGGACTCCCTTCGGATACCTCAACTCCGGCAATGAATTCAACATTTTTCTACACAAGGCCATGCCTGACTTGGGTGCAAGGGGTAACCTGGCTTATGTAGATGATGTCCTCATCAAAAGTTCATCTGTGGAGGAACACATAGCGGAGATCCGTTATGTTCTGACACAGTTGAGGGCTGCCGGAGCAAAACTTTCCTTTCAGAAAGCACAGTGGTGTAGAACCCGTGTTAATTTCTTGGGGCATGAGATTACTCCTCAGGGTCTCTGTCCCCAGGAAAAGAAAGTGGAAGCACTTCAGAAACTGAAAGACCCCACAACTCTGCGGGAACTAAGGAGCCTCCTTGGACTGACTAATTACAGCAGAAAGTTCATTGAGGGCTACGCAGAGATCACCAGACCCCTGATTCATCTCCTGAAGGGGGGGGTCAAGAGGGAATGGGGTCCAGAACAAGCCGAGGCAGTAAAACAACTCAAAAGAAGCCTCTCACAAGCGCCTTGCCTAGCTTACCCGGTCAGAAACAAGGAGTTCTTCCTGGAGACAGGGTTCTCTAATACGTGCTTGACGGCAGTATTATATCAAAAGCATGACAAGGTCAATAAAGTAATCTCCTATGCGAGCAAAACTTTATCCTCTGTGGAGGAAAAATTCAACGATTGTGAGAAGGCACTCCTGGCAACGGTGTGGGCATTGAAGAATTACCGCCCGTTTATCCAGGGGGAACACATCATAGTGGAGACTCCACACCAGCCTCTGCAATATCTCCAAAGTGACAGAATCCGGGCCGGAAATGTGAGTAATTCCCGAATTACTTCCTGGATTCTGTCAATGCAAGGCTTTCCTGTGGAGGTCAGATATGGCCAAAACAAGAAGAGTCCCCTCGCGCAAGGTCTGGCTGACTTGCATGATTGTGCCAGAGAAAACTGTCTCGAGGACGAAAGTCTAAAAATAAAGGACAACATGGAGGCATACCTTAATTCCCCCCACAAAGTCTTTGAAGAAGACAAGTGTGAGGGAATGCCCACTGTGTATGTGGATGGATGCTCTTACCATGTTGACAACGACGGGGAGAAAGAACTAGTGGCCGGCGTAGGGAATGCATGGGTGAATGAGTCCCCAGAACCCTCCGCTGGATACAAAATCGGTCCCCGAAGTAGTCAGGTGGCAGAATTGATGGCTGTGCATCATGCCATCCTCACTGCTGTCCAGCATCAACTCCACGAACTGGTCATAATCACAGATTCGGATTATGTACGGAACGGGTTCGTGGAGCACCTGGTTAATTGGAAAACCAGAGGCATGTTATGTGCTAACAACAAACCCTTGAAACATGGGAAGTTGATCCAAAACATTGATGATCTGGTCACCTCGAATGAGATGACCATCTATTGGAAAAAGATCAAGGGTCATTCTAAAGTAGAGGGACCAGACAAAACTGGAAATGACTTAGCTGATCAGCTGGCCAAAACCGGGGCCATCCAAGGGGATCTAATTGAGATTGAGTCCCTGTTGGGGGAAATCCAGGTCACTGCCATCACTAGGTCCCATACAAATGCTCACAACGACCTTTCAATTGTACAATGGAGTAAGGAGACCCCTGATGCTGATTTGATTACCGCTCAGAAGGGGGATCCAATTATTGGTAAATTTTACCAGCACCTTGAGGACCCTGAGAACTTTCCCCTGACGGATACCGATTACATTGGGAAAGAGGACCTAAGAGTGTTGATGAAATGTCCAAAAATGTTCCGAATCCAAGACGGTTTGCTGGTAAGGAAATCCAAAGCTGGCCACGATCAGTGGGTGGTTCCTACCTCATTCCGAAGCCTGATGTTAAGTCACGCCCATGATGCGGCCACTGCCGGTCACAGGGGGTTTCACACAACATTGGAAATCTTAAGAGAGGTTGCATACTGGCCACACATGGGGCAGGACCTCGACCAATACTTGAAGGGGTGTCTTGTGTGTGCACAATTTCAGCCATCATCCCTTACGCACCGGGCGCCTTTACAAAAGAGGGGAATGACACTGCCATGGTCGGATTTACAAATCGACTTTGTAGGCCCTGTGATTCGCTCGGCTAGGGGGAATAAGTACATGTTGACTGTGACATGCTTGTTTACCAAGTGGGTGGAATGTCTCCCAGCCCCAAACTGCAAGGCAGAAACGGCAGCTGCCTTGATGATTAACCACATCTTTTCCCGTTTTGGTCTACCTCAAAGGATTGAGTCAGACAGAGGTAGCCACTTCACCAGTGAAGTAATGACAAAGATGTGGGAGATACTGGGGGTCAAGAGAAAGCTGCATATTGCTTATAGACCAGCTTCTTCTGGGGCAGTAGAGAGATATAACCGGACAATTGTGAGCATATTAAAGAAGTTTGTGGCAGATTCTGGGCCAAGTTGGGATATCCGATTACCTCTGGTCCTAATGGCTATCAGATCTACCCCTTCATCTGCAACCAAAATGTCACCATTTGAGTTGATGACTGGGCGCAAGATGGTGCTTCCGCAGCATTTGCTCTACAGGACCCAAGAGCAGACACTGATAAATGCCTCCACTACTCATGAGTATGTGGAGAATTTAAGGAAACACCTCCAACATGCTTTTGCTTATGCTCAGCGGAATCTAGAAAGATCAGCTGATAGCATGAAGACCCACTATGACCTGAAAACTTCCAGGAAGGAATATCAGGTGGGGGACAGGGTCTATCTATACAACTTCCAAAGGAACCAGGCCAAGCAGCGCAAATTTTTGCCTACATGGAAGGGACCATTCGAGATCATAGACAAAATCTCCCCTGTGGCCTACAAAATCCACATCCCCAAAGGTCCTTTGGCAGCGGGGGAAGACAAGTGGGTCCACATAAACCAGTTGAAATGTTGCCATCCCAGGCACACTCTGCAACAACTGGAGGAATCCTCTGGAATCCTAGCGGGTACTGTCTCAGACTAATTCAGTTCCAACCATAAAACATACCACATCTAGTCTCTAAAATATTGTGATTTGCATGAAACTGTCTCTTAGTTATACTGTTTTTATTGTTTCAAAATAAGAATGTAATGTGTCGTGATGATGAAATGCATATGCTGCCCCACTATCTCAACAGTGGTGGAAAAAGTCTATGAGTAGGTATTGCCGCTCTTCCTTTGTCGTCCTAGGAGAAAGAAAACCTGAAGACGGGCCAAGGATGATGATACGGAGACCGGGAACGAAGATCCAATGGGCCCGGTGGACCGCCCAATATTCCCATCAGGACCGGTGAGGAGAACTGATCGATCAGTACCGGATGGAGAAGAAGATGATGAACTGTGCCATCTACAGAGTAGGAAGAAGATTATGCGGACAGACCGGTGCGTGGGTCAAAACCCTTGGGCACGCGACTCCCCATCGACTCAAATTCAAAGTGCAGTCGCGTGGGGGGGCTTGTTGGGTGTCCTGACCCACGTTTAAGCTATCATGCTACAACATTTGGTGCTGTGGGCTTAGAAAATTCAAGATGGCAGAAAACCCACATGTGCGCCGAAATCCAGGAAAGCTGCGCAGTTTGTGCGCCCACCGAAATGGTTGCCTCACTTGCCACCCACCAGTGCGAGAATGAAAGGCTGGGTTGCCATGAGGGAAATGGGTTGCCAAAGGAAAAACCGTAGCGCCGGTTAGCTTCAAAGCGCTTTAAAACCACCATTGGACTACCCGCACAGTAGTCTGAAACCATTGGGAATGGCAATGCTGATTGCCAAATGCAACTTAGAATTGTGGGGAATTCATTTGTTCAATCCCAAAAATGGGTGCAGTACCAGTACTCACCACTATCCAAAAGCCGGTGTTTTAAAACCACCCTGTGTTTCTCTGAAGGCAAGCCAAAGTGTCTATTTTAAACATTGCAACATGTGCAAAATATTCACTGAACACCAGCAGACATTTGGCAGAATGAGGTTTTGTGTGCTTACAAAATCTGGGAAATGAAGAGCCCAAAACAATGCTTATAACAAAACTGCTATGGAGTCAGCAGTTTAAGTTGCACTGGATTTAAAGACACTAAAATCGAAAATGTTTAGATTAAATGAGTGACCTATGTTTGGTGTCACATGCCTTTGTAACTGTTGAAATGTCATAGTTTAAACTTAGAATCAGCATTCTAGCTGCATGTGTAAAATTGCAAGTTAATTTAAAAAGCAACAAAAAAACATGACAGTTAGCTGAAAGTCTGGCTTAAGGAACTGAATTCTGCCTGGCAACTACCCCCATCAGGAGTGAAACTTGAGTCACAACTGTGTTCCCAGGCCCATCTGCCTTTTTTCTGGCCACACTAAGGATATGCCATCTATCTGATAATTGAATTACCTGTGCTCTGCAGGAAAGTGAACAAAGCCCTGTCCTGGCTCAGGCAAAGGTTTTATTGGCAGGAGTCGTAAATGGTCGTAAAAAGTGGCTTCCTCCTGAGGAAAGGGGAGGAGCACTGCCTGTGAGAGCAAGCTGGCTTGGCAGAACTGGAAAAACCAGAAATTCAACCTTGTGCTGAGGGTAAACCACACCCCTTTGGAGCCAGAACATAACTTTAAAACGATGGATCATTCATAGAGCGGACATGTGAAAATTTTATAAATGATACCATAATTCTTGTGATTTTTCTGCCCACAGTTTAAGAGGTTTTTAGAACCGGTGGTATGTTCAGGGGGGTGTCAGCGGAAAAGTGGATATTACTCTAAATGTATGCATGTTAAAAATCTGAAACTTCATCAGTTAATGTCCATACTCCCTGCGCACATGTATGTAAAGTTGGGTCAATGTCAGAAATTGCAAAATCAGTTAAAAAGTGAAATATGTGCCATTTCTGAATGCAAGCTCCCAGGAAGAGCAGAGTTTGAACAGGGTATACCTCCTGTAATGCATGGTGGGTGCATATGATTTTAAAACAATATGTACCTCTGCAAATATGTATTTGTTTCAAATCTAGATTTGTGTGTAAGTTGACAGGAGGAGTGGACTCTCTGCAAGCCATAAAATGACATCACGCTGACACACTTCCTTCCCCCAATCAAGTGACAAATGGAAGTTTGACCAATTAGAAGCTGAGAGAGAGGTAGGGTCAGTGATGCTAGAACACACCCACATTCTAAACACATAAAAGCAGACAGACAGGACAGATAGGGACCTTCAATTCCATCTGCAGCGGGACGCTCTGCCGGAAAAATCCATACTTTACCTCCATCAAACCTCCAGAGAGCCAAACTAGAGACTTCAATCTATCCAGAACTAGAGACCCAGACCAGAGAACCAGAGAGAGCTGACCCAGATCACTGTGAAGTGCAGAGACCAGAGGCGAATTTAAAACCCTGACCAGATCCGTGATGAGGCCCATTTCACTCAAGAATATAGTGTGAGTACCTAGAAAACTGTGCAGAACCAATCTCCTAGTTAAAATAATATAATTCAATCTAGCTTAATCTAAGTAGAACTGTCTCCTAACTGTCACCTGTCATTTGTAAAGCTGTCACTTGTCATTTTCTAGTTGCAAGCTGCACTTGTCATTTTGAGCTTTTAAAATTTCAAATCTGAAAAACGACCTTTATTCAATCGCTCATATCTCCGCAACCGTTTGTGCTAGAGACTTGCAGTAACTTTTATTTGGAAGCTGAGATCCTAGGCTTTCCTAGGACCCCAAAACGATAGAGATAGTCCTTGTGGTTCCTCTGTAATAGCGCTCGGCACATCCGCGAATTTTGCCGCGATTTGCAAATTTCTCCTCGTGTAAAAAGACAGCAGTTTTGCTTTTCTTTGCCAAAAACTTCGTTTACCTGCTAGTTACTACTAAAGCATTGTTAAGGTGATCCTGAATTCATAGAGAGTAGATATCACTCACCCTGAACCTCTGAAAGGGAATTAAAAGCATTTTTAGCATATTTTTTTAAATTCATTGCCAGCACATATCAAAGCAATTTGGGCCTGTGTTTTCAAACTTCTGTAGTGTAAGCTTGCTGGGGTGAACTGATTTACATTGATTGCATTTCTGAGAACTGTGTGTTTTCCTTCCATTTCCTTGCCTTGCATCAAGGGGGGGAGGGGATTGCCAGAGAAAAGTGATTACATTGTTTTGTTGAAATCATATTGAGTATTTTCTATACTGCATTTCATTCATTCAACCTTGCATTTCCTTGAACCATATAAAGCATTCTCTACCACATTATACTTCTGTACCTATTTACCACTGTGCTACCTTATCCATTTCATGTCAACTCCTTATTGATTATAGAGAAGCGTGTTAGTGCCAGATTCTCCGTTGTTAATCTTTATCATATCAGATTAAGTGTGATATTCAGTTATTAATTTATTATAAGGTGTGACATATATATATCTATTGTTTAAATTATCAAATAAACCTTTTAACTTGCAAAACAGAACTACTTCTTGGCTCAGTGGGGTCAGGGGGATTCCAAGAGAGGGGTGTTATATAGGGGTAGTCATCCAGAACGCATGAACTGGACATAAAGATATATCAATAAGGGTTTTCATTCAGTATTCTAGACTAGGCGTTAACTTAGCTGTAGTGCTGAATTGAATCCTCTTACAAGCTATTGTAACCAACTATTGTAACCTTCTACGCAAAGCTCCCAGTTACCTGAGTGTCAAGTGCGCTATATAAATAAACTATTCAATCCAATTATTTGGTAATCTCCCTTCCATCTAAGGGTTATCTTTCAATTTTTGGCAATAATATTGTTGATTTACTGTGGTAAGGCTGACAAACTTGGTTGACATTACTGCCACTCAAAATGGGCTACATATTCTCTGACATTGGGGTGGTGGCATGTCAGTGTTTATCTCCATGTAAGGGTCTATGTCACGACATTAGTGGTATGAAAGTGTTTCCATATGAAGGCATCTCGGCTCCTGTGTTATGTCGGATTTGTACATTGCAGCAGTGTCTATATATGAGATTTCTCTGGTGCAGTTTAATCATGCACTTATTGTTGAAACATTCATGGCAGTGCCACATGTACTGCAATTTGCTCCCACCAACATATTGAGGTACAACATTGCCTTTTCTACTGTGTGGCCTGCATCTGCACACATGACACTCATGCATGTTGTTTTCATATTTACTCTGTGTCTTCTTTTGTACTCACCTGTGTCAACTTGTCTGGTGACTCCAGCCTCTGTTGTGACAACTCCCACTATGCCAGTCATGTCTATGATGCTACTCACTTTCTCCTCTCAGGGTGTGATGTGTAATGGCTCCCTGGTTCCTACTCCTGTGGCTGCTTTCTCACTGAAGAAGTTGGCAAATATAGTCCACGCATGTGTCTTCAGGTCGTTCCAGCACTACCTGCAGTCTTCGGCCTCATGCTACACTGTGCTCACCATGACCCTGCCCCTGATGTTGTTCCAGATGGTGTTGTTTCTTTGTATGGTTGTAAGGATGTCTTCCATTACTGTGCACCAAAAAGCTCCTCAGCATTGCCCATTACCACCTCTGCCAACACCTGTAGCCCGATCATTAAATTTAGGCTTGCGGGCAGGCATTTCTGCTACCTTGCCTTTCCACTTGTCTCATGACATCTTTCCTGTGTGTTTGGGGTCTAAATGGCTGTAGGAAGGCCTTGTAATGATTGTTTTTTTTTAAGACGGCCTCTGCTGAGATTCCTGTTTGTGACATTACAGTATTTCCGCTCAACAGTAATTCAGCTGGCAGAATTTCTACTCAGAAATTCCTTAAATTTTCTGGCAGTGACAATAATTCCACTAGTAATTGGTAGATTGACAATTCATATTAAATTGATTTTACAGTCAAAGGTTTGCGTGCACAACAATCAGCTTGCAAAGTGGTGGTAAGAAATTACTTGAAATTAATTGTAATGAGGGTCATGCCAATGGTGTTCTGGTATGTGCCTTTGGCACAAAGTGCAGGACGGATACCAGTATCAGTAGTGACAGTATGGGTGTATATATTGATGGCACTCTGAATATCAGGATGGATGATTGTGAGGAGTTCTGATATGGTATTCCATTGGCCCTTATTACAAGTTGAGGGTAAGTTTGGTGGCAATTCTTTACTGCCAGATTTTCCACTTACTGCCAAGCTTATAATGAGGCCCATTAACACCTTGTACTTTTGTTAAATAATTGCTTTAAACATGTACCTCAACCTTAGTTTCTGTTCATAAGCTGCCAAAGTAGTTTTCCAACAATTTCATAACACATCCAGGATATCCTACCCCATAGTTCTTACACATTCCTATAAACCGTGTTCTTATGCACGTTCCTAAATTATCAAATCTTTTGAATGTTTTCTTATTAATTGATTGGTGCAAAGCACCACCAATGCCCATAACCGTGTAATAGAACCACGAGTTGTGCCAGCGATAGACAGATCAGATGGTATCCATATGTCACAGGAATATTCTTCCTACATAGCTCCCCCTACGTTACTTGCAGACTTTTACCATGCAGTTAACACATATTTATAAGTGTGGAGTATATATCCAAAGGGTCTCACCAACACTGGCTTCCTGCCCTCTGATGTGACTATCCATTCCTTATTGCTGCACAATATTCATTGGCTGCAGTGCACCATTGACACCCACATTCAGACTCATTCCTCAACAGCATTTAGCAAACGTATTACTATGTTCTTTAAACCACTGACTCCTGCAGACATCATTCCACTGGTTAGGATACAAGCATCTTCTTACATAGGCTCCCCTCCATTACTTACACGCTTTGACCATGCAGTTAACAAATAGGTGTTCGTCTAGAATATATATGCAGAGTTGAGTACTTTTAAATCGTTGGTCTTCCTGCCCTTTGCTGAAACTTTCTTTTGTATTTATGCACTCAATTCATTGAATGAAGTACACCATTAAAACTTGCATTCATTTAGACAACTCCTTCCTCACCATCGCAGAGCCAATGTGCTACTACATCATCATCCACTGATTAGAATTTGATGACCACAGCCTCAGATAATTACCACATGATGTTTAAGCATATATATATAGCGCTTAATGTCACATGTTTCCAGATTACTAAGCCATGCAATACTCATTTTCGTTATCACCTCCTCTGCAACACTCAATGTATTATCACCTTGTTGAGGTGGAAGGTTGAAGTCATGAGTCAGCCCAACTCGGATATTGCACTCATGGGGCACGACACAGTCCTGTTCAAAATACAAGCAAGTTGCACTTGAGTGATCTACCACAGTATTAATATACTCATTCCACAGAATTCAAGATTTCACTGGGAATTCCTGGTGTTAAGGTTACTGTCCTCTCTCCTTATGTTTCACCTAAATAAGGGCACACAATTCCCATATCATTCACACTCTGAAACCATGCGCACATTTCGTCCTGCTACCAAATCATCTTCCCAAATCTAGAAAGGTTCTATCTCGTGTAACTCTAGTGCAGTCTAGTGCAGACCACTCTAACATCCTTACACTAATGCAAACCCTCTCTAATGAAATACATCTAAGGAATGCATATTTACTTTTATAATCAGTGTTTTGGTTATAGAGAAATATTTCCAGTCTACTAGCGCTACTACAACAATTCCTCTCTACAATCTGGGTCTAGATAAAGGTTCTTTTGTTAATAGGAATAGACCCAGGTACTGAAATGCCCATGCTGAGGAAATCACTACAAATGCCTTCAGAATACAATAAAAATGAATACACTGCGCCATGCCTACTTGTGACACCCCATAATTTTTATCTTGCATAACAAATTCAGACTACACAAGACAACCATTCAATCAAACACAAACATTTTTATGCACATTTGTTAAAAGATGGCCATTTTTTGGGTTTTTAAATTATAAAAATTATATCATATATATGTCTTGCAAAGTGGAATAGGATATCGTCAAAAACCAAATTTCTCATGTATGTTTCTCTCTTTTTTCTTTTTCGTTTTTATTACCTGTTGCATTCTTTCTTTTGTCAACCATCCTTAACAATCCCACCCTACCCCCTCCCTCAATGGCCATCTTTTAACATATGTGCATAAAACTGTTTGTGTTTGATTTATAACATGTATACACTGATTATTCCTTTTTTCTTTTTACGTCTGTAATGAATATGACATTTCTGTTAATGGAATTTGATCAGCCCTGATTTGAAAAAGACGCAGACGTCGAGACACGTGTAATCTTAAAGGGCAATCTTTCGAATCAATGCACAATTAAAAGCTCAAAGCCTACAACTTGGAGAATAAGAGGCAGTGTTTGTCTTTCTTTTTCTCCTCCATGACAAGGGTGCATGATACTAGCTAAAGTAACACAGTGTTTTGTACTTTAAAATCATCAGTCACACCACAAAACTACATAATTGACCAAAAATATGTCACATTTCAGAAGGACATCAATGTACTCATCTGGCAAATATGATATAGACTACTTTATCGAGTTTCATTATGTCATTTAAAACATCTGCAAAGTGATGGCCATTTTGTGAGGAGACTCTAACGAGTCAAGGGCATGGCTACCCCCAAACCAGGGTCCGGGTTCCCTGAATGGGGAAATACCGGGCCATTCCGACCTTGGAGGGCCCGGTATTTCCCCATTCAGGGAACCCGGACCCAGTCCATCCCCATTCCCATTTGAGCCCCCAAAGGGCTCAATGGGAATGGGGAGCATGCTAACAATGGGCCCGTTATTGACGGGTCCGTTGTTAGCATGCTGGGCTACTCGCGGGACCTGCTCAGGATGTCTGGTAAAACCAGGTGTCCTGAGCAGGTCCCACGAGCGGACCTCATAATTGGGGGTTAAGGGGTTACCGGCTCTGGCACCTGTACAGGCCCCATTAACACCTTACGGCCCTCCTCGTAATGAGGCCCTAATTCCAGAATAGATCATACACACCACACTTATGCTTGAAGAGATCATCCAGACAACAATTGTTGTGCTAACCTCTACAACTCCAGGCTCACATGTGGGCCGAGACCCAAGTTTGTGTTACAAACCCCAGTATATTTTTAATTTAGTAAAGCATACAATATAAAGAGAAGTGCTAGACTGCAGAAGATTCTAAAATGTTGTGTCAACAATCATTTATTCAGGCAATATATTATGGTTCTTGCCGTATTCAACTAGTAATTGTGGGAATTGCAACCACCAAAATGTAGGTGAAGAGACATTCTGGGAAAGATAAATAGAGCCTAATGGATGAATGACGCTTTACATGATGTTAAATCTCCATGAAAGAGAACATTAGTGTGGCAGTATAGAATGCATGAGTGTCGACCCACATCCAATGTATACATGCCAACAATGTCCAATGTATTCTGGAGACATTAGTCATGTCTTGATTTTAAATTTGCCGCTGGGAATTGTAGTCCTGGATTTCCAATGGTGAAATCCAGGACTAAAGTCTTTGAATGTAAAGGTAACGCCAGGGCTGGACGAGTGACTCCCGAATTATATGAATGATGTTGGCATGCATGCCAGTGTGAGTGAGAGTCAAGAATACTCCAGAGAAGTGAGTGCCAACTTTTCCAGAGAGACGCAACTGCTTATCCATTATTACATCCTAATCTTTTCTGGTTACCTTATCAACCCTAAGCCACCTCTCCATTCATCAAATCCCAAGGCCTCTTTCCCAACTTGGATTACCAAATTCTTCATCAATCCAGAGCATGTTTGCCAATTGATTCTGGTGGATATAGTAAAGTTTGGGCTGCACCTGCAAAAGTATATTTAGAGTCTAACTGTGACATTTCCCCATTACTAACCGACCGAAAAATTAACATAGTTCTCGTAGCAAGCGCCAGTGTCTCAATAATGCAGCAAAACACGTAGACACACTCTTTTCCTGTCTGAGCCCAAGGGGATTCTGTGTTTCAGATGTAGACTTAAAATAGAATGTGGTATATGTAAAAAAAGGATTACAACCAGGGAGCAGGAAGAGTTTGTTTTTGCCTGCTAGACTTCCCATTTATATCCTACGTAGAACATATTGGCTAATAGGCATGTTCAGTAAGAAAAACGAACTACACTTTTGAGTAATGCCTTTCCAAAGAAGCCTTTCCAAAGAACTACAAAATGACAGCCTTCTTGGGTGCAGATTCCAAACCCTTGTTACGCACGGACACCTCACTTGCACTTGAAGAGATCTTCTTGATGGCAGCATTTCTGCTATGCTTTGCACAACCGGTCTCACGCAAACGCCACCACCGACCCACATAACTCTGTGGATCCGCAGCTTCAACAGATAAGTGTTTGTGTGTGCCATTAGGATCCACTTTTGGTTTATGTAGTAAACTTAGGAACTAATCGGTGTAAGGCACCTTACATATTGAGCGTGATGTTTTAGCTGTGTGAAAGTGTCCATAAGTCTTGGGAGGATAGCTCAGTGGCATCGTGCTCGCCTTGGAAGCAAGACAACATGGAGCAAAACATGTTTGATCCCAAGGTCCGCACCTAGAAACCTCTGGGTATTAAGCACGTTATAAATAACATATAATATCATAAGAGTGGCATACTAAAAAATATGATGGTTGTCCCATTGGCAGTCTAAGTGGGACCATCAAAACCTCTTGGCTGGGAGTAGGCAGTCTTTCCCAAGAAAACACCCTGTCTATCCATTATTACAACTTAACATTCCGTCCACTATCCCTACTCATCTACAACCTATCCCCTCACCTAATATTGGGTAGCAGCATATCTTTTCAATTCCAAAGTAGGATTGCCATTAGACCTTGGAGGGTAAATTAGAAAACTGTTACTATGCTCCACCCCCAATACTAATGCACAGATGAAAAGAAAATAGTTTTCAGAATACATGCAGTCTATGGGCCTCATTACGACCCTGGCGGTAAGTTACCGCCAGGGCCGTGACTTTACCGCTATGGCGCAAACTACGTTTACGCCATGGCGGTAAGGGGATTTACCGCCCCATTCCGACCATGGCGGGGCGGTAAATCCCCAATCCCCATTTACCCTTCCCCATTCCCATTTTTGCCCCATAGGGCATAATGGGAGTGGGGAAGGCGTTAATTACGCCACCGTAAATTACGGTGGCGTAATTAACACCAAGTTCCCTTACCGCCATGGTTTTTTACACCTGCTAAAAGCAGGTGTAAAAACCGCCATGGCGGAAAGGGAACTCGTAATTGGCGGAAAGGGGTTGGCGCAGCTAACGCTGCCGCAAACCCCTTTCCGCCAGGGTCGTAATGAGGCCCTATCTCTCCAATGCATCCAACAATATAGGCACACACTGTTCCCCAGATGTAGCATTTGTATTGTACCAAGTACAATGAGTAGCAGTATCACTTCGAATTTGTGCATTTTATTTGCTCAATCTCATGAGCCACTGCCTCATCTTTGCTCTTTAGATGTTTATGTATGTTTGATGTGCCAAGGAGTAACTCCCATGCTTCCTCCATCTTATAGTGCTGTCAAATAGGCTGTACGCAACATGCATCACATCTGCCTTATTCACATGATCCTTTGTATTAAGAATAGCTATAACTAGTAATCACTACAAACACTCCCCTAATTCTGTTCTTCAGCCAAATTCTGAACCTCCTCCACATTAGGCAATTCTTCCTATAGCATGATTCCCACAACAAATTCCTACATCTCATGATTCCCCAAACTGCTCCACATTGGCGTCCAAATGCATAGCCTCCTTCTTGGACCCTCGTATGGTAAGGGTTTGTGTGGGCAACAATCACTCCATCCCCATCTTTCAAACCTGCAGTGTACCGCAGGGCTCATGCCTGTCACCTCTGCTTTTTAATTTGTATATTCGGCCACTACTGGATCTCCTCAATGAGTTGGATGTACAATATACAAACTACGCGAACGACACTCAGGTTGTCATCCAGCTTAGTGGCCACTATAAAAATGATGCTGAAACTATCAATAGCATCTATAAAGCAATCTAGGACTGGATGGCCTACAACTCACTGGCCCCAAATAACAACAAAACAGAGTTTATGATAGTTTCCTTTAAGAACACCCGGAACAAGCTAGCCACAGATTATACCGACTTTATAATTGCAGACAATGTTATCACGGTCAATTGGAAGGTAAAAACATTAGGCGTCATTCTGGATGACAAACTATCCATGAAACCTCATGTCTCCAACATCCGGTCTAGCTGTGGACTGATTAATAAGCAAATACACTATATTTGCACATTTATAACAACCGAAAACTGTGCACTTCTGTCCACAGCATTGATAAACTCCAACTTTCATGATCTGAATGACACCTGGCCTAGTAGGATCGTTGTCTGTCCCCTTTGTTCCCCTCCCTTGCCTCGTCACACCTTGAAACACCTTCATATAGGCACGTTATAAATGCCATATCATATCATATCAGGATTGGATTATTGTAACAGTCTACTGTCTGGCACCACCGCTGCCAATATACAATCTCTGCAAGTGGCTCAGAGTACTGCTGTGCGCACCATCTTTAAACAATCGCACTGCACCCACATTTTCATCTACAGAAAGAAGCTACTTTGTCTTCCGGTAAAACACAGAATAACACACAAGGGGCCTCATTACACGGTAGGCGCTAAGGGATTACTGGTGCCCTACTACGAGGTCCCTTAGCGGGTCCCTTACTTAACGCCTGTTTTTTCCAGGCGTTAAGGACGGGAACCGCTAAGGGACCCAGAGCTAATAACGGTACCACAATTTGTGGTACCGTTATTAGCTCCATCCCCATTCCCATTGAGCCCTACGGGGGCTCAAATGGGAATGGGGAATGGTTCGCGGAATGGGGACTTACCGGTCCCGCAAAGGTCAGAATAGACCGGTAAGTCCCTATTCCGGGAACCATTCACCATTACCATTTGAGCCCCCATAGAGCTCAATGGGAATGGGGATGGATAATAGCACCATGGCTACCGCCTACCGTGTAATGAGGCCTTGTGTCTTTAAGTAGCCCCACCTATTTGTCAGAAGGCATCAAAGTCAAGACAACTGGCAGGAACCTTCGCTCCTCTACTGCTACAGTACTTGTTCCCCCCAGATTTAAGATTGCTAAATTTGGAGGTACCACTGTCGATTCCCAGGGTCCTCTCCTCTGGAACATACTCCCGGCTGAAATATGCCAGGTTCAAAACTACCCTCTTTTTAAAAAGGCTGTAAAGATGCACCTTTTCAACATAGGGTAATCGTACGATTTCCCAACACTTCTTTTGGTCCGTCTGTTTATGTTCTGTTTGTCTTGTTCTTGTTTTTTGCGCGCCCTGAGGCCCATGGGCATGTGGCGAACAACAAAAATTCAAATAAATAAATAAATAAAGAGATATGTGCAGTTCAAAAATCCAGAAAATATAATTTGACTTCAAATTTCAATCTTAAAGTTACAGTACATAAACCTGTTGGTGGGAAGGGGCATCCCTCCACAACCCCCAAGGCACTTTAGAGTGAGGCGAGATGCATTCAGTGCCAGTGGGTCGGGGGGTGGTGAGAGGACCACCTTTTGTTAGGCAGAATCGTATGCCGTTCCCATATGATATGATATAATATGATATGGCATTTATAACGCACCTATACACAAGTGTTTCAAGGCGCAACGAGGCAAGGGGGGGAAGAAAGGGAGGACAGACAACGATCCTACTAGGCCAGGTGTCATTCAGATCGCACAGGTGCATGGGAAGGGGGGAAAGGAAAAGTGCGCAAGGGGAAGGGAGAGGGGAAGTGCAGTACATGGGAAGTGGAATACATATGACACATAAACAGCCAGCTAGTGGCAAGTGCAAGGAAGTGCAGACATAAGTGCTAGTAAGGGGACTGAAGGGATACAGAAAAACGGTCCCCAAGTGCCGGGGTTGCCAGGGAGGCAGTGCAGGTGGGTAATTGACGGGTCCTGGGCCAGAGATCAAAAAGGGTGGCCAGGTAACCAGTGCAATTTCGGTCAGGAATTCAGCAAGGGAGGGGAGGAGAGAAAGCAGAAGCAAAGAGGAAGGTTTTGAGGTGTTTCCGGAACCGGAGATGGTTCTCCTCAAGTTTCAGGGAGGCAGGAAGGCTGTTCCAGAGAGAGGCCCCTGCTGAAGAGAGTGATCTGCCACCAACTCGTTGCTCGGAGAAGCGACTAACCCTAAGGGAGTTGGAGGCAGATGAACCAAGAACTCGAGAAGGGAGATATTTAGGAAGAGAAAGTTGAAGGTATTTCGGTCCCAGACCCCAGAAGGCCTTGTATACAATGCAGAGGGTTTTGAACTTAATCCTTGCAGCCAGTGGGAGCCAGTGCAGAGATTTCAGTCCTGGAGAGATACGATCCCTGGGCTTGAGGCCAAGGACAAGTCTTGCAGTCCTGTTCTAGATAAGTTGCAGAGGGCGGAGAGTAGAGGCAGGCAGATTTAGATAGAAGCTGTTACAGTAGTCCAGCTTGGAGAGGGCCAGGGCTCTGGAGACAGTGAGCTTCTGGGGGAAGGAGAGGAAAGGAAGAATACCTCTAAGGAGGTGCAATTGGTAGTGTGACTTCTTAGGGACATCAGAGATGTGAGGGGAGAAAGAGAGTGCCGAGTTGAAGATGACCACAAGGTTTTTAGCCTTGCAGGTGGGAGTGGGAGGAGGGCCAAGAGAGACCGGCCAGAGAGCTGCAGGGAAGGGGGGAGTAGGTGTGCCGATGAGTAGAATCTCAGTCTTACTGGCATTAAGGCAGAGGTTGTTGGCGGCACACCATTCCTGGATGGCAGACAGACAGTCAGAGATGAGGGAAGGAGAGGAGGAGGCCGAGGGTAGCCTGAAAATGAGCTGGGTATCATCCGCATGGCACTGAAAGTTGGGACAGAGAGCGGCGATTTGGTGGGAAAGGAGTGCCAGGTATTGGTTGAACAGCCATGGAGAGACGTTAGATCCCTCGGAGACACCACAGGTAGAGAAAAAGATGTCGGAGAGGAAGGACCCAAGTTGGACCTGGGAGGGTCGGTCGGAGAGGAAAGAAGTCAGCCACACCAGAGCCTGACCAGTGATACCCAGGTTATCACGGAGACGGTTGAGCAGGATGGCATGGTTGACAGTGTCAAAGGCAAAAGAGAGAGCAGGTCTTCACGGATGTTCAGGAGAGCAGTTTCCATGCTTCTGGCAGCTCTGAAGCCAGACTGATGGTCATGAAGACAACCAACAGGCCAGGAGGGGTCGGCAGAGGTTTCTTAAGAAGAGGGTGCACAAGGGAGTGCTTCAGGGGGAAAGGGAAGACTCCAGCGGCGAAGGAGTGATTGCAGAAATCTGCCAGGGCAGGCACCAGGAAGTCAATGGGATCCTTGATAGTTTTGAAGGGAATAGGGGTGAACCTGTTTTGACAAGACTTTCATAGATCAGACTTGTCTAGAAACCTCGTCTGGAGAGAAAAGGGGAAAGGCAGAGAAGGAGGGAGGAGGGGTGGCTGCAGAAGGGCCAGAGGAAGAGCAGGAAATAGCGGGAGGGGGGTGAGAGAGGAAGAGTGAGGACAGGATGTCTTCAGTTTTTTAAATGAAGTGAGAAGCCAGTGCCGTGCAGAGGGCCTGGGAAGGGACAGGAGAGGTAGAGACTGCGGCAGGATTGGCCAGTTCCTTGCAAATTTTAAAGAGTTCAGCCGAGTTGTTAGATGCTTCAGAGACGCGGGCTTGGATATGGGCTCTCTTCTTGGTGAGGACAGAGAGCTGGTATTGCCTTTGCAGCAGGTGGCATGCCAGTTTGTCAGAGGATGAACCTGAAGCATGCCATTTCCTCTTGGCAACCCTACACTTGCGTTTAAGGGTGACGATGTCTGAGTCATACCAGGAGTTACACTTGGCTTTGGGCTTCAGGTGGATTCTCTTGACAGGGGCAAGGATATCAAGAGTATCAGATATAGAAGAGTGGAATGTGGAGAGGGCTGTGTCAGGGTGAGAGTCAGCCAACTGACACACACTTCATGGGTCGGGTGACCGAGAAGGTGGCTGTCAGTGATGCAGTTGGCTTGGCCTGCGGCCTAGGGAGGGTGAGGTGGGAGGGAGGGACAGAGAGGGAAAGGTCTGAAGAGATCAAAACATCAAGAGTGTGCCCATGCAGAATGAGTCGGGCCAGAGGGGAGAATGGTGAGTTAGAGAGAGTCACAGAGGTCGCGAAAGAGTTCAGAGGGTGGACAGGAGGCATCCAGGTGGATGTTGAAGTCTCCAAGAAGGAGGAGTTGAGGCCAGGAGTGAGGAGGAGAGGTCCACCCACTCAGAGAGGAAGGAAGAAACCTGACCAAGTGGCCGATAGATAGTAGCCACAGTGAGGGAGTGGCTAGGCGAAAGAGAGAGCCTGCAGACAAGGCATTCAAAAGAGGAGTAGGCCTGCATGGGGATGACAGAGGTAGGAATCCACTCAGGGAAGATAAGGGCTACGCCACCCCCAGAGCGATTTGGCATGGGCGCAGAGAGGATCTTGTAGCCATCAGGTAGGAATGTGTCAAAGCTGGTGACAGAGCTGGCCGTAAACCATGTCTCAGTAAGACCGAGGACATCGAGGTCAAGTTCTTCAAGAAGGTGGCAGATATCAGAGGAGTGTTTGACAGCGGAGCAGGAGTTAGGGAGCACTACAGAAGATTAAGACTACAGGTATATGCAATAAATCCCCTTTGGTATCAGTCTGTACCACACAGATTTAGTTGGTAGCTGTGGCTGAGCAGTCAGACTTATCTCAAGAGGGAAATGAGCAGTAGTCAGGGTTTACACAATAGGACTACAGTACTATGGGACAAGGAAACACTGACCAAAGCTTTGTATTAAAAATAATATATATATTTATTTTACACACTCTTAAGTTCAACACATAAATCACTATCATTAAAGCAAGTTAAAACAGTCAAGAAAAGTATACACAATTCCCTATTTAAATTGTAGACAAGTTTGAGCAAGAGTGAAAACTGAGCAATACGGCACAGTGTAAACCAAGCAGAAATGGCACTCTAACAATTTCTTCAGGGGGAGGGAAAGGACAAGTCATACAGGGTTAGACTCCTAAACACACCAGCAACATTTCCCAATAAGATTGTGAACAAGTTAGGAAAGGCAGTACTTTAGCATAAGCAATGCTTAGGTGAAAACCGAAATAATGGCACTTCAGCAATATTTAAAGAGGGAAGGAAAGGTGGTTATAAAAGTTTAGGTGCACCAACACATTTCCTGATGGAAAGCAATCTAGAGAAGGCAGTTGGAACAGATTAAGCCAGAGTCAATAGGCCTATGCCAGAGTCAGTTGTACAAGGGAAGTGCCCAGGATCAAACGGTTCTAGTAGCTGCAGTCAAGTCTTTATTTAACGATTCGAAAAGGCGGTTGCAGAATGTAAAAAGACAATGTAAGACGATAGGGGCGGCCAACCCAGAAGGTAAGTAAAGGATTTAAAACACCTTTAGCAGTATCCAACGAAATGGGAGGCCTGGCAGAACAATGTATCTTGAAAGTGGAAGAGGCTCCTGTGGTGGCGGTAGTTTCTGGCAGTTCCTGCATTTCGGGGGATCCATCAGAGGAAGAGAGGCTCTCGTCGTGGAGGAAGGTTTGAGTTACTGCACTGCCCAGGGATGAAGCCAACTGCGGTGCTGCCAAAATGAAATAAAAGGTACGCTCCTTTAAATCACGGTCGTGGTGGACGTGTGCCTGGCTATCCGGTCTTCTAGTGCTTGGCACTGGCGATTCGACCAAGGCAGGTCCTGGAAGGCGATTGGCGAACTGGTTGGCCCCACCAGCTCAAGGGAAGAAGACTCTTGCAATTGAAGATCTTCTCGATTTGTTGGAGAAAAGTGGTGAGGATCTGCAGCAGGGCTTCACCGGTGGTTCAGTCATTGCAGAGGACTTCAGCTTCTCTCAACTTCGGGTTTCTTAGTTCCAGTGGCGACGTCTTGTCCTCCAGTACTCAGGTCCCTGCTTTTATGCAGAAAAAAACCCATTCATACATGCATACAGCCTAGCTGTCACTCACACAGTGGGGTGGCTATCCTGGCGGGATAACCCCCCAGCCTATCAGGGCAGAGGGCGACTTGGGTTGCCTATTCCCCCTACCACACATCTTGTCTACCCAGACTCAGTGGCACCGAAAGGAGGGCTTCTGTGCGGAAGCCCGCCAAAAGGACAAACAAAGGATCCCCGACCTGGGTTAGGATTTCAGAGAACGACACGAGAAAGAAATATTATTAAAGATCTGGCAATAAAAACCTGCCGGAGTAAAGTTAATAATAAAATAAACCGGCGGTATGTTAGAGGCTGTCAGTAAAAGTGGTAGCCTCGAACAATGGGAAAATCTCATAGGAAAATATTTGCGGTCGAATATTTACGGTAGTAACCACTGCCACCAGCCAGAAACTTTGGAGAGAGGGACTGGACGGTACCCTCTCGGAAATGAACACCAGGGAAAAACTATTAACCCTTTTCAGTACCTCCATAGTAAGATGGTTTGTACTGGTTTTGTTCATAACTATTGACTAGTAAAGTCAATGTTAACTTTACATGCCCTGGGAGACATTAGTCAGTCCCAGGGTATAGATTCTATGTTTGGGGGTCACTATGACACCCCTGTCTTACTGCACTGAGGGTGCTGTGTAACACACATGTAAAAAGATGATACCTATGAGGGTAAGAAAAACCCCATTGACCATAAGCACAAAAATAGCCTAAAACACATCAGCAATATGATTTCACTTCAAATCCAGCAAAGCTGCTGGGGGACTCTATAGGTAAGGGAAATTAGCCTTAGAAGAGAATTCTCCCTACACCTATCAATACAAAATGACCCTACTCCGATATAAACAAATAAAATCAATCCACATATTATAATGCGGGTGAACGAAACATGATATTTTGCGTAGCTATTAGTGAACCTAGGTAGACAGTAAGGTCGGCGCGTGAATACAGCATTTCATGCATTAGGCCCAAATTGCGAGACATGAGAATTCTACAACGATGCCCGTGCTCCGATGAGGACAGCCCACACCCTCAACTGCCACAATGCCTATTCATTGTTCTAACAGTGTTGCAAAGATGTTTGAGAGGAATGTCTCCTACGAGGCTGTGGTCACAGACCGGCGCCTGGTGTGCATGTTATCTCACACTGGCCAAAGCATGACCTGGTCCATCCCCAGGCGACCACGAGTTATAGCCCATAGACATGACTAAACCTAAGATCCTTGAATTCCATGGCACCAGGTGCCCTTTGACCACCAACCCGAAAGTAACAAGCCTGAAATGTTCAAAGGGACAAACAGGGCACATCGTTGAAGCGACAGTCATGGAATTTGTATTGCAAGGTGCTGGGAAGGATATGTTAAATGAGGGTGAATACCTGGGAGCTGGATGGCGTAGAAGCAAGTGAGTGAAATGTGTGTGTGAAAATTAATGTGTCCCAGAACCTCCTTTGTTTTATTGTGCCAGGTGCACAATATAGTGATAAAACAGCATTATGTTAGAAGTGTAGGTCATTTGTTCTTCGAGCTTCGATGTGACAAGAGGATGATCACTGCAGCACCCACATAATGGAAGACGGCTGGATTGGGCTGGAACCAATGGCTTGGCATCTCTTATGGAGCAAGCAGATCATGTATAGGTGCCCAGCAACCAGCCGCGCAGGATTTTACAATTTGCATTGCATCATCTATGACAGTGTTTTTTCATTATAGGATTCTGCTTGTACTACTTTTTGGCAGAACATTCTTAGCAGCAGAGTTCTTTGCTGTTGCTCCCATCTGTCTGTGAGATTTAAACTTGTTATCCCTACAAGATCGACTAGGGCCTTTCTTCCTTAGCGGTTTATAGACTCTCTGGTGTGAGCGTTTAGGGACTTGCCTTCACTTGTTTCCAGTGTGGTTAAGATCACTAGCTCCAAACTTCAGTTTATTTTCCCTGTACGGCATGTCCAAACCCATCCTAGATTCAATAAAGTTCCTGTTTTTAACTTTTTTTAATGGAACTTCTCTAACCTATGCTGATCTTGCCCTTACAACCCCACCTACAAAGGTTTCATGAATCTCATATTGGTCTGTGGGTTGTAAGCAAAACTACTGTAAAGAGTCATTTTGTCTCCCAAACAATGGGCCTCATTACACGGTAGGCGCTAAAGGATTACCGCCACCGGTAAGGGCACTGGTGCCGGTAATCCCTTAGCGCCCTACTACGAGGTCCCTTAGCGGGTCCCTTCCTTAACCCCTGGTTTATCCAGGCGTTAAGGATGGGACCCGCTTAGGGACCCCGGAGCTAATAACGGTACCGCAATTTGCGGTACCGTTATTAGCTCCATCCCCATTCCCATTGAGCCCTATGGGGGCTCAAATGGGAATGGGGAATGTTTCCTGGAATGGGGTCTTACCGGTCCCGCAAAGCTTAGAATAGACCGGTAAATCCCTATTCCGGGAACCCGGACCTGGAAGGCGGTAAGGGGGTAGCCATGGCGCTAATACGCCATGGCTACCGCCTACCGTGTAATAAGGCCCAATGTCATATCCGTTCCATCTGGTGCATGAACTCACTGGCATCAGCACTATGATCAGCCCAAACCTCTGGGTACTCCTACCTTACTCTTTTTTAACTTTTTGGACAGTGCGATTTTCCCAGGACCATAGGTACTCTAGATAAGGAGCGGCTGTTCTGTGGTAGAACTGTGCAAAGCATGGACAAAATATAAAATTTCGCCTAAAAAATACACGTTTCACAATGCATACTCATCTCCATAACCTCTAAAAAAAACTGTAAAACTACTCCAGACAATGTGTTAACAAGAACACATATTACACTTTATTTGTACTAGATTCCCGTATTTCATAATCTTTTTGGCAAGCAGATTTATTAACAACAATAAAAAAGCAAACAGGGGTTTCGACCGTATGTCGTCCTCAAGGCTACAAAGTATTCATAAATGCTCAACTAATCAAGCAAGAGGCTTCAAAACTCATCCGCAATCACAGTCTGTTATTGTTAGATCATAGCAATAATTCATAATTAATATTATTAACATCACCAGGTCAGGGACAAAAGAAACCACATATTTGTTAATTGTATTAAATACATATTACGAACTAACATATTACTAACTAATAGTACATAATAGCATTCTTTATAAACACAGTTAATGAACCCACTAGAGCATACATTGTTACTGCATGCACTGCACAAGCAAGTTATGGTGGACTCCCTCCTGTGTCACATAATATCTGCATGTCTAGCTTCGTAAAGCCATCATAATCCTTACACCTTCCAGTGGTGTTGCTATTTAATGCATAACTCTTATAGATTGTTAGCCATTATATTCCATTAACCATGCATGTGCCATATATGCCCTCATGCACTAGAATGTGTGCAGTGAATATTTATTGGCATAGATTACATGGTGTATCCCACCACCAATGAGAATTATATACCATACTTGTTCCCTTACCCTATTAGCAGTCTGAATATTGTTATTATAGCACTGATCGTGTGCAACTTCCCAATTGCAATATATTCCTGTAAAATACATTTATGGACCAGATTATATTATAGTTGTCAATGAACTCCGGTACTGCTTCCGGTCGGGTTGAGTGGTAGATTATTACCCATCCCAGTACCAATATATTCTATTATTAGCCATTCAATCTTTAACATCTATTTGATAGCAATTAGAAATGATGGATATAATCTCCAGTTACCCTAAATGGGTATTCTCATTCAATAATTAGATTACTATCCAGTCAACTTCTGTAATACTAAAATAAACTAGGTATACAATGTCCTCTCGATCTTCTAATTGCTCATATCCATAACACCTTTTCCTTTTAATCAATTTGTATTGGTTCAGGGCATAAGTGAAAGTATCTAGTAATGGTTTACCTGTATCCTAATTTCTATTAATATATGGATAGATAGATGCCTGTGGTGTCCCGCTTGTAATCTGTCGTGGGTGCCATATTGGGTATTATCTACCAATCAACCCAACTTGAAGCCTTACCAGAGTTCATTGACAACTATAATATAGTTGTGTCTATAATTGTATCTTACAGGCATATACTGGATAACAATATTCAGGCTGCTAATAGGGTTTTGTAAGAATTATAGTTTATAATTCACATTGGAGTTGGGATAGTGTAGCTTGAAGGTTGGGGGACGTTGTAAGGTTCCTTCCTCTTAGCAGGATGATGGTTGCTAGATGTCAGAGCTTGAGCGGGCTCCAGCATTTACTCATGTCCCTCTACTGCAGGACCTTTACTGAAACTAGAAGTGGATATTCCTTGGATGTCAGGTGCTGTGTGATGTCCATGATTCTTCTGCACTGAATTGAAGCTAACTGTGAGAAGGAACAGCTTCCCGGGCATATCACTGGGCGTGGTGTGGGGCTGTGTGGTCAGGCGGCTGACTGTTACGTCCCATGTCAAATCCACTCAAATCCACTCTAACTGTGTAATTTCTGGGTGGGAGTGTTTTCTTATCCATTATTGGCTGATTTACAGTTGTAATGTGCCTGGTACTAGAGCACAGGCATGTAGGGCTTCATTGGGATCTCCCCACTCCTCAAAGGGGCAAGCAGGCAACCCTCTGACTACAGGTTATTGCCGTCTCTTAGACATTCTGGCCAGAAGTACTCAGTACAGACAGCACCTGCAAAAGGAAAGAAGTGAACGAAGGAATCATGAAATATGTCATTTGTTAGATGTCTCTGTAACCAATCAGGTCTTAAAAATATTCCTGTGATAAGGTTGGGCTCTGAATGTATTCCATAGATGCATTGCAAGATAATGATATCACCGACTGGACTCCTTACATTTATGTATTACAAGGCAAAAACATAGTAATGAATCCTGAGTTACCTTCTAAGCCCCCTTAACAAGTTGTTCAGATTCAATAGGAGGTAGTGACATGTGAAGCGCAAAAAGGTAAAATTGATGATTTCAATTTGGTAGTGAGCAAAGCAATGCAATGCCCTTTTAATAGCATGGACACAGTCATCACTGATGCCCTGTCTAATATGGATCAAGAAAAGAAAGGTCAGAACCTGGCCACTAGTTGGCAGTCTGTAAATAGAGGATTATCAGAGACCTCGATAAGTGCGAGACAGCTATGGATTTCCAAGCCTGGGTTGAGTAGTTTGATACTGTAGATAGGTTGGATGTAGGTAGGATGGACAAAGAGTGCCAAACAGATCCTTTGATTCCCCAATGACTGTCATGATGTGGACTGCAGTACAAACACTTCATCTGGTCTTCTTCCCATGTTTTGTAAGGTGAAGACTAAAAGGTGAAGAAAAATTGATCCCAGCCATTAGTACCTATATTTCCTGAGAATACTTTTATCAGCTCACAGAGTGATAACATGTGTTTGTATCTATATCAGAACTCAAGATTTAAGATTTCTGCGAAGGGTTCAAATCAAGGAATGGTCTCCTAAATTTGGCTCTGATTTCACTGTCATCAAATGTGACCGTAGCAATCTACCCACATTACTCAATTGTTGTAATTCACTAGCAAAGTCGGCTCTTACCACAAGTCTCAGAATCATAATTGATTGACTTTCTGACAATCTCTGCAGTTTCTTGTTTGATGTATGATTTTTTGTATTATTAATGTTTTGTTTGTTGTGTGTCTTGGTCTGTATGTGCGCCCGTAAAACTCTTTTTGACTTTTGGTAGCACGTGATGAATAAAATTAAGTAAAGCAAAGTAAATAATGAAGATCAGAAGGTGAAGCAGTGTGGTGGGCATGAGTTAGAAGGACAGAAATGTCAAGGTCAGATAGAGAAGAAAAGAGGATAGTGAGTACGTTGGTGGGGATAGGGGAGGTGGACTAGGAGGAGTAAGTCTAGAAAAAGAGGAGCAAAGAGTAGCTATTGTGAAGTAGTTTGCAAGATCAGAGCATGAGAGAGATAAGAAGAGGGAAGGATCAGGCGATTTTGGGGAAAAGAATTATATGAAGGAGCTGGACAAGACGATGAGGATGATGTGAGCAAGAGATTGTAAATTCAGAGAAATATGATGATGTTTTTGCATTTTGTAATTCACGATGATAGGAGGGAGATAGGGAAAAAAGTGAAGAAAGACCAAAGGGAGGCTGAGAACTTTTCCAGCATTGTTCGGCTTTACAAAGGCTGTAACTGAGGGAGGTGAGGGCAGGAATAAACGAAGGGTGAGATGGTATGCGGGTAGATGAGAGGGGAAGGCAGGATAGGTAGAGTCACAAGTGAACAATAGGGTGGAGTGAAAGGTATTTGCAGCACTGTCATGGGAAAGTGAGGAAAAAGAGGGAAAAGTGAAGAGAAGAGGAAAATAGAGAAATAAATGAGGTAGGCTTGAAAAGGCAGATATAACGACAAATGAAGGTAGGTGTTCAGAGGGTGGGGGTTGGAAGGGGAAAAGAGAGAAAAGGGGAAAGTAGATGATGATCTCAGAGTGAGGGGGTGAGCAGAGATAGATCCAGGAGAAGGGAGTGAAGGTAATGTGAGGTCCAGACACGAGCCAGATTGTGAGATGGGGCGAGGGGAGAATGTTTAAGTGATATGAGTCAATGAGTGACAAAATCAAACAATGAATAGAAGTGGTAAGAAGAGGGAGATGAAAGTCACCAAGAAGAAAGTAGGGCAAGGGGGAGGGAAGAAAAAGAGAAAGGAAAGACTCAGGATGGACAGTGTAATCACTTGAGGCAATAGGACATTGGTAAATAGTTAGAAATTAAACATGAAAGGGATTTAAGAAAGAGGACAGATGGTACTCAAAGTAGAAAAAGATAAGAAGACCAGATGGAGGAGGTGATAGGTCCAATAAGAGTTAAAGACAATCCTAGTACCACCACTGCACCCAGAGGTGTAAAGGGTATGGTACACGTGAGTAAGAGTAAGTGTGGAGAGAGGCAGGGGTAGAAGTATTGTCAGGAGGGATCCAGGTCTCGGTTAGACAGAGGAAATTAAGCCTAACTCACAGGAAGAGATCAAGAATAGAGTGGGATTACAAAAGGAACAGGTATTATGAAGGCCAAGATTGATAGAGGGGACGGAGTCAGAAGAGAAAGAAGGAAAGCATAGATTAGAGATGTTGTGAGTGCGAGTAAATGAAGCCTGGGGAAATGAATCATGCGAAAGCCTAGATGGAATAGTGATAGGCATGATGAAAAGAGAAGAGCAAAGAAAGGGGATAAAGTATAAAAGACAATGGATGGTAGTGTGGTGCATGATCAGTCACAAACAGGAGCAAACAGGGAAAGACACTGCTCTCAGAGGGCTGCCCTTTCAAACGGACACACAGGGCAAGGATGACCATGTGAGTGGAGGAAATATGCATGGAGGGGGAAACGTGATCCCTCATGTTACCGCTAATGTTGTCCAGGGTGGGAGGGAGCAGGGGAGGTCCAATCTGCAGCAGCCGTGGTGTTAGAGGACCTCAGGTGTCAACCCTAATCTTCATCCTGGGCAGGTTGACTGCAGCAGCAGGAACCCACAGGAGAGTCAAATAACCATAGCAACAGAATCACAAAGATGACACTGTCATATTTAGCCAGCCCAAGAGAGTTGCACAGAGAATCACAATATTCCATCTAGATATGATAACTACAGTTGCGTTCGATTATATTTTGATTGTGTTTGTAGTCCATAAGTCCCTAATTCTACTATCTGTATAATTTGTATGACAGACTGATGGGCAAACCTCTTTCAAAAAGGGAAGAACAGCATGTTCTAACAATCTATGTCTATATATAGTCAACAATAGTCAACTACGTATTCAGTCTAAGGCAATCAAGGGTGCATTGATTAAACACAGCCTTTTTCATTTAAAGTCAAGTTAAAATGACCCTCTGGTAAATACATAGTAGCCCAAACCAGCAAAACCACCATGACGACGGTGGGTGCCTTCTAACCCCTTAGCAATAGAAGACATCAATGCATGCAGTCAACACCAGCAACTCATCCAGATAACAACAAATACCATGTATCCCCTCCAGAGAGCTACAATGCCATAATCCAACAACAGCACTAAATTAACAGAAAAAGATATGGTCCCCAGGTCTTCGAAATTGCCTACTTGAATCTCTCTAACCTCTCGTTCCTGTCAGCACCACCTTTTCAACATCCGCAAGATCCGCCCCTCCCTCACCTTTCACGCTACTAAACTCCTAATCTCCTCCCTTATTTTCACCCGTCTGTTCTACTGGTCCTCTCTTCTTTTTGGCCTTCCTATCTCTCACCCGACTACCCTAAAATCCATCTACCACTCCTCTATCCGTACTCTATGTCTCCTCAGCCCTTGAGACTCTATTTCTACATCACTCTCTCAACTTGGCTGGCTCGCATTCCACTCACAATTGAAATTTCAATTCCTCTGCCTTGTCTATAAATCTCTCCATGACCTCGCCCCCCCATCTTTCCTCCCTCCTCTCATTCTACTCTCCTCCCCGCCCTCTTCGCTCAGCTGACCAACACCTTATCACTGTACCCCCATCCCATTGTGCCTCCTCATGCTTCCGCTCCTTCCAGCTCTCGTCCCCCTCCACTGGAACTCCCTTCCTCTCCGTATCTGTTCCTCCTCCACCTACCCATCTTTCCGCTCATCCCTGAAAGCCCTTCTTTTCCACTCTCCCCTGACTCTCCTTCCCTACCTCTCCCCCATACCCTGCCCCCTTCCCCTCCCTGCCTCCCCCTCCTCCCGATGACTATATTGGATGCTGTAACCACCCAAGGGCGTTAAGACCTCCGGGATTTTCCCCCCTCCCCTTCGCCCCCTCCCTCTAGCAAATTGTTCTGTATACTGTACCACTGGTTTGTTTCAAGTTTGTAAATATGCTTCTGTCTTTTTTGGACTGTTTTTATAATGTAAAGCGCTTTGGAGTAAAGTGCTATATAAATTCAATAAACATAACATAACATAACACTACTGTGAAAATGGCAGGTAACCCACTTAACCTGCAAACTCCAACAATTCATCTACCATGTTGAAAATAGCAACGTAATGCAAACATTGCAACATTAATTCAAACAAATGAGGGACCAGTATCAACCCTTTCATATATATGGGAGCAAGTAAAAATAAAAACACTTCAATGGAAATGCACCAAGTGTGTTGATTCTTTGGGACATGTTGTGAGTTTTCAACATGATCAGCCATGGGGCCCACCTAAAGGTAATCATGGTCATCAGATTAGAGTGACCATGCTATGCTGGCTCACCTCCTCCCCTTGGTCCAGATGGAAACTACCTACATGGCTACATGGCTATTAGAATCACACAGAAACAAAATCACCTGTGGAGTACATACATTTTCCAGCCTGTAAACACTATTTCTAGCATCTACATGACCACCTGTTGGAAATCATCAGAATTGGTGGGCACACCTTCTACAACTAAATTGAAGATGCTCAAATGTACCCAAACCCCAAAACAAATCAACCGGACCTTGGCAAACCAATCAAATATAAACCCAACTAAAATAGAACGTATGATTTGCAGTAGCAAACAACTGACAACCCATCCATTTCTTCATACGAGAAAATGGCAACCTGCCCTAAATAACAACAGCAGTCAAAAGCATTGGCGTTTTCAGACTGCCCCCTCACACTGAAACCCCACATTAAAACCACAGTAAGAATCTTCTTTCGTCCAGCTGTTGCATCATGATATACCTGGCAATCATCACACTAGCAATCTCCATGCTTAGCTATAGAAAAATAAATCTACCTGGTACTCCTACAATCTTTACAAAACAGCCAACAAACAGTCAAAATCCTCTGTGTCACTGATATTACCTTCCACATAAGGATCCCAGAATCCATTGAAGAAAACATTATCTAAATGCCTGTCACATCACTTTGATCCATCAACATGACCCTGGTAGCAGTCCAATTCCTCAACCTTAACATCATGGTTGATTCTCATTCATGATTGCAATCTGTAGAACTCCATCCCCAGACCAATCCACTCCGGAGAAAACCATGCTGACTGGCATTACATCACCCCAACACTTCGAGTGGACTAGCTATTTTGGGCTGTGTCAAAAAGACCTGCCAGTGCACCACAGACAAACTTGCCTGCAACTTCCAAATACAGGATCAATTGGATCCTTACAACTTACTAGCCATCGCTGACCTGGGATCAAAATGCTAAATGATTATTACTAAAGACCTCTAAAATCTAGAGACGATTAGGTAATTTTCACTCGCATGTGTAAAAACAATGGTTTTCAATACGTATTTTGGTGTCTCCAAATGCTCCTTATCAGAGAGTGCACCAGCACCCACCGGCAATCATCATACAATTCGCTCAAGAAAACAAGAAGCATTCGTCCCAAGTAATAAAACTGCAGGAGGACCTCAGCTTTCAGAAGGGTGGCAATCCGGAACCCTGGTGGTGCAGCCTTGCCTTTAACTCTAAAACGAAGAACTGTACAAGAGCCTTAACAATCTACTATCTATTCAACAATACATACATGGACCCTACAGATAAATCAGGCTTACGGCTGCAAGCACTACCACCTACCTATTAACTGCTGTAGAGCCACTGAGAGCATACTGGATCAGGGCCACATCTATGTTCACGCATAACATCATGCCCCATTCACCACACCAGAGGCTCCTCTCTGCACCAACGCTTGCAGTTAATTGATATTGGGTCCCCCCTCCGAAAAAATGAAACACCTCATTCTAACACCCTTTAACCCCGTAGAATCATTCCAGCACAAAGGGCTCTCAAACTTCTTACCTGCACTCACCAGTAACCCTCCATTCCCCTTTAATCCAGAAACAGCCCCCAAGAACCCTCTAAACTTGCACAAGTACTGTATAGCATATAACCCTGTCACACTCGAACCACTTGTGTATAGGCTCATTATAAATACCCAATAAATAAATAAGTGGAAGGAAACGTCAATGTGATCATATGGTCATCATGCCTGAGATAGATTGATGCGTTACTTGCAATCCTGCAAAAAACACTGTTGAATATGCACATGTTTTGATAATTGTAAATGTTCTAAATACATACAATTCTACCTATACTATGGATGAATAGTAAACGTTTGAATGTGAATGTACATTATAACTACAGTACCAATAGACACAGAACATGAGCCATGTGTTTGATTGGAATACATTTACAAAGGAAGTCTTTAATTTAAAATAGAAAATAATATAGGATTTCACAAGTATAGAAGTTTGCTATATTTAACAGCTGCAGCTCACTTGACATAAGTGCCACCATACGGCTGATGCTGTGTCAGTTTTAATCGACAAATTCCCACACAGTGTGAAATTACGGTATTTTCAACACATTTTCATTAGTGAACTACGCCACACGTTTATTCTGTCAGAGCTAATT
Organism: Ambystoma mexicanum; assembly: GCF_040938575.1. Classification (NCBI taxonomy): domain Eukaryota; kingdom Metazoa; phylum Chordata; class Amphibia; order Caudata; family Ambystomatidae; genus Ambystoma; species Ambystoma mexicanum. The sequence continues at coordinate 1,210,897,429 of NC_090937.1, forward strand.
TTGGTCTATTTTAAGGCAGTTGTTAGTACTGCAGAGAAATAAGAATAGACACACAAACACACAGCCTTCTCAGTAATTCTTTTTTTTTTTGTATTGTCAAACAATCTCCCTGAAATGGACACATAGAAAATTATTTTACATTCGAATGTTTTACTAGAGGTTAATTTTCTTTACTTTGATTTACTGTTTCGCTCTCATTGCTTTTTTCAAAGACTGCAAACAAACTGTCCAAAAGCTGACACAAATAATCTTTCAGAACGCTTGGATACTATGTAATTAACGTATTGCATATTTCACTTTGATAGCAGATTGTGAACCTTTGGACAAACACACAGTATGGCTCTTTTTCTGAGTTCATTGTAAATTAGTTGCAGTGGAAATGTATAGCGCAAGAAACCCTGTGTACGTGTAAGGCTTTTAAATCATACAGGGGGAAGTTATTGAGTGGTGTTGAAATTGAACTAAATAGGATGTAATATACATATGAACATGACAGTCATAACTCGAACTAACACCGCATTTACGAATAAGCAGGAATTCTCTCAGTCTGTGTTTTCACAGAAACACAGAACAAGGACTTATCCCTCGCCACACAAATGGCATCCAGATTGCGAGAAACGGCAAAAGAAGATGTATAAGCATCCACGTCAGTTAGGCATTTGAACTAATTAGGTAGGAATGTGTGCTGCCGAATAAGTGAAGGGCTGCAGCCTAGTTACTAGATCATATTCCTGGGAGGTCTTGGGATGCCGAATCATGACCCAAGATTTAAGAACGACATTCACTCTATTTTAACTACCAGATGTGCAAGGAAATGGTCCCTAATCATTCACAAATTCGATTGATTAGTGGGACACTTGGTCACCCCTTGGGAGGGGAACTGATAAAGGGGAACACGTAGAATGATAGGAACTATGTTTTGTGCCAAGGAAAGCGAATAATGAAGCCCATAAAGTGGTCAGGGCATGATGGGGGCACCAATGTGTCTGGGATGAGAAAAGGGCTGCTTTGTTCGCAAAGACCAGGCTGACCTCTAAGTTGCCCACTGAGTTCATGTTGATAACCAGATGCATGTCACATGCTTAGGATTGAAGGTAGGGTGGTGCTAATTAATGTTACCAATTGCTTTTCAGCATTCTATGATGGACAATAGCATTACTCACGTGTGGTGAAGAGGAGCGAGAAGACAGCATAATCAATTGGAAGATAGGCTATTTGTAATTATTAGCTTGTATAAAAGCAGCAGCCAATGAGGGTGGGGGATTAACATTGTATATCGAGTGCATAATGCATGACGATTTGTGGGTTATAACCTGAATTTCGTACGAAAGACAGAGAGCTCTTTGGCAGTGGATTTATAAAACCATTTCACCTTTTTCTTTTGTATGCACAATAAAACTCTTGTCTTTCTAAGAAAAAGGGTGCAGTTAGCTTTTATCCCTAGCATTTTTTTTGGGGGGTTGTCTTATTGCTGGTAGTTGCCCCTCACACCACCTGCCGTGCTTACATGGCAGGCAGCATTTACTTAAATTGCATGGGGGAGTGCAAATTGGCAGCGTACAAATATAAGGTGGAGGGGAGCTGTGTACATTGAAACAGAAATGCAACACATCCCTGCTGTCTTTTGACGGGCAACTCGAATATGAGCCCCCATGTGTACATTCAAATTTAGAGAAACTGCAAACTTGAATATGAGCCCCATGTGTATATTAAACTTTCGAGAACGGGTCATGCAACATTAAAGGAATAGTGTGCTCAGAAATATTATTGTCTCGAGGGTTCGGGCATGTGTTTTTAAGCATACGTTGATCGATCGTAGAAACATTTTCTATCCCCTGCCCCTGAGCCTGACATCACTAGACCCGTACCGCCCATTTCACAACGCCAAAGCACGTCTCGTGTCAACATTCTGTGCGCTTCAGCTAATGACCTGTCACCAGGGCAATGGCAGGATGTCTCTTTCCTCAATAAGTATAAACAGACCGCTTCACAACAGATAACATCAGATTTTCTTTCCTTTCCTCTCACTGTCTTTTTTTAAGTATTCTGTGCCTCGTTTCTGTGCTCTGGTCAGCTACCTTTGTTGCTTGTAGCCCGTGCAAACAGATACCAGTACCATTACTATAAATTATTTTTGTTTCCCCCACAATGGTAACAATGCAGCCCTACCAGTACGAGCCGGAGTATTCCGAGGCAGAATTACTCAAAAAAGAAAGATGCGGAAACAATGGGGCTTTGGACGACAGTTGGGAGGACGATTCCACAGATCAACAGTCTGGACGTAGTCGCCTGGACGGCGTTTCCACCTGTTGCACCTGCAATCGGTGCACGCTAATGCCAACCGATGAGGAGAACTGCTGCTGCCGAGAAAACTCTGGATGATTGTCCTACATATTGGAAGGCGAGACACGGCCGAAATGCGTTACCGAGCTGACTTCAGGGCAGCCTGCCTCACACGGTCTGTGTTCAGGATTATGATGGTGCTTATGCACGAACTTCACGCAACAGTTCGCCCTCGGAATCCAAGTAATGAGTAAGTGTACTTTAGTTGTGATGTCACTTAGGCCACTACTATTTGTCGTAACTTCAATATATCAATGTCAAATGAATTTAGTTTTGCAATTTTCTAGTAATAGTCATATAATAGTCGTTCAATATTATAGTGTTTAGGTAGCATTTGTACTGGCAACAATGCCATTGGATACAAGAATAGTCATTGGCAACTAATGTTTAATATACTTATCTTGTTCATTTAAAAACAGTGTGTGTCTTTCTCTTTCACAGGTGGTACAGGCTGGTGGCCTATCGTTTGTTTACATTGTGGCTTCATGGGAGGTTTGGACACAGTGTTCGACGAGTAATACCCACCTCTGTCGTTGGTGCCATTAGAGACACATTCCCCAGTGTCAGCGGTCAATACAGGGTATTTTCCCTCACTGTGTTGCAACCAGAACTTTACAATGTGTAGTACTTTTGTGCCATAACATTAAGAAACAGAATAAAGCACAACAGAACTTTTATCAGTGGGTGTTTCAGTTTTTCAGTGAATCAAGTGTGTCTCCATTCAGCAGTGCTCTGGGCCTTGTCTGCACGCCTCAGGCTCGTCCACCTCCCCTCCATTATCAAAGGCAGTTGGCACCAGTAGATGTGCGCTGCCAAGGGGTGTTGTCAGGGGTGGGAACGGCCAAGGTGCCAAACACCATGTACACTTCAAAGGTATCTTACGTGCAGGGGTCATTGTTCACATGCCCTCCTCAGACCCAGTGTCTCCATGCCGGATCCCCTGAAGCAGGCCCCACCCCTGCAATCCACATGAGTGTGTCTCCATTCAGCAGTGTTCCGGGCCTTGTCTGCATGCCTCAGGCCCATCCATCCCCCCTCCATTTTCAAAGGCAGTCGGCACCAGTAGATGTGCGCTGCCAATGGGTGCTGTCAGGGGCAGGAACGGCCAAGGTGTCAAACACCATGTACACTTCAAAGGTATTTTATGCGCAGGGGTCATTGTTCACATGCCCTCCTCAGACCCTGTGCCTCCAGGCCGGATCCCCTGAAGCAGGCGTGCCTCTGCAATCCACATAAGACAACGACATATACACGTCATTCATTCACATGCACACCCTCTTTTCTAATTCTTTATAAACCACTTTATATTTATCATGAGAACATTTTTGAGAACTGAAAGTCAACTCGTGACGTGCTTCATGAGAACGTTGGTGACCACTGCAAATCTGCTTGTCGTCGTGCTACCTGTGAACATCTCCCTGTCCTCCTGCCACTAACTACCCTGCTTGCTGAATATAATTGTTTGTTGGTCAAGGTAAGGGCAGGTTACTAATAATATTTGTATTTGTTTATTATTTGTATTGCGCGCCTAACCCTGAGGTAACTGGGCACTTGAAAACTTAAGGTTACAGACATGGGCATACAGCTTAGAGACAGCAAGAATAGTTACAGTAGTTAGAGTACCGACATGGCTGGGCATAACGCTTGGAGACAACAGGAATACGGAAAAACTAGAAAGGACCCTGGTTACATGTGGGTCAAAATCTAAGATGCAGGAGACAGAAATACAATAGTAGGCCAGCAGGCGATTGACCAGAGCATAAACAAAGTATTTAGATACAGACATGTCTGGGTATACAGTTTAGAGACAACAAGTATACAGAAAACCAGACAGGACTCTGGTTACATGTTGGTCAAAATCGGGGATGCAGGAGCTGAAAATACAGTAGTAGGCTGACAGGCGATTGACCAAAGTATAGACAGAGAATGGCAGGCCTAGAGAATACTTCTTACTGGGAGGTTTATTACTCAACAAAGTATGAGGGGCTTAGTGAATGCTTTTTACTGGGGAGGTTTGTTACTCAACCAGTTTTTTATACCGGCTTTGAAGGTGAGGAAGGAGGGTTCCTGTCTGAGGGAGATGGGGATAGAGTTCCATCGTTTGGCAGCTTGGACTGGGAAGCTGGCCCCTCCTGCTGTTGTTAGATTATATCTTGGGACCACTAAATTGTGTGAATGCGATGATCTGGTATTGCGTGTGGGTTGGTGCAAGCTGATTATGTCAGCCAGGTATTTCGGGGCTGCGTTGGTGAGGCATTTGTGGGTGAAGGCCAGAGTGCGTAGTGTGATTCTGTCACAAATGGGTAACCAGTTGGCATTGTGTCTGTGTGTGGAGATGTGAAATGGTTTTGGGAGACTGAGTGCTGTTTTCAGTGAATTATTCTGTAACACCTGGAGTTTGTTTAGGGTATGTTCCGAGGAGCCAAGGAATAGTGTATTGCAGTAGTCAATTTTCGAGAGAACAAGTGCTCTGGCCAATGTTAAGCAGCTACTTGGGGAAAGAAAGGATTTGCAGCTGTAGATTAGTTTGTTGGTATAGGCTGTGGAGGAGGCAATACTGTTGACCTGTTTGTTAAGCAAGAGTGTTGAGTCGAGGTAAACCCCTAGTGTTTTTATCTCTTTAGATACATTGATGATGTTGTTATCAATGACAAAGGAGGATTATCTGGTATTGAGTTTGTTCAGGCATGCTTGAGTACCCACTATCATTAGCTCAGTCTTATCGTCATTGAGACAAAGGCCGTTGGAGGCCATCCAGGCTTGGATTTCCAAGTAGATGTTGGAGTCATGGTCGTAGCAGCCAGAGAGCGGAATAAGGAATTGAGTGTCGTCTGCATAGTTGGTGTACACGACACCCAAGTTGTCCAATAGTGGCTTCGTAAAATTATTGTATAATGTGGGTGAGATACAGGATCCCTGAGGGACACCACACAATATCGGAGTTGGGTCAGCTGAGGCAGAGGGTGAGAAGACTCTGGTGGTCCGGTTTGAGAGCAAGGATTCAACCCAGTCGGAGGCATCAGTAGAGAAAGCTGCTGCTGTGGAGAGATGTTTGGTGAGGATTTGGTGGTCAACGAGGTCAAAGGCTGCATATAGGTTGAGTAGTAGTAAGATTGCTAATTTGACTTTGTCCTTTGCCTCGCCCATTTGTATCTTTAGATCTAGGAAAGCTGTCTCAGTTCCATGTCTGGGTCTGAAACCAGATTGTCTAAGTCCTAGGAGACTGTTCTCCTCTAAGTGTTTATGGATTTGTAGGTAAGCTACGCGATCCAGTATTTTTAGAAGGAACGGGACGGTGGTGATGGGTCTGTAGTTAGGGGTGACATTTGGGCTGAGGTTGTTTTTTTTAGTAACGGCATAACCCAGGCTTCCTTGAGGTTGTTAGTTACCTGGTTAGACGCGAATGAGGAGTTAATCAAAGTGGTGATGAAAGGGGCTAATTAGCTCCGTCCTTGATGATGGTGGCAGGGCAGACATCGCCTTGGCAATGGGATGGTTTTAGGCTTTTTATGATCTCTTCCACTTCCTTGGGAATTTAGTCTCATTAAGGAGATCGCTAATGAGGGTTTGGAGGCTGTCTATGGTGATGTCCTGACAGTTCCTGAATAGCAAAAGGGGTTCTGGAATGGTTTTGGTCAAAGGAGGTTCAAGGGTTGGTGAACAGGATGAGATTATTCTCTGACCATGTAACAGGTTCATTATGCGTGATGGTACTGGAGCAGTTAAGGTCAGAGACCCAGTCCAGCATTCTGCCTTTGGTGTGGGTGGGTGTAGTAATTCCATGTATAAAGCCTAGGTTAGAGATAGTGTTGTCCACTGCTAAGGCATGTGGATCATTGGGGTCCTGGAGGCCCAAACTAAGGTCTGCTAGGAGGATGGTCTTGAATCCAAGTTTGGTATGAGTGGAGAGGAGGTCTAGGATATCATCCTCGAAGGATGGCGAGGGGCCTGCGGGCCGGTAGACAAGGTGCATAAGTATTGTGTGGGAAGGTTACAGATTTAATTTCACTGATAGGAGCTCCGCTGATGGGACATGGCTCTAAGGGGTAGATGGGATTTGGCAATGAAGGCCACGCCACCACCTTTGCCTGAGGATCTGTCAGCTCTAATGGTGGTATAGCCTTCCAATAGGGCTAGAGAGAGTGCAGGTCCTGCTGCCTGGTGAAGCCAGGTTTCAGTAATGGCCAGGAAGTCTAAACTGTTTGAGGTAATGAGATCCGAAATTTCTGTGGCATGAGCCATGAGGGAGCGTGCATTGATGAGGGCTCCTTTGATATTGGTGACTGGTGGCAGGAAGATGGGGTCTTTGGGTGTTGCATTAAGAAGTGGTTGATCTACGGAGCTGCTGGTGATGAGAGGAGAGTTTTTGGGTTTGATGGTGATTTTATGGTTGAGGAAGCGAGTACCTAGTCTTTGGTTCCGAGTGTGGACTGAGAGTGGGATGAGTTGTGTAGGTTGTGAGGCGAAATGGTGTAACCATTCAAGGGGGCTGAGTGGGTCACTAATAGTAATGTTTAGTGGTGCTGCACTGGTTGGACTGGTGTAGGGTGTAGGGGGTGGCGGAAGGAGGGGTGTGGCTGAGTGAACTAGGGGTAGGATGGAAGCTATGGCCAACATGGCTCTGTGGAAGGTGGACATTGGATTCTTTATGCGGTAGGCTAGTTCAGTAGAGGCAGTTGGGGTACCCAAAAATGCAATTGCCTATATTCAGATGTCAACAGATGGGCAAAATCTATAAGCAACAGGAACACTTAGGGTGCACAGATATGCAATTGTCCAGATTCAGATATTAGCAAATGAGTCAAATCTATGAGCAATAGGAACACTTAGGGTGCACAGATATGCAATTGCCTAGATTCAGATGTCAACAGATGAGCAAAATCTATAAGCAATAGGACCACCAAAATGTCCCATACTTTGATCCACCAAAAATTAACAATGGGCCTTCAGGGGATTTCCAACTTTGAGCTATTGTAATCCGGGCAGTCAATGGGAGATGTGTTATTAATTTAGCAGAATCCCCAGATTTAGGGTAGATTTTGTAATTGAAGCGCCCAGCAGAATAACCGCAGGGTTCATCGGGAGTTTAATATGGGCAATGACTTATATTATAGACACAATCTTCTCCCAAAAAGAGTTAATAAGTAGACAGTCCCACCACATGTGAAAATATGTCCCTTATGCACCACATTTCTGCCAGCATAATTGTTGTAACATTGTCCGAAAATGGTGTAGCTGTATTGGGGAATAATACAAATGGAATAGGAGTTTCAGAGCACATTCATTGTTAGTTAAGAGAAAAAAGAGAACCCATATCCTCCCGTCCCCTACACACTGTCTACATGCGCCACAAGAGCGGTTAGAATATAGATATTCAAAAGTCAAACAATTGAAGTCAAATTTACAAGCATAATAAGTGCGAGGAGAATACAATGTGCAAACAATAATGTCCAATGTAAGGCGGCCAGCGTGTTTCGAGGATTCCATCTTCTTCAGAAAGGGCCTAATTGGACTGTTTCTGGGCTTCTTCTTTTTGCTTCCTGCTGGGGTCAATCGCATCAACCATCCAATTGATGGGGAAGTATGTCACAGTTCAAAATATTATTAAATGGACAAGTAAGCCAACAATTTTGTTCCGATTTAAGGGACGTGAGAAAGCTTCTGCTTGTACCATTTTGTCCATTACTCCTACCTCACTAAGCGCGAGGCGTAGGATTCCAGGAGCAGTGACAGTCGCCGCCGCGTAATATGAAAGGTCGGAGGAAGGGACCTTGAGGGTGTGTAAGGAAGCGTGCCGCCATATCTCTTTGATCTCTAAATTTCTATCTATTTTGAACAAACGTACCCAGTAGTGTTATGTTCATTTCTTTCATTGCCGTTGGCTTGATTTTAATTTTTTATGTTTACGATTTATATCAACTGTCATCAGTGTCAATTGGGATCAAATTGCATCCTTTGAGAACTGTGTCTATAATATAAGCATGTTTCCTTTTGATGCACGATAGTACATTCAAGGGACAAGTAACATGTTCTGATTTTCGTCACATAAATGAATTGTTTATGAAAGTTATCCTATAATACAAGCGGCCATGCTACACTGGTTTTGCTGTGGTCACCAAAACATACCTTGCATAGAAGAATGTTTTTATGCAAAGTAATTGTCAAATAATGTTGATTTTCTTTGAAGAATTTCCAACAATGTGCGATTTTCAGTTGCCCTTCTAAGACCCATGAGAAATCTGAAGGCACTACAATGCATGTATTCCCAAAGACTGTAGATTTAATAAGAGAATGGATCAGATATTGCGGATATGCACGGGCAGAGCTTGAAAGTAGAGTCAAGGAAGTCTTGCAGGACACAAGGGGTTATTGATTCCACATCTGCAGTCTGCACTTTACCCCGAATGTGTACAACCCATCCATGTACACAAAGAAGAATCGACTCAGAACGACTCGTAAATTGCTCCAAATGGGATTTCAACTCACATGTCGCCTCAGGTGAGTCACGTTTCCGGATTTATCTGTAGCCCTTGGGGTAGTGAACAGGACGGATTGGTGTTTTAGGTGTAAATGTCCCTTATAATACTTTTCATATTGAATGTAAGCGTTCCCAGAAACACACCCCACTTAGTGAGAGGCAATAAAAAACACACCCCAGAAGGGGAATGAGACCAGGACCAAGTCCGGGTGAGATCAAAAGAGATTTATATAGATCAATATAGGGCATGCAAAGGACTCTGCAAACTCCGAGAGCGCTCTGTCTGACAGTAGCAAAGACAGGCCTACTTATTTCTAGAACACGTCATGGGTGACACAAGCTATAGGGGACACATAATCGTGGGGATTGGGTGGTGATGTCTAGGGGGTATACACAATAGGTAGTTGCTCCTCCAGGATTGGCTGATGTTGGTGCTGCGCCACGTGGGATTGGAAGCTTAGCTGGGCTCATCGGGGTGGAGTGCCGGGCCGGACATGCCTTGTAACGATGATTGATAACTAAACTAACATTTGCCCTTTTGGCCACACATTCACACCCATTCGTCACACTTTATGCTTTCCATTGGTTTGCAACTCTTGTAAGCGCTGACCTTAGATCAATATGCAGACAGGAACATTGATATGCGATCTGAAGTGTCCCAATACATCAGTTTGGAGGATGCCTTAGGTTCAAACAATCTGGTCTCAAGTGCATAGTCAGGGGCATGGGAGGGGTCACTTGACCACATTGTCTTGGTAGATTAGGTGAGGGATGGTATTACGATCTGTTGGTACACCATGTGGGCGCCCCCCTTTTTAGGGGCATTAACTTGGGGTCGACGGAGATATCACTGGCCCGTGGGGGGGCATGTGACTAGTGCCTGAGAGACGGTGGGATTTAGGACCAGGTAGCTCGTAAGTCATGAAGTCAGGCTGTGGCGGCCTCTGACATGGGGGAGGCGGATGCTTGAAATGGGTCCAGCAGGGTCGGGAGGGGAGGCGAGGCTGTGCTGTTTGAACACCATCTATCTCTGGAGGACCTGGGCAGGAGAAGGGGGAGATGGCCTTGCAGCTGTATGCGCGGCATCCTGCACAAGGCGGTATACTGTCCTGTGGGTGAGGGGTCAACAACAAGACGTGGGGTCTCTAAAAGGACTCGTATGCATTTACATTAGAAGGGATATTAACTGGGGGCCATACCCTTTATCACAACAATTCACATTTATCGTTGACATACGAACATTAGGTAGTGTTAGGCAGGTGTATGTATAAAGAGGGCAACACATGTTATTGCATATTGTCATCAGCTAGCCAGTCTTCGTACATCTCTACATTATAAACAATATCGGTTGCATATCACTCTTTACCCATTCTTCTTCACATTAGCAGCAAACGTTATTCAACATGACATATATTACATGAATGGTTTCTACACATTGCAAGAGATTTCGGGGTAGGTAGGGGTGTAAGGAGCCACACAGTCTAACGCTGGGGGCTTGGTACAGGGTCAGGGCCTGCAGGTTTTGGGCTGGTTGCAGTTACTTCCTAATGTTCCCGTTCATGGCTGAGGCAATGATGTATTGTGGAAGGTTAACAACTACAGTGTTTTATTTTGTTGTTTGTTCGCGTCTGGTGGCTCGTGAGAACGAGTCCTCAGCGGATCTGCAATGCAGTGGGGGAAGCGTGGGCTAATGTGAGCGCGGTCAAGTGGGGGTCAGGCTGCAGCTTTCAGTGTGCACGTTGACTCTGCCTGGGTTAGATCTGAACGTTTCTAGCAAAATGGAGTTGGCTTAGTACAAGATGGCGTCTGTGCTCTGCCACATAACGTGGTGGTGCAGCCTCACGTGTCGGTCTGCAGCCGCCCTGCTGCCTGGGCCCGGGGGCAGGTGGGCTGCCGACAAGTCATGAGTCTTCACCAGGGTGGGAGATGCAGTGGGAGGGGGGGGTCCTATTGACCTATCCTCCCCTACAATATTTACAAGATTGTATTGCTTTTTAAATAAATACCATTTTGCTAAACATCTGTCCTCGGTTTTAGGAGAATCATAGAAAACAATTTATGGGCACAGATAACTATGCTATAGGGTCCTTTGAACTAAGCATAATGTTTTCGTAATCTGTCACCTTACATGCCAATTTTTAAGATTAGCATTTCTAAATCGAATAAATGTTCCCTTTACAACTCCATGACTATGCACTGTATATGAAGGAGCAAGATTCCGCATCCATGTCTTGCATGGAGTCAACAACCACTTTGAGCGCGTATCAGGTAGTCTTACTTAGCTATTCAGTTCCGGAATTGTTTTATGTATGGATCTGAGATAATCTGATCATATTTACGTATCGTGTCATTCGTTTACACAATGTTTCATTCGTGGTTTGCTATTGATATGTACCAATGTCGGCATCACATTGTGTGTGTTCATTTTCAATTGTTTCATCCATACTAATACAAGCACTGTGTTACAGGGAGATGCGAAAGCTTCGACTACAATGACATCATACTTCATAGTTGATCCAGAGCCAGATGTATGCGTACTGATAGTTCCCTCGAATGAGATAATCTCATCATATTTACATATCGTGTCATTCGTTTACACAATGTTTAATTTATATTTTTTTATAGATATGTACCATTGTCTCTGTCACATTGTGTGTGTTACATTTCAAATGTTTTCATCCATAGTAATACAAGTACTGTGTTACAGGGAGATGCTGAAGCTTCGACTACAATTACATCATCCCTCGTAGTTGATCCAGAGCCACAGGTATGCATACTGACAGTTCCCTCGAATGAAAGAAAGTCAGTCCTAAATCTGATACTATTAGACAGTGACAATATTAGAAAAAAGCAGTTTTTGCATCTTGCTTAAGTGCAACATTTGGAACAGTGTGCTTCGCACAGTCAACTTTAATCGAGTAAACTAGCCATCAATCAGGTGAAATTCAAAATGTATATTTTGACTAAATGGCGTACACGATGTATGAGTTTATCTGTGTAAGCCATGTGTGTGAAGGAATAATTTGATTTCTAATACAAATGACTTATTTTAAATGGATACTCTTTTCTAGGGATGTATACAAGATCGGGATATAGAAGAGGAGGCACGTGGATCCAAGTCGGTGGACTAGCTTGCTGTTGCTGACGTTACACTAAAGAAGGTTTCAAAGAAAAGCAAGAAAGATAAGGTGATTTACAAACAATTTCCTTTTTAAACAGTGTTTTGTGCTGGCACCCTCATAACATGCTTTTTTTCAATGTAAAGTGTCCAATGCTGTATGTTGGATTTATAGTGAACATCTTTTTCCAACCTGTCTTTTAGTTGCCCGATTGTGTACGAACTATGCAGACACAGACAGCGACAGAAATGATAGATGCTGCTAGTGAAACTGATTTCACCATGGAGCAACTATTAATTGAGGTGCAGCGTGTTCACATCATTAAGCAGACTCAAGATGCTTTTGCTCAATGGCCAGAAAATGAATTTAATGTGACCGGTGAAGCTAGCAAATGTGTTTTTGGACCATTGCTACAATGCGACTGCTCCACCAGATGAAGATGAAACTGATTGTATTGAAGATGCTTTTGAATTAGTCACAGACCACTTGACACAATCGACACCTGCCAAAAAAGGGCCACCCAAAAATCAATCGACATTGATGATTTCTCCGATTCACATTCAAGTAACACCGACTGAACTAGACAAAGATCTTGACTACAGTATGTCCAGTTTGGCTGATATGTCAACCACAGTTCAGTCAGAAACAACATTAATGCAGGATGACAGTCTAATAAAGGAGGTCAAATACATAGCATTTGAAAGCAGCTTGATGGAGATTATAAAGATGCTGAAATGTGTGCATTCAGTGAGAGGGGAAATATGTGGGAATCCATTGGTGTGCCCTGAAAAATGGTCATGGTCTGCTCAACCAATGCTGGGGAAACTGCCAGCTGGCAATCTACTTTGTGCAGCAGCTTTACTTTTCAGTGGCTCTAGTTTCATTAAGTTGTCCAGTTTCTAAAACGCAAAACGCAATACTACAAATATCAACGTCAATATCTATTCCCTGCCATTAGTCAAACTCGGAAAATTGAACAATTGTCTATTCGAAGTACATGCTCCGAAAAACAATTCAGGCTAGCTGGCGATGGACAGTGTGACAGACCCTGATTTTCAGCAAAGTACTGCACATACCACTTTCAGGACATGGAAAGTAAAAAAACGGTGAGTTAGGTGGTCGTGCAGGTGTCCAAAAAACATGGTGGTGAAGCCAGTATATGAGGAAACGGAATTCGATATTGTGAAAGATCTTATTATTAATGTTTTGGAGATGTATAATCACGAATTTGCAAGCGATTCTGTTCCGAGTACACATACATTGCCACAAAACATTGCCAACGTGCCATGTCCATCAAAAGCAGAGCTTGTGGAGCAGTTCACTTAAGGTACAAATGGTTACCATCTGTATTTTTATCAACAATGTTTTTATGAAGTGTCCAAATAAAGCATCCAATTTGTCTTTTAAAATGTATCCTCTTTGTCATTTTTTTTCGACTAGGACCATTTTTACAATTGCCATACAATGTAAAGCTGTGCTTTCACAGTTCACAGTTTCGTCGAGCTACTGTGGGACCTTCACTGATCGTGGGAGAGCCAGATGGATAACAGTGTGAAAGAAACTTCCGGTGTTTGGCAGTTACCTTGCCATAAAGTTGCCCAAATAACTAAATAACTGCTCGTACCACAAAAGAGAGACCTGGGCTACACCTCCTGTGCCTGTGCTTCACAATTCCAGTTCTCATGGATGCGGTTAGACAAGATGTTGCAAACTAAGAATGTATCTCCATTCTGAGTGAAGGTCACCAGCTTTGAAATTTTGCTTGCGAGCTGAGGAAGCCCACGCATTGCACACAATATAAGGTTCAATTGTTTTTTTGACCTTGAGAGAAAGGGACCAGTCCGAAAGGAATTGAATTAAAGGAGGGGTGTAATAACGTAAGATATGATAAGGTTCTACATTCCAAAACTGGACTAAGGAACATGTAAGTTCAGTTTATGAAAAATTGTTGATCCGAACAGAGTCTGCGTTATGGTCTGCGTTAAGCCAAGAGAATGGAAATGCCGAATATAATGTGATTTTGACTTTCAATGATTTTATACCCGAATGAGTCAACTTATCATTAGCTGACCATTACTGCTGGGTTACATTGTACTCATTTGCTCTTTGTGGCATATTGGAATTAAACGCAAGTACAACCTTTGTGTGTACTGGTCTTTCTAACGTGCACATGGGTAGTCCAGCATCGAGATGCATGTAGACCACCACTTGGTTCCTTCAGGTTCAACGCTAATAATTAATTAAAATGCCATCTATGTGCACCTTGAATTGTAGCGTCAGCTTCCGCATCCCGTTTACAGCTGAACATACTCCATAGCACTATCCTCTGAAGCAAATTGTGGAGTACTTTCCACGTTGTTTTCTGTCTGTTCAAATTGTTTCACGTCTGTGCTAATCGTTAGTTTTAATACAATGCTGAATGAATAAGTAAAATGATACATTGTAATAAAGATCGGCTACTGAGACACATTTCTGTTATGATTTCCAAACAGGTACATCCTGCCATTCTGCGATTGTAATCGATTTCAGATACCAACTGATGGCTTTTTGAACCGGCAGCTCCAGATACACGTCAATAGCTGGATATATTTGACTCTTTTTTGGGACGATCGCCAAGGGCCGATATGCCTTTACGCGGTACCAGCGATTAGGAGCAACATAACATCCTTTACGGTGGTCTAGCACAAGCCTTGCAATTCACTGTACGAGCAAAGCGCTTCTTTTACCCAAATCGAAACACCTTGTGTACCCAAAAGGAACACTGCCTGACTCACAATAAACATTTGTGGACCGAGAAAAAAAAATACCCATTTGATTGAATATTGCAATCGCCGGATATCTCTGAGCGTTTATTGTGACATAAAAAGTACTTTAAAAATTGTACAGCCTTGCTATTTCATTTTAAAGTACCGTTTTATATTCAGAATTGTGACGCGCTGTGTTGTGAGACAATGTGTGTTGATTTCCGGTTTCTGCGTCACGTCACGTAGGTGATCACTGGGCATGTTTGGCTACGCTGCCCAGTAAGGTCATGGAGAAAGGCAGAGAATATCACTAGGTTCAGTGATGTCAGGCTCAGGGGCGGGGGATATGATTTAGTGCCGCCAGGGCAGTCCTGCTTGGGTGATGCGGCAAAGATTGAGATTATCACAAAATGGCCGCGCCCTGCTGCCTGATTTCGATTGTGTACAAAAGTGAAAAACTATGGTAAGGTGCATAGGAAATGTTTGTGCGATCGAACAACGTATGCTTAAAAACACATGCCCGAACCCTCGGGACAATAATATTTTTGAGCGCACTTTTCCTTTAAAACAGCATGACTTTCAGTCAAGACCTGTGTTAGATAATGCCATATTTGGGAGGGATTGTACATAGCAGAAACAGCATGGATATCTGTTTCATGTTGGAAAGACCAAAATGTGCCAAATAACAGCACCATGTAAGAGAGGCTCCACCTCTTTGGTACACCTTGGTGCTCATGGGAAATACAATTTGCTGTGTCTGAATGATCAGTTTAAGGCACACTATCGTGACAAGCATTGCTAATTCCCATGGGTCTGTATTTGTAAATGTAGGGGTAAATATTTTGTAAAGCACCTAAAAGACAAAAAAAGGCCTGTGAACTGAATATGCAAGGCCATAGCACTTCAAAAACCAATTAACTCGCTTTGCAAATGGCTATTAGGTTAATTAGTACCTGGCGTGAGTCAAACAGAATGCAACACGCATTCTGATTGGCTCTCGCCAGCTCATTACCCAGCTGAGAATCCTTCGATTCTTGGCTGGGATTCCAGCCGCCTTGTCCTCGTCGGGGGACATGGCAGCCCCTCAGTCAATGAGGAGGCTCGAAGCGGGGCCATCCCTGCTCCGAGCCTCCCACACTGAGAGACTGCCTTCGCCCCCCGCCGGGGACTCGGGTAAGGCTTTTCTTTTTCTTCCCATCTCCATCCACCCTGCCCTCCCCACCCCACTTACCTTCTTGCTCCTTTGTCCCCGGTGGGGGACGATGGCAGCCTCCAGCCGTGTGGAGACTCAGAGTGTTTTTCTTTTTTTGTTTATTTATTTTCTTCCCAACCCGCCCTTCAAACCCCACTTTTTCTGCTCCCGATGGCTGCCATGGAAAGGTAAAACGTACTGCGTTTTCCCTTTCCCGGCGGCCATTTTCTTTGTTTCTTTTTTTGCTTAAGTGCCCCGTTCACGCAGATATTGCAGGCCGGGGTACTAATAGCAATATGACCCTTGCGGCGGGGGCATTACCGATGAAGGTAATGCCACAGGGCATTTCCTGAGTCAGTAATGCCCCCACCGTGAGGGTCATATTGCTTAAATATATTATCAAGTAACATTATAAGCTGCTTGGAGAAAACCAATGAACCAGTTGCACGCGCTCCCCTTCTATCAGGTACAGAAATCTTCTTGTAAACAATTGCATTACCTTAAAAACAGTAATCTGAAATAGAACCTCCTCCTCCTCCCATAAAACAATGCAGAAATGCATTTAAAAAATGTATCATAAAAGTATATGGTGCAGATCCACACAAGTAAACAACAACATTTTCAAATATAGTTATGCAGGTAAAAAGTTCTGCTTTTGTTGCGATAAAACGGGCAAATGAAAGGCCCTCTCTGCCTTATCATTAGCTAATTGCCAAGGATTATTACATTTTTATTTTCATTAACCACGGGGCAGTTGTAGCCACTGCCCACTAAAAGGCAAGCTGAAATAACCACAATAAACGAGTAATGCTGTTCAAATGTGTTCAAAATGGAACAGACAGCATTTTCAAACAATAGCACCAGCAAAAAAAAGTTCATTGATATAAACGAGCTCTTACAGAACATTTTCATTAACTCCTCAAATAACAAAATAGCACTATCTGCTACAAAATGGTCGTCGGTTTAATCTTGAACTGCGCGTGATGCATGCTAGCTCCATCGTGGCGCATCAGATTGACACCAAGACTGCTGGCATTTATATTTAGAGGACATGTTTCACCAACAGTCAGAAGGTAACAGTACACAAAGTGGGTGGTGAAATATGGTGTGCAGTCATAATGTCGACTGCAAAAAAGTCGAAAACAAAAATGTCAACAAAAAAAAAATGTTGAAAAAAAAATAGAATGTGTTTTTTTTTTTTGTATATTTTTTTGGGTTTGGGTAGTAAAAATAAACGGGGGGTTGGGGGGAACATTTTGTATTCGACTTTTTTGAATTTGACATTATCACTCTGAACCGTGAAATATGTCTGGAAGCATCAATGCCACTGCAAGGAGGTAGCAGCATAATGCAAGCCTTCAGGGTATATGTGTGTGATAAACGGACCAATGAGCAGACAACATAATTACCACGACAGCTGGAACTCCCATTGTCCGTTCATGATAACGTCTACCAATGTCAAATGTAACATTACTGCTTGTGGGTTGACTAGTTGTAGAGCGTTAACATATATTGACAAGCAGAACCTTTAATGGAGCATGCAGGCAAAAGGCCTGTTAAGCCATGTCAGGATGGACTTAATTAGAGTCCCTTATACACCATAGGTGGAGAGCAGTATTCACCAGCACCTGAAATAACAACAGTGTGGTAGGAGATATAAAAAGCGTAAACACCATCACACACGTAATAAACTATAAGGCAAGAAAACCTAGCGACGCATGAACATGTTTGAATAACAGGAATGAGGCGTAAACATTGCCCACAGGTGCGCATTTCTCAACACACAAGATCAAAACACATACACTACCATACAAAACGCATATCCGTGCAAAATACAGAATTATACTTCTTAAAACAAAGCTCAAGACACTGAACCTACACAGCAAGCCCACCGGATCATGTCCCACTGGAAAATTAAGCTAAACACATCACATTATTGAACAGCATGGAACAAAGGAACTCATTTATGAGAGCAAGCACAAATAACACAAAGTGTGTGTAAGAACACATGCTAACACTTGCACTCACCATGCCTAAATCATCAAACATTGATAGAAACACATCCTGCAACATGTAAACACCATACCAAAACGCTAATAACACTTGAGAAGTCATTCCATCATATGTTTCAGTAACTCACACATGCCTGTCTCTCGTTTGTATTATGCGGCATATAGTCCCTGTTAAACATATTTGAAATGCTGAAGTAAAAATAACAAAATGCATACACAAAGATCAACATGAGTCACTTACACATGTAGGACAAATCAAGACCATTGGCAACTAGCACAATTAACAATGAGATTGATGAAGAATGTATGTGGCATGCAGCACTGTTCGAACAACATGCACTGCCCTGAGATATGACAACATTTGGAAAACAACTAATCCACATATTGCATCAACACTGACCCCCACTACCACTCATAACAACAATATGCATTTCCATGCGTCCTGTATGTCTTTGTTCACCTGTTGATTACACTGCAAAAGAATTAGCACACAACTATATGAAGAAGCCCCACACATATTTCCTGAAAGTGACTTTTTTGGTCAACACGTGCATATCCGTTTGATAAGTGCGTTGATTACTCAATGGCAAATTTGAAAATGCTATTTTGAGAAGCATATTGTGCAAGGGATGAATATTTTCCAGTCATGTCTTGAACACATGAACACATGTGGTGTAGTGGGAAATAAAATTACATCATTCAGATCAAGCATTTCAGAAAAAAAATGTTTTATGTGTCCTGAAGAGAAAGTCCTGGCAATGTTGTAGGATTTGATTTGACCTTGATTTGTTTTGCTCTATTATTCTGTATATTTAACTGCATTGGGTTACCATAAATAAAGTTGCTGGATGCAAATCATACATTTCATTATTCTGTTTTGTCCAGCCTGTTTTACCCAGTGCAATGCGACAGCTTATTGTTTGACATATGTTAATGTATATTTCACAGTGAAATAATTTAAAGTAATATGTCAACTCATGTGCTATTTGAGTACTCTATTAAACTTTTACCATTGAAAATAATTATGTTAGACTTTAGAAACATTGAAAAAAGAAAAATAATATGAATGTGTTCATTAAGTGTTTACCCTGATGGAGGTGGTATTCTTGTAATACCACAGGTGGTTTTCTAGCATATCACTGCCACCATTAGTAACCTCCGAAGTATTTTTTTGAAACCTTTCGCTTTTTTCATTTTTCAATATGAATATGAAAATTGACAATATTCAGTGGTGGCTTTTGTCACTACGGTACATTGTTTAATGTCTAAGAGGTTCAATACTAACCAGTCTATGCATTATATGGTTAGGTATTGAGACATTAGAGAGACCAATGTGTTGACTACCTTACAATACAACCATGAACATACATTTTCACATTATTATTCCTTTTTTCGAATATAAGTAGTTGAAATACTTTTGGAACCACTCCAAAATATTGTGCTCAACAGCTGGGGTAGTACTATTAAAAAGCAAATGTTAGGCTTAAGTCTGCCAGAAGGTTTTACTTCTGACAGTATTCCAGGGGGGGTTGATGGGGGGACTGGGTGAATGTGTGTGTGTGTGTGTGTGTGCGTGTGAATGTATTCTTGATTTTGAAGGTTAAAAAACATTAACACGGAATAATAAATGCAAAGCAACATGACATGAACAATATTACACATTATGCTCTGCCTTCCAGATTTGTCTTTCTGTTCTTCGGCCCCTGTACTCCTTCGCGGTTCAACTCATTTCAAGTGGTTGCTCCTGCTCCATGGAATTTGTCTCCTCTTTCAATTTGCTCCACTTCTACTCTATTCAAATGTAAACCATGTCTAAAACCCCATCTTCTTCTATCGGTCTCTTAATGCTTGATGTAACATTATTGCTGCATCGGTTTGTGATCCTGCTCTAATCATTTGCTTGGTTTGTACCGTAATTTCCTCTTTTGTCCAGCGCTTTGGATAAAAGTGCTATATAAAATTGTAAATAAATGAGATAACTTGAGCCTCAGGTGTTTACCAACAAATCCAGGCCACTGTCACAGGTAATATTGCCTAAGTGATATTGCTAAATGCATATCATTAAACAGAGTTGATCACTGGGCCCTCCGTTTCTGCCCTTGACTTACTTTGTAATACGTTATTGATAAAATGTTCTGTGTCTAATTTTCTCTTAAACAAATACATTGAAAACGTCCACATTTCCAAGTTACTTCTTTCTTAATAAAAACATCTCACCAAAATTCTTGTAAGAAGCAATCAGCAGTTTGTTCCATGTGCCTGTCCGTGCCTGTGAGCACTGAGCAGGTTCGTCACGAGGAGAGGGCAGGAGCCTTCTCACCCACAACCTACAACGAGTGAATGGAAGCGCCTGCAACTACATCTACATTCACAACCACGGTGATATGTGGCTGCGACCCTGTTCCAGCCAACACAACGCCGCATAATTACTGTGTCTGCACCCTGCACGCTGCCGTGCAGTTTCCTTCATCATTGTCCACCTTCGAAATTTCCACAATTCCAGCTATTTGCCGCCATTGCTTAAAGCATGCTTAATTGCCGCCACGTCCTTTACGCACCCACTTCCCCATTTGCTTTGATCACCTTCCCTCGGCACTGGATTGGCGATTGCATCTGTTTCCACCGACCGAACCCACCGATAGGCGGAAGCCGGAGTGCGGAAGCAGCTCCTCGTCTAAGGGCCAAGTACAAGGGCCTCTTTGTGCCTGTCTGATGCCGTATGGGCTGTCGGCCAGGAACCCTGCACAAAATATTCACTGAGCTTCAGGCTGTAAGTACATTTGGCCCCTTGGAACTATAAGAAACTACTGCTGCAGTAACGTGCATTACTTATCTTAGCCGCCTACATGCTAACCGTCACAACTATCCCACCAAAGACTATGCCGGATTAATCTCCCCATAGCCTGGTGTATTGTATTGATTGGGTATGCCCCTTTTTATTTATTTATTTGTTTATTTGTATAGCGCCGGCTGCTCACAAGCAATGGGGTGCAAACATGTAGACAAGGACAAACGATAAGGACAAGACAGGAGATGATACAGGTCGGAACAAGGAGTGGTTAAGCCAGCAGTGGTCGAGCAATCTTATCAGGGATTATTTGAAGAACATGGTTTTAAGTTTTTTGCGAAAAGAGTGGATGTTTGTTTCCAGTCTAAGCATGTCAGTAGTTTATTTCAGAAAGCTGCCGCACGGGTGGGGAAGGCTCTTCCTAGACATAGTTCTTTTTTAAATGTTACGGTTGTTATCAAGCCCTTGGCTACAGATCTTAATGTTCAGGTTGGATTGTAAAGTGTGAGTTTGGTCTTTAGGTATGCGGGTGCTTTTCCATAAACACATTTATGGATTAGGCATAGGGACTTGATTTGTACACGGTCTTCCATTTTCAACCAGTGTAGGTCGCGTCTTGCATCGCTGATGTGATCTTTCCTTGATTTTTGTTTGATAACTCTTATCGCCTGATTTTGAATCAGTTGGTACTTGTGTAAGCTTTGCTTGCTGGCACCAGCAAGGAGTGCGTTACCATAGTCCAAGATAAAATGGTGGCTCTGGCAATAGTGGCACAATTCTTTTCATTGAGTAGGGGTCTAATTGCTTTAAGAAGTCTGATGTAGTAGTTGCAATTTTTGCTGACATACATAGCTTGCGCATCTGAGTTGAGTGATGGTTCCAGAGTCATGCCAAGTGTTTTAACC
Organism: Ambystoma mexicanum; assembly: GCF_040938575.1. Taxonomy (NCBI): domain Eukaryota; kingdom Metazoa; phylum Chordata; class Amphibia; order Caudata; family Ambystomatidae; genus Ambystoma; species Ambystoma mexicanum. Next base: position 1,210,919,010 of record NC_090937.1, read on the forward strand.
TTACCAACTACTTCAATGCAAGATTCCTTGATTTGAAATGCCTTGTAGTCAGATGAAGGTTTAGCACGCGCCTGGGAGGAACCAAATACCATTAACTTGGTCTTGTTGCTGTTAAGGCACATCCAATTGTTGTTCATCCATTCTTCAATATTCTTGTAGAGGGTGTTCACTGTAATACTATCCTTAACATAATCACCACTCAATTCCATGACTAGTTGGGTGTCGTCAGCGTAGTTCGTGAAAAACACTTGGAGTTGTTCTAGTAATTCACACAGGAGGCGTATGTAGATATTAAAGAGCAGCGGTGAAAGGCTCGCTCCTTGTGGAACTCCACACAAGATGTTATGTTTGGTAGAAGATTTGTCTCCCCAATGGACATGTGATATTCTCTTCTCGAGGATGGAGGTGAGCCAGTTTATTGCTTCATAGGAGCAATTTGCAGTTTTAGCTAGTGCTTGTTGTAATAGTTGGTGGTCTAAGAGGTCGAACGCGACACTTAGATCTAAAAGCACTAATAAGCCGGTTTTGCCCTTGTCCATGATTTCCAGCATTTTTGTTTGTAAATCTAGCATTGCTGTTTCTGTGCTATGTATGGCTCTAAAACCGGATTGTTGTAGATGTAGTAGTTCCTTTTTATCTACGTATTCCTGTAGTTGAGCTGTGGCGATTTTGTCCATGACTTTAAGGGTGAAGTTGCAATAATGGTGACTTTTTAAATATTTTCCGGCACAGTTTTGACTCAGAAAGATGAATTTACAATTTAAAAAATATATATATAGCGGCCTCGTGATTGTGTATGCCTTTGCCAGCCTCTAGCGGCCTTGTGATTGTGTATGCCTTTTGCCAGCCCCCATCGGCCTCTAAATGTATTTGACCTCTGCCAGCCTCTAGCGGCCTCGTAATTGTGTATGCCTTTGCCAGCCCCTAGTGGCCTCTAAATGTTTCTGACCCCTGCCAGCTTCTAGCGGCCTCGTGATTGTATATGCCTTTGCCAGCCCCTAGCGGCCTCTAAATGTCTTTGACCCCTGCCAGCCCCTAGCGGCCTCGTGATTGTGCATGCCCCTGCCAACCCTGGCGGCCTCTTGATTGTATGCCCTTGCAGCCTCTAGCGACCTGATTTCTCCACTGATACCATACCAGTGGAACTGCTCAACTAGTCCTGCACAAGCACTATACAGCATTTGTTTACAAATGCATTACTCAGTTACCCACCTTACAGTGTCTACACCTCTCCTCTCCCCTTCCTCCATTTTCCTCATTACTCTCTCTCTCTGGGCCACCCGCGGCCTGCTCCCTGCACACCCAGAACTTACACTACCACCAGACATCATGCTCTCTGCCTCATCCACAACACTACACAACACACTCAACCACTGTGCCTTTAACCTGCCTGGACACCTCCTTAGGTGTTACAGACTAAGAACCTGCACAAAACCATCCTTCTCGCACCGCAGCTCTCCACCATCCACTCACAGCAGGAACTACAAACTTAGCTATCGCACCCACACAACGTTCTCACACACTCACACACATGTCCACGCATACATCCCCATCTCCCTGCACCCAAACACCCCCCCAACCTCTGTCATTCATACATGCCCCCACCACCTTGCCAACCCCGAACACCAGCGTTCATGATCCGTTCACCAGCCAAGCTGATCCTAAAATGCGCACTCATTAATGCACGCTCCATCATGCTCATGCTATTGAGATCATCACCACCCACAAACTAGACAAACTAGCCATATCCGAAACATGGCTCCATGAAGCATCCAAAAAGAACTTTGGGTTATCGGTGCACACTAATGGTTTGAGGTAAATTTTCCATATGTGGATATCAAGATTTCTAGAATTTTAAGGTGCAGGGGAGAAAAGATAGTGTTGGCACAAGACCAGTATTACAAAAAATAGGACGAGTCAGAGGATCCAGATTGGGAGCCCTCCTGTCCCCTGCACACTATGTTATGTTGTCAAAAGACATTCAATGGTTCAGACAAAATTTAACATGTGAAACACGTTCAATTGTATTCAATAATGATCTCAATTTAAGAAAATAGAAACATTTAATCAAACAGAAATATTTTTCAGTTGTAAGTATGTCGATATTCAATGCAAAGAACGTCCATAAGTTCAATATGCTTGGCTGACGCGTTTCGAGGATGTTTCCTCTTCCTTTTGAGCCTAATTGAACTCCCTGTCTCTTCTGGAAAACATCAACAGTCTTGGTGCTTCTTTGAAGCATGAAGCATCAAAACCATCCATACACCTTGCCCTCCCCCAGGATTACACCATCCTTAGACAGGACCGCAAAACCTCTAAAGGTGTGGCGTCACCCTCATCTATAAAAATTCCCTTGCCATTAGGCTGTGTAACCAACCATGGGACAACAACACTGACCTTGTCTATGCTAAACTAGCTCTCTCCCCTAACTGTACCATTAACCTCATAGTCACATACAGACCACCAGGTTCTCCCCCAGACTACCAAAAGCAATTCCTCCAAATCCCAGGCAGCAACCTGAAAAGCTCCACTAAAACCATTCTACTTGGTGACCTTAACCTTGGCTTAGATGACCCCAAGGATAAGACTGCCGCACACTTGGCCAAAGATCTCTCCCACATGGGATTTGAACACAAAATCACCAGACCAACTCACTGCAAAGGTTGGTCCATTGACTGGATAGCAGATCATAACTGCTCATCGTCCATCACCACCATATCAGCCCTTCCTTGGACGGAGCACTATCTCATCCAATTTTCCATCCCTACCACACCCACTCGTAAAACCCTTACTCATGCACACCCCGCTAAAGTCAGAAGCTCCAAAAAACTCACTGCTACCAACCTCGCTCTGCTTCTTGATATCCCTGAACTCAAGCATCCTTTTTACCAAGATCCCACCTCTCTCACCAACATCTATAACAATACCCTCGCCCAAGCCATTGATTCAATTGCCCCGCTGGAAGATAAAAAAGAAAAAAAATTCATGCACTCCAACTCCTGGTTCTCAGAAGAACTATCTGCCCTGCGTACCAAGAAACAAAAGCCCTATCCAAATGGCAATCAACACCCAACCAATCCTCTCTCAACTAGTTCAAAGAAATCTCACGGACCTACAAAAATCCCATATTCAAAGCCAAATCTGAATCATATAATCAGAGAATTACCAAAGCTAGCTCCAACTCTAGATAAATATTCTCTATATTCAAAGAACTCACCACTCCCGAGTCCAGCCCTGACAAAATCATAAGGGATGAAGCATGGTGCACAGGCATCCAGACAGCCCTCCTTAACAAAGTTAAAACACTCCAAGACAAAATAGCATCCCAACGCAAAGCACTCAACACCCTCCCCATTCCCCTTCACACCCCCCCACAAACCTCTCCCGCAAATACCCCTCTTTGCCTTTAGAGAAGTCACAGAGCTAGAAGTCTCCACCCTACTCAAAAACATCAAACCTTCCACATGCAAAGGGAATATATGCCCAACCACCATCATCAAAGAGTGTGCACAGAAGCACTCACCCCTATCATCACAGCTTTCATCAATGCCTCCTTCTCCTCCAGAACCATACCTCAATGCCTAAACGAAGCCTGGGTTCGCCCGCTCTTAAAAAAACCCTAATTAGATCCCACCTCCCCTAACAACTATTGTCCCATCACCACCGTCCGCTTCCTTCTCAAAATCCTAGATAAAGCCGCCCATAACCAAATCCAGCAATACCTTGAAACCCATGCTATTCAAGGCAGAAGACAATAATTTTCCACAAAGGCCATGGGACCGAAACTGCCCTCCTAGATGTAAAGAATCACATCACCAAAATAATGGTCACAGGCAAACCTGCCCTCCTCCTACTACTCAATCTCTCTGCAGCATTTGACCTAGTGGACCATGGCATCCTCACATCTCACCTATTCTATGCAGCTCACTTCTCTCACAAAGCAACCACTCGGATCACTACATTTCTAGAAGGTAGAGCCATGAAAGTGTACTCTGACCAGGCCAACGCTCCACCAACCTCCATAAACTGTGGCGTCCCACAAGGGTCATCCACTGCACCTACCCCCTACAACCTCTTCACTAAACCCCTCTTTGACTTACTGGACTCTCTCGGCATAGCCTATACAAACTATGCCAATGAAACACAAGTCCTCCTCCCCCTCACTGGAGACTATTGTTATGCTCACTTGGTATCCACAGGAATGCCACCCAGCCATATTACTCGCTGGTATGCTTCTCAGCTTTGCCCTGATGTGGTCTGCGGGGAGGGTTCTGCCTGAAAATACAGGAGGACTGTGTTCAAGACTGACCAACTGGGGTAAGTATCCTCCCTCCACCCCTGTATGCTTTCAGTCCCTCTGGCGCCCTCTCCTCACCTTGTGGTAGAATTAGGCGTGCTCTCCATCCGGCCTTCTTTGCAGGGGCGCGTTGTCTTTCATGGGCGAGTGCAGTCCAGTTACTTCACTGATGCCGGCCCGTTTGATGTTGTTCAGGTAGGTCTTATTGCTGTTCTTTAGTTTTGTTGCTATCCTGCATGCCTTTCTTTGTTTTAAATGGCTCTTTTTTCTCCCTTATGTATGCAGAGCTTCAGCGCGGCGAACTGGCTTGGTTGAGCCCCACTGGTAAATGTTGGCGCATTAAGAGCGCTATGATGCGGTAAGTAAGCGCTATGCGCAGCGCTGCAAAGTCTTGCCTTTGCTAACCTGTTTTTTCCTTCCTTGTAGGTCGCGGTGTTCTTCAGCATGAGTGGAATGTCCAGAGTGGTGCCAGCCGAGAGGCGACCAGCCAGGTAAGCCTTTTGAGCAGTTTGTAATTTGTAAACATATCTACAGCTTTCTTTAATGTTGCCTCTATCTTCCTCTTTCAGGTCGTTCTGTCTGGGAGGCGTGCAGATTTGAGGAAGCTGTTCTCAGTAGCTGCGAGTGTTTAAAGATGAAGTCTGCAGGTATAGATGCTGCTGCTAGTGATGTTCCTTTTGTCTCCTTGCAGGTTCTGCTTCTCCGAGGTTCGAGGGAATAGCTGGACACGGTGAGCGTCATGTTGCAAGCCTCAAAGTAACACAAAGCATGTTCTGCAGTCAGGGTGTGGTTTATATAGCCCAGGTAAAGTAGTACCAGGGAAAGTCGTTCCAGGCCTGCCACACCTAAAACACTAGACCGCATAGCTTGGTTCTTAGGGAACCAAGCTATGTGGATGCCTCCATGTTGGCTGACAATACAATAAAGTAGTTTCCAAGCACATTGTTGTTCATGGTGTATGAGCCTGGCACCATAAGCGCCAGGACTGGCCCCATGAGGGCTTTTGAAGAGGATGCCAGGCTCTAGAGGCCTGAGTCCTGACTTCACCTGGCCAATGGTTTTGCCAGAGGGGGTTTTGGGCGAGGGTCGTGACAACTATGTCCGAGACACAGAAGCTCTCTTCAACATCTACTCTACGATCCAAACCTTGATGGCTATCAATGGTCTCTGCCTTAACGGCGACAAAACAGAGATCATCATCCTAACCCCCAGCGAAATTCTATCCAAGCTCAGCCAAGACTACTCACACATGACCATTGACAACATTAACGTGAATACCCTTGGAGTCTACCTAGACACTACACTCTCTATGACAAGACACTTCAGTGCCATCTCCTATTCATCCACACTGACCACCAAACTCATCTATGCTATAAAACCCTACCTTACCACTCCTAACTGCCTCTCCATCGCTAGAGCCACCATAGGAGCCAGATTAGATTATTGCAACGCCCTCTTAGCCAGCACAAAAACCTAACCAAGTTCCAAATAGTGCAAAACAATGCATTCCGTGCGGCTCTGCACATCCCCAAATTTGACCATATATCGCACGACCGAAGAAATGCTCACTGGCTCCCAGTCAAGGAAAGAATCAATTTCAAAATACTCACCCTCACACACAAATGCATCAATCACACTGCTCCCTCCTACTTATCAGAAACCATACCAGGAAATCCTCCCTCCGTCCTAAAAAGAAGCCACCATGACGACCAACTCCAAGTTCATATCATAAGAAGAGCTAAAGCTGGAGGCATTGGCTTCCCACACATAGCACTTAAGCTCTGGAATGACCTCCCCAACTCTCTCAGAGGCGAACCCTCTCTGTACTCCTTTTGTAAATCCCTCAAAACAACTTGTTGTACATAATCTATCCCCGCCCTCCCCCCTCTGATATGTACTATACCATAACATTTTGATCTCTGTTGCCAGCTTATCTAACTAAAAATGCTACTGTAAAACTAAATGCCTTGTATTCTTATCAACCTTCCTTTTTGTAACCAGCCAAAAGCTTTATATGTAACAGCGCCACGATGCCCACGGGCTGATTGCGTGCTTTAAAAATATAAATAAATAAATAAATAAAGTAGTAGACCTCATTATAAATTGAGCAGTGTGCTAAAAAATGTGGTGTTAATACTGTTACAGCTGCATTACCGCACCGCCCAATTTACCCCCAGTAAGGTGGAGAAAAAACCGCCAGAAGGAAGCTGGAGGTAATTCCGACACCGTACTGCCCAAAATCGACCAATTCGCAATTTGTACTGCCGAGATCCCCATGGAGTCTTACAGACTTTAATTAATGGGGACTAACACTGCCTACTACCACTTGTAATCCAGCGGATATTACCTTTACTGCCAATCAAGTGGAAGTAAAGGTAATATAGTTTGGTGGTATCTCGTGGATTTATGCCGAGATACCACCAAACAATGAGGCCCACTTTCTTAAGTAGTTGTTTTTGCCTAAAAGAAAACCACTGCAGCGCGAAGCCTTAAATTCATATTGCCGTCACACATGCCAGGCAAAATAAACAATTTAAATAGGATGGTTGTATTTCCAAAATTGTTAAAGTGTCGCTTGTTTTCCATAGTTTTCATTGATGTAGTGTTTGACATTAAAAGCTAACTCGCCCAGTGATAATTCAGTACTTGAATTGATTTCAGGCTTAAACTAAATTGTTAAAGTGAAACAAGCTGAACAACATTCTTAATTATTATGAATTATTGCCACACTTTCTTTAAACATTCATGAATTCAATAAAAAATGATGTCCTGTCTTGTATCAGAGTGGGCAGTGAATGTCTCACCAATTATCTTTTATTTGCGAGACCGCAGAATTGTCCTTTGTTTACTGAAAGCCAATAAGTGGAACCTGACAAAGAGACATGTTGTAAAAAGACAAACAGATTCACGGCGGAGAAAGAGATTTTGATTACACATTATCTCGGTTAGCAGATTCAAGGAACAGTAATAAAATTGCCCCGCTAATGGTGATACATTTTATTTTGTTTCGTAATACATTATTACCAGTAACATATGTTAATATTGAAGCAACGTGTGAACAATTTTACTGATGTCTTTTAAATTACAAATAATTGAGGTGGAATTAAATGTGTGTATTTGGCATGCCTATGTCTTGTAATGAATCATTTTACTTGCCTCCCATTGTGAAAGTAATCAATTAATTGTATGTTGTTACAAAATGACTTCTTATGCCATGCAGGAGTACAAGGGTGAGTAGTGGCTGAAGCGCCTACTGAGTATTTAAACTGCTAAAAAAACAAGAGCAATCCTAATCAAAAGGTAAAACAGGCAAAGTTAAAAGATATACCTCCTTTGTCTTTTGTGATGTGGTGGGCAGAGGGAAGGCTATATTTTGAAGAGCGCTGTGAATGTGATCCAGTGACAACCCACACAGCTGTATACCTGTCGAAAATAAAGGTATTGTCCAAAAAAGGTTCTATAAAAATATATATACTTTAATTAACACATCTGCACTAATAACTAAATAAAAAACACTACAACAACCGACCTTTGTAGAAAGAACACAGAATATGCAAAATAGCAGGATGCTGCAGTCTGGGTAATGAGACAGGAGGAGAAAAAATAATGCAAACATGGATTATAGTGTCCTGGTTCGTCTCTAGGGACCAACAATGGAATACAGGGCAGTTATCAGGCAGTAATATATTTGCAGTATCTTGGCGGTTCGACAACGGTGAACCAGGCTTTTCAAGACTGAGCTGATGGTTTCATTTGGACTTTAATGCAGCAGTCAAAGTTGTCGTGATGCCAGTTGATGTTGAATCAGGGTTGAACTGGAGGTTGCTGTGGTTCAAAGCAATGCTCAAGCGATGTGGAAACGTGGAGATTACAATGTTCAATTTGACAGTTAAGCTTCGGCGGTGGACGGATGATGTAAGGATGCGCAAGGGAATTTGTTTTGATGATGGGTCGGTTTGATCATTGACTCATTCACCAGTTAAGCGGCTGGAGGTTCGAACAGCGTTTTGAGGAGTGCAGGTGCAACAATGCTTCTTTTTTCAAGCTGAGGCAACGATGTGCTTCACTGGTGCAGTGCTGCAGCAAATTTGTTGGAACGTACGGTACTGAGTTTCGAAGTTCAGCGAGTGCCAAAGGCAGTGCCGGAGGATCTTGCTTGTTCAAACTGGGTCAAACACACTTGAATCACTTGTGAAACATTTGTGTTATAAATGTCATATCAAATCATATCAATCATGACCCGCATTTGTTCAACAGGGAAAGGCTCTCAGGTGCTGTGCGTTCTACTCAGGGTGCCAGGGACAAGAGTAAGTGGTACTTGTTCTTCAGCTGCTTAACAGGGGGAGGCTGGCACACAACTTTAGGAGTCCTTTTGCACAGAGTGGTTGTGAACAGCAATGTGACTGGCAGGGTTGCAGGTCTTGTTTCAGCAGCAGGTCACTCCAAATGTGCCCTGGGGATGGTTAGGGAGCAGAGCGTGCCCGTCTTGGACTGCTTGTCCTTGCCTAACAACTGGCAGACTTTGCAAAAGACTGCTCTCCGAATATCCAAATAATAATAATAATAATAATAATAATAATAATAATAATAATAATAATAAATGAAATCTTCTTTAAGGGTTGAAGTCCACAGAAGATTCAAAGAAGGAGTGGGAGACCCTTCTTTTAAAGGCAAAACTCTACATGTTATTGAAAAGAAGTGAGTCTGCTTTAAGTGGACTCTCATTCCGTACCATGAAACCTCTACTGGGTTCATGCTCAGAAAAGCAAGAAGAGATACACAGTTGGTACACCACTAAATTGAGTCATCTTGAGACAGCATTTCCTATGATCACCCCACAACAAAGCTATATATCACTAGTTTTGATTATGCCAGCTGACTGCAGTCCACCATTGAAAAACTGTGATAGCTGGGTTTCAATATTTGTTTGGGTATATTTGGAACTCCTGTAAACTCCATCAATTACAACATTAACCAATACCCTAAGGGAAATAATAACCCAATGGGCAACTGCAGTAATGAGCGTATGATTAGTAACAGCTGGCGGATTGAATCCCAGGACAGAAGGGACAATAACACCAATCCTTATAGTAGAAACTGCAATATTAGTTGTTTTAAGGAAACTGGCTTTAGTTCCTACTGAACAAGACAAGAAAGTCTGACTTGGAGACATAGTATCAGCCACATAGAAGTCAATAGTTAGACATTATCTAGGCAGACACCCAGATGAAGGATCCAGAAAATAACCAAAAGACAGGATGTCGGAAAAGGAGAGGGGGGGGTACATTTGGCAAAACAAGACCTGTCTCCCCAAATTAAGGGAAAGGGAGGGCAACACGACTAAAGCATAGACAATATAGAAGAGGAAGATTGTTGTGCTGATGACACCAACCAGGACATAGCAATCTCCTCTGAAAAGAAATGTTTTGACCCTAAACAAGGATCCAAATGGACAAAGAGATCAGGTAGACATTTAACACAACTCAGTAAAACCACAAATGCATAGAGAAGACTATACTTTCTCTCACCCACAGAAAATGAGCAAAGAGCTCAGCATCCAATGGAGTGCAGAAGACAGAAAGCAAGACATCAGCTCTTCAAACAAACTATTGCCACACCGTGAGAAGGCACTGGCACACCCGAATGAGGACTACCACAGAATTTGGGATACGTATCATAATTGTATGGAGGTCATCAAGTCATGTGTTACTGTACAAGCGATAGGATAAATTAAAACATATAAATATAAATATGACAAATGACAACAGTAAGCAAGGTTGGCATAACAAAGAGTGTAGGTTGAGTAAGAGAAGGGGACAAATAGGCAGGAACTATGAAATACTCTGCACATTTACAAACTTGGATTTTTAGAGGGGAAAAAGGGAACATGAACATAGGATGTGGGAGTAACTGAGAAGAGCAGTGAAATCTAAGAGCTTGAGCATTTTTTGAAGATTGTTACAGGAAAAGTGAATAATAACAGGAACACGGTGTCCCACCATGAAAATGGCTTGCACGTTCTAAAACATTATAATGCAATCCTGAAGCCGAGATTGTATGGGAAGTTGATATTAGTAAAGTCATATCAAAACTAGCCGCAGAAGTCTACAGACCCAGACTGAGTACCTGCAGATCTATTTAATGGCAAGTTGTTAATCTAGGCAACATATTTTAAAAGCCTTTGTAATTTTATGCTTGCAATTGCAAAGATCCCAGACTCCTGGTGCCAGGCCATAATAGCGACCATATATAAGATGGCCAAACTAGGCATCGCCACACAATAGTGTCCAATTTCTTTGATCGAGACATCTTGTAAAATGTCTGGCCGGACAATTTAAGGCACACCAAGAAGACTGGATCTTGACAAATAAAGTCATGTCCCATTTCCAAGCAGGTTTCTCGAGGAGGTTAAATACAACTGCCCATGGTTTTAGTCTGTATTTACCTCATTTAAAATGTCAACTAATAATGTATTTATTATTTAGCACTACACACCCTTGGGTCTCAGAGTGCTGAAATAACATAAGACATTATTGTCCAACAGATATGAAAGCGACCTTTGGTGGAGTCCAATGAAATTACCTTTGTATGACCCTGATTAATTTATGGCTACCAAAGGCATAATTAAGTACTGTAATAGCATTGTACACGGCCAATAAAGCAATGGTAAGGTGTGGCCCCAATGGGGAGTGCACCTGCAGTCTTAAGGTGGGCAAAGGAGTCAGAAAGGGGTGTGTCCTGGCACCCACCCTCTTTTCGTTGTGTATAAATGAAATGGCAACTGCCATTGAAATCCTGGACGAAGATACCCCGGTCTTTTGTGACAATAAGATCAAAGTCCTTCTATTCATAGACACTGCTGTTTTAATCCCTAAATCTCAATATGGCCTTCACAAGAAACCAGGGCCTTCTCTGATATGGGTACAATAAAAGGCTTGGAGATCACCTTTGAGAAAACTAAGGTCATAGTCTGCAAAGGAAAGAGAATACCAAAATACAACATTAGCTGAAGAGGTCAATGGTCTCCAACTTCAGAATAAAGATTCCTATGATTATCTATGCCTATGTTTCAAACACATCCAACATTTCATTTGGCACCTTCACTACTGGCAACCTTCATGACATAGCCACTGATTACAGAGAAGTTTGTTGAAGCTGAGGACTGATGCTTGCCAACATTGTTTACCTGGTGCCAAACTAATACCCAACTCCGCCATCAAGTCATCCAATCCCTCAGCATTGTTCTGGCATTATCCCCTTCACATAGCCTTCATGCAAGCAAACAACATTAAATTGCAAATCCCTCTAAACTGGCAGACACCCTCACCTAAAAGACGAAGACCACTGCAGGAATCAGGACACATGCTCATAAAGTGCATAGGATACAGAAAGTAACATAGACAGGGCTTTGTTGACAAATATTGGGCCCCCCAAAGTCATCCCCATAATTCTAAAATTAACTTGGCGTACTGGCAAATGTATACTGATTCACTTAATGTCAGATACTGACTACAGTGCCCTGGACCCACATTCTCCCATCAATGCAACCACCTGTTATATGCCTGAGTAAGACACCAAACTATCTTTAGACACAAATAAATAATTCAGTCATGTCCCCTTTGTCCTCCACAGGTACAGTATCATGTAAAACTACCTTTCAGTTCATTGTCTAGCCACACCTAACTGCCTTACCACCATGTCCACCTCACACTCCCAGAAAGGACAATCAGCATGCCTCTACACATTCTTCACCAATCACATTGAACAAGTACTACCATCTCCTGGGCTGACTGCAACAATTGGGACCACCTTCTTACGCACATTCCATGATACTCAAAATGAAAAGCCACAGGACAAAATCCCCCAAATCTGTGTCTTTTCACCCTCTTGCTTAACATCTATGCCTGAGAGGTGGCACCAACTCTATTGGTGCATCCTCCCTTGGGCACAATCCTTCAGTCTGCTCATCGTCTCCTGTCGACTCCCACCCAATTTTGTGATGAAAAGTACAGTGTGACACTTGTATTTGAACGTACACACCAGCTCCAAAAATATACACTGTCAAATGGTCAGCATGCTGATCACTTCAGAAACCTCAACATTTGTCACACATCCTGTGGTGTTGGCTGATCAACAAAAGGCATACATCTGCTCATGGTGTGCATGACAGGAGCCAGGGCTCTAGGCATCATCCATCATAAGCACAGATCAATGCCAATTACACACCAGCATCAGGCTTGGAAGCTCCAACAGCCTTGCCCAGAAGTCCACCTCATACTCAATACATAAACTGCCCCAAAGTTCACAAATGACTCCTGTATTATGTTCATGAACTTCTGCCACACATACCTGTGTATGAAATCTCCCAGGACACACTGGCCAAAACCATGATAGTTTAGGTGAAAATGCATATTTTCAATGACACACTTGCAAACATGCCAGCCCTCCAGATTTATATGGCAAACTACTGATTTTACACAAAATAAATTGCAATTTTTCATTTTCTGCCTCTAATGACTACCGCTAATACAAGTCTATTGGAAAAATAATGTATCTTGCTTTCTGTGAGAAGATCTCCCTCCTAGATGCTTCTGAATGTTGACATGTATGCCCTTGCCCTCCTTGCCATTTCCCTCTCCTCCACCTGAGAATCCTGCTTAGACATAAATGTCTTATGCCAAAAGGCTCCATCCCATATATTCCATTCAGTCGTATCTATCAAGTGCCTCCACAAAGCCTTAGTCAGGGCTATGAAATTTCAATTCTAACACTTAACACATTCATGGTCACTGCTTGCACACTGTCCGTTTTCCCTTTACCACCCTTTCAGCCGCAAAGAACCACCTTTGGCTTGTCCCACCATGTTTCCTACTGTCCTTAACCCCTCCGCATGATTGCAGTATACCACCCCCCTGCTCTTATGCCCCACCTGCACTTCCATATCCACCCCCTTTGCACAGGATGCCACTGCTGACCTACCCCACTCCTCCCTCAGACTCTCAGCACACTGATGGCCCCAAACCTCCCTCACACTTCATTGATGTGCCAACTGGCCCGATATGTCATCCCCTTAACCACTCATCTTCCTGTTCACCTGAGTGTAAACTTGATGGTCAGTTCCTATGCACTGATTTTGCAAGTCCTGCTCAACTGCACTCTCTTCGACTGCAAGTTTATGCCTGCATTGGGAAACCACAATATCTGCCCATCAACTGCACCTGTTTGCCTGTCAGTTACCTCTCCCCTCCTCCCCTAATACTACCCCTACCCCTGCCATTAACACCTACTAACCTCTGATCCACTATGTATCCCTCTTCAATTTTCAGTTCCTCACACTTGTCATCATCTTGCTCTTACTCCCAATCCATAAATGTTCCTCATGACTCCTGTATCATCCTGTACCACTCCACACCCTGCCATGCCACTAGTGACAGCCTCATCCAAATCTTCCCAGTGCTTCCCAGTGCGAGTTGTCCACCTCTCTAAATCTATTCTCCTACCTGAGTGGTGTTTGGCCCAACCATTCCCCTGCTGCTCATGGTGGGTGTGGGTGTACCACCTGCTGGCAACCTCTCTGTCTTTCATCCCGGTGAGGACCCACTACTACTTTGCTGCTCTGGCACTACCCCTGGCATTGTTGCACAAGGCTGCCCATTGTCCGTGGCCACATTGTTCGATGGAGTCCTGCCCATCTGCCCACCCTTCATATTGCTCCCAGAGCAATCGATTATGCCCTTTGCATTAACACTTGGGCCACATGCCCCTACAATTCCTTTACATACCCCTGATTAACCCACACCTCCTTAGTCCTTCTTCCAACACCAACCCCTACCTCTTCATGTCTGTCCTCCTGCCACCATACTCCATGATCCCAGGACATGAACACTTTGCCAACACCAATTTTCCCAACTGGCAACGCCACTACTCAGCAAAGGCATCTTAGGACAGCTGACAATAATGCCCCTGTCCTCCTCCTCCACATCTGTGCCCCAGGCAACTTCAAATATGACCTCCATGCTGGCTAACAACACAGGCTCCTCTGCCTCAGTCTCACCATCTGGATGTCTTTGGCCTTGATGGAGGTAAAAGTCTGGAGAGATGCAGATATGGCGGTCCCAGAGGCTGCCATGGAACATTCATAGGATGAAGCTGTGGAGGAAAACATGGCGCAAGAGGCAAGTGCTGGTGCTGTACTCCCCTTCAGTACCAGAGAGAGTTGTTCCTTCTGAAAAGGGAGGACTACAGGACATTGAGGGCATGCACCATCAACCATGAAAGGCAGGAGACAAGGCAGAGGATTCAGACCACAGTGTCAATCCAGCTCCAAAGCATGAGGCAGCAGGCAATGGAGGAGGCAGCTACCAGAGCCAGGGCTGTGGCACAGGGAAGGATGGAGATGGTGTGGGCTTCAATCATGGAGAAGTCTCGCAGGGCTTCTGAGGACTTTGAGTGAACAACAAGGGAGGCCCTGCAGCCCCTCCAGGTTACCATCCACTGCGGCGGGTGGAGTGTGAGGGATGAGCAGCCTCGGCTCAGGCACTGGTGGAGATTGAGAGACAGTAGCATGCTGATTCAGGAAAAGATTGTTAATTTTTATTTTTCTAATGAATGTATCATTTTGCTAAAGGAGGTTTCCTGATATTCATTTTGGTGCTATTTGAAAATATTTCATATATATATATATATATATATATATATATATATATATATATATATATATATATATATATTCAGTAAAAAAAGTTGTTAAAGGGACGTTATGGTTAAGTTGCGCTACTAAAAACCTATGAAATTCAGTGAAAAAACATTGTTAAAGGGACGTTATGGTTCAAAGTAAAACCGAAAAACCCCTGAAATTCGGCAGTATGGTAAGATAAGAAACCATAACTCGCACCGCCACCATGCACTGCTAACACTAACACGCAGGACATCAAAGATGACATCACAAATTTCATAGGTTTTTAGTAGTGCAACTTAACCATAACGTCCCTTTAACAAAGTTTTTTTACTGAATTTCATAGGTTTTTAGTAGCACAACTTAACAATAATAACTTTGACTTTATGTACATATAATATGGAACATACTGAACCCTTTCTACTGAATTTGACGGTCCACAGACATGTTTGGACAACAGTACCACCACCTAAAAACTCTGGGGTTGTATGTGTAATAGTTATATCATAACATAGGAACATTTAACAAATTCACAAAGCAGCACACATACAAAGTATATGTAGTAATACATAAAAAATGTTACCCATATATGTAACACACTAACCATTCATGTAAATACAATATGTTTTAAAATGGAATATACCAAAAGAAGATAAAGTGGCTTCCACCATAATTACCTCACAGATGCTCCACAACCAACAGCAAGACCAGACGTATACACTACTGATTACATATCTCACCAGATATAGTAAGTGCACTTCTTTTTACTCATATATTTATAAACTTTCTATATTAGAAAAAAAAAACATATTACTTTTTTGTTTTCTCACAGAAATGTGTACTACTCTCGACTGGCTAGAGGAGCATTTCCCACGAGAGGAAATGTTAGAAAATAGTCCACCTAATGGTACACACTTTACTATATAAACCAATTAATAAATAGTATTCTGTATACATTTAACATATACATTTTTTTTATTACAGACCATACAAAAATTCCAAGCATCTCACAACAACAATCAGAGGATATCACTCTACAGCAGATTAATCAAAAAATGGACGACCTTATGCAAAATTTTATGGATTTGAAAAACTTTGTGGAAAATTATGTGAAACCCCCAACAGCACACCATTTTCCAACCTGCACGTGTCCCCCCTCACCCTATCCCACGCAGTTAACCCTAAACCCTGTCTGTGGACCAACGCGTTTCGATGAGCTTTCCTTCACTTCTTCACCTGATCCCAGTTATCTAGAAATCCCTAATTCTCCTGTTTTTGTTTCCGTTTCTACCCCACCTTCCCAGTCATAATTATATATATATATGAAATAAAGTTACTTTTCTTATATTGTGTTGTAATTACTTTCAGTTCCTTGTGATAAAACCAATTTAGGAGTCCACGGACACCGCGGTTGTTCGGAAATGTTCGTAAAGAAACGAAAATGTGACTGTCCTGAAGACACTACATCTGTCCGTAATGTTCTCATGCAAGTTGAAAATGTTCTAAGAACACTCGTAGTGTCCTGAAATGTTCGTAAATAAACGAAAATGGAGGTGTCCTTAAGAACACTATGCCTATTTGTAGTGTTCGATAGCAAACAGAAACTGTTCTAAGAACACTCGTGGTGTCCTGAATTGTTCCTAAATAAAGAAAAATGGAGGTGTGTTTGAAACGCTATGTCTGTCCATATTGTTAGCAAATAAATTAAACTGTGCTAAGAACAAACGCTGTCCGTAACTGTTCGTTTTACATGTGACACACTTTTAATTAGTTCAGGACCCGAACACTGTCCGCAGAACATCAACACGCATTCGCAAAACAATGTCTGTACATTGGGTGTCCTGCGGACGAACGCTACCTTAGCGAACATGCTCACAAAAAAATCATGTGACCACGCCCACGCTCATCTCGTGCTCTAAATGCGGACACTGTTCGTGTCCCCGAGCAGTTTAAAAGTACATTTCCAAGTAATCCACAATATTTCTCATAAAAAAATCACCATACCACAAATCCCACATACTAATCCTAACTTTCCACATAGTTTTTGTGACTTTTTAAACCTTTTTTGATATTTGATCTGTCTTGCGGACGGCGCACATGTCCGCGACCTGCGCACAAGCACCCCGATATAAGACCACGCCCTAGAGCGCATTCTCATTGTGTTTCTGACTATTCCACAGAGCACACTGCATTTTGCTGCATACTTTGCAGATTTTGAGATTTCCATCTCCAAGCCTATGACATCCATGGCTCGACTATTACCACATGGTGCTACATCTGCCTCAGCATCACCCCCACCCCCTCCACCACCACCATTTCCCCAAGGGCCTGAAGAGGGGAACAGGAGTGAGAATACAGAGGAGGAAGAAGAGGATGACGAGAATGTGGTAGAGGAAATCCCTACTACCCGCCCTCGGCGTGAATCTTGGGTGTGGCGATTGTTTACCGTTCATGGAAACGGTCCTAAGTCTCATGCGAACCGTGTCACCTGTAATGAGTGCAAAATGGTACTTTCACAGTTAAAAAATACAAGTGAAGATACATAAAGATACATAAAGCATAGCCATTTCCATTTCGTGAAAGTCCGCGGACGGTCCGCGAACAGAAAAACAATTGCATTGCTACCCTATTGAAACCAATGCATTTTTCTCTAACAGGAAGTGGTGGCTCTGAAAAGAGCCTTTGGGAGGTGTTTGAATGTAAAACATTTTAACTACGTAAGACGTACTTCAAAACGAATGCTGTATTTCTAAAAAAGGTTGCAATGCATTTTGTGCATTTCTCAGAAAAATCTGATTGCCAGCATAAGTAAGATGGACTCCATCTTTGCGAAAAATGTATGTACTACGAAACAAAATATTTTCATTGTTAAAAGAGCACATGCCAAAATCTCTTAGGAAGGCACACACAGCCTTATTAACATTACGCCTTGCTTTCTCCATTTCTGAACCACATGAGAAAGAACGAAGCCACACTTGTCTCTGCGCAATTCGTGAAAAAATTATTTTAGAGTTTGGAAACATGTCCATTATCTTCTGAAGTCCTTATTTCATTGCAAATTGCAAAGAAATTCCGGACACATGTCCTAAACTGTTCCCTCCACAATGAATTACAATTATGTCTGGATGTTCCTCTATCTTCAAAGTTGCACAGAGAGGTAGCAAGTTCAACCACTTCATTCCACGCACTCCATGCCAGTGCACTTCCACATGTGGGAATCCAAGATCTATAGATACTCCACAGCTTTCTGCATGCACCTTCAACCAATGAATCCACAAGTCTCCCAAAATCCATACAATCTGTGTTTTGAAACACTCAGCCACAGCTATCTGTTCTTCTCTCTGCAAAAACAATATCTGAGAAAACCTCTCCTAGCACAACACACTCACTAAACTTTACTGACCAATCCCTTGCTTCATCCAATCTCATTTCCATACCTCCCCTCCACAAATTCCCCGGATGTTATACACGGTGTCCTAGAACTACCGCCATGTCCGCGAACGTATCGTAACATGTACAGCCCTTCTACCATTTCGATTTCACTCTCTGTGCCATTCCCTCATTGGATGTAGCTAAGCAATCACATGACCATCCACCAATCAAATCCAATAACTCTACATGTAACTGCATCATCATAGAGCAGCACTACAAATGTACCGTGTATCTGTCGGAGTACAAGTCCCATACCATTGACAACCACAATCTATGAGAAATACTATACAAATCTCCAATATTTCTACTTGCAGCTTGGTCCATATCCATATACATGAACAGAAAGTACAGGTTTGCATATTTTCTACACAGTACATGAACACATTTTCTAACCGACTTTTACCTTCTATAATCTGAAAAATGAATGGACGATCATTGTTTCATTGTCCTAAAATGACCTGTCACTTACAAACCTTTATATCGTTTAATTTCTTCATACACACACACACATGCAAATACTATTAAACTAATATTTTCGAAATAAATAAAATATATACACGAAATATAATCACACAAAATAACATACACACTCTATGATCAAATCTCAAACGATAATATTTATACAAACACATAATTGGTTTTCATTTTTTTCGTTTATATAAGTACTTACATACATTTATATAGGACAAGCAGACTATGACATTCACTCACTGTTACGTGCAAAAACAGGCTATGACAATGACTCACTATTAGATGGAAAAGCTTAGTTAAAATAATAGTGGTATACGTTGGTAGATTATGAATTCCACAAACCATAGTAAAGATATTTTCTTTCCTACTCTTAGTCATAATATAGTTTTAATGGTTTTCAGGAAGACGCTGAGCATTTCAATTTAAAAAAATCTATGTCTAAAATGAAAACAGTGCTATATAGCAACCAAATTACTAATTTCTTTCTTTTACAATTTCAGTGAAGCCCATTCTCCTGAATAGAAGCAGCCGATTTTGATTTACAAAGAACAACTAAGAAGCAAACTACTCATTTTTGAAAAAAAAGTAAGTAGATTGTTACCATAATATTTGATTTATAACTCACACGCACTGTACGGTGCATTCATGGTATTTCGGTGCCTAAAAATAGAGATTCTGCACCATTCTGACCAAAAATCCCCCCTGTCTTAAACAGTGATATCCTGTCAGAATGTCCTCAAATTCCTATTTTTCGGCACACAAATTACCCAACTCAACCGCTAGAATGTAGATGTTGTAGAACAAACAACTGTTTTAATTGTATAGCTTTACCTATATTATTTATTCTTCTCCACACCACCGGCTTACTTTTTTCTGTCATCTGAACCCCAGTTTAGTAACACATTAATTGAAGAATACCCATCCCTGGTAGTTCAACTTCCCAATTCACAATCACACACCATTACATACATCTTTATCATCTTACTCAAACAATCATGCACACAACACACATGCATTGCAGAAAACCCCAACCCATACCTTCTGTATTTTTTTCAACAGACGCTACAGAATGCCCACCAAAAAGCAACTCCGTAGAAAGGGACGCAGAAGTAGAGCAAATTAAAAGAAAAGTCTCCAACATAAACACCCATCTATAGCAGAATTTGTAAAAAACATTGAAACACAACAGCTAATACAGTCATGTTGTGAAACAGAAGAAGTTTCTAGTGCAAAAACTTTGCCTCCTCTATCACAAAGTAAAACGACCCAAAAAACTATTAACAGAAAATCAACTATCACTACAAATAAAACGTCTTCTATAAATCTTGATATAGTACAAAGTAAGCATACCAAGAAAAGTATATTAGCCAAAATGTTCCGTCACAAAGTCCTTCAAAATCTGATAAAAACAGGAGAGAAACCAAGTTCAACACTTCAAACCTATCGTAGGAAAGTAATCTTAGAAGCGTTGATAGACAGTGCAATTCTTCTCAAAAGAAACATATTTATTGTTGTGTTCAACAGAATTAAACCACTAACAAAACTAATAATTAAACGTCAAAAAAGACTTCTCAATAAATGAAATGTGAACAGAAATAACTTCTTAAATATCTGTGGGGGTGAATGGAGTCACACTACAAGCACAGAACCATACTTTAATGAAGAAGCGTACAAACCAAAGCAAACAAATACAATTGCCATACATAGCAGTGGTCAAGGTTATGAAAAAGTTAATAATACCATAATGTAACAAGACGTACTCCTTACAAAAATATGCCCTGAAAACTTAGATTTACCCTTCCATTCGACTGAATCAGAAAATCTAATTTACACATGGCCATGCATGTCAATGTGTAACATTCCCAAAAAAATGTTCCAATCTTTACACCTATTCCTCAATCAATATGTGAAAAGCAAAGACAAAATCAAAATGAAAATACTGCAAAGTATGGATGCTTGTCCAGTACGCAAGCACACAGGACTGCAAGGACATTTGTTGGCCTGCATATCAGGAGCTACTTGCAAAACAACCTTCCATGATATCAAAAGGATATCAACACATCATGCAAGTATAATAAATCTAGTTTATAAACTGTATTATGCAAAAAGTCCTGCTTTAGCACTAGCCAATTTAAATAACATTCTTCTACATGGTACACCAAAAGACCTACTAGAAGAAATCGAGTATATACAGAAAAAATATTTTGGAAAAGAAACCCACTTACAAGATGAAATAGCTGTCAACCAACTTCGTAACAAATCTGCACATGGCAAACTTTCACTACACACATACAAAAAAGAAATACTAAAATTTCAAAGCACTTCAGCTGAAGTACCAAACCACGTGCGTGTATGTTGCCGCAGAACGTGTTATAAAAGTAACACAAAAACTATAGACCTTTCATACAAAATAGAAGGCAATGAAGATTCTAAATGGTTTGAATTAGCTCTCTACCTTATAGCAGAAAACTAATACGAAATAACTGACCCCATAATACTTTGCAGTTACTGCACTACCAAACTTGACAACAACCAAACTCCTTCACGTGCTATCTCAAATAACTTGGAATTACATCCACTATCAAAACTCCTTCAACAACTTAATTTATATGAGAGCATCATAATTCAAACAGTTCATCCATTTCAAGCAATAATACGCCTTCAACCAAAAACTGCAAAATTACCTCCCTCTGAATTAGTGAAAGGTATTCGTGGAAAAGTAGTGTATTTACCATTAGATCTAAAAGAAAATGTGCACACTCTAGGAGTGCAACGTCCAATGCAACAATCTTTAATTATCTTGGTAAATGGAGTACCTACAAAAGACAAAAAAATTTGGCAACAACTGGTAGATTTACATAAAGTTAGGGAAGCCCTGCAATATCTCAAAGAGAATAATGATAATTACAAAGAAATTAATAGCGAAGAAAACTTGAAAGATACAACTGAAATAATTCAAGAGACACAAGAAACTGGTCAATTTGGGCTCCTAGATCCTGCTACAATAGCAACACTTTAGACCATTATACAATTCACCCATTGCACTCTAATGACACCATAGAAGATGCACTGGAAACGTACCAAATGTGTCCAGCAAAAGGATCACCAATCAGCATATGGGAAAAAAGTATAGAAGCACATGCTTTTCCTCTACTCTTTCCTACTGGCAAAGGAGGAAGATACAATGATAGACCTGTTCAAATATCAGCATCAGAATATCGCTCATTACAAATGTATTCTGAAGATCCCAGATTTTGACAAAATGTGGAATACATATTCCACCTACTCTTTGAAAGTGAACTAGCAACTTTATGTTACGGAGTTGCACACATATTAAAATCAGGATCACACTTTCAAAATATGACAGCCACACAATTATTACAAAAAGTTCAACAAAAAGATGAGGTTTTACAGACAAATCTTACAAATCTATTAGCAATTATGTGAGGTACTAAAGAGTACTGGTTTCGACGCCATGGAGATGTACGTTGCATGATCAGAAACCTTGGCCCACCCACTTGGTTTGTTACATTAAGTTGCTCACAATATTCATGGGAAGATTTACATGCTTTCTTACGCATATCAAATGAAAACAAAACAAACATAGATATACTAACACGTGGAGAACTTGGTTCTCAGGATCCTGTTAATCTTTCTAGATATTTTCACCATCGCTTCATTGCTGTGCTACATTTTATTTGTAATAAAACTGTTCCTCCCCTTGGAGAAGTGCAACACTTCTTTTGGAGAAAAGAATACCAAGCCAGGGGAGCGCCACATGTCCACATGCTTTTATAGATTAAAGATGCTCCTAAATTTGGTCAAGACAGTGATGCCACTGTTTTACAGTTTATTGACAAATATGTCACTTGTGAAATTCCATCAGAATCCACAAATAGTGATCTTCATGCAAAAATCTTACAATTCCAAAGACACAAATGTGGCAAATATTGTCGTCGCAAATACAAAAACAAATGGAAATACTACACCAAATGCCGATTTGGTTTCCCTAGACCAGTTACAAATACAGGTCAAGTGAACAACCTCATGTCTTCAGTTAGACATAGTTTTAAAGGTAAGTCACCCAAAAATACATATTGCATAAAAAGAAAAGAAGAAGAAAAATATATCAATGATTACAATGCAATCATTGCCCACTTGTGGAATGCAAACATAGATGTGCAGTACATTGCAGACAATTCTACTGCAGTTGCATGATATGCCACGGCATACTTAACCAAATCAGAAAAGACAGAGCTCCAAGACCTCTGGAATGACCTGTCATCAGATAAAACAGTGTCTCAGAAATTATACAGCTTGGGTATAACAATGCTGTCCCATAGAGAATGTGGATCCTATGAAGCAGCTGATCGATTAACTGGTACTGCATTGTATGGTAAATCTGCAAATATAGTATAGCTAAGTCTTGGTCCAGCTAAATCTAGAAAAAGAGTTCTAAAATCATACAAAGATATAGAAACAATAGCCAAACATGATCCCAACAGCCAAGACATTTTAAAAAACTATTTATTGGACACATACTACCCAAACAGGAGTACCACTTTGGAAACCATGTGTCTATACCACATAGCCCAAAACTACACATACAAAAATAATATAAAACCTGATGAGCAAAACCGTAAATACAAAGTGACAAACTGTGATGGCAGCTTAGTAAAACTCACCAAACCAAATTTAATTAATCATATCAAATTGTCATTAAAGACTCCTCAACATAAAGAAATATATTACATGCCCCTGCTACAACTCTTCAAACCATGGAGAAAAGAAGAAGAAATACTAGATACCTATGACTCATATGAAGACGCTTTCAAAGCCAATGAAAGCAGTATAACTGATGTAAACTTTGCACAGTACAAAACAATGTTGCACAATGAACAGCAACACGAAGAGGAACTCCAGGCCCAACTAGATAAGGACACTCCTGACAGTAGTCAACCTTCTGTCACAGGAAGCCAAGAACCACTGGGAGAACCACTAATAACAAATGAGGCAGAATTAGCTATGATAGAAGTAGAAAACACCATGTGTC
Source organism: Ambystoma mexicanum (assembly GCF_040938575.1). Lineage (NCBI taxonomy): Eukaryota > Metazoa > Chordata > Amphibia > Caudata > Ambystomatidae > Ambystoma > Ambystoma mexicanum. Next base: position 1,210,942,938 of record NC_090937.1, read on the forward strand.
ACTATGAAGATAAAGAAGACTTAACTATACTACAATCAAAACTAAACAAAGAGCAACGGTAGCATTTTTCAAGAAATAACAAAAGAAATTGCACATGGTGTGCAACATGAAAACAAAGAATGCACCTGCCAAAATTACAAACCTATACTATTGTATGTCAGTGGTGAAGCTGGTTCTGGCAAAACATTCCTAATCAAAATCATCAGTAAGTTCCTTCAACAATTGACAAACAACAAACTGTCAGCTGTTGTCACTGCCCCCACACTTTTAGCTGCCTACAACATAGGTGGTGTCACTTTACACCGATTACTAGTGCTGCCAGTAGAACACCAAAACAAGTTAGATTATTACAAACTTTCTGCAGAAGCTGCAATGGAAGTACGTAGAGTATTGAAACAAATGAAAATGCTACTAATAGATGAAGTGAGCATGGTGTCCAACCTAATGTTGGCTTTAATTCACCTCAGATTACAAGAAGTACTCAAAACAAATTATGAAGAGCTATTTGCAGGAAAACACATCATTGTTTTCGGAGATCTTCTTCAATTGACATCTGTAAAAGGTGAGCCTATTTTTAAAACATTAGGACACAAACTCTGCCGTAAAACTGTTGGCAGCATTGGAAATGTCAACCTTTGGCAACATTTCCAATACAGAGAATTAACAGAAAACATGCGCCAATCTGCAGATCTCACTTATGCCAACATCATAAAAAGTATCAGAGTTGGTATACTTTCTAGAGAAGCAGAAGCAATATTGAAAACCCGGCACATTCATGCACTTTATGGTGATAATGCATGTGCTACAGATGTTATGGAATAATTAGCCCAAATAATGTCAATTGTATGGCCTTAATGCCAACTCTTGCAAGCTGTTTCAAATTCAATGAAATAATGTTAAGGAAAGAAATGCAACCAATTATGGAAATTAGCTCCACAGACAAACTAGATTTACATGGAATGACACTACCTATGTGAGACCAAGCCACAGCAAGACTAAGGGGGTAATTCATAGAATTCAGCGCACAAGTGGCGCACGCGGCTGGTGCACAGTGTGCGCGTGCGAATCCCTGCGCCAGCCGCGTGCGCCAAAATACATTTCCGCGCACAGTATATTCATGGATTCCAGCCACCAAAACCAGCCGTGGCGCACAGTGGCGCAGCGACCCTGCAGCAGCGCCAGTTACGCCCCCAACAACGCCTCTCGCGCAGGGAAAAGCCATCAACATACCCAATCCAGCGCAAAGGGCTGCGCTAACCCTGTACCAGCACAGCAAGCAGGCTACGTGTATCACTGGGGTGCGCGGGAAGTTCCTCACGCGATTGGCCCCGTGCGAGCAGGCTACGCGTATTTCAGGGGTGCGCGGGAAGTTCCACACGTGATTCCATCAGGGTGCGTGTATTTCGGGGTGCGTGTGAAGTTCCACACGCGATATCAGCAGGGTACGTGTATTTCAGGGTGCAGGGGAAGTTAAACACGCGATTTCCGCAGGGTACGTGTATTTCAGGGGTGCACGTGAAGTTCCACACGCAATATCAGCAGGGTACGTGTATTTCAGGGTGCAGGGGAAGTTACACATGCAATTCCAGGAGGGTACGTGTATTTCAGGGGTGCGCGGGGAGCACCACACGTGAATTGCACGTGTGGGCCCTCCCAGGTGTTCCCTCTATACCCTCCACGGCCCCTGCAGGTGGCTCACACCACAGGGGCCTACCCTGCACATGTCCTGCGGGCACCCCATCCACCATGGCCATGCCCCCCAGCCAACCCACATATCAACTTGCACTACTGCCCACCAATGCATGTCCCCCTGCACCTCCAGCCACCAGGGGCACCCTCCACAGGCCCCCACCCATGTCTCCCACCACCACCCAGCAGTGCAGGGGCACCCTCCACCAGGCCCCCATCCATGTCTCCCACCACCCCCACCCCCCAGCCACCAGGGGCAGCCTCCACCAGGCCCCCACCCATGTCTCCCACCACCCCCACCCCCCAGCACTGTGGGGCACCTGCCAGCAGGCCCCCATCCATGTGCAACTCATGTACCCCTGCACCCCCACCCCCCAGCACTGTGGGGCACCTGCCAGCAGGCCCCCACCCATGTCCAACTCATGTTCTCCACCACCCCCAACCCCCAGCACTGTGGGGCACCTGCCAGCAGGCCCCCACTCAGTTCCAACTCATGTACCCCTGCACCCCCACCCCCAGCACTGTGGGGCACCTGCCAGCAGGCCCCCACCCATGTCCAACTCATGTTCCCCACCACCTCCACCCCCCAGCACTGTGGGGCACCTGCCAGCAGGGCCCCACCCATGTCCAACTCATGTTCCCCACCACCCCCACCCCCCAGCACTGTGGGGCACCTGCCAGCAGGCCCCCACCCATATCCAACTCATGTTCTCCAACACCCCCATCCCCCAGCCACCAGGGGCACCCTCCACAGGCCCCCACCCATGTCTACCACCACCCCCCAGCAGTGCAGGGGCAGCCTCCACCAGGCCCCCACCCATGTCTCCCACCACCCCCACCCCCCAGCAGTGCAGGGGCAGCCTCCACCAGGCCCCCACTCATGTCTCCCTGCACCCCCACCCCCGAGGAGTGCAGGGGCAGCCTCCACCAGGCCCCCACCCATGTCTTCCACCACCAACACCCACCAGCAGTGCAGGGGCAGCCTCCACCAGGCCCCCACCCATGTCTCCCACCACCCCCAACCGTACATGGGCAGCCTCCACCAGGCCCCCACTCATGTCTCCCTGCACCCCCAGCCCCCAGCAGTGCAGGGGCAGCCCCCACCAGTCCCCTACCCATGTCTCCCACCACCCCCACCCCCCAGCCACCAGGGGCAGCCTCCACCAGGCCCACACCCATGTCTCCCACTGCCCCCACCCCCCAGCAGTGCAGGGGCAGCCTCCACCAGGCCCCCACCCATGTCTACCACCACCCCCACACCCCAGCAGTGCAGGGGCAGCCTCCACCAGGTCCCCACCCATGTCTCACACCACCCCCACCCCCCAGCAGTGCAGGGGCACCCACCACCAGGCCCCCACCCATGTCTACCACCACTCCCAACCCCCAGCAGTGCAGGGGCAGCCTCCACCAGGCCCCCACTCATGTCTCCCTGCACCCCCACCCCCGAGGAGTGCAGGGGCAGCCTCCACCAGGCCCCCACCCATGTCTACCATCACCCCCCAGCAGTGCAGGGGCAGCCTCCACCAGGCCCCCACCCATGTCTCCCACCACCCCCACCCCCCAGCAGTGCAGGGGCAGCCTCCACCAGGCCCCCACTCATGTCTCCCTGCACCCCCACCCCCGAGGAGTGCAGGGGCAGCCTCCACCAGGCCCCCACCCATGTCTCCCACCACCCCCACCCCCCAGCAGTGCAGGGGCAGCCTCCACCAGGCCCCCACCCATGTCTCCCACCACCCCCAACCGTACAGGGGCAGCCTCCACCAGGCCCCCACTCATGTCTCCCTGCACCCCCAGCCCCCAGCAGTGCAGGGGCAGCCCCCACCAGTCCCCTACCCATGTCTCCCACCACCCCCACCCCCCAGCCACCAGGGGCAGCCTCCACCAGGCCCCCACCCATGTCTCCCACCGCCCCCACCCCCCAGCAGTGCAGGGGCAGCCTCCACCAGGCCCCCACCCATGTCTACCACCACCCCCACACCCCAGCAGTGCAGGGGCAGCCTCCACCAGGTCCCCACCCATGTCTCCCACCACCCCCACCCCCCAGCAGTGCAGGGGCACCCACCACCAGGCCCCCACCCATGTCTACCACCACTCCCAACTCCCAGCAGTGCAGGGGCAGCCTCCACCAGGCCCCCACTCATGTCTCCCATCACCTCCACCCCCCAGCCACCAGGGGCATCCTCCACCAGGCCTCCACTCATTTCCCCTATCACCCCCACCCCCCAGCCACCAGGGGCAACCTCCACCAGGCCCCCACTCATGTCTCCCTGCACCCCCACCCCCCAGCAGTGCAGGGGCAGCCTCCACCAGGCCCCCACTCATGTCTCCCTGCACCCCCACGCCCCAGCAGTGCAGGGGCAGCCTCCACCAGGCCCCCACTCATGTCCAACTCATGTCTCCCATCACCCCCACTCCCAGCAGTGCAGGGGCAGCCTCCACCAGGCCCCCACTCATGTCTCCCTGCACCCCCACCCCCCAGCAGTGCAGGGGCAGCCTCCACCAGGCCCCCACTCATGTCCAACTCATGTCTCCCATCACCCCCACCCCCAGCAGTGCAGGGGCAGCCTCCGCCAGGCCCCCACCCATGTCTCCCACCACCCCCACCCCCCAGCAGTGCAGGGGCAGCCTCCACCAGGCCCCCACCCATGTCTCCCACCACCCCCACCACCCAGCAGTGCAGGGGCAGCCTCCACCAGGCCCCCACTCATGTCTCCCATCACCCCCACCCCCCAGCCACCAGGGGCATCCTCCACCAGGCCTCCACTCATTTACCCTATCACCCCCACCCCCCAGCCACCAGGGGCATCCTCCACCAGGCCTCCACTCATTTCCCCTATCACCCCCACCCCCCAGCCACCAGGGGATGCCTCCACCAGGCCCCCACTCATGTCTCCCTGCACCCCCACCCCCCAGCAGTGCAGGGGCAGCCTCCACCAGGCCCCCACTCATGTCTCCCTGCACCCCCACCCCCCAGCAGTGCAGGGGCAGCCTCCACCAGGCCCCCACTCATGTCCAACTCATGTCTCCCATCACCCCCACTCCCAGCAGTGCAGGGGCAGCCTCCACCAGGCCCCCACTCATGTCTCCCTGCACCCCCACCCCCAGCAGTGCAGGGGCAGCCTCCACCAGGCCCCCACTCATGTCCAACTCATGTCTCCCATCACCCCCACCCCCAGCAGTGCAGGGGCAGCCTCCGCCAGGCCCCCACCCATGTCTCCCACCGCCCCCACCCCCCAGCAGTGCAGGGGCAGCCTCCACCAGGCCCCTACCCATGTCTCTCACCACCCCCACTCCCCAGCCACCAGGGGCAGCCTCCACCAGGCCCCCACCCATGTCTCCCACCACCCCCACCCCCCAGCAGTGCAGGGGCACCCACCACCAGGCCCCCACCCATGTCTCCCACCACCCCCACCCCCCAGCCCCCAGGGGCAGCCTCCACCAGGCCCCCACCCATGTCTCCCACCACCCCCACCCCCCAGCACTGTGGGGCACCTGCCAGCAGGCCCCCACCAATGTGCAACTCATGTCCCGCTGCACCCCCACCCCCCAGCACTGTGGGGCACCTACCAGCAGGCCCCCACCCATTTCCAACTCATGTTCCCCACCACCCCCACCCCCCAGCACTGTGGGGCACCTGCCAGCAGGCCCCCACTCATGTCCAACTCATGTACCCCTGCACCCCCACCCCCCAGCACTGTGGGGAACCTGCCAGCAGGCCCCCACCCATGTCCAACTCATGTCTCCCACCACCCCCACCCCCCAGCAGTGCGGGGGCAGCCTCCACCAGGCCCCCACGCATGTCTACCACCACCCCCACACCCCAGCAGTGCAGGGGCACCCACCACCAGGCCCCCACCCATGTCTACCACCACCCCCACCACCCAGCAGTGCAGGGGCAGCCTCCACCAGGCCCCCACTCATGTCTCCCATCACCCCCACCCCCCAGCCACCAGGGGCATCCTCCACCAGGCCTCCACTCATTTCACCTATCACCCCCACCCCCCAGCCACCAGGGGCATCCTCCACCAGGCCTCCACTCATTTCCCCTATCACCCCCACCCCCCAGCCACCAGGGGCAGCCTCCACCAGGCCCCCACTCATGTCTCCCTGCACCCCACCCCCCAGCAGTGCAGGGGCAGCCTCCACCATGCCCCCATTCATGTCTCCCTGCCCCCCCACCCCCCAGCAGTGCAGGGGCAGCCTCCACCAGGCCCCCACTCATGTCCAACACATGTCTCCCATCACCCCCACGCCAGCAGTGCAGGGGCAGCCTCCACCAGGCCCCCACTCATGTCTCACTGCACCCCCAACCCCCAGCAGTGCAGGGGCAGCCTCCACCAGGCCCCCACCCATGTCTCCCACCACCCCCACCCCCCAGCCACCAGGGGCATCCTCCACCAGGCCCCCACCCATGTCTCCCACCACCCCCACCCCCAGCCACCAGGGGCAGCATCCACCAGGCACCCACCCATGACTCCCACCACCCCCACCCCCCAGCAGTGCAGGGGCACCCACCACCAGGCCCCCACATATGTCTCCCACCACCCCCACCCCCCAGCCACCAGGGGCAGCCTCCACCAGGCCCCCACCCATGTTTCCCACCACCCCCACCCCCCAGCACTGTGGGGCACCTGCCAGCAGGCCCCCACCCATGTGCAACTCATGTACCCCTGCACCCCCACCCCCCAGCACTGTGGGGCACCTGCCAGCAGGCCCCCAACCATGTCCAACTCATGTTCCCTACCACCCCCACCCCCCAGCACTGTGGGGCATCTGCCAGCAGGCCCCCACTCATGTAAAACTCATGTACCCCTGCACCCCCACCCCCCAGCACTGTGGGGCACCTGCCAGCAGGACCCCACCCATGTCCAACTCATGTTCCCCACCACCCCCACCCCCCAGCACTGTGGGGCACCTGCCAGCAGGCCCCTACCCATGTCCAACTCATGTTCCCCACCACCCCCACCCCCCAGCACTGTGTGGCACCTGCCAGAAGGCCCCCACCCATGTCCAACTCATGGTCCCCACCACCCCCATCCCCCAGCCACCAGGGGCACCCTCCACAGGCCCCCACCCATGTCTCCCACCACCCCCCAGCAGTGCAGGGGCAACCTCCACCAGGCCCCCACCCATGTCTCCCACCACCCCCACCCCCCAGCCACCAGGGGCAGCCTCCACCAGGCCCCCACCCATGTCTCCCACCACCTCCACCCCCAGCAGTGCAGGAGCAGCCTCCACCAGGCCCCCACCCATGTCTACCACCACCCCCACACCCCAGCAGTGCAGGGGCAGCCTCCACCAGGTCCCCACCCATGTCTCCCACCATCCCCACCCCCCAGCAGTGCAGGGGCACCCACCACCAGGCCCCCACCCATGTCTCCCACCACGCCCACCCCCAGCAGTGCAGGGGCAGCCTCCACCAGGTCCCCACTCATGTCTCTCTGCACCCCCACCCCCGATGAGTGCAGGGGCAGCCTCCACCAGGCCCCCACCCATGTCTCCCCCCACCCCCACCCTCCAGCAGTGCAGGGGCAGCCTCCATCAGGCCCCCACTCATGTCTCCCTGCACCCCCACCCCCCAGCAGTGCAGGGGCAGCCTCCACCAGGCCCCCACTCATGTCCAACTCATGTCTCCCATCACCCCCACCCCCAGCAGTGCAGGGGCATCCTCCGCCAGGCCCCCACCCATGTCTACCACTAACCCCACACCCCAGCAGTGCAGGGGCAGCCTCCACCAGGTCCCCACCCATGTCTACCACCACCCCCACCCCCAGCCACCAGGGGCATCCTCCACCAGGCCCCCACTCATTTCCCCTATCACACCCACCCCCCAGCCACCAGGGGCAGCCTCCACCAGGCCCCCACTCATGTCTCCCTGCACCCCCACCCCCCAGAATTGCAGGAGCAGACTCCACCAGGCCCCCACCCATGTCTCCCACCACCCCCACCGCCCAGCAGTGCAGGGGCAGCCTCCACCAGGCCCCCACTCATGTCTCCCTCCACCCCCACCCCCGAGGAGTACAGGGGCAGCCTCCACCAGGCCCCCACCCATGTCTCCCATCACCCCCACCCCCAGGAGTGCAGGGGCAGCCTCCACCAGGCCCCCACCCATGTGCAACTCATGTTTCCCAGCCAACATGTCATCACAATCTCGATCCCTGGTCCCTATGGTCAGCCTCCAAATGCAAAACACCCACCCGAGTATTGCATCCACCCACTCATAATTTGCAATTACATCACCGAACACCAATTGCAAGTTCCGAAACAAACACATTTCCCTCACATACACCCAATGGGTGTCAGTGAATCTCAAAACACATATCATGAAATGCATGAAACCAATGAGATACCACACATTGAAGTTCACCAAAAATAATATGTATTAAAGGAAACATCAATAGAATAAAAAATGAAGAAACAGAAACGTGAATGTACAAAAATGAAAAGAAGCATGTCCGTCAAAAAAAGCGAAACCAAAAATAAAAATCCAAAGTAATGTCCAAAGTCAATGTCCACAAAACAAAATCCAATGGGAAATAAAAAAGAAAGCCATTGCTCCATGGTCAAAAATAGAAAAAAAATACAATCCAACTGTCAAATATGTACATGGGAACAATCCAGGGTCAGTTATCCCAACAAAATAAAGGAAACCTATCTAACTACACTAACTAATAAAATAAACTATATACAAAAATGTGGCCAATGTCCGAAAGGTCCAAATAAAATAAAAACAAAAATTAAACCTAACACTACCTAGAAACTATGTACAAGGGCAGCGGGCTAGTTTCACGGCTCACTTGTGGATGTTCCGGGCCAGGGCATCATCAAACTCCTCCTCAATGTCCCGGAAGCAGTCCTCCTCCATGGCCCCGAGGGTCTGCAGGGCCGCGACGTCTCCACCTCCAAACCCCTGTGGATTGCCTCGAGGCACTCGGCCCGCCTCAGGGCCCTCCGCATGGAGTTCTCCGCCCTGAGCATTGTGAGCCGTGCCGCTTCCGCCCGCTGCCGCTCCGCATCTATGGCGTGGCCCAACCGCTGCCACACGGAAGACACTCTCTGTCCTGGGTCCTCCTGCCCTCCGGCCGATGCCTGCCCCTCCGATGTCGAAGGCCCCGAGCCTTCATGGCTCCCACCACATTGCTGTTGCTGCTGTGCCTCTGCCCGTGCACTGCCTCCTGCTGCCTGCACATCCTCCTCCGGCTGGGGTGCAGTTGTTGATGTGGCCACCCCTGCTGGACGTCCGACTCCCGACTGTGGCAGGGATGCCTCCTCCACCAGACTGGCCGCACCGTCAGAGGCAGCTCCACAGGGCACCCAGGTGACTGATGGGTGGGAAGATGGCACAGAGGACGACTGGCGCGTAGGGGGTCCAGTTGAGGAGGGGGTCGGAGCAAGCCCCACCAGACAGAGGAATCCGGCCTGGATGACCTGTCCCAGCAGGCTGACGTGGTCAACGAGCCATTCGAGATGACTCGCAGTCTCTTCATGAAAAGACTGCAGGTCACCTCACATGGCCCTTTGACGCAACGCCACACCAGCCAGGACAGGCTCAACCCGGACCTGGATAGCCACGTCCGCAGGCAGAGGAAGGCCAGTTGACGTGAGCTCATCCCCTGCCTGAAAACAGGTCTGGACGTAGGCATCCCTGCTGGTGCAAGATGATACAGGGACAGGATTGCACACAGGCACCTCCGCGGCGGCCTGTGCTGCCTCCTGTCCCTGGTCCTGCACTGCACCACTAGCACCAGTGGGATCCCCACCTCCAGACTCTGGTGCTTGCACGGCCTCCTCCTCCACCAAACCCCCCACCAACCTGGATGACTCTGTGCCATCTTCCCCTGTTGGGCCCTGTGGGGTCCCAGCTGCCCCTTCTGCTGCCGAGGAGTCCAACTCCAACATCCGCCACTTGGACCTCCCCCCGGCAGCTGCGGCCTGGGACGCGGCACCGGACTCCTCTTTACCCGACGAGATGACAACCTGGGAGGGGAGCCAGGCCTTGCGTCTCCGGCTGGCGGTCGGATCCCTGCCGCTGTGCTCCACAACACCTTATCCACCCTCTTCATCAGTTGATGCTGCAGACAGGGAGAAACAAAACACAGGCATCAGGGCACTGTACAATGGACACATACACACATGACAGTTGTACATGAGTGGCATTGGCAAACCTCAGACATGTCATCACAATCCCCAACACACATGTCATTACAACTCGCACACATGAGCCATACCACAGCCATATCGCAACTGCCACCACCATCCATACACATACAACAGCATGAGCAGCCAAAGGTGAGCCAGACATCACATGCATCACAGGAAGTGCACCACACATGTACACACACCACCACACTTGCATGCATGTGTACACCTCTGCCAAGTCGCACTGTTCAGACGGGCATCCTTGTCACATCTGCCAATCAGGCTTCCACATACCGCTGTCACATGCATCCATGTTGCATCACTGTTGCACCCTTGTCAAATACACACACATGCACATGTACACAGTGCTGATACATGCAGCCGAAAACAACATACATGCGTGACATCACGGACATGTCTACTTTCATACACATTCATCAAACATGTGTGCCCACACAACTGCATTTGGCATGCAAGCCTACACACACAAGCACCATCCATGTCTCACACATTACAGCCCTCGCATGTGTCAGCCCCACGGCCCTGTACACCCCCACCCATACTCGACCCCATACAAACAGATGTGCAACCTGCACACTACTGAATAATCACCACACGCACTGCTCACAATCAGGATGCATGTACACTCACCGCTCGACTCCAGACGGGTCTGCTTCTCAAGGTCCTCCGTGTGCTTACGCGTGGCCAGCTTGATACGGAGTGATTTGGCACATGAAAAATCTGCACGTCAGCGTGTAATTCGAGGAAAGGCCCTTAGCGCGTAAGCGCGTCTGCACGCATACGCATTTTCATTGGACAGAAGGCCCCTCAAGCGCAAGCGCCCCTGTGACGTGACGCGTACAGACATGCATGCGCATTTCAGCGTGCGTGAAAAACTGCACGTCCGCGTGTAATACGAGGAAAGGGCCCATGCGCATATGCACGGCAGCACGCATATGCGATTTCATTGGACCAAAGGCCCTTAGCGCGTGAGCGCATCTGTGACGTGACGCGCGCAGGTGTTTCCCTCATTGCAGTTGATGACAGAACACACGTGGATTTCCACCAATCGCGTGTGAAAGTTCCCGGCACCCCGGAACACACGTACCCAGGCTAATCGTGTGTGGAACTTCCCGCGCACCCCGAAACACACGTACCCAGGCCAGTTGCGTGTACGCTCACTCCCCTCCGAACACACGCGATGACACTCGGACCATATCCGAATACGGGAAACCCGCGCACGGCAAAAGACGAGGAGGAGGAGAATAGCCAGGGCTCGCATTTTTGCACCACGGACAAGCCTTTTTGGGATGCCTGACGACCAGGTCTATGGCAGGTACAGGTTTCCACCCCATATCATCCTAGACCTGGTCAGGGAGTGGGAAGAAGACCTCACATCCCCCACCCTTTGCTCCCAAGCATTGAGCCCCTTGGAGAAGCTGCTCAATGTCCTGCATTTTTTGGCCACTGGGTCATTTCAGCGGACCACTGCCATAGTGGGGGGGGTCTCACAGGCCACGCAGTCACGCTGCCTACACCAGGTACTGGCAATCATGACAGCGCGCCCCTCAGTCCGCAGGCACATATACATGCCCAGAACACCCGCAGAAAGGCAGGCCGTTGTCCTGGATTTTTTCAGGGTGGCACACTTCCCCAAAGTGCTCGGTGCCATAGATTGCACCCATGTGGCCCTACGTCCACCTAGGGCCATTGAGCACATCTACCGAAACCGCAAGCACTGGCATTCCATCAATGTACAGGTGGTATGTGATGCAAAGGGAATCATCACCTCTGTCTATGCAAACTACCCTGGCTCCACCCATGACAGTTTCATATACAGAATGTCCGCCCTGAGCCGGGCCCTGGAAGCTGGGCAGCATGGCGACACATGGCTCCTAGGTCAGTACAAATGCCCTTGCACATGCATGCAAGTCACACACAGACAAATATCCAAACCCTAATAATCTCAACTATTATCACCTCCCCAGGGGACAGTGCCTACCCTCTGAGCAACCACATGATGACGCCAATTCGGAACCCCACCACACCACCCCAGGTAAGGAGTGCTCAAGTCACGTTTCCGTTCCCTTGACCGCTCTGGTGGTCAACTACTCTATGCACCACCAGTAGTGTGCAGGATCATTGTGGCAGCATGTGTCCTGCACAATGTTGCAACACGGCAGGGCATCCCGGTGGACATGGTGGTGCCCCCAATCCCAAACCACAGGCGCTGCCCATGGGAGGGGACAGGGCGCGTGGCGAGGAAGCCCGGACCCAGCTTGTGGCCACATTTTTCACCTAAACTCCCACCCCTGCGGAGTGCACACAGGCCTGGCACATACCAGGTGACAATCGATGATGACAAAGAGACAGTTAACTGTCACAACCCTACCACCCTGAGAAAGTTGCCATGGAAGTGCCACATCGTCTGCATCCCTAGCTACTTAAACACAAGCTATCCTGTGTGACCAAAAGGCACACATATGACATATGACATGATATGGGCCATACACAAGTATTCCAAGGCGCAATGAGGCAGGGAGGGTGGAACAAGGGAACACAGGGAACGGTACTACTAGGCCAGGTGTCATTGGGATCGTGCAAGTGCAGGGGTAGGGGGAATTTGAAAAGTGCAAGGGGAAGGTTGGGGGGAGTCCAGTACAGGGGAAGTAGCCCAAAAAAATAATACATAGGTCGCCTGGTGGCAACTACAAAGGTAAGTGCAGACAAGTGCTGGGAAGGGAGGGCTGTAGGGATAGAGAGATAGTACTGCAGTGCAGGGGTTGCCAGGGAGGCAGTGCAAGTGGAGAGTGGCTGGGCCAGAGACCGAGGTCGGTGAGAATGGGCCAGTTGCAGCTCCTGTGCAGTTCCAGTGGAGAATTCTGCAAGGGAGAGGCAGACAGTAAGCAGAAGCAAAGAGGAAGGTCTTGAGGTGCTTCCAGAACTGGAGATGATTCCCCTCAAGTTCAAGTCAGGCCGGAAGTCTGTTCCCGAGGGAGGGCCCTGCTGCGGAGAGAAATCTACCCCCAGCTAGTTGCTCTGAGAAGCGGATGACACGGACATGCAAGGTGTGCATCACACACACCTGCAAAACAGGCCATGGCCATCACTGTCATGTCACTCAAACCCTCCCAAACATCAACATGACATGGCACGCAATACCCATACACCAATGCAGTAACGATAAGGTACACATTGCCATTTCCTAAATGCACAGTGGCATCAGACACTGCTGCCTGACCCGGAATCAGATGAAATGACAGACCAACAACCTCCCACCCAAAATAAGTCATTTCCAAATGCATTACAACAGTCGTAGACGTAACATCACAATGAATGCCTGTCTACATGCACATTATGCATTGCAAAATCAACACTGCAGCTCATGTGTGCAGTGTCCTACTCCTGCATCACACTGCTCAGCGCACAGCACAGTGAACAGCCATTGTGTGTGATGCACACCCTGAGCATCACATCTAAGTGACAGACCACGTCAAACAGCAAATTAGGCATGTACTGGATCCATGATCGGTCACAGAACATGTGCTGCCGGGACACAGTGGGCACCAGAAGGCAAACAGTGTACACGTGGATATGCAAGGGTGGGAGTACATGTAGTGCATCAGAGTGCAAGTGTGTGGTTCTGCAAGGACATGCACTCCACATATGCATGTGCACTCATGTGACCATCAGTGTTCCCTACACATCACATGTGAACATCCACCATGTGTACACCCCAGCATGTCAAACCACAACTATCCCCTCGCACCTGAAAGGAAAACACAACACATGAACAGGCATTGATCAGCAGAACACAACATGTACATAGGATACCACCATTACTATGTCAGAGTTCCCATCACACTGCAGGGCAAGGCAACTATCAACAACAACCCCCCCCTCCCTCACAAATGACCATGACCCACTGAACAACTGCACCTGGGTCATGGAGCCTCCAAACCTCAATTCCATCTTGCCACAGGATTACCTTTACCCTTCGTCACCATCTCCCACCTTGTGTGTAAAAAGATACCTGAACCCTCAGAATCCACACTCATTTCCAAAATCACAAAATCCAAGGCATAAAAACGAACCCGAACACCCTCCAGTAGATGACTTGACGTAGCAGTACCTCACAAAGGCCAAGTACTACCACAATGATGCAACCACCAAGGTAGCACAGCAAAACAATGTCATGACAGGATGTGAGACATGTGTGGTAAATGACATAGGATGATGTACCATGAATGGATGTCTACTGTCACAGGTCCCCTGTACAGGCGCGGGAGTGTCACGAAACAACCACCCCCACCATGTCCCGGGTGCCTGCAAGGTCAGACTCACACAGGCCCGTGAGACCCTGGTGGGGAAGGAGGTTCAGGGATATGCAGTCGGGACAGGGGTTGACACACTGGATGACTGGAATGAGCGGCAGGAGAGGGGAGGAGGAATGACACATGAAACTAGGGAATGCACGAAAATGTACAACCTGCATGAACACATACACAATCCAAACAGACTTGGACATCATTGTCATGGCCTTCTGTAGCCCAGGCTCAGGAGTGGTACGAACCAACCACCCCCTCTAGGGTTTTGGCGCCTGCAAGTTCGGGGCTTACACAGGCATCCGCAACCCCAGTGGGGAAAGAGGGTCAGGGAACGTTGCTTGGATAGGCACGGGAAGCAGAAACACCAGGTAGAGGGTACAGGTTTCAAAATTGCATAGGATCACGGGTGATTAGGGAGAAAAAAACATACCAAATTGAACCACACATACATCCATGCATCAGTACACTCCCCAGCAAGCCCATGCAGAGCAGTTCGTAAGAAAAACAACAAGACACTTAGCTCTGGTTTTGAGTGCTGGCCTCCTGCCTGCGCACTCTCAGGTCCGGTTACAGGAGCACTGCAATGCTGCAAAGAGAGACACAGTCAACAACCTGTACGTGCCAATTGCACAAAAACACAACACCAAACATGCCCGATAGCAACAGACTACTCTACAAACAGACAATCTGTGGTTGATGCTTCCTACCCATATATACCATCACCCCTGTGACAGGTCATACACAGTCAATGCAGTAAGGCAGCCGCTGCTGGGTGCGTGGCAAATGGAACACCAATGTGTCACAATTCACACAACATGCAATGTTCCCTGGGTAAGCAGACAGACCCATATAGCAAGCCATGACTACAGAGCAAGTTGCGTACCACCATCACCGAAACAAAGTTGGCAGTGCATTTATCATGAAGTACGTGGAAAAGACATGCACTGCACCCGAGTATGTCCCTTGCTGTATGTCCCTGTGAGCTGCCCCTTTCCATGTCTCGGAAGGCTACATGGTTGATACAAGTGCCTCAATGGACCTTGGTGTACCAGAGGGTATGTGCCACTGCCCCTGCATGTGTCCCAGACAACCCTACTATCCGCAGCCGTCAGTCCACAAACACATCTGAGCTGCATTGTGTGCTTCAACACCAATATTCGTCTAAGCTCACCCTCAGTGCTGTGACTAAGCCTGCATGTGCAACTCGCCTGGTGCAAGCTTTGCTGTGTCGTGGCCCCCCTGTGATGCTCACCTTGCCTGGAGTTCCTTGGAACATGTCAGCAGTTCTAGGATGTGGGTCTGCAATCACTGTGCCTCTGCTTCTGCACACATGTGCATGTGGGCACCAACAAACGGGTCCAGAATACCGTCGTCCAATGGGCCATGTCTGCTGGCAAAGGTGCTCTGGAGGCTCATCCCCCTGCAAAAAGGGCATGAAACACATGATTAATGCTTCAAAGTCATCTGTGTTTGTCTCATCAGGCATCTCATTACTTGACCATGTCAGAGAGTCACATCACAAATCACACCATCAGTCCGTCTTTCACCTCCAAAGTGTGGAACACTATCTACAGCATGAATTGCAACAGGCACATGTACAGGAAAGATATGAAACATACTACACAATGCATAGCAATCAATGTCCACATTAATCATGACACACCCCATCTAGCAAAAGCTGAACAGTGGACAATGACACCTAAATCATCCCCACTAGGGGTGTCAACACAAGTCACACTGCACCAGACATGCCACAGATATGACCGTCAAAGGCCCTTGTGTAAAATGCTGTAACACCGAACCATCCTTGCGAGCCCATGGATAAGGGAGGCAGGAGTGGCATATGTGAGTCAAGGAACCCAAGCAGCAAACACATACACAAGACAACCATGAAGGGCCCAGCTGCAACAGACAGTGGATGCCTTCAAAAGCCACAAAGCACCGCACCGTCACATGAAAGCACAATAGACTAGCAATTTTAAACTAAATCAACTATTAACTAATTACACTAACTATGGAAAACCTACATTACCTATTTAAACTAACTATCAAACAGAAACTTAACTAACTAAACTAAAAGAAAAATCAAAAATGGCCACATACGACCTGGGGGGGAGGGGAGGCACCCAGGAGGGGGAGGTACAGGGTGCTGCTCAACATCCACATGCGATGATGCTGAGCCAAAATAAAATCCTCCATGGGCTCAACGCCTGCACAGCACGACCTATGTGGGAGATAGATGGTCGTCCGAGTCTGGCTCATCCTGGAAAGGAGGACGTGGCACAGTAGCCTGGCCACGGCTAGCCGCAGCTTGGCCCTCATCAGCAGCAAGTCCGCCGGACGGGTGAGCCTGGTTCTGTGTGGCGATGTGACATAGGTCTGCATGCAGAACCTCCCGTGATACACGTGCTTCCTCTTGCAAGGTAGCACGTGTAACACGGAGTTCCTCCTGCAAGGCCTGGCTGGACAACCGCTGCACCTCCTGGCAAGCCTGTAGCTCAGCCGAGATGGTACGCTCAAGCTGTGCAAACCTCTCCTCTGCCTGCTGCCTCTGGGACATCATAAGGACACCCAGAGTGGATCTGAGGGAAGCATACTCCTCCCTCAGGGCATCAATGTGCGCCTCTGCGTGAGCAGCAATTGCTTGACGCAGAGACGACATTTCAGCCTGGCGTGCCCTGTCTGAGGCCGCCATGCCCAGCCTGAGCGAGCGGGCCGTGGACCGTGCCGCCTGCTGCTGGAGAAGCACCTGCCTAGCAGGGGGAGCACAGATCGGGCCACACGCTCCATGCTCTCAGCGTTGTTCTCCATTGCTGCCCCCTGCTGTTCGGAATTGGCAGTCAAGTCTTGCTCCCACTCAGTATACAGCGGTTGCGCGCGGCGACCGCGTTGCCGGGCTTGACCCCTGCGGGACCCAAGGACCGGGGGTCCTCGCTGTGTTGGCACCACCTGCGGCTGCACGACTACATGCCCTGTCGACGTGATGTCCCAGGCACATCAGTGACTGGTGTGGAGGGTGACCCTGCGTCCCGATCCACCACGGGGGGAGGAACCAAGACTGTCTGATCCCTCAGTGCAGGTGTCGCAGACAGAGGAGTGTCCACATCAGAATCACTCACCCCTGACACATGGACTTGATGCTCATCCAACTCAACATGGACGTCAGAGTCGTCATCAAGGCTGGACTCATAGACAGCCAGAGACAAGATGGACTGCAGCACTTGGGGGTTTTCGTGGCCTACCACCCCACGACCCCCACTAGTGCCGGGTTGATGTGGCGTTACCAACCCTGTGTCTGGCATGACAACACCATCCTCTGCCTCCATTGCGTCATCACCTGAATAATAGAGAGAAAAAGGTCAATACACATGTCAGAAGCACACGACACACACACACACCGACAGCAAAGGCATCCGGCAGACATGTGACACACAACATATGACATGGCATGCATGCTGGGTCTACTTTGAATAGCTTCTGTGATCAGACCTGTTGAAAGGTGGCAGTTTCCATGGAAGTGGGTCTATGCAGTGCAGAAAATGTGTACGCCACTCACTACCTACATGTGCAAGCACTACATGGTGTGTGCCAGGAAATGTGAAGGCAGTGCAATGTCAAATTCAGACATCACGTGCATTGTGCATTCAATGTGTACCATGTCTAGAAGCCAAGCACCTCTCCACCCCAGTACCAAAGCAGGGATGCCTAGCATGGAATCAAAAGGCTGACCATACACCTGTGTATTGACAGGCAGTGTTGACTGGCATCAACAGCTTGATGTGATTCAAATTACAACACTGCAAATGATGCTGGGACAGAGGGCAGGACACATGATGGAAACTCCGGAGGCCGCCCAAGTGTGAAGAAGACACATCAAGAGTTGGACAGAGTCATTGGCCATTGAACAGGCTGAGGCCTGTGAGCCACACAGATTGTCAGAGCCTAAACATGTGTGCAACGCAGGACTGAGCCACAGTTGACATGGGAAGGCTGATGAGATGGCAGGCAATGTATGTAACCAAGGGCTTATATTACAGTGATCATCCAGTCAAGGACACATAGGGGCATGCGTGCAATGCACATGGAGCATGAATGGACACTCATGTGCCTGCGGGACATCTGACCCATGCACAGTACAAGTGAGATACCCTGCATCGAGTACTAAGGCTGTACCACACGGAATATGTCTGGCAGATTCTACGCTGGAAGTTTGCATCTACACAGGACACATTCTTAAGAAAGTACACATTGGCAAGATTTAAGCAGACCAGTGCAAGGTGGAACTGGGGTGCAGAGTGGCGGAGGAGGGGCAAGGGAGCATGCCTACATGGAGTCCCGCATGCAGGCAGAGGAGACATGCATGACGGTAGCATTGCATTACTTACACATCAGAACCATATACACGTCACATGTAGCAGCAATCATGCACAACACATCCCACAAGTGAAACACACACGTCCTCAACAAACATGCATCAACACTCACTGGACTGGGCATCAAAGTCCAGCTTCTCTCCCACTCCTTCGACCAATTCTGGTGGTATGAACTCCGCAACGAGAGCCTCATGCGGAGTGAGTTCTTCCTCCTCTGGTGCAGGCCCACCGCCAGTCACCAGAGTCAAGTTGTAATTTGAGGCACGCTTGGCCTTAGTGCTGCGCTTGATGTCATTCCAACGCTTTTTGCACCTCATAGCCGAAAGAACTGACATGTTCCGCAACATGCTTCCAGTGGGTGTCACGTTGGGCAGCGGTGGTCTGACTATTGGCACCCACTAGCATGTCACGGCTGTGGCCCCGCACATAGTCCACGAGGAAGTCCAGTTCCTGCTTACAGAAAGGCTTCTTCCTCGACGTGCAGGAGGTTGTGGCTGTGTGTGGGGTCCCAGTCTGTGCTGCAGGTGCAACCTTCCTCCTCTTGGACTGTGGTGCAGACCCTGGCTGGCTAATGCTGCCCTGACCAGTATGGCCAGTGGGTTTGGTGGATTGAGCCAAGGGAGTGGCAGGTGGAGGGATGACCAAAGGCCTGACTTGTGTCAGTGGCAGCTGGGTGCCCACTAATGGATCCTGCACAGCAACATCAGCTGTGGCAGGGTCGTTGGCCGCAACGGTCCTGGTTGGCAGACTCACAACCGGGGTGCTGTTGGGTGCATCTGCCCCTGCACTTGCCAACACCCGGCTGTTCGGGGCAGCAGATGACATGACTGCCCCAGGGACACGTGTCTTGGTCTGAGCAGCCCGGCCTGCCCCTATGGTTTCCCCCCTGGCCTGTTGGAGATCTACCAAGGGCTCTTCAAGTGCCAACGCAGCCTGCGCTGGCAGACCCTGAGCCTGGGTGGCGGTGTCCACAGCTGCACCTGCAGCTACCACTACCCTTGGGCCCGTGGCAGTCAATGGAACGGACTGCCGGGTCATATGGGTGCCAGTGCCAGATGCAGGAGCTGCATCCCCCGGAACCACAGGGGGTGGTGGCATGGCTGCACCGACACATGGCACAACATTGTGCTCAAGTGGCGCACCCCTGCCTCTTCCCGCTCTGTGGCTGCCCTGGACACCCTGGAGTCCCCCTACTCCCTGGTCACCACGGCCACGTCCCCGACCACGCCCGCCACGAGGAGTACGCCCAGCTGAGGCGCCCCTCACCTTTGGTGGCCTCCCAACCATGGCACAGATGTAGTAGTGCTGGCACAGATGGAGTGGTGCCAATGGGAGGTGTACACCACAATTGACCTGGGCAATTGGGGTGAAGGGGGTGGGAAGCAAGATGTTAACAGCCCCCCTGCACCTGCAAGGCTGCATGTGACCCCGGTGATGTGGTGACGGGTCACGCAATGCTCAGGCACCCCAAAACTGCAGTAAAACCGTGCACGCAACCCTGCAGCCTACGTGCGTGGATTCAACCTCCCGCAGTACGCGGTGGCACCCAGTAACACGAATAACGCGTACCCGTGGGACACGCAGGCTACTATGACATCAAAAATTGGTGCGATACACGGGGCACCCGCAGTGGGAAAAAGAGTGTGTGCGACTCACCGTCTGACTAGCGCGATGCAGAAAAACACGCATAGCCAATACCCCCGCCAAAAGAAGAGATACGTCCTTGATAGCTGTGAAGTTGTGATGGCGCGCAAAACAACAGGAAGCAGCAACACACGTCGGTCTCCATGAAAGGCACGTACAGCGAACTGCTGGGCCCGCTCACCTTTAACCTGTGCTGAGGGAAACGCACGCGCGCGTCATGTCACTTACGCGCATGTGCCCTTTCCTCGTATTACACGCGGACATGTACTTTCCACGCGCGCTTACGCGCATGGCCCTTTTCCTCGTATTACACGCGGACGTGCAGTTTCCACACGCGCTTACGCGCATGGGCCCTTTCCTCGTATTACACGCGGACGTGCAGTTTTTCACGTGCGCTGAAATGCGCATGCACGTCTGTACGCGTCACGTCACAGGGGCGCTTGCGATTGAGGTGCCTTCTGTCCAATGAAAATGCGTATGCGTGCAGACGCGCTTACGCGCTAAGGGCCTTTCCTCGAATTACACACTGACTTGCAGATTTTTCACGTGCCAAATCACTCTGTATCAAGCTGGCCACGCGTAAGCACACGGAAGACCACGCTCCTGCCCAGAAGGCCAAACTACTTCCCCCCAGAGCCCCGAGCACACTCCCACCTGCCATCTGCTGCTGCCTGACTGCCTGCTGCCCACGTGCCCTGCCATTTGCTACCTGCACATCAGCCAGGGGTGCTGTTGCTGTGACCACCCCTGCTGGAACCGAAGACTCCCGACTGGGATTCCATCGCTCCACAGCCCAGCCCCAGGACCCAGTTGCCCACCCACTCCTGCCTCTGCGGTTGTCATGTCGGGGCAAACACCATCTGTGACCACTGACAACCCCCGGCCAGAGAGGCAGAGGGGCACCAGCTTCAGTGCCACCGAAGTTGGTGTCCTGGTGGAGCAAGTCCTGGGGCAGTATGATGCCCTCTTCGGAAGTTCCCGCGCCAACAAGGAAGGACGGACTCGGATCTGGACTGACATCGTGACTGCCATCAACGCGGAGGATTGGCAGTCCGCGACTTACAACATGTCAAGAAGTGCTGGGAGGACTTCAGTTCCAGGACCCTGAACAAGGCCCGGCGCCTCTTGAAGGCAGCGGATGCCAAGGGGCGCCGGGGCCACTTGTCGGAAGAACAGATGAGGGTCCTGGAACGCATATCCCCAGCGCTCCACGTCCAGGTCCTTGAGAAGCAGATAGGTCTGGAGTTGAGCGGTGAGTGTACATGCATCCTGATTGTGAGCAGTGCGTGTGGTGATTATTCAGTAGTGTGCAGGTTGCACATCTGTTTGTATGGGGTCGAGTGTGGGTGGGGGTGTACAGGGCCGTGGGGCTGACACATGCGAGGGCTGTAATGTGTGAGACATGGATGGTGCTTGTGTGTGTAGGCTTGCATGCCAAATGCAGTTGTGTGGGCACACATGTTTGGTCAATGTGTATGTAAGTAGACATGTCTGTGATGTCATGCATGTATGTTGTTTTAAGCTGCATGTATCAGCACTGTGTACATGTGCATGTGTGTGTATTTGACAAGGGTGCAACAGTGATGCAACATGGATGCATGTGACAGCGGTATGTGGAAGCCTGATTGGCAGATGTGACATGGATGCCCATCTGAACAGTGCGACACTTGGCAGAGGTGTACACATGCATGCAAGTGTGGTGGTGTGTGTACATGTGTGGTGCACTTCCTGTGTTGCATGTGATGTCTGGCTCACCTTTGGCTGCTCATGCTGTTGTATGTGTATGGATGGTGGTGGCAGTTGCGATATGGCTGTGGTATGGCTCATGTGTGTGAGTTGTAATGACATGTGTGTTGGGGATTGTGATGACATGTCTGAGGTTTGCCAATGCCACTCATTTACAACTGTCATGTGTGTATGTGTCCATTGTACAGTGCCCTGATGCCTGTGTTTTGTTTCTCCCTGTCTGCAGCGTCAACTGATGAAGAGGGCGGAGAAGGTGCTGTGGAGCAGTCGGCCTTCCCCTATGGTTTCCCCTCTGGCCTGTTGGAGATCTACCAAGGGCTCTTCAAGTGCCAACGCAGCCTGCGCTGGCAGACCCAGAGCCTGGGTGGCGGTGTCCACAGCTGCACCTGCAGCTACCACTACCCTTGGGCCCGTGGCAGTCGATGGAACGGACTGCGGGTCATATGGGTGCCAGTGCCAGATGCAGGAGCTGCATCCCCCGGAACCACAAGGGGTGGTGGCATGGCTGCACCGACACATGGCACAGCATTGTGCTCAAGTGGCTCACCCCTGCCTTTTCCCCCTCTGTGGCTGCCCTGGACACCCTGGAGTCCCCCTACTCCCTGGTCACCACGGACACGTCCCCGACCAAGCCCGCCACGAGGAGTACGCCCAGCTGAGGCATCCCTCACCTTTGGTGGCCTGCCAACCATGGCACAGATGTAGTAGTGCTGGCACAGATGGAGTGGTGCCAATGGGAGGTGTACACCACAATTGACCTGGGCAATTGGGGTGAAGGGGGTGGGAAGCAAGATGTTAACAGCCCCCCTGCACCTGCAAGGCTGTATGTGACCCCGGTGATGTGGTGACGGGTCACGCAATGCTCAGGCACTCCAAAACTGCAGTAAAACCGTGCACGCAACCCTGCAGCCTACGTGCGTGGATTCAACCTCCCGCAGTACGCGGTGGCACCCAGTAACACGAATAACGCGTATGCCTGGGACACGCAGGCTACTATGACATCGAAAATGGGTGCGATACACAGGGGCACCCGCAGTGGGAAAAAGAGCGTGTGCGACTCACCGTCTGACTAGCGCGATGCAGAAAAACACGCATAGCCAATACCCCCAACAAAAGAAGAGATACGTCCTTGATAGCTGTGAAGTTGTGATGGTGTGCGAAACAACAGGACGCAGCAACACACGTCGGTCTCCACGAAAGGCACGTACAGCGAACTGCTGGGCCTGCTCACCTTTAACCTGTGCTGAGGGAAACGCACGCGTGCGTCATGTCACTTACGCGCATGGGCCCTTTCCTCGTATTACACGCGGACGTGCAGTTTCCACGCGCGCTTACGCGCATGGGCCCTTTCCTCGTATTACATGCGGACCTGCAGTTTTTCACGCGCGCTGAAATGCGCGTGCACGTCTGTACACGTCACGTCACAGGGGTGCTTGCGCTTGAGGGGCCTTCTGTCCAATGAAAATGCGTATGAGTGCAGACGCGCTTACGCGCTAAGGGCCTTTCCTCGAATTACACACTGACGTGCAGATTTTTCACGTGCCAAATCACTCCGTATCAAGCTGGCCACGCGTAAGCACACGGAAGACCACGCCCCTGCCCAGAAGGCCAAACTACTGCCCCCCAGAGCCCCGAGCACGCTCCCACCTGCCATCTGCTGCTGCCTGACTGCCTGCTGCCCACGTGCCCTGCCATTTGCTGCCTGCACATCAGCCAGGGGTGCTGTTGCTGTGACCACCCCTGCTGGAACCGAAGACTCCCGACTGGGATTCCATCGCTCCACAGCCCAGCCCCAGGACCCAGTTGCCCACCCACTCTTGCCTCTGGGGTTGTCATGTAGGGGCAAACACCATCTGTGACCACTGACAACCCCTGGCCAGAGAGGCAGAGGGGCACCAGCTTCAGTGCCACCGAAGTTGGTGTCCTGGTGGAGCAAGTCCTGGGGCAGTATGATGCCCTCTTCGGAAGTTCCCGCGCCGACAAGGAAGGACGGACTCGGATCTGGACTGCCATCGTGACTGCCATCAACGCGGAGGGGGTGGCAGTCCGCGACTTACAACATGTCAAGAAGCGCTGGGAGGACTTCAGTTCCAGGACCCTGAACAAGGCCCGGCCCAGATGAGGGTCCTGGAACGCATATCCCCAGCGCTCCACGTCCAGGTCCTTGTGAAGCAGATCCGTCTGGAGTTGAGCGGTGAGTGTACATGCATCCTGATTGTGAGCAGTGCGTGTGGTGATTATTCAGTAGTGTGCAGGTTGCACATCTGTTTGTATGGGGTCGAGTATGGGTGGGGGTGTACAGGGCCGTGGGGCTGACACATGCGAGGGCTGTAATGTGTGAGACATGGATGGTGCTTGTGTGTGTAGGCTTGCATGCCAAATGCAGTTGTGTGGGCACATATGTTTGGATGAATGTGTATGTAAGTAGACATGTCCGTGATGTCACGCATGTATGTTGTTTTCAGCTGCATGTATCAGCACTGTGTACATGTGCATGTGTGTGTATTTGACAAGGGTGCAACAGTGATGCAACGTGGATGCATGTGACAGCGCTATGTGGAAGCCTGATTGGCAGATGTGACATGGATGCCCGTCTGAACAGTGCGACACTTGGCAGAGGTGTACACATGCATGCAAGTGTTGTGGTGTGTGTACATGTGTGGTGCACTTCCTGTGTTGCATGTGATGTCTGGCTCACCTTTGGCTGCTCATGCTGTTGTATGTGTATGGATGGTGGTGGCAGTTGCGATATGGCCGTGTTATGGCTCATGTGTGCGAGTTGTAATGACATGTGTGTTGGGGATTGTGATGACATGTCTGAGGTTTGCCAATGCCACTCATGTACAACTGTCATGTGTGTATGTGTCCATTGTACAGTGCCCTGATGCCTGTGTTTTGTTTCTCCCTGTCTGCAGCATCAACTGATGAAGATGGCAGAGAAGGTGCTGTGGAGCACAGCGGCGGGGATCCGACCGACAGCCGGAGACGCAAGGCCCGGCTCCCCTCCCAGGTTGTCATCTCGTCGAGGAGTGAGGAGTCCGGTGCAGCATCCCAGGCCGCAGCTGCCGGGGGGAGGTCCAAGAGGCGGAGGTTGGAGTTGGACTCCTCGGCAGCAGAAGGGGCAGCTGGGACCCCACAGGGTCCAACAGAGGAAGATGGCACGGAGTCATCCAGGTTGGTGGGGGGTTTGGTGGAGGAGGAGGCTGTGCAAGCACCAGACACAGGGTCTGGAGGTGGGGATCCCACTGGTGCTAGTGGTGCAGTGCAGGACCAGGGACAGGAGGCAGCACAGGCCACCGTGGAGGTGCCTGTGTACAATCCTGTCCCCGATCCTGTCCCTGCATCATCTTGCACCAGCAGGGATGCCTACGTCCAGACCCGTTTTCAGGCAGGGGATGAGCTCACGTCAACTGGCCTTCCACTGCCTGCAGACGTGGCTATCCAGGTCCGGGTTGAGCCTGTCCTGGCTGGTGTGGCGTGCGTCCACGGGCCATGCGAGGTGACCTGCAGTCTTTTCATGAAGAGACTGCGAGTCATCTCGAATGGCTCGTTGGCCACGTCAGCCTGCTGGGACAGGTCACCCAGGCCGGATTCCTCCGTCTGATGGGGCTTGCTCCGACCCCCTCCTCAACTGGACCCCCTACGCGCCAGTCGTCCTCTGTGCCATCTTCCCACCCATCAGTCACCTGGGTGCCCTGTGGAGCTGCCTCTGACGGTGCGGCCAGGCTGGTGGAGGAGGCATCCCTGCCACAGTCGGGAGTCGGACGTCCAGCAGGGGTGGCCACATCAACAACTGCACCCCAGCCGGCGGTGGATGTGCAGGCAGCAGGAGGCAGTGCACGGACAGAGGCACAGCAGCAGCAGCAACGTGGTGGGAGCCATGAAGGCTCGGGGCCTTCGACATCGGAGGGGCAGGCATCGGCCGGAGGGCAGGAGGACCCAGGACAGAGAGTGTCTTCCGTGTGGCAGCGGTTGGGCCACGCCACAGATGCGGAGCGGCAGCGGGCGGAAGAGGCACGGCTCACAATGGTCAGGGCGGAGAACTCCATGTGGAGGGCCCTGAGGCGGGCCGAGTGCCTCGTAGCAATCCGCAGGGGTTTGGAGGTGGAGACGTCGGCAGCCCTGCGGGCCCTCGGGGCCCTGGAGGAGGACCGCCTCCGGGACATTGAGGAGGAGTTCGATGATGCCCTGGCCCGGAAAATCCACAAGTGAGCCGTGAAACTAGCCCGCTGCCCTTGTACATAGTTTCTAGGTAGTGTTAGGTTTCACTTTTGTTTTTATTTTATTTGGACCTTTCGGACATTGGCCACATTTTTGTATATAGTTTATTTTATTAGTTAGTGTAGTTAGATAGGTTTCCTTTATTTTGTTGGGATAATGGACCCTGGATTGTTCCCATGTACATAGTTGACAGTTGGATTGTATTTTTTTTCTATTTTTGACCATGGAGCAATGGCTTTCTTTTTTATTTCCCATTGGATTTTGTTTTGTGGACATTGACTTTGGAAATTACTTTGGATTTTTATTTTTGGTTTTGCTTTTTTTGGCGGACATGCTTCTTTTCATTTTTGTACATTCACGTTTCTGTTTCTTCATTTTTTATTCTATTGATGTTTCCTTTAATACATATAATTTTTGGTGAACTTCAATGTGTGGTATCTCATTGGTTTCATGCATTTAATGATATGTGTTTTGAGATTCACTGACACCCATTGGGTGTATGTGAGGGAAATGTGTTTGTTTCGGAACTTGCAATTGGTGTTCTGTGATGTAATTGCAAATTATGAGTGGGTGGATGCAATACTCGGGTGGGTGTTTTTCATTTGGAGGCTGACCATAGGGACCAGGGATCTAGATTGTGATGACATGTTGGCTGGGGAACATGAGTTGCACAAGGGTGGGGACCTGGTGGAGGCTGCCCCTGCACTGCTGGGGTGGGGGTGATGGGAGACATGAGTTGGACATGAGTGGGGGCCTGGTGGAGGCTGCCCTTGCACTGCTGGGGGTGGGGGTGATGGGAGACATGAGTTGGACATGAGTGGGGGCCTGGTGGAGGCTGCCCCTGCACTGCTGGGGGTGGGGGTGCAGGGAGACATGGGTGGGGGCCTGATGGAGGCTGCCCCTGGTGGCTGGGGGGTGGGGGGTGATGGGAGACATGAGTGGGGGCCTGGTGGAGGCTGCCCCTGCACTGCTGGGGTGTGGGAGTGCTGGTAGACATGGGTGTGGGCCTGGTGGAGGCTGCCCCTGCACTGCTGGGGGGTGGGGGTGATGGGAGACATGGGTGGGGACCTGGTGGAGGCTCCTCCTGGTGGCTGGGGGGTGGGGGTGCAGGGAGACATGAGTGGGGGCCTGGTGGAGGCTGCCCCTGCACTGCTGGGGGGTGGGGGTGCAGGGAGACATGAGTGGGGGCCTGGTGGAGGCTGCCCTGCACTACTGGGGGTGGGGGTGATGGGAGACATGAGTTGGACATGAGTGGGGGCCTGGTGGAGGTTGCCCCTGCACTGCTGGGGGTGGGGGTGATGGGACACATGAGTTGGACATGAGTGGGGGCCTGGTGGAGGCTTCCCCTGCACTGCTGTGGGGTGGGGGTGCAGGGAGACATGAGTGGGGGCCTGGTGGAGGCTGCCCCTGGTGGCTGGGGGGGTGGGGGTGCAGGGAGACATGAGTGGGGGCCTGGTGGAGGCTGCCCCTGGTGGCTGGGGGGTGGGGGTGATAGGGGAAATGAGTGGGGGCCTGGTGGAGGATGCCCCTGGTGTCTGGGGGGTGGGGGTGATGGGAGACATGGGTGGGGGCCTGGTGGTGGATGCCCCTGCACTGCTGGGGGGTGGGGGTGGTGGGAGACATGGGTGGGGACCTGGTGGAGGCTGCCCCTGCACTGCTGGGGGGTGGGGGTGGTGGGAGACATGGGTGGGGGCCTGGTGGAGACTTCCCCTGCACTCCTCGGGGGTGGGGGTGCAGGGTGACATGAGTGGGGGCCTGGTGGAGGCTGCCCCTGCACTGCTTGGGGGTGGGGGTGGTGGGAGACATGGGTGGTGGCATGGTGGAGGCTGCCCCTGGTGGCTGGGGGGTGGAGGTGGTGGGAGACATGGGTGGGGTCTGCTGGCAGGTGCACCACAGTGCTGGGGGGTGGGGGTGGTGGGAGACATGGGTGGGGGCCTGGTGGAGGCTGCCCCTGCACTGCTGGGGGGTGGGGGTGGTCCGAGACATGGGTGGGGGCCTGGTGGTGGGTGCCCCTGCACTGCTGGGGGGTGGGGGTGGTGGGAGACATGGGTGGGGACCTGGTGGAGGCTGCCCCTGCACTGCTGGGGTGTGGGGGTGGTGGTAGACATGGGTGGGGGCCTGGTGGAGCCTGCCCCTGCACTGCTGGGGTGGGGGTGATGGGAGACATGAGTTGGACATGAGTGGGGGCCTGGTGGAGGCTGCCCCTGCACTGCTGGGGGGTGGGGTGCAGGTAACCATGAGTGGGGGCCTGGTGGAGGCTGCCCCTGGTGGCTGGGGGGTAGGTGTGGTGGGAGACATGGGTGGGGGCCTGGTGGAGGCTGCCCCTGCACTGCTGGGGGGTGGGGGTGGTGGGACACATGGGTGGGGGCCTGGTGGTGGGTGCCCCTGCACTGCTGGCGGGTGGGTGTGGTGGGAGACATGGGTGGGGACCTGGTGGAGGCTGCCCCTGCACTGCTGGGGTGTGGGGGTGGTGGTAGACATGGGTGGGGGCCTGGTGGAGGCTGCCCCTGCACTGCTGGGGGGTGGGGGTGATGGGAGACATGAGTGGGGACCTGGTGGAGGCTGCCCCTGGTGGCTGGGGGGTGTGGGTGCAGGGAGACATGAGTGGGGGCCTGGTGGAGGCTGCCCCTGCACTGCTGGGGGGTGGGGGTGCAGGGAGACATGAGTCGGGGCCTGGTGGAGGCTGCCCCTGCACTGCTGGGGGGTGGGGGTGCAGGGAGACATGAGTGGGGGCCTGGTGGATGCTGCCCCTGCACTGCTGGGGGTGGGGGTGATGGGAGACATGAGTTGGACATGAGTGGGGGCCTGGTGGAGGCTGCCCCTGCACTGCTGGGGATGGGGGTGATGGGAGACATGTGTTGGACATGAGTGGGGGCCTGGTGGAGGCTGCCCCTGCACTGCTGGGAGGTGGGGGTGCAGGGAGACATGAGTGGGGGCCTGGTGGAGGCTGCCCGTGGTGGCTGGGGGTGGGGGTGATAGGGGAAATGAGTGGGGGCCTGGTGGAGGATGCCCCTGGTCGCTGGGGGGTGGGGGTGATGGGAGACATGGGTGGGGGCCTAGTGGTGGGTGCCCATGCACTGCTGGGGGGTGGGGTTGGTGGGTGACATGGGTGGGGACCTGGTGGAGGCTCCCCCTGCACTGCTGGGGGGTGGGGGTGGTGGGAGACATGGGTGGGGGGCCTGGTGGAGGCTGCCCCTGCACTCCTCGGGGGTGGGGGTGCAGGGAGACATGAGTGGGGGCCTGGTGGAAGCTGCCCCTGCACTGCTGGGGGGTGGGGGTGGTGGGAGACATGGGTGGGGGCCTGGTGGAGGCTGCCCCTGGTGGCTGGGGGGTGGAGGTGGTGGGAGACATGGGTGGGGTCTGCTGGCAGGTGCCCCACAGTGCTGGGGGTGGGGGTGGTGGGAGACATGGGTGGGGGCCTGGTGGAGGCTGCCCCTGCACTGCTGGGGGGTGGGGGTGGTGGGAGACATGGGTGGGGGCCTGGTGGTGGGTGCCCCTGCACTGCTGGGGGGTGCGGGTGGTGGGAGACATGGGTGAGGACCTGGTTGAGGCTGCCCCTGCACTGCTGGGGTGTGGGGGTGGTGATAGACATGGGTGGGGGCCTGGTGGAGGCTGCCCCTGCACTGCTGGGGGTGGGGGTGATGGGAGACATGAGTTGGACATGAGTGGGGGCCTGGTGGAGGCTGCCCCTGCACTGATGGGGGGTGGGGGTGCAGGGAGACATGAGTGGGGGCCTGGTGGAGGCTGCCCCTGTTGGCTGGGGGGCGGGGGTGGTGGGAGACATGGGTGGGGGCCTGGTGGAGGCTGCCCCTGCACTGCTGGGGTGTGGGGGTGGTGGGAGACATGGGTGGGGGCCTGGTGGTGGGTGCCCCTGCACTGCTGAGGGGTGGGGGTGGTGGGAGACATGGGTGGGGACCTGGTGGAGGCTGCCCCTGCACTGCTGGGGTGTGGGGGTGGTGGTAGACATGGGTGGGGGCCTGGTGGAGGCTGTCTCTGCACTGCTGGAGGGTGGGGTTGATGGGAGACATGAGTGGGGACCTGGTGGAGGCTGCCCCTGGTAGCTGGGGGGTGGGGGTGCAGGGAGACATGAGTGGGGGCCTGGTGGAGGCTGCCCCTGCACTGCTGGGGGGTGGGGGTGCAGGGGTACATGAGTTGGACATGAGTGGGGGCCTGCTGGCAGGTGCCCCACAGTGCTGGGGGGTGGGGGTGGTGGGGAACATGAGTTGGACATGGGTGGGGGCCTGCTGGCAGGTGCCCCACAGTGCTGGGGGTGGGGGTGGTGGGAGACATGGGTGGGGGCCTGGTGGAGGCTGCCCCTGGTGGCTGGGGGGTGGGGGTGGTGGGAGATATGAGTGGGGGACTGGTGGAGGCTGCTCCTGCACCGCTGGGGGGTGGGGGTGCAGGGAGACATGAGTGGGGGCCTGGTGGAGGCTGCCCCTGGTGGCTGGGGGGTGGGGGTGATGGGAGACATGAGTGGGGGCCTGGTGGAGGCGGCCCCTGCACTGCTGGGGTGTGGGGGTGCTGGTAGACATGGGTGGGGGCCTGGTGGAGGCTGCCCCTACACTGCTGGGGGGTGGGGGTGGTGGGAGACATGGGTGGGGGTCTGGTGGAGGCTGCCCCTGCACTCCTCGGGGGTGGGGGTGCAGGGAGACATGAGTGGGGACCTGGTGGAGGCTGCCCCTAGTGGCTGGGGGGGTGGGGGTGCAGGGAGACATGAGTGGGGGCCTGGTGGAGGCTGCCCCTGCACTGCTGGGGGGTGGGGGTACAGGGGTACATGAGTTGGACATGAGTGGGGGCCTGCTGGCAGGTGCCCCACAGTGCTGGGGGTGGGGGTGGTGGGGAACATGAGTTGGACATGGGTGGGGGCCTGCTGGCAGGTGCCCCACAGTGCTGGGGGGTGGGGGTGGTGGGAGACATGGGTGGGGGCTTGGTGGATGCTGCCCCTGGTGGCTGGGGGGTGGGGGTGGAGGGAGATATGAGTGGCGGACTGGTGGAGGCTGCCCCTGCACTGCTGGGGGGTGGGGGTGCAGGGAGACATGAGTGGGGGCCTGTTGGAGGCTGCCCCTGGTGGCTGGAGGGTGGGGGTGATGGGAGACATGAGTGGGGGCCTGGTGGAGGCTGCCCCTGCACTGCTGGGGTGTGGGGGTGCTGGTAGACATGGGTGGGGGCCTGGTGGAGGCTGCCCCTGCACTGCTGGGGGGTGGGGGTGGTGGGAGACATTTGTGGGGGCCTGGTGGAGGCTGCCCCTGCACTCCTCGGGGGTGGGGGTGCAGGGAGACATGATTGGGGGCCTGGTGGAGACTGCCCCTGGTGGCTGGGGGGTGGGGGTGATAGGGGAAATGAGTGGGGGCCTGGTGGAGGATGCCCCTGGTGGCTAGGGGGTGGGGGTGATGGGAGACATGAGTGGGGGCCTGGTGGAGGATGCCCCTGCACTGCTGTGGGGTGGGGGTGCAGAGAGACATGAGTGGGGGCCTGGTGGAGGCTGCCCCTGCACTGCTGGGGGTGGGGGTGATGGGAGACATGAGTTGGACATGAATGGGGGCCTGGTGGAGGCTGCCCCTGCACTGCTGGGGGTGGGGGTGATGGGAGACATGAGTTGGACATAAGTGGGGGCCTGGTGGAGGCTGCCCCTGCACTGCTGGGGGGTGGGGGTGCAGGGAGACATGAGTGGGGGCCTGGTGGAGTGTGCCCCTGGTGGCTGGGGGGTGGGGGTGGTGGGAGACATGGGTGGGGACCTGGTGGAGGCTGCCCCTGCACTGCTGGGGGGGTGGGGGTGGCGGGAGACATGGGTGGGGGCCTGGTGGAGGCTGCCACTGGTGGCTGGGGGGTGGGGGTGATAGGGGAAATGAGTGGGGGCCTGGTGGAGGATGCCCCTGGTGGCTGGGGGGTGGGGGTGATGGGAGACATGAGTGGGGGCCTGGTGGAGGCTGCCGCTGCACTGCTGGGGGTGGGGGTGGTGGGAGACATGGGTGGGGGCCTGGTGGTGGGTGCCCCTGCACTGCTGGGGGTGGGGGTGGTAGGAGACATGGGTGGGGACCTGGTGGAGGCTGCCCCTGCACTGCTGGGGTGTGGGGGTGGTGGTAGACATGGGTGGGGGCCTGGTGGAGGCTGCCCCTGCACTGCTGGGGGTGGGGGTGATGGGAGACATGAGTTGGACATGAGTGGGGGCCTGGTGGAGGCTGCCCCTGCACTGCTCGGGAGTGGGGGTGCAGGGAGACATGGGTGGGGGCCTGATGGAGGCTGCCCCTGGTGACTGGGGGGTGGGGGTGATGGGAGACATGAGTGGGGGCCTGGTGGAGGCTGCCCCTGCACTGCAGGGGTGTGGGGGTGCTTGTAGACATGGGTGGGGGCCTGGTGGAGGCTGCCCCTGCACTGCTGGGGGGTGGGGGTGATGGGAGACATGAGTGGGGACCTGGTGGAGGCTCCCCCTGGTGGCTGGGGGGTGGGGGTGAAGGGAGACATGAGTGGGGGCCTGGTGGAGGCTGCCCCTGCACTGCTGGGGAGTGAGGGTGCAGGGAGACATGAGTGGGGGCCTGGCGGAGGCTGCCCCTGCACTGCTGGGGGTGGGGGTGATGGGAGACATGAGTTGGACATGAGTGGGGGCCTGGTGGAGGCTGCCCCTGCACTGCTGGGGGTGGGGGTGATGGGAGACATGAGTTGGACATGAGTGGGGGCCTGGTGGAGGCTGCCCCTGCACTGCTGGGGGGTGGAGGTGCAGGGAGACATGAGTGGGGGCCTGGTGGAGGCTGCCCCTGGTGGCTGGGGGTTGAGGGTGATAGGGGAAATGAGTGGGGGCCTGTTGGAGGATGCCCCTGGTGGCTGGGGGTGATGGGAGACATGGGTGGGGGCCTGGTGGTGGGTGCCCCTGCACTGCTGGGGGTTGGGGGTGGTGGGAGACATGGGTGGGGACCTGGTGGAGGCTGCCCCTGCACTGCTGGGGGGTGGGGGTGGTGGGAGACATGAGTGGGGGCCTGGTGGAGGCTGCCCCTGCACTCCACGGGGGTGGGGGTGCAGGGAGACATGAGTGGGGGCCTGGTGGAGGCTGCCCCTGCACTGCTGGGGGGTGGGGGTGGTGGGAGACATGGGTGGGGGCCTGGTGGAGGCTGCCCCTGCACTGCTGGGGGGTGGGGGTGGTCCGAGACATGGGTGGGGGCCTGGTGGTGGGTGCCTCTGCACTGCTGGGGAGTGGGGGTAGTGGGAGACATGGGTGGGGACCTGGTGGAGGCTGCCGCTGCACTGCTGGGGTGTGGGGGTGGTGGTAGACATGGGTAGGGGCCCGGTGGAGGCTGCCCCTGCACTGCTGGGGGTGGGGGTGATGGGAGACATGAGTTGGACATGAGTGGGGGCCTGGTGGAGGCTGCCCCTGCACTGCTGGGGGGTGGGGGTGCAGGGAGACATGAGTGGGGGCCTGGTGGAGGCTGCCCCTGGTGGTTGGGGGGTGGGGGTGGTGGGAGACATGGGTGGGGGCCTGGTGGAGGCTGAGGATCGAACCCGCGTGAGGAATAGAAGCGCCTGGAAGCACGTAAGTAAGCGCTTGTAGCCTGCTTCACGATGCGCACTAACTGTCCCTTTTATCTTGCAGGTACAAGTTCGGAGCTTTAGAGAAGCTGAAGGGTGCTGGAATACCCACTGGATTCAGCGTGGGAAGGAGTAATGGCACGTGAGTAATAAAGTTGCCCAATGTCTTTAAACGCACCTTCTTTTGTCTTTCAGATGCGGGATGCAGTGCCGAAGGCCTCCGGAGCGTGCGAAGAGCTGGTAAGCTTTTGTCTTTCAGATGCCGGAATGCAGTGCGAAGACCTCCGGAGCATGCGAAGAGTAGGTAAGCCTTTGTCTTTCAGATGCCGGAATGCAGCGCGAGGCGTTGGTGACAGCCGATGGACCAGGTAAGAGATGCGCTGCCACTGAAGACCGTAGTGCTAACCTGTTCTTTCTTTGTCTTTACAGGTGCTGCTGAAGACTGGATTCCAGGATGGTAAGCCTTTGTTCCCTTAGGCCCAGGATCAGAAGCAGAAGACACGATGAGCGTTCTGCTGCAGAGAATGCAGAATAACGCAAAGCAAGATTCATCCATCGGGTGTGGTTTAAATAGCCTCCTGTAGTGCTTAGGTGTCTCCTTCCACAGCCACGCCTAGGTAAGAAAAGAGTTCCTGCTTTCCAGAAGAGTTCCAGTGTTCTGAACCTAGGAAGTGGCTCCTGCCCCACCCAACAGGAAAAGTAGTCCCAAACAGAAGAGGATCAGGGATTCAACTGGCAGGTAAGTAAGCAGCATGGTCTGCTGCAGGTAAGTCCCCCCAAGCATTATGAGCCCGGCGCTTCCAGCGCTGGGACTGGGCATCTTTATGAGCCTGGTGCCAAAGGCGCCAGGACAGGGTCCAAAAGGTCCCAATTGGGACTGGCTGGCACTCGGAACCGGGGTT
This sequence comes from Ambystoma mexicanum, assembly GCF_040938575.1. Lineage (NCBI taxonomy): Eukaryota > Metazoa > Chordata > Amphibia > Caudata > Ambystomatidae > Ambystoma > Ambystoma mexicanum. The sequence continues at coordinate 1,210,977,498 of NC_090937.1, forward strand.
ATGGGTCTGCTTCCAAGGGTGTCGGGCAAGTCCTGATCTTTTGGAAGCAGAGATCATGACAGCACCGCCCCTCAAGGCCCCTCCCAAACCGGCTTTTCCGGGTTTTGGGCTTGTTAGGAAATGTTCGATGAAATCTTTTGATTAGACGAGGCGCGTGGACATATTCTGAAGGTTCCCAGGATCTTTCTTGGGGACCGTAGCCTTTCCAGTCAATCAGGTACAATAGTTTAGATTTGGAGATCTTGGAATCCAGGATGCTTTTGACTTCAAACTCGAGTTCTCCATCAACTAGAATAGGTTTTGGAGATGTAGTTAGTCGGGTTTGAGGTTGCACGGGTTTTAATAGAGAGACGTGGAAGACCGGATGTATCTTCATGTGAGGGGGCAAGTCCAACTTGACCGCTACTGGATTTACTATGGTAGTGATGGAATAGGGACCAAGGTATCTTGGGTTGAATGTGCGTGGTCCTTTTAGAGGTAGATATTTGGTGGATAACCAGACTTGATCTCCTACTTGATATTGGGGGGCTTCCTTCCGATGTTGGTCTGCTCCTTTCTTGTATTGTTCTTTAGCCCTTTGAAGGTGAGAAACGGCTTCCTTAAAGGCTTGGGTGATTGTAGAATGCAGGTGGTCTACTGCTGGTGTTCCAAGATCTTGGAGTGGATCCAACTCCGAGGTTCGAGGGTGACTACCGTATAAAAGAAAAAACAGGGTCTTCCCAGTTCCCGAGTGGACAGAGTTATTGTAGGCATATTCGGCTATCCAAAGGATATCTTTCCAAGTTTTTTCAGTTTGTTGTAGCATGCAGCGCATACTGTTCTTGAGTTTGATTGGTCCTCTCGGTTTGTCCGTCGGTTTGAGGGTGGTGGCTGGTCGAAAGTCTCACATCAATTTGAGCCGACCGACAGCAACTTCGCCAAAAATGAGAAATAAATTGACTACCTTGTTCCGAAATTAGAACTGAAGGAAAACCGTGCAGTCGGACGATGTTTTCGAGAAATTCTCGGGCCAGAGTTGCTGCTGTTGGTAAGCCTTTGAGTGGAATGAAATGCGCCATCTTGGAGAATAGGTCCACGATTACTAGGATCGTATTGTATCTGGAGCATGGAGGTAGATCGGTGATGAAGTCCATCGAAAGCGTATGCCAAGGGCGAGGCGGGATGTCAATAGGGCGTAAGAGGCCGGCTGGTTTTTCCTTTTGACTCTTGTTTTGGGCGCATACTCCACAGGACATTATAAAGTCTCTGATATCTTTCTTCCAAGACGGCCACCAGAAGTAGCGCTTGATCTTTTCCGAGGTCTTGGTCATACCGGGATGTCCTTCCATTAAAGAATCGTGATAACAAGAGATTACCTTTTTCTGTAAATCTGTGCTGGGCAGGTATAACCGTTCTTGGAAATATAATAGGTTGTCCTTCACCGTAAAGTCCTTTCCCTGCAGATGCCAATTCTGTATGTCTGCTGGAGTTACCAGTAGCCTGGCTTTATCCTTAACTTCCTCTATGGATTGTGTGGCGATTACACCTAGAATTCTTTGTTCGGGAATGATAGGTACAGGTTTAGGATTGATTAAATGTTCTTCCACTCCCATCCGAGAAAGGGCATCAGCTTTACCGTTTTTTGTACCAGGTCGATAGGTAATTATGAAGTCAAACTCGGCAAAGAACAGTGCCCAACGGAGTTGCCTAGAGGATTGAGCTTTTGCGGTTTTCAAATATTGCAGGTTTCGGTGATCTGTAATCACAGTAACGGTGTGTCGGGCCCCCAGAAGATAATGCCGCCAAGCCTTAAAGGCGGACTTGATAGCTAGAAGTTCCTTAACAGTAATAGTGTAATTGATTTCAGGAGGCGAGAATTTGCGGGACCAAAATGCCACGGGATGCAACTGATTGGTTACTGGGTCCTTTTGTGATAGAACTGCCCCCATGGCAAGGCTCGAAGCATCAGTTTCAACGATGTAGGGGAGTTCTGGGCGAGGATGTTTTAAGATCGGTGCAGAGATAAATCTAATCTTCAAATTCTGGAAAGCTTGTTCCGCCTCGGTAGACCATTCAAAACGTTTGTTTTTCTTTAACAAGGCGGTGATGGGCTGGACTATTCGAGAGAATTCGGGGATAAACCTGCGGTAAAAGTTAGCGAAGCCTAACATGCTTTGAACACCTTTTACGGAGGATGGCGATGGCCATTTGAGAATTGCATCGACCTTCCTTGAATCCATACGCACTCCGCTAGGTGATAATATGAATCCCAAGAATTCAACTTCAGTCACGTTGAAAACACATTTTTCCAACTTAGCGAAAAGTTTGTGTTGACGCAATCTCTCGAGGACCATTTTCACGTGTTTCCGATGTTCAGTTTCCGATGAAGAATAAACGAGGATGTCGTCAATGTAAACAACAACACACACATCTATGAGCTCCCTGAGGACATCGTTCATAAAATATTGAAAGGCGGTCGGGGCATTGCAAAGTCCGAAGGGCATGACCTGATATTCAAATAGCTCATACTTGGTGCGGAAGGCCGTCTTCCATTCATCGCCCTCTTTTACTCGTACCAAGTGGTAGGCTCCTCTAAGATCCAGCTTTGTATATATGCATGCTTTTCTGACTTGGTCCAGGAGTTCAGGGATCAAAGGTAACGGATATCTATTCTTAACGGTGATCTGGTTCAGGGCGCGATAATCTATACCAGTTCTAAGGTCCCCTTCTTTTTTTGGAACGAAGAACAAAGCTGAGGAAGCAGGGGACTTGGAAGGACGAATAAACCCATTCGCTAGGTATTGATCCAGGTATTGTCGGAGGTGAAGATTCTCAGGCTCGGTGAGGGCATAAATTCTACTACAAGGAGGAGTAGATCCAGGTATCAGGTCTATCTGGCAGTCATAAGACCTATGAGGAGGTAGAGAGTCAGCCTGATCCTTCCGGAAAACATCTTGGAATTCTAGGTATTCAGGAGGTAACTGCGGAGCCTCCGAGGAAGTTGCTGCCAATGCAACACCAGGTCGAGGGTGACAAGTAGAGACACATTCTGGAAACTGAACCGTTCTTGCTCGCCAATCGATCTGAGGATTGTGCTTCTCTAACCAAGGAATTCCTAGAATAATCTGGAACTGAGGGGCCTTGATCACATCGAACACAATCTTCTCATGGTGTCCATCTTGACTTACTAGCGTCACTTCTTGAGTGGAATGCGTTACTGGTCCGGAGGCTATCTCCGTACCATCCACCGTAGTAATGACGTCCTTTACAGCCTTTGGACAAAGAGTCAGATTCATCCTCAAAACCATTTCATGATCCACATAATTGCCGATGGCACCGCTGTTGACGTAAGCTTCAATCGCATGTAATCGATCCGGATGTTCAGGGCTAATGAGGACCATAGGTATCACGAAATGCGAGGTCACGGAACTGGTTTTAACGCTCGGCAAGAGGACCTCTATTCTTGTCGGGCGAGGTTGTTTCCCTGCTCAGAGTTTGTGACCCTGGTAACTGCAGCTCCTACTGACTTCTTGGCTGGTTTCACCGGACAGTCTCGAAGAAAGTGCCCCGAGTTTCTGCAATAGAGGCATAATTGCAGCTGTTTTTTCATTTCCCGCTCCTTTTGTGTTAGTGGTCCTTTCAGGCCCCCTATTTGCATGGGTTCCCCGGAGTCTACTCCTTTGGTAGGAGTTGGTGGTTTGGAAAATACTCGATCATCAAACTTGGAACGATCGGCCTTCCTGTTCTGCAGTCTGTGGTCAATTTGAACGACTAAGTCAATATAGTCCGAACAGTCTTGCGGGGGACTCACTACTTGGGCTAACACATCTTTGAGCTCTCCACGTAGACCTCTATAAAACAGCGTAATCCTTTTGTCCTCAGGCCATCGAGTTTCCACTATCAGTCTGTTGAAAGACGCAATATAAGCCAAAAGGTCTTGATTACCCTGTCGCAATGAAAGGAGCTCATTGTCCAAGGCCTGCCCCTGTGAATGTCTTGCAAACAGTTTTTCCATACTGAGCTGAAAAGCTTGAAAATCATGGAGAACCAGATCATCTTGATTAACTAGAGGGATCGACCAGTCTGCCGCATTGCCACTAAGGTACGAAAGCACGAAAGCTAGCTTAGCTTGATCAGTTGGAAAGGCTGCTGGCCGGCATAAGAAGTGCAACCGGCACTGATTAATAAATACTGCAAACCTCTTTGGGTCACCAGAAAATCGTTCGGGCGGAGCCAGAGGTACATTCCCAGGTAGGTTGATCTGCACTGGGTTCGTAGAGGATGTTGAAGGAAGATTTGCCCCTGATGCGGGTAACGGAGTTTGTCCGGCTTGTGACTGTAGCAATTGTCTAGCGAGATCGTCTGTTCGCTCCTTGGAAATAATCAGTTCCCTTCTTAGAGCATTCGTTTCCTGACGGGCTGCATGCACTTCTGCTCTTAGTTCCCCAAGTAACTGGGCTAGCTGGTCGGTATCCGAGGTTTCCATAGCGCCTGGGTGGGAGTTTTGCGATTGGCTTTGCGTTCTGTAACGCTCACCTGATTCCCGCAGAGGCGCCGGTCTTGACTGGGTGAATGCCGTATCTTCAAAGGTGATGTGTAACACACGGTTGGCTCGTTGGGTTGGACCTCTGTGCACTGTATGTCTGACTCGAAGAGTAAGATGTCTGCAGATAGAAAATATGGGATTAATGAACTGGGGTTATTGGGTGCCTCTCTCCTCTTCCCTTTCTCTTCTCCTGTAGAACCCCAGAGGTTAACACCCTCACCTTAGGTAAGTGAACGCCGAGCTCTCCATCTGCCTCGGGGCAGGGTGCCGTAACCAGTTTCTTCACTGGATAAGGGTGCAGGCCTCTTGACCTCAGAGGACTGCTGTCCGTCGTTAACTGCACGAACGGTAAGTTCTGGGCACTTCAAATGTCTTAAAAGTCTTTTGTAATGATATCTCTTGTTTTGCAGGGTTCCGGCGATGGCGGATGGCGGGCTGATGAGAGTTGAGGATCAAACCCGCGTGAGGAATAGAAGCGACTGGAAGCACGTAAGTAAGCGCTTGTAGCCTGCTTCACGATGCGCACTAACTGTCCCTTTTATCTTGCAGGTACAAGTTCGGAGCTTTAGAGAAGCTGAAGGGTGCTGGAATACCCACTGGATTCGGCGTGGGAAGGAGTAATGGCACGTGAGTAATAAAGTTGGCCAATGTCTTTAAACGCACCTTCTTTTGTCTTTCAGATGCGGGATGCAGCGCCGAAGGCCTCCGGAGCGTGCGAAGAGCTGGTAAGCTTTTGTCTTTCAGATGCCGGAATGCAGTGCGAAGACCTCCGGAGCATGCGAATAGTAGGTAAGCCTTTGTCTTTCAGATGCCGGAATGCAGCGCGAGGCGTTGGTGACAGCCGATGGACCAGGTAAGAGATGCGCTGCCACTGAAGCCCGTAGTGCTAACCTGTTCTTTCTTTGTCTTTACAGGTATTGCTGAAAACTAGACTCCAGGATGGTAAGCCTTTGTTCCCTTAGGCCCAGGATCAGAAGCAGAAGACACGATGAGCGTTCTGCTGCAGAGAATGCAGAATAACGCAAAGCAAGACTCATCCATCGGGTGTGGTTTAAATAGCCTCCTGTAGGTGTCTCCTTCCACAGCCACGCCTAGGTAAGAAAAGAGTTCCTGCTTTCCATAAGAGTTCCAGTGTTCTGAACCTAGGGAGTGGCTCCTGCCCCACCCAACAGGAAAAGTAGTCCCAAACAGAAGAGGATCAGGGGTTCAACTGGCAGGTAAGTAAGCAGCATGGTCTGCTGCAGGTAAGTCTGGGACTGGGCATCTTTATGAGCCTGGTGCCACTGGCGCCAGGACAGGGTCCAAAAGGTCCCAATTGGGACTGGCTGGCACTCGGAACCGGGGTTATGGGTCTGCTTCCAAGGGAGTCGGGCAAGTCCTGATCTTTTGGAAGCAGAGATCATGACATTCAGCTTGTGCGTGTCTTTGGCTGTGCGTGGCTTTGCCCTATTCGATTCCATGAATACGTGTGGTTCGAGTGAGTGTGGGCGTTCCGTCTGCTTCCCTGCAGTACATCCCCAGTTACGCCCTTATTTTCGTGCGTTGTTCCCCATTCCACGCGTTACGCCCTGTGTCCCGCCCACTTTCTGGTGTATGCGCCGAGGTTGTGCGCTTTCACTGTGCGCGTCGTGCACGCCTTTCGGGATGTTGCAGTGACTTGTGCGCCATGCACGGGTTTGGCGCACATCCCGAGGTGAACACGCGCAGGGACTTCCATGAAGCGCACGCGTGCGCGTGCGCCTGTTTTTTTCCGCTTGCGCCTGCTTGCGCCTGCTTGCGCCTGCTTGCGCGAAGATTTTCGGCGCACGTTTGTTCCATGAATCGGCCCCAATATAGTTTAGAAAAATCAATCTCAAACACAGCAGGCTTGGAAAAGATATTAAAATTATCCTTAAATTGCAGAGTAATGCTTAAACGTAACCTTGATATGGACCAAGGACTAGTTAATGGAGCACTGGGTACAGTTGTTGGCTTTCAAACATACCCACGTGACAACAAAATTCAGTTTGTCAATATTCTCTTTGACAAACTTTCAGAAGCAAAAAGAATAGGACACTCAACAGCTCGATTCCTTCTCTTCAAAGACATGTATGTACGCAGAGAACAATTTTCTCTAACTCTTGCATACGCAGTCAACATTCATAAATCACAAGGTCTTACTCTAGACAAAGCAATGATAGACATTGGTAACACAGTCTTTAAAGAAGGCATGAGCTACGTAGCACTGTCACGCCTACGTACAATTGACGGTCTATTTCTACTAAACTTTGATGCAAGTAAAGTAAACGCTGATATTCCTTGCATTTTAGAATACAATAGACTTCGTTCACTATACACCCCCTATCTACAAACATATCCTGTTCCACAAAAAGGAACATTTTCTAAAAGATACTAAATCAAACTGAAATGCAACAGGATGTCACTGCAAATCCTCCATAGAGACTAAAAGAAACTAAAACTTCATCAAGTACCACAAGCAAAAAAGAATCAATTAGGGAAAGTAAACCAGGTACTTCTTTAAAGAAGGAAGACAAACTCCAAAAAAAGCAGTTAGATACAGAACTACCTGGACCATTTAAATTCTCAAATATAGTTGGTGTAAGTTGCTACGTAAATGTAGCAATGAATATTCTATTTCATTTACCACCAATTGTTGACAACATTTACTTACACAGTACAGACCCAATGTGTTTGCAAATGTTAGTACTACACAGAAATGCAGCAAACAATCCTGACAACACGTATAGTGTTTTTGGAATAAGACGACGATTGGACTACTGTGCTGGAATGGTGAAATTCACTATAAACTCACAGGACGATCCACAAGAATTTCTAATGTACTTACTATTAGTAATGGAAAACAAAAACATACCTATAAATGACATCTTCCAGATTTCATACATGTGGAAACATACATGCACTCTCTGCAACAATGTAACACAAGAACAAATCCCCAATGAGTGCTTTGTCTATATATCAATACCTAATTGTGAATCTGTTCCATTTCAGCAACTTGTACAAAATGCAAACCACGGTAGATTATGTTCTACCTGCAATTCGGATAATCGCTCCACGTTACTAATACAAACACATAGTAAATAAGTAATACTAATGCTTCTACTTACAATGCAGATGGTACGAAGAACAACTGCAAGCTGACTGGATTCACACATGGTCAAATTTCACTTGGTAGGAAAACCTTCACAACACTAGGTATAATCTACCACGCAGGAGCATCAACCAACTCAGGGCACTACACCGCATATATAAAAAAAAATGTGGATGCTTTGAATGTAATGATAGTACCGTTACTCTAAAGCAGAGATTACCAGCTAATCTTACAAACGTGTATTTAATGTTCTTAAAACCAAAATTTGATAACTGAACTGTACTTAAACCTTAAGTACACTTGTAGTAAAAATATATAAACTGTCACAATATTTCAAAACCTATCTAACTGCCCAAAGATTCTACAACAACTAATCAGATAAATTAATACCACTCAAATAGAGCAAAAAATAGAAAGTTAGAATACGCCAATTGGTATCTAACTGTCCCAAAATTTAAAAATATGCAAACAGATAAATCAATACCACGAAATTATATCAAAACATAAACAGTTAGAATACGCCTACTGGTATGTAACTGGGCCATCTTTTACAATATCCAAACAAATACCTAATATCTTACTGCTCCCAAAAACTGTAACAATCCAATGCATAAAGCATTAGGCAAAAAGAACAAGTAAACACGGAAAACAAACAAATAAATAAACTGTAGCATAACAGAAAAAGTTTTTTTTTTTTTAATCCAACATGGATTTTTTTTTCTCCCACAGACCCAATGATTTTAGCAACAAACACAGAAACTTTGCACATTGCACAGTACTCTGGTTTGTAATCTATTAAATATGAGGGTCAATAAAAAGATGAAAATGTTGATTGTACAATGTAATAAGTCATTATAAAATACTAATACTAACATGCTATTTTCTTTTATTACAGAATTTATTACAGAAATGAACAAGAAAAACAAGGACTCCCGTTACTAAACCAAATAGTACGTATAACAAGATAAATACAACCATCGCAGCATATCACACCTATACAAGCTTATAACATTGTACCTTATAAATTAGTTTTTGACCCAAAGTTAAATGCCACTATGGGTGTTATATTGCCAAATGGCCACCCACCCAACATTCTATACCCTGGCCACAACCACCCCAGCATATCACACCCATAGATGCAAACATTGCAACCATTGTATGTCCGCGGACAGGGGGAAGGTCCTAGGACACATTCAACTTGCCAGAGGACAATACAAACAGCGTCCTCAGGACACCCCCATTTTCTTTATGTACGAACATTTGTGGACACCGCGATTGGTCTTAAAACATTTTCACCTTGCCAACGAACAATACAGACAACGTCTCCAGGACACCCCCTGCAAACATTCCAAGACCCCACAAGTGTTCTTAGAACACTTTCAAGTTGACACCAAATCCATTCTGTTTATTTACGAACATTCCAGAACAGCCGTGTTGTCCGCAGACAAATCGAACACAACAAAAGCGTCTAGCACATAAATAAAATACAACTTTGAACCTATCTCATACGCCCCCATCCTCCCCAAAGACTTCTACACACCAACACACTCTACTAAATACACATTTTGAACAAACTTTCACCGCGCTGTCCGCGGACGTCCGCAATGCAAGATGGCGGGCACGACAGAACATCTGACGTGCATTCACGCACCGTGCCGCCCAATCAGTGAACACGTTGCATGTCCGCGGACATGACGAAAGCCACAGGGCCTATCGGGGTGCTGTCTGCGGATTGAACAGGGAAGTCCATCCGCGAAGCGAACACAGATATCACTAATTTTTTTGCCTTACATTTTGGTCATTTTTAAAAAAACTACTGGACGGATTTACACCAAATTTGCAAAAGCAAGCTTTCGGGACCAGGCCGCCGCTCCTGCCGCAAATTTGGTGTAAATCCGTCCAGCGGTTTGGGCTGTAGCCGTGCGCAAAGTTTTTTCCCATTCAATCCATGGGGAAAAAAAAGTTTTGGGACCCCCCCATATAACTTTCCCCCCCACCGGACGAATCCTCACCAAACTTTGCAAATAAATTCAGAGTGGGCCATATACTTTTTTTGCAAAGTTTGGTGAGGATTCGTCCAGGGGGAGCGAAGTTATAAGCCGCCCATAAAGTGCTCTCCCAATGGAAACACCAACTTAACCATAACTACATGGCCGCTACTGCGGCCATGTAATTCAGTAAAAATACTTTGTTAAAGGGACGTTATGGTTCAAAGTAAAACCGAAAAAACCCTGAAATTCGGCAGTTATGGTAAGATAAGCAACCATAACTCGTGCCACCGTGCACTGCTAACACTAACACCCAGGACATCAAAGATGACATCACAAATGGCATTGATGACATCACTGATGACATCACATGTATATATATATATATATATATATATATATATATATATATATATATATATATATATATATATATATATATATATATATATATATATATATATATATATATATATCTCAATCCACGCTGGCTGTGTTATTGACATTTGTTATTTGTTTACTCATGTGCCATGCACGTCAGGAGTTTGGATGGCACACTCTAGCTCATAGTTTACAGTTGACAAGTTTCTGCACACCATGTGAAGGCATGATTCTGTGTTACATGGGCATATTACGAATATAGACTGTGTGTGCTGAATGGCCATTTCAAGCTCACATTCATGCACTTTAGGCTACACATAGAGATGTTGAACCTTCTGAACTTCTGTGTCCATTTATGGAGTTGATGCACACGTGTTGAATAGGTTGGTGTGCTTTTGTTGTATGCAGACTGTGAGGAGGTTTTCTCTTTTGCTGTATTTGTTTAAAGGGGTGGTCTGTCATTGTGGATCATTGTGCTAGTCAATCTTGACTTACTATGCTTTCCTTACCCATAAGGTAATGTGGACATGCATGTTGGCTGTAGGCAAGTGTGATTGTCAATGTTGTCCACTACCAACTGTGCCTTAGAGAAGCCATATATGTTGCACACACAATGCATGTGATCTAGAGATGTGCCTGTTATGAATGACCCCACTAGTCATATGGGGCTCTAAGTGTGTGGTGGATGTAGCTAAGCGTTTGTGCATAACAGTTCTTTTGAAAGATCTTACAAGTGTCTTGTCAGGAATACAGGTGTGTTGTTGACTGGGATGTGACAGTATTGGTGCATTTGTGATTTTGTGTAGCAATTAATTCTAACATTATTATCAATCGAAATTGGTACTCATTTATCGACCTCAGAAAGATGAAACACTAAGTTGGCCATTCCAGGATTTGAACCTGCGAACTGCAATGCATACACACATCACAACAATTGGCCTTTAAGCCGCTTAGCCATCTCACTAGCAATCTATGATCTATGATCCTGCAGCATTGCCACTCACACCCCAATCACACCCCAGTCTTGCATTTTGTAGTGTTTCTATGTGCCATACTTTCATATTCATTCCTTATCACACATGCCTCAAATTAAGTCATTGACACAGGAGGACGATTAGCATAGCATCATTGTTTTCACACGCACTATGCAAATATGTTTGACAGTCACCACTAGCAATTGTCTACTGATATTTGACTCGTACAGAGCAACACATGGTGTGGTATTGGTTTGTTTGGTAAAGAGGTGCTGAGTGACTATTTTAATGACTGATGAGTAACTAGCAAGTTGACTTCTTACACCAAGTCAGGGTTTTATATGTAAATGTGTATACAGACAGATTTGTCCATTTGGGGCTGGTTGGGTTCTTTACACACACTGGATCCACTGACAGCACACTGTTTGTGTAAGGCAGTCAGTATTTGCACCCCCTTCATATTCACAAACACACTCGAGACACTAATGTGATGTAGCATTGTGAGTTTTGTACTATGTAACCTTTCCATCTACATCAATTCCACCATACACATGTCCCACTGCCACAAGTGTGAAGTAGCTTTATTTCACATGAATGTGTATCTTCAACGTGTAGGTTCTGATTTTGCTCTTAAGGGGCATTGGGGGTCATTCCAAATTTAGTGGTATCCCACCAGTAATTCCAACGGGATACCATCTAAATATAATATATATTATTACCAGAGCTTTTTTTCTGGACCAGCAAACTTATAATGAGGTCCATTGTCCCTTCATGCATTGCCTTTCGTGCTCATTCAATGAAGGTTAATGTCACTCTGTGTACACGCTCGACAATGTGTATCATATGTTGCTACTTCATGCACCTGTCTGTATCCACACAATACAGAGTTAATTTTGCAATGAGAGATTTCATGAATGATGACTCCTCAAATGTGTAGGCAAAGGCAGAGGTGGGATGTCATACTTGGGCACCTCAGGTAAGCATCAACCCATACATTGAGTTGTTATTCAGTGGAAGGTGAGTGCCAAGTGAGGATGCTTTATGTGACAGTACAACCAAGGTGTGTTTCACTGGATGACACCACTCACTGCATGGAGTGTGTACACAGCACACTGTAAACGTGTTACACAGAGTATAGCTAGGACATGTGATCTTTCGTGATGTTGTTGAGCTTGTGCTGTGCATGCATATTCACTTTGCTCATCAGGTGTACAAGTTACATTCTCTTTGACATTACGGGCACATTGTGCTCGCTGTACATCCAGCTTCCTGCCATTCCCCTTGAATTGGTACCTCCACCAATTGTCCATTGCCTTAATTGATCACCACCTCTTTCAGCAACAATACCTTATCCTTGCATCACTTGTCACGAAAGTGTAATGAGAGTTAAGTCACTAATGTTGTTTGAATAATACATCTTTGAGTACTGAGTCCTGAGGTGATGTGGCATTGTGGATGGATCCTTGATGACAGTGTGAGTATATATACATTTACACAAGTCCCCTACTGCCATTGACGATGAGGACATGGACACACTTGTGGTAGTGTTTTCCAAGGTTTTTCTTTTTGCAGGTGTAGATGTGGATTTGGGATACAGTTGGGTCACCTCACCCACTCGTCTTGCCCTCCCAGAGGAGCAGGAGGTCCACGAACACTGCAGGAGCAGTGTCCACCTAGGAGGAAGAAGTGGCAGAATTGTGCAGCCAGAGGTAAGACTGGGCACAAGCGGCTGAATCAGCTGTGGCATACACACAATTCAGCGTCTCATTCCATTTTTATGCACGAAGTGAAGCCTTGTCCTGAAAGTGCGACACGGCCTCAACCATCGTAGAAAATGGCGGTTTCTACCTCCATTTGTACATGCTGGCCACCATTGTGCACCTTGAGGTCGCACTTGCAAAGATGGTCGCTCGCCTGTTCACCCCGACACCATCAGTTGAGTTGCAGCCACTAAGGTAAACAGAGACCTCGGATTGGTCTACCAGCACCTCTTAAGCTCCTATTGGCTACCGGGAGGCATTAGCCGGCCCGCGTCATGAAGGCACAGGAACCAAGGCTAATCCCTGTCCCGGGCCCTTCTCCCACTCGTCTTGCCCCTCTAGAGGAGCAGGAGCTCCACGAACACTGCAGGAGCAGTGTCCACCTAGGAGGAAGAAGTGGCAGAATTGTGCAGCCAGAGGTAAGACTCTGGGCACACACGGCTGAATCAGCTGTGGCATCCACACAATTCAGCGTCTCATTCCATTTTTATGCACAAAGTGAAGCCTTGTCCTGAAAGTGCGACACGGCCTCAACCATCATAGAAACCAGCGATTTCTACCTCCATTTGTACATGCTGGCCACCACTGTGCACCTCAAGGTCGCACTTGCAAAGATGGCCGCTCGCCTGTTCACCCCGACACTATCAGTCGAGTTGCAGCCACTAAGGTAAACGGAGACTTCGGATTGGTCTACCAGCACCTCTTAAGATCCTACTAGCTACCGGCAGGCATCAGCCGGCCTGCGTCACAAAGGCACAGGACCAAGGCTGTTCCCTGTCCCGAGCCCTTCCCGAGCCCTTCTCCCACAGAGCTGACAGGGCCCAGGGCCAGATATGCTGTCTGCCCACCCCTGCATCCCGATGGACCTGCGTGCCTGCTTTGGCTCGTCTCACTAGGTAAGCCCCCTTTGCATGTTGCCTCTACACCCCATTGCTTTGCCCAACGCACATGTTAACGTCCTGCCACAACTATTAGTTCTGCCCCCATATACTATTGCCTAGCGAGCTCACCGCCCTCCCCTAACCTACGACATTGCTTTTCACGTCCACCTCTAGCTGGGTACCAACGATCCTACATGCTTCCTCATCTACAGCTGACTCTCTGGATCATTATTGCACCGTTATGTTGCCTGATTTGCTTTAACACTGCTGCCTACTATTACTGTGCTCTGTCTCGTGCCCTATCACATGTCGCTACTGCTGCTTCAACACTACATTCTACTCAGCACAACAGCGTGACACCCCGTGTCCGTACAGTCTAGTACTGATACTCCAACAAACCCTGAATGGCCCTGCATAGCCTCATTGACTCTGCATGCATACTCACGCATAAAGAATTATGTTAGTCATCTGAGACCGTGCTTCAAGCCTCTCACACTGAAACTCAAATCTATATGTGACTGTGTTTATGGCTCTTACACTGAAATTCAAATCTAGATGTGATTGTGTTTATGCCTCTTACACTGAATCTCAAATCTAGATGTGACTGTGTTTATGCCTCCTACACTGAAACTCAAATCTAGATGTGACTGTGTTTATGCCTCTTACACTGAAACTAAGTATGCCTATAGCCTATAGCACTCTCTTACACTGAAACTAGGTATGCCTATACCCCATAGCAATTCCGTCCTGAGCACACCACTTGCATTGCCCACTGTTGCTGTATTAGCTGTGTGTTCTTGGCCCAGGTGCCGCCCTTGCATTGCCAACTGCTGCTGTGGCAGCTGTGCTTTTGGCCCAGGTGCCCCCCATACATTGCCTACTATTGCTTTGTTAGCTATTCTTTTGGCCAAGGTGCCCACCACGTATTGCCTGCTGCTGCTGTGTTGGCTGTGCTTTTTCTGGCCCAGGCGTCGCCCATGCATTGCCTACTGTTGCTGTGACAGATCTATCAGGCCCAAGTGCCCACCATGCATTGCCTATTACTGCTGTTCTGTTTCTCATTGTCAACCCAGCACACATGCCATTATGCTGGCCCAGAACTTTACCTCACAGTATGTCTCACCCTTAAACTATCAGCACTACTGGAACCACTACCACACTATTATTACACCCCTATTGCTACCTCACATGCTCACCCATTCTTCTCCTGTGCCTCACAACATACACCCAACATGGTCCTCACTGCACTCAAGACATGCCGCCATGGCACCTCAGACTGTACACAGCAGCAACACCCTACGCCGGCCACTATGGTCGACACTCCCGCTAACCTTTACCTTAACCTCACTGTCCCTCTGGCTTGAACACTTTGCCATGAAGCCCACTCCTAACCAACCTTGCTCTGTATCCGCCAGAAATCTCAGACTGGGAGCCAGACTCTCCCATTTTTCCTAACGCCCTACCAACATCCACCTGCCGACCAAACCACCTTGCACTAGGCCCATAGCCTCTGCCCACACCCACGCACTCCCAGCTATTCTGGAAACTACTACACCTGATGCGAATACCTTACCGCACAGCCCCAATACCAGTCTTAAAGCTGCCCTGATCAACACTAGGTGACTCACGACTCATGCACTCAACGAAGCTGACCTTATAACCACCCATGACCTGGACTTTATAGCTGTTACTGACACCTGGCTCCACGCTGCCTCAGGAACTCTGCTATCATTAGCTATCCCCGAAGGCTACACAATCATTAGATGTGACCGCAACACGGACCAAACCAAAGGAGGTGGTATCACCATCATCCACAAAACTTCAATTAATCTCTGCATCACCATCCCCAGCCTAATTTCCTCAGCAGAACCACTCATAGCCAAGCTAGCCATTACCCCAAACAGGACCATCACACTCCACATCATATATAGACCGCCCGGCCAACTTTCATCGTTTGCTGAGGACCTCTCTCACATCCTCACTGCCAACACTAAGTCCAAGTCTCAAATCATAGTATTAGGCAACTTCAACCTAGGCTACCTAGACCCTAATGACACCCCGCCTAGGACATTAAGAACCTGCTACTCAACCTATGCTTCACACAACAGATCACTCTGCCTACCCATTCCAAGGGCAGGACCCTCGATTGGATAGCTAACTTAAATTGTGACACAAACATCGAATCCATTCAACCATGCGCATGGACCGACCACCATCTGATCACCTTCAGCATTCCTGGTAAAATCATCCCTCCCACGTCCAATATAGTGCCAGCCACCGCCACTAGAAATAAGTGTAACATAACCTGCGCTAAACTACTCCCACTTATCCTGCCGGCTCTTAACGATATATCATCCTCATCTTCTGACCCCACTGTCTTGGTTGACTTGTAAAATCAAACAATGCTCAAAGTGCTTGATCTTATCGCACCCTCCAAACTTAGAAAACCCAAACCTCGGACACACCGCAACTCCTGGTTCACGCCACAGCTGAGAACCTTAACTCTGTCAAGTGACTCCAATCAAGCACTCCCACTAAGTCAGTGCCTCTCTGGGACGCCCAAGGGAAGCCCTTATTTATATATTTTTATGACAAGTTATACTCTGGATGATAAACCCTTATATAACGCCCCTCTCTTTGAATCCCCCTGACCTCACTGAGCCAAGAAGTAGGTGTGTTTTGCAATTTAAAAG
Organism: Ambystoma mexicanum; assembly: GCF_040938575.1. NCBI lineage: Eukaryota > Metazoa > Chordata > Amphibia > Caudata > Ambystomatidae > Ambystoma > Ambystoma mexicanum. The sequence goes on from NC_090937.1 coordinate 1,210,993,809, forward strand.
ATTTATTGAGAAAGTAGATAAGATATATATATATCACACTTTTATGAATAAATTAATAATTGCTAGCACATTTATGAATATAATGTTGATCAACAATAGATAATCTGACACCACACTTCTTTACAATCAATGAGGAGTTGGTATAGGAAGGATAAGGTAGCAGAAAATACTTTTATGGTTTCAAGGAAAAGCAATGAGGGAAAAATGCAGCACAGAAATAAACTTGATATGATTTCAACAAAAGATAATATGATCACTTTTTCTTTGACAATTCCCTCCCCCCTATGCAAGGTAAGGAGATGGAAGGGGAGCACACAATTCTCAGGAATACAAATACAATACGAAGTGAAAAATATGCTGAAAATGCTTTTAATTCCCTCTAGAGGTTCAGGGTGAGTGAGAGATACTTTAAATCAGTTCAGATCAGCCCTACCAATGATTCAGGGATGGTTATCAAGTTGAAAACGGGATTCAGTAATGGAAGCAAAAGACAGATATTTTTACACGTGGTTGAAATGAAGCAAACTGTCAATTTGCGGCAATTTTTTCCGAGTGCGTCGATCGCGCTAACGGAGGAACTATAAGGAGTAGCAAGTCGGTTTTAGACTTGTTGGAAAGCTTAGACTCTTAGCTTTAAGTTAAACCACATTCCTAGCACCTACGATTCCAAAGATATGGACGATTTTATGAAGGTAGTTTTTCAGAAATTAATTAATGATTCAAAAAGGCAAAATTACACTTTTACAGGTATAAATCGGAGAAGGGACACACGATTCTATGATGCAGTTCTGGACAGGTTAAAATGGTTTGGATCAGATTATTTTAGACTAAGAGATTGGTTCTGGCACAGTTCTAGCTGAGTACTCACACTCTAAAGTTGAAATAGGCCGTCAAAGTCTGATCAGGTTTAGACTGGACACCTGGCAGGTGGTTCTGAAGTCACAGCTCTCTGGGTCAGCTCTGCTCTGCACTTCACAGCGGTCTGGTCTGGGTCTCTCTGGTTCTGGTCTCTCTGGATACAGCACTGCTTTCTGGGTCTGCTACCGGTTCTGGCAAAAGTTCTTGCCAAAGAATCCACCAGCTCGCCCGGCTGTAGAATAGTTTGGTTGGATTGCTGGATCCTGAAGGCCTGCTGAGAAGAGTTCTCAGCTTGTGGGTTAGGCCTTTGCTTTAAGTTCTGTAGTCTTTCTGGAGTCTACGTTCTGGATGTTCCTTCTAGATGTTGTGTGGTCCGGCAAAATGGAAAATTAATCTCTTGCCTGTCCAAGCAGTCTCTTTTTATGTGTTTTGAAAGTGGGTGGATCGGCTCATTCTGCATGCCCAACCCTCTCATTATTTGATAGGTCAAGGATTCTCTGTGACCTGATTTGAGAAGGGATAGTGTGTCAGAGTGAATCAGAGTTTTACAGTCTATTGAAGAAACGCCCCTTTGTTTTTACTTAGAAAATACATTTTTCATAACTAACAGGTTTCCCAGATACACACGTCGTTGAAATTACATACACATTTCACAGATTAATTTAAAATACACTCTCGCCCAACTTTGATCCCCCTCAGAGCCTGGGTTCACAAATGGCAACATTTTGTGCTTTCTAGTGACTTTACCATATTGGTTTTTCCTCAAAATTTACACAGACCTGCACCCCTTCCCTGAGCATATTACTGGAAATTACTATATCTCTATCCTAAACACAGTGTCTGCAATATTAATAAATAGCGGGGTTCGGTCCCAGAACACCGTACATTGTGGAATTTGGGCTCAAATCGTGAGGGCATTTTTAATTTTCAGGATCCCCAAATTGTACATTTCTGTGAGCTTAATACAAGATTTTAGAAGCATTTAACTTAAACATATATTTGCTGCAATATGAATCAACAGTCCTGTCTGGCCCGCCCCTAGGAACTGGGGGAGTCAGGGATCACATGTCTCTCCTTCCAGGCAGAGCTCTGTTTACAGTCCACACCCAAAATCAGCATACCCCATTCAATTGAAAGGGTCTATTGTGTTGGGTCCAGCAGGCTGCAGGGAAGTCCCCTCCCTCTAAATCAACAGGGATATGTGATATCCTGCCTCCGGGTGTGGGTCTCTGGGGTGTTAATAGTTCTCAGGAAAGGCAAGTCTTTTGAACTTTTAATTACATAAGACCCCCTTCTGTTCACTGCACAGTTCTGCAAGACAGCTCTCCTGTCAGGATTTATAGAGCGCCAGCGCCGGTCAGTGTCCAATGCCGGTACTGGACCTATTTTTGACAGCTGTCTTGAATTAATACATTTCAAAAAGAAAGGATTTTACTTGATAGTATATGATCCTTGCTTGACATGGCATTGATGTCGATTTGCAGTAGAGTAAAGTAAAACACTCAACCATAGTTGGATTTGTGTTTGGTGGTTTCGGGCCCATGACCTTAGCAATTTTTGACATTAATAAAAACGGATTTTGAACAGAACAATCTTTCTTTGCACTGGTGGGTGGCATTTCAGGAGACCATTTTGGTGTGCACAAAACTGCACGGTTCTCCTGGATTCTGGCGCAAATGTGGGCTTTTCCGCCATCTTGGATTTTCTAAGCCCACAGCACCAAATGTTGCAGCATAATAGTCCAAACGTGGTTCAGGAGACCCACCAAGCCCCCCCGCCCGACTGTGCTTTGATTTCTAGTCGAGGGGGAGTCGGGTGCAAAGGATGTTTTGATTCACACGCTGGGATGTCTGCATCATCTTCCTCCGATTCCGCAGATGACAAAGTTCAGCATCTTTTCCTCCATCAGGGTCGATCGATCGGTTCTCCTCGCCGGTCCTGATGGGAGTATTGGGTGGTACCCCGGGCCCCTCAGATCTTTGCTCCCGGTTCCCAGGTCATCTTCCGTGGTCAGTCTCCAGGTTTTCTATCTCCTAGGATGACAAAGCAAATCGGCTATACCTATTTGTAGACATTTCTCCCCCACTATTGATATAGTGGGGCGGCATATACATTTTATATATCAAAAGACATGAACATATACATTTTTTTTTAATCAGGAGACAAGAACATTTACATTTTTTTAATCAGGAGACAATTTGTACTCAAGAATCATAGAATTTTATCGGCTATATGTGGAATATTTTAGGGTTGGAACTGAATAACTCTGGAGCGGCCCCCTCTGGTATTGCAGAGGACTCCTCCAGTTGATGCTCACAATAGTTCTGTTGTAGCGTTCTACTTCCCCAGAAGAAGCTGGCCGGTAAGAAATATGTAGCTTTCTTTTGACCCCTAGTATCTCCCACATCTTAGTCATTACTTCGCTGGTAAAATGGCTGTCTCAATCCTTTGGGGTAGACCAAAACGTGAAAAGATGTGGTTGATCATCAGGGCAGCTGCTGTTTCTGCCTTGCAGTTTGGGGCCGGGAGACATTCCACCCACTTGTAAACGAGCATGTGACCGTCAACATGTACTTGTTTCCCCTAAAGGAGCGAATCACAGGGCCTATGAAGTCGATTTGCAAATCTCACTGTGGCAGTGTCATTCCCCTCTTTTGGAGAGGCGCCTGGTGTGTGAGGGATGTTGGCTGAAATTGTGCACACACAAGACACCCCTTCAAGTATTAGTCGAGGTCCTGACCCATGTGTGGCCAGTATGCAACCTCTCTTAAGATCTCAAGTTTTGTATGAAACCCCCTATGACCGGCGGTGGCCGCATCATGGCCGTGACTTAACATTAGGCTTCGGAATGAGGTAGGGACAACCCACTGATCATGGCCAGCTTGGGATTTCCTTACCAACAAACCGTCTTGGATTCGGAACATTTTTGGACATTTCATCAACACTCTAAGGTCCTCTTTCCCAATGTAATCGGTATCCGTCAGGGGAAAGTTCTCAGGGTCCTCAATGTGTTGGTAAAACTTACCAATTATTGCATCCCCTTTTTGAGCCATAATCAAATCAGCATCTGGGTTCTCCTTACTCCACTGTGCAGTTGAAAGATCGTTGTGAGCATTTGTCTGGGACCTAGTGATAGCAGTGACCTGGGTTTCCCCCAACAGGGACTCAATCTCTATTAGATCTCCTTGGATGGCCCCGGTTTTGGCCAGCAGATCAGCTAAGTCATTTCCAGTTTTGTCTGGTCCCTCTACTTTGGAATGACCCTTGATCTTCTTCCAGTAGATGGTCATCCCATTCGAGGTGACCAGATCACCAATGTTTTGAATTAACTTCCCATGTTTCAAGGGTTTGTTATTAGCACATAACATGCCTCTGGTTTTCGAATTAACCAGGTGCTCCACGAACCCGTTCCGTACATAATCTGAATCTGTGATTATGACCAGTTCGTGGAGTTGATGTTGGACAGCAATGAGGATGGCTTGATACACAGCCATCAATTCTGCCACCTGACTACTTCGGGGACCAATTTTTTATCCAGCGGAGGGTTATGGGGACTCATTCACCCATGCATTTCCTACACCGGCCACCAGTTCTTTCTTCCCATTGTTGTCAACATGGTAAGAGCATCCATCCACATAGACAGCGGACATTCCCTCACACTTGTCTTCTTCAAATACTTTGTGTGGGGAATTAAGGTATGCCTCCATGTTGTCCTTGATTTTTAGACTTTCATCCTCGAGACAGTTTTCTCTGGCACAATCATGCAAGTCAGCCAGACCTTGCGCGAGGGGACTCTTCTTGTTTTGGCCATATCTGACCTCGACAGGAAAGCCTTGCATTGACAGGATCCAGGAAGTAATTCGGGAATTACTCACATTTCCGGCCCGGATTCTGTCACTGTGGAGATATTGCAGAGGCTGGTGTGGAGTCTCCACTATGATGTGTTCCCCCTGGATGAACGGGCAGTAATTCTTCAATGCCCACACCGTTGCCAGGAGTGCCTTCTCACAATCGTTGAATTTTTCCTCCACAGAGGATAAGTTTTGCTCGCATAATGGATTACTTTATTGACCTCGTCATGCTTTTGGTATAATACTGCCGTCAAGCACGTATAAGAGAACCCTGTCTCCAGGAAAAACTCCTTGTTTCTGAAAGGTTAAGCTAGGCAGGGCACTTGTGAGAGGCTTCTTTTGAGCTGTCTTACTGCCTCAGATTGTTCTGGACCCCATTCCCACTTTACCCCCCCCCCCCCCTTCAAGAGATGAATCAGGGGTCTGGTGATCTCTGCGTAGCCCTCAATGAACTTTCTGCTGTAATTAGTCAGTCCAAGGAGGCTCCTTAGTTTCCGTTGGGGGGGTCTTTCAGTTTCTGAAGTGCTTCCACTTTCTTTTCCTGTGGACAGAGACCCTGAGGAGTAAACTCATGCCCCAAGAAATTAACACGGGTTCTAGACCACTGTGCTTTCTGAAAGGAAAGTTTTGCTCCGGCGGCCCTCAACTATGTCAGAACATAACAGATCTCCGCTATATGTTCCTCCACAGATGTACTTTTGATGAGGACATCATCTACATAAGCCAGGATACCCCTCGCACCCAGGTCGGGCATGGCCTTGTGTAGGAAAATGTTGAACTCATTGCCGGAGTTGAGGTCCCCGAAGGGAGTCCGGGTCCATGTGAACTGCTGGCCCCCAAAGGTAAAAGCCAGTTTGTATTGGTCCTTCCTACTGACAGGCACGGTCCAGTATCCGTTGGTCAGGTCTATTGCAGTGAATACCTGTGACCCTTGAATCTGGGCCAGCCCTTGGTCAATGTAGGGCAGAGGCCATCGGGAAGTATGGACCCGTTTGTTGAGCTCCCTAAGGTCGGCGCAGAGTCTCCACTGGCCGTTTGGCTTCAATATTCCCAGCACTAGATTATTGAAGGTGCTGTGGACTGGACGGATTATTCCCCGGGACTCAAGGTTCTTAATTATTTCAGTAAGGGACTCGATTGATGCGAGAGGCAAGCGATATTGCTTCACAAACACTGGAGTCATGCCAGGGCCCGTGGGAATTGTTGTCGTGTGGATGTCGGTGCGATCACAGTCATATGAGTCTACCGCAAAGAGATCTTGGAAATCCAAGAAAACTTGTTTCAACTTTTGCTTCTGTTCCAGAGTCACAAAGGCATCAGCTAGATTGACTCTCTCTTCCACCATCTGCCTGAAGCCTGGAAAGACTTCTGGTTTGGCTATCTCAGCGGCCTCCTCCAGCTGGGTGGAGAAGTCCCTGGTCAGAGTGCTGATTTGGACTGGAGGCTTCAGGTGGGAAAGGCAGCTCTCATGGACCTGGATAATCACCTCACCCCTCCTGAAGTCACAAGTCACATCTTCGTTACCATAAGGGCCAGAAGTGTACACCAGGAAGTTCCCCCCATGCCGGGTGAAAATCCTGTCTGGTGTTGTATTGTACTCACTGTCACTGTCAAAACAGTCCTTGGGGATTGGTCCTAACAGTTTATTTCCTAAATCAATGTAGAAATGTCAGTCATCAATCGCCATTGCAATAATGGTGCCTGCGGGTAATACTCTTTAAGTCGCTGTTATCCACCTCTATTGGAAAGGTGTCATGTTCTATGTTGACTAATGGTGTTGGGTTTACCCCTAACCCTTGCTGTTGGAGAGAAGCATTTAGATGAATATAAGCATCAGGGTTTTTCAATTTTTGTCCTCTTTTAACTTTCACTTCCAGGGAGAATTGTCGGGTCCTTTCTGGGATGGTGACTTCCTCTTTAATCTGAATTTCAACTGCATAAGGTAGCAATTGAGCTGACCTAAATGCTTTTTCTGAATCATCAAAGCCCATGGGATTATCCGCTAATCGGGACCAAGCTTTGAAGTTTTTTAGGTCCAAACTAATGGCAAAGCGATTGAGCATGTCACTGCCTAAGTAAAAGGCGGCAGTGACGTCTCGCACGAGCCAACAATTATGGACTATGCTCTTGTTGCCAATGGAGATTTTGAGCATACACCTGCTTGGCAGGAGATGTTTGGAATTAGGTGCTTCCAGGTCCATTTCCCATTTGTCTATCAGTTTGAATGTGGGAATGGCTGGATCTTTTGAGAGTTGGCGGAACATGGCTTCGCTGATGAAGCTCTTACCGTTGTTCACACACACTTGAGCGAGAACAGAGTCCTTCCCATCATTTAACTGAACAGGGATGAACAACTGCTCTCCAATTTGCTGAATATCAGCCAGGCTCTGAGCTGATTTCACATCTTTCTGGACTATAGGAGTGGGAGTTTCTGATTGTGGATTAGTAAAGAATTTCAGGAAGGTTGATTTTCAGAAATAGAGAGGACCCCCCATCACCAGTCTGGAGTTTGGTTGTTCTGCAAGTGAAATTCTAGTTGGTCAGATTTTTGTTCAACCATGTGGCAGGTGCCGTTTAAACTAACATGGTTGACACTCTGTTTTAATTTTATTGGTCGACTAGTCTGGGTCCAGGACACCTTGTTTACACAATCTATTAGGGGTGACAACCTTCTCAGGAGGTCATTCCCTAGTAAACAAGGGGTGCCCTCTGGAGTCAGTACTATGACCGGGCGTTTCACCTTGTGTCGCCCAAGTTTAATGTCCAAATATGCAGTCCCCTCAACGGGAAATCTCCTTCCCGTCAAAGTTCTGAAGTTGTCCAGGAAGAGATGTGAGAGGAATACAGTAATTCTCCCCCCTTCCTGCATTTAGCTCATCAAAGGCCCTTTTGGACAGAAGGGTAGCTTGGGATCCCGTGTCCACCAGTGCCAAAATTGTACCCTGCCCCTGTACTTGAACCGGGGCATAGTATCGTCCCTCCTTCTCTGTAAGGGGGCACAGATAATGCACATTTTTGGACAACTGGGGGGCTAATTTTCTGGTTTTGGACATTGAGAGAGAAGAGATCTGGGCAGAGTTCAGCAGGGAGTTTTGGGAATCTGAAAGAAAAAATTGGCAATCGGATAAGGATGCGGTTCTGTTTTCCCCTGGTTCCGGTTCTGGCCCCCCCCCTTTCCGGAGGCAGTCACCAGGATGGGTTTGAACCAGGGGTTTTCGGTTGTCTTGGCTCAGGGGCTGGAAGTTGGGTGGATACCTGGGGAACAAGTTCTGCCCAGGATTTGGTGAATTTCTGCCCTCCTGGGGAAAGTGCAGAGGGAAATTACCTGGGTTGGGTGTTTGGTTGGATCTCCCCCCGTGGGCCGGAGGAGTCCACACATAACCCAGGATTGGACTGTTTCCCTTATAGCAGGGACTTACATAGTCAGGGGAGCGAGGGACCCCATTTGTGGGACTACCTCCTTGACACCCTGTCTGTGACTGGCCCGAGGGCCTTCTGGGCTTAGAATTATTCGGTGCAGGCAGGTCTTTAGGCCCCCCCATCTCCAAATCTAAAAGGGGGGCAACCTTTACCTCTGCCACCTTGGCAGCAGCAGGGGTGCTGTTGGTTTTGGGGTTTTTGGGCTGATTCTTATTTTCCACCGGTTTCTGTACCTCATAGATGCGGGTGGCATGCTCAATGACCCAGTCTAAAGATCTTTTCTTGTGAAAGTCTCTCACGAGCTGGGTCATTATTTATTTGGGTAAGGCATGGAAAAACGTATTAACAAATTCTTTACTGTCCATGCGTACCCTTTTTGTAGTCTGCACAAAAGCACGTTTTAACTCCTGCACAAATTCTCGTGGGGCCTGATCCTCCCCACATTGCAAATTGTAGGCTGCCTTGCGAGCCTCTTGGGGATTTCTGTGAACAGAAATATGTTTCAAGATGGCCGCCCTGTAGGTGGACCATCTTGAATGATTTTGGTCCCCCAGCCCCGCAAAGAAACTGGAGTATTCTGGGGAGAATGTTCATTTTACATACTGAATGCAGCTACTGCTGTCTTTCAAATGGAAAGTCTCCATCATTTGCTCATAAAGCTCCAAGTGTTCCCAAACAGAATACTTGGCGTTCTTGTGATAAGGGGTGATGACACTCCTTATTGCCTTGATCTGCTTTAAGGGGTCCTTAAGCAAGGCCCTTTTTTGCCTTATTGGTCTTTTTGGTTTCGGGTAACCCTGGTCCACTCAACCTCTGACTCAGAGGCACTGCTCCCAGAGGTGCCCGTCTGATCTTCCAGGTTTTCTCGGATTCTGTGAGCCTGGGAATGGCTGGAAGAATGTGGGGACCTAGTCTCCTGTGTCCTGGGCTGCTCAGAGGAGTCTTCAGATCCCTCCTTGCTGCCAGGATGTGATGGGTACCCCCCCAGTGACCTAACTGGGCAGAGGTTTTCAGGATGCCCTTAGTGGGCCTACTCTCCTGGGGTTCCCCACTAAATTGCACTGTGCTTTGGTGCTCTAACCCGGATGCCCAGCCATCCATTCCTGGGAGGTACTGGCCTATGAAGCCCATACTTTTGGCTGGATAGTAATCTGCCCTCCTTGTGGCCCTGTGCTCATGTGCGCCATGGGACATGGGGGTGGCAGAGTCCAAGGACTGGGACGGAAGAAGGCCTCTGGCACTAGGGCTCCTGAGGTTATGCTCAGGTGTTTCCCTTTCCCAGCGAACTTCATCCCTGTCAGCCCCTGCTCCCTGTTGCAATGCAAGAGCCTGCGCTTTCAGTTCCTCAGTTGAGGCCTTACTAGACTCTTTCAGTCTCTCCTGCTTGGTTACCTGTTGCTGCAGCCTATCATTGTGCTGACAGAGAGCCTCATTTTCTCTCTGCGCTTCCTGGTTTGTCCTGGAATACTGGGCCAGTCTTTGCTGCAGGAGGGTTACCTCCTGAGTCCCATCCCTACTGGCCTGTTCCTTTCTTGACAGAGCATCTTCCACCCTCCTGGTGTGCTTTAACAAGTTCTGATGCTCTTTTTGGAGGTCACCCAGCCCCTGTAGGGCCAGGTGATTTTCTTCAATTTTTTCTTTTAATTGGCTGACTTGCTGGCCTAAGGTGTCCCTTTACTGACTAAGAGCCTGCATATGTGCCGCCAGGTCGTCCCTCAGCCTTTGGAAGGTACCAGATTTCTGGCGTTCTTGATCAAACTCTGCCTGAGTATCGAGGTCTTTCAAAATCAATTTATTGCTTTCCTCTTTCTCTCTGTCTAGTCGGATTTGCAGGGTGGCTACCTACTCTGTGCATGCCATGTTAAAGTCTAGTTGTTGCTCCAGCTTTATCTGGCTCTGCAGTAGGGAGTCCAAACATTCTTGGTACTCATTCTGCAAGGCCAGAAATCTAGTATCCTGGTCAGCCTTTTCCTGTTGCAGGATATCCATATCCTCCTTTATTTTAATAATATACTGCCTACTATCATTTTCTGACTCCTGGCTCCTCTGCAGCCTCTGCTCAGAAGAGACCAGGTCAGATTGGGCCTTCTCTAATGCCATCAGTTGCCTATTTGCCAGATCTTGGCCTTCAGCACATTTGTCCTGTATAGCTCCCATATATAAATATAAATATGCTGCTACCCTGGCATCTTGTTGTGCTCATCCTTGGCCTTAAGGGCCATATATAGTTCACTCAGGGCCACATGTAAGGGGCCATGATCTCTCCATATATCTGACCCTGTTTCAGTGATCTGGGGTGCGATTGCCTGCAACCAGACCGCCTGGTCCTGATGAGCCCACTCACCTCTCACAAATAGCTTATGTAAGAGGTGTTCTCTGGCTATTTTGATATCTACCAAGGTTGTCATTGTGGAAGTTGATTTCCTTCCTGACTTACAGAAGTTTCTATTATATTTTGCAAAACAGACTGTTTCCTTAGAGCGTTCCTTTGAGGGGTGTTTTTACAGTGTAACACGACATGGTGATCCAACAGAATTTATATATCCTGTCAGTTAGCACACTGTATTAATCTGCACAAGTGATAGATCTAATCCAGAATCCCCGGCACAAGCCCCCAAATCTGTTACGTGGCTCCAATCAAGCAATCCCACTAAGTCAGTGCCTCGTCTGGGACGCCCAGGGGAAGCCCTTATTTATATATTTTTATGACTAGTTATACTCTGGATGATAAACCCTTATATAACACCCCTCTCTTTGAATCCCCCTGACCTCACTGAGCCAAGAAGTAGGTGTGTTTTGCAATTTAAAAGATTTATTGAGAAAGTAAACAAGATATATATATCACACTTTTATGAATACATTAATAATTGATAGCACACTTATGAATATAATGTTGATCAACAATAGATAATCTGACACTACCACACTTCTTTACAATCAATGAGGAGTTAGTATAGGAAGGATAAGGTAGCAGAAAATACTTCTATGGTTTCAAGGAAAAGCAATGAGGGAAACATGCAGCACAGAAATAAACTTGGTATGATTTCAACAAAAGATAATATGATGGGCCTCATTACACGGACGGCGGTAAGGGTTAACGGTCACCGTTAATGGCAACGGTGACCGTTAACCCTTACCGCCGTACTACGAGGTCCCTTTGCGGGTTGGAGGAATTAACGCCTGCTTCTTGCAGGCGTTAAGTACCAACCCGCTAAGGGACCTCGGAGCTAATTACGGCACCGCAAAATTGCGGTGCCGTAATTAGCTCCTTCCCCATTCCCATAGAGCCCTATGGGGCAGAAATGGGAATGGGGAAGGGCAATGGCGGAAGGGGGATTTACCGCCCCTCCAACCTTGGAATGGGGCGGTAAATCCCCTTTCCGCCAAGGCGGTGCCGGTAATTTACCGGCATGGTCCAGGGTGCTAATAGCACCCTGGATTACCGCCTTCCGTGTAATGAGGCCCGATCACTTTTTCTTTGACAATTCCCTCCCCCCTATGCAAGGTAAGGAGATGGAAGGGGAGCACACAATTCTCAGGAATACAAATGCAATACGAATTTCCAGTTCCCCCCAGCGAGCTTAGAGGAAAACAGGTATGATTTTAAAGTAGGCAAGATCCTTTTAAATGTGGTGTCAATGAAGTGAAAAATATGCTGAAAATGCTTTTAATTCCCTCTAGAGGTTCAGGGTGGGTGAGAGATACTTTAAATCAGTTCGGATCAGCCCTACCAATGATTCAGGGATGGTTATCAGGTTGAAAATGGGATTCAGTAATGGAAGCAAAAGACAGATATTTTTACACGTGGTTGAAATGAAGCAAACTGTCAATTTGCGGCAATTTTTTCCGAGTGTGTCGATCGTGATTACGGAGGAACTATAAGGGGTTTTAGGCTTTTTGGAAAGCTTAGACTCTTAGCTTTAAGATGAAAGTTAAACCATGTTCCTAGCACCTACAATTCCAAAGATATGGACAATTTTATGAAGGTAGTTTTTCAGAAATTAAATAATGATTCAAAATGGCAAAATTACACTTTTACAGGTTTAAAATCGGGGATCACATGTCTCTCCTTCCAGGCAGAGCTCTGTTTACAGTCCACACCCAAAATCAGCATACCCCATTCAATAGAAAGGGTCTATTGTGTTGGGTCCAGCACGCTGCAGGGAAGTCCCCTCCCTCTCAATCAACAGGGCCATGTGATATCCTTCCTCCTGGTGTGGGTCTCTGGGGTTTTAATAGTTCTCAGGAAAGGCAAGTCTTTTGAACTTTTAATTACATAAGACCCCCTTCTGTTCACTGCACAGTTCTGCAATACAGCTCTCCTGTCAGGATTTATAGAGCGCCGGCGCCGGTCAGTGTCCAATGTCGGTACTGCACCTATTTTTGACAGCTGTCTTGAATTAATGCATTTTAAAAAGAAAGGATTTTACTTGATAGTATATGATCGTTGCTTGACATGGCATTGATGTGGATCTGCAGTAGAGTAAAGTAAAACACTCAACCATAGTTGGATTTTTTGTTTGGTGGTTTCGGGCCCATGATTTTAGCAATTTTTGACATTAATAAAAACGGATTTTGAACAGAACCATCTTTCTTTGCACTGGTGGGTGGCAGGTCAGGGGACCATTTTGGTGTGCGCAAAATTGCACGGTTCTCCTGGATTCTGGCGCAAATGTGGGCTTTTCCGCCATCTTGGATTTCCTAAGCCCACAGCACCAAATGTTGTAGCATAATAGTACAAACGTGGGTCAGGACACCCAACAACGCAAGGAAAAAAGGACCCTTGAAGCACGATGGAAAAGCAATCCGACGGAAGCCAACAAAGCTAGTGTCGCCTTAGCTACTCTTAGTTACAAAGAAGCCATACTCACGGCAAAAAAAGAGACATACAATAAATGCATTGAACTAGCCCTATCTAACACCAAGGAGCTATTTAGAGTCCTGAAAGAGCTAGAATCTCCTGCCACTCCCCCTGACACCTGCTCTAAAGACAGCAGCTTGTGTGCTAACCCTCCAATCCAAAATCAATGATAAAAAAATTAGTTTACAGCCCAGTCTACTACAGAAACCACTCCAGACTAAGAACAACCCGAACACCAAATACTTGAAACCTTTCAGCTTCACACCCCACTCCACCATTGAAGTAGAATACATCATCAATATCCTTAAACCTACCAACTGTCAGGGGGACCCCTGCCCTGCAACCATCATCAAGGAAGACTCTCATAATCTAGCACCCTTCATCACCTCACTTATCAACTCCTCCTTCAGCACTGGGATTGACCCAGACAACCTCCAGGATGCCTGGGTCATCCCTCTCCTGATAAAACCCACCCTGGATGCCAACATACCCACCAACTACCGACCAATCACTACAGTCCCTTTCCTCTTAAGAATTCTTGACCGTGCTGCATACCTACAGATCCAAGACTACTTAGAAACCAATCATCTGCTGGGTCTGAGGCAGTCTGGTTTCCGCCCACGATACGGTACTGAAACAGCTCTACTGGACCTTAAAACCCAGATCAAAGACCTCAAAGATAAGGGCAAACTGGATGTCCTACTCCTCCTTGACCTCTCTGCAGCCTTCGATTTGGTTAATCAACAAATCATATGCCGTCACTTCTCGGACAAAGTGACAACCTGGATAGCCTCATTCTTGGATAATAGATTGATGCAAGTCTTCTCCCTTACCGCCACCGCAGAACCCTCCCCAGTCACTTGTGGAGTGCCTCAGGTATCCTATGTATCCCCGACACTCTACAATATATTCACAAAACCTCTATTTGACATTTTGGATCATCTGGGTGTTACGTATTCCAACTACGCTGATGACACCCAGATACTTATCCCCATCACAGGTGACCACAAAACTGATTCACTCGCCATCAACGCCATTTATCAAGTCATCCAGGCCTGGATGGCCCAACACGAACTGTGCTTAAGTGATGACAAGACTGAGCTCATCATCCTTGGCTCCCACCAAAGACTTAACAAACTTGACCCATCGTTTAAAGCCTTCACCATTGATGGTAACACCATCAAAGTGGCCAAGGACACAAAAACGCTTGGTGTCTACATTGACTCCACTCTTTGCCTGTCCAGACAAACCAACGCAGTATCATCATCGGCCTCATACACCTGTAAGCTCATCACAGCTCGCCGCCCCTTCCTCTCTCCAGCCAACTGTACCACACTAGCTAGGACCTTGGTCCTGTCCAAAATCGATTATTGCAATTCTCTCTATCTAGGGACCAACCAACGCAATATGAATAAACTTCAAATCATCCAAAATAACGCCATCAGAGCAACGCTCAATATTCCTAGGAACGTTCTAATTTCTGACTCCAGGCGAAGCCTTCGCTGGCTCTCAGTCTCCCAAATAGTCTCCCACAAAGCATTCGCTCTTACACACAAAAGCCTCGCCAACCAAGCCCCTAGTTACCTAGCCAGCAGATTCGCATTACACACCTCTACGAGACCACTCAGAAGTGCCCAAACTAACCGTCTCTCTGTCCCATGCTTCAACTTACAAAGATCTGGGGGACGCAGCTTCCCAGTTCTAGCAACCAAGCTGTGGAACTCGCGACCTAACCCACTAAGAGCAGAAACTTCATTCCCGACCTTCAATCGCAAATCTTCAGCCTGGTTGTCTGCCCAGGACTTGCTATGATTCCTAGCTCACAACGCCTAGGATCCCCACAACCGCACTACTGGCTCACTGCCATCACCTTCTCTCTCACATTGTATATCTCTTTGCTTAATTGGCCTCTTTATGTGTATCTGACTCAACTGCATTATCTTACCATGCCTGTACACGTTGTATAATTTGTATATTTGTAGAATGCCTGTATTTCACGTTGTATAATTTGTATATTTGTATAATCCACTCTAAATGCTTTATGTATCATGCCTGTAACTAAATAATGCACCTGGTTGCCCTTGGGCCTGGTGCGCTATACAAATAAATAAAATACAAAATTGACTTACTGAGCTAGTAAGATGTTGTGCTGACTGTAAATGAACGCTGACATGTGGGGTGTTGGTGTTCCTGCTCTGTTTACTTGGCAATATGTATGACAATGGCCTTCCAAAATGGATGTTCTTCCAAACAAATGGGCGAGCTCAGAATTCATGTATAATTTGCCTGGATTCAATGGGCTCTCCGAGTCCTCACAGGTGGACTATTTCACCTGAATGGCAAATGATGCAAGTGTACCACCGCAAACTATCTATTCAACATTTCGATGGGGATACATTGTGGAGGGTTCTGGGACATGGTCACATGCAGCAGGTGATAGTCATGGTGGCAACAGCACAGGGTTTCATTATTTGATAGTGTACATCATGGGGGGGCGAGAGCAGGTTATAAGGGTATGTGAAAGGTTGTATGTCAATGTAAAATGAGCACATGGGGCTACATGGTACATAGCTTCCACATATCCCTGCACTTACTGATTTATTGATGTCGTATCAATGAGGTGTCAGTCCTAGTGAGGAAGCAGAACAGCATGCTGATCACATTCTCGGGTCTGTGTGATGTTGCCGACATAACTTTCTGCTGAGTATGGCAAAGAAAACACAAGTTTTGCTATGGCAGCTAAGAGTTATGTGTGCTCAGCAGCAAGCTATTGTTGTACATAATTCGCATGATAGGAGTTGGGTTCCATAGTGCAAGGGGACACTTGATGTAGTTTTGAGAAGAGCAGATTTGGGGAGTGACTGGGACGATGAATGGTGGGTGTTGGCATGATGTGCATTTAGGGTGTGCAGATTGGTAAACGTACTGGAATGACGAAGAGGGGGTGTTGGATTAATTTAGATTTGAGGGACAAAAATGTGGGGAGTGACTGGGACGAGGAATGGTGGGTGTTGGGGCAATCTGCATTTACGGGGTGCAGATTTATGGAATTACTGGGACAAAAATGGGTCAGATTGTGAAGAAATGGTAATTACCTGTGAGTAATCCGAGATTCATTTTTTAACATGAACGTGCCCAATGGTTTTGGTGCAAACATCTTCACCAGTGCCTCCTTATTTTGCCCTGGGGATGTGTTGTAGGGGGGAAAGCTTATTTATTGTTTTCACTGCTGGCTTTAGCTTGTTCTTTTTTCAGTGAATCAGCTAAACACACTGTATATTTGCGCCACACAATATTTTTTTTGAGCTGATGGTGTTTTTTTGGTAAAGTATGCCTGCAGTGCCTTGCAGAAAAACATCTTGCCTGGAAATTGCATTATTGTTTCCCTGTCTGCTTTTGATGTCTGGATATTCAGAAGGCTGTCAATATCAGTAGTTATTGACTGCACTCTGAACATACTGATTGGCTGAAAGGAAGTCAGTAATGTTGTTCACCAGCTAACATGTGTTACTTCATGGACATATTGGCCCTCATTACGACCCTGGCGGATTTCGCGGTGCTAAATGCACCGCGAAGCACGGCGGAAAGCCGTCGATAGCGCCATGGGGGTTGGCGGATTTACCACCCCATGCCGACCTTGGCGGAGCGGTAAATCCCCAATCCCCATTTTACCCTTCCCCATTCCCATTCTTGCCCCATAGGGTATAATGGGAGTGGGGAAGGAGTTAATTACGCCGCCGTAAAGTACGGCGGCGTAATTAACAACGAGGTCCCTTAGCGCCATGGTTTTCTCCGCCCGGCAAAACCAGGCGGAGAAAACCTCCATGGCGCTAAGGGAACTCGTAGTACGGCGGACGGGTCCGCCGCGATTAGCGCTGGCGGAAACCCACTCCGCCAGGGTCCTAATGAGGGCCATTGTATCTTTGGATTTTGACAGCTCAGCAATGCACAGTGTAGTAAGAAAAAGACATCCCTTATTTTTCATATTTTATTCTACATTGTCCCCTCAATGTGATTGGATTGTTGGAATAAAGGACTCACATCAGCCATACATTGTTTCTGCTTTGTTCTGAGTATTTCTGGATTGTTAATCATTTACTTAAAACTCTACTGTACTACTCTACCTGTAGCGTCTGTCTGTATCCTTGGCCTGTGGTCCCTCCATCATTAGCATGGCTTTCCTGGGCTTCAGACATGACACAGGCATAGTGATCCTAATTGTAGTGAACATATGATGATTTTCAGTGATTGTTTTTATTTATTTTGTAAAGCGCATAGACGCGGGCCTTAGGCATAATACCGCTACACAAGACGCTCACACATACAAATAATTACAAGTAGGCAAGAGGGAGTCGGTTAAATCCAGGGAGGCTGGAAATGGCAGAGCCCATCAGAAATGCTCTTGCCATAGCGAACAGCACAATCCTTTTGAAAAAGCATGGTGAGTTGAGGTGCTGGAGAATGGCTATTGGACATTCCCAGGCACAATAGTTTGGCTACAGTACTTTAAGGTAATGCCATGCTGTTAATTAAATATTTGAGGTGGGTATATGTTTCCTTTCGTTTGAGAGTTGGGAGCAAACGCATTTACAGCAACACAACAAGAAGTTCTCGTAAGTTCTCCTAAGTTCTCACTACTAAAGAAAAGAGGGGAAAAACATGTTTTTAAAAAGATCATTATTTTTGTTGCGGTTTTTGCTTTAATTCTACCCTGCATACACACAATGCTATTATTTGACTGTCTACTACTTCAGATCATACCAAATAGTAGAGCTCTACTATGCAGCAGGGGCTTCAAATGCTTCAAGACTGAGTGCATCAACAAAGCAGGACAGGCAGCGACAAGCCCGATACTCATAATATACGTTACTCGTTTTTTGTTGTGGTAATCTTTACCTAATATTTGTGAGAAGATATAAGAGTAAACCACTTATCTGCCAGGCTGCTTACAGTTCTGCCCTGACCCTTCTAGTGATCTATTAAGCTGTTTCTGCAATGATACATGGCATGGCCTTTTGTCATTCACTGCAAACACTGTTATACTGAATCCTACCAGCAGTGCCTGCCTTGAGGCCATGCCTCAAGTACATTAACCCTACCCACAGTGCATACATTGGGACTCATTACACATAGTGCGGTAAACCATGGTGCTCTTAGCACCATGGTTGATGCCGGTAATTTACCGGTACCGCCTTGGAGTAAAGGGGAATTACCGCCCTATTCCAAGGTTGGGAAGGCGGTAATTCCGCCTTCCTCCATTGCCCTTCCCAATTCCAATTTTTGCCCCATAGGGCTCTATGGGAATGGGGAAGGCGCTAATTACGGTACCGCAAATTGCGGTACCGTAATTAGCACCCTGGTCCCTTTGCGGGTTGGTTTTTAACGCCTGCTAAAAAGCAGGCGTCAAAGTACCAACCTGCAAAGGGACCTCGTAGTAAGGCGGTAAGGGTTTACCGGTACCGGTGCCCTTACCGGTACCGGTAAACCCTTACTGCACTATGTGTAATGAGGCCCATTGTCTGTTAAAAGGGCACAGTCTTTTTTGCAGCCTAGCCGCAGAGAATTTACTGACATCGGCACCATGACTCTTCCCAGATGAGCATCCATGCCAGGCGAGTTCTATCTCTGGGCATGGTTTCTGTGGTGCCCCGGTATAGTGTCCCTAGGATATGGCCTACATCCTTGACCTAATCACTATGCTCCTTGCACACCCTTCTGCACACAACATCAAGTGCTGCAAAGATCCCGAAAGTGTCCCTCGAAAGCCGCGCCACTATCGGTTGACAATGTGTGGCCCAGTGGCCTGTATACCTACTGATGGTTCTGTTGACTGTGGGTGAACACTAAGTCAAACTGAGCGAAAGGGGAAATTAGAAAGTATCTATTGCTCACCAGTGTACCTGCAGGGTTTGTGGCAAGTGGGGCTTTCCTTTCCCTTTAAAGAGCAACCTCCACACTGCATAAGCATGCCGTTGCATCTCACTATGGTCATGGCGTATGCCCGAGAGCTTCTATATACACCTTTAAAAACCGTTGTAGAGCTACGGTGGCTGACACAGACATAATTATGAGTTCATCATTCACAAATAAAATTCCTGGATTCAGATTTAATTCTTCATCCACAGAACATCTGCTCACACGGTTGACAAACTAGCACAAAATCACTTCCTTCAGATGTGAAGCTTGTCTGTTAGATGGATTAACACCAAACCCCAAAAAACTATTAGACAATTCTACAAACTCAAAGACATACTTCAAGTGACATTTCTGTGGGACAACAGCTGAATAAAACAATACATGACCCCCTACTCCCTCTTCCCATTCCCAGTCCAGACAAAGGAGGTGAGATACCTCTCAGACAGGTTCCTACCAAAACTAAAGGGGGCTGGCGCATTTTCCCCATCTGCCTAAGTCAGGCCCCCCCCTCTTTTTGGCAGGACAAGAGGAGGCTGGACCCCCACCAAATCCCGTTTTTTTCTGTATTTTTTTTCCTGTCTCTGTCTGGCTCATGATGGAGATCTCTGCAGTGAACTGCTGGTGCCTGCACAGTGACCTGCTCCCCCTGTCCTGCCCTCCTGGGTCCATCTTGTATTTCCTGATGGATGGTTTCTATCTGAGGATCATGGTTTCCACCCTTAGGGCTCAGCTGGCGACCATTAACGCGTTCTGGGATCCGTGAGGGGGTATTGGTGACACTTACCTCTTTGCCTCTCGCCTCTCGCCTCCTTCGGACCTCCTTCAGGTCCCGGCCCCTCATCAGGCCTTCCTGCCCTTCCTGGAATCTTCACATGGTGCTATCCCGTCTCTCCCTTCCTCCTTTTGAGCCCCTGCAGGATTCCTCCATGAAATCCCTTACGTTGTAGACAGCCTTTCTTCTTGCTATCACCTCAACTCATTGGCTGGGGACCCTTTCCACTGCTATCTGCCTGAGGGGTTGGTTCTCCATCTCCCGATGTCCTGCCCAAAGTCATTGCTTCCTTCAAGCTCAATGAAGATCTGGTTCTTCCTTCCCTAATGTCTGAGGACTATAGTCCCCTGGATTCCTCCCTCAGCCCCCTTAATATGGGCGAGTGGTGCAGATTGTTTTGGATCATACCATTTCTGTCTGCTCCTTTGATTCCCTCTTGGTGACCTTTGGGCTTGGGCAGACGGGCACTAAGCCTTCTGTTGCTTCTATTAGTCAGTGGTTCAAGCTGCAGTTCATTTCCGGGATCTGCTCTGCTATGTGTCGTCCAGGGTAAGAGTGTGGGCTTTTCCAGGACTGCTGCACGGGGGGGGGGCGGTGTCTCATGGACATCGGCTGGGCGCGAGATGAGCCTCCCTGTCCATTTTCACACGCCACTACCACCTTGCTGTCCCTGGGAGGTTTCTGTGTTTGGTTCTGCGGTCTTGGTTTTTTTTACTGTGTTTGTTATTAGACTTCACTGGTGTGCAATGATGTGATGTCCAGTGGTATTTTTTTGGTTTGGCTAATCCAGTCTTGGCTTGCTATCTCCTCTTTTTTTTCTGGACTGTTAAGAGGAAGAGAGATGAGGGGGTAATGGCCTGATTACTTACCAGTAATCTTCATTACCCTGCATCCTACTCTTGCTCGTACCAGTCCTGGTTCCCTCAGTGAGGTGGGACTGGTCGAGAACTTGTGATATTATCAGGATGTGGTGGGGGTTCGGCCTCCTCTTGTCCTAATGGAAGGAGCCTCTTTCAGGTAGGCGGCCCACACCTTTTTTTGGTCATGAACTAGTTTGAGAGGTTCATCACCTCCTTTGTCTAGACTGGTAAGAGGAAGAGTAGGACTCAGGGTAATGAGGATTACCGATAAGAAATCAGGTCATTCCCTCCGTCTCAGGCTAGGGGATCCACCAGCCTTTGAAGAAAGCACACATTCGGGTGATTTATCAATACAGTTCGCCCAAAGAAAGTTCATTTTCTACATGAGTGCTAGTGCTAAAATGATTCAAAAGTTATCATGTATGCCTTTTCCAATTGGGTACAATCAACTTCAGACCTTCATATTTTAAATTGGCGCCTGCTCTTAGTTTTTAAGTACGTTTCATCTATAGCGTACTGCTTCCCTATAACTAATTACAAAAGATTGTTTGCTCATAAAACCTTTTGAAATCATTATGTAAGGTTGCACGGATCTTGTTTTTTTTTTTTTGTTCAGCTAAATGTAATTCTCGCAACCTCGCTTATGACAGGAAGAGCATAAAAGAGACTAAGCGTAGATTCTAGGAATAATTAAGCAGTGCGGATCTTAGGACAGTTGCCTTTTCAATGAAACACTGATTGCATTGTTCATAACGAAACTGCTTCTGCATGACAGAACTAATTAGTGACCATCTGAACTTAGTTAGCCAAACGAAAAAATGCAATTAAAACAGCCGTCATCACTGGATCTGCTATTTAACAGCTGGTTATATTGATAAGCTATACAGCAAGTTAACGCTACTTTAGAGCACAATGGGGCTTAATCTGCCTGCTAAGTAGTAATTAGAAAGCAATAAGAGAATATAAGATTACTGTTGAGGAACTTCCATTATGATGCAAATAGCTTTAGAAACTGGAATTCTATTTGCCATTTTACTCAACACACATCTTGAAGATGATTCATGTTCTGAATTCACAGGATTTGGGGCCCGCGTGTTACTCAGTCGTTTCTGGTAGTCTGATGCAGTATTTTTCATGGACAAAGTGTCTCTTGTAGAGAATGATAAAATCCATGAGTCTGATCCTGTCTGGTTTCAGGGGTTATTAGTTTGACAAAGGCAGGTGAAGCAATATATGGCCATTAACTGAATTGTCCTTAAAAATCTCTCATGTCTTAGTTCTAAAAGCAAATGCAAGCATACATGCATTCTGTAAGAAATAGCATTGCCATGTTGATTGATTGATTAGTTGAGACAACCTATAATTCGGAATTATTATGAGTGTTATTCCTTTGAAAATGGAAGCCTCGTAGTACAACATACAGAGTGCACTTGTAACCTCTTCCAGCAAACATACGAGTTCTACATATGTATGCAGTTATGTAACCATGGGTGAATACACGGCTAATTACGTAGGATTCTATGATTAATTACTAATCGTTAATCTACCCGGCCAGCTAGCTAATATTATTTGTGATAGTTCTAGAACAAAAATGCGTGCTTACACAGAACAGTGAGAAACAATGAGTCAAATGCATATTAGTATGAAAGAAACCTACCAGCAAAATTATGTACTGTTAGGGGTTAAGATCTCTACCAAAGGGAGAACACATAGATTTGTAGATGAGTAACTAACAATCCATGGCATATAATCTATTTGGGTGGATAAGTAAAACTGAGATGAAATACATTTGATTGTTTCCAGTTGCTCACTTAATGACATGCTGTGTGTGCCCCATGTCAGCCACTGCACTGTGACAATGTGTCATCGCCTCAGGCGGTGGCAAAGGGGCAGAGTAACTGAAGAATGCACCACATGATGAATGCAGTCTTCACCATCATTTGCACACTTGTTCTTGACGTAATACCAAGCCGTTCCTGATATGCTCCTACCCTACATCTCCGACACCTGCATTTGCAAAGTGGTCATGTCAGGCAAAGGCATCCCTTGACAAGTTTAACATGAAGCAGGATATGTATCCAGAAGCAAAACTGTGCCCGCTCATCACAGATATGGGGCTACTTTAATACTACAACTGAGAGTGTGAAAGGGGTGGAATATGATGTAATATGCAGCATATGCAAGTTGCCACTGAAAGGGAATAGCAGGGAATCCTCATCTAGGCAAACGCCCAGTCATGAGAGCTATGTGCTGCCAAGGTCTAGAGGGGATTATGCTTGCAATCACGACCTATATTGCCAAAATACCATCAGTCAGAGCGAGCTGAAACCCGATGCAGTGGAGGAGGATGGGGAGCTACAAATGTCCCAGCACCATTCTACCCATTTACAGTTTCATTAAGTGGTAAGGGAAGAGAAACGTAGCTGGGACTTTCCCGAGATTGGGAAACAAAAGCATACTGAGAAAACATTCCTGAAATGGCTTGGCTCACCAATTGTTTAAGAAGTTTACAGTGAGTATCAGAGGACTTTTTCCGAGCCTATTGTTTTGTTGAAACATAAGTTGCACCACTTATTGGACAATTGTAATGGAACGAGACATCTTTGAAAAAGGAGTCATGAGGTTAATCCGAGTCAAAGGCCTAAGCATAGAGTCCATTTTAATGACACATTCCTGGACCTCTATAGTATATCGGAGTGAACAGGCAATTTGTGATTATTTTATTATATTCTGTTTTATTATTTGTTGAAGCCACAACTTCAATGAATAATATTCCACCTATTCCTAAATAACTTCAGATTTCATCCACAGCATGCAAAACAGCTGTTGGCAGATATATCCACTTCCATACATCTTCTAGCACAGAAAGTTAATTTGAAATGCTGGAGACTTCTTCAACATGCATCTGGTGGCTATAGATCCCAATACCACTATTAATTGATCTGAATAAAGAAAAAGCTAACAATGTGAGACTTTGGAAAGGATGTAAGGTGATGTTAAACAACACCAGATAGTATACCAAGAGCCCGAGTCATAGAAAGTTTTGCTTGGCGCAAAAGCACCTTGCGCCAAGGCCGGTTCCGGAAGCACCTCAAAACATTCCTGCGTGCTTCTGCTTTCTCTCCTCCTCTCCCCTGCTGAACTCCTGGCTGAAACTGAAACTGCACTGGTTACCTAGCTACCCTCTAATTTTGGGCCTAGGTCACCCCCCCACCAGTTGCACACCTGCACTGCTTCCCTGGCAAACCCCACACTTGGGTACAGTTTTTCTGTATCCCTACAGTCCCGTACCAGAACTTGACACCTGATGTTGTCATGACCTCCACCAACCCAGTAACTCTCTAACACATAATTACCCCAATACTCTTCCATTGGGCTCACAGGACTTCATATCACAACCCACACAAATGTGGGGAACTTGGAAGCAACCCAGCTGGACCAGGGCATGGAGCGCCTGGCACCAGCTGCATTATCCAACCTTGGGCTAAATCACCCAACATGTGGGAAAGCGGCCCTGCAGGAAAACCATAGACAGTGCTCTAGTCTGTGGCTGACTATTTAAGCCACACCCAGGCACCATCCCACGCTTTGCGTTATACTGCTCTAAGGCAGCGCACGCTCATCGTGCCTCCGGAGATCTGTCACAGCCAGCAGAAAGACTCCTGGCCACACGCAGCTACCTGCGTCCTGCATCTGCCCTCAAGGTTACCTCCAAGACTCCACTTACCTGGATCCCGCGACATCCGCAGCAGCTCCTTGTCACCCAGCAGAACAGCGGCTTCAGATTACAGATCCGCGACGTTCTCTGCTCTGCCCCCTGGCACCCGCGGCTCTCCAGCTGGAAGCCTCCAGGTCAGCACATGGCCCCTTCTCCAGGCCAACATCTCGGACCCTGCAAAGCAAGCACAAAAACACATAGTGAGGACACCTGCAGACAATTAGCATTACAGAAACAGTGCAATAAACACGCGTGAAAAGGAATTTTGCCATTACTGGGGAGGGGCAAGCAGTGCAGCAGGCACTAGAAAAAGGGAGAAAGAAATATAGCACGCACAAGAGCAGCCAACAGTAGTCTGCAAGAAGCAGTGAGTAGTAACAAAAAGAGGATGGGTAGGCATATTCGACAAAAGACCGAAGAAGGTCAGAAAAAGACAGCAAGCAAGAAAGAAAGACAAGCGTATTTGACAAAATACCGAAGATGGTCAGAAAAGGACAGCAAGCAAGCAGAGAAAGCAAGCTCATCTAGAGTAAACACATGCTCAAAAGCACAGCAAGCAGCTACCGAACGCACACAGCAGACCTGGACGTGGGTTTCAAAAGTGAAGTAACTGATGGTGCTGGACTTTGCGCCCCTGCTGAGAAGATAGAGCAGGACGGAGAGCCTTCTACTTACTTACATGAGGTGAGCACACACACAGACATAGTGGGTCTCGCAAAAGGGCTGGGTGGGTACGGTTTTCCCTAAGCTCCCTGAACTCACAATTGCCTCATACTCTTGATTCCACTCTAGACGCAGTCATTCCCAAGGGTAGTAGCAGTCAAGAGGATAATCCAGGATGGAGGTTCCAGATACTCCCGCAGAGCTAAGGTGAGCGTGACAGATGTCTGCACTTACCCCTGCACTTGCCACCAGCTAGCCGCACATCTATTTACTATTTATTTATCCTATTTATTTTTTATTGTCGATCCCATGTATTTCACTGTCACCTCCCTCCTCTCCCTGCACTTTTCCCCTTCCCCTGTACTTGCGCGATCTCAATGACCGTTGTCTCTTTCTTCCCTCTGTTCCCCCTCCCTTGCCACGTCACGCCATGAAACACTTGTGTATAGGTGTGTTATAAATGCCATATCATATCAATGAATTGCTTAATGTGCTACATACCTCATGATATTTATTCCAATGCTCCTTGACACATTTTTGTCAACATTATAATAAGAATCCCTTGTACAGACTTTTCATGAAAAGTAAATGCACATGTGATGTCATCAGTGATGTCATCAATGACATTTGTGATGTCATCTTTGATGTCCTGGATCTTAGTCTTAGCAGTGCATGGTGGTGGTGTTAGTTGTGGTTGCTTAGCTTACCATAACTGTCGAATTTCAGGTTTTTTATGGTGTTACGTGTAACCAAAATGTTCCTTTAGCAAAGTTTTTCACTGAATTTCATAGGTTTTTAGTAGCGTAATTTAACCATAATGTCCCTTTAAAAAAGATTTTTTTCACTGAATTTCATAGAATTTTAGTAGCGCAACTTAACCATAACGTCACTTTAACAACGTTTTTTTACTGATTTTCATAGGTTTTTAATAGCGCAACTTAACCATAACGTTCCTGTAACAATGTTTCACTGAATCTTCATATATAGATAATGTAAATGTGATAAACATTTACTAGGATGACTTTAGTTTATATACATATAACATAGAACATACTGAACCCTCTACCTGCGCTAGTGCGTCTGATATCCGCGAACCATGCGCCTGTTCGTGGATGGACTCGAACAACATCAACACTATCCAAAAACTCAGGGGGTATCTTACATTGTTATATCATCCAAAAAAACACACTAAACATGTTCAAAAAGAAGCATATAAATAAGTCACTAACAGTCATATTACATAGCATATGCAACATAGTGGAATATACCAAAGCACAATAAATATGCCTCCAACAGAATTACCTCACAGAAACCATTTATTTGATACATTTATACAATTTCTGTATTAGGTACACTAACACTAATATATATATATATTTTTTTTTTACACAGAAATGTCCTGTACTTTGGAATCATGGAAGAAAATGTTCCTCGGTATGAAATGAGTGAAGATAGTGATACTAATGGTAGACACTACACTTCTCTATATACGCCAATTAATAACCATTACTTTATGTGTACTTCACAATTTTTTTTAACAGACCGTACAGACATTAAACATAATATACCAAGAGAGACGTTAGAAAATCCTCTGCAGCGAATGGAGCTAAAAATGGATCTGTTAATGGAAAATGTAATTCTTTTAAAAAAACTTTGTGGAGGACCATAAAAAAGAAATCATTAAATATCACTGTTTCACATGTATCTGATCCCCCAGCCAACTATCCCAAACCCTCCCAAGCAAGAAAAACGTTACGATGAGACTTCCATCCCTTCCTCCCCTCCCATCCATCATGTCCAAGCCCCTAATTCCCCTGTATTTGTTTCAGTTTCTGCTTCCCACGCTCTTTCGTAATTTTATACTGTTGTACAATAATACAATATTAAGTGTGTTGTTAGTATATTCCTATGTGTTTTATTTTTTTTTAAAAGGCAGTTAGGGTGTCCGCGGACAGCGTGGCTGTCCAGTATGTCCTCAATTAACCAATTAACCAAAACGGGGGTGTCCTAAGGACACTATGCCTGTTCGTATTGTTGGCAATCAAAATGAAGGTGTCCTTAGGACACACAAGATGTCTGCCTGTCCGTAATTAACCAAAAATTGGGGTGTCCTAAGGACATAGCACCTGTTCGAATTGGCCATAGTCAAAATGGGGATGTCTGCAGAATACTAAAGATGTCTACATGTTCACAGCTATGCAAAATAAAGTGTCCTAAGAACATTCCCCCTGTTCACATTGTCCGTAACCAGAATGAATATGTCCATAGAACACACAGCTCGTCTGCCTGTCCACAAAGTTGTGACACACATTTGTTTTGTTTGGGAACCTGAACACTGTCCATAATACACCCGCGTGCATGGGTACCACACCGTTGCCCCTAAGAACATTGCCTGTCCGCACTGTCCACCGCACGTGTGTCGCACTTTTATTTAGTTCGGGGACTGGAACACTGTCCATAGAACAACCTCAAGCATTCGTAGACCCGACCCCACGCATTTGGTGCCCTATGGACAGCCGTCCAATTGTGACCGCACCCATGCTAAGCATAACAAACACTGTCCGGGTCCCCGGACACCTAAAAAGTGTTTTTTCAGCAATCCAAGATATTTTCCTGGGAAAGTCCACCCTTAAAAATGTCCCTCACTATGTACCTAGCGCTCTACATACTTTTTAGAACCTTTTAAGCCCTTTCTTTGTGTTCGAAATGTTTAAGAACAGAACAGGTGAAGCACGCCCCAGCACCCCTATAAAAGGCCACACCCCAGAGCTGCACCTTATTCTGTTTTTGGGCTTCCAGGACAGAGACTGCGCCTTGTTCCATTGGATTGCTCTTGCTCTGTGAAACAGCTGTCCTGATGGCATCCATGGCTGCCTCTGGTGATACTGCTGTCTCAGCACCACCCCCATCCCCTCCACCACCAACTCCTCCCCAAAGGCCTGCAGAGGGGAAAGGCATCACGATACAGAGGAGCGTTATGATGAGGATGAGGTAGTGGAAGTCCCTACTACTAGTTCTCACTGTGAATCTTGGGTGGGGATGTTATTTACCACCGTTGATGGAGTAGTAAAGCACGTGCACACAAGGTGACCTGCAAACAGTGCAAGATGATGCTGAGTCAGGGGAAACAGGGTTTGTACATCTATGGTACTACCTCAATGAAGCAACACCTAAAATCGTTCCACGGTGGGGCTATTCATAGGGTTGTACCTTGCGAAAAACGTAGTAGGTTGAGTTCCCCTGCAACATCCTTCCCTTCTGCCCCTGCCACCACAAGAGACACTTGATCATTACCTTTCGAGGCTCACAGTATTGTGCATGTACTGTGATGCAGTACTCTGCAGGGAGGAGAACCTTAAAAGTGCTTTTGAGACTGGTCAAGGAGCATGAGAAGAACTGCTGCCTACCTGAATAAGGCCCACCTCTCTCCACCTGCCCTCTCTTATCCCAGTGGTTGGTGTCCCTTTCTTACCCTCCTTTCCCTTCCTTTCCTTGTGCGTAGTGTTTAAAAAAACAAAAAAAATTAAAACAACAAAAACCAAAAAAAGGCTCTTTTCAGAGCCACCTTTCACAGTTCAAAAATAGAAGTGTCAATGAAATGCGCAGAGCCCTGTGCATTCTTAGAAGTCCGTGGAGCACCGCGGTCTCCGCGGACGTACCAAACCATTTGTGTGTGTGTTACCGCTTACTTTTCATAAAAATAGCACAAAAACTTTAGACATAACGTACAAAATAGAAGACAATGAAGATTCCAAATGGTTCTGATTAGCTCTCTACCTTATAGCAGAAAACAAATACAACATTAATGACCCCTTAATACTTTGAAATTACTGCACTGCAAAACTTGACAACAACCAAACACCTTCACGTGCTATTACAAACCCCTACAACAACTCAACTTACATGAGAGCATCATAATTCAAACAGTGCACCCATTTCAAGCAATAATACGCCTCCAACCAAACACAGCAAAACTATCTCCCTCTGAATTAGTGAAAGGCATTTGTGGCAAAGTAGTTTATTTGCCATTAGATCTTAAAGAAAATGTACACACTCTGGGAGTGCAACGTCCAATGGTTCAATCTTTAATTATCTTAGTAAATGGATACTGCAGAGAAATTAATATTGAAGAAAACCTGAGGGAAACCACTGAAATAATTCAAGAGTCATCAGAAACTGGTCAATTCCAACTTCTAGATGCTGCTACATAATCCAATATTTTAGACCATTATACAATTCACCCATAACACTCTAAAGACACCATAGTTGATACACTGGAAACATACCAAATGCGACAAGCCAAAGGATCTAAAATCAGCATATGGGAAAAAAGTATAGAAGCATATGCCTTTCCTCTACTCTTTCCTACTGGAAAAGGAGGAAGGTACGATGATAGACCGACACAAATAACAGCATCAGAATACCGCTCTTTACGAATGTATTATGAAGTCCCCAGATTCAGTCAAAATGTGGAATACGTATTCCGCTATCTCTTTGAAAGTGAACTAGCAACTCTATGCTACAGAGTGCACAGACATTGGATTCAGATACCCATTTTCAAAATATGTCAGCTACAGAATTACTACAAAAATTGTAAGAAAAAGATGAGATTTTACAGTCAAGCATTACAAATCTTTAAGCAAACATGCATTGTACAAGAGAATACTGGTTCTGATGTCACAGAGATGTATGCTGTATAATAAGAAACCTTGGCCCACCTACTTGGTTTGTGACATTAAGTTCTGCAGAATATGCAAGGGATGATTTGCATGATTTCCTACGCATAGCAAACAAAACCAAAACAAACTTAGATATAAAAACACCAGTAGAACTCTGCTCTCTAGATCCTGTGAATGTATCTAGAGATTTCCATCAGCACTTCATTGCTATGATACACTTCATTTGTAATAAAACTGTTCCTCCCCTCGGAGAAGTGCAACACTTCTTTTGGAGAAAAAAATAGCAAGGCAGAGGAGCACCACACATCCACATGCTTTTGTGGATTAAATATGCTCCTAAATTTGGTCAGGATGGCGATGCCACTGTTTTGCAGTTCATCCACAAATATGTCACTTGTGAAATCCCTTCACAAACAACACATAGTGACCTTCATGCACACATTTAACAATTTCAAAGACACATATGTGGGAAATATTGTCGTCGTAAATATAAAAAACAAAGGGAAATACTACACCAAATGCCACTTTGGTTTCGCTAGACCAGTTTCAACAACAGGTCAAGTAAGGTCATGTCTTCAGTGTGACATAGTGTCAAAGGTAAATCACCTAAGAACACATATTACATAAAAAGTACAGAATAATCAAAATACATCAATGATTACAATGCAATCATTGTCCTCCTTTGGAATACAAACATAGATGTGCAGTACATTGCAGACAATTCCACTGCAGTTGCACATTATGTTTCAGTCTACTTAACCAAATCAGAGAAAACAGAGCTTCAGGATCTCTGGGTTGACATATCATCTGACAAAATACTAACACAGATATTGTACAGCTTAGGCATAAAAATGCTCTCTCATAGAGAATGTGGCTGCTATGAAGCTGCAGACTGTTTAACCGGTACTGCCTTGTATGGAAAATCTGACAGTATAGTATGGTTAAATCTGGGTCCTGCTAAATCTAGAAAAAGAGTTCTCAAATCATATGAGGACATAGAAACAATAGCCAAAAATGATCCCAACAGCCAAAACATTTTGAAACACAATTTACTGGACACATACTACCCAAACAGGAGAACCACTTTGGAAATCGTGTGTCTATACCATGTAGCCCAAAACTTCAAATACAAAAATAATGTTAAACCAGATGAAAAGAAAGGTAGATACAGAATAGCAAATTGTGAAGGCAGCTTATTGAAACTTATCAAACACAGCTTAATTAATCATATCAGATTGTCATTAAAAACTCCTCAACATAAATACCTGTATTACATGTCCCTGCTACAACTTTTTAAAGCATGAAGAAAAGAAGAAGTCTTACTAGATACGTATGACTCCTATGTAGACGCTTTCAAAGCAAATGGAAGCACTATAACAGACATAAACTTTACACAGTACCAAACAATCTTGCACAATGAACAGCAACACGAAGAAGAACTCCAGACCCAACTAGATGTGGACACTCCTGACAGTAATCAACCTTCTGTAACAGGAAGCCAAAAATCACTTGGCCAGCCACTTATAGCAAGTGAGGCAGAATTAGCCATGGCAGAAGTAGAAAACACCATGTGTCAGTATAAGCAATCTACAGAAGACTTTGCTGTACTGAAATCACAACTAAACACTGAGCAGCCCACCATTTTCCAAGAAGTGACTAAACAAATTGCACATGGTGTACAACACAAACATAAAGCATGTACCTGCCAAAATTACAAACCTATACTACTATACGTCAGAGGTGAAGCTGGGTCAGGAAAAAGCATTCTTAATTAAAATCCTCAGCAAGTTCCTACAACTTTTGACAAACAACAAACTGTCAGCTGTTGGAACTGCCCCCACAGGTTTAGCTTTCTACAACTTAGGCGGTGTGACTTTACACCGATGACTACTCCTTCCAGAAGAACATCAAAACAAATCAGACTATTACAATTTTTCCACAGAAGCTTCAATGGAACTGCACCGAGTTTTCAAACAAATGAAAATGCTGCTAATACATGAGGTGAGCATGGTCTCCAACCTAATGTTGGCTTTAATTCATCTCAGACTACAAAAGGTCCTCAAAACAGACTACAAAGAACTCTTTGGAGGAAAACACATTATTGTTTTCAGAGATCTTCGTCAATTAACCTTAGTGAAAGCTGAACCTATTCTTTAAACCTTGGGGCACAAACTGTGCTGTAAAACTCTAGGCAGCATAGGAAATGTCAACCTCTGGCAACATTTCCAATACAGAGAATTAACTGAAAATATACAGCAGTCTGCAGACGTGACATACGCCAGCATTTTAAAAAGTATTAGAGTTGGTGTACTATCTCAAGAAGCACAAACTATATTAAAAACCAGGCACATCCATGTACTCCATGTGCTACTGATGTCATGGAACAATTAGCACATAAAAATGTGAATTGTATGTCCTTGATGCCAACTCTTGCAAGCTGTTCCAAATTTAATGAAACAATGTTAAAAAAAGAAATGCAA
This sequence comes from Ambystoma mexicanum, assembly GCF_040938575.1. Classification (NCBI taxonomy): domain Eukaryota; kingdom Metazoa; phylum Chordata; class Amphibia; order Caudata; family Ambystomatidae; genus Ambystoma; species Ambystoma mexicanum. The sequence goes on from NC_090937.1 coordinate 1,211,025,887, forward strand.
CCAATAGTTCAAATTGCCTCCACAGACAAAGTGAACTTACATGGTATGACACTACCCATGTATCAACAAGCCGCAAAAAGGCTAAACACCTTGAAAAACTCTATCTCTAACACAGCTGGCTTGGAGAAAATATTAAAATTATCTTTAAACTGTATAGTAATGCTTAAAAGTAACCTTGACGTGGACCAAGGACTAGTTAATGGAGCACTTGACACAGGTGTTGGCTTTCAAAAATACCCACGTGACAACAATATTTAATTTGTCAATATTCTCTTTGACAAACTATCCGAAGTTAAAAGGAGAGGACGCTCAACTGCAGAGAACAATTTTCTCTAACTCTAGCATATGCAGTCACTATTCACAAATCACAAGGTCTTACCATAGATAAAGCTTTGAAAGATATTGGTAGCACAGTCTTTAAAGAAGGCATGAGCTATGTAGCACTATCACATTTACGTACACTTGACAGACTATTTCTAATCAACTTTGATGCAAGTAGAGTAAATACGGATATTTCTTGCATTCTAGAATACAACAGACTGCGTTCACTCTACACCCACATCTAAAAACCTATCCCATTCCACAAACAGCAAAACATTGTAAAAGAAAACTACTTCAGACTCAATCTATGCAGGATCTCACAGCAATTCCTCCAAAGAAAGTAAAAGAAGGTAACATTTCATCAAGGACCACAACCAAAGACGAATCTACTGCTCAAAGTAACTCAAGCACGACTTCAAAGAAGCAACACACACTCCCAACAAATGACTTGTACACAGAACTGTGAAGTCCATTCAAATTTTCAAATACAACTGGTGTAAATTGCAACGCAAATGTAGCAATAAATATTCTATTCCAATTGCCACCGATTATTGACAACATTTTCTTACACGGTACAGACCAATTGTGTTTTTACAAATGTTAGTCCTTCATAGAAATGCAACCAACAGTCCTGACAACACTTACAGTGTTCATGGAATAAGGCAGGAATTGGGCTACTGTGCTGGAATGGTCAAATTCACTATAAACGCACAAGAAGATCCACAATAATTTCTAATGTACTTACTACAAGTACTAGAAAAGAAAAGCATACCTATAAATTAAATCTTCCAGATGTCATACATGTGGAAACATACAGGCACTCTTTGCAGGCATGTAGAACAAGAAGAAGTTCCTAATGAACGCGTTGTGTATGTATCCATATCTAACTGTGAATCCATTCCATTTCAGCAACTTGTACAAAATGCAAACCATGGCAGATTATGTGCTTTCGATAATCGTTCCACCTTACAAATACAGACACATAGTGAATACGTAATAGTAATGCATTTACATTATAATGCAGATGGTACCGAAAACAAATGCAAACTGACTGGATTCACACATGGTCAAGTATCACTTGTTAAGAAAACCTTCACAACAATAGGTATAATTTACCACGCAGGAGCCACAGCCAATGCAGGTCACTACACTGCATATATAAAAAAGAATTGTGGATGGTTCGAATGTAATGAGAGTACCATTACTCTAAAGCAGAGATTACCAGCAAATCTTGTAAACGCTTACTTATTATACTTAAAACCAAAATGTAATAACTATTCTGTGTGTGAACATAAACAAAACTTGAACTTCAAAACTATACCAGTTAGAATAGGCCAACAGGAATGTAACTGCCCAAGAATCTGCAACAAAGCAACAGATAAATGAATACCACTAAAATTAAACACGAAATAAACAGTTATAATATGCCAACAGGTATCTAACTAGCCTAAAAATCTGCAACAAGCCAACAGATAGATGAATACCACTAAAATGGAAAAAAGAAATAAACAAATAGAATACACCAACTGCTATCTAATTACAGCAATACTACCACCACTTTCACACGACCCAATGATTTAATCAACAAACACAGGACCTGAGCAAATTGCACAGTACACTGGTTTGAACTATAGTACTTCTGAAGTACTAACTATAAGGCTCGAGAAAATACAGAAATGTCTACTATGCAATGCAATACTCATTATAAACTACCTACGTTATTTTTTCTTTTATCACAGGGATTGAAAATGTGTGCTCCAACTACCATATGTCATGAAAAAACTGCATAAAACCACAAAAAGTCAAACAGTAAGTATATAATATTTGGACTCACAAACACCACAGCATAACACAACCATTCACGCAAACACCTGACCATAAACCACAATCCAAAATGTTTGCTTCCATGGGTATCTTATGCTGCAGCGCTTGATGCCAAACATTACAATCTTGACTGCATGGCCTGACCACAACTCTTCATACAGCCTCAACAAAGAAAACACTAAGTATATAATAATTAAACTCAGAAGCACCACAACATAACACAGCCATGCAAATGAACACCTCACCAATAAATATAACCCAAAATGCCTAGTCTTCAATACCAAAAATCTGAACACAATCCAACAAACACACAAACACACATCATCTCACTATCCTATAAACACTATTACAGTACTACCATCAGTACTCACATTTTTGAAAACATATCCCCTAAGCAGCCCACATACCACAATCAAAATGTTTGGTAGCATTGTAGAGTTATGCTGCAGTGATTGGGTGCATGGCCTATGGCCTACGGCCGTAGGCCATGCGCCCAAGACTCTAGGCCCTGGCCACCGCCGTAGGCCATGCACCCAAGACTCTAGGCCCTGGCCACAACCACCGCAGCAACAGACCCGTAGAAACAAACACCTACCAAATGACCACAGCCCAAAAACATAACACATCTGCCTCAAAACTATCCACTAAAATTAAGATTCTAAAAAATAATTACAATCAACCTGCAAATCATACTAAAGTAAAATAGCCAGTGGTGCGCCCAGCATTAGTATGTCCATGGACAAATACGGTGACCGCGCACATCATGAACAAATCACAGCCTTCTCACACCTAAACAAATACAGCATTTGACCGATCTCTTACTCCCCTTCCCTCCCCAAGCACTCATACACACCAACACACTCCGCAAAATTGGATTTATGCTCACTACAAGCACATATCCGCGCCTCTAATATGGCGGGCGCATGGAAACAATTTGACGCACCTCACGCCTCATTCCAGCCAATCAGACAAAACGTTGCGTGTCTGTGGACATGACGCAGGCCGCTTATCCAATCAGTGTCTTGTCCGCGGAGCGTACAGGGAAGTGTGTCCGCAGAGCGGACATAGATATCACTAATTTTTTTGCCTTATGTTTTGTTCATTTTTTAAAAAAAAAACTACTGGACGGATTTACACCAAATTAACAAAAGTGCGCTTTCGGAACCAAGCTGCCGCTCCTGCCGCAAATTTGGTGAAAATCCATCCAGCGGTTTTGGCTCTAGGCGCAACATAATTTGTTTCCCATTATGTCTATGTCTATGGGAAAACAAACAATTTTGGGATCCCCTCTATAACTTTGCTCCCCATTGACTAAACCTTACCAAATTTTGCCCAATAAAAAATCGGAGTGGGACATAGACTTATTTTGCAAAGTTTGGTCAGGATTAATCCAGGGGGAGTGAAGTTATAAGCTGCCCAAAAAGTGCTCTTCCAATGAGATGAGCAACTTAACCATAACTACTATTTTGTTCACTTCAAGGTGCCCTATTCCCATTGGGGAACTTGTGAAGGCAGATAAATTAATCCTGCTACCTGCCATAATCAAAACTATTTCATAGAGGCAGGTAGGCACAGTGCGAAGGTGGTTACCCCTAGATGAGCAATGCTCTTTTACTTTGAGAATTAAATGCCACTAAAGCCACACTTGTTTAAATAAGGTCTAACAGCCCTAACGGACCTGCTTCCTTGTCCTTCAATTGGCCTTGCTCCATGTGCGCCCACCTGCCCCTGTTACTGAAGGCAACAAGCTAGATTGTGTTTTGTTTTTTTTTGTCCAAGATTTCATCTTCAACAGATAGATATAAGGTGGGGGTCACATGAGCTGCACGTCTGTACTATGGCCTGTCAACTTACCTTGGTCACACCTTGCAACCTATTTAGAACAAAAGTGTCCAACTGGTGCTTGTGTTTAATCCCAAGCACCGCATCACTTCTGCTTTGAAGGCCATGCCCTGCCTTCCTTACACAGACAAGAGTTATTTTGAAGTTCTATGTTGCTTACGCAGGACTATGGCTAGCATGAGAGGGTATTCTTAATAAACGGTGATCACTAAAAATACAATCATTCCTTGGGCATTATATCAAACAGAATGAGAGGACTCTAACACTTTCCAAGGAACAAGGGAAGAGTGATTATTCTCTAACTAAAAGTTCCATTGGGAAAAATATGCTTCATCCGCACTCTATTAGCACTGGGTGTGCTGCTCTGTGGCACAAACGACCACACTGCAGCACATTTAAAAAAGGTTTACCTAAAGTCAGAAAGTGGCGCCATACTCACCTCTTCAAACTGGCTAAAGCTGCTCCCGGACGGGCTGGTTCCATGTATCCTGATCATAAATGGAGGCTTTGATTGTCCTTATCTCTTCTGCCAGCCCTCCTTGGGCATGATGCACCGACTCTAATACCATGCCTGCGTGGTATATTCACACGGATACTCTGATAAGTGCCTGCACTTACGCCCTGACACTGGGTAGGCCCTTTCCATGCTGTTTTAAGGCACACACAGCTCACCATGACATTAAAAGTAATCTTTCAACGTATATATGATTTTGCTTGGCTTGGCTCTTCTCCACGTCCTCCTCTGAATTTCCCACCCAACCCCCGATTTCAATTCTCCAAGTACTGTTAACAGTCTCTTTCCCAGGGCCTGTATTTGTATTCTTCCCACCGTTTCTTTCAAGGTATTGCCAAGCATACTGCTTACTAGTACCATTTAAATCAAAATACAAGAACTAAAAATGAAATGTGTTTTATTGTTGTCATGTAAACAACGCCTCCCCTAATACAACGGGTTTTTCTAGATTGTTGGTAATGGTGTCTTTTTACTAAATACACATTATTAAGTTACTGTCATCACAACTCTAATAATAGAAAAATTAAAGAAAAGCAACACAAAAGAAACAATAGACATATTATTTAAAACTAACCTTCTTATTTGTAATTTTCTCTGCTTCACTATATTTCTCAATGTATACTGATTATGTTGAACACATAATAATAAAGAGTGACAGGAGACAGATAAAATTCGTATTTTCAATAACTGATCCTGATTTTAAAAAAAGCCTGTATGTTGCATACAGCAGCTGGTGCATTTAGTATTAAAATATAAACCAGTAACATGACAGTTACTGAGAGTTAGGGAGCTGCAACATGCAATAAACATAATTATACACCGACATGGACATGGGGAAAATGTATTAGTTCATGTAAATTAAATGAACATACTCCTGTACCTGTCCTGATATCAAAAGTGATTACCTTGGAAGTGCGACAGCAGAGAAAATCAGACTGCAATCATCAGTGTTGCCAGCATGGAGAGGAGAAAGTTCACCCACAACCCCCCAACAGAAATCATGCTGCTATTCTGAATCACCTAATAGGAAAAAATGCCACAAACAAAGGCAACATGACCGTTGATACTTGTCAGAGTAAGGTTTGATTTCCTTGCTATTGAGATCAGTGGTGGATATGGTTAAAGACAACCTTTCTGGAACCAGTGGGGTGATTCAACAGTTACCTGATCACAATCAACTCTCGCATCTCCCCCAATGGATTGGCGGAACAGGGAGAGGCCCAGGAAAATCAAGCAGTGGAAGCAGTTGACATGTTCTCGCTTCTGGGAAGGACATAAAGAAAGAAGATTTACTAGACCTTATGATGTCCAATTTGGAGATTCCGGTGCCAAGCGTTGCAGTGGAAAATAAGCTATTCAAACAGTTAAGAAAGGTGCAGAGTGCAGTCTTCCCATTATTTGGATAAACTGTACCCGTTAGTAGAGTTTGATCAAGAAAGACCAAGCTCTTCAATTTTCAGAACCATGAGGTGATATGCCCGAGGTGGTGGGCTCACCCTGTGGGTAACGGCCCACCACCCCCTGTGGGTAACAGTCCACCACCCAAGTTAAGACCTGATCGAAGAGCGGGTCCCTTAACAAAGGTGTCAGGCATTTACCCACAGGGTGGGCTCAGCCACTGAGAGGCATATCACTATTAGCACCTGTGTAATTGCCAACACTGGTACTAATTTTGCATATTTAAAATAAAAAATCAACTTACCTTGGAAGCGCAGCCCAATGCCATGCAGTCCTGTTTGACAGGAACTCCGCTTTCTATGTTGATGATGATGTTGGACGTCATCAACATTGAAAATGGTATTCCTGATCAACAAGACTGCATGTTGTTGGACTGTGCTTAAGGTAAGTTTAATTTTTGTCTTAAGAGAAGAAGTGGGAGGGGGAGCGGGAAAGGGAAGGTGCTGCACTGGCTGCCAGGCAGCTCGGAGCACGGGCTTGTACCATACAGTACAGCCGCATCCTGAGCCTGCTTATTGCCTGCCGACGCCTGTAGGGTGCTAATGGGCCATAGTGCATTTATTCCTGGCTTGCCAGGGCAAAGGGCAGGTTTTTGTGGCTGAAGAAGGAGTGTTCCTGGCAGAGGCAGATGCCATGCCACTCCAGGGAGCAAGCAGTCACAAACCCCACCCCCAGCTAAAGTTATGATTATTCCAGGTGGCAAACTATTGCGGCCAGGGACTGATCAGCCATTTGCAGGCTGTTTGGGCAGACATACATAACAAATGGTTTCTGAGGATTCTGACACTGGGTCATGCAATCTATTTTGCCCATGTATTTCTGGACAATAGGACTATGATTGCACGTCTTCCAAGAGATACACTGAGGAGAAGTCTTGTGTCCACAAATTGCTGCAAAATGGAGCAAACTCCAGAGTTTCATGGGAGGGCAAAATCAGGGGATATTTGTCCATATTGCTTTGTTGAGGACGCCCATGTGCGAATATCGACCACTGATGGAACTGAACACCCGCAACAAATTCATCAAATACATTTGCTTTAAGGTGGAAACTCGAGATCATGTAGTGTCCTTGATGCAACCAAATTTCTGGTTGACTTCAGTTGATGAGGAGGATGTGCAGCTCCATATCCAATACGGTAGAAACAACAAGCCTCTTTATATGATTCAGGGAATCAGAAATAACATATCTGCTCAGGGTTCTACTCCCTTTCCGTTTACCGTTGGCAACAAGGGTATTTTTTATGAAAGTATTGGCTCCAATTATGGTCAAGCTGCAGAAAGTAGGCACGAGAGTACATCCATACCAGGACAACATTCTGATTCAGACGTCAAACCAGGTGGAGGCAAGTCTTGACACCATTTAAGTATGTCATGCCCTCATTTAGCATAGTTTCTTAATCAATTTCAACAAATTGCTCCACCAGCTGACCCAGGACATAGTGTTTATTGGGGTAAACTTTCTGAATGCAAAGACATATCTACTGGTGCCCAGAACATCGTTGATTCAGATGCATTTGGAATCAGGAACCAACAACAGCTCTGTTTATTCACTCAAGGGGAAATAGCAGCCTCTATGTCCATATAAAACACGTGCCCCCTTGTAGTCCAAGTGGGTTATTTTTTTCCGCATCTAGGGGATGGGAGCAAAAATTAAATGATGCTGAGCCCAGAAGAACTCTCCAATCAGCTACAACGGTGGTTCGATGATTGGAAGCTGTTGACAGGAGTCACTTTGGAAGTGCAAGTGTTACAATGGGTTATAGTCACCTGGTAGGGGAACAAGTTCACAGGACAAGACAACACAGGCAAAATGAACACCAGTACAAGTAAGTCAGCCATGCAACCAGAGGGAGTTTCAGGCAGTCAGACTCACCCTCGGATAGTTCAGGCCATAAGCCCAAGGGAGGCGGGTTCTGATATGGACATCCAATCAATTCACTAAAGCAAACAAGGGAAGAGCCAGGTCTCGCCAATTTGAGCACATTGAAAAAGACATTAGTGAATGGGGGAAAGAACTTGCGCTCTCTCAGCACAATTTATCTAGCATGAATACCAGTGTGGATTGACTGTGTTTCTCTTTTCATGAATTAGTAATTTACCAGTGGAAACCGCAGGCCTTTTGTCTATTGACCCTGATTTGGGGAACTCTGTGGATGGACTTTTTTGACATACATCAGCATTCATTGCTACCCTGCTGTTGCACCCTCAAACCGGGAATCACAATTATGATACAGGATGTGATGGTATCACTGTTGTGAGCAGGGTTATGTTGGCAAGGGAGAAAATCCATCCCACCCCCTCATGCACTTTAGCGTGAGGTGAGTCCAATTGGAAGAACTATAATAGTCCAGGGGGAGGGGGGTGATCTAATGGTCCCAACATGATCATCATTTTGTACATAATTCATGTTTAGATATTGTGCGCTTATATAAGCAGACCACATTTTGCAGATATTAAGTAGCCATAGTTGAAGTATGAGGCCTGCATGGCCATGCAGTATCCAGCACATTAGACACTGGTGGCAAGCAGGAAGAAGACATCTGAGTATGCCCAAGCGCTGATGAGAGAGGCGTGTGCTGCAGACCTTCACAGAAACCCTCTTTGGTTCCTAAATTGTTGCCAATATGTTGTTCTAAGAAAGAATGTGCCCTGCAAGGCCACGAGACAGCACCAGGCACCTTGGTGTATGTGCTATCACACATTGGCCAAAGCAGGTTACTGACAAACACGAGTTATAGCCCGACATCTGTCCCAGTCCTAAGATCCTTGAATTCCAAGATACCGGTTGAACCCACACCACTGACCATAAACCAATTCACCCCTAAGAGTATGGTCGACCCACCTTTATTTCATAATGGCATGATTTGTAATGCAAGGTACAGGGAGGGATACATTTTAGTTCAAAGTGAGGGTGGAAGCCTTGGAAGCCGAAAGACGTAATCGGGAGGAGTGAAATGTGTGTGGATTAGTATGACCACAAGACTCCTCCTGTGCTATTCGATGAGCTGGTGCACTACATAATGATAGAATAGCACTATTTACAAGTGTAATTAATTGCTCCTTTTCCTTGGGTCCCTGGAGACGATGAGCCCAGCAGATCCCACGTGATGGAAGATGGACGGACTGGGCTGAGACCAATGCCTTGGCATCCCCTATGGAGTGCGCCGGCAATGTATAGGGTCACACCAAACAGCCATGCAGGTTTTTACTGTATACAAATGATGCTGTGTCCCCTTTTAAGCTTCTGCTTGCACCCTTTTTCCTCAGAGCGTTCCATGGCAGTAGAGTTCTTTGCTGACACACCTATTTTTGTACAAATAACACTTGTTATCCTTGCAGGAGTTTCTTGGGCCTTTTTCCCTAGTGGGTTGTATTTTTTCTGGTGTGAGCATTTAGGGGTGTGCCTTTGTCACTGTATGTGTTTCCTTCATTTCCACTGATAACTAGAGTCCCCAGCAAGATTCTACAGAAAGGCTCCATGATTGTGTTGGTCACACCCTTTTGGGAGAGGATGCCATGGTTCTCACTTCTATGGAAATTGGCAATGAAGTCTGACTTCTGCTATTCCCATTTCATCCACTTCCAATACATCACTCGGTCCTGCCGTGGACATCTAGAAAAGGCTGTGGCTTGCTGGATAGAAAGTGAGCAACAGGTGCTCCAGATCCTAGAAGTTTTCAGATCTGCAGCAGAGTTGATTTTGAACTCTCGTTGCCTAGCTCCCTTATGTGTTTACTCTCACCGTTGGTCATTAATTAGCATTTGAACTGCCACCAGAAATCTTGGTCTAGTGTTAGCTAGTTAATAACATATTCTGTATTGTATAGGGTCCAAACTGCATTTCTGAATTCAAAATGGGCTTCTATTGGGGCGTTCCAAAAACTGCTGGATTCATATGCAGGCAAACTTACATTAGTTGTGTTTGGGTTAGTGCGTCATACTTTACAGCCCTTGCCCTCCCCATAAAATGTTACACCACAACATTTGGTCAAGTGTTGGCAATAAAAGGCCGTAGCTTTTTATTGTTTACAGATATGGTTATGTAACATAAACATTAAATGCATAACATAATAATATAGTACTTTTGGGCACTGGGTCCTGAAGTTACCCCTTTGGCCCGTGCCGCCTTTCTTGTCCCTCAACTTGTTGTTGGACACTGTACATTGTCCTGACTTCCTTTCCATTGTTCTTCTCACCTTTTTCTAGGGTGGCAGAGTTTGTGGAAAAGAAAAAGAGAAGCAAGACGCTGAGTACATGGCAAACTTCCTTTAGGGTGTTTGAGTCCCCGTGCAGGGTCCACAAACAGTTTGTGATTTTGCTGAGCTGCAAGGAGCTCATTATATAGGACCAGGGAAGCTCCTGGGTCTTTGAAGTACCTCCTTGGGGGCTGTGAACCAGCCCCCAGGCCAGCCTTGCAGCTGACAGCCTAAGTCCCCCGAGGAGAGGATCTCTTTCTATTTTCCCTGCTTGGGTGTTCTGCTGCCCCTAGGTGCAAGGAACCATTTGTCTTTGTAGAATGGTGAGGTATTTTTATTACCTCACCCATCCTGCGTTTTGATGCAGATTCAGTGTGCGGAATGCCATTATTAAACGAGTGGCCCCTGGGATATGACAAGTGGTGTATAAGCCTCATTTTGCCCAGTTCTTTTTTAGGTACCAGTCCTAGTGGTGACACTAGGTAGTTTGAAAATGGCATTATTTCCCATGGGCCTGCAATACTGCCCAGGCGCAGTTCTTTCTCAATTCTAGCCCTCACTGTCCTTGGGTTGTCCCTCGCTGATCCCACATTTCTGGGGATTTTCTGTGACCCTACTCCCTTAAAAGGGATAATGAAACATTCTTCAAACCCCTGTTTGATTGCTGAGCTGATCCCTTTATCGGGATAACTCCATAATGCTCTGCTAACATTTTTTGGATTGATGGGGGTTCTGCCTGGTCCCAATAATGGCAGCAGTGTTTCATTCTTTTTTGCCTTTTTAGCGGGTAATCTGGTGCAGTTGCTTGCAGGGTGTTTCCCGTTGCAGTTGGAGCAGTTGTGCTTATACCAGCACCCCTTCCCATGTGCACTGATTTTTCCCGTAATTCCGATATGAAATGTTGGATCTTGTGGTGTGATGAGTTTTGCTCTGTCCTCGAGCATTTGACCTAGCCGCCCATGGATGATTTCTCCGAAAGGACTTCTCCCCCTTTCTGTGTTTTTCATTCTCATAACTTCTATTCCCACCTTGTGAGTTTTTATTTGTCTTCCAAGCTGCTTGCGCATCCTCCTCCTATGACAGAGGCTTGGCATTCAATATGTATAGATCGTTCTGTACTTCATCCCATTCTATGGCCGGTCTTTCAGACATGTTTATCCTGAATCGTATGTCGTATTCTAACCACCCCTTCCCTTTTTGGGCGAGTTTTACCTCTCTGATTTTGTCCATATAAGCCACGTAGCTTTATCCCATCCCCTGGGATTTTTTCCAGGTAAATTGTTGCTAAGATAGCAAATGATTTCAGCCAGTTGTAGCAGTTCTGGTCTATGTGGGCGTTCCTGGCTATGGCCTTATCCTCGATCTTTTTGGGATCCCTAAAAGCGTCCCTCCCCTTGCGTTGGGCCTCGATGAGCGAGAATATTTCAATTAATCATTTTATCCACATGGTCTTTTTGATTATTATTTCAATGTTCCATGCCAGGGATTTGTTTAACCTGTTAAGTATTTCTGTTTCAAATGCTCTCAGTTTTAAATCCAGTTGGGCACTACTGAATATCATAATATCAGTGGTGGCGCTGCTGTTTATGTCTGATGGCCCTAGGTCGCTGCCCATGCTTTCAGTGGCCCTGCTGGTTCAAGCCTTGTTAGTGCAAGCCCTGGTGTTGGTGGTATTATGTGTGTGCCCGCTGGCAGTGGTGGCACTGAGGGTGGGATGGGATCAATAATTATTGAGGGTTCCACAGGTATGTTGCGGCCTGTGCCCTCTTCTGGCTCTCTGTGCACCTGTTGCTTGTCCCTTATTACCAGCATCATCTGTTGCATTTCTTTCATATTCTCACACACTTTTGATAATACACTGTTTTCATTACCTTTGCTAGGGCCCTCTGGTTCTTTGCTTTTCTTAGCTGGGGTAGGGCTCTCTTCCACCCCAACCGATGGTGACAACCCCTCCTTTGGTAGCCCATATAAATGCTCTCTGACCCAGTCCTATCCATAGTGCTCGGCTGCCTCGATTGTGGCTTGCAGATGTGGTGATTTGGGCATAGCGGCTCCTGTGACTTCCTTTGGGTGCCATGGTTTTCCTGTCTTAATATAAAAAAAAATGTTTGTTACCCATAATGGTAAATTTAGTGGTGTGCCCTGTTTTGGGGTAATGCTTGAAAACCCCTTGCAGCTGACAGCAACTGTATGCCCCTTGTGTCAGAGACTGTGTACCACTCAAATGTGTTGTTACCCGTATGAGGTAATTGCTCTGTTGCGTCCTGTGGTAGTATTCTGTTAGGTCCGGGGTGTCTAACAAAACAGGCCTGGTTCGTTTCACCCTGTGAACTGTGTGGTGCCCTCTTAACACAATGTGCTTTTCTTAAGCACTGTTCCTTGTACTGTCTCTTCTAAATAGCCATAAAAAACGTGTGCACAAAGTCCCGCTTAGAACCCTTTAATCGCCAAAATTGCCCCTTCCAATGCCATGCTGCTCTGTGTAGTGAAATGAGAATTTTCTACACAAGCGTGCAGTCGCGACTTTTCTGCCCTTCTTGATATCACTATGGCTTTCATCCGAAAGGGTTATATAATACTTTCTTCCCCAGTGTTCTATTATGAGGTATGTTGTGGAATCCATAATTAAGAACTCCGCAAAAACCCACGTGCTCCCAGAATTTAAATTCCTGAGTTTGTTTCCAAATAAACACAAACGTGTTTTACTGTTCGTTTACTGACTTGCAGGATTAAATTACAACGCCCCTCCCTCCCCCCCGTCGGTTCTCCTTGTAACTTGCTTATTTAGCTATGTTAAATCATCAAATGCTTTCAACATCTAACGTTAGTCCTGCTTCCCCCGCGGTGTAGAATTTGTTGCTTCTTGCTGGCTTGTTTCCAATGAAGCGTCAGTTTCTTTTTGCCGCAGAGCTCGTGAATAGCCCCACGGATGATAAAGCCCAGCGCTGCGGCTGACTTACTTGAAATAAAGTAGCAAAGCCGCTGCCTACGCCGGGTTCCCTCACTGCAGCACTTCTCTCCCCGGGGGCTCCACACAGCTTGCCCCCTTCTCGGGCCCGCCTTGGCTGTCTTCCAATGTTTGCTGTCCCTCGAGGGCGGAGCTGGGCTCTTGTTCCGGTAATGAAAAGTGGTTGTCCGTTTCTTTTTCACCGGCAGCCCAGCCGGGTAAAACTAGAACAGGCCAATGTTCAGGTGAGAGAGGGGCGGGGAAAGTGACGCTGCATATACAGCGAATGCCTGAGGCTATATAAAAAAGATGGTGAGTGCACAGCAAACGTTAAGAAAAGCAAAGAGCAGGAAGACACTGACTACACAGCAAACTTCCTTTACAATGTTTGGGTCCCTGTGCAGGGTCCACAAACAGTTTGTGATTTTGCTGAGCTGCAAGCAGCTCATTATATAGGACCAGGGAAGCTCCTGGGTCTTTGAAATACCTCCTTTGGGGCTCTGAACCAGCCCCCAGGCCAGCCTTCTGGCTGACAGCCTAAGCCCCCCAGGGGGAGGATCTCTTTGTATTTTCCCTGCCTGGGTGTTCTGCTGCCCCTCGGTGCAAAGCACTCATTTGTCTTTGTAGAAGGGTGAGATATTTTTATTACATCACCCATCCTGCGTTTTGATGCACCAGAGCTGCTGTCTCCCTTATCAGTTTGAAGGAGAGTGGAGCCGGCCCTTTTGGGATGGCTGCTGCCCCTCTCCTGAGTCTGCCGCCATGAGACAACAGTTACCCAGCCTCGCCTGGGGAGGCCCGGCGGCGTTACCCACAACAATTGAAACAACTATCAGAAATAGTACAATATGTCAGCAGATTGCTCAAGCGTTTTTCCTCGGTAAGATGTCAAAAATGTCTACCAATATCTCAACAGAATTAACCATAAGTTCTGTGCCTTCTGAAAAGTAGCCCATTTGAGCCAATAGTGGAGGGTGATTTGAAGTTCTTCACCTAGAAGTTTCCACTTCTTAATGCAATTCCATCCACCAGGAGGGTGGGTGAATTAGGAGCTTTGCTGATTTCTTCAGCTTTAGTTTTATCCCGAAAAGGTGGTGATGTGACTCGAACCAGAATGTATTCCTGAGTTGCAGTCAGTTTTCCACATTAATTAGCAATTCAGAGGAATACGACCAAACCAGAAGATAAGTCATTACACACCTTGGAAGGGGCAGTAGCAGTTATTATTTACAGGTAGTTTACGGATGACTCCAGGACTACATACAGTTTGTTGGTTTCAGTTGTCAGTAATGCTAAAGGGACGAGACCGTCCACTATAACCATTTACAGAGGGATCAAGTCGGTGATCATTGAATGCTACACCCTGACTGCAGTGCAAGTCATGACTTTGCTGGACATTTACAACGTAGAAAAATAGGCAGCCATCAATTGTATACAGCACAATAAGTTCCACTTGTGGGACTCGCTATCCTTTTTGCTCAGAGTGGGAGTTCTCTACCTCTCATTAAATAACCTTGCTTGCCAAATTAACTATGCATTTACAGCATTGTGGTCAATTAGTACTTCTTGACAGGTGCCTCGGTACTGCTTTACACAGCGTCAGTAAGTGTGATGCCTCGTCATCATCATAGTAACTAAGGACTGTGGTGACGAAGTGGGATGGGAAGGCATGCTACATTTCAGATGATAATATCCATTACTCCTTTATCCTCTGAAATCACCAATTAATGAGCAATGGCTATTTGCGATCAAGCCATGCCTAAAACAAGAGGAAATTAAATGTGGTGCACAATATAGGTTCACTGGGACTGAACCTTGATGACGACAAGCCTTTTTAATGCATCACTAACGCCTGTAAGCACTGAAGAAATGTTGTTGGGAAAATATGCACTTCATTTTTATTGTTCAAAACGTTGTGCATGGCCAGACAACTTAGTAAATTAATACGAGATATCTGAGCTGGTCAGCAAGGGATAGTGTACATAAGGATCTGGCAAAATGTACAAAAGAAGGTCTCCCTATGCAAAGCTACTGTTGTGCAAAGTCGACGTTTGGCCGAGAAAAAACAACAATATAAAAATGGAACATTCAGAAATACTTCCATCACACATGTAATAATGCAACTTCTTGATAGTTAAACGAGAAAGAGGATGTACCCTCCCCCATGACACGTATTTATTCTATAATTTCTTTTTGAGTGAAAAAGAGGTCAAAAAGCATGTTTGGATACGGTTTAACCTCAACAGGCTGGAATGATACACCCCTTGCATGCCTCCATGTTCATTTTCTGTGCAGGGCTCAATGTGATAAAAAGAAAAAAAAGAGTCTTCATTAGTGTTTACACATGCTCTACTTATGTGTGATCTGAATATCTGAAGGTAAGTCCCTTTTTTACACAGACTCCAGAATAAAAACAACCCTGTAGGGAAATAGGCCAGGAGATAGCATTGCTGCTCAAGAGAATGCTGGTTATTTTAAGGACGAGCAGAAGCTTAAAAATCCATGTGGCATCATCATATACAGTACAAACTGGTGCTACTGATAGTAGCTTATAGATGGGCCTGCTCCTTAGCAGATGCCAGTCTCCAATTGGTCAGTTATGTTGCTGTCAATCAGTAAGCAAGCTCCTTATTCCATCATTGTGGAATGCACCTGTGTGGCACGGAAAATGGTTCTGGCAGAAGGGAGGATCAAATATAGTGAAGCTGACCCACACATTCAGGGCTTCGTTGATACTGCCCTTCCTGCACTCAAGGTCTCCCCCCTGGGTGTGATCTTTAATGTATCCCTCCCTGCACCTCATGTTACAAAGGCTGTGCTTTATGCTGGAAGAAATACAGTCGCGCAGGATAGGATCTTTTATGGACACTTAATTTATGTTAGGAATGGAGGGTCGTTTGCTTATCATGGAATTCAGAGGTGTGGGGGTCGAATCATTGGTGTGGTCCTAGCATTTGCACTTGCTGGGTGGGGATTAGAGACCTATTGGCAGTTTAGTGGCGATGAATGGACGCTGCACGTAGCCTGGTGTTGTTTCACACTCTTGCAGGGTGCATTCCTCTTAAAGATATTAAATGTTTGCAACAGTGTATGGACAAGGGGGAAGTGAACTTCTGTGAAAACCAGCTGTGCGGATTCTTTCTGCCTTAATGAGGTTGGGGCTAGAGAACTGGGTTCATGGTGTTTGGCTGGTGCAGCACGATCATACAAGCCTGTGCTTCATGGCCTATTGCAAAGTGGAGTTTTGTTCTATGTGTTTTCTAGTGCTGCAAATCTACTGTTGGTTCTACATTGCTTCTATATCGTGTTTAATGGTGCGGTTTTCTCACCCCTTATACACCACATCACTTCATATGGTTAGTGGCTGATGCAGGGATTTGAAATGCAGAACGGTGTGCTGGAGCTGTTACTCCATAATGTAAGGTCTGCAGCAGTATCGGCACAAAAAGGTGTTCCTTGTCACTCTGATAAAAGGGCATGTGAATATATTGGTTCTGCCGGTAACTTGTGCTACACCTAGATCATTTTATAGTCAAAGTTCTCAATAATTAAAGACTCTACAAAATCCAAAGCACACATTATGCTTATTGCTATTTATGGCTAGCATTCATAACAGCCAAAACGTGTTTTCGACCTCTAGGTCCTTCTCAAGGCTGTTGCATACATATGTAAGTGATCACAAAATAAAAAGTATTGAGAACATGTGATATTGCCACACAGTTAACATTATATATTGTTGACATTCATATGAATTACATTAATAGACATTCATTATGAGAATTAACGTACCCATGAAGGATCAGTGATAGGGTTGTAGAGGAGGAGAGAAAACAAAACAAATCAAACAGGGGGTAATATTGTTAACATGTTCTCCCATACTTTTGTATATGACGTCAAGTAAGTGATGCATGCATGTCGTGCCATTGACTACTTAATCGTTATTCCTTATCATTAGTGAAATGGCAAAAGTGCTCAAGGGTGTGCCTCCAGGGTGACTGCCTCCTGACCTCCTAGGGTGCCTCGCCAGTGTACATTGCTTTATCAGAAGGTCGATTGGTAGTCCAATTCAAAGTGAAATATGTTACAAGCAACTGGTCCTTTTGGGGTATTATTATTACTTACTAACAATCATAATGCATCACATTGTGGTTTAGCGTGTAGTTTGTTCCTCCTTTTAGGAATAATATGTATTTTTGCAATAAATAGCATTGAGCATAATATATGCTTCGGATTTTGTAGAGTCTTTATATATTGAGAAATTTGACTATACTTGTATCTAGGTGTAGCGCAAGGTACCTGCACAACCAATATATTCACATCACTTCATATGGGTTTCGCCTCACATGAAAGCGCCTACGGGGGTGGGATATACTAATTTCGATCCCAACATTCCCCCTTTAGTTATTTCTACAGTAACACATTCTCTCCCACCATATTTACGCTTGTTTGCCCGTCTTTCTGCCTCATCTCATGTGGATGTTCCCTTAATTGGCATCCAGTGCTGCACATGTGTCATTAACATTCCCCCCTTTGTGCATACTCTTCTGGTGTACATGCCATGTAGATGCACCCTCCACCGCCCGCCAGATCCGCCAGATCCACCCATACCTTTTTATAGTTTTCAAGGTCAAAGGGAGGAACAATGGTCGTGTGGTATAAGTTATAAACTGTATCTCCAATAGGAATTGGCACCATGTGGTGACAGTGCGGTCATTTTGATCAGTCTGTATCTCTAAATCTTTTCTTTCATAATATACCTTACTGTTGCCAATACTAACCATCATCATTGCGCTATCATGCACAGCATTGGCACAACACCGGTGGCCAAGTTGGCACGTGCAGAAGATCACCAGGATAACCATAATGATGGGGACCAACCTTTTCACCAATGTTCCAAGCCATGATGGGAACCAGCTAAAGGCCATTGTGATCCAGTCATATTCTTGAACTCCAGCTTCTTTTTTCATTTTCACCCCTAGTTCATGTACTACTGCAATGACGTGTGACAATGTCCCGTTGTCAGCATCTTCAGAAGGTACAAATGTGCAACATGAACTCCCGATCTTTATGCAATCACCCCCTTGCATGGCTGTCAGGAGGACAAGTACGAATCGGTTTTGCATTGTCATTAGCCTTAGGTCTCTTAGTTCCACTGTTATGACATTGAACCCCTGTTCGTTATCATTTGCCAACTGGATCACTCCCACCTGATGATCTGGAGCCGTTTTGCATTTGCTTGTGTCTGGATGCTGGGTAGTATGGATGTGTAGAGAAGCAGCAATACCTGCCAACCCCATTTTGCTTATCTGCTGGAAACCAGAAATTGCATCATGCATAAAGCCGGTGATGGTGCCTAAACCACAGAGACCCTTTGAGACAAGGTATCCATATAGAAAAAAACCCTATATGATGTATTCCCATAGAGATGACAGTCTGAGTGTGACGCACTGAGAAGAGTGGCTGAAGAGGAGAATGCATAGACCTTATAGAATCTGATGGCGAAGTAAAGAATCAAGAAGACTTTCATATGCAGAATAAAGATTGCACGTGTGCAGAAGCACTACAGAAAATGCTGTACAAATGCTACAACGCAAGTAGACTAATTAATTATAAGGCTGGCTACACGTAGTGAATAGACTGCAGGCGGTGCTGCAATTATATAGAATTCTGGACATCAGTGTCACATATTTAGTAAGCTCAAACCCACAGAGAAAGAAGGATTAACAGTTATGTGTATGTCGCAGCAGACAAATAAGCTGAAGCTTGAAGGAAGACCAAGAAAGGCTGTCTGGCCTGGTGTCAAAGACCGAAGCAAGCAAACACTGGTTATCAGTCCTTGAAGTACAGTGGACATGAGAAGCTGAATCAGCCCTTGTTAAGGTGCAAGGAAAGAACACTATGGGCCTCATTACGACCCTGGCGGTACGGAGTGAACGGCGCCATAAAAGGTGCTGGCGCCATTCACTCCGTACCGCCGCATTGCGTGTTCCCCTCGCGGGACACGGTAAGCACACCTGGGAAAACCAGGGCCATCTTGTAATGGCCCGTTGTTTGCTCCCTCTCCCATTCCCATTCAGCCCTATGGGGGCTGAAATGGGAATGGGGAAGGACCGTGTCCGGGTCCTTGGAGGGAGGAATTACCGGGCCTTCCGAACTCGGAATGGCCCGGTAAATCCTCATTCCGAGGACCCGGACCCGACGCGATTTTGACGGCAGCCATGCCGCCAATAGCAGCATGGTTACCGCCGAACTCATAATGAAGGCCAATGAGTGCCACGTTTATTAATTCAAGACAATTAGATGCTGCAAAACAGAACAAAATATGTTCTCCAGTCATGTGAACTGAGGATGAAAATAGGAGTGGATGTGCAGACCTGAACTACAATAAGGATGTGCCTATACTCCCTTTTATTCTCTGGAGCAATGATACTTTGCAAGGCCAAGTTCAAAGACAATCTGAGTGGCAGACAGCATGAGTGATGAGAGAGGGCTAATTAGGTTGGGAGGCATGGTCAAGTCCGCCTACCAGCACCTGGGGTGCCCATTTATGTTCTGCTATTGAGTCAAATGTTCCAGAAGGGCACAAGCGTGCCAACCAATCATATAAGGCCATATAACAAAGGGCCTTATAGTTTGAGAGTCAATGGTGTATCGTGTATCTAGTAAATGATGAGGAAGACTTGCATTAGGGTTGGGCATAAATTGTCCACCTAACTGTAGAGGCCCAATCACAACCCAATCCTTTATGGAAAGTATACTTAAATATTCCCCTTGAGCCAACCACAATCCTATGTAGATTTTCATAATTTGGCACGCAGTATGATGTCACGTATGATGAAAGTCTTTAGTACTTAAGTTACGTTTTTTATGTAAAAGGATTGAGAGCCTGATTGAAAGTCCATTGATGTCTATTGTAACTCCATGTTTTAGACAATTGAAAATAAAGCAGTCGGAGCAGACATTTTGCCAACTTCCTAAGTTGGTCTTGTTATTTGGTGTAAGAGTCATTCTGCATCTCCTCCATCATACAATGTGTTACCTCAATTAAAAGGACCATAATGGATCGCTTGATAGCAGAGGATGGTTGGAAATAAGACCCATTGACCTGTAGACTCCAGTGTTTCGGACGATTGTACATCCTCCGTCATCGAGACTGAACCTCGTAGGGTTTCCTGTGGTGAGTGGCCAAATAGAACATTTGCAAGTAGAATCGAGACTGTTGGCAGGGTCTCTCTTTGACGAAATCCCTACCTGGTTTGCACAGGCTCTTTGGGTTTGAAGTGTTGAACGTGGTTTCTTTCCTGTTTTCATAAGATTTTGAAGGACTCTGTGATGGAACATTTTGGCTAAAATACTTTTCTTGGTATGCTTACTTTGTACTACATCAAGATTTATAGAAGTTTTATTTGTAGTGATAGTTGATTTTCTGTTAATTGTTTTTTGGTTTGTTTTACTTTTTGATAGAGGAGGCAAAGTTTTTGTACTAGAAACTTCTTCTGTTTCACTACATGACTGTATTAGCTGTTGTGTTTCAACTTTTTTTTACAAATTCTGCTATAGATGGATGTTTATGTTGGAGAGTTTTCTTTTCATTTGCTCTACTTCTGCGTTCCTTTCTACCGAGTTGCTTTTTGGTAGGCATTCTTTAGGGTCTGTTGAAAAAAATACAGAAGGTATGGGTTGGGATGTTCTGGAATGCATGTGTGTTGTGTGCATGAGTGTTTGAGTAAGATGATAAAGATGTATGTAATGGTGTGTGATTGTGCTTTGGGAAGTACAACTACTAGGGATGGGTATTCTTGAATCAATGTGTTACTAAACTGGGGTTCAGATGACAGAAAAAAGTAAGCTAGTGGTTTGGAGAAGTATAAATAGTATATCTAAAGCTATACAATTAAAACAGTTGTTTGTTCTACAACATCTAAATTCTAGCGGCTGAGTTGGGTAATTTGTGTGTCGTAAAATAGGAAGTTGTGGGCCATTCTGCCAGTAAATCACTGTTTAAGACAGGGGGATTTTTGGTCAGAATGGTGCATAACTCTATTTCCAGGCACAGAAATAGCATAAATTAACCTTACAGTGTGTTTGAGTAATAATTCAAATATTATGGTAACATTTTACTTACTTTTTTTTCTAAAATGAGAAGTTTGCTTCTTAGTTGTTCTTTGTACTTCAAATTCGGCTGCTTCTTTTCTGGAGAATGGTCTTCACTGGAATTGTAAAAGAAAGAAATTAGTAATTTGGTTTGTATATAGCACTGTTTTTAATTTAGATATAGATTTTTTAAATTGAAATGCTCAGCGCCTCCTCAAAACCATTAAAACTATCTTATGACTAACTGTAGGGAAGAAAATATCTTTACTATGGCTTGTGAAATTCATAATGTACCACTGTATACCACTATTCCTGTAACTAAGCTTTTCCACGTAATAGTGAGTCAATGTCATAGCCTGCTTTTCCACGTAATAGTGAGTCAATGCCATAGCCTGCTTGTCCTATATAAATGTAAGTAATTATATAAATTGAAAAAATAAAAACCAATTATATGTTTGTACAAATATTATTGTTTGAGATTTGATCATAGAGTGTGCATGTAATTTTGTTTGATTATATGTAATCTATATATTTTATTTAAAAAAATGTTGGTTTAACATTATTTGCGTGTGTGTGTGTGTATGAAAAAATTAAACGGTATAAAGGTTTGTAAGTCACAGTTCATTTTAGGACAATGAAAAAATGATCGTAGATTCATTTTACAGATTATACAAGGTAAAAGTCGGTTAGAAAATGTGTTCATGTACTGTATAGAAAATATGCATACCTGTAGTTTGTGTTCATGCATATGGATATGGACGAAGCTACAAGTAGAAATCTTGGAGACTTTTATAGTATTTCTCGTAGATCGTGCTTGCCAATGGTATGAGACTTGTACTCCGAGAGATTCACTGTACATTTGCCGTGCTGATCTCTGATGATGCAGTTACATGTAGAGGTCTTGGATTTGATTGGTGGATGGTCATGTGATTTCGTAGCTACATCCAACGAGGGAATGGTACAGAGAGTGAAGTGGAAATGGTAGAAGGGCTGTCCATGTTACGATATGTTCGCGGACATGGCGGTAGTTCTAGGACACCGCGTATTACATCCGGGGAATTTGGGGTGGGGAGGCATGCAAATGAGATTGAATGTAGCAAGGGATTGGTCAGTAACGTTTAGTGAGTGTGTTGTGCTAGGAGAGGTTTTCTCAGATATTCTTTTTGCTGAGAGAAGAACAGATAGCTATGGCTGAGTGTTTCAAAAAACAGATTGTGTGGATTTTGGGAGACCCGTGGATACATTGGTTGAAGGTGCATGCAGAAAGCTGTGGAGTATCTATAGATCTTGGATTCCCACATGTGGAAGTGCACTGGCATGGAGTGCGTGGAATGAAGTGGTTGGACTTGCTACCTCTCTGTGCAACTTTAAAGATAGAGGAACATCCAGACATAATTGTAATTCATTGTGGAGGGAACAGTTTAGGACATGTGTCTGGAATTTCTTTGCAATTTGCAATGAAAGAAGGACTTCAGAAGATCATGGACATGTTTCCAAACTCCAAAGTAATTTTTTCACGGATTGCGCCGAGACAAATTTGGCTTCGTTCTTTCTCATGTGGTCCACAAATGGAGAAAGCAAGGCGTAATGTCAATAAGGCTGTTTGTGCCTTCCTAAGAGATTTTGGCATGACCTCTTTTCACAATGAAAATATTATGTTTCATAGTACATACATTTTTCGCAGAGATGGAGTCCATCTTACTTATGCTGGCAATCTTTTTAGAAATACAGCATCCATTTTGAAGTAGGTGTTAAGTATTTATAATTTTTGACATACAAACACCTCCCAAAGGCTCTTTTCAGAGCCACCACTTGCTCCCAGAGATAAATGCAATGGTTACAATAGGGTAGCACCCCAATATTTTTTATGTTCTCGAACTGTCTGCGGACTTTTTTAAGATATACAAAGGGCCCTGCTTTATTTATCTTCACTTCTATTTTTTAACTGTGAAAGGCGGCTCTGAAAAGAGCCTTATTTTTTTTTTTATTTTTGTTATTTTGTATTTTTTTGGGTTTTTTATACACGACACACTAGGAGAGGAGGGGAAAGGAGGGTAAAGGGGGGACACCAACCACAGGGATAAGAAAGGACGAGCTGAGAGAGGAAGATGTAGAGTGGGTTTTATTTGGGTAGTGAGCAGGTGCTCTGAGACGATAGTCTCAAAAGCACTCCGAAGTCGCTCCCCCCTGCAGAGTACTGTGTCACAGTACATATATACAAATCTGACCCTCGAAAGGTAAGGTCATCAGAATTCTGTATGGCCTGTGAGGCAGCTTGAGGAAGACGCTGTCCCACAGAGGTGTTCCTTGTGGTGACAGGATCAGAAACGGAGGATGAAGTAGAGGCAATCAACCTACTACGCTCTTTGCAAGGTACAAGCTGGCGAATGGCCCCAGTGTGGAATGAGTTCAGGTGTCGCTTCAATCAATGACATTTGTGATGTCATCTTTGATGTCCTGGGTGTTAGTGTTAGCAGTGCACGGTGGCGCGAGTTATGGTTGATTATCTTACCATAACTGCCGAATTTCAGGGGGTTTTCGGTTTTACTTTGAACCATTACGTCCCTTTAACAAAGTTTTTTTTACTGAATATATATATATATATATTATATATATATATATATATATATATATATATATATATATATATATATATATATATATATATATATATATATATATATATATATATATATTACATGGCCACAGTAGTGGCCATGTAGTTATGGTTAAGTTGCTGTTTCCATAGGAAGAGCACTTTTTGGATGGCTTATAACTTCGCTCTCCCTGGACGGATCCTCACCAAACTTTGTAAACAAAGTAGTTGGGTCACTCTGAATTTTTTTGCAAAGTTTGGTGAGGATTCGTCCAGGGGGGGAAACGTTATAAGGGGGTCCCGAAACTTTTTTTTTCCCATAGACTGAATGGGAAAAAACTTTGTGCACGGCTACAGCAGAACCGCTGGACGGATTTACACCAAATTTGCGGCAGGAGCGGCGGCCTGGTCCCGAAAGCGTGCTTTTGTAAATTTGGTGTAAATCTGTCCAGTAGTTTTTTTTAAAAAAATGACCAAAATGTAAGGCAAAAAAATTAGTGATATCTGTGTTCGCTTCGCGGACAGACTTCCCTGTTCGCTCAGCGGACAGCACCTCGATTGGCCCATGGCCTTGTGTCATGTCCGCGGACATGCAACGTGTTCACTGATTGGATGGCGAGGGGCGTGGAGAGCGTCAGATTTTCTGTGGCGCCCACCATCTTGTATTCGCAGTCGACCGCGTACAGCGCAGTGAAATGTGGATAAAAAATTGTATTTAGTGCCGTGTGTTGGTGTGTAAGAGTGTTTGGGGAGGGTGGGGGAGTATGATATAGGTTCAATGTTTTGTTTTTTTATGTGCTAGACGTTTTTGTTGCGTTCGATTTGTCCGCGGAGAACACGGCTGTCTGACATTTTGTAAATAAACTAAATGGTTGGGTGTTTAGAGGACGGAGTATGTGTCATTTTTGTTCGCAAGGAAGGTAGAAATGAGCTATGAACACTCGCGGTGTACTTAATTGTTCGTAAATACACAAACTGGCGGTGTCCTCAGGACGTTGTCCGCATTGTAATCTGTCTAGTTGAATGTGTTCTAAGAACACTCGCAGTGTCCCGAACTGGTTGCAATTACACGAAATGGGGGTGTTCTGAGAATGTTGTTTGTATTGTTCGTTGTCAGGGTGAAAGTGTTTTAAGACCACTCCTTTTGTCCGCTAATAGTACAATTTCCTAGGGGCGTCAACCAACATTTTGTCCACTAAAGAAACGATAAATCCGGCTGGTGTGCGCCGACATTATGTGATAATCCTATGACTGGCGCTATTGACCTGGATGACTTGCTTTTGCGACACTAAATCATATCTCCCGCCCCTAAGCCTGATATTATCAAAGCATTCATATTCCCCGCCTCTCTTCGTGACGTTACAGGGTGCGTAATGAAAAGCACCCAGTCGTCTCCAGTACTACGGGACTTTACACAGAACCCAGAAGACAACACACATTATGTCACAACACAGCGCGCCACAATTCGGAATATGAAACTGTGGTTTAAAAGTAAACAGCAGGATTGTACATTTGGTAAAGTACATTTATTTCACATGAAATGTTTAGTAAATATTCAGCGATTTGCTATTGTCTCTGCTGTCGATCAGCAAAAGTTTATTTGAAGCCACGCGTTGTTCCTTTGTGGTAGATAGGCTGTTGGTTTATGATAAAAGCAGTAAATGGTCGCTCTGTTAATCGGAAGGTTGCTCCAACAACGAGCCATTAGACCACCCTATTGGTTGGTATGTTGTTTGTAGCCGCTAGTACTGCGTTAGGGCATATTGGTCCTTGGCGATTGTCCCATAAAATGATGAGGGTCATGAAGTTGCATATTTGGACCTGCACCTGGCAGTTGAAGACCCCATCCGCTGGAGTCTGTAAATTGTGACATAGGCAAAATGGAGCCACATACCTGTTTTAAAAAACATAAATTAGTCTCACCAGCCGATCTTCATTAAAAATTATCATTTTATATATTAGGGCGTGAAACTATTTGCTATTGAAGATAGTGCAACAGAGTATGTTAATAATAAAATAATAATATTTTCCCATTCATATAGTGCTAAGAACCGTGAAGTATCTAAGCAGTGCTTATTATTAACCACGGTGTGTGGTGCTCATTTTTCGACCACGGAATGATGAAAGGCTGAGTTTGGCCTTGCCGGGATTCAAACTTGCGTTAGCAAGCTGTACATGGATGTCAAAGCGAGCACTGTACTCGCTGTGCCACTTGACAGGCTACAGTGAAGTCGCACAGCGAGTAGAGCACTTGACCGCCTATAGACCGGTTAAATTATTTCTATTAACCCACCCTGTGTCGTCTGCCTTTTACAGAGCCCTCTAAAAGACAGGGGATCAATTCGGCGGTGATAGTGCGCGGTAGAAAACATTATGCCACTTTCAACGAACAAGTTCAACTTGAGCGGTCTTTAATGCTACGCTATTGTAATTATATTTGGTATAAAGTAATCTAAAGGGTTACTTACAGTACAATTGCAATTTCCATTGTCTACGAGTGGTGCAGTCCCAAAATACGACTCTGCGTGTGCCAACGATCTTTCGCATAGTGATATAATATATAAAAGTGGTTTCGTTTCAGAAATTTCATCTTTATCTTCTCTTACGTTTTAGCAACACTCCTTCAAGAGAAGTCTTTCATCACAATCTCTGTCTGTCAAGGTCAAAACACAATACAACCTTATAGTCCGCTTCGTGAGCCTCTCCGGGGCACGAGAAAAAAATGGAAGCAGCTGACCTTCACTGTGAACGAGCATAAATTCTTACTTTGCAACATTCTGTGTAAAGCCATCTGTACAAGTTGTGGAAGCAGCTGACCTTCACTGTGAACAAGCATAAATTCTTACTTTGCAACATTCTGTGTAAAGCCATCTGTAGAAGTTGGTTTTTGCACGCCATGTGTGCATATTGTTTGAGTGATATTAAAAAAAGCTTGTTTAAAGGACGTTATGGTTCTAAGTAGAGCCGAAAGACCCCTGAAAATCGCAAGTTATGGTAAGCTTTGAAAAATAACTGGCGCCACCACCGTGCACTGCTAAGACCAACACCCAGGACATCAAAGATGACATCGCAAATGTCATTGATGAAATCACTGATGACATCACGTGTGTATGTACTTTTCATGGAATTTGTGTACTAGGGATTTTTATTATAATGTTGCGAAAAAAGTGTCAAGGATATTGCAATAAATATCATATCGTTATTAGTGCTTTGAACGATGCATTGATATAAATAGCATTGTATTATGGGATTCTATCTAGTATACTGAGCTACTAATGGAGAAACATAGCATTGTGTGCAGAGTACAAGATGAAAGTATAATATTTGTAATGTTTATATGTTGAATAATGAAATAATAATTGTCCCTGAAATGTTCGAAAATTCACAAAATGGGGTTGTTCTGAGGATGTTATTCATATTGTGTGATTGCTTAGCTGTATGCAATGAGGGAATGGCACAGAGAGTAAAGTGGACGCCGTCCGCGGACACCGCGGCTGTTCGTGGACAGGGCCTGCTACATCCGGGTTTTTCCAGGAAATCCAACATGGAAAGAAGACTGTACGGATCAGCCAATCAGATGTCGAGGTTGTGGATTTGTGTTGAAAGAGACTGTGTGTGGTGAAGATGGCAGAAGTGGAGAAAGTCAGGGTGTTGGTGCTCAGAGATATGTTTGTGCATGGTTTACAGCAGTACGCTGAATGCAGGCATGTTGCAAAGAACTTTGATGTGAAAGGAGTGGAGGTGGTGTGGAGCAGTGTGCCTGATTGCAATGTACAGGGAATTGTACAAGTTTGTGAGGATATGGCCACGATGAACAGTCCGCATGTGGTAGTTTTGCACTATGGTGCTTTCCATTTGGGCAACGTCAGTGCCCCTACTTTGTTGGCTGATTTGGAATGCTTGGTTCAAGCTGTAATGAAGATCCTTCCAAATGCAAAAGTAATTTTGTCTGGATTACTACCTAGGGCAATATGGGACAATAGTTCAGTTTTTTGTCCTCAGCAAAATATTGCTAGGTGTGTCATCAACCGAGGCATGTGTGCCTTCATGCTTAGAGCTGGTATGTTCTTCTATAACAATGAGAATATTGATGCCAGTAAAGCTGTTAATTTTAAAGAAGATGGCATTTCTTTATCTTTTACGGGAAATGCCTTTCTATTTTGGAATGTAAGGGTTGCTTTGGAGAAGATTTTAGGAGTAAAGTAAGAAAAAAAAACAAGAAAAAATTACAAAATAACAGGTGTCTGTCAAGCATTTGTAAAAAAAAAAAAAAAAAAAAACGGCTCTTTTCAGAGCCAACTTCAAAGGGGAAATGGGGCACACTATTTAAATTTACATTCACCACGCTCAGATTTTCTATGTGTCCGCGGACATGGCGGTAGTCCGCTGACATGAAAATCACTACGAGGGGGTTAGTATGTTCTATGTTACATGTATATGAAGTCAGGGATATTATGATTAAGTTGTGCTACTAAAAACCTATGAAATTCAGTGAAAAAACTTTGTTAAAGGGACATTATGGTTAAGTTGCGCTACTAAAAACCTATGAAATTCAGTAAAAAAACTTTGTTAAAGGGACGTTATGGTTAAGTTGCGCTACTAAAAACCTATGAAATTCAGTGAAAAAACTTTGTTAAAGGAACGTTATGGCTCATAGTAAAAACGAAAAACCCCTGAAATTCGGCAGTTATGGTAACATAAGCAACCATAACTCGCGCCACCGTGCACTGCTAACACTAACACCCAGGACATCAAAGATGACATCACAAATGTCATTGATGACATCACTGATGACATCACATGGCTGGCTCTCCCTTTTTATCCTTTACTGACATATCGAAGCCACATAGTTTTCTTCAGTAACAGTCAGGAAGTAAAAATTGAAAAGGTACTATATTTGTAGACTTAGGGTCCTGTCACATCATATGAAACATATACATAGCGAAAGATACAGGCTTGAAAGAGAGCAATCCTTTCTGTGCATGAAGATAATCATTATGGTTATCAGCACTTTCTCATAGTTTTATTTTTATTACTCTACCTTCCCTCTATATGCTCATATTTGTATACATTATACTCACTCTCCATAGAGTGAATGGGAAAAACATTTTGCTCGCGCCTACAGCCCAAACCGCTGGACAGATTTCCACCAAATTTGGACCAGGAGCAGCGGCTTGGTCCCGAAAGCGTGCTTTTGCAAATTTGGTGAAAATCCGTCCAGTAGTTTTTTTTAAAATGACCAAAAGGTAGGTCAAAAAAATTAGTGATATCTGTGTTCGCTCCACGGACAGTGTCCTGATTGGCCAATCGTCTTGCGTGATGTTCGCGGACATGCAACATGTTCGCTGATTGGACGGTGTGGAGCGTGAAGCGCGTCAGATTTTTCGGTAGCGCCCGCCATCTTGGATTTGCGGACATCCCCGGACAGCGCGGTGACACTTTGTTCAAAATGTGTATTTTGTAGAGTGTGTTGGTGTGTAGGAGTGTTTGGGGAGGGTGGGAGTGTATGATATAGGATGAAAGTTGTGTTTTTTATGTGTTAGACGTTCTTTTTGTGTTTGATTTGTTTGCGGCCATCACGGGTGTTCTGAAATGTTCTAAATAAACTGACTAGGGGGTGTTCTAAGGAGTCAATATGTGTCCGTTTTGTTCGCAAGCAAAGTGAAACTGTTCTAAGAACACTCGCGGTGTCCGGGGAGTGTTCGTAGGGGGTGTCCTGAGGACGCTGTCAGTATTGCTCTCTGTCAAGTTGAATGTGTCCTAAGAACACTCGCGGTGTCCTGAAATGTTGGCAAATAAACAAGATGGTGGTGTTCTGAAGACGCTTCTAAGAACACTCATGGTGTCCGGGGAGTTTTCGTAGTGGGTGTCCTGAGGACGCTGTCAGTATTGTTCTTTGCCAAGTTGAATATGTCCTAAGAACACTCGCGGTGTCCTGAAATGTTCGCAAATAAACAAGATGGTGGTGTTCTGAAGACGCTTCTAAGAACACTCCCGGTGTCCGGGGAGTGTTCGTAGTGGGTGTCCTGAGGACGCTGTCCGTATTGTTCTTTGTCAAGTTGAATGTGTCCTAAGAACACTCGCGGTGTCATGAAATGTTCGCAAATAAACAAGATGGTGGTGATCTGAAGACGCTTCTAAGAACACTCCCGGTGTCCTGGAATGTTCGTAGGGGGTGTCCTTAGGACGCTGTCCGTATTGTTCGTTGTTAAGTTGAAACTGTTCTAAGAACTATTGCGTTGTTCTGAAATGTTCGTAGGGGGTGTCCTGAAAACGGTGTCCGTATTGTTCGCTGGCAAGTTCAAAGTGTTCTAAGAACACTGACATTGTTCGCGGATATTAAAAGTTTCCCATAGATCATAGTTGAAATGTTTGACTCTATGGATGTGATATGCTGCGGTGGTTGTTGCCAGGGCATAGAGTCTTGGGTGGATGGCATTTGGCCATGCACCCAAGACTCTATGCCCTGGCAACAACCACTGCAGCATATCACATTCATATTTGCTTATAACTTTGGGTGAAAAACAAATGTATAAGGAACAAAGGTATTAGATACTATGGATGTGATATGCTGCTATGGTTGTCCTTATTATTGTATACTTACTGTTTGGTCTAGTAATGGGAGTCCATGTTTTTCTTCTTCATTTCTGTGATAAAAGAAAATAGCATGTTAGTATTAGTATTTTGTAATGACTTATTACATTGTATAAGCAATATACTTTTATTTTTTTTCGACCCTCATATTTAGTAGAGTACAAATCAGAGTACTGTGCAATTTGCCCAGTTTCTGTATTTGTTGCTAAAATCATTGGGTCTGTGGGAGAAAAAAAAAATCCATGTTGGATTAAAAAAAAACCTTTTTCTGTTATGCTACAGTTTATTTGTTTGTTTGTTTTCAGTGTTCACTTGTTGTTTCTGGCTAATGATTTATACTTTGCTTTGTTGTATTTTTTTTGGAGCAGTAACAGATTCTTCATTTGTTTTGATATTATAAAATTTTGGAGCAGTTAGATACCAATTGGCGTATTCTAACTGTCTATTTTTTTAATATATTTTAATTGTTTTGATTTATCTATTTGGATATTGTTAAATTTTGGGACAGTTAAATACCAATTGGCGTATTCTAACTGTGTATTTTTTGGCCTAATTTAGTGGTATTCATTTATCTGATTAATTGTTGTAGAATCTTTGAGCTGTTAGATAGCTTTTGGAGTATTCTAACAGTTTATATTATTTAAACACAAATTTATAATTTTGGGACAGTTAGATACCAATTGGCGTATTCTAACTGTGCATTTTTTGGTCTAATTTAGTGGTGTTCATTTATCTGATTAGTTGTTGTAGAATCTTTGAGCAGTTAGATAGCTTTTGGAGTATTCTAACAGTTTATATTTTTTTAACACAAATTTATTTAAAGGTTTAAATACAGTTTATTTATCAAATTTTGGTTTTAAGAACATCAAATAAGCGTTTGTAAGATTTGCTGGTAATCTCTGCTTTAGAGTAATGGTACTATCATTACATTCAAACCATCCACATTTCTTTTTTATATATGCAGTGTAGTGCCCTGAATTGGTTGTGGCTCCTGCATGGTAGATTATACCTATTGTTGTGAAGGTTTTCTTACCAAGTGATAATTGACCATGTGTGAATCCAGTCAGCTTGCAGTTGTTTTTGGTACCAATTGAATTGTAACGTAGAAGCATTAGTGTTACGTATTTACTATGTGTTTGTATTACTAACGTGGAGCGATTATCTGAATTGCAGGTAGAGCATAATGTACCATGGTTTGCATTGTGTACAAGTTGCTGAAATGGAATGGATTCACAATTTGGTATTGATATGTATATGAAGCGTTCATTGGGGATTTCTTCTTGTGTCACATTGTTGCAGAGAGTGCATGTATGTTTCCACATGTATGAAATCTGAAAGATTTCATTTATAGGTATGTTTTGTTTTCCAGTACTTGAGTAAGTACATTAGAAATTCTTGTGGATCTTCCTGTGAGTTTATAGTGAATTTCACCATTCCAGCACAGTAGTCCAATTGTCGTCTTATTCCAAAAACACTATCAGGCCGATTCATGGAATAATTAGCGCGGCGCAAGTGGCCAAAAACGTGCGAATCGCAGTGGAATAGCGAAAATCGCAGTGGAATAGCGAAAATCGCACGAAAAGCAGCGCACATCGATTCATGGAAGGCCGTGCGCGAGAAAACCATCGGACGTGCGATAAGAAAGTGCGCGGCGCACGTTGGCGCACAGGCCATCTAACGGCATGCGCCAGGTCACAGCGAAAATCGCACAGTCCACAGCGAAAATCGCACATAGCGCGGCGCACGCAACAAAAGTAGGCGGAACACGGGGCGTAACACTCGGAATGGGGAACAACTTGCCAAAATGTGGGCGTCACGGGGGAAGCACAGGGTAAAAGTGCGCAGAACGCCCACACGCTCGCCTACAACACGTATTCATGGAATAGAATAGGTCAAAAAAGCGCACGCTCAAACCAGCGCACAGGCACAAACACGACCGCCACAAGAAAGCAGGCGGTAGCGTCTCAGCGGCTGTAAGAAATGTGTGCCAAAAGGTGCGCCAACAAATAGCACCCATATACTGCCATGATGAATGTCCTATACTGTGGCCCTCCAGGACAAATGAGGTGCAAAGGGGTACCCACAAACACGGACACGCTGACAAAAAATACGTGTGCGCGGGAAGTCTCACACGCGATTTGGCCGGGTACGTGGATTTCAGGGGTGCGCGGGAAGGTCCACACGCGATTACAGCAGGGTACGTGTATTTCAGGGGTGCGTGGGAATTTCCACACGCGAATAGCCTGGCCGCGTGTATTTCAGGGGTGCGCGGGAAGTTCCACACGCGATTATAGCAGGGTACGTGTATTTCAGGGGTGCGCAGGAATTTCCACACGCGAATAGCCTGGCCGCGTGTATTTCAGGGGTGCGCGGGAAGTCCCACACGCGATTACAGCAGGGTACGTGTATTTCAGGGGTGCGCAGGAAGTTCCACACGCGAATAGCCTGGCCGCGTGTATTTCAGGGGTGCGCGGGAAGTTCCACACGCGAATAGCCTGGGCGCGTGCATTTCAGGGGTGCACGGGAATTTCCACACACGAATAGGCTGGGCGCGTGTATTACAGGGGTGCGCGGGAAGTCCCACACGCGATTAGAGCAGGGTACGTGTATTTCAGGGGTGCGCGGGAATTTCCACACGCGAATAGCCTGGCCGCGTCTATTTCAGGGGTGCGCGGGAAGTTCCACACGCGAATAGCCTGGCCGCGTGTATTTCAGGGGTGCGCGGGAAGTTCCACACGCGAATAGCCTGGGCGGGTGTATTTCAGGGGTGCGCGGGAAGTTCCACACGCGAATAGGCTGGGCGCGTGTATTACAGGGGTGCGCGGGAAGTTCCACACGCGAATAGCCGGGGCGCGTGTATTTCAGGGGTGCGCGGGAATTTCCACACGCGAATAGCCTGGGCGCGTGTATTTCAGGGGTGCGCGGGAATTTCCACACGCGAATAGGCTGGGCGCGTGTATTACAGGGGTGCGCGGGAAGTCCCACACGCGATTACAGCAGGGTACGTGTATTTCAGGGGTGCGCGGGAATTTCCACACGCGAATAGCCTGGCCGCGTCTATTTCAGGGGTGCGCGGGAAGTTCCACACGCGAATAGCCTGGCCGCGTGTATTTCAGGGGTGCGCGGGAAGTTCCACACGCGAATAGCCTGGGCGGGTGTATTTCAGGGGTGCGCGGGAAGTTCCACACGCGAATAGGCTGGGCGCGTGTATTACAGGGGTGCGCGGGAAGTTCCACACGCGAATAGCCGGGGCGCGTGTATTTCAGGGGTGCGCGGGAATTTCCACACGCGAATAGGCTGGGCGCGTGTATTACAGGGGTGCGCGGGAAGTCCCACACGCGATTACAGCAGGGTACGTGTATTTCAGGGGTGCGCGGGAATTTCCACACGCGAATAGCCTGGGCGCGTGTATTTCAGGGGTGCGCGGGAAGTTCCACACGCGATTACAGCAGGGTACGTGTATTTCAGGGGTGCGCAGGAATTTCCACACGCGAATAGCCTGGTCGCGTGTATTTCAGGGGTGCGCGGGAAGTCCCACACGCGATTACAGCAGGGTACGTGTATTTCAGGGGTGCGCGGGAAGTTCCACACGCGAATAGCCTGGCCGCGTGTATTTCAGGGGTGCGCGGGAAGTTCCACACGCGAATAGCCTGGGCGCGTGTATTTCAGGGGTGCGCGGGAATTTCCACACGCGAATAGGCTGGGCGCGTGTATTACAGGGGTGCGCGGGAAGTCCCACACGCGATTACAGCAGGGTACGTGTATTTCAGGGGTGCGCGGGAATTTCCACACGCGAATAGCCTGGGCGCGTGTATTTCAGGGGTGCGCAGGAATTATCACACGCGATTTGGCTTGGTACGTGTATTACAGGGGTGCGTGCGAAGTTACACACGCGATTAGGCTGGGTGGGTCCTGTCACCCTCGACGGCCCCTGCAGGCAGCCCACAAAACAGGGGACTACCCTGCACACCTGCTCATGTCTCCCACCACCCCCACCCCCCCAGTCACCAGGGGTACCCTCCACCAGGCCCCCACTCATGTCTCCCACCACCCCCACCCCCCCAGTCACCAGGGGCACCCTCCACCAGGCCCCCAACCATGTCTCCCACCACCCCCACCCCCCACCATCCAGGGGCACCCTCCACCAGGCCCCCAACCATGTCTCCCACCACCCCCACCCCCCACCATCCAGGGGCACCCTCCACCAGGCCCCCACTCATGTCTCCCACCACCCCCACCCCCCACCATCCAGGGGCACCCTCCACCAGGCCCCCACCCATGTCTCCCACCACCCCCACCCCCCAGCAGTGCAGGGGCAGCCTCCACCAGGCCCCCACTCATGTCCCCTATCACCCCCACCCCCCCGCTACCAGGGGCACCCTCCACCAGGCCCCCACTCATGTCACCCACCACCCCCACCCCCCCAGTCACCAGGGGCACCCTCCACCAGGCCCCCACTCATGTCTCCCACCACCCCCACCCCCCAGCAGTGCAGGGGCAGCCTCCACCAGGCCCCCACTCATGTCTCCCACCACCCCCACCCCCCACCATCCAGGGGCAGCCTCCACCAGGCCCCCACTCATGTCTCCCACCGCCCCCACCCCCCAGCAGTGCAGGGGCAGCCTCCACCAGGCCCCCACTCATGTCTCCCACCACCCCCAGCCCCCACCATCCAGGGGCACCCTCCACCAGGCCCCCACTCATGTCTCCCACCACCCCCACCCCCCAGCAGTGCAGGGGCAGCCTCCACCAGGCCCCCACCCATGTCTCCCACCACCCCCACCCCCCAGCAGTGCAGGGGCAGCCTCCACCAGGCCCCCACCCATGTCTCCCACCACCCCCACCCTCCCGCCACCAGGGGCACCCTCCACCAGGCCCCCACTCATGTCCCCTATCACCCCCACCCCCCAGCAGTGCAGGGGCAGCCTCCACCAGGCCCCCACCCATGTCTCCCACCACCCCCAAACCCCAGCAGTGCAGGGGCAGCCTCCACCAGGCCCCCACCCATGTCTCCCACCACCCCCACACTCCCGCCACCAGGGGCAGCCTCCACCAGGCCCCCACTCATGTCTCCCACCACCCCCACCCCCCAGCAGTGCAGGGGCAGCCTCCACCAGGCCCCCACTCATGTCTCCCACCACCCCCACCCCCCAGCAGTGCAGGGGCAGCCTCCACCAGGCCCCCACTCATGTCTCCCACCACCCCCACGCCCCACCATCCAGGGGCACCCTCCACCAGGCCCCCACCCATGCCTCCCACCACCCCCACCCTCCCGCCACCAGGGGCAGCCTCCACCAGGCCCCCACCCATGCCTCCCACCACCCCCACACCCCCGCCACCAGGGGCAGCCTCCACCAGGCCCCCACTCATGTCTCCCACCGCCCCCAGCCCCCACCATCCAGGGGCAGCCTCCACCAGGCCCCCACTCATGTCTCCCACCACCCCCAGCCCCCACCATCCAGGGGCACCCTCCACCAGGCCCCCACTCATGTCTCCCACCACCCCCACCCCCCAGCAGTGCAGGGGCAGCCTCCACCAGGCCCCCACCCATGTCTCCCACCACCCCCACCCCCCAGCAGTGCAGGGGCAGCCTCCACCAGGCCCCCACCCATGTCTCCCACCACCCCCACCCTCCCGCCACCAGGGGCACCCTCCACCAGGCCCCCACTCATGTCCCCTATCACCCCCACCCCCCAGCAGTGCAGGGGCAGCCTCCACCAGGCCCCCACCCATGTCTCCCACCACCCCCACCCCCCAGCAGTGCAGGGGCAGCCTCCACCAGGCCCCCACTCATGTCCCCTATCACCCCCACCCCCCCGCCACCAGGGGCACCCTCCACCAGGCCCCCACTCATGTCACCCACCACCCCCACCCCCCCAGTCACCAGGGGCACCCTCCACCAGGCCCCCACTCATGTCTCCCACCACCCCCACCCCCCAGCAGTGCAGGGGCAGCTTCCACCAGGCCCCCACTCATGTCTCCCACCACCCCCACCCCCCACCATCCAGGGGCAGCCTCCACCAGGCCCCCACTCATGTCTCCCACCACCCCCACCCCCCAGCAGTGCAGGGGCAGCCTCCACCAGGCCCCCACTCATGTCTCCCACCACCCCCAGCCCCCACCATCCAGGGGCACCCTCCACCAGGCCCCCACTCATGTCTCCCACCACCCCCACCCCCCAGCAGTGCAGGGGCAGCCTCCACCAGGCCCCCACCCATGTCTCCCACCACCCCCACCCCCCAGCAGTGCAGGAGCAGCCTCCACCAGGCCCCCACCCATGTCTCCCACCACCCCCACCCTCCCGCCACCAGGGGCACCCTCCACCAGGCCCCCACTCATGTCCCCTATCACCCCCACCCCCCAGCAGTGCAGGGGCAGCCTCCACCAGGCCCCCACCCATGTCTCCCACCACCCCCACCCCCCAGCAGTGCAGGGGCAGCCTCCACCAGGCCCCCACCCATGTCTCCCACCACCCCCACCCTCCCGCCACCAGGGGCACCCTCCACCAGGCCCCCACTCATGTCTCCCACCACCCCCACCCCCCAGCAGTGCAGGGGCAACCTCCACCAGGCCCCCACTCATGTCCCCTATCACCCCCACCCCCCCGCCACCAGGGGCACCCTCCACCAGTCCCCCACTCATGTCACCCACCACCCCCACCCCCCCAGTCACCAGGGGCACCCTCCACCAGGCCCCCACTCATGTCTCCCACCACCCCCACCCCCCAGCAGTGCAGGGGCAGCTTCCACCAGGCCCCCACTCATGTCTCCCACCACCCCCAGCCCCCACCATCCAGGGGCAGCCTCCACCAGGCCCCCACTCATGTCTCCCACCACCCCCACCCCCCAGCAGTGCAGGGGCAGCCTCCACCAGGCCCCCACTCATGTCTCCCACCACCCCCAGCCCCCACCATCCAGGGGCACCCTCCACCAGGCCCCCACTCATGTCTCCCACCACCCCCACCCCCCAGCAGTGCAGGGGCAGCCTCCACCAGGCCCCCACCCATGTCTCCCACCACCCCCACCCCCCAGCAGTGCAGGGGCAGCCTCCACCAGGCCCCCACCCATGTCTCCCACCACCCCCACCCTCCCGCCACCAGGGGCACCCTCCACCAGGCCCCCACTCATGTCCCCTATCACCCCCACCCCCCAGCAGTGCAGGGGCAGCCTCCACCAGGCCCCCACCCATGTCTCCCACCACCCCCACCCCCCAGCAGTGCAGGGGCAGCCTCCACCAGGCCCCCACCCATGTCTCCCACCACCCCCACCCTCCCGCCACCAGGGGCACCCTCCACCAGGCCCCCACCCATGCCTCCCACCACCCCCACCCTCCCGCCACCAGGGGCAGCCTCCACCAGGCCCCCACCCATGCCTCCCACCACCCCCACCCCCCACCATCCAGGGGCACCCTCCACCAGGCCCCCACTCATGTCACCCACCACCCCCACACCCCCAGTCACCAGGGGCACCCTCCACCAGGCCCCCACTCATGTCTCCCACCACCCCCACCCCCCAGCACTGTGGGGAACCTGCCAGCAGGCCCCCACACATGTCCCCCTGGCCCCAGGTCCTGACGATACACAATCATGGCAGTAATGGCCAGCATACCCAGCACAAACACCCAGGCAAGGATTGCATACACCCACATAGTGAATGCAATCACATGACACAACCCCAATGCCAAGTATGCAAAAGAACACATGTCCGTCACACACACATACACAATGGGTGCAAGTGAATGTCAAAACCCATATCATGACATGTAACAAACCAATGAGAAAATAACACAAGTGTAAGAAAATATAAAAAATGTATTAAATACCAAAAATAAGTGAACTTTTCAAACATACAACGATGTGGCTAAGTAAATAAATGGTCCATGTCCGAGAACAAAAGTGATAAACAAAAAAACAAAGGAATAAAAAATTAAAATGAATTTGTCCAAAGCAATATCATGTCATAGGAAATTAATGAAAAGCCATTACGTCATGGTGAAAACAATAAGAAATTAAAAAAATGTATCTCCCAAAAAAACAAACTATATACAGGAATGTTCCAGGGTCCATGAGCCCAACACCAAAAATGAAACCTACCACTAACTAATGAAAAATATATGTACAAAAAAGTGGCCATTGTCCGAGCGGTCCAAAATAATAAAAATAAATAAAGGAAACCTAGCACTAACTAACTAAATAACTATATACAAAGGCAGCGGGCAAGTCCTGCGGCTCACTTGGTGATGTTGCTGGCCAGGGCATCATCGAACTCCATGTCGATGTCCTGGAGGCGGGACTCTGTCCTGGCCCCGAGGTCTCGCAGGGACAACCCCATGTCCACCTCAAACTCCCTGCGATCTTCCTCGAGGCACTTAGCCCGCCTCAATGCCCGACGCATGGAGAACTCTGCCCTGACCATGGCGAGCCGCTCCTTTTCCGCCCGCTGCTGCTCCGCACCTATCCGCTGGCCAAACTCCTCCCACACGGAAAACACACCACCATTCCAGGGTTGCCCTGCCCTCCGGCCGATGCCTGCCCCTCTGATCTTGATGGCCCCGAGCCATGATGCCTCCCACGTCGAGCCCGCTGTTGCCTCCGACGCCACTGCCTCTGCCAGCACGACGGCATCCAGGCTGATGGAAACCACCGACGCCATCATGCACGTGCCCTGCCCGATGATGCCGTCACATCTTCCATCTGCTGGGGTCCACTTGCTGTGTTGTCCACCCCTGCTGGACCTCCGACTCCCAACTGTGGCAGGGATGGGATCCCCACCGAGCTGGCTGCATTGGTCGGGGCAGGTCCACAGGGGGCCCTGGTGGCATCTGGGCCGGAAGACGGCAAGGAGAACGACCGGTGGATAGCCTGCACAGAGGAGGAGAGGGCCGTCAGATTGGCCAACACATGCAGGAAACCCCCGAACATGGCCGATCCCAATTGGGCCACGTCGGCACGGTGCACTTCGTGATGACGTGCGTGCTCCTCCCGGGAAGCAGGCACGTCATCACGAATCACAGCCGTGCACATCGCGACCCCAATCAGGACCTTCTCCACGCGGCCAGGGGTTACCACGTCCGCAGGTGGAGGGTAGTCAGGTGACATGGACATCCCCTCTACCTGCGGACGGGCCTGGGACGGGGCATCCCTGCTGGTGCATGGTGGTGCACTCACAGGGTCAGGGACAGTGACATGCACAGGCCCCTCCACGGTGACCTGTGCTGCCTCCTGCCCCTGGCCCTGGACTGCACCACTTGCACCAGCAGGGATGCTCCCACCAGGCCCCATGTGTGCACCAGTGTCGGCCTCCTCCTCCTCTGTGCAAACCACCAACCTGGATGGCTCCTCACCGTCTCCCGCCGTAGCAGGCCCCTGTGGGGGCTCACCCACCCCTTCCGCTGCAGCCGTGGGGGCATCACCCGCCGCCTTGCTCCACAGCGCCGTCTCCGCCCTCTTCTTCACTAGCCGCTGCGTAGAGGGAGACAAAGGACACAAGCATCAGGCTACTGTACAATGGTCCCCTAGACAGGAAGCAATAGCAGATGAGCACCACTGTCAAAGTACACTTCCATCATGTCCCTCCACAACACATGGGTCAGTCCAGGCAAAACACACACAGTAACAGGCATGGTGCATGCCATGGACATTTCCATGCATGTCCAATGGACTCTAGAAACATTCAATGATATGTAACTCACATGCATCATGGCTCATGCATATCACATGCACACACTTCACCTCAGTCACATCCATCTGGCCCCAAACACACCGAACACAGGCGAAACAAGGGTAAGTTGGGTGCGTCACTGAATCTGTGCATTGTCACACACATGTGTCATGCATCCATGGCATGCACAAGTCACAGACACGCAGGTCAGGCACACAGACATGGCTACCATATATGTACCTGGCATCAGCACCCATCCTTCACCCCCATCCATGTCCAGGTACAGAGACTGGCATGCTCTCATGTCCAAAATCTGCATAGGGCTCCCCATGCCGCATTTCAACACATGCAACAACCATGTGGGTCACACATCACTGGTCGCACATGCATTACCATGATGTCCCTGCACACATACATGCATACATGGCCCATGGCACACATACAGGCAAGTATCATAGAACCAGCACACCGCAACATGCCCTGTCTCACACAGTAATGCTTGGACACATACCGCTCAACTCCAGACGGGCCTCCCTCTCAAGGACCTGGGCGTGGAGCGCTGGGCGTACGCGTTCCAGGACCCTCTTCTGGATGGAACTCATGCGGCCCCGGCCCCCCTCCACGAGGCGCCGGGCCTTCACAAGGGTCCTGGACCTCAAGTCCTCCCAGCGCTTCTTGATCTTCTGGACGTTGCGGGTTGCCACCCCCTCCGCGTTGATGGCAACCACACAGTCGGCCCAGATCCTCTCCCGTCCTTCCTTGCTGGCGCGGTCGATCCAAAGAGGGCATCATACTGCCCCAGGCCATGCTCCACCAGGACACCAACTTCGGTGGCAGTGAAGCTGGTGCCCCTCTGCCCCTCTGGCCTGGGGTTGCCACTGGTGCCAGATGTGGAAGTGCCCGACATGACAACCCCAGAGGCAGGTGTGGGTGGGCAACTGGGTCCTGGGGCTGGGCTGTGGAGCGATGTAATCCCAGTTGGGAGTCTTCAGTTCCAGCAGGGGTGGACACAGCAACTGGACCCCTGCAGATGGCTGATGTGCAGGCACCAAATGGCAGGGCACGGTGGCAGCAGGCAGGCAGGCAGGCAGCAGCAGATAGCACGTGGGAGGCTGCTCGGGGCACTGGGGGGCAGTAACTCGGCCTTCTGGGCAGGAGCGTGGTGTTCCGTGTGTTTTCGGGTGGCCAGCTTGATACAGAGTGATTTGGCACGTGAAAATCCTGCACGTCAGCGTGAAATCCGAGGAAAGGCCCTTAGCGCGTAAGCGCGTCAGCACGCATACGCGATTCTATTGGACCAGAGTCCCTCAGCGCGTAAGCGCGTCTGACGTGACCCGCACGGGCGTTCCCCACTCAGCACGTGATGACGGAACACACGTGGAAATACTGCACGTCAGAGTGTCATCGCGTGATTGGCCTATGTACGTGTATTTCATTGCGTGTAATTGGACAAAAGTGCGCGTACACGCGATTGGCCTATGTACGTGTATTTCAGGGGTGCGCGGGCACTTACACACGCAAGTACGTCAGCGCACCTGTATGGCTGCTGCGTGGGAATTTCCACACGCTATTGGAGTGGGAACTAGATTCCAGGGGTGCGCGGGTCACACGCTCGCCTAGAACACGCGCAAAGCATTAATTTGCGCACTTTTCAAATAACAAGCCAGATGCCAGGATGAACATACCGTTCCTAGCAGCAGTGGCAGTGGGCTACCAAAGGAGGAGGAGGAGGAGAGTCAGGGCCAGAATATTCACACCCAGAACCAGCCTTTTCGGGATGCCTGATGACCAGGTGTATGGAAGGTACAGGTTTCCACCACACATAATACTGGACCTGGTGAGTGAGTGGGAGGATGACCTCACATCACCCACCCTGTGCTCTCAAGCACTCAGCCCCCTGGAGAAGGTCCTCAATGTACTGCACTTCTTAGCCACTGGATCATTTCAGCGGACAAGTGCCATAGTGGGTGGGGTGTCACAGGCCACCCAGTCACGCTGCCTACACCAGGTCTTGGACATCATCACTGCACGCCCATCAGTCCGCAGGCACATATACCTGCCCAGAACACCTGCTGAAAGGCATGCTGCCGCCCTGGATTTTTACGGAGTGGCACGATTCCCCAAAGTGCTAGGTGCCATCGACTGCACCCATGTGGCTCTACGTCCCCCCAGGGCATCTGAGCACATTTATAGGAACCGCAAGCACTGGCATTCCATCAACGTGCAGGTCGTATGTAATGCCAAGGGAATCATCACCTCAGTATATGCCAACTATCCCGGGTCCACCCACAACAGCTTCATTTACCGAATGTCCACCCTATGCCGGGACATAGATGCTGGGCGGCATGGCGATACATGGCTTCTCGGTGAGTATGTATGCCACTGCACATGCATGCATGTTGGATACTGAGCAAGGTCACAACCCCACCAATGATACCAATCACCACCTCCACAGGGGACAGTGCCTACCCTCTCAGCCCCCACATGATGACGCCAATTCGGAACCCCACCACGCCACCCGAGGTAAGATATAACACAGCCCACATTACAACCCGGGGCATAGTGGAGCGCACATTCGGAGTGCTAAAGTCACGCTTTTGCTCCCTTGAACGTTCTGGCGGGCAGCTGTTATACGCTCCCCCAGTAGTGTGCAGGATCATAGTGGCAGCATGTGTCCTGCACAACGTTGCAACACGCCGGGGCCTGCCCGTGGACATGGTGGTGGCCCCACATCCCCAACCACATGCACAGCCGCTGCGCATGGGAGGGGAAAGGGCACGAGGGGAGGCAGCCCGTACACAGCTAGTGGCTAATTACTTCACATGGTATTCACTCCCCTGTGGAGTGCACACTGGCCTGGCACATTCCATCTGACAATCAATGATGACTCAACCTGACACTGATCCTGA
Organism: Ambystoma mexicanum; assembly: GCF_040938575.1. Lineage (NCBI taxonomy): Eukaryota > Metazoa > Chordata > Amphibia > Caudata > Ambystomatidae > Ambystoma > Ambystoma mexicanum. The sequence goes on from NC_090937.1 coordinate 1,211,068,841, forward strand.
ATGTCTGGAGATTCAACCATGAAAAGCATATCAGCCTGAGATTGTTCAGCTGGAAGTGTTACAATGTGTGCATCCCTACCCACACACAACACCAATGCAGTTTTGTGAAGGAACACATTCAAGCAGCCAAAATTAATACCCACTTGCTAAATGCAACAAGAGGACAGTGCCATGTCACCCAACCCATCCCCAGCACCGCCACACAACACACCGTGCCATGTTATGCTATGTGCAGGTAAACAAAGTAATCCCCACAACGTGACAAGTGTTGCGATGTACAGTGTCCCCAATTGAAACTTCCTACACATGAAATGCTCACTGTAATGCAGGACAAACAACATACTTGAGCACGTACTACCATAAACATGACTTCAGTAATGTAATAAATCAGTTGTCTCACCACCTGGATATGCCTGCACTCCCACCACTTCCAACTGAACAGTGTTGGTGCCATGTAGAGTTGTAGGTGCACTGCTGCCAACAAGGACCCCATCTCCAGACTAGAGGGCCTTGTGTAGACATGAGGAAGGGACCTGCAAATTGGGAGGCAGACACAGATGATGAGTTACACATCAATGCAACATGCAGTGTACAACACAACAGCAATATGCACTAGGAATGTATACACAGTATTGACTAGACTACCCACACATGTAGTGGGAGTCCAATGTCACCATGTACTTCAATGTCACTTGGGCACACCCTTTGCAAGCCCATGGAAACGGGAAGCTGGAGGGGTGTGTGTGACTCAAACCCAGGCATCTGAACCTAATACATGACAAGCCTGCATGTGCCCAGCCACAATGCAGCGTATGCCCACAGGAAACACGGAAGCCAACAATGTGTCCCCAAAAAATTGGGAAAAATATGAAAATAAAAATAAAAATAAAAATTTAAAAAATATAAAAATAAAAAGAAAATCAAAAATGGCCATTAAAGGGCCCAGGGGGGTTGGGGAGGCCACCCAGGAGGTCCGAGGTCAGGGTGCACACCAGAAACCACCTGTGTGGATCCTGGGAAAAAAAAACACCTCCATGGGCTCATGGCCCACACGGCTACCCTATTGTGGGAGTATCACTGCTGTCGCTATTATCACCCTGTGCAGCTGCATCCGGAGGTGGTTGCACTATGGGAGGCAGCCCACGCAAGGCCCTACTCTGTTCCTCCATGGCTGCAAGCATGCGGGTGTGGTAGGTCTCGTTCTGGAGGATGAGGGTGCGGAGGTCCCCATGCAACAACTCACGGGATGCCCGGACCTCCGCCCTCGTTGCTTGCATCTCAGCTGAGAGCGTACGAGTGAGACGCTCCAGCTGCTGTTCTGTCCTTTGGTGTGTTGAAGCCTATAGCTCAACAAGAGTCGTCCTGAGTTGATGTAGCTCCTGCCTCAGGGCTTCCCTGTGGCCCTGGGACTCTATGGAGATGGCCTCCTGCAGAGTCGCCAGTGCCGCCCGCCTGTCCCTGTTGGACGCCAACATGTCCTCCCTGTGTGACTGGCAGATGGAGTCGGTTGCCTGCTCTAGTCGCTCCATCAGCCTTTCAGGGGGGACAATGGAAGTGGCCACCCTATCCATGGCCTGAGCCATCATCTCGGATGATGCTGCCTGTTGGGTAGCCATACCGTAAATGGATTGCTCCCATACGGTATTGCCAGGTGGCGTACGGCCACCACGTCGGCGGGCACCACACCTGTCTGGGGCAAGGCGGACTGCGCCTTGCTGTGCCGGCACTGCCTGAGGCTGCAGGACTGCATTCCCCCTCTGATCTGCTGGCCCAGGAACAGGATCAGATGTCGCGGAGTGTGACCCTGCATCCGTAACCACCAAAGGCCTAGCTGCCAACACTGACATCCCCATTGAGGGTTCTGACCCTGGTGCAGGTGGGTGGGACAGAACAGATTCCCTCCCTGGAACACTCACCTGCGACGGCACGTAGGTCTCATCATCCGAGTCAACAGCTGAGTACAACTCGGGGGAGGTGCAGCCAGAGACACCCCTTGAGAGCACAACCTGCAGCACTTGTGGGTTTTCACCCACCAGCACACCACGTCCCTCACTGGTGGTTGGTCGGCCCTCGGACCCCTCCTGGCTCTGCACCATCTCCACAACCCCAGCAGTATCAGGTGCGTCTTCCCCTGCAATGACATAATGACAAAGAAATGGAAACCTGCATTAGCACCATGGCACACAATGAGGGCTGTGAAACAAGAGAACCAGTACTTGATTGACACATGTCCCACATGACTAAGACCCTCCCATGCATGCACCCTCACTGCGTATGAAGGGCAGGCAAATGGCACACACTCATTACACAAAGATGGAAGATGAACACATTTCATGCATGCTGCCTGGCAGTGGCATCACACATTGCCCTGTGATTGCCAGGTGACACACACATGCCATCACACAGATGGCATGTGCCATTGCTATTGAGTGTAGATGGAGAGGAGGGCAGCACTTATTCATTCTGTCCAGTTCCCACATGCAATAGCTTTTCTAATTCTGACAGGTCTGCTTTATCACCTGGAGCTGCCAGTCCAATATGGTCCAATTGCACAGGGACATGTGTGAACATATGATATCCAGGTAACAAAGTAACTCCACTTTACCATGGCCATGCCATACATGTGACTAGAGGACTGAGGAATGCCTAGTATAAGTGGTGGAATGCATACAATCTGTCTGATTGAATATAGGAAAATAATCAACAATGTAGTGGCAAGGTGACACTTCAAGGCCAACTTGGGTGCTGTTGGGCTAGATGTCTACTGTTGGCAGAAGGGATACTGCAATGGCGAAATGCAGCTGCCCAGGATGTGTTGCATGAAGCACATGGCTGACCCATTCGACTCAGGCGCACACACTCTCACCTGGCACACAAACAGATGCCCTCACACACACACCATGCACATAGATGACACACACATGCATGTGCACTCACCGGACAATGCCTCGTAATCAGGCAGATCTCCCACGCCTTGGATCTGTTCCTCTGTGACGTAGGTCCCAGCGACTGACTCATGTGGAGTGAGTTCCATGTCTTCTACTGGAGACCCACCTCCAGTCACTAGAGTTGCGGCATGACTTGAGGCCAGCTTCTTCTTTGCCCTGCGCTTTAGGTCATTCCAGCGCTTGTAGCAATCATTGGCTGTGCGCCTCACGATTCCAAGGGCACTTACGATGTCCGCAATGGTCTGCCAGTGTGCCTGGCGTTGTGCAGGTGTGGTCTTGGATCCTGCAACAATGACCATCTCGTTATCATGTCCGGACACATACTCGACAAGTGCATTCAGTTCCACATCCGTGAAGCTGGGCTTCCTCGACGGACCGGACTGTGTAGCCGTGTCGGGGGCATCAGCCTGTGCCGGACGAGCACTCTTCCTCTTCCGCTTGGAAGGTGGTGGTGATCCTGAGTGTCCTGCGCCGCTCTGGACACTAGGGGCAGGAGCCCTGGTGGGCTCTGTATCAGGTGTGTGGGATTGCACACTCAGCATGGGAGTTGGTGCAGGCATTGGCTCAAGTGTAATGGTGTCATGGGGAATGTCAGCAGAATGGACTAGGACGGACACTGTCCTGGCTGGGTGTGTGAGAGCTGGGGTGGATGGAGCTGCAGCTGCCCCTGCAGCCTCTCCGCCCTGCCTACTTGGGGCAGCAGATGACCTTGCTGCCCCAGATCCACGTGGCATGATAGCATCAACGTGCACCAGCGCACGTGTCGTAGCCCTGCTGACCTGGAAGTCAGCCATGGAGTCAGCCAGGTCTGGTGCCACAATGGGCTGGTACAACAAGGGCTGAGCATGGATGGTGTCAGCCACTTCAGCCTCAACGGGAGGGGGGGAGGGGGGGAGGGGGGGGGTGATGGGTGCCCTTGACTGGTCCTCCACACATGGGGGGACAGGCTCACCCTGCAAGTTACGACCACGTCCCCTACCGGATCCACCACGGCCACCACTTGTGGCTCTTCCACCTTTGCCACCCTTACGGAATCCTCGCCTCCCAGCCATGGCACTGATATTAATGTGCGTATGGGAGTGGCTGTAGACAATTGTCCTGGGCAATTGGGGGTCAAAGGGGTTGGGTACCAGATGGAAATTGTACCCTAGTGCTCTAGCACGGCTGATTGTAACCCCTGGGGAAAGATGACGGGTCACGCAACGCACAGGAGGCCCAAAAAAGGGAGATGACGTGCACGCAACCCCTCCTAGACCACGTGTGCAGAAAGAAAAACCTGCACTACGCTGTGGCACCCAGTAACACAAGAATGAACGTATGCGTGTCACACGCAGCCTAGAATGACCTCTGAAGGGGTAGGCTACACACGGGGGCAAGCACAGAAGTTGGATACGTGCGTGACTCACCGTCTGCCAGGTAAAAGAGCGTGAAAAATGAGCGCGTTTGGCTGGCAATACCCCCGCCAAAAGAAGATGTGTACGCTGTCTGAGAAGACAGGACAACAGTAGAAGGGGACACTGTTTGAGGGAACAGGCCCAGGTAAACCAGTACAAGAGGAAAAAAGAGAAAAAGCTGTCAGAGGTAACAGGGAGTACGAACTGGAAACGCCGTGAAGTAAATCGCGTGTGAAACGACAAGAAGTACAGAATTCACCCACTCGCTCTCCACGAAAAGCACGTACAAGGAAATGGTGTTCTACATGTACCTTATATACAGGCCCACACGTACAGCGTCACTTACGCGGCGTGTACGTTCACCAATCACACGCTTTGTCACTCCTGCGTGTAGATCCATTTTCACCAATCACACGCTTTGTCACTTCTGCGTGTAGATCCATTTTCACCAATCACACGCTTTGACACTGGGACGTGTCACGCAACAATTTCCTGCACGTGCAGGTGACTATAGGCGCGCATATGCTGTTGACGGGTTTACGCGCTAAGGGCCTTTCCTCGATTCACACGCTGACGTGTGGGATTTCACTCCCTATCAGGCTGTCCACGCGTTCACACACGAGAGACCACGCTCCTGGCCAGGAGGCCAAATTACTGCCCCCCAGAGCCCTGAGCACGCTCCCACCTGCCATCTGCTGCTGCCTGACTGCCTGCTGGCCACGTGCCCCACAGTGCTGGTGGGTGGGGGTGTTGGGAGACATGGGTGGGGGCCTGGTGGAGGCTGCCCCTGGTGGCGGGGGGGTGGGGGTGGTGGGGGGCATGGGTGGGGGCCTGGTGGAGGCTGCCCCTGGTGGCGGGGGGGGGTGGGGGTGGTGGGAGACATGGGTGGGGGCCTGGTGGAGGGTGCCCCTGGTGGCGGGGGGTGGGGGTGGTGGTCGGCATGGGTGGGGGCCTGGTGGAGGCTGCCCCTGGTGGCGGGGGGGTGGGGGTGGTGGGAGAGATGGGTGGGGGCCTGGTGGAGGGTGCCCCTGGTGGCGAGGGGGTGGGGGTGGTGGGAGCCTGGTGGAGGCTGCCCCTGGTGGCGGGGGGGTGGGGGTGGTGGGAGACATGGGTGGGGGCCTGGTGGAGGCTGCCCCTGCACTGCTGGGGGGTGGGGGTGATAGGGGACATGAGTGGGGGCCTGGTGGAGGCTGCCCCTGGTGGTGGGGGGTGGGGGTGGTGGGAGACATGGGTGGGGGCCTGGTGGAGGCTGCCCCTGCACTGCTGGGGGGTGGGGGTGGTGGGAGACATGGGTGGGGGCCTGGTGGAGGCTGCCCCTGGTGGCGGGGGGGTGGGGGTGGTGGGAGACATGGGTGCGGGCCTGGTGGAGGGTGCCCCTGCACTGCTGGGGGGTGGGGGTGGTGGGAGGCATGGGTGGGGGCCTGGTGGAGGCTGCCCCTGCACTGCTGGGGGTTGGGGGTGGTGGGAGGCATGGGTGGGGGCCTGGTGGAGGCTGCCCCTGCACTGCTGGGGGTTGGGGGTGGTGGGAGGCATGGGTGGGGGCCTGGTGGAGGCTGCCCCTGCACTTCTGGGGGTTGGGGGTGGTGGGAGGCATGGGTGGGGGCCTGGTGGAGGCTGCCCCTGCACTGCTGGGGGTTGGGGTGGTGGGAGGCATGGGTGGGGGCCTGGTGGAGGCTGCCCCTGGTGGCGGGGGGGTGGGGGTGGTGGGAGACATGGGTGGGGGCCTGGTGGAGGCTGCCCCTGCACTGCTGGGGGGTGGGGCTGATAGGGGACATGAGTGGGGGCCTGGTGGAGGCTGCCCCTGGTGGCGGGGGGGTGGGGGTGGTGGGAGACATGGGTGGGGGCCTGGTGGAGGCTGCCCCTGCACTGCCGGGGGGTGGGGGTGGTGGGAGACATGAGTGGGGGCCTGGTGGAGGCTGCCCCTGGTGGCGGGGGGGTGGGGGTGGTGGGAGACATGGGTGTGGGCCTGGTGGAGGGTGCCCCTGCACTGCTGGGGGGTGGGGGTGATAGGGGACATGAGTGGGGGCCTGGTGGAGGCTGCCCCTGGTGACTGGGGGGGTGGGGGTGATAGGGGACATGAGTGGGGGCATGGTGGAGGCTGCCCCTGCACTGCTGGGGGGTGGGGGTGGTGGGAGACATGGGTGGGGGCCTGGTGGAGGCTGCCCCTGGTGGCGGGAGGGTGGGGGTGGAGGGAGACATGGGTGGGGGCCTGGTGGGGGCTGCCCCTGCACTGCTGGGGGTTGGGGGTGGTGGGAGGCATGGGTGGGGGCCTGGTGGAGGCTGCCCCTGCACTGCTGGGGGTTGGGGGTGGTGGGAGACATGGGTGGGGGCCTGGTGGAGGCTGCCCCTGCACTGCTGGGGGTTGGGGGTGGTGGGAGGCATGGGTGGGGGCCTGGTGGAGGCTGCCCCTGGTGGCGGGGGGGTGGGGGTGGTGGGAGACATGGGTGGGGGCCTTGGTGGAGGCTGCCCCTGCACTGCTGGGGGTTGGGGGTGGTGGGAGGCATGGGTGGGGGCCTGGTGGAGGCTGCCCCTGGTGGCGGGGGGGTGGGGGTGGTGGGAGGCATGGGTGGGGGCCTGGTGGAGGCTGCCCCTGGTGGCGGGGGGGTGGGGGTGGTGGGAGGCATGGGTGGGGGCCTGGTGGAGGCTGCCCCTGGTGGCGGGAGGGTGGGGGTGGTGGGAGACATGAGTGGGGGCCTGGTGGAGGCTGCCCCTGGTGACTGGGGGGGTGGGGGTGATAGGGGACATGAGTGGGGGCCTGGTGGAGGCTGCACCTGGTGGCGGGGGGGATGGGGGTGGTGGGAGACATGGGTGGGGGCCTGGTGGAGGCTGCCCCTGCACTGCTGGGGGGTGGGGGTGGTGGGAGACATGAGTGGGGGCCTGGTGGAGGCTGCCCCTGGTGGCGGGGGGGTGGGGGTGGTGGGAGACATGGGTGTGGGCCTGGTGGAGGGTGCCCCTGCACTGCTGGGGGGTGGGGGTGATAGGGGACATGAGTGGGGGCCTGGTGGAGGCTGCCCCTGGTGACTGGGGGGGTGGGGGTGATAGGGGAAATGAGTGGGGGCCTGGTGGAGGCTGCCCCTGCACTGTTGGGGGGTGGGGGTGGTGGGAGACATGGGTGAGGGCCTGGTGGAGGCTGCCCCTGGTGGCGGGAGGGTGGGGGTGGTGGGAGACATGGGTGGGGGCCTGGTGGGGGCTGCCCCTGCACTGCTGGGGGTTGGGGGTGGTGGGAGGCATGGGTGGGGGCCTGGTGGAGGCTGCCCCTGCACTGCTGGGGGTTGGGGATGGTGGGAGGCATGGGTGGGGGCCTGGTGGAGGCTGCCCCTGCACTGCTGGGGGTTGGGGGTGGTGGGAGGAATGGGTTGGGGCCTGGTGGAGGCTGCCCCTGGTGGCGGGGGGGTGGGGGTGGTGGGAGACATGGGTGGGGGCCTGGTGGAGGCTGCCCCTGCACTGCTGGGGGTTGGGGGTGGTGGGAGGCATGGGTGGGGGCCTGGTGGAGGCTGCCCCTGGTGGCGGGGGGGTGGGTTGGTGGGAGGCATGGGTGGGGGCCTGGTGGAGGCTGCCCCTGGTGGCGGGGGGGTGGGGGTGGTGGGAGGCATGGGTGGGGGCCTGGTGGAGGCTGCCCCTGGTGGCGGGAGGGTGGGGGTGGTGGGAGACATGGGTGGGGGCCTGGTGGAGGCTGCCCCTGGTGACTGGGGGGGTGGGGGTGATAGGGGACATGAGTGGGGGCCTGGTGGAGGCTGCCCCTGGTGGCGGGGGGGTGGGGGTGGTGGGAGACATGGGTGGGGGCCTGGTGGAGGCTGCCCCTGCACTGCTGGGGGGTGGGGGTGATAGGGGACATGAGTGGGGGCCTGGTGGAGGCTGCCCCTGGTGGCGGGGGGGGTGGGGGTGGTGGGAGACATGGGTGGGGGCCTGGTGGAGGCTGCCCCTGGTGGCGGGGGGGTGGGGGTGGTGGGAGACATGGGTGTGGGCCTGGTGGAGGGTGCCCCTGCACTGCTGGGGGGTGGGGGTGGTGGGAGACATGAGTGGGGGCCTGGTGGAGGCTGCCCCTGGTGGCGGGGGGGTGGGGGTGGTGGGAGACATGGGTGTGGGCCTGGTGGAGGGTGCCCCTGCACTGCTGGGGGGTGGGGGTGATAGGGGACATGAGTGGGGGCCTGGTGGAGGCTGCCCCTGGTGACTGGGGGGGTGGGGGTGATAGGGGACATGAGTGGGGGCCTGGTGGAGGCTGCCCCTGCACTGCTGGGGGGTGGGGGTGGTGGGAGACATGGGTGGGGGCCTGGTGGAGGCTGCCCCTGGTGGCGGGAGGGTGGGGGTGGTGGGAGACATGGGTGGGGGCCTGGTGGGGGCTGCCCCTGCACTGCTGGGGGTTGGGGGTGGTGGGAGGCATGGGTGGGGGCCTGGTGGAGGCTGCCCCTGCACTGCTGGGGGTTGGGGGAGGTGGGAGGCATGGGTGGGGGCCTGGTGGAGGCTGCCCCTGCACTGCTGGGGGTTGGGGGTGGTGGGAGGCATGGGTGGGGGCCTGGTGGAGGCTGCCCCTGGTGGCGGGGGGGTGGGGGTGGTGGGAGACATGGGTGGGGGCCTGGTGGAGGCTGCCCCTGCACTGCTGGGGGTTGGGGGTGGTGGGAGGCATGGGTGGGGGCCTGGTGGAGGCTGCCCCTGCACTGCTGGGGGTTGGGGGTGGTGGGAGGCATGGGTGGGGGCCTGGTGGAGGCTGCCCCTGCACTGCTGGGGGTTGGGGGTGGTGGGAGGCATGGGTGGGGGCCTGGTGGAGGCTGCCCCTGCACTGCTGGGGGTTGGGGATGGTGGGAGGCATGGGTGGGGGCCTGGTGGAGGCTGCCCCTGCACTGCTGGGGGTTGGGGGTGGTGGGAGGCATGGGTGGGGGCCTGGTGGAGGCTGCCCCTGGTGGCGGGGGGGGGGTGGTGGGAGACATGGGTGGGGGCCTGGTGGAGGCTGCCCCTGCACTGCTGGGGGGTGGGGGTGCAGGGGGACATGAGCAGGTGTGCAGGGTAGTCCCCTGTTTTGTAGGCTGCCTGCAGGGGCCGTGGAGGGTGTACAGGGAACACCTGTGAGGACCCACCCAGCCTAATCGCGTGTGACTTCCCACGCACCCCTGTAATACACGTACCCAGCCAAATCACGTGTGATGATTCCCACGCACCCCTGTAATACACGTACCCAGCCAAATCGCGTGTGATAATTCCTGCGCACCCCTGTAATACACGTACGTGGCCAAATCGCATCCCTGTAATACACGTACCCAGCCGAATCGCGTGTAAAACTTCCCGTGTACCCCTGTAATACACGTACACAGCCAAATCGCATGTGATAATTCCCGCGTACCCCTGTGAAACACGTGCCCTGGCTAATCGCGTGTAAAACTTCCCGCCTACCCCTGTAATACACGTACCCTGGCCAATCGCGTGTTAAACTTCCCGCGTACCCCTGTAATACACGTACCCTGGCTAATCGCATGTAAAACTTCCCGCATACCCCTGTAATACACGTACCCTGGCCAATCGCGTGTTAAACTTCCCGCGTACCCCTGTAATACACGTACCCTGGCTAATCGCGTGTATAACTTCCCGCCTACCCCTGTAATACACGTACCCTGGCCAATCGCGTGTTACACTTCCCGCGTACCCCTGTAATACACGTACCCTGGCTAATCGCGTGTATAACTTCACGCGTACCCCTGATATGCACGTTACCCGCTTTGCGTTCCTTGTTTGGCAGTCCTGTAAACTGGTCCAGGGTTAGCGCAGCCCTTTGCGATGATTTTGCGATTTTGATGGCTTTTCCTTGCGCGAGGGCGTTCTTGGGGGCGTTACTGGCGCTGCTGCAGGGTCGCTGCGATACTCTGCGCCACGGCTGGTTTGGGAGCCTAAAATCCATGAATACGCTGTGCGCGGAAATCGGTTTTAGCGCACGTGCCTGGCGCAGACAATCGCACGCGGACACTCTGCGCCAGCCGCTTGCGACACTTTTCTGCGAAATTCTATGAATTACCCTGTTTATGTGTTGTCAGGATTGTTTGCTGCATTTCTGTGAAGTACTAACATTTGCAAACACAATGGGTCTGTACTGTGTAAGTAAATGTTGTCAACAATTGGTGGTAATTGAAATAGAATATTCATTGCTACATTTGCATAGCAACTTACACCAACTATATTTGAGAATTTAAATGGTCCAGGTAGTTCTGTATCTAACTGCTTTTTTTGGAGTTTGTCTTCCTTCTTTAAAGAAGTACCTGGTTTACTTTCTCTAATTGATTCTTTTTTGTTTGTGGTACTTGATGAAGTATTAGTTTCTTTTACTCTCTTTGGAGGATTTGCAGTGACGTCCTGTTGCATTTCTGTTTGATTTAGTTTTCTTTTACAACGTTTTAGTTTTTGTGGAACAGAATATGTGTTTAGATCGGGAGTGTATAGTGAGCGAAGTCTATTATATTCTAAAATGCAAGGAATATCAGCGTTTACTTTACTTGCATCAAAGTTGATTAGAAATAGACCGTCAAGTGTACGTAAGCGTGATAGTGCTACGTAGCTCATGCCTTCTTTAAAGACTGTGTTACCAATATCTTTCATTGCTTTGTCTAGGGTAAGACCTTGTGATTTATGAATCGTGATTGCGTATGCAAGAGTTAGAGAAAATTGTTCTCTGCGTACATACATATCTTTGAAGAGAAGGAATCTAGCTGTTGAGCGTCCTATCCGTTTTACTTCTGAAAGTTTGTCAAAGAGTATATTGCAAACTGAATTTTGTTGTCACGTGGGTATGTTTGAAAGCCAACAACTGTACCCAGTGCTCCATTAACTAGTATTTGGTCCACGTCAAGGTTACGTTTAAACATTACTCTGCAATTTAAGGATAATTTTAACATCTTTTCTAAGCCTGCTGTGTTTGAGATTGATTTTTCTAAATTATTTAGTCTTGTTGTGGCTTGGTCACACATGGGTAGTGTCATACCATGTACATCTAGTTTGTCTGTGGCGCTAATTTCCATTATTGGTTGCATTTCTTTACTTAACATTATTTCATTGAATTTGAGACAGCTTGCAAGAGTTGGCATTGAGGCCATACAATTGACATTTTTGTGGGCTAATTGTTCCATAACATCTGTAGCACATGCATTATCGCCATAAAGTGCATTAATGTGCCGTGTTTTCAATGTTGCTTTTGCTTCTTTAGAAAGTATACCAACTCTCAAACTTTTAAAAATGTTGGCATAAGTGAGATCTGCAGATTCGCACATGTTTTCTGTTAATTCTCTGTATTGGAAATGTTGCCAAAGGTTGACATTTCCAATGCTGCCAACAGTTTTACGGCAGAGTTGTGTCCTAATGTTTTAAAAATAGGTTCACCTTTTACTGGTGTTAATTGAAGCAGATCTCCAAAAACAATAATGTGTTTTCCTGCAAAGAGCTCTTCATAGTCTGTTTTGAGTACTTCTTGTAATCTGAGGTGAATCAAAGCTAACATCAGGTTGGAGACCATGCTCATTTCATCTATTAGTAGCATTTTCATTTGTTTCAATACTCTGCGTAATTCCATTGCAGCTTCTGCAGAAAGTTTGTAATAGTCTAATTTGTTATGGTGTTCTACTGGTAATAGTAGTAATCGGTGTAATGTAACACCACCTATGTTGTAGGCAGCTAAACCTGTGGGGGCAGTGACAACAGCTGACAGTTTGTTGTTTGTCAATTGTTGAAGGAACTTACTAATGATTTTGATTAGGAATGTTTTGCCAGAACAAGCTTCACCATTGACGTACAGTAGTATAGGTTTATAATTATGGCAGGAACATTCTTTATTTTCATGTTTTACACCATGTGCAATTTGTTTTGTTACTTCCTGAAAAATGCTACTTTGCTCATTGTTTAGTTTTGATTGTAGTATAGTTAAGGCTTCCTTATCTTCATACTGACACATGGTGTTTTCTACTTCTATCATAGCTAATTCTGCCTCATTTGTTATTAGTGGTTCTCCCAGTGGTTCTTGGCTTCCTGTTACAGAAGGTTGACTACTGTCAGGAGTATCCTTATCTAGTTGGGCTTGGAGTTCTTCTTCATGTTGCTGTTCATTGTGCAACATTGTTTTGTACTGTGTAAAGTTTACATCATTGATAGTGCTTTCATTTGCTTTGAAAGCATCCTCATCCTCATATGAGTCATAGTTATCTAGTAATTGTTCTTCTTTTCTCCATGGTTTGAAGAGTTGTAGTAGGGACATGTATTATACTTCTTTATGTTGAGGAGTCTTCAATGACAATTTGATATGATTCATTAAATTTGGTTTAGTGAGTTTAACTAAGCTGCCTTCACAGTCTGCCACTCTATATTTACCTTTTTTATCATCAGGTTTCATATTATTTTTGCATGTGTAGTTTTGGGCTATTTGGTATAGACACATGTTTTCCAAAGTATTACTTCTGTTTGGGTAGTATGTGTCCAATACATTGTTTTTTAAAATGTCTTGGCTGTTGGGATCATGTTTGGCTATTGTTTCTATATCTTCATATGATTTTAGAACTATTTTTCTAGATTTAGCTGGACCAAGACTTAGCCATACTGTATTTTCAGATTTACCATACAATGAAGTACCAGTTAAACGATCAGCTCCTTCATAAGATCCACATTCTCTATGGGTGAGCATTTTTATGCCCAAGCTGTATAATTTCTGAGATACTGTTTTATCTGATGACAGGTCATTCCAGAGGTCTTGAAGCTCTGTCTCTTCTGCTTTAGTTACGTATGCTGTGACATATCGTGCAACTGCAGTAGAATTGTCTGCAATGTACTGCACATCTATGTTTGCATTCCATAAGTGGGCAATGATTGCATTATAATCACTGATATATTTTTCTTCTTCTTTTCTTTTTATGTAATATGTATTTTTAGGTGACTTACCTTTAACAGTATGTCTAACTGAAGACATGAGGTTGTTTACTTGACCTGTATTTGTAACTGGTCTAGGGAAACCAAATCGGCATTTGGTGTAGTATTTGCCTTTGTTTTTGTATTTGCGACGACAATATTTTCCACATTTGTGTCTTTGAAATTGTAAAATGTGTGCACGAAGATCACTATTTGTGGCTTCTGATGGAATTTCACAAGTGACATATTTTTCAATAAACTGTAAAACAGTGGCATCACTGTCTTGACCAAAATTAGGAGCATCTTTAATCCATAAAAGCAAGTGGATATGTGGTGCTCCTCTGGCTTGGTATTCTTTTCTCCAAAAGAAGTGTTGCACTTCTCCAAGGGGAGGAACAGTTTTATTACAAATAGCAATGAAGCGATGGTGAAAATATCTTGAAACATTAACAGGATCCAAAGAACAAAGTTCTCCAGGTGTTAGAATATCTATGTTTGTTTTGTTTTTATTTGATATGCGTAGGAAATCATGTAAATCTTCCCATGCATATTCTGCACAACTTAATGTAACAAACCAAGTGGGTGGGCCAAGGTTTCTGATCATACAACGTACATCTCCATGACGTCGAAACCAGTACTCTTTAGTATCACGCATATTTGCTAATAGATTTGTAATATTTGATTGTAAAACCTCATCCTTTTGTTGCACTGTCTCTAATAATTGTGTAGCTGTCATATTGTGAAAGTGTGATCCTGATTTTAATATGTGTGCAACTCCGTAACATAAAGTTGCTAGTTCACTTTCAAAGAGTAGGTGGAATATGTATTCCACATTTTGTCTAAATCTGGGATCTTCAGAATACATCCATAATGAGCGGTATTCTGAAGCTGATATTTGAATAGGTCTATCATCATACCTTCCTCCTTTGCCAGTAGGAAAGAGTAGAGGAAAAGCACGTGCTTCTATACTTTTTTCCCATATACTGATTGGCGATCCTTTTGTTTGACGCCTTTGGTAAGTTTCTAGTACATCTTGTACGGTGTCATTACAGTGCAAAGGATGAATTGTATAATGGTCTAAAGTATTTGATATTGTAGCAGGATCTATTAGCTCAAATTGACCAGCTTCTTGTGTTTCTTGAATTATTTCAGTTGTATCTTTCAAGTTTTCTTCAATATTAATTTCTTTGTAATATTCATTATTCTCTTTAAGATATTGGAAGGCTTGTCTAACTTTATATAAATCTACCAGCTGTTGCCATATTTTTGTGTCTTTTGTAGGTACTCCATTTACTAATATAATTAAAGATTGCTGCATTGGACGTTGCACTCCTAGAGTATGCACATTTTCTTTTAGATTTAATGGTAAATAAACTACTTTTCCACAAATGCCTTTTACCAATTCAGAGGGAGGTAATTTTGCTGTTTTTGGTTGAAGGCGTATTATTGCTTGAAATGGGTGTACTGTTTGAATTATGATGCTCTCATATAAATTAAGTTGTTGTAGAGGTTTTGGTACTGGGTATAATTCCAAATTATTTGTGATAGAACGTGAAGGAGTTTGGTTGTTGTCAAGTTTTGTAGTGCAATAACTGCAAAATATTAAGGGCTCAGTTATTTCATATTTGTTTTCTGCTACAAGGTAGAGAGCTAATTCAAACCATTTAGAATCTTCATTGTCTTCTATTTTGTATGATAGGTCCACAGTTTTTGTTTTACTTTTATAACAAATTCTACGGCAACATACACATACATGGTTTGGTACTTCAGCTGATGTACTTTTAAATTTTAGTATTTCTTTTTTGTATGTGTTTAGCAAAAGGTTGCCATGTGTAGAATTGTTGCTTAATTTGTTTAAAGCTATTTCATTCTGTAAATGGCTTTCACTTCCAAAATATTTTTTCTTGATATAGTGAATTTCTTCAAGTAGGTCTTTTGCTGTACCATGTAGAAGGATGTTATTTAACTTTTCTAGTGCTAAAGCAAGACGTTTAGCATAGTACAGTTTATAGAGTAGATTTCTTATAGTTGAATGATGTGTTGATATCCTTTTGATATCATGGAAAGTGGTTTTACCAGTAGGTCCTGTAATGCAGGCCAATGAATGTCCTTGTAGTCCTGTGTACTTGCGCACTGGTCAGGTATCTATATTTTGCAGTAATTTAATTTTGATTTTGTCTTTGCTTTTTACATATTTATTGAGGAATTGGTTTAAAGATTTGAAACATTGTTTGGGAATGTTACACATTGACGTGCATGGCCATTTGTACACTAGACGTTCTGATTCAGTTGAATGCAGGGGTAATTTTAAGTTTTCAGGGCATATTTTTGTAAGGTGTACTTCTTGTTCAATTATGGTATTATTCACTTTTTCATAACCTCGACCACTGCTATTTATGGCAATTGTATTTGTTTGCTTTTGTTTGTACGCTTCTTCATTAAAATATGTTTCTGTGCTCGTAGTGTGATTCCATTCACCTCCGCAGATACTTAGGAAGTTCTTTCTGTTGACATTTCGCTTATTGAGAAGTCTTTTTTGTAATTTATTTATTAGTTTTGTTAGTGGTTTCATTTTGTTTAACAGTAAAATAAATAAATTTCTTTTGAGAAGAATTGCACTGTCCATCAATGCTTCTAAGATTAATTTCCTATGATAGGTTTTAAGCTTTGAACCTGATTTCTCTCCTGTTTTTATAAGATTTTGAAGGACTTTGTGATGGTATATTTTGGCTAAAATACTTTTCTTGGTATGCTTACTTTGCACTATATTAAAATTTGAAGAAGTAGTTTTATCTGTACTGATAGCTGATTTTCTGTTAATTGTTTTTTGGTTTGTTTTACATTTTGATAGAGGAAGTGAAGTTGTTGTACTTGAAACTTCTTGTGTTTCACTAAATGATTGTATTAGCTGTTTTGTTTCAACTTTTTTTTACAAATTCTGCTAGAGATGGATGCTTATGTTGGACACCTTTATTTTTATTTGCTCTAATTTTGCGTTGCTTTCTACGGAGTTGTCTTTTGGTAGGCATTCTTTAGGGTCTGTTGAAAAAAATAAAGAAGATATGGGTTGGGGTGTTCTGGAATGTATGTGTGCTGTGTGCATGAGTGTTTGAGTAAGATGATAAAGATGTATGTAATGGTGTGTGATTGTGCACTGGGATCTAAAACTAGTAGGGATAGGTATTCTTGAATTTATGTGTTACTAAACTGAGGTTCAGATGACAAAAAAAAAGTAAGCTATTGGTGTGGAAAAGTACAAATAGTAATTCTAATGTGTACAATTAGAACAGTTGTTTGTTCTATAATATGAAAATTGTAGTGGTTCAGTTGGGTAATTTGTGTGTCCAAAAATAGAAATTTGTGGGCCATTCTGGCTGTAAATCGCTGTTTAAGACATGGACATCTTTGGACAAAATGGTACAAAATCTCTATTTTTAGAAACCGAAATAGCTCGTATTAATATTATAGTATATTTGATTAATAATACAAATATTATGGTGATATTTTACTTACTTTTTTTTAAATTAACAGGTAACTTCTTAGTTTTTCTTTCTTCTTCGAATTCGGCTGCTTCTTTTCACTGCAATTGTAAAAGCTTCAAATTAGTAACTTTGTTTGTATATAGCACTGTTTTTAATTTAGATATTGATTTTTTTAATTGAAATCCTAAGTGCCTTCTGTAAAACCATTAAACTAATTTATTTACATAAGATACATTGCATCAGTTCAGTACATATGATATGTTCTTAATGAACAAATTGTATTGAATGACTAACTGTAGCAAAAAAAAATATCTTTACTATGTCTTGTGAAATTTATAATATATTAGTGAATACCACTATTTCTGTAAGTAAACTGTTCTAGGTAATAGCGCCTCAATGTCATGTCTAATTTAAAGTAATTAAGTAAATAAATAAATAAAAACAAAAAATATGAAATTGTATAAGTATTTTTATAAATGTTTAAACATAGATTGTGTTTGCATGCAATTTTGTTTGAATATATGTAGTCTATATATTTCATTTAAAAAATGTTAGTTTAACATGATTTGAGTGTGTGTGTATAAAGAAAGTAAATAGTATAAAGGTTTATAAGTGATAGTTTATTTTCTGGAAATTGAAAAAAGTACAGTAAATTCATGTTACAGATTTTACAAGGTAAAAGTCTGTTTGAAAATGTGTTCATCTACTATACAGAAAATATGCATACCTGAAGTTTGTGTTCATGCATATGGATATGCATGGAGCTGCAAGTAGAAATCTTGAAGTCTTGTACAGTATTTCTGGTAGATGCTGCTTGCCAATGATATGACACTTGTACTCAGAGAGATGAGATTCAGAGTACATTTGCAGTGCTGATCTATGATGATGCAGTTAGATGTAGAAGTCTTGAATGTGATTGGTGCATGGTCATGTGATTTTTGAGGTACATCCAATGAGGGAATGGAAGAGAGAGTGTAGTGGAAATGGTAGAAGGGCTGTTCATGTTAAGATATGTCCGCGGACATGGCGGCAGTTCGCGGACATCGGGAGTTACATCCGGGGATTTTTGTGTTCAGAAGTCATGCAAATGAGAATAGGCACTGAAAGGGATTGGTCAGGAAAGTGTGGTGGGTGTGTTGTGCCAGGAGAGATTTTCTCAGATACTCTTTTTGCTGAGAGAACAAAAGATAGCTATGGCTGTGTGTTTCAGAAAACAGATTGTTTGGATTTTAGGAGATTTGTGGATACATTGGTTGAAGGTGCATGCAGAAAGCTGTGGAGTAGCTGTAGATCTTGGATTCCCACATGTGGAAGTACACTGGCATGGAGTACGTGGAATGAAGTGGTTGGACTTGCTATCTCTCTGTGCTACTTTGGTGACAGAGCAACATCCAGACATAATTGTAATTCATTGTGGAGGGAACAGTTTAGGACATGTGACTGGATTTTTTTTGCAATTTGCTATGAAAGAAGGACTTAGGAAGGTTATGGACATGTTTCCTAATTCTCAAGTGATATTTTCACGGATTGCGCAGAGACAAATTGGCTTCGTTATTCTTCATTTGGTCCACAAATGGAAAAAGCAAGACGCAATGTTAATAAGGCTGTTTGTGCCTTTCTAATAGATTTTGGCATGTCTTCTTTTCACAATGAAAATATTATGTTTTGTAGTACATACATTTTTCGCAGAGATGGAGTCCATCTTACTTATGCTGACAATCAGATTTTTCAGAGAAATGTACAAAATGCATTGCAACCTTTTTTGGAATTACAACAATGATTTTGAAGTAGCTGTTAAGCATTTACAATTTTTGACTTACAAACACCACCCAGAGCCACCTCTTCTTTCCAGAGAAAATTACAATGTTTGTGATGGAGTAGCAAACCCAATTTTTTTAATGTTTACGAACTGTCCGCGGACTTCTAAAAAATACAAAGATCCCTGCTTCATTTATTTTCACTTCTATTTTTTAACTGGGAAAGGCGGCTCTGAAAAGAGCCTTATTTTTTTTTTATTTTTGTAATTTTGTATTTTTTTTTCGTTTTTCAGACACGACACACTAGGAGAGGAGGGTAAAGGAGGGTAAAGGGGGGGACACCAACCACAGGGATAAGAAAGGGCGAGCTGAGAGAGGAAGATGTAGAGTGGGTTTTATTTGGGTAGTGAGCAGGTCTTCTCGTGCTCTGAGATGATAGTCTCAAAAGCACTCCGAAGTCGCTCCCCCCTGCAGAGTACTATGTCACAGTACATATATACAACTGTGACCCTCGCAAGGTAAGGGTCATCAGCATTCTGTATGGCCTGTGAGGCAGCTTGAGGAAGACGCTGTCCCACAGAGGTGGTCCTTGTGGTGACAGGATCAGAAACAGAGGATGAAGCAGAGGAAATCAACCTGCTACGTTCTTCGCAAGGTACAACCCTGCGAATAGCCCCAGAGTGAAATGACCTCAGGTGTCGCTTCATAGCAGTGGTCCCAAAGCTGTACTTACTGTGCTTCCCGCGACTGAGTATCATTTTGCACTCATTGCAGGTAACACGGTTCGCACGAGTCTTAGGAACATTACCATGAATGGTAAATAACCGCCACACCCAAGACTCACACCTAGTGCGGGTAGTAGGGTTTTCCTCTACCTCATTCTCATCATCCTCTTCTTCCTCCTCCGCATCCTCACTCCTGTTCCCCTCTTCAGGCCCTTGGGGAGGTGGTGGTGGTGGAGGGGGTGGGGGTGGTGCTGAAGCAGGTGCAGCACCAAGTGGCAGTTCAGCAGCCAAGGATGCCATCTCGATGATGGTGTAGTCTGCAGGTGGCAGCAAAAATCACTGTGTTCTGAAGAATAGCCAGAAACACAATGGGAATAAGCTCTTGGGCGTGGTCTTTTATAGGGGTGCTTGTGCGCGGTTTGCGGACATGCGCACTGTCCGCGGACAGATCGAACACAAAAAAAGGATCGGAAAGTTTCAAAAGGTATATAGAAACTCAAGATTGCTATGTGGGACTTGTGGCATGGTGAGATTTTATTGAAAAATATTATGGATTAACTGAAAATGTACTTTTAAATTGTTTGGGGACACGAACAATATCCGCATTTCAGGACACACGGTGAGCGTGGGCGCGGTCATATGATCCGTTTGTGAACTAGTCCGCGAAGGAAGCACCTGTTGTTGATGTCCTGGGTGTTAGTCTTAGCAGTGCACGGTGGTGGCACGAGTTATGGTTGCTTACCTTACCATAACTGGCGAATTTCAAGGGTTTTTCGGTTTTACTTGGAACCATAACGTCCCTTTAACAAAGTTTTTTCACTGAATTTCATAGGTTTTTAGTAGCGCAACTTAACCATAACGTCCCTTTAACAAAGTTTTTTCACTGAATATATAGATATATATATATATATATATATATATATATACATATATATATATATATATATATATATATATATATATATATATATATATATATATATATATATATATATATATATGGGGGTGTGTAATATAATGTTAATATAGGTGGGTGCAGGGGGTCTCCCCCACATATATATGTGGTGTAAGGGGGTTTAAACATTTTTTTCTTTTTTTAAAGTCAGTATTTTCGGCCGTCGTAATAATAGTGGTCGTAATAATCACATATATCCCTCAAGCTAGAAGGGAAAAGCATTGAGGAAGTCAGGCAAAAGGAAGATCAAGATGAACAGGATAGAAAAGACAGGGAACGAGAAAAAGATTGAAGAAAGATGAGCATGAAAGAAAGTGCAGACAGCGGCGAGAAAAGATGTATCAGGAAGAGCAACAATAGAAAGAAGAAATGGCAGAGGAGCAAATAAAGTATCACAATAGGCAGAGAGCAATGGAAGAACAGGATAGGCAAGAAAGGAAAAGAGAACTGGAGGAAGCACAGAAATTAAGGAACAGAAGAATACAGAGATGAAAAAAGAGGAGGAAAGAAGAGCAGGGGCAAGTAGAGAAGAAATAAGACAGGAAGAAGAAAGAGTTAGATGGAAGTGAGAAAGTGAAGAGAATTAGATGAAGAATTAGAGTGAAAAAGGAGACAGCGGGCGTGTGATATTGACCATATTCAAAAGGAATTAAGGGAGCTAAGCCCAGTAATACAATGGGGCAGCATAGAAGAGTTCCTCCGGTTACAGGGAGCAATGTCAAGGCCATCTAGAGTAACCTTAGAAGAGAACTTTGATACAGGAAGCATCAAGGATAGGATCGACAAAGCCTATCATGATTTATGGAAAGGTAGCTAATTGGGAAGCCGAGGGAAGGGAGATCAAACACTGGTCTTCAAATCATGAAGCAAAGTGTGTAATCCATTCAACCTTGAGCATAGGGCCTTGTCTTTAAGCAGACTGACCTAACACAAAGGTGAAGGGGATGAAAGTCACAGTAGTTGGGGGCTAGACATGTCAGACCAGGAGAGAGAATCCTTACTTGGGGTGGAGGGAGGAGGTGCATGTGCCCAAGAGGGAAGCCTGCAAGAGGAATAGGAAGTAAGATGGCCTGATCTGGAGCCACCTAAGGATAGGGCGCCATATCCCATAGCATATCCAGAGTGTCCCAAAGGACAGTCGTATAGCAAGAAGGGTGAATCACCGCCATATGTGAGAAGGCTAAGATCATTGCCAGGAAGAAGGGTATCAGGAACCATTGTCCCCACTATGGATAGGCAGGCGAAGGGAGCCAACTATGGGTCAGGATTTACGCAGTTTCCCTTATTGGAAAAAGGAGGAGCAAGACCACAGTATCTTCCATGGCCACAGTTGGATAAGGATACTTTAAGATGTAAACTCCCCAGTTTAGCAGCAGGTGCAGGAAAATGGATTTATGAATTAGAAACAATGACAGGAGGAAATACTTTGGCAATAGGGTACATTAAGGGTCTCCTAGCATCCAATCTTGGGGAACAAGTTGTTGACATTTTGAAGAGAGCAGGCCATTCAAGTGTGATACGACAGAACACAGTGCACAATAGAGTGCTGTTTAATACTTGTAGGGAAGATGTCCAGAGGGCTCTCATGGTGTAATATCCTGACACATCAAACATGGGTGAAATTATGACACGTAAGATGAAAGAAGACAAGGATCCTCTTGCTTACATTCCGGACATTCAAGAGCATTGGACTCTTGAAATGCACAAGCTGTGGGAAAAAACAATGACATTATTTTAATACATTTTATGTCAAGTGTTGCCCGAGCAGGTACAGAGGAAACTCAAGAAGCAAGTGGGAATGGAAGCAAAGTCATGGGCAGAGATACAGTTGACAATACTGCATCACTGTTGGTTGATGCAGGAGAAAAACAAGAAGAGAGAAGAGGATAGGAAACTTGAGGAAGCAAAATTAGTTCAGAAGAAATTGTTCAAATATGCCAAAGAAGGAGCAGTTTTACAAGGAAGAAGGATTGGGAGTACAGCAAGCAATGGGTACATTGCAGGAGAATAATCAGCACTCAATGGACTACAGAGGTAGGGGTGGATTCCAAAACAATCAAGGTGGGTTTCAGAATACACAGAATCGGAATCAGAATGCACAAGGAGGGTTCAAACAAGGGGGACTAGTCAGACGGGTTCCTCCTACCTGTTGGACATGTGGGATGACAGTGCACAAGCGCTGCAAATGAAACATGCCCAGTAACCACAGCAAGCACCATTGAATCCAATTCAAGGACATTCACAGCACGCCCCTATGCAGATACAGGAGAAAGCAAACATGGGACAGATACTAACACCTAGAATAGGGGGCCTCACTGTGGTGGGAGGAAATCCTTTTACCAGTTCACAGGTATGTATGTATCCACAATAGGACATCTCACAGGGTGACCTGATGTTTAGTTTATTCATTTGTATTGCGCACCAGACCCGAGAGTATGAGGGTGCATGAGCAGCATGGTTATTCAAAGCTTGGTTACAAGTTGCTTATACATATCTTATACATATCACCTACAGTGTTACAGTGAGGTACAAAGGGCAGTTTTACAAGAGAGGTATAGTACATTACAGATATTTTAAAGAGTTTGCAGATAAGCATTCATTCTAGGATAGTGGCAGTGTGGTGTTGGGTTAGAGGTATTAGTGATCTTTGTTCTTTATCCATTGGATATAATTGTGTCTAAAGTGTGTGAAGGTTGGGGGTGTCCTGAGGGATGGTGGTAGGGCGTTCCAGTGTTGGGGTGCCTTCACCTGGAAGCTGTTGCCGCCCATTTTGGTGCGTTTGAACCTAGGGACTATGAGTAGGTTTGCGTTAGAGGTTCTGGTGGGTCTGTTGGGGGTGTATTTGCATATTCTGTCTGCCAGGCAGCGTGGGGCAGCGTTGTTCAGACATTTGTGGGTTAGCGATGCTACTTTGAGCAAGATTTTGTCTGAGGTGTTGAGCCAGTTATGGGATTTCCGGATGTTGGAGATGTGGGCTCTCCTGGGGATGTTGAGCGCTGCTCTGAGAGCGTTGTTTTGGAGCATCTGAATTTTGTTGGTGATTTGCTTGCTGGCTCCTACGTAGAGGGCAATACAGTAATCCAATTTGGATAATACCAAGGCTCTGGCTAGTGTAATGCAACTCTGGGGGGATAAAAAGGGTTTGGCTGCTCTTACAAGCTTACATGTGTAGGCCGTGGAAGATGTCATGGAGCTAACCTGTTTGTGGAAGGTTAGGGCAGAGTCGAGGTATATTCCTAAAGTTTTCACTTCTTTAGCTACCTTGATCGGGTTCCCGTCTATGATGAAGTTGGTGTAGTTTTGGTCTAATTTGGTTATGTTTGTAGAGGACCCAATGATGATGAGTTCCATCTTGTCATCATTCAGGCATAGACTGTGCGAGGCCATCCATGCCTGGATGATGAGGTACACCTTATTCACCAAGGCCAAATCCTGGTTGTAGTCTCCCGTCAGCGGGATGAGGATCTGTGTATCATCAGCATAGTTGGTGTAGGTGATACCCAGGCCATCTAGATCATCAAACAGGGGATTCGTGAACACGTTGTACAGAGTGGGAGAGATGCAGGAGCCCTGAGGGACTCCGCATGTGATGGGGATGGGGTCGGCAGCGGCAGTGGTGGAGAAGACACGCATGGATCTGTTGCTGAGGAATGACTCAATCCAGTTGATGGCTTCTTGGGAGAAGTGCGCAGCTGAGTCCAGATGATTGCATAGGATCTTGTGGTCAACTAGATCAAACGCCGCAGAGAGGTCTAGTAGGAGTAGTAGTGCAGTTTTACCGTTGTCTCTGATGGTGTCTATTTGGGCTTTCAGATCAATGAGGGCTGTTTCAGTCCCGTGTAGGGGTCTGAAGCCTGATTGTCGCGTACCTAGGAGGTGGTTTGTTTCCAGGTGTTTTTGGATTTGTTGGTATGCTGTCTTGTCTAGTATCTTGAGCAGGAAGGGGATGGTGGTAATGGGTCTGTAGTTGGTCGGGATAGAGGGGTCAATGGGGTTTTATTTAAGGAGGGGGAGGACCCAGGACTCTTTGAGGTTATTGGGGACTCTTCCTGAGGAGAATGAGGCATTGATGAGTCTGGTGATGAATGGCGAAAGGTCTCTTGCCGCATCTTTAATGATTTGTGGGGGACAGAGGTTGCCTTTACAGTTAGATGGTTTGAGGCTGAGAATGATTTTTTCCACTTCTAAGTTAGATACTTTGGAGAAGCTGAAGCGAGTGTTGTTGGGTGGGAGGTGAGTGGGTGAAATGCTTGGGGGGGTATTAATGGGGTTGGTTGATTTGGTGAGGGAGTCTTTCTTGTTTCTAATTTTGGTTTGAAGGCCTATGACTTTGTTGTTTAGTGCATTTTGGACACTAGTGCACCATTGTTTGTTCTTCACGCAGGTATCTGGGATAAGCACTGGTGTTTCCAATTCTTTGATAATTGTAAACAGTTCTTTGGTGCTGGAGTTGGATTGTGCGATCCTCTGGTTATAGGATTCTTGTTTGGCAGCTATGATTTCTTTTTTGTAATTGGCCTTCATTTTGTTTGTTGTGGTCTGTGGGAGACTGTCTCCAGACTTGTTCCATTTTATTTTTTTCTAGTCGAAGCGCTTTAAGGTGGCTGGAGTACCATTGGTTGAGGTGCTTTTTTGGTTTGCTTTTTCTGAGTTTTGGGGGTGCAATGGAGTCTAAGGCTGTGCGCATGGTATTATTATATCCTTCTACAAGGTCATAGGGGTTGGAAGCCGGGAGTCGGTTGAGCGTAGGGAGGATGAGTGGGATCAGTTTTTCCACTGTGATATTTTTCTTGCTTCTCGTGGGGATGGCTGCGGCTAGCGCCAAGTTAGTTATGGGGCTTGAGGCTTCAAGGGAGAAGGAGAGGAGATGATGGTCAGACCAAGATTGGGATGAGTTATTGGTGATAAGTGCAGCACAGTTATGGTCTGCTACCCAGTCGAGGGTTCTTCCTTTGTTGTGGGTAGGGCCGGATACTTTTTGTGTGAAGCCTAGTTCAGACAAAGTGTTATTAATAATGGTGGCCTGGTGGTCTTTGGGGTCTTTGTAGCCTAGGTTAAAATCTCCTAGGAGGAGGCATTGCGAGGAGTTTTTTAGGTTATCGGTGAGGATGGCACTGAGGTCTTCCTCGAAGGATCCGAGGGGTCCAGGCGGTCTATAAAGTAGGTGGATGGATATCATTTGGGAGTTAGCAGTGGGAAGCTTGGCTGTGAGTGCTTTGCATGATGGAAGGTGTGTTGCGGAGTCTAGTCTGATGTTAAGGTGAGTTTTGGCAATGATGGCCAGGCCTCCGCCTCTAGATTCAGTTCTGTCTGCTCGGATGATGGTGTAGTCATTGGGGATGGCTAGCGATAGGGCTGGGCCTGCGGCTGCATGGAGCCAGGACTCTGTTATGGCTAGGAAGTCTAGGTCTTCGGCTAGAATGAGGTCTGCGATGTCCGTGGCATGGGCAATTACGGAGCATGCATTGATGAGGGCCCCTTTTAACGGTGTGGTGGTGGTTTTTGTAGGCGTGGGGGTGGTCGCTGTATTGTGTGCTTTGTTTTTGGTAGTCGTAGTATTGAATGACTTTGGTTTGAGTTTGTTTAGCGTGAGGTTAGCGCAGGTGCTAATGGTAGTTCGGTTGGTAAGTTTGGATTGGGTGGAAACTCTGGCTCGGGGCTCATGTAGTCTGGGTAGTCTGGACCGTAGTCTGGTAAGCCTGTCTGAGAGGCTTGGAGGAGAGAATTGGGGAAGCATGAGGGTGTTGCTAGGCTCTATGAGGCGGGGTAAGGTGTAGCTGACAGTACTGAGGGCAGAGCTAGGCGGGCATGCAGATATGAAAAGGTGGAGAATGATTCTCAGCAGTATTGAGTAGATGCCTGGGAGGAACATTTTGTTAACTCAATAAGGAGGTCATAAAAAAGGGTACAATACAGTGTGTAGGTGGATTGAAACAACTAGTGCGGCTTACCTAGGTTCAAAATTCCAGCAATGGGGCAAAATACAGTGTGCGGGCAGGCAGAACTACTTCGGAGAGTAAGCAGGGTGCCCCTAAATTCAAGTTTACCGGGACAACCAAAGTGGCGTTGAATCACAGTGTAAACATGGCACATCTAAATTCAGAATTAGCAGGGCAGCCAGAATGGCACTGAGTCATGGTGTAAGCAGGGACCATCTAAATTCAAATCTAGCAAGACAACCAAAGTGGCGTTGAATCACAGTGTAAACAGGGCGCATCTAAATTCAAATCTAGCAAGACAACCAAAGTGGCGTTGAATCACAGTGTAAACAGGGCGCATCTAAATTCAAATCTAGCAAGACGACCAAAGTGGCGTTGAATCACAGTGTAAACAGGGCACATCTAAATTCAAATCTAGCAAGACAACCAAAGTGGCGTTGAATCACAGTGTAAACAGGGCGCATATAAATTCAAATCTAGCAAGACAACCAAAGTGGCGTTGAATCACAGTGTAAACAGGGCGCATCTAAATTCAAGTCTAGCAAGACAACCAGAGTGGCGTTGAATCATAATGTAAACAGGGCATATCTAAGTTCAGAATTAGCAGGGCAGCCAGAATGGCACTGAGTCACAGTGTAAACAAGGCATATATAAAATCAGAATTTTGCATTGTGAGTCAGACTGGTTAATGAACAGATACTTTGAAGCAGATAGCTAGGGCAGGGCAGCGTGGCTTCAGTATGGTGGGGTAGCAATGGGGGACTAGTAGACTAGCTGGTGTGGAAACTTTGGGTTAGCATAGCAATCAAGCAAGGTAGCTATGTTCAGTACTATCAGTGACAGCACACCCCCAAGAGTTGCCAAGGCCAAGGGTTGATGTGACAATAGGAGGCACATCTTTTTTGTTTCTAGTAGACACTGGGGCTACTCATTCATAAATACAAGAGGGAAAAATGTCAGGAATTTCTATGAATGCTCAAGGGTTCTCTGGAGCTACAATTCGAGTTCCTTTTACTGATGAATTACCAGTCTCTGGGCCTCATTCCGAGTATGGCGCTAAGGGATAGCGGCCACCGCTAACGAGAGCGGTGGCGGTAATCCCTTACCGCCATACTCCGAGTTCCCTTAGCGCCATGGTGCTTTTAACACCTGCTTTTAGCAGGCGTTAAATACCATGGCGCTAAGGGACCTTGATGTTAATTACGCCACCGTAATTTACGGTGGCGTAATTGACGCCTTCCCCACTCCCATTATGCCCTATGGGGCAGGAATGGGAATGGGGAAGGGTAAATGGGGATTGGGGAATTACCGCCCCGCCAACCTTGGAATGGGGCGGTAATTCCGCCAACCACCAAGGCGCTGCCGGTCCGGGTACGGCGTCAACCAAGGCGTTAATAGCGCCATTGGTTAGCGCCGTACTCGGAATGAGGCCCTCTGTAGGAGAGTGTGACATGTCTGTTCCATTGTTATATTCACGGCAGACACCAGTTAATATTTTGGGAAGAGACTTAATGACAAAACTTAACATGACAAGTTCTTTTACTGATGAAGGGATAGTGTTTTCCACTCCTGGGATACATTGCATAGACGTGGGCAACCAGATATTGCCATTTACTGGGCAAATGGCTCTGCAAGGTGTACCGATGGTGCCAGAAGTTTTCCTTTATGGGGTGAGCAACATGGCTACCTGGTTTAGTGGGAAGAACTATGAGGATAGCTGAAAAATGTGTGTTTAAACCACAGATACCCATGGATGAAGAGGGGGGACAGACTATTCCCCTAGAGCTAGATGCAGCCAAAGTACGAGGGGAAATGGCAATTCTCAAAGGAACAGATGACGAGGGTAGGACATGGAGAAAAGTGATGCAGTACGTAGATGACATTTTATTTTGTAGCACCACAGAAGATGAGTGCAGACAAGACTCAATTCAGTTACTGACTATCCTAGCAGACAATGGATAGAAAGTAGACAAAGAGAAGTTACAGTATTGTCAAGAGGTATTGTACATAGGCTAGTTGATCTCACATGTGGCAAACACGGTTACACCTGAAAGAGCTGAGGCAATCATGCAGACTGCAAACCCACTCACGGTGAAGCAGATGCAACCGTTCTTGGGACTAAGTAATTATTTTAGAGTATGGGTGTTTGACTATAGGTCCTACACAAGACCCCTTTTGCAGACTCTAAAGAAAGCACAGGTGAACAAGGAGAAAATAGAATGGAATGAGGAAATGGAGGGAGGATTTGAAGAGTTGAAAAAGCAATATCTACACTCCTCTTTTAGGAATTCCCAATTATGCTGATGAGTTTTTCTTGTATTCACACACAAATGCGACAGTCATGACAGCATTGGCAGCCAATGTGTTCCCAGAGAGCTTTGGCTACTCTTGCTCCCACTCCCATGAGACTTATCCACACTAGATTTTTGGTTCTTATTAGATTTACTCGACTGTAATTGCTTATGGGACTCCTCAGACTTCTGAGAGGTCCCTTTCTCTTTGTCCTTGTCCTTCTCTCTAGGATCCTGAGGAGACACCCGATGGGCGATCCACTTGTCAGCCAGCCTGGCCACCTTGAAGGGATCCAAAATGTTCTAGTCAGCTATGTACTGATGCAGTTCTGTTGAACAGGCTTCGGAAAGATTCTCAAAAGACAAAAGGTGGGACAAGCAGGAAGTGTCTTTAAACTCCTCGTGATACCACAGTGCGGTGAGCGGAGCTGCGAGCCTGAGGTGCGAGCCAGTCTGCAGCAGTCCGCTTCGTTGTGTGAGACAAGCAGAAAGTGTCTTTAAACTCCTCGTGATACCGCGGAGCGGTGAGCGGAGCTGCGTGCCTGAGGTGCGAGCCAGTCTGCAGCAGTCCGCTGCAGAAACAAAACCAGGCCCAAATGGAGCCGGAGGTTTGACCCTTGAAAGTTACAAACAACTGTAACAGTGTCCGAAGGACTTACAGCCGTTAAAATTGGCAAAGTCGGAGGGGAAAATGAGCCTGGGAAAAAGGAGGAGGAGGAGCAAATCAGACTCGGCATCAAGAACCCCCTCGATTCTTGACCTGCTATCTGCCACCCCGGGGCCGGCCCGTTTACAAGTTCCAATACATGGGTTGGCAAATAATTTGAGAGCAGAAAACACTACCAAACCTGAACTTCGAGGCCAACCGCGCGATGCCGTGTCCAAGTCGGCGAAGGCACCTCATTTCTCGGCCGCCCTCCCCACATCGATGGAGGAAGAAGCAGTCGAGCAGCTGGAGCGTAGTGATCTGGAGGAACGAAGGACAGGAAGCCGGCGGAAGGTTTGCTCGCCTTCCTCCACGCCCCAAGGCAGAAAAGCCAGGTCGGCCCCTCGAGATGGAGCTGTGACACCCGCGATCGGAGGACGGGACTCGCCCGACCCATACTGCACGGCTGGCAGCGGGATCGCAAGGGCTCTTGATCCTGAGCGGGAGTGAAGCGAGGATAGGGTGGATGTTTCTGACCCGCCCAACCCAGACCCGAATGTGGCAGTGCAGCTTAGCGAGGTCCGAAACAGTAACCCGGGCAATGGGGGTGTTCGGGTGCCAAAAGAGACAGGTGAGGGCTATACAACAA
Organism: Ambystoma mexicanum; assembly: GCF_040938575.1. Classification (NCBI taxonomy): domain Eukaryota; kingdom Metazoa; phylum Chordata; class Amphibia; order Caudata; family Ambystomatidae; genus Ambystoma; species Ambystoma mexicanum. The sequence continues at coordinate 1,211,098,495 of NC_090937.1, forward strand.
ATGTAATAACTGAAATAATTGATTTGTCGCCCCACCGACCATTCTGTGAGGGGGACAGAGGACCTTTTTCCATAGAAGGGGATTTTGTGAAGAGACCTCTACCCTCAATTGAAAAGGGGGAACCTGACCCTAAGGTTTTTCGCGTGCAAGCAATGTTGCATGAATCAGACTTCAAGCGTACCAATAACAGGAAAGGGCTGGGCAAGTGCAGTACAAGGCCCCCCCTCCCTCATAGAGAGTCTACCGACAGAGCAATTGTCACAGATCCCGATAAAGACACGGAATCAGACGAAGACGGCTTGGAGAGTGAAAATAAAACAGAAGAAGAGCCGGAGGACTCGAATAAGGAAACAGATGGTGAGCAACTTAGAAATGGATCTGGTGCAAAAAGAAAAAAGAGAAATAAAATTAACACCCCGGTTAAAGCCAGGCTACAGGGCCCAAACAAAAGGGTGAACTCGAGACCGTTATAAAAAGCTATCCTGGAAGAACAAAAAATAATAAAAAGTACCAGAAGAGGTGGAGCAAGGGCAAAAGGGCTCCCCAATCCACTGATGTCATGCTTGCTAAAGACTTTTTTTACACAGCAGCATAAAAGAAAACAGAGCATAGAGACAGAAATATCAGACGCAGAAATGCTGGAAATAGCAGTGGATACACAGCCCGCCCAAAAACAAAGGAAAACTGATTCAGTTATAGCCGCAAGACCCAATCAAGGGCCGCTTCAAGACACCTCTCAAGAAAATGTCTTTATACCCATAAAGGAACCAGTGACGCTCACGGATAAATCAAAGGCGGAGGGGACTCCAGCTTTTGGGCCACCGCACTTAATGGGCCACCCCAGGTCCCAAACTGTTCCAAAAGGGGTGCCAGCTACCATAGAGGAGATACTCGTGCTGGAAAATGAGCAAGAAGAGGGGGGGGCCAAGGATCTGAGGACCCTAATCGAATGGCACAGCCTCACCTGGACAAAGAAGATCGTCTGGCCTGGACAAAGCCGCACCTGTCCATGGGTCTTTCCACCTCTACCTCCACGACAAAAGGGGACTCTTCTAAATCAGACAAGGAAAACCCGTCCACAAATTTTGGCTCACCAAGAATGGTAGCTAATCCCGATAGGATTCGAAGATTATCAGGGGACTGCCCGATCCTGGATGCATCAGCTTCACTGAGGAGAGCAGAAAAGAACCAAGCGTCGCCAAAAAAGAGACGCCTCATTGACATTGCAGTGGCATTACAGAATGAGTCACCAAACAAGAAACCCGAAATTATTGCAATTATGTCAGCTATGACCATCGTTTTAACTCCATTCTGTAAACTGTATGAAGCGATTAAAGAAAACTTCCAAGATAATACTGCGCTTCTATCGAACTTGATGGAGAAACTGGCCCAGATGGAAAGCCGTATACCAGCGACCATAGATAAAGCTTCAAATCAGAAAAGCCAGTGGGAACTTGCAATCCAAGCTTTGGAGAAAAAGATCGAGATGATCGAATCCCGGTCAGGAACTCCAACATTAAGAACAACATGCCCTGAGGTGGGACATAAAGCGTCCAACCAGAATACACAGTGGGAAAGAAAACTGGAAGCGTTGGAAAAAAGATTGAATCCATCGAAACCCTGAACAGAATTATGCCCACTAAAACGTTAGTGCCAGGAGGTGTGGTGGAAGAGGCACCAGCAGGGCAAATGGTAAAGAACAAACACTGTTGCGACTCGCACAAGAGAATACAGAAGGAGGGCACCCGACCAATGTCCAAAAGACACAGCCACAAAAAATCGACCATATTGAAAGGAAATCAAACTTCAAGGTGGACCTCACCAAGTCGGCAAAAGTGGCCGCGTGGGGGCCAAACCAGCATGGAGGTCAATCTAATGATAACAGTTTAGACCCAAGGTCTCGACCAAAGGAGACCGGTTCACCGAGATCACCAAGAACAATAGATGAATTCCTAGACTGCACAGATTTAATTAACATCTCTACACACTCAGAAAAGGGTCTTAAGGAGACAAGGAACCCGCTCATACAAGCAGATGAAACAGAAAAGTTTCTCACAGAAGGAGACAAAAGGCCTACTGTCAGGCCCAAAATGGATAAGGGAAGGTCGGTCCGGATTGAGAAGATTGAAACAAACCGGACTGTCTCACTCAGAGTCTCTTCCCAGTCGAGTGTAGAGGACGAATAGATCGGGAGTCAAGATTCCAGGACAAGAAGAAGTCCATCCATTTCCCGACGTCCAACTGATAAGGCCATCAATCAAAGAAGCCCACGGAAACATGGCGTGGAAAAAGGCGATCATGCAAACAGAAAGAAAGCCATAGAAAGAACGCGTGTTTTTAAGCTTGAACAAATGGAAGCAGACAAAAACTTCCTAATTTGAAACAGACCGACGGTGCTCCAGATAACAAAGAAAATGAAAACTTTGAAAAAGATTAGATCAGAAGACCTTGTTCTCGTAGAACCCTATCATAGCGAAAAGAAGGCCAAAGCGAATCTACACTTAAAAGCAGTTGCCATTAAACATATGGATGACTCTGCCTACGAAGAATTAGACCAACTGGGTTTCCGCTTGTCGGAACAAAAAAAGAGTATGAGCAGACAGAAGCGGGAAGAGGAAGAGGGGGCTAAGTTGAAATGCCACTACCACTATCGATCAAAAACGGAGGATTTATATCACCGAAGCCGAGGGGATAAGCGACAGGAGTGGCAAGTAAGACAAAAAGACGACCACAGTGGTAAGGTAGGGTAGTGAAATGGCCCATGGAGTCACGGGTGAGAGATGACTCAAACTACAGACACCACCAACGCATGAAAGATCAGCTTAATTTGAGTAGAAGCCCAATGAAAAAGAACAGTGAACAGCAGCGCCAAACAGGCACCCGTAGCCACTCAAGGCGAGAAAAGGCAGGGGACATGACAACCAAACAAGATAAGCCCCAACCAATAACATGAAATGAAAGACAACCAAGAGGCCCCTGGAAGTGGCTAACGGCAAGTTGGACCAACAACAAGGTCAAATAGCAACGAAAAGGGTCAGCTTACCTCGAAGATATCATCAGTGGAAAAAAGATGCGAGCAACCCATAAAAGAAACATATATCTTGGGCTCATGGAACACGAGGGGCCACATCCACCTGACGACACCTGGCGACGTCGACTTGGGGTGCTATGATATCTTGTGCCTTCAAGAAACCTGGCTGGTGAAACAAACAGCTCTGGACGGTTTCTCAGTGATGATCTCTCCTGCAGTGAAAGGCCTCCTAGGCAGACTGTCGTCTGGTTTGCTAACCGCAATAAAAACTGGAACGGGGCTGAGCGAACCAAGAATCTAGAAGCAGTCGTATGAAATGTTGGTCATCCTGACTTCTCAAATCCACTCTAAGGAAAAGACGGAAAAAAGGTGCCTAAATTCTCTGGCCATAATGAATTGTTACTGGAACCCTCAGCGAATGTCGATAAAATCATTCTGCACCAATATGTGTGCTACAATTGACCAGCTGTACACGGAATTCGAGAAAATCGAGCTCATCATCAGTGGCGAATCTAATGCCAAATGTATGACAGGCCTGAGCAACCAACAACAATGCATCCAGAAATGGGGAGGGCCGGACCCCACTGTTGAAAGAGGAAAAGCTTTGAACGAATGCATCAGCTCATGGAATATTCAAAATGTTGCCGCCCTGTTCCCCAACCAAACGAACATTCCTACGTAGGAGCGCAATGTTTCCAAAGCGACACTTGATTACATCTTTGTGTCAAATGGTCTCACCCATGATCTCATCGGCTTCAAGGTCCTAAAAACCGCAAACAGTGACCACAACCTACTGGCCTGCACATGGCAAACAAAAAATCGGAAAGTAAAAACGTACGATTGGGTGATTGAAACAAATGTACAACAGACACATCTACGTCTAACTGAACAAGACTTGGTAGAAATTAAACATTCCTGGGCCAACAGAGTCAGTGAAAATGTCTGGGAAGAAAAGAAAGAAAGACCAAATTACTTACCGCTATTATTATCTTTCCACGTAAAAGGCCCGAAGAAAACAAACTCTCGTCCTCTTACCAACCACACGTATGATAAAGACTTGGTAGAAAAAGAAAAATTGGCCGAAGATTACTAAGAATAGCAAAGAAATCTGATGCAGTGGACGATTGGTTGGCCTGGCGCCATGAAGTGAAAATCTATAACAATTGGCGCAGGCAGCACAGAGCTATTCAATATCAAAATGACGCTGAAGTTATGATGTGCAAACTCCACTCCAAAAAATCAAGCAAATTTTGGTCTTTGATAAAAGAAGCAAATTGCCCTCAGAGCTCTTCCCCGTCCGATGCAGTGGCCGAAGAAAGTTGGTGTCGATATTTCACAACAGAATTCGAAGGTCCATTAACAGATACACAAACGGCAATCCAGGGCCCGGAAACACCTTGGGTTGATCTATCGAACGTAGAAGACATCGAAGCATCCATACGGAAACTGAAGACATCTCAAGCCCCGGGTCCGGATGGACTAACCAATATGGACCTAAAAATGTTTCCTAAGGAATGGGCTGAAATGATCAGCAAGGTCTATGCAGAATGTGGCAGAATGAAAATGGTGCCGGAATAATGGCAGAAAGCGGTAATAGTACCCATATACAAAAAAGGGCCGAGAAATGAACCAGCAAGCTACAGGCCAATTGCCCTTTTGTACGTACGTTTCTACGAGCATGGGGAAAAGATAGCCAGTCCAAAGACGTACTCCAAACGGGATTTTAAAAAAATGGCTCTACCGCAATCAACCTAATGTTGCTAAACATCTTGAAGGCAAAGGTCAAAGAAGGGACTCCTAAGGTTTACCTGGCCTTTGTGGACCTATCCAAGGCTTTTGATAAGATCGTCCGGCACATACTTTGGTCTAAACTCCAAGATTGGAATTGTCCATCCAAGTTATTGGAGCCTTTAAAAGCCCTCCATTCACATACAAAAATTAGAGTCAAACTTAACCATCAAGGAGCGCTCTCGGAGGAAATCAGAGTGAGTCGAGGTGTGAAGCAAGGCTGTCTCTTGGCGCCGGCTCTGTTTATAGCATTCCTAGGCGACTATCAAACATCGGAGAGCAAAATGTGTTTGTTCCCTCCTAAAATTGGGAAAACTGAGATCCCTCGCCTCTTATATGCGGACGACGTCATCATAATCGATCAGATGAAAGTGGGCCTACAAAGAAAAGTACGGAATTTGGAGAACTACATTGCGGACAACCACCTGGAGATCAATAAATCAAAGACAAAAATTCTGATGATTCAGAAAGGCCAAAGTAAAACAACGAAATACCCAAGTGTGTTCCTGGATAATACCAAAATCGAAGTATCGAACACCTTCAAATACCTGGGGATACAAATGGACAGTTCCAGAACGGAAAAAAGCCTTCAAAACCAAGTGTGGGAAAAAGCGAAACGCCTGACAGCCCAAATGAGAGCAGTCGACTGCAAGTTCGGTAAATTTTCCCTGATACCGACATTAACCTTTTACAAAGCCTAAGTGGTACCAGCACTGATCTATGGAATAGAGGCTTTGTTACACTTCCCACCTAACATCTGGTCAAAAATTGAAGGTCATGTTTGGAAAACGGTGCTAGGCTTACCTAAATCTTCGCCTATCCCGGCTATCAGAAGAGAGCTGAGGCTCGTGTCTTTGGCATCAACGATAGACCAAAGTGCCATGCGTCTATATAGAAGAATCATCATGTCGGACACGCTACCCATCTATGATATCATACGGGCAAATGTGTGGCTTTGAAAAATTGGGTACAAGCTAGAAAGGACGATTTGGCAAAGATTGAATGTTCTGAAAAAGACCTGAAAGAAAATCCTGATCGCATCAAAAGAAAAATTGAAGAAATGGATTGGATTTGGACCACTGAGAAAGCGGTGGGGTATAAATTCTCAAGTCATCTGCCCCCTACATTTATCAAGGCGAAACAACCCTTGAAGTACTGTGCTAAGTTTCCGGATAAGAAACTGAGAAATTCTATCATGAGAGCAAGATTCAACTTGATGCCAACAAGAGAGATCTTAACGATCAGAGGAGATTTACCCGACAAGCAATGTCGCTTATGTAAAAAGGACTCATCTATCGAAACGTTGAAGCACCTTGTGACAGAGTGTGAAATCACAAAGAAAAACAGAAACATCTACCTCCCCCTGCTGACGGAAAACCTCTGGATTTTTGAAACAGACGAGTTGTGGAAGAGACTGATATCTGGTGAGAAGAGGAGATGGACCCAAGCTCTGGCCAAACTTATTGAACTTGCATTTGAGCTGATACCCGCACTCGGCCCGACGGCGAGAACGCTTTAAGATCTGTAGTACGTTAGAGCATAGAAGACGCAAGAAATTTGTTTTGGCCAGGTCAGCAGGGGTGAGGTCTTTGAACTTTGATGGTTATTGTCTGTCGTTTCACGGCAGGACGAACTGGATGATGTAAATCTTTGACAAAACTCATTTCTTAACTGAGTAAAGTTAAAAAAAAAAGGTGGGACAATTCAACAAAGGTTTTCACCTTGTAGCCATTAATTCACCCCATCATGTTCATATGCATAGCACTCACCCAGTCAACCCAAGACACAACATATTCTCTCTCTTAGTATATTCTCTGAACTTTGTAAATTATTGGGTAGGTGTCTTGCCAAACTTGGCAATCAAAGCAGCTTTCATGCATTCATACTGACCCATTTCACCCAAACCCAACTTCAGAATGCAGTCTTAACCAGTTTGAGGTAATCTGCTTAAAAAACACTTAGCCCAATCCTGTTGGTCAACATCATTGACGTCACAAGCCATCTCAAGGGATTCAGACCATTGGAGAATATCCAAACTCTCCATATACACATTCATCAATTATTTCCTAAATTTAGTGGCATGAAACCTGATACTCCCAACTGGTCTACTGAAGTCTCCACATTAGCTTTCTCTAGCCGGAGTCTTTGATGTTCAGTGTCTCTCTCTCTGAGTGCTACCGGTTGTGCCAGTTCCTTTTTTTTCAACTCTCCTTCTGTTTCCAACTTTTTGTATTGAAAGGCTAACTGTTCCCTTTGCCACTCCAATTTTAAAAGTTCAATCTTCAGGGCCTCCCCCAGAAGAGCAGTGCAGGGTTTAGACAAGGAGGTGGTAGGACAGGTGACAATCCCAGAAACCCATTCAGTAATAACCCCTGGGTTACGGTTCTCAGTGGTTCAGCCCCCCTTCATCAACAGTATTATCATCAGTCTGGTAACAAGGGCAGCTATCGGGTCAGCCCTAGACTTATCTTCAAAGTCTAACTCCCTGGCTTCCCACGGTCTCTGGAGAGCCTCTAATCTCATCCTTGTGAATTTGCCATTTGCAATATATTCCATTGCTTGTAATGTAGTTATACTAGTTTACACAACTAAACCTCAAATCAACTGAGTGTGGCTATTTTGTAGGTGGCAAGGTTTCACAGTGAGTCTTAAAACCATTAGCATCCCACCTCTGCCACCAGTGTAAAGGCTAGAGGGAGGTATCTGTACTTCTGCCCTCTATATAGCAGAGTGGAGGCACAGAGCACCCCAACTAAGGTTCTCTATATGGTAGGTATGGACGAGCAACCAAGGCTTAAGCTCTCAGAAGGTGATGCAGGCTGGTTTGTAAGTACAGTGAATCCCCAAGCCCCCACACAGGAATGTCCACACAATATGGTATGTGCTAATACAGTTCTTTACATAAAAATAAGGTTCAGAGATATATACACAATTCAATAACAAACGTTGTACTATGGGAATGCTAATATGGCAAATCTATACAATGCTATATGGTACCACCATTAGACTCTAGATTCCTATAAATCGCATCAAGTGCTGACAGTTATAATAGAGCATACAAATATTGCACTAAGGTGTATCAACATAGACAATAAGGAAGGAAGGCAGGTTAAAGTTAAACAAGGGCTGAATGCTTTCTTTCGATATCGTTACGCAATTCGGAATGAGGATCCCCCACCTGGGCAACCTTTGCAACCTGTTATACACAGAACTAACAAGCTTAGTCCATAAATGTTTAATACGCCTTGCTTCTTGGTTAAAGAGTTCAACCACCCTGATGTACCTGAAGTGGCAGAGTTTCATAGATGGCTCGTCAAAGGGATCCTTCGAGGGTGTACTCCCTTTAAAGCAGGAGCCTGCGACGATTGATTGTGGAAGTCCTGGGAAGATGAGACATGCAGGCCACCTCAATGCAAAGTGTCCTCTGCCACAAATAAGATTTGGCGATGGATGATGGCCTGGCAGCGGGCATTGGTTGTCGGTAGTTGCTTCATTGGTCCTGTGGCCTGTCGGTGCTGCAGTTGGACCTCGGATCTTCACTCCGTCAGTGTCCTCATGAAGTCTTTGTCTGCTTCTGGTGGCTTGAAACACACCGGCGAACTTTCCTCGCTAGCCAGTGACCTCGACTTTCTCTGGCTGGACAAAGTGGCTGATGGTGATGGCAAGAGAGCCCTCTGTCTAAAGTTCTTAGGCAAAGCAGAAGTTTCTCATCTCCAGTCGTCAAGCAGCACAGCGCCAAGGTGACATGATTCGACTGGCTTCCAGTGGTCATGGAAATCTTCTGACCCCAGTCTATGGAAATGGACTTTGATTGGCTCGATATCCCAGCGCTCTCTTCATGATTCTCGACAGACCCCTTCTCTGGACGTCAGACTCGTGAAACTGGCTTCCAGGGTGCCTTGATGAAGGAGAGCAGTTTTTGCACATAGGTCCGTCGTAGTTTGCGGAAAGGTCTCTTAGCCAGGACCTATTTTGGATCTGTCCATGACAGACTCAACAGCTTTAGATTACTTTGAAGGAAATGCAGCAGCAATCTCGTTCTTCCAGCTGGTCTTCAAGGATGAGCTTCAAGTTTGAACTTCCGCTTCTGAATAAATTGGTAAGAGAGGTCCCCAGACATAAACATCTGTCTCTCATTCAGTCTGGCTGAGCCAGGCTCAGTCAGCCAAACATATAGAAGGGCATTCATGCAGGCAGGCAGCCAATCAGGCTCACAGGTATTCAGGCCCTCCACTTCCACCCAGACACCCATAACAAGGAATGCCCAGCCTTTCCACACACCACACTGCATTCATGTCCATTTCAGGCAGGGTCGTCTCATTCATTGTGTCACACACACACAGAGACCTGACACCCGTAACATAGAATGCATATTGGTATCACACTCTATTCACACAGGTCCCACCCCAAGGGTATACCCACAACATACAGCCACTGGGAAGGCTCCAGATAATCTGACCTGCACTTCCCACAAACCATATATGGGTCTTTGACGCAGCAGCCAGCTAGAGGAAGGGACAGAGACTGGGTTTCCTGGGACTTTGAGAAAACAAGGTAACAGGCAATAGAAACCAAGAGAACCCAGGGGCCATCTTGCCTTCTATCATGATTCCACTGATTCCTATGGCAGGGCCTGGGTCCCAAAATGGAGGATACTCAGAGCTCCTGTCATATCAGCATGAAACTGCCACCAGCCCATACTCTGCTATGTGGGCAACACACAGGTGCCCAAAAACATACATAAGGGTACCGGGTTGTACCCCCACCCATGGGTGCCATAAGAGTACCCCATGGGTCTCTGTTCACCACAACCACAAAGAGGAAGAGATGCACTGCTAGGGGTCCCCACTGGACTGCCTTCCTGGCTACACTCGCACTTGGGGACTGTGTCTGTATCCCCACAGTCCCACTACCAGTACTTGACACCGGATGTCTGCACTTACCCTTGCACTTGCCACTTGCTGACCGTTATCACGTATTGGTTATTTATTCTATTATCCCATGCACTGCACTGTCTCCCCCACACTTTCTCTCTTCCCATGCACTTGCACGATCTGAATGACACCTGGCCAAGTAGGATTGTTGTCTGTCTTCCCCTTATTCGCCCTCCCTTGCCTCGTCACGCTCTGAAACACTTATGTATGGGCGCATTATAAATACCTTGTCATATCATATCATATCATATCATATCATATCACATCATATCATATCATATCATATCATATCATGGGAGCTTTGTACAGTGGGGAAGAATTCCACTATATTTTTTTCAGTCTTACTGTCTCTATCCTTCCTGTCCCCTCCACTTTCACTAGCACAAAGCACTTTGGGCGAGATGACAGCATGGCAAATTCCACTTCTTCCAAGAAGAGGAACTGGACCACTAAGGCAGGTTATCTTTAATTCAATCACTGGTGGGCTTTTAACCTTAAATGAAGGGGTCTCCAGCACTTATTTGAATAATTTCTGGACTTCAGACTTTCACAATATTCAAGACCCTGTTGTGAGAGCAGTCCTTTCCAAAATCCTCTTTGCTGCTGGTGTTCTTCCCAAACCACATCCTTAGAGCTGCATCAAACTGGCTCACCTGCACATCCTGCCATCATACCATCTGTCAAACCAAAAGTACTGAACAGCACAGAGAAGCCTGGCGCACAATGTCAAACCACCAAGACATTGCAATAGGTAGTATTGGCTGATAACTGCCCCCAGGCCCATTATGTGCCTTGAGACACCTTGATCCCTTTTTGCAATCTCCTTTTGAACTTGAACATTCAGTTTTTTTATTATCTTTTCTTGCCATATCTTAGTTAGTTAGTTATTATTATACATGGTGTGCTTGATTAGAATTCTGATCGTACATTACTTTATTTTGGATTGTTATACTTCAATGCTTGGGTTGCTACTAACCCACATTCACACCCCTCTTGACAGCATAGCCTTCTTTCGGCTCACATTACCACAAAAGGTGAAGGAGGTATGTTTGTTTTCCCTGTATGATTGTGTTGGCTATCTGTTTGTAGAAGTGTGATGGCATATCAGCCTTAGCTTACGTTCATCTTTGTACTTTCAGGCCACCTTGTCACACTGGTGGGAAGCAGAACAGATTTGGAACTGACTGTGCCTACAGCCTAGTCAGCTAAAATCAGAGAATAGGTTTAATATTAGTTTCACTCCCAACACATTTTTTTCAAGGGCACAATGAAACGTGCCATGTGTTCTGCAGCCACCTCGTCAGTAGGTGAACTGTGGGAGATATGTCAGGCATTTTACCTGTGACAGTAAGGTGAAAAAGAATGAACTGCTGAAGCGCCTACAAGGTTTTGAGGAAGCTAGTGAGCTGGAAGATTCCCAGGAGGCCATCAGCAGTGTTGAGCCTCCGGCACACTATCCCATTTATCTGGAGGGCATAGTGCGACTATTGAGAACAACAGTGGTGGCACTTCCTACCATTCATACCAGAGAGCGCCCAGATTAAAGTCCTAGAGCTCCATCTAATCTGAGGCCTCAGTCAAGTCTCACACCACTGAAAGGTCAAGGGTAGACGTAACTGTTAGGCAACTCCACCTAAAAGAAAGGAGGGTAGGTTTAGAGGAGCACAGGCAAAAGGATGAGGCTACCTTAGAGAGGGAGAAGCAGAAGGATGTTGAGCTACTGTGAAAAATGGAAATCAACGGCCAATGGGAAGCTTTGATGACTTCCAGTGGGGGAGGGAGTACTTCTAGTGGTGGCATCCAAGAGAAATATAGGTTCCACATCCCCAAAGACGTGTGTTCTCCTTATGTGGTGGCGAGAAACATTCTTGATTGGCCTTCACCATGCATCATGTGGAGGAGGAGTTCAGCCTTCTTCCAAAGGTTGGAAATGCTGTAATTCTTCAGTTAGCTCCTAATGAGATGCCCATTTGTAAGAAATAGAGGCTGATGTCCTCAGGAAGTTCTTAAACAGTACTTCAGAAGCTTTATAAAGCTCCCAAAAAAGGTCAAATCTTTGAGACGTTTGCCATATTAATCTTTGAAATATTTGAATGGTTGGGTTGAGGGTAGCAAAGTTAACATATTTGAGGGCATGCTTAATTTGACTGCATGTAAGAACATCTTAAAGAATTGTAAAATGGAGCTAAACCAGCATATCTTTGACAAAGGTACCACTGACTGCTGATAGGTATATGTGTCCAAAAGATAGCTCAAACAATCAGATCAGAGCCAATAATAAAAAATAAAGCAAAGTTGCACCGGGGCAAAGACTCTCACCCTGCTGCCAGAAAAGGCACCCAAAAGAATTAAGGGAAATCCACATCCCCCTAGTTCCTCTACTCCCAGTGGGAGGACCCTCCATAGCACTGGGGCAGACATTTCCACAGGCCCAAGACACTGCTTTCTATAGGTAGACATAGGAGCGAATATCCAGCTTGTAAGAAAAGACGAAAGCAAACTGTAGTTAGCACTACCCTGATGGAAGAGTGAGCAATAGTCAGTGTAGGGCATCACAGACAATCAGTTCCAACTATGCCAGGGGCTGGCCGAATGTACCCTGATAATGCTAATTGGGCAAGGTACTGGGTCTCCTGCAGAGGCCCTATAGGTCACTGAAACAGCAATTTGTACAAACCGTGTGTTTAGAAATGGGCACGTACCCCAGTAGTGTGTGATACTACCTTGAATATCACTACCATTCGATGATGGGGGTTGCAAGTGGACTAGATGTTTCACGGTCCCTTAAAGCTTGTTAGGGGATTTGATTGGCTAACCCCATCCCAATTAGCTAACGTAGAGTTAAATTTGAGTGCTGAGACCTCCGATCTGTGCGTCACTATCAAGAACACAATCCCAGTGGACTGTCTGTTGGGGAACAACTAACACATTTCTGAAATCATAGCCACGATCACAAGAAATAGGACCAAAGAAGTAGCATGGCTAGCAATGACCATAGGCCCAGGGGTACTTCTTGTTGTGAATGGTGACAGGCAAGATCCTGAGTCTGCATGGGTACATGCATCTGCAGGAAAGGACCACATGGCCACTTAGGAGCCTACTGCGGGGGATCATGTGGGGTTGAGGAGAAGGCAGTAGCAGACCTCAAAGGCTTGCCAGAAGGAGGCCCTAGCCAGGTTGACTCTGGCAGATAAGTGTGAGCAGGCAGCAACACAGGCCCATGCGAAAGCCCTTGAAGTGTTCAAAGTTTACTGTAACAATGGCCTGCTGTACATTGGGCACAAGAATCCTGTGGCAGGGACTGATAAGAAGTTGGCAGTTGGTACTATAAAGGATGAGCAAGGTTAACTACCTCATTGATACAAAGACCCCACTGTAGATGCACAGGATCTTTCATCTCAACTGGCAGAAGCCACAATAAAGTTGGGATGGTTTAGTGATGGGTCTCATGACAGATGGTGAGACTGAGGTGGAGACAGATCCCCTCCCAGATTTGTTACATATGGAGTCCCTAGATGGGTCACTGGATATATCTGAGTCTCCCCAGATCTAAGCAAACAGCAATTGCACTACTGACAGCAGCTGCTAAGTCAGTACATGAGTCTGTTCTCACATACTTCATGGTAAATGAATGAGTCGAACCATGACATTGATACTGGAGACAGTAATCCGGTGAAGAGCAGTATTCACTGGGTATCTGACAGGGTGAAGGACACCATCAAGAAGGAGTTCTCCAAGATATTGACCTTAGGGGTGATTGCTTCTTTCCACAGCCCATGGGCTAGCTCTGTGGTACTGGTCCCTAAAAAGTCCAGTAGTGAAAAGATATAAATCCAATTTTCTGTGGAATACACAGGGATCCATGCTGTCATGAAGACAGATGTGCATCCGACAACCAGGGCAGAAATGCTCACAAGCAGATTAGGTGCTGGTAAGTTTATGAATACCATTGACTTCACAGTGTGGTACTGGCAGGTTGACCTAACTAACAGAGCAAAGGAGAGGTAAGCATTTTCCACTCCAGAAGGGCACTACAAGTTCACTGTTATTATATTTGGTTTATAACATGCCCCAGCCACCTTTCAGAGGATGGTGAAGCTAGCCCTATCTGGGTTAGAGCATTTCAGGGTTGGCATTGCTCTCTTCAGCTACGACTGCAAATACCATCTATCCCACCTGAAACAGGTGCTTCAAGCCATGCAGAAGGTAGGCTTGACTAGCAAGACATCCAATGTCAGATAGCTCAGGGTACTCTTACTTATTTAGGACATCAAGTGGGTGGTGGCAAAAACAGCTTCTCCAGGTTAAACTCAGGTGAGGGCTTTCTTAGGCCTCACCGGATATCACAGACCTTTTTATTAAGGGCTATGAGATGATGGCCTTACCCTGAATGGTGAAACTTCTCTGCATATTACAAATAAAAGTTCATCATACAGTCAGGCACTTGTGATTTCAGAATTAGTGTAGTGTTAGCCCAGCTAAATTTTAAGGGGATAGGGCAAACATGTGCATACCTAGCTAGGCACTTGACAAAGCGAGAGCACAACTGGGCCAGAATAGAGAAAGAGCCTTTTGCTGTACTTTGGACAGTGCAAAAGCTGAAACCTCACATAATTGGCTCCCATTGTACCATTGAAATGGACCTTCAGACATTTTAAGTGGCTTATGGCCATGCAGGTAGAGAACCCTATGTTGTGGCATTGGGCAATATCCCTACAGGTCATTAGGCATGGGCATCCACACTAATCGGGCTCACAGCACTCTAATGCAGACGCCCGCAGTAAGTATTTTCACCTCGAAGATGAGCTAGAACCTTAGAAGTGTGAGTCTCAAACTTTTTGCCTGAGAACATGTCAGGAATTGCGATCTAGTAAGGGTGTGGAAGCTCTGCCTTTTTTGATTTGTATGAATTGAAATAATAATGCAGGTAATTCCATCTGTGAAAGTGTAACCTGCAGATCATATACTTGTTTCATAAGTTACATGCCAAAACATAGTGTACCTGTGCTCTGCTGCATCAGACACAGGAGTCCACTTGACAGCTGCAGTGACAGCCAAATCTCAGACATTCACAGACCTACATCTCTGCCTGCCACACTGCTATCAAGGACCTCCTACTTTTGAATCCTACATTTAATCGACTTGCTGTCTCCAGTATCAATATCATGGACACACCAATCAATCTTCCCTGGAGTCAGTGAGAACAGTTCTGTAAACTGATCTGATCTGGTTAAGGACACCATCAGGGAGAAAGTCTCTAAGCTGTTGTCCTTAGGTGTTATCAAGCCATCCTGCAGCCTCTGGCTTGCCCAATGAATCTGCGTCATGGGGCAGGAAAACCAAAGCCTGTTTTTATGTGGACTACCAGACACTTAACTCTTTCACCAAGACACATGCAACTCCATCCCTAGGGCAGATAAACTGATTGACAGGATAGGTGCTGCCAAATTCTTGAGTACCTAAAACCTCAATGCTAGGTACTGGTAGATCGGTCTCATTGATCAACCAAGAGAGAGGTCTGCATTCTCCAATCTAGAAGGTAATTACCAGTTCAATGCCATGCCTTTCGGACAAAAGATTAGCACTGACACTTTCCAGATGGTGGTGAATCAAGGGCTGTCAGGTCTTAGAAGACTTCAGCATCCCCTACCTAGATGACATTGCAGTATTCTTCCACACCAGGCAAGGACATCTATCCCATCTGGAACAGGTGCTTCAAGCCATGCAGTAGGTTGGCTTGACTATTAATGCTTACGAGTGCCAGATAGCGCAGGGTACTGTGACTAAGTTTGGACGGCAAGTGGGTGGTGGTAAGAACAAACCACTCCAGGCGATGATGGCTTTGGACATCCCCACCACCCAGACTCCAGGAAGAGCCTTCCTAGACCTAACAGGTTATTACCATCCTGTTATTAAGGTGTATGGGACTCTCACCCTCCTAAATCCTTCTGCATCCGTACCCTTATTTGCAGTGCCTGCTCTACCAGTGGCACAGAGCAGGTACAGAGATCTCAGTTGCACATTTGACAGCTGCAGTGACAGCGAAGAGTCTGAAGCGCCCTTGTACCAAAACCATGTTCATCATAAGCAGGCTATGATGGTGGCAGGATAAGCTCTAAACATAAAGCTATTCCTGATTTTAGGATTGGTGCATGGCACTACTTATGATCATGGCAGCAGCATCCAATTTGATATCACACATGTGTCAGCTTCTGTGAATGACTTCTGTTGTGGAAGGTGATGTAATTCGAATGGACGTACATACTGATGCACATACCTCACAGTACTGCAATACTTTTAAAAGATTACAGCCCAAATGCTGGCAACCCAAACTTTGTACAGCGCTACATAGCTCTCCAGCTATGTCTGTGCTTTAAATAATAAAATGAAATAAAAAGAATATGTGTATTCTGACCAGACGGACTGAGCCTCCTAAATAACAGGACAGGAACCCAAATGGCCATCCCTCTTTTGTATCTCTTTTTGAGGGTATGTAATGCCCTTTGCTAGAGACAGCTACCCAACATGCAGCTGCCCCGGGGCCAGGCATCAAAGGTGCACAACTATTCGAACGTAGTAGCATTTGATCTTAGTGATCTTAGTGAGATGGGAATGGGCGGAGTTACAGTAGTTAGGAGGTATGTGTTCAGTGGAAGGAGAGTTCTACCATTTTGTTTATCGCTGCCTCTCTCTCTCCTTCCTGTCCCCTCCTCCTCCTCTAGAGCAAAGCACTGGGTGTGATGTCAGAAAGGCAATGTGCACTTCTTTTAAGAACAGGGATTGGATCACCACGGCAGGCATTAATCAATAAATTACAAAATGTACTCCTAAACATGTACAATGTCAATATAGATAAAGCTTCAAACTTATTTGAAGGTGAATGGATTCACACAAGCAGCAGAGAACCATATATCAATGAAGAGGCTTATAAAAACGAACAAAAAAAAAAACATTTGCCATAGACAGTAATGGCTGAGGGTATGAAATGGTAGGAGACACCATTATGGGAAAAGAAACCCTCATAGAAAAAATGTCCTCAACACACTTTTAACCAAATGGTCCTTGTGCCCAAACAAACTGTCCAGTGTACAAATGGAAATGCACCCCAATATGTAATGTATGCCAACAATCTTTCAAATCTTTATAACAATTTCTCAATCACTATGTGAAACTAAAAGACAAAAGTAAAATGAAAACTTTTCAAACCATAGACTCCTGCCCAGTGCACAGCCACACTTGACTGTGAGGAGATTTATTAGCCTGCATTTCAGGAACTGCTTGCAAAAGCAGCTTACACCACATCAACATGTTAGTAATACACCATTCCAATATACAAAATCTTGTTCATATACTGTACTTTGCAAAACGTCCTGCTCTAGAACTCCAAACTGTAAATAAAATCATCCTACATGGGACAGCCAAAGAACTCCTTCGAGAAATAGAGCACATCCAAAGTGAATATTTTGGAACAGAAGCCTCACAGACTTCAACCTCCTAAAAATACATACAAAAAAGAAATAGATAAGTTTCAAAACACATCTGCTGAAATACCAGACCAAGTATTTGTCTGTTGTTGCAGAACATTTTTTAAAAAGAGCACAAACATAGTAGATATGGCCTACAAAATAGAGGACAATGCAGAATCCCAATGGTTCCAATGAGCTTATATCTAACAACAGACGATAAATACAAAATAACTGACCCCCTAGAGGACAATGCAGAATCCCAATGGTTCCAATGAGCTTATAACTAACAACAGACAATACATACAAAATAACTGACCCCTCAATAGTTTGCACATACTGCAATACAAAGCTTGACTATAACCAAATGCCTTCATGTGCTATTACTAACAACTTAAGAAATCGTTCCACTTCCAACAGCTCTCCAACAACTGAACTTATATGAGAGTATTATAATACAAACAGTACACCCATTTCAAGCTATAGTACGCCTATATCCGAAAACGGCCAAATTGCCACCATCTGAGTTAATAAAAGGCATATGTGGCAAAGTAGTATATTTGCCATTAGCTCTTAAAGAAAATGTAGAAACTCTAGGAGTACAATGACCAAAAGCTCAAGCATTGATTGTAGTAGTTAATCGTGTACCAATAAAAGACAAAATAATTTGGCAAAAATTATTCAACCTAAACAAAGTTAGACAAGCCCTACAATATCTCAAAGAAAACAATGAATATGACATAGATCTAAACATAGACTAGCTGGCTAATTTGATCATGAAAATCCTGTTACCGCAGCCAACATTTTAGACCAGTATGCAATTCAACACTACACTCCAAAGACACCATAGAAGATGCATTAGAAACCTATCAAATGTGTCAAGCCAAAGGATTCCTAATTAACATATGGGAGAAAGGTGTAGAAGCACGTTCTTTTCCTCTAATCTTTCCTACAGAAAAAGGAGGAAGTATGATGAAAGCTCCATATACATTACTGCATCAAAATATAGCTCTTTATGAATGTATTCTGGAGATCCAAGATTCAGACGAAATGCAGCATACATTTTCCACCTCCTGTTCAAAAGTGTACTGCTTCAAAAGATAAAAAGACAAAGATGTCGTTTTACAGTCAAGTATCAAATCTCTTGAAAATATGCATTATACAAAAGAATACTGGTTCCGAGGTAACACTGATGTGCATTGTATAGTAAGCAACCAAGACCCACCCATTTGGTTTGTCACTTTAAGTAGTTCAGAAAATGCGTGGGATTACTTGCACGGCTTCTAACTCACTACAAACAAAAATAATAAGGGAATAGATATAAAAACACCATGAGAACTCTTGACCCTGTCAATGGATCAAGGTACTATCAGCATCGCTTCATTGCCATGCTGCATCTGCAATAAAACTAACCCTCCACTCGGAGAAGTGGAACACTTCTTTTGGAGAAAAGAATATCAATCCAGAGGACCGCCACACATACACATGCTTTTGTGAATAAAATATGCTCCTAAATTTGTTTTTTAAACCTTTTACTTATGTCCATTTAACCCTGGATTCATATTTGATACATGTACTTATGAATAATCCACATATGCTTTTCAATTTTTTGAATCATTGCATTTAAAACAAAACATTCCTTTTTCTTTGCATTACTATGTAATACAGCCTTGAGAACGACCAGGGGTTGAAACACGTGTTGGCTGTTCATCATATTAAAAAGAATTTCTGGAACTCTTGGATCTTTTTCTCTTCAATGATTTTGGTAATATTTCCTTTTCTTTGGACTTTGTAACTTATAGGGTTTGAGCATGGGACTTGATAACCCTCCCATTTTTTCATCGAATCGCACAATAAAAACAGCCCGACTTTCATAATTCTGCACCTTTATAATCAAATTTGAAAATTCAGCAACAAAATGAGGAATGTACATGTATATGGTATGAGAGAAAAATTAGCAAAGCATCAACCTGGATGTGCCTTTTATAATAGGAAAAAAAACGCATATATGATTTAATATTTTACCATCCATGTTGCATTGAGAAAGAAAACAATTCTAAGCTTTGTGTATCAGTGCAACCTCATTTGCAATTTACCATCACGCTCCCTCATATACTTTCAGTGGGCTGATTGTAAATTTGGAATACACCTTCACATACAGTAGTTCAGTGAGGCAAGAACACCTTATAAATAGCCTTAGTTGTTATCAGCACCTTTTTCCCTCAGATAAGCTTACAATAAATCAACAGCTCCAACCATGCATGTTATCAACAGGAGCGAGTGAGACTATGCTACTTGCGAAAGAACAGCTTTTGTAATTCATCAGAACATTTATAATTGTGCTTGTATTAGCACATGTTTAAACTCCCTGGATAATTCCCCACCCATGACAGACATCACTCTTTTCTTCAAGCAAAACTATTTACCCATTGAGCAAACTTGACAGCAGACGTGCAATTTTTAATTGTAACCTTGGGAGTAAAACAGACAAGCTTTTACCACTCCTAAAGAACATCCCACTTTTCAGGAAATTATTATTTACGTACAGGAAAACACATTTGTCCTCCAGTGCTTAGAGAACAAGTGGGTTTCCCCCTTTTGTGCCTAATTTGACCATTCACTAAATAGAATAAGAGTTATGTCTAATTAAATAATTCTCTCTTATTTTGTCACCAATACTCACCAGTGGTGCAATGCTGATTTTGCCTGCACAGCTGGATGTCCTTCATTTTACAGGATGGGCACTCAGTCCCACTCTCCTCCACGCTCAGCTGTCTGCAGGAACAGCAATGTCTCTCCCTCCTTTCTGCTGCCTGGTTCAGTTAAATGCTCACCAGCAACCTAACCCAAGTCCTTGATTTTTATTTGTATTCTTCCTCTACTTGATCCTTTTCTGGCCAACCCCCTTCTTACCTCTAGCTTTTAAGCTCTCCTTCTTTCCCCTCTCCTCTGCTTATAAGTTCATAAAGATCTATATTGTTTTACCACCCATTTTCAAGCATTCTGTCATGATGTCATCAATTAATCTTCAGCTCCCCTTTTAGCCAACACCCCAGTAACTTTACAACCCTTGTTTCCCCACACTGACTTGACTTTTGTACAACACCTTTCTCTAGCACTGATAAAATAAGAACAAATGACATCCTGATAGCCTTTCTGGCTTTCCAATTTGAACAAGGGAGCTGTGCTAGACACACACTGCTGCCTCATTGTGTTCTGACTCTAATGTCCGCAAAACACACTGTCATGCAGCTTTCACATTTTTGCCTTAATTTACTATGCTGCAGAAGGTCTCTTTAATCAAACCACTCTAATCATTAATGTCAGTAGGATTATAATTAGTTATTGTTAGTGGTATTTGTATTTAGTAATGTTAAGATCATTAGCACCCTACACTAACCTCTGCTGTGCTAAATCCTAAATCACCCCCTCTTTAGTTTAACCTCAGTGGCTCATATCAGTGCTAAATCACACCTAACACTAGCATAATATTAATATGGTGCGTATTTCCCTTATTGAAATCAGTGGCACCGCTGAAATTAGTGCATGGTTGAAATTTGTGCAATAATTACTCCACCAGATGACTTGGATATCCCTGCAGATACCAAGAGAGCCACTGTGACCCCTGAACTTGCTCTGCAACTGAAGAGCAGGGTCAGCAGGTCAGGATATTGATTCATCAGGGCACAGGTGTACACTGTACATTTGGCATGGAGTTTGTTGAACTGGTCACTGGTTAGCAGTTCACCCTTTCTGAGAATTTTTTTTTATTATTACAAATATTTTTTAAAAAAACAGGGCTTCTAGATCTTGAGCTGATGGCAATCCTGCACAGTATTTGAAATAGATCAAGCTATAAGGGGATATGCAGTTAATATGGGCAACCTATGTAGATGTAGTGCAGACTGCATGGTTGTTCTATGGCTCGATGAGTTATCTATAGCTAATAAGTTATTGTTTGTTTCCATGCAAAAATTGTGTGATAAGGTCAGCTTGAAAATCATAGGTGCATTCCAAATTCTAAAATCATCACATGAAGAATGTGAACTACTGTGAAAAAAGAACTACAACAACAAATGAGAGGCTGATTGAGATCAAATACATACCTTACAAGTTGATCAGATTAAATGATGTCTATATTAAATTCTGAGAACCAATACATGGTGGTCCAGACCTGTCCATTTCTAAGGCGTGGACTTTAGTGAAAGGTCATTTTAGGATGATAGAACTACTCAAGTACTATGGATTGCAGAATTCTGAGGGTACTCCTGATGACCCTAAAGTGGCGACTAGCCATACATCTACATCACACTAGACCCTTATCTCTTTGAACCAAGAGGGTTATATTAAGACAATTCTTTGCAAAGATAGTGATTAGCAATACAAATCTGAACTCAAACATGATTAGCAATATCAAATAAGACCAAGTGTTCTTTAAATGACTGCCTGAAATGAACAACGTTCGTACCTTCCCCATGCATTCCAAACTCTACCTAGCGGGTAATCCAGTAGCTTTTTACTTTCGGTCCGCTGATATGTATGAGATTTTGATAGAGCAACACAGCAGTCACTACTGTGGCAGTGACACAGCAGTAGCAGATCTTTTAGAGATGGTGTTTCAGAGTGTAAGATGCTTGGTTGTCAAGCAAATTAGTGCCCGTAAGGATGCATGAGAATGATGTAAGCGACTGTCTGAGGCACAGATAAGCCCAGCTACACTGTGAAATCTCAGGAAGGCAAGTTCAGTAGCCAAAATCAGAATATGTACATCATCAATGATAGGTTTGCAGTTAGGTTCTGCTATGTACTCTAGAAAACTCCTCTGGTAGGAGTGGTCTGTATCAGGTGGGTGGGCCAAGCACAATTATGCCATGCCCAGATGGTGTTGCCCCTAAAGGTCAAACATATTCACGGGTAGGAAGCAAACTGTCAATGCCACCTGTTTTTAGCTCATTGTGCAAAACCATATAGAAACATTGATGTGTCTGTGCTTCAGGGATTCAATTTTAGTTCTGGGATGCTATGTTGGATTCCCAACCAACCTGTTTCTGTACAGTTATATGGACATAAACCTTGTGTCTGTCTTTCCTGCCACTCTTTAATGGATTATTTGGTGATGTGCTGCGGGTTACAAAACAAGGAACCCCAATAACTGATTCTCTGGTGATATTATCAGCACATATCTGACATCCTCGTGGAGTGTACATTTCTAATGAAAGGCATCTCTGTGGGACTAATATATAGCCAACAATAAAAGCCAATGAATAATAGTAAAAGAACAGTCAGAACGGGGGTGGCTTGAAAAACCTTCATTAGGTCAGTTCTTCAGTGACAGGATTGCATAGACTAATTGTGCTTTTAAACACTTGTGTATAGGCGCATTATAAATAAACAATACATCAATCAAACAAACCCCACCCCGACCTGCCAGCATTGCCCATACCCACTCCCCTCACTATCATACCGGCCACAACCCACCCTGCAATCATCCACCCCTCGCCTTGCCCTCATACCCCTGCCACCCCCCCCGACCGCACCCTTTCCCCTCCCTAAAAACTGCGCACCCATCCCTGGCAAGAACCGAAGCTGCTTCCCTCTCCCCCTCTGACCTCCCTACCTTCTCTCTGACACCAGTCGCAGCAAAGAAACTAAAGAGGAAACGTTCCTGGTCCCCCTCAACCTCTCAGCACACCTCGCCTCCCCTGTCTTGACCCACCACCTCTCTCCCACACTCTACTCCCTCCCCCGTGGCCTCTCCCTTCCTGAAACCCCTCTCCCTCGATTTCTCCTCTACTGCAACTGAAACTCCTAATCGCCCACAACCCATCCTCAAATCCCCCAACCCAAACCCGATCATCCTATCACACGCACACACCCAACCCCGCCCGAAGCCAGCTAAATTATCTGCGCGCCCACTATTCCCCAGCATCACTAACATTACCCCTCTCCCTCTGCTCGCCCCGTCTCCACCCCATCCCGCTCCAGCACCAAAACCATCCTTGCCTGCCGATATAAACTGTATCCTATTTAACGCCCGATCTGTAGCAAAAAACAGACATTGCATCTTTGACCTCCTCGCCTCTGTCAAACCAGACCTAGTTTTCATCACTGAAACCTGGTTCTCTGATGACTTCAGCCCAATCGCTAAAGAAGCCTTTCCCCCTGACTACTGCCTCATCCCACTGAACCGTTCATCCAGAGGAGGGGGGTAGCATTCGTCTTCAAATCTCTCTTCCGCGCCTCAATCATGGACAACCAACCGTCCATTCCATCCTGCGAAGCTCTCCTCGTTAAACTTTCCCTCTCCCCGTCGCTCTCACACAGCTTCCTAATAATCTACAGGCCCCCTGGCTACGATAAACAATTCGCAAACAACCTGTGCGACTCTATCGCCACCCTCCAACTAAACCATCCCAACCTCACCCTTCTTGGAGACTTCAACATATGGCTCGAAATCCCCACCAACCCTATGACACACGCCATGGTTGACGGCTTAGATGCAATTAATCTCCATCCCCACATAAACGGCCCGACTCACTATAAAGGACACAGTCTTGATGCCATCTTTAGCTCCAACATCCTAATTCATTTAAACCCCCCCACCCCTATCATCTGGTCCATTCACTTCATTCTCTCGTTCGCCATCCACTCACCCGGCCCCCCTCCCGTACTTGCATCGGAACCTCCGAACCTACGCAAATTCTGAAAAAAACTAATAATCACCCCGAACCTAGCCGAGGCACTCCTCCAATCTCCACCACCCACCTGCCGTCCCAACAACCATCTAACCCCTGAGGCCTTTAACTCATGGCTCAACGCATCTCTGATGTGACTCACCCGCCCGTGCAAACCATCATCCTGCCATGGCCCTTTCCCCAGATGGTTCACTCCTGAGTTGAAGACCACTAAACGACATTACAAACACATTGAACACAATTGGCAGAAAGAGAAAACCCACGAGAGCAGGACCACCTTAGCCCGACACCTGTATCGGTACAAGGCCGAAATCCGGAAAGCAAAAAAAGCCCACTACAACACCCGAATCCTAACCAGCAAAAACCCAAGCAAAGAACTCCACAAAATCATCTCTGAATTCACCAATCCAGCTTGTAATACAGCCGTCCCGACTCTGTCACAATCACTGTGCGACTCACTCTCCCTCCACTTTTACAGCACGGCTTTTGAAAGGACAAAAACGCTAAACACCAAACTGGCTCACCTACAGCCACCTGACAACCCGCCGCCCGTACCGGCCAGCCCATCAGCTGCGACCACTACAAAACCAACTTTTGAATCTTTTAGTCTAATATCACCAGAACAATTTCTCAAACTTCTATCTGCCCGCAAACCATCTGGATCACCACTGGACCCCTGCCCAGCCACAACCCTTAAAGAAATTTTCGCTTCCACCTGTGCAGGAGAACACGCAAGATCCATCATAAATGGCTCCCTTTTTTCTGGTATCTTTCCCGAAAAAAAAAACCTTTGCTCGACCCTCTCGAGACCCAAAAACTACCGCCCAATCTCAAACATCAGGTTCCTTGCCAAACTCATTGACCGAACCGTCTACTCTCAACTAAATGCCTTTGTTGAAGCCAACAATCTCCTAGACCCCGCCCAATCAGGTTTCAGAACACGTCATGGAACTAAAACCACCCTAACCTCGATCTGGGACAACCTTAAAATGACAGCAGACTCCGCGGGATGCGCTGCACTAATCCTTCTCGACCTATCCGCCGCCTTCGACACGATCAATCAGTCAATCGTCCTAGACCGCCTCCACTCCCTAGGAATCCGTGGAACCGCTCTTAAATGGATAGCCTCATTCCTCAAAGACAGGCACCAAATAACGACACTCTCCAGCTTTACCTCCCAAGCTCGACCAGCCGACACGGGAGTCCCAAAAAGGAGCATGTCTATCCGCCCTCCTGTTCAATCTCTACCTGATCACCCTCCCACCAATAATTCACTCACACAACATCCTATGTTACAACTACGCCGACCACACTCAACTAATTCTAAAATTCCTGAACTCGAAACCAAACTCCCAACCTGACCTAACATCCTGCCTCTTTAACATAGATCTCTGGATGACCCAAAGCCACCTCTTGTTAAACCCATCCAAAACAGAAATCATGGTTTGCGGCAAAGCGATCTTCTTTCCGAACCCACTACCCTGGCCACCCGCCATGGGCAACTCACCAACACCCGCCAACACAGTGTAAAATCTTGGATGCACACTGGACTCCGACCTAACACTCTCATGCCAAGTCAACAATGTCTCAAAGTCCTGCCACTACCACCTTAAAACCCTTAGGCGCATCTTTCGATACCTCTCATTTCCCAACAGAGTCTCTGCGGTCCAATCAATCGTTATATCCAGACTGGACTACGGAAATACCCTATACCTCGGAATCCATGCCTACCAACTGAATAAAATCCAAAGAGCGCAAAACGCGGCGGCCAAAATTCTACTTGTGCTCGGTCCAAGAGACCACGTATCCCCAGCCCTTAAGACACTGCACTGGCTCCCAGTAGCCTGTAGAGTGGTTTTCAAAACCTTATGCCTCTCCCATCGAGCACTGCTTAAAACTGGACCTCAATATATTCAAGACAAACTAATACCTTATCATCCCACACGCACCCTAAGATCAAGCTCAGCCGGCCTCCTTGCAATTCCTAAAACAAACTCAGTCAGGTTAGGCGGATCATCATTCTCAGCCCTGGCTCCAACCCTGTGGAACTCGCTCCCACCCCACATCCACCTAACTGAGGACTTAACGTCCTTCTGCAAACTACTGAAAACCTGGCTCTTCCCATAAAACCATCATCTCAATAACACCGACCCAACAAACTACCTGAAGTGAGAAATTGACAGCCAAATAAACTCGAATGTTAAAAAAAACAAAAAAAACAGAGCTAAACGAGTAGAATAGATCAAAATAAGTAGAAGGGTGCATGAGCGGAAAAACAGACGACTAGAAAGACCATATGAGTATAAATATTGGAAGAAATAGATGAACAGCATAAAGCCAATGAGTTTATAGAATGGATGGGTGTGTAGAACGGTCGAACATATAGAGTTGATGAGTACGTGTAGAGTTGACAATTACGCAAATACAGAGAAGCGAACTGAACACAGGAGGGCGTAGAACTGATGACTATACTGAACAGACAAACGTATTGACTGGATGAACGTTTGACCAGACGAACGTATGAGAGCGAACGAGCAAGTAGAGAGGATGAGCATGGGGATCGGATGAGCGTGGAGAGCGGATGATCGTGGAGTGCGGATGAGCGTAGAGAGCAGATGAGCGTAGAGAGCAGATGTGCGTAGTGAGCAGATGAGCGCGGGGTTCGGATGAGCGCGGAGAGCGGATGAACGTGGAGAGTGGATGAGCGTGGAGAACGAATGTGAGTGGAGAGAGGATGAGAGTGGAGAGAGGATGAGAGTGGAGAGCGGATGAGAGGGGAGAGCGCATTAGTGTGGAGAGCGCATGAGTGTGGAGAGCGCATGAGAGTGGAGAGCGCATGAGAGTGGAGAGCGCATGAGTGTAGAGACCGCATGAGTGTGGAGAGCGCATGAGTGTGGAGAGCGCATTAAAAGTGGAGAGCGCATGAGAGAGGAGAGCGCATGAGAGTGGAGAGTGCATGAGATGGGGAGAGCGCATGAGAATTGAGAGCGCATGAGAGTTGAGAGCGCACGAGAGTGGAGAGCACATGAGAATGGAGAGCGCATGAGAGTTGATAGCACGTTAAAGTGGAGAGCGCGTGTGTGTGGAGGGCGGACGAGTGTGGAGGGTGGACGAGTGTGGAGGGTGGACGAGTGTGGAGGGCAGACGAGTGTGGAGGGCAGACGAGTGTGGAGGGCGGACGAATGTGGAGGGCGGATGAGTGTGGAGGGCGGATGAGTGTGGAGGGCGGACGAGTGTGGAGGGCGGACGAGTGTGGAGGGCGGATGAGTGTGGAGGGCGGACGAGTGTGGAGTGCGGACGAGTGTGGAGGGCGGAGAGCGGATGAGTGTGGAGAGCGGATGAGTGCGGAGAGCGAATGAATGCGGAGAACAGAGAGCGTATGAGTGTGGAGAGCCGATGAGTTTGGAGAGCCGATGAGTGTGGAGAGCGGCTGAGTGTGGAGAGCGGCTGAGTGTGGAGAGCGGATGAGTGTGGAGAGCGGATGAGTGTGGAGAGCGGATGAGTCTGGAGAGCGGATGAGTGTGGAGAGCGTAGGAGTGTGGAGAGCGTATGAGTGTGGAGAGCGGATGAGTGTGGAGAGCAGATGAGTGTGGAGAGCAGATGAGTGTGGAGAGCGTATGAGTGTGGAGAGCGTATGAGTGTGGAGAACTTATGAGTGTGGAGAGCGTATGAGTGTGGAGAGCGCATGAGTGTGGAGAGCGAATGAGTGTGGAGAGCGTATGAGGGTGGAGAGCGTATGAGGGTGGAGAGCGTATGAGGGTGGAGAACGTATGAATGTGGAGAACGTATGAGTGTGGAGAGCATATGAGTGTGGAGAGCGCATGAGTGTGGAGAGCGCATGAGAGTGGAGAGCGCATGAGAGTTGAGAGCGCATGAGAGTGGAGAGTGCACGAGAGTTGAGAGCAGACAAGAGTTGAGAGCGCGTGAGAGTGGAAAGCGTGTGAGTGTGGAGGGCGGACGAGTGTGGAGGGCGGACGAGTGTGGAGGGCGGACGAGTCTGGATAGCGGATGAGTGTGGAGAGCGGATGAGTGTTGAGAGCGGATGAGTGTGGAGAGCGGATGAGTGTGGAGGGCGGATGAGTGCAGAGAGCGAATGAATGCAGAGAGCGGATGAGTGCGGAGAACGGATGAGTGCGGAGAGCGAATGAATGCAGAGAGCAGAGAGCGTATGAGTATGGAGAGTGAATGAGTGTAGAAAGCCGATGAGTGTGGAAAGCCGATGAGAGTGGAGAGCGATTGAGTGTGGAGAGCCGATGAGTGTGGAGAGCGAATGAGTGTGGAGAGCGGATGAGTGTGGAGAACGTATGAGTGTGGAGAGCATATGAGTGTGGAGAGCATATGAGTGTGGAGAGCATATGAGTGTGAAGAGCGGATGAGTGTGGAGAGCGGATGAGTGCGGAGAGCGAATGAATGCGGAAAGCGGAGAGCGTATGAGTGTGGAGAGCAAATGAGTGTGGAGAGCCGATGAGTGTGGAGAGCGGATGAGTGTTGAGAGCGGATGAGTGTGGAGAGCGGATGAGTGTGGAGAGCGGATGAGTGTAGAGAGCCAATGAGTGTGGAGAGCGGATGAGTGTTGAGAGCCGATGAGTGTGGAGAGCGTATGAGTGTAGAGAGCATATGAGTGTGGAGAGCGTATGAGTGTGGAGAGCGTATGAGTGTGGAGAGCGTGGAGGGCGGATGAGTGTGGAGAGCGCATGAGTGTGGAGAACGGATGAGTGTGGAGAACGGATGAGTGGGGAGAGAAGATGAGTGGGGAGACCGGATAAGTGGGGAGAGCGGATGAGTGGGGAGAGCGGATGAGTGTGGAGAGCGGATGAGTGTGAGAGCGGATGAGTGTGTGGAGCGGATGAGTGTGTGGAGCGGATGAATGTGTGAAGCGGCTGTGTGTGTGAAGCTGACGAGAGTGTAGAACAGATGGGTGTCGGAAGCGGATAAATGCATAGAGCGGATGAGTGTTTCAAACGGACGCATTCGTAGAGTAGTACAGACGAGTAGTATTGTCAAGCGGACAAGTGATATGTTGTGCCGAAGAGTGGGTGGACCGGTCGAGTGTGGTGGACTGGTCGAGTGTTGTGGACCGGACGAGTGTTGTGGACCGGACGAGTGTGTGGAACTGACGAGTGTGTATGGAGCGAATGAGTGTATGTGGAACGAACAAATGTATACGAAGCGGA
This sequence comes from Ambystoma mexicanum, assembly GCF_040938575.1. Classification (NCBI taxonomy): domain Eukaryota; kingdom Metazoa; phylum Chordata; class Amphibia; order Caudata; family Ambystomatidae; genus Ambystoma; species Ambystoma mexicanum. The sequence continues at coordinate 1,211,127,580 of NC_090937.1, forward strand.
TGAACGCATAGAGCGTTTGGAGTTATAGATTGGATGAATATGATGAACGGACGAATATGCTGAATGGATGAGTACGTAGAGCGGATCAATAGTATGTTGAGCGTGAATATGTCAAGCAGAGATGAATGTGTAAGGCAATCATGAACGCCTGAAATGAACAAAATGCATAGAACGGACCTCTTCACACAGAATGCATGATGTTCATAATATGCGTTGGAATATAGGGAACATTTGAAAGAGAATACATCATACCACACCCCACACTCACTCTCTCCTTTACACCACCACTCATCTAGAACACAGAGATACTATGATACCATTCGGTATAATTGTTCTCATATCAACATCTCCTGCTCACTCCACATCACTCTATGTAAAGATTGCTGGTTTCACACCACCCAGCCAGGCGTTCTCCTCAGGCCTAACGCAGCCACACTCGATCTGGATAACTATGGCCAGAGCAAACACATACTCCTGATCTCTCAACCACCACACCTACCGCTAAGAAGCAGCTACCACATGAAATCCAGACCAGCTGCACACATACCTGGTGCGCACACGCACTTTTTGGCTCTCTCTACTCTCTCTACTCACCTGAACTTTGGTTCCCAAGGGCGTTCAACCTACCAGCGCCTTCAGACCATACCAATGGTATATAAGGCGCTATATAAATGCAAAATAACATAACATAACATAAGGTGGCAGTTACGAGCAAAGATGCTTTGTAGCGTCCCAAATCTGTTCACTAAATAATACAGGGGCATCAATGGGGAAAGATGTTAATTGTGTTACCAGATCATTAAAAAACTGTGAAAATAATGCAGGTTCTAAATCACAATCTTTGCAAACCTTGGATTCAAATTGACAGGAATAGTACAGGAATACCAATTGGTACCCACCTAACAAATCCTTGGTTGCCAGAATAAAGAGGACCACCCTTCAAATTGCCTAGTCGGTGTTCAAATCTTTTAAAGGTTTATATAATTTTAACCGTTTAATCCCTTCAAAAATATATTTTAAATCAACAAATAAGATATAGAAAGATTCATCTTTTGAAATGACGCATTTTCGCAGAAATTTGAGAAAGTTGATATGCATGGTCGATTGCCCTTACACCTTTTTTAAAACCAGCTTGAGTACAAGTATCCAAACACATAAACACTCAAGCAATACCTTACTATAAACTTTGCGTAAAGACTCCATCAATGATATTGGTTTAAAATTGTCCAGGTTATTACGATACTCTTTCTTATGAATCAGAATATGATATGATATGATAGGTTGTTTAAGACCTGCTTAATACCCAGAGGTGTCTAAAGGCGGACCTGGGGATCAAACATGTTGCTCCTTGTCGTCTTGCTTCCAAGGTGAGCACGTTGCCCCTGAGCTATCCTACAGAGACAAAATAATTATTGCATGTTACCAGTATCGAGGAACAACATAGTCACAAATAATTACAAATAAGGACTTAAAAAAATACAATCTGTGAATTGATTGCATTACCATGTTATAAGAAGGTAAAGCACAACAAAAATCCTGCATTGAATGTATTCATGTAGTGGATTTCTAAAGTGGAAACCTATCTTTGATTCAACAGACACTGTACATAGTGCAGGCACTCAGGGAGGTACTACTAGGGTGCAGTGGTAGCATAATAAATGATGAGGATGAGAGGAGCAGGGGACAAGGTGATTGAAATAGTGATGAGTGTTGTAGTCAGCAATTTGTAAGATGTTCTTTGCAGAGTAGGGTCTTCAGGTTTGTCCAATGGATGGGGGGGCATCCTATCTGCGTTGGTAACATGTTCTAGAGACAGGGTAAATAGCAGCACATGATGTATTTCATGGTAGTATTCCTCTTGCATTTCTTTTTTACCAGCCTGGGCATGTTGTGGGTTCTGGTGGTGCACTGCCTCAGATGATAATGTGTTCCTCAGACAGGTTGAGTGATGTGTTGGTTCTGTGTGCTTTGTGATGTGTGTTATAAGGGCTAGCCAGTGCACCACCTTGAAAATGGGGTGATGTGGTTGGATCTTCTTAGTCCTGTGATGAAGCATGATCTAGCTTGTTGAATGGCATTCAGAGGGGCCAAGGTGGCATGTGGAACTCCTGAAAGTAGGGTATTTCTCTCACCCAGGTGGGAGATGACCAATGCTTATACACAGATCTGAAACTTGAGGCATGAATGACATACTTGACCTTGTGCAGGAGCAAAAGCTGGTGCCATGCTGCTTGGGTCTTCTTGACGATGTGTGTTGTTGATTCTCTAAAACCCCTCCACAATCTCCTTTAACAACATCTTTAAGATAACTAAAATGTTTAAAGTATATCTGATTTAAATAATATGTGGTTTATGTTGTTAGTTTCGGAATTTGATGAAAGCCGTTGACAATAGGATTATTTTTAAAGGGTCTAGTCACAGTTTCCATAAGGGTAACGTCTGCCCTTTTGATCTTTTATTCTGAACTATCTATGTTCCCCTTTTTAGTATTTGTTTTTAATTGTCATAGTTATTACATGATTATTCGGATGAGATATGTAGGAATTATTATGTGAAGAATTATTACAGGGCAGGGAGTCTTTACAGTTTCTAAAATAGCGTATAAAGCACTTTATATGTATAAGCTCAATACATTAGTTAATTATCAATATTGGTTCAGAGCAAACGTTCTAACAATATTGAGATGTGGGAATGGTAAAGTAGTTAAAAGTGTTAGCGCCCGTTTCATCAACTTCATTCAAGTCCTTTCAGCTTTGCGTTTTGAAACTCCGACCTGGACGACAATGCCAAGGGTCTGCCTACTCTAAAGTGTTGTTGAAGTAAACACAAGATACAATGAAGGTCATTATGATTCCAGCAGTAGCCGTGCCAGTATATACTGGCATGGCTGCTGCAGGAGACATTTGTTTCTGGCGCCCGGCAATGGGGATTTACCGGGGCATTACAGCCCCGGTGGTCCCGGTAATTTTTCATTGCTGGGAGCCGGAAAATATTATTCCCCATTCCCATTTGAGTCCCATTGGACTCAATGGGAATAGGGAGGACGGATGTCCCAGTACCATTCATGAATTTGCAGAACTCGTAGTTTGCTGGCCTGGAAACAACTGTGCCATCAAGCTTTCTGGTACCGTTGTTTCCGGACTGGCAACCTTACAATGAGGCCCAGTGTCATATTTGGCACCCATGCCATGCCACATGTCTTTTCCTTTTAAAATCTATTGCCTATTTTTCACACCCACAATTCAATTTCTATTTACCAATGCTGCTTATTCACCCTTTATTTCCTGTGTATTTTCCATTGATTGGTTGAGCTCACTATTAGTGTTTTAGCTATACTGTGCATTTTCATGGAGCTATGGGCCTACCTTTTATTTTATTACTTATTGTATTAGTGATGTTTGGAAAATTCCACTGCTAGTCTAACTGGCCAAAGTCAAAATTACTGAAGTTGGGCAAACCCATTTTATTACACACCGCTAATCCAAATTGTTGTACCTGTTTTGGAAAAGTGTGTTGCTTCGTCTTGTTTTTCTCCGGGCAGAAAATAAGTTTCTCACCAGACATCATTATTTATTTTGCACCCCAGTGCAGATAGTTCAGTGCACCATAGGTGCTTCAGGGGAGTTTGTAGTGCAGAATCCCTCCACGTAGACACAGTTACAGATTTCTCAGATGCTTCGGGAAATCATATACTCCTTAAAACTAGACCTTGGGTTGCTAATTCTATCAGCTCTGTCGAACCTTTTTGATAGCATTATTAAGGGTCAAATATACGCATCATATGAAATATGCTGCATGGTGGGCGAGGTGCAATCTAGTGCTTAGATATTCTAGACCATAGAGTCAATTATATTTTAACATGTAGACCACTTGACATTACTAATGTTACTCTGTGTATGTTATTACAATCTCTAAGTACAACGACCGTACACCTGAATAGTGTTTGCATATAATGTATACATTTGTTATGCCTGTTGTTTAACTTGGGAAACAAGAAGTTACAAAAGACAAACTAAGAATGTACACATCCACAACATAATTGTATTATAAACTGATTTGTATGCATGACATGTACTTCTAATGGGACTGTACATCCTAGAAGCTTTCATTTAAAATTCAGCATTTTGTCCTAAGAAAACATCACAATCGTAATGTCTGGCAGATTAAATGAGACAGCAAATATGTTAAGCCATTAGTTTAGATTTATGGTAATCCACAGGGGTACAAAGCAGCCTTGCCAAGCATATAAAGTAGATGCAATAGATTTAATATCCAACATTTTGGAGTTGAAGATACCCATTTAATGAAATGAGCAATTTTAAAATAGTGTATCGGAATGTAGCTGTCTTACAATGCTGCCAACACACACTTTAGTGATTGTATGGAATGCATTTGCTTCTTTCTTAATTGTTATTGGACAGAAAAAATATGCTTTAGTCAGAAAATAGTGCTGTACAAAGCATTTGAAAGTTTACATGTGGGCATTTCACTTTATTTTGTATAGTAGTTGTCCAAAGTTCCACTATGCTCATGATATAAGTTTTGATTTAGATGTATTGGTTAATGTTTGATTGCTTTCATATATATATATATATATATATATATATATATATATATATATATATATATATATATATATATATATATATATAAAACACTAAAGAGCTGAAACACATTTAGCACGTTTGCATTAATATTGCTTATAATGTTATAGTTTTAAACCATAAGCAACATAGAGTGCGCCTGGATTGGCTAATCAAAATGAGGCATAAGGTTTAAATCCCCCACTTGAGTATTGCTTCTGGTAGAGCATACTCTAGAGAGTACTCTAGCATGGCTATCTTCAACAAAGTGTGCATTGACAAGCAAAGATTGTTCAGACCCACATTCCTTAAATCAACTTATGCGCCAGTGTTCTGTGTGTGCATTTGTAAAACATCTTCCTATATATACAGATGTGGGACTGTGCAAAGATGGATATCTGTCATGAGCCAAATTTCCACGTAGGCCAGATTACCATGGATCTAGGTTCTTCCAGAAGAGTATTTGTGCAACCCTGATCTTCTTATATTCTCCCCTGCCAGGAAAAGGATTCCCTTCACTCTGCAATGTGCCTGAATGTCTCAGGTCGAGATGTAATTCAGCCCACGAACTCACTCATTGGTGTAACGCATGGGCAGGGCAAAGGCCCATTCCATTGCTAGGTGACTCAGCTCCCAGGCTCTTCTTGCCTTCTAGCCCTTAGTTCAATAAGAGCCACCCAACAATGCATGACCCTTTCTCAACCCAGTCCTGTGTATGCCTGTATCTGCTTACCTTAAGATCACACCAACCAGCACAAACTCCCAAACCAAACAGTGTGGGACCATTCTGTTTGCAATGTGAAGTGGCATTAAGCTTTTGTAGGACTATGGGCCTCATTACCCGGTAGGCGGTGAGCCATGGCGCTATTAGTGCCATGGCTCATGCCGGTAAAATATTGGCACCGCCTTGGCGGAAAGGGGATTTACTGCCCCATTCCAAGGTTGGAGGGGCGGTAAATCCCCTTTCCGCCATTGCCCTTCCCCATTCCCATTTCTGCCCCATAGGGCTCTATGGGAATGGGGAAGGCGCTAATTACGGCACCGCCATTTTGCGGTGCCGTAATTAGCTCCGAGGTCCCATAGCGGGTTGGATTTTAACGCCTGCAAAAAGCAGGCGTTAAATGCCCCAACCCGCCAGGGGAACTCGTAGTAAGCCGGTAAGGTTTTACCGGTACCGGTAAATCCTTACCGCCATCCGTGTAATGATGCCCTATATGTAATTGTGGTATGTGTCGATTCAAGGAGGTAAGTTGTTATTCTAGGTGAAATGTCAGAGAGGCATCATAGTGGCCTGAAGAAATTCTGGGGGAGACCTGAAATGGAATGAGGCAGTTCCAATGCCATAAAAGTAGCCAAGGGTAATTCTATGGGTAATGAGGAAGTGGACATTCTGGGGAAAATTGAAATTGGCAAGAAACAGTGATCTGGGACTATGTGGATTGGTGATTTCCCAGTGGGTAAGTTAGTGTGTGAGTATGTGTATTTTGCACCAACATAAACCTAATTGCCTCTTGTCCTTTTTGATATTAGTATGGCAATTATCTAGAAGGTGTTTTGAAGCTAGCATGAATGTGCTTAAGCATGGCTTAATTACGATGATGACACTTTTATGTTATGCTAATAAGTATTCATACCACATCAACCAGCACCATAGCGGTCTTACACAACTGAAGCTTGCCAAAAACAGTGATAGTGTGCCAGCCCTGTGTACTTAGACTATGGTCTGTGGAGATAGTAAGAATAAAAGGGAAAATTGAAAGGGAGTGAAAAGAGGGGCTACAGCAAAAAAACAGACAAACAAGTGGAGGGTATGCGGTTGGAGGGTTAGAGGTGCATGCGTAGTCATTGTCAGAAGATCAGATGCAATGTCGAGTAGAAGTGAAAATAGATAATTTTGTTATAATGAGTGTTTTCAATAAGTTCTGTTTCTAGTACTTGAAAGGTGATACCAGCATAAGATCATTGTTATGTGATGGAGCCAATTAGTGTTCTGCCCTTGAAGCATGCCAGCTTGATTGACAGTTATCATATTTTAGATGTCCCTTGCCCATCTGCAAGTAATTCTTCTAGACATGCCAGTCCTAATGCCAGAGGTGACATCGGCAAGTGATGGCTTTGTAAAGATGAATGCAGGGAGCACAGAGAGAACACGCGAGTAGGGAAGAGAGGGTGCACATAACCCTATGTGATCAATACATGGATGGACTCCCAGTGGAGACATCATCTTGGGGTTATGACGACCGAACTGTCTGAAAAAAAGGTCTGCAATGTGAAACAAAATCATTTTAGCAGCTGCTTTCGGAGGTTGCGAGGGAAGAGAAATGCACACATTCATCAAAGAGAAATGCAATTAGTGAGACAGCAGATCATCTGGTTGATGCAGATATACTTGGCCCAGTGACCCATCCTCGTACACTCCACAGTGAGCATTCCTACTGTAACTAGTTTTCATGAAAGCGATGTTGGGATGGACACTGCTCTCCCAAATGTGTGGCACCGTGGCCAAATGTTCTCATCAATAAAACATACACATTCTGTTACAAAATAGTTGCCAAATAATACAGATGTGCAGGGAAAATTCAGAGAACAACGGAGGCTATAAAACACAATGTAAACACCAGCTAACATATGCGGAAAACCCAGTACAATTGTAAGAAACAAGCTGATATGCTGTTATCACTCTGAGAATAATAGCAATTCTTCTTTCAGGTGAGTGCCTCAATCAACTTCCGCAATTCACTCAGGTCGGAGGGGACTCCCACCCTTTGGAACAACTGTCTCCCGGAAATCCAGCAACACGAAAGAAACAAGCTGATATGCTGTTATCACTCTGAGAATAATAGCGATTCCAGCATAAAAGGTTGTGCAGCAGTATAAACCAAAGACCATGCAAGAGAGAAGTCCAGAACACATGTAAACTTGTGAGAGCGGTATTACATAGCTAATAGCTAATATAGAGCTATACAACCATATCGTGCGACTACTTCGTATGTAATGGAGATGCAGTTCTTCTTTCAGGTGAGTGCCTCAATCAACTTCCGCAATTCACTCAGGTCGGAGGAGACTCCCACCCTTTGGAACAACTGTCTCCCGTAAATCCAGCAACACGTTCTATCAGTGGTATCCCACATGGGATGTAAAATACACTAACTCGCAAAAAAGACAAAGCACACGACCAGGAGGTCAAACATTTCGGGGAGAGAACTGCCATCTATGGAGCCTGAGTGAAAGAAGCATACCTGAAAAGGTAATGGCAACAACCCAAGTTGAAGTTCACACTGGTATCCACAACAGGCTACTGTGCCACCAGCTCCAACTGAGGATACCAGTGGCCATAGCCATCTGATAATTGTTAATCTAAAGTGTCCATGAAGAAATATGAGCTTCAAAACATATGCTGTGAAAATGTAAATGCAGTAGGATCATACTAGGGCCTGAATTTAACAACATATAGGAATGTACAGTAAGCCTGCGTCACTAAACACAGTACAGAGTTGCACATGTCTTGTGCTCACCCAATTCCCAGTGAAGCTGTATGCTTTCGGGTCAGTGAAAACACATGAAGGCTCTGCAGAGTAAATGTGTTCATGATGGAACAGACTGGGGAGCAGAAAAAAGGGTGTAAAAACCTATCAACAGAGAGCAACGTTCAAGTGAGCACATGCAAACCCTGTTCCCAGGTAATGCAATAATTTATGAAGGCAACCCTTCTGTTTGCTGCTCACCATTCACCTCCAGCGACAATGTCTAGTACCAACACAACTGTTGTTAGTCCCCCGCAAAGCACTCACAGTAACTTGACCTCAGATGCAGAAGCAGGTACTATGTACACTCAATGAAAACAGAATAGGCTGGCGGGAACCAAACTTTGCTTCCCTCATATTATCGTAGTTTATTTGTACCTCTTCTAACTATGCTATGTGTATATATAATTAATACCCAAATATAGCAACATATTTAGGAGGGGTGTGTGGGAGTGATGGGCCATTTGGGCACCCTCATACATTCTGCACGATATGGACCACTTGCTCACATATTAGCGGGGGACGCCTCCATTGCCCTTTTGCTAAAATTAGCATAACTAGGGCTATTGCGGGATACAGTTGGCTTCCATTTTGTGTGCCCTTGACTCCATCTGTGGACTAGTCCTCACTCCGATAATACGAAAAGGCTTCTCTCCCCTCTGCAGCGCCATGCTCAGTGTGCTCATGGCCCCCTCCTTTTCTCCATTGTCTGAAAGCCTCACAAATCCCTTTCTCACGGATGGGTCGGGGATATTTGAAACAAATAATAAAATGCATCATCTCACTCTTCCTCTGTGATCACTGTCCTGTATGTGAACTGGCTCGGACCATGCCTTGTAGCTCATCCAAATCCATAAACCTGTTCCTACTCCCTTGCCCCCCGTTGTTTACAAATTACTGCCAATGTAACCCTGTTCCCTCCTAAGGTATTCTCTTGATGTACCAGAATTGGGACCCTGCTGTGCAGCCCACCCCAGAGTGCACCCACTAAATCCAGACCTCTGTCACAGTATATTGTGTCCTAAAACTAACAACTGTCATTATAATCCCCACTCGCCTTGATGTGCTAAGAATCGCCCAGTCACCCAGGTTAGCACGGCGGACAAGCTCCACAAGCCCTGTACCTCATAAAAGTCCCAAAGAAAGATGATGTAATCATGTGTATGCAATTTATAGGTGTGTAAGATTTACTCAAATGTATACCCATGATTGTTGTTTATTATATGTCTAGCAGTAGTTTCTCATGTCAGCTTAGTTATTTTCAACTCTACCTCGCCATGACCCATCCCTCACCCCTCCCAGACACAGGCAGCTGGACCTCGTGTCACTCACCCTCCCGTCAACTGGGCAGCCTATCCGGAAAAAGCAGTGCCTACACCACTGTATGTTACATCGCTCCCCAACCAATCCTTTTCTAATGTAATACCCTATGTTAATGACGTTATCGATGATGCTGTTTTGCTTTATATTCCCATGTAAGTGTATTGTTTGCCAGAGCGCTCTCAAGGCAGCAGAGTTCTCTGGATGCTAATTTTATATAAAAACGTATTACTCTTGCAACCTGTTCTCCTAGTCTCATTCCCTACTGGGATATGTTATGTTTTATTAGTTTGAATTGGTAAATCGGTGAGTGAGACTTTACAGGGGTTTGACGGTCACTATAAAAGCAGAACCTGTTATTATGCCACAGTCCTTCAACATATTTTCCATGGGATGATCAATTTCCCAAATCATTGCCAACCAAAACAGGTAGGTCATGCAAGTCCTATATTTGTATATATAAAATTCAATGAAAAAACGTTGTTAAAGGGACGTTATGGCTATTTTGGACTAATAAAAACCTATGAAATTCAAAGAAAAACTTTGTTAAAGGGACTTATGGTTTCAAGTAAAATCGAAAAACCCCAGAAATTCGCCAGTTATGATAAGCTAAACAACCATAACTCGCGCCACCACCGTGTATTGCTAAGACTAACACCCAGGACCTCAAAGATGACATCACACATCTCATTGATGACATCACTGATGACATCACATGTGAAATACATTTTGATGAAAAGTCCCTACAAGGAGATGTGGTTATATTGTTGGTAACAAGATGTCAGGGGTGATCGGGAGCACAACAAAACACCAGGAGGTTGAAGGAAAAATTGGAATCACATGCAAACCCTCACATTAAGGGTGGAACCCTTAGCAACAACAACAAAAGAGCTTGTGACTCAAAGAACTACCGCTTTCTTGGAGAATCAGAGGATGTTAGTGGATGTCCTCATTAAGCACCATGCTCATCACTGATGGAGAACAAAGAAGGTCAAAAGGTATAAAAAATTGCATATTTTAATTATTATTTCATACAAGTACAATAGATATGTTAAATACAAATATTGATGTGAATAACCTCTCATAAACTACATTAGCATGTTATAAGTCAGCAATGAGAGATAAAACACAGAACAATAAAGTGCACTACCATTGCAACGCAATTCCACATTTAAGTCCCAAAAATGGGAACCTGGATGGTTAAGTTGCTTATACACAGTGATAATCCATGATAAAATTCATTTACTTACTATTCCACTCATCATCATTCGTACCATACACACTCATCCATGAATCGTTATTCATTCATAAACAATCAATAAATTTCAACAATCATAAAAACAAGCCCAACATGTTTCTTTCCTTTTAACGGGTGATTCCATAGAAATTCATAAGGGGCGGAAAAGGTGGAATCATTGCATCATAGCAGTGATCAGAGTCTTGTGTTACCACAGTTTAAGTTATTCACTTCAAAGTTTAAATACTTTGTATGGTAGATTTTCAGATCTTTATTTTCTGGAAAATCCAGGTAGAGGACTGCAAGCAAACTCTTCTCCTACAAGAAAGTGGTACAGGAGAACAGTATATCAGTTTCTGTTCATAGTTATGTATCATACATTTATTTCAAGGGCAAATCACAATTATTGTGCCCGATATATCAAAGCTTATAGTTAGCTCTGTTTACAGCAGTTTCAAAAAGTGACACGTATAGCTCAGGTTCCCTTCCCCCCAGATCTCACAGTGCCAGAGAATTGGCTAGGTTTAACAACCTTAGAGTAGATGGAAAAACAAACAGATCAAAAAGTCGATCACAGGGCCCCAAAAAACAATAATGTGGCAGGGGCCCGAACGAAGACAGTAGATCAACACAAAATAAAAATCAAAATAGAAAAAACAAGAAAGACAAGAACAAGAGAACAGGAAAGAAACTGAAATACAAAAGTAAAAAATAAGCAGTATCTAATCCAGCCGAGCATATATTGCACTGGGTTCTACTTGCGCTGGCTCACAGTTAGAATATTTAGGAAAAACCATTATTTCACAAAAGGAGTGAGATCTTAAACTTCCAATATTTCATATCACGTCTTATGTGCTCACCAGAGTATCAGGTATGTACTCCTTAACAGACTCAGGGAGATCCACATTCCAATGTAATCAAGGGTACACCTTTTAAATGGTTACCCTTCGGCTCTCTGCATATGGCTCCAAAAAGAGCTCAGACCAGGGTACATGAGCACATTTCACTTGAGTAGAGCATCAGCTGGACTGTGCATTTCCATTCTGAAATCAAAGAATCAAGAATTCTTTGGTCAAGAACTCTAATCAATCAAATACAATCAGAGATGAAAACTCTGCCTGGCAGTTTGGAAAATAGTATAGCGTTAAAGCTTACCCACAACCATGTAAGAAAGAAATCCCTTAAGTAGACCACGATCTTCTGTCTCGTAACTCGGCAGGTGAAATGTCGCGTGCCAATGCGGAGTAAAACCCACGCTGTCACGAACTTGCTCGCACCTCGTCAGGGTGCCTTCATGTGCAGAGCTATATGGGGAAAATGTACAGTATTACACGAGTGTTTAGTCTCTGGGTGTAATTCAAATGCAATCAAAAGTGCATTATGTCCGTTCATCTGTGTGCATTTATTTTTGTGGTATACACAGAGTTAACAAGGTAAAACAAATGGTTAAGTCATCCCACGTTTATCAGTGGCCTTCTAAAAGCCGGCGTATTCTACATCTCCTTAATCCACACAGGAATACCCCTTAAGTTCATGCGGGGAGTAAACTACTTTGTGCGGCTCTTAAACCCGATAGCGAGAGCTTCACTTACCTTCAACTAGATCTGTGACAGGATCTGGATCCCGAACTGCTGCACTGCAGGTCACGTTACAACTGATATCGGTCCCCACCGAATGCGGAAACAGCTTCTGTATGGGCTGTATGCCGGAGCGCGTTTAAATGCTTCCGGGTACCGTCGTAGAGGCCAATCAAAAATCGCCTTTCGGCGTTCCCGTTACTAACATGTGACTCAAAGGACTCACGTGACAGCATCACTTCACATGGGCATTCTTGAAGGATAATATTGCCACCGTGCTGCGCTCACCTGCCGCACTCCGAACCAGTTCAAACACTGCATCCACAATCCGAGGTCAGGGAGGAGGAAAAGTCGGGAGGGGTGATCGGGAGACCTATCACAAACTACTTAATCTATTAAAGAATGTACTAATCTAATACCATTGTATTGGAGTGTTTTCATTAATACAGAAATCTAATCATATGTAAACATAGGCAATGACTGCAGCATGCACCATAGAAGTACACTATTTATAATCTTGTAATTTTGGATAGTACAATAATGAATGCTACAATATCAGAGTTTTGAGTAATGTTAAACATGTAATAACTAGCTAACAATTAAAGACTTACAGCACTTGTGCTGGTACAAACAATACATATGAAGAACCACAATGCATACAAATGAGACGCACATACAGGGAAACTAAAGAAGAAAGAAACTGCATAATCTGAAAATGTTAATGACATTAAAGTTTATCTACATAAATACAAATGAATTGTGTGTTTGCGGCTTGCTCATTTCCCCATGTATGTGCACCATGAGCTGAGACCAAACCCTAGGGAAAGTATTCAAAGAACATATGACAAGGTTAACGTTTAGATATATAGCACCTTTTTCAATTTTATTATTATGACTGCCAGTGAACAAAACCACCTAGCCTATATATGTCAATAAACAAAAAACAGATATGTGATGTCATCAGTGATGTCATCAATAGCATTAGTGATGTCATCTTTGATGTCCTGGGTGTTAAGTCTTAGTAGTGCACGGTGGTGGCACGAGTTATGGTTGTTTAACTTACAATAACTGGCGAATTGCTGGGGTTTTTCGATTTTACTTGAACCCATAACGTCCCTTTAACAACGTTTTTTCTTTGAATTTCATAGGTTTTTATTAGTCCAACATAACCATAGCGTCCCTTTAACAAAGTTTTTTCATTGAATTTCATAGGTTTTTATTGGTGTAACTTAACCATAACGTCTGTTTAACAAAGATTTTTCATTGAATTGCATAGGTTTTTATTAGTCCAACTTAACCATAATGCCCATTTAACCAAATTTATTTCAGTGAATTTCATAGGTTTTAACCAGTTCATGCTATTTTCCTACAACTTACTAATATCATACTTACCAATATAGCAATGTTTGTGTCCAATTTACAAAGTGTCACCTTAAAACTTTGCTATTTCCGACCTTCTGGAATCCTTTTTAACACTTCTATACACTTTTTGCAACTATTTCAACTAGTTTTCCATCCGTAGACGTCTACGAACATCTGACTTCATAGCGGACCTTCGGGACAGTGTCACATGACCATATGCTGGCAAGCGGCATGATGACGTGTCCAAGAACCCGTCCGGACTTCACAATCAGATCTCTGCTTTGCGGACAGTTCAGAACTGCATCTTCTAGTGAGCTAGGAACTTTCAATTTCAAAATTTCCCTTGCACAGCTCCAACATCTATTCTTACTCATTATCCATTAACAATCTAGTACACAGTACATACTTTTAGCAAAACTGCTATTCATCTTAAAAAGGCATCAGCTAATTATCTCCCTCCTCCCCAAGAGCCACCACCACTGCTGTAATCAAGGAGCATGAGAAACACTGCCCCCTACCTTAGAAATAACACATACGCAACATTTTTTCTTGTCCATCTACCCCTCCATATTAGTGTTTGTTTCCTCTTCCCTTATTTCCCTCCCCACCTTTCGTTCTCAGCTCTCCTGCCAAAAGAAAAATACATCCAAAAACACCAAAAGACATATTCCTTTAGGAACCACCTTTCACAGTTAAAAAATAGAACTAAGAAAAACATGTATAGACTCCATCTACTTTATATTTCTCAGTAAAGTACATAGTCTCAATAAGATTTTCCAACATTTCCATTTTTTTATTTTGAGTTATGCTAATGGGAATATTATGGCGTTCATCCTCCGTTCCAGGGACTGGAACGGTGGATACTGGCCCAGCAGCCCAAGTTATCAGCCCAAATGAAGCGGGGGTGGATAACGAGGTCTCTGGACCATTATCCCCCGATTGCAGCCCCTGAAATTGGGGATCAAGGCCATTAGCACCCTAGGTTTTCAAAGCGGAATCCGGGGTGCTAAAAAATAGTGTTTTTCTTCCTACACCGGGACGCCTTTGGTGTCCCGGTATAGGAAGGAAAATCCTTTTCCAAGATGGCCACCATGGAAAGGGAAGGTGGGGGTTCCATACAGGGCCCCTCTTCGCTTTCCATGGCAGCCAGCAGAAGGCAAAAGAGAACCATATGACCATATTACCACAAGCATATTTTTCTTCCCTTTCAGGTCTATCCTAATTTCGAATAACTTTACCACAAAGCCAGTCCCAGGTGGACAAGGCCACTTTAATCCTATGTTTTGTCCCTTGTGGTCATGGCCAGTAGCCAGATTGTCCGTATCATGACCTTATTCCATGACTGAGACAATCTGGCCACTGCCCATGGCCACAGGCTAACCCTCAGTCACTAAAGGTATACTGCTATTTTTTGTAGCAACATTATGACACTTGTCAAATAATAAAACACCGACACACTTGCAAAACCATGCTTGTAGGACCTTGCCAATGCTCCTTACGCAAGTTTGCTGGAAATCCACCCATGTTTTATTTTTTCAAAAGTGTCAAATGTATGCACATACAATCGTCATATAACCTAGCCCCCACTTGACAAAATCCATTCAGACTTTACGAAAACATCTAGATCAAGATCTATAATCTTTTTGTAAACCTTTGTGTAGATTTGTCAAATGATACCACATTTATAAGCCTTTACATTATTCTGGGACTCTCTCCTCTAATTTTGCCACCTCTTCACAAAATCCCACCAAACTTCGCAAAAACATTCATATCTAAATGTATTATCGATTTCCCAGATTAAGTGTAGATTCATCACATGGCACCTCATTTATAAGCCTTTACATTATTTTGGGACCCCCCCTCTAATTTTGCCCCCTCATGACAGAATCCCACCAAACTATGCATACCCACTCAAAATCGGGTCAGAAATATATATGCACATTTTCATGCAGTTCTGGTAAGTGGTGCCAAAGTTATAAGCCATCCAAGAACTGCATTTCACCAACCCTGTAATGCTCAGGTATCCATGAACTTTTCAGGACTGTTCGCGAGCATCCAAATGGACTTTCGCGGCAAAACACACCCGTTTTTTGCTTCTTGCAGCCATATCCCATCCCATCCTCATCACCCCTCAACTCCCCAGAGATTATTTGATAAGTTTGACAAGTGCAATATTGTGTTTTTTAATATGTTTTTACTGTGATGTCTGCGGACACCGGCCGCTGTCCGCAAATCCAAGATGGCAGCGTTTCCAAAAATCTGACGCACTTCACGCTCTTCACCACCCAATCAGCGAACACGTTGCATGTCCGTAGACATGACACAAGCCGATTAACCAATCGGTGTCCTGTCCGCGGAGCGAACAGTGAAGTGTGTCCGCAGAGCGGACATAGATATCACTAATTTTTTTAGACCTACTTTTTGGTTGTTTTAAAAAAAACAACTGGACAGATTTTCACCAAATTTACAAAAGCACGCTTTCGGGACAAAGCCGCTGCTCCTGCCACAAATTTGGTGAAAATCCGTCCAGCGGTTTGGGCTGTAGACGTGAGCAACGTTTTTTCCCCATTCAGTCTATGAGAAAAAAAGAAATTTTGGGACCCCCCTACAACTTTTCCCCCCCTGGACCAAACCTCAGCAAACTTTGCAACAAAATTCAGATGGTCATATACTTTTTTTGCAAAGTTTGGTGTGGATTCGTCCAGGGGGAGCGAAGTATAAGCCACCCAAAAAGTGTTCTTCCTATGGGTTTAGCAACTTAACCATAACTACACGGCCACTAGCGTGGCCGTGTAATACATACATACCTGCGTATGTACACCCCAATCCAGACTTCCCCTGTCTTCCAGACACATCATAGCAGGCACAATTGCCATGTAGAAAATGAGAAAGTAAACAGAACACCAATAGTAAATACCACCCTACCATTCTACCATCCTGTAATTCAATCTGCTCTTGCAATTGTACCTAGAAGCACTGTTTTGGGGGTCTTGATCCTTGTTTCTTGAAGCATGGTCGAATAAAGTTGGGTGCAGTGAAGGAACAAATCCAGAATGGTAAAAAAGAAAACAGGAGCAAAGCACTGTCATGTATAACATAGTAACGCTAACACTGTTTGTTCCCAAGTCTCAAGACAACACAAACCAAGAGCAAGACCCCAGCAGTGCACAACCCATAAGTAATATCAAAGTAGGCACTTCCAGGGTGCAAGGCTGCAGCAGGTTAAAAACTATGTAGTAAGGTACATGGGTTAGAAGACAACACATAGGGGCAGCTCTTAGATGATTATACCAAAATCATACCACAGGTGGATTAGAGATCCCCTTCCTCACCTGAATCTTCCTCAGATGATAATACCACTTCCTTGTTTGATGGTGGGGTTGAGCCCTTCTTCATGGAAGTCTTCCTTTCCTTGTAGAGAAATGGCCGACCCTGGGAGGTAGCCACTATGCCCGCTGGGTGCACAGACTAGGCAGGAGGCTGACCACCCAGAAGCTGCCAACGGTAAAGTCTGAGGCAACAAAAATCCCTTCTTTAGCTGGATAGAAAGTAAAGACTGCAGTTGATCCAATAAGGCAGCATGCAATGTATGCTGGAAGTAATAGTTCCTGATGAGAGAAGGAAAACTGGAGGCACTGTAGACTGGAGAAGCGAGGTAGATAACAGTAGTGAGAGAATACTTTGAATGTCTTTGACAATGGACGGTGTGGGCCATTGTTGGACAGCCAACACCTTGCATTGGTCCATCTCGATGCCCCTATCTTAGAGAATGAAGCCCAGATAAGGGAATGAGGACACCTCAAACATGCACTTTTCTGGTTTGCGGGGAAGATGATTCTTCTGTAATCTGTCCAGGACTTCGGAAACGTGTTCTCGGTGCAATTTCACCGTACTAGAGAACCCCAAGATGTCATCAACACAGATTATAACAGTCCGATACAAAAGATCAGAAAACTTGCAGTCCATGAAACTCTGGAAGACTGCTGGCGCATTGACTCGACCGAAGGGCATTACCTGATATTCAAAATGGCCATATGGTGTTCTAAATGTGGTCTTCCATTCAGCATCCTGTTTGATCTGCAGAAAATGGTAAGCCCCTCTGAGAACTAGTTTATAGAAGATCTTGGCGCCCTGTACCAATTCTAGGATATCCCTTATGAGGGGCATGGGATACCGGTCTCTTATCGTAACTCGATTTAGGCTGTGGTAGTCGATGGATGGGTGAAGTTCCTTAGAGTCTTTCTTAGGGATGAAAAATAAAGAAGCCACAGCCGGGGATTTCATTGGTTGAATGAGTCCATTCGGTAGTTTGTCATTTAAGTATTCCTTGAGAGCTTGTTTTCCAGGGATGGTAAGGGAAAACATGCATCCGCAAGGGACTAATGTGTCCCCCTTTAAATCAATCGCACATTTTTCTGGGAAATGTGGGGGCAATACCATGGGTAATTGGTTAAGAAAAAATTCTTCAAAGTGAGCAAAACAGCCTGCAATGCAATGAACACCAAAGACAGTTGTCTTGACCTTGGTGCCTTCTGCCGAGGAAGTCTAAGGACTGAAAAGGTGGAAGCAACAGGAGGAACAGTAAGCAGACAGTAAGTGAATTGTGTTCTTGCTCCAATCGATGTACAGATTGTGGAGTCTCAACCAGGGGGTCCCAAAGATTATGGGGAAATAAGCTGCATGGATGAGATCAAAACTGATGGTTTCCTGATGGTCATAGATGACAGAAGACAGGGAGGTAGAAGTGTGGGTAATGGGACCCGAAATAAGGGGTCTACCATCAACTCCTTCAACAGCCTGGTTTTCCTGTCTTTCTTTGTGGGGGATACCCTCCTTATGGGCCCATACTTCATCCAGGAAGTTACCAGGGGCTCCGCTGTCAATGAGTGCAAGAGCTTCATTCTTCTTATGGGGGAGAATGAGACAGAGGTGAACCGCCAACAAATGAGAGTCCAGATCCTTTTCACTAGTGTGAGTAACAAGCAGGGAAACCTTTTTTGTTTCCCTGGTCTTGGGTTCCTCCTAGGACCTGGGTCTTTCATTTCCCAAATGTATTGGTGGCACTTCAGGGCAATCTCTAAGTAAGTAGTTGTTGGCACCACAATACATGCAGATACCCTGTTTATGCCTTCTGCTCATTTTGGAAGAGGACAAAGGAACTGGGCTGCACCAATCTGAATATGTTCTTCTCTTGAAGATTCATTAGTGGATTGTGGTGGCATGACTGGTAAGGGACCCATCTGAGGCTTGTGTGAGAGCTTCCTGCGCTCAGCCTTCCATTCCTTAAGGTAGTATAAAGACGATCAAATCAGAGAAAGTAGTAAGGCTAGCTATTCAGGTCAGCTCGTCCTTCAGATCTTCTTGTAAACCTCTCCTGCATATGATGTACTGGTCCTCCTGTGGCCATCCAGCATGTGCAGCAATGCGTTTAAAGTTACTGTTATAGGTCATTACATCTGTAGATCCCTGACGGACGTCCAATAAGGATTTACAGGCAGAATAGGTAACCTCTGTCCTCTCAAAGTTTCTGTGTAAAAGAGCCAAAAAGACTGAAAATCTGGCAATTCCGGGTTGGCAGAAGTGACCAGGAGTGTGACCCAAGCCAAGGCATTGCCCACCATATTGGAGACCAGTAGCATAAGTATTCATTTTGAATGTGAAGTGAACAATGCAGGCATCGATTAACTTTTTGAGCTTCTTCTGCCACCCATCGTACTTGCCCGTGGCCAATGCCACGGGTGGAAGGTCAACAGATCGGTCCCTTGCGGTAACCAATTGCTTCAGTGAATCATTTTCAGCCTTCACGGTTTGAAGTTCCACTGAGAGTCCTTGAAATGCTGTTATAAGTTCCTGAACTTGTTCGGCGGTGGCCATGGTTGCGGATGTAGTTGGGCATTGCAAACTGTCCTCAAGTGGCACCCCTTCCTCACTTGATTCTTCCTCAGATGATAATACCACTTCCTCGACCGATGGTGGGGTAGAGCCCTTCTTCCTAGAAGTCTTCCTTTCCTTGTAGAGAAATGGCTGACACTCGGAGGTAGCCACAATGCCTGCTGGGAGCACAGCCTAGGAAGGAGGCTGACCGCCTAGGAAGGAGGCTGGCCCCCTAGAAGTCACCAAGGGTGAAGGGAAAAAGACATAGGCAACAAAAAACCTTTCTTTAGCTGGGTAGAAAGTAAGGACTCTGGTGGATCCAATAAGGTTGCTGGCAATGTATGCAGGAAGTACCAGTTCCAGGTGAGAGAAGGAAAACTGGAGGTACTGTAGACTGGAAAATCCAGTTGGGTAACAGGAGTGAGAGAATACAAGAGCCGTTAGTCCAGGCTCCAGATTAGTGAGGAGAGCGAGTCCAATTAGCCTATCATGATTAAACTGATAAAGGTGACCGTATTGATATTGCTAACTACTGCACCCATTGCTTTTACTATTCCCCCAGTCCAACTAGCCTATTGTTATTAAAGTGCGTTTTAGCCCACTGTAACCCATGCATATGTTAGCCTATTGTTATTAAAGTGCATTCTAGCCCACTGTGACCCAGGCATATATTAGCCTATTGCGATTGAAGTGCATTCTAGTCCACTGTGACCCAAGCATATGTTAGCCTATTGTGATTGAAGTGCATTCTAGACCACTGTACATGCCACCTAATGCTCAATACTACTGTTCCATGATTTTCATACCATTGTATTGTCAATACCTTATTGTCTGATCTGCCCTACTGCCAAATTGCCTAATTTACCTGATACATTATATACCTCACCTTGTCGACACAAGCCCACTTGGGCACATTAATTAAAACATTAGTACTACTTATTATGACATGGCCCTCTAATACAGAAAACACTGCTGTTGTCAATATCACAATGTCTTCTAAACTGCCCTTAAACAATGTAGGTACACCCATGGAGAGACCTATCATAAAAACCTCTTGCAACACAGCACAGAGAAACCTTAGGCTCTGTGCACGATTGCCTAAAATATTTGAACCCCTCATCAGATATGGTATCAATCGAGACCATATTCGCACTAATATACACCACCTAACAAAGACCACCCCACTACCCAACTCAAAGAATCCCTCTAAAAGAAGTAAGACCACCACCAACTCACATTCCCCACTCAACTCACTCCAACTAACTCAGCCAGCACCAGACAGTAAAGGTGCCGTAATAAATGCTAGGTCCCTAGTTGTCCATGCAACAGAAATAGCAGAGGTCATCTTAGCAGATGACTACGACTTCATTGCCATCACTGAATCCTGGCTACATGAAGCAGCAGGCCCTGCATTGTCCCTAGCAGTACCCGACAACTATACCATCCTTGGAGTGGACAGACCAGATTCATGCGGCAGATGAATAGCGATCATCGCCAAAACCAACCTCTCCATGAGAATAACCTCCACGCCCAATCTTAAATCCTGTGAATCACTATCTATCAAACTACCTATTGCCAACTCCCAAACACTAAACATTCATATCCTATATAGACCACCAGGCCCTATCAACACCTTTAATAAAGACATTTCCATCATCATCTCAGAGAATCTAAAAAATACCTCACAAACTGCTAGGAGACTTTAACCTAGGATTTGATGATATCAATGACCACCAGGCCACTTCTGTAGCTAATATCCTGACTGAACTTGGTTTCACACAGAGAGTGAACGGACCTACGCACATTAAAGGGGAGAACTCTCGACTGGGTAGCTAACCACAATTGTAACGTCTCATCTCCTTCATCTCCCCAGAAATCTGGACTGACCACCACCTTATATCCTTTTCTCTAGATACTAAAAGACCAACCATACAAACACCACCACCCTCCCCCCACATTAACTTGAAATAAGAAAAACATTACAGCAGACAACCTCCTACTCCATATCTTACCCATTCTTAATTCTCTACCAGACTATTCAGACACTAGCCTATTAGTAGAAGAATACAACAATGCTATGACTACTGCTCTCGATAGCATCGCTCCTCTAAAACTTAGGAATAGCAAACCTAAAAACCATCTCAACTCCTGGTTTACATCTCACCTAAAAAACCTAAGACTACAGAAAAGAAGATGTGAAACGGTGTGGAAACTACATCACAAAGCAGAAAATAATACTAATCTAATCAATATCTCTACTCAATACAAAAAGGATATCCTCTTGGCCAAACAAGAAACTTATAATGACAGAATCACACAGGACAACGCTAGCATGAAGGAGCTCTTCAACATTCTAAAGGAATTAGAAACTCCCCTCATAGCACAGGATGACTCTATCAACGATAAAACATGGTGCTCGGACATCCAGCATGCTTTAGTCAACAAAATCACTAACCTCCAAAACAAAATAGCTCAAAATAAAACCTTACTAACTGCTCAGACTCCCACTAATAAAATACCTCTGCCCAAGCCCAAGGGCCATACTCAATTTAACTTCTCCAAAGTCTCAATCATTGAGGTTGAGAAAACAATTTTTGCTCTCAATCCTTCCAACTGGAAAGGTGACCACTGTTCACCTGAATTTATCAAGGAGGCTGCCAGAGATCTAGCTCCCTTCATCAACGCCTCATTCACCACTGGCACCATCCCCTCCAATCTAAAAGAATCTTGGGTACGCCCACTTCAGAAAAAACAAACATTAGACCCTAATATACCCACCAACTACAGGCCCATCACCACTGTGCCTTTCCTATTAAAAATCTTAGACAAGGTAGCATACACTCAAATTCAAAACTTCCTAGAGCTTAACCTGCTTCTAGGCTCATGCCAATCTGGTTTCCGGCCACAACATGGCACAGAAACTGCACTTATCAATTTGAAGGCCAAATAGACATACTTAGAGATAAGGGTAAACTGGCACTTCTCCTGTTACTTGACCTCTTGGCTACATTTGACTTGGTGGACCACGAAGTCTTATGCAGTCACCTGGACTCAGCAGCCCACTTCTCGAAAGAAGCTATAGCATGGATAGAGTCGTTCCTCAATGACAGGCCTATGAGGGTCTTCTCCCAATCGGCATCAGCAGACTCCATACCCATTACATGCGGAGTGCCCCAGGGACCATGTGTCTCTCCAATGCTCTACAACATCTTCACCAAGCCACTCTTTGACGATCTTGACCATCTGGGTATCACGCACACTAATTATGCAGATGATACCCAGATCCTCCTACCACTCACTGGGGATTATGAGGAGGATCTGGCTTTGGTGAACAGAGTTTATAGCATTGTTCAGGCATGGATGGCCAATCACGGCCTGTGCCTGAACAATGACAAAACAGAGCTCATCATCCTAGGCACTGAATCTCACATCACCGCACTCAGTCATGGTTACTCATCTTTCATTATTGATGGCAATGTCATCAATGTTGCCAGAGAAGTAAAAACCTTAGGATTTTACTTAGAATCAACCCTATCATTCACCAGACAGTTAAATTCCCTGGCTTTGTCCACAGCATACACATGCAAATTAATACAAGCTGGGAAACAATTCCTATCAGCTGACAGTTTCCTGATCTTATCTAGAGCGCTCATCTTATCAAACCTCAATTATTGTAATGCTTTATACATAGGGGAGAACAAGCACATTATCAATAAAATTCAGGTACAAAATAATGCACTTAGAGCAGCTCTAAGTATTCCAAGAAGAGAACACATATCCGAAATAATAAGGAAACATAAATGGCTATCCACCCTAGAAAAAATCAATCTTAAAACTGCTTCCCTCATCCACAAATGCTTAAACAAGAAAGCCCCTCACTACCTAGCAGAACGATTCATCAGAAAATCCACAATTATACCCTCAAGAACAGCCCACTCTAATTGCCTTCAAGTGCCACGTTTCAAATTATCCACCATTGGAGGTTCCAGCTTCCCAGTCAGGGCTGCACAACTGTGGAACACCCTACCACACACACTAAGATCAGACCAAACTTTTACCAAATTCAGGCAGAACCTAATCAAATGGCTCATAGAGAAATACAAGTAATATCTCCTCCTACACTTCCTCCTCTGGTACAAATATTTGCTTGTTCGCATGTATCTTTGCATCCTTTAATGTATGCCAGACAATAGTCACGATAGTCACCTAGTATGCCTGCTATCCATGATTTGATGTCTATCAGTGTATCTCCACCATGCCTGATTTGATGCTCAACCTTTGTAACCTTGAGGATACTGTTTTTAATTATGTTCTGCAACCTCTGTGACCAAGCTGATATGTATTCTTATCTCCTGCGCCCTGATACCCTCTGGTCCGGCACGCACAATAAATAAATAAACAACGACAACAACACAAGCTGTAATCCTGGGAAATTGAGAGAGGAGGCAGCGGACCCACACGAACAAGAGGCAATGCAGAGCGGGGGAGCCGCAGGAAAATGAGGGATAGCAGCATGGGGGTCCGCAAGCCAATTAGGGATAGGATCACGGGGAGCCATGGGCTGGAGGGAGAGAAAAGCATGCATGCAAGCCAGGGAAGGGCAGAGCACGATGTGGAACAGCCGGTCACAGGAGATGGAGAAGTGCAGAGGAGCCGCAGAGCATAAGAGTTCTTACAGCGTGACATGGGAGCAGAAAAGCAAAAGCGGTTGCAATGCAGTGAGGAGGGGGCAGAGCCAGCTAATATGCTGGCGAGGGATCTGAAAGCAGGGAATGTGTGATTACATTAGGAAAGAACGTGAAGGAGCATTAATTGCAGATCCTCCACCTCCTCCATAGACTCCATGGGCACCGCCTGATGAAAATATAGTAATTATAGGTAATGTAGTGGGAGTAAAAAGTGTTTATAGTATGGTGGCATGATATAATTGAACTGTATATGGTACTATGATTGTAATATAGTTGAGGATAGTGCTTATAGAATATGTATTTGATAATACTTGGTGTGGTTCCTTAGTACTATAGCGTTATGAAGTTGGAATCTCTGGTTAATTTTCTGTTAATTTTCTGTGAAAAAAACCCAGAAAAATGTGTTTAGCAGGATAGTTTAAAAGCTTTCATTTTATACAATTTTGCATATTTTTTTATTGATATGGTTGAATACAACCTTTCAAGAAAAAAAAACATTGACTTCTTAAAAAAGCGACATAGAAGAGAGAATATTTTTCAACTAGCAAAGCAATGTTGTTAAAAAAGGAATAATTAATTAGTTGATTAGTTAGAGTACATATTTTGTCAAATTTCACCTGCAACATGAATGCAGAAGCATTTGCATTTCAATTAGCTCCAAATGTGTCGCAAATTGGAAACTTGTGTCACAGCCACATTTAACACTGTTTAGTTTTAGATATGACAGAGTAAACAATACAACAATTGAGAGCTAGCATTATTCAATTCTTTGTCGTGCAAATTCACACTAGATCAGTTCCTTCTGGATCACGATTCTTATTACTACATTGTAGTTTAACATAGTACTAATGAAATAGATGAAATGCTCCCGGAATTCCAATGAATTAGATAGGGCAGTCATATTCAGTTTAGATGGTCGTATCTAAGTCCAACTTTAAAGATTTAAAAACATTGATTGAATTATAGCATTGCGCTCTCCTGCAAGAAGACTAGTCCATAGAGTTGCATGAGTTAGACATCTATGATTCCCATATATACGTTCTAAATGAAGGCACCTAATAGAAGTCAGAGCCGTACAGTATACCAGCAGATGTTCTAAGGATTCAAGTTCTAATGGAACTTGACAGAATCTTCAGAATCTGTTTGATTTAGGTGTTTTGTGTCTACGTCCTGTAATTTCGCACGTAGGCTACACAGTTAATCTATAACATAGATACATGGATCTATACATTGCTGCAGGTAATACAATTAGGCATCGCTCTGGACAATGCAGTGGTTTGCAAACAAAGTTGTTTCTCATGAAGTCTGGGTAGAGCATACACTATTGGCGAGTGTTGATCCAATCTTGGAGCCAAAGCTTTTTTTCAACCTACCACAATTTGTTGTAAGTAACTCTAAGGTGATGCCTGCTAGTGACATCATACTTATCACATGCTCTTTCCATGGTGCAATGTTCTTGACCAAGGGATGAGTTAAGTATGTGGCCAAGATATATGGTAGCAAGCCTTCAACAGTGTTTGTAATACATGTTTTAAATAAGTTGAACATTTTCCAAGTGGCACTTAGGGAAAGAAGACCAAGCTCTTGTTGCACTATGCACATCAGTTGACTATTTGGAAGGGGTAGTAGTATTTTCTAAAACTGACTCTCCAGTCTTGTCCAGTTCGAGGGGTCTTCAAAAGTCCTAGTCTCTGCCCCATATGTGACTGTTGGCACAACTTGTTGTGTGTACAATTTCAGGACAGGGTCTAAGATGCAGCTGCCGTGAGCATTTCTCTCTTTGTGATAAGCTTATAAAGGTGATCCGACAGATGATTATTGACATTTAGCCCAAGATAACAATATTCTTGAATGATTTCAATAAGCTTATCATATATGCGCCACTTGTATTTGACGATTTTGTTAGACCGGGTTAGACGACATACCATGACTTTTGTTTTAGTTAAGTTTATAGTCAGCTCTTTTTTGTTGTGTGCAGTTCTCCGGCTGTTAGTAAGTTCTGGAGACCTTTGGGTGCTTTAGAAAACAGGACTAAATCGTCCGCATAGAGAAGCCATGCAATAGCATGGGGACCAATCTTAGGTAGGTCGGAAACTACAGATTTAAAAAAGTTGCTGTCAGAGATGAAAAAGTTGTAAAGCGATGATGCTAAAATGCACCCCTGTTTTAATACACGGTTTTTTCGAATTGGTTGAGAGAGATTGCCATCTATAGAGAGATGAATACGGATTGATGTCCGAATGTAGTTTTATAATTAATGCACGGATGTCAGGTGGACATTTAGCATAGATCATGGGGAACAGAATCAAAAACAAGGTTTTAAAGTGAATAAAGGCTATGTATAAAGGCTTCTTTGATTGAAGATTATAACTTTTTACAGCTCTTATGGCAAATAGATTCAAAGCAGTCCCCATGCCTGGCACAAAAAGTGACTGACATGGGTCGAAGAGCTTTGCTTCTTTTACCCAGATAGAAAAGTCCTTTAGCAAAAGGCGTGCAAAAATGTTGCCAGGAATATCTATGAGCACAATTGGGTGATAACTACTTGGGGATTTGTGATCGCCCTTTTTAAAATCGGTACTGATATGGGCTTTTGCCATGTTAGAGGTATTTGTTTTTTTGCTATAGTTTTGGAAAATATGGTGAACACTATTGACACCCATGCCTCTGGGTGCGTTTTGAGCATAAGGTTAGTCAACTCATCAGGCCCGGGAGCACACAAGTTGGACAGTTTCTGTTTCTTTATCTGCAACAGGATGTCCAGTTTTTCAAAAACCAAAGTGTCAGGTGAATTCCATGTGACTAATGCATGTGTGTGAGAATTGAAAGTTTGAGCAAGCATATCATTGCTGAAAATGTTGAACCCAATTCTTTGTAGAAACTGAGTTATTCTGATATGGCAATTGCCTAGTTTGATAAGCAAAGTTTATAATTCTCCATATGTCACAGCTGTTCTTAGAAGCGATCGCAGCTAGCATCTGTTCTGAGTCTCGCTGGTATATGAATGCCCAATGGGCTTTACCAGTTTTTATATCTGTTTTTTTAATTGCAAATGGTGATATGCCTCTCTTTCTGTACCTCATTCATTGCATGTCTAATACTTCTGCGATACTCAGTTTTTTTGTTTGCAACCTCCTGATCCCGTTTAATTGTGTAGAGTCTGTGCGAAGAACATGAGTCAGCTATTTGTTTTCCTGACCACCAAACCTGTTATGTCCACTTAGTAGCTGTAACTGAGGTGTGTAATGATCAGGAGTACATGATGGAACTTCCTAGGACCATTTCAGCACTATAAGCTTATAATCACTATGTACTTGTGGTAGTACTCAAAAGTTATTAACAATATCTGGCATGTTGTTCTGTACAAAAATGCAATCAATGATGGCAGTCTGGTTCTTCCTCTTCCATGTGGTCTGCGGAGGTATGTCACCATTTAATGCGCCATTCAACATTGTAAAGGATCAATCCCGGGTCCACAGAAGCGACTTGGCCAACAGACCATCCGACCTAGAAGAACATTTCTACATGTAATGAATATGTAAATGACCCACAAGAATGGTCAATACATTATTGTATGGTCCAGTGCAATCAATTTGAGCATTTGCTCCAATTGTGAATAGAAGGTGGATTCAAGAATACCATCATGGTTCCAATACATGTTTATGATGGCAAAGGAGCCAGCTGACGATGTCATTTTGACCAATTGGGTATACGAGTTGGGGGAATGCCCAAGTTTGTAAACTAAAACACAAACTCAATTTAACGGCTACTAGGAGACGGGCAGAGGGACGCCCACATTGGACCACTCCAGCTGGAAGTAGGGACAAGGTGTATCTCCAGCTGGCCTGAACTATATTGCCTACAATATAAAGCAGTGGGTAGTTGTGCATAATGTCCTGTTCCTCTAGACAGCAGAGCTATCTCGTACCACAACATGAACAATTTGAGTGGTCAGAGTAGCTTCATGAACATAATCACATGGCCCTTGAATGCAAGTGATTCTTATAATTGGTTTAGTTGAGGAAGTGAGAGAGGAACCAGAATTTGGGTGATACAAATCTAGTGGACGAATATCAAGGTTTGCATCTTCTTGTTGTAAACTAAACCCCATAAAATAGAGGGCAGATTTGCCATCCACAAGGTGTTTAGAACCAGACTCAATGTTATCCCAATTCTCACCTTGGTGAGATCTTGTTGATGCATAAATGCCACCAGGGAGATGTCAGATGTAGTGATGTCTTCAGGACATGTCATGTCGGAAAAGATTGCAAGGGTGCTACACCTGTTCAGGTTGTAAGTCTCAAAGCGGCCACTGAAACATGACAGGATTACCACATTCACCCAGTTTCACATTGGTATTAGCTTTAATAGAGCCGACAATAGTTTTTAAATCATTGCTTTAACTGGAGTGAGCATATCTCTCGCGTCGGTTGCAGGTGTCACTTGCAGGATTGTATCCCAACTTCGCGCTATGACAATTGAGATTATGAAGTGAACTGTTTTATGGTGCTGTTGCTCAATTGTGAGGTATTGGTGGGCACTGTGCAATGTTGGATGTAAACAAGAAGATATATGATCCGATTGATTTGCATCATAGTTCAAAGATGCATCAATTGTAGGGGCAGTAGTACTTGATGTATGTGGCAAGTGATGCCCACTGTCTTTTGGGGACCGTGGTATCTTAGAGACAGTGGTTCTTGATGTGCATGACAAGCGCTGCCCACTGCCCGTAAAGTCTTGGCACTGGTTGGCACCTACCATAGGAGTGTGTCTCAAAATGCTGCCATCATTATCACCAGAAACATCACCATTCATTCTGGTTGCCTACCTCACTATCTCATTTAGTGGCTCGTAATCTCTGTCTGCCTCACCCGTTCTTGTAGTACTACATTTCTGCCCCATAATTCCTCCATGATTGACTAATTTCCCTTTAGCAAGATTAATATTTTATTTATTTTTAAGATGTGGTCATTTGTGCTTTTGTTGAAGGGGAAGGACGGGCACATATTAGTTACAGCAACCGCCCTAAAGTGAATTTGACAAAGATTTTTGTTTTTTTGTTTTTTTTGTCATCGCTGTGTTATGATGATGAGTGTGATTTTTAGGGAAAATTGTGTAAGTTGAACCAGATGGTAGATTATCCGACTCCATTGCTATGACATTTTTTAGAACATGGGATATCGCTGGTACCTGTGTTTCAGCGGATTTGTTCTGAGCCCCAGTATCTTCTTTGTTGGTCAATTTGATCAAATGGGGCCATGGACATCCACGGACATCCGGGGATCAGCCAATAAGGTTTCCTGGCTGTGGTGTACAGGAAGAGAGAGAGCAGAAGGAGTTTTATTAGTAGGAGGGGTGAGAGGGTTGAAAATGGCCATTGCAATGTCTTTCAGGGTGTATGCTGAGCATTGTGGAATAGCCAAAAGTGTTCTGGTATGGAGAGCGAGACATGGAGTGGTTGGACTTTCTCCCATTTTGTGCAAATATGGTTGAATTGAAACATCCAGATTTATTATTGTTCATTGAGGAGGGAACAGTTTGAGGAATGTGACCGGAATTTCATTGCAGTTTGCAATTAAGGAGACATTTACAAAGTTGAAGGAAATGTTCCCTAATTCAAAAAAAAAATGTTCACGCATTGCCCAGAGACAGATGTAGATGCTTTACAGTTCATTTTGTCTGCAAATGAAAAAAGCGAGGTGCAACACCATTACAGCTGTGTTTGCTTTTGTTCGAGATGTTGTCATAACATTGTTTCATAATGAGAACCTTACTTTTCATAGGAACAACATTTTCTGGCGAGATGGAGTCCATCTAACTGATGTGGGTAATCAGATTTTTGGGGAAAACATTCAAAATGCTTTAAATCAGTTTTTGTGAAAGTGAGAAGAAATAATTAAATTCAGTGAAATGTTTTGTAAATGTTTGTAAAACCAAACATGTAAAAGCCAAAAACACCAAAAAAGGTTCTTTTAAGAGCCACTGTTTTTCAGCAAAAAAAATTTTTTAATTATTTAATTTGTCCCATGCCTATAATTGTGTAGATGGCCGCGGACTACCACGCTGTCAATGGACTATGGAGGCTACACAGGGGCCTGTAACTTCTTTTCTCACTTCTATTTTTTAACTCTGTAAGGTGGCTCCTAAAGGAACCTTTTTTGTGTTTTTTTTCAATGTTGTATTTGTTTTTGGCATGTTTTATCAGGGGAGGGAAGGAAGGGAAGGGTTGCCAACCACAGGGAGGGGCAGGTGGAGAGAGGAAGATGTTGGCCTCTGCCTAAACGGTGATAACACAGAGGTCCTCATAGCTGGCACCAAAGAAACGTTAAACAAACTCCCACCCCAATACAAAACCTTTATCATAGACAACTCCACCATTCCAGTCTCAGCCGCAGTAAAAACTCTAGGAGTTTACCTTGACTCCACGATGTCTATGTCACGGCAGGTCAACACCACAGCATCCGCTGCTGCACTCACCACCAAAATAATCAATGCTGTGAAACCATTTCTCTCCACAAAAAACTGCTTGTCAATAGCCAGAGCCACAGTAGGCACCAAACTTGATTATTGTAATGCTCTCTTCTTAGGCACCTCTACAAAAAACTTAAGAAAAATGCAATTCACTCAGAACAATGCCCTCAGAGCAGCTCTGAGCATTCCAAAAATGGAACATATCTCCCAAGCCAGGAAAAACGCCCACTGGCTGCCAATAAAAGAACGCATTCTCTTCAAATCCATGGACATCACCCACAGATGCCTCTCTGCAGACACCCCGCCCTATCTATCCAAAAGGATCACCCTCCATGCTTCCACCCCAGACCGATTAGGTGTAAAGCCGGAGGCTCTAGCTTCCAACACCTGGCACCCAAAAGCTGGAACTCCCTTCCTACTGCACTAAGGAATGAAAAGTCATACCCTGCCTTCCGCAAACTGCTAAAAACCACGCTATTCAACTAAAACTAAACCCACACTACCCATTGCACACCCTCTGCTCGACTTCTAGGTCTGTAGGGGAGCCTATATGTGATGTATCGCATAAACGCACTCACTGACACGTCTAAACTTCTGTATGTACTGAATGTAAACTAGCTACATCTATATTATATTATATATCGGCCATTGGCCCAGACCTTATAATTTCTTTATGCTCCGAATGTAAACCTTCAAATACCTACCTATTGCATACTAAACAATTGTGCATGACATGTATAAGTAAGCCTACCTTTTCAGCGCCACGATGCCCCGGGCAGCTGTGCGCTATACAAATGTAAATAAATAAACAAAAGTAGTGTCCACAGACTCATAATGAGAGTTATAAAAAAAAGGGAAATATCAAACAACAATATACAAAAACATTTAAAGTACACAAAATATATTCATTCAAGAAAGGGATGGGGTATCAGAATGGGAAACAAAAATGGGAGAATCAGGAAAATGTGTACAATCATGAGTGGAGGAAGGGGGGGAGGTTTCATTAAAGTTTCTTTGATGAACATGTTCAGAATTTGCTGGGCATGATTGCTAGGACAAGCGGGACAGGTGCAAGAAGGACAGTGATAGGGAAAAATTTTTATCACATGATTTCCACATGCAGTAAAAGTTCTTTGAAATTATTACTAAGTTCATCTATTTTGTCGGACAAGTTCATGATTTGATTATTTACAGTGTGGGATAGGGATTCTGTTTGTGATTCTGGGGATTGGGTATAATTAGACTGGGGCACGGTTTCTTCATCCAAACCTTGTACTGTAAGAAAAATAGAAATTATATTAGTAAGGGGTGTACAAAATACATGATTTCTTTGCATTAAATATCTATTGTATACGATTGGAGATGTTAACGTTGCTCAGTTCTTATCTTGGGAAGTTCTCCTCTAAACCTTCAAGTGTGCTTTCTTATCTGTGAGAAAAAAGGGCTTCTGTCTTACAACATATATTTACATAATGAAAGCTAATAATAGAGAACTAAATACAATGTACTTACTATTTTGTGAGATTGTGTTGTCCAATAAGCACCATGTGTTTCTCAATCTGCATGTAGAGTTGTAGTGAGGCGATTATATGAAGTGTACAGTTATCGTTTGTGACTGGTGCATTCTATTTTAATGAGTGTTACATAAAAAATATATCTAATATATTTTAACATACGTGTTTGTACAAAAAGATATATTTGCATGTTGTAAATATTAGTTGTGATTTAGGTACATCTGTTTGTTGGTTGCTGGGTACATCTGTTTTGGTTCTCCCCTATGATACTGAGCCTTGTAAATGCTGCCTGACATCTGTGGACTACAGCACTGTCCGTGGACTCCATAGTTGACATATTGGGCGGGTGTATAATATAAGGAACTTGTAGAAGATTAAAGGGGCACTAGGAAAACCCTAGGGAAATTCACTGAAACAACGTTGTTAAAGGGATGTTATGGTTAAGTTGCACTGATGAAAATCCATGAATGTCAGTGAAAAAAACATTCTTAAAGGGACATTATGGTTACAAGTAAAACCAAAAATACTTGAAATTCACCTGTTATGGTACGCTAAGCAGTCATAACTCACGCCACCTCCGTGCACTGCTAAGACGAACACCTAAGACATCAAATATGACATCACAAATGTCATTGATGACATCACATATGACATTAATTGTGATAAAAAGTCTCTATACGGGTTGTGTTTATTATGTTAGTACCAAGATGTGAAGGGTGAGCGGGAGATCTATCATGAACTACTTAATGTATTGAAGAATGTACTCATCTCAACAACAAAAAATATAGGAGTGTTGTTGTTAATACATGAACTTAATCATACATACACATAGGCAATGGCTGCAGCATGCGCTACAGAAGTGCAATATTTTTAATTTGGTAATTTTGGATAGTAAAATAATGAATGGTACCTTGTATAATAAACTTGAAATAAATAGCTAATAATTGAAGACATACTACATACTTTAGCTAGTACAAACAATGCACATCAAGGCCTACAATGCATACAAATCTGTGGAACACACAAGGAAACTTAAGTAAGAAGGAAAGGAAGAACACCACCAAAAAATGACAGTAAGATTAGACTTCATCATGAAGTACACAGATGATTTGTGTGTTTGATGCTATTTCACCATATATGTGTACCATGAACTGAGACCAAATCCTAAGGAAAGTGCCTTAATATCATACACAAAGGTTAATGCGTACATATGTAATACCTATTAATTTGTAAAATTGTGTCTATCAGTGAACAAAACTACTTGGCCTAGATATGTCATTGAACAAAAAGAAGTGGCCCATATGCGTGATGTCATCGGAGATGTCATTGGTGATATCATCACTGACATTTGTGATGTCATCTTTGATGTCCTGGGTGTTACTCTTATCTTAGTGGTGCACAGAGGTGGCACGAGTTATGGTTGCTTAGCGTTCTATAACTGGCAAATTTCCAGGGTATTTTGGTTTTACTTGTAACCATAACGTCCCTTTAGCAAAGTTTTTTCATTGAATATATATGTATATATGACCTCCAATCCTAGAATATTTGGGGCAAGTGTTTGAATATTTGGAGGGTGCATTATTAGGGAAATGTTTCCACCTGGCTGCCAGTTCCACAGTGCATTATAACTGGATACGGCATAATTCTTTTTTCTATGCATTATTTTTTTATTTTATTAATTACAGTCAAATAAACACGTTTGATTGATTGAATTACCTACAGCTTCTCTGTTTATTTGTCCACTGCTCTCCAAAGTTTATGCTGTAAAAGTTCCAGTTGTGTTCCATTATTGAAACATTTTATGAGGGATGACAATTTCCCCTGCTTTGTAGCTGTTTACTTTTGAGGCATGTCTTCACCCACTCCCCCAAATGATTTTTAAATTCTTCAACCACTTGTGCGGTGGGTAAAGTAAGATAATGGAAAGGGGTGATTGATGATTCCATTGATGAACAGGTTATTGCAGTAAAAATGTAATGAATGGCTTAAACCAAAAATGTTTCCTGTATTACATAGAATTTCATATTTTTAGTGTCCATATGCACACAAAACATGCAATCGTAGCACGTGCAGCAAGATATTAGTCTTACAAATAGAATAAGGAAAAAGTACAGATGGGTCCCTTTGCTTTCAGAAACTCATCTGTGGGATCTGTTGTTCCACTGGACTCTTGTTTTCCCCCATATCTTAGTAATGCCGTAATAAGGACTGTCAACTCACCTCTAGAGTTCTTCAATCCAATATTCCAAATATACACAGATGACACCCAAAATATTCAGTGACTATAAAAACAGCTTAAATTACTATGTTATGATAACCCAACAACTAAGGAGTATCCCGGACATGCTTACAGGAACCTGGGTCTCAAAAGACTAAAACCGAAATTCTGATGTGATGGATTTCTATCACAAACGCAAATCCACTCACTGATGGGATGTGGCGTGTCTCGCACAAACTACTATAATGAATCTGGCCATCATCTTACACATAGCTTTCTGTCAAACCACAAGTCAGTGTAATATCCAGCTCGTCCCACAACTAGATACTATATCTGAAGCAAATGCACGCATTTCCTAAACATCTGAAACAAGACTGCAGTTATCTGAGTCTTGAGATATATGAAAGAATTAAAGATAATTCAAAACCAGTCAGTACAGATGCACTTGGTCTTGAAAATACATTTTGGATTAACAATCATCCCCTAAATGCATGCCGTACCCACCACAAATGTACAAGCCCACCAGAAACAACAGGTGTGCAACTGTGGAACTAATCTGCTCTTCAAAACATGGGATATTTAAAAGGATTTCTCACCCAGGCTATAAGAATGGGGATGTACTACCAGAGAGCAAAGCTTGGTAAAAGAACCATTATTTTTTTTTTTAGTTTTTTTTTTTAGGCTATGTCTGTGAGGCACAGCTCACTGCTCGTGTACTTTGTAGATCCCACTGGACACAGAAACAAGTCCCCTTCTCTAGGGGTTCAACAGGAATAGAACACAGGCTTCATGTCTTGGGGTTTCACAGAATACACTCAGAATATCTCTAGTACAGATCACCAGTGGAGGCGAACAGCAGCCATAAACCCCCATCCACAACCTCAGCCTCCCGCACTCATGCTGGGATTACAGGCGCAAGCCACCATGCCCGAATCATTATCAATTCTGAAAGGCGAAAGGCATGTCTTCACAAAGGAGGCTTTGCAATCTCAACTGCTGTATCTGCTAATGGTTCACATTCATGCCGGCTAATGATCCAATGAGCCAGTTCCCCCCACATTGATTTTTGTAGACCACCAACCTATACTCGGATTGCTAGTCTGTACTGGCAAGTGAATAACACTATAAAGTCCCTATTTCCTTTTTCCTTTCCTATCTGTCATTACACCTGTTTCTCTCCTACCTTCCACCACCCCATCTCCCTGAGATCCTTTCTACATTTGGCACAAAACATTGATACACATATCTCTACTAAAAGCAGCAATGTCTACTTTTCATCAATTCTTGTAATAAACCATAGACATTGCTGGGGGGCGGGGGAGGCTGAGGAGGCTATAGCCCCGGGTTTGTTGGTTGTAGCTCTGGATAGAAGTTCAGGGGCTACAGCCAAAAGGCTAGCTAGCCCCAAGTTCCGAAAGGCCCAACATTAGTGTAGCCCAGATCTTTTCCAGACCTAGCAACACCCTTGTAATAAACATTATGATAAATACTTTAGATTGCTTACAGTATATTTAAAAATAATAAAGGGTCAAAAAAATAAACCAATACTTACAGCTTCAACACAGTAGAAAAAGTAAGCACATGTAAGTATTATAATTCCAATAGCGACTTTTAAAGATTAAGTACACAGGGCAGGCAGTTTGAGGGTGAATTCAGAAAACAGTGTTCAAAGGATTTAACAGGTAAAATCCAATAGCTCACTAACATTTGCTTTTCTTTATTTAGTGATTCACACCTCATCCACAGTGGCCATATACATTTAGCACATTTTACAACATAATGTACCAATTTAGTGGTACCTTTACACTTGCATGTCGAAAATTGAAGCTTACTGTCGGTCAGTCGAACATCATGGATACATATTGCATATGGTAAGGGAATACAGTGCTCTGGGTAGACCTGTCACCCTCCGGGGCGTGTACTATTCTATCCTGCAGAGGTCCCACAGGTATGTAGCCTCAAGGTCTTCATTTTAGCAGGGGGGTTATTCCGGCGGGTTCTCCCGGAACAATAGGTAAGCAGTAAGGGGGTTGCAAATATTTTTGGGCCGGTTTTGTGGCTCACACAGGTTTGCATATTTTATGTCCGTATCACTTGTCCATATTAGGTCTTTAATCCATGCTTTCACCCTTGGGGGAGATGCTTTTGTCCACTTCATTAGAATACACATCCTTGCTATTATCATACAGGTAGAGAGTAGCTTACAGTATTGCTTCAGCAATAATTGGGAGCCATCCAAACATGCAACACAACAACTCATTTTGCAGGTGTAGGTGTAGGTCCCGTGGTTGGGATCTGCTTTCCAGATGGTCACCAGGGAGCCAAGGCCAGCATAGAATGTGCCTGCCGGTGGTCTAGCAAGATGCACCGTGGCTGTGTACGTTTCTGTGCTCTCCCCACCCGACTGTAGCTCTTGTGTCCCTCCATTCCCTGAGGGTGGGGCCGGCAATGTTGTTTCAGGCTTGGGAGGGCAAGCCCACCAGGGCTGTGGGTCCTCTCCTCATTGGGCTGGTGGGGCTGTAGCTGATGAGAAGGGGCCAGTGGGTGTGGTGTGCGGGTGCCATGGGGCCCCTCTGCTCTGACTGTGGTGGTGGCGTTCTTTTGGCATCAGGGCCCTTCTCCTACCCACCCCTATCCTTGCACTTGTTATCGGGGTCCACCATACCCGCGTATCACAAAGGGGGCATCAGCCCTCTTCACCTGTCTTCTCCAATGGCTCGCTGCATCAGCTGCACCCCTCCACGGTGCCAGCACATAGTTTCCAGTCCCAGCTGCCTCTGTCTTGGGGCCACCATGCGCGGCTGCCGCTGCTGGGGAATCATATCTTGATCCCCTGGGGGTGTACGCCTCGTCCCTCGGGGGCACTCTCTTTGCCTCAGTTCCACTCCAGACCTATGATTTCACCGGTCCCAGGTTCCTGGGCTGTGCATAGGCACTTGCGTGCTAGCAGCACAGAGACGCACACCCAGGCTCCTGATGTCCTTGGCATCTGCCGCAGTTCCGGTGCTTCTGGGGCACCTTTATTTCCAGAAATCGGGCCGTCGCCTGTTGGGCCATTCCACAGAGCTGGGCTAGCTTTTGGGCTCAATAGAACCCTGATGGGTCGCTAATTCACCTCCCCCGTCAAAGATACGGCGCGGAGCTCACAAAGGAGTGGCCATGTTGGTTATGGGCTCTCTAGCGCCCCCCAAGCTCACTTACAGTTATTGGGGATAGGTAAGTAATTTGTACCTATAGTTCCCTGCAGTGAAGGCCACAACAACAACCACCATGAGTATTGTTAGGAATCCCAACTAAACAGGTAGGTGGCGGAGAAGTGATTGTGAATGTCGTGGGGCACCCGAAGAAGCGTGTGGAGTCATGCAGTGCAAACAGTGGCTCGAGGGGACTCGCTCAAAAATTAGCAGTGTGAGGGGAGAACACAGAGTGACATTACGTGGGAAGGGGTGTCACCTACCAGGCACTATCCCACAATATCACAATATTACTCTTTTGTTATTTGCATATGTTCCACAAAACACTCAAAGAGCTTTTCCGCCTTGGTAAATATAGGCTACTAAGGGCAGAACAGAAAAAAAAACAGTTGCAAAGGCAGCAAGACTTCAATAAAAGTACCCTTGACATCAAAAATAAAGTCTAAAAACCAAAAAGCCAGCAGGAGATTTAGGGGGAATCAAACAGTTAGTGAAAGGAACCTCACAATTTGACTTTTCACGTAACAATCACCAATTGGCCATAAGAAAAATAAGCCCTGCTTGTAAAATCCAGTATCTTAAGTTAATAACATTGATTGAAATACCAAAGGTGGCACTGGTAGCTTTATTTGAATCGACATCATTACAGAATACAATACCACCAAACATTCATTGCGATTGCCACTCAACATAAACTACGTTCTGAGATTTTCTTGAAATAGTTATTTAAACAAGAAAACACATTCTGCAACTTGAAACACCTTAATTGCTAATGACTGAATTACAATATGCTCTATGCAGACGACATAGATGTGTTTTCTGCTGAAGATGCCCTTAATCTGCCCCATGTAGATCAAATCATCAGGATGTCTTTACCACATACAGTTTTCATTTACTTCCTAAAAAAAAAAGTTTTTTCTGATAGCTGTTTGCTATAGCTGGTAGAATGGAGTTGCCACCAGTGGTTTTGCATAGCTAAATATAAGAGAGGAAAATGTGCAACAAACAGTAACAGCATCATTATGTGTTTTCATTGCCAGCATATAGAATTCCCCCTGTTGAATGAGCAGAATTAATTTCTATGGTGCCTTTATTGTCACACGTTCGGAGAGCACATTCCACAGAAACAAAAAGACTGGTTTAAGTATGCAGATTGTTCCAGCGCACCACAACGGAAAATGTGCATTTAAAGAGAATTTGTATATCTCCATTTAAGATGGATAATGATGCTGAATCAGTAATCCAGCTGGTGGGTAAAGGAAACATGCTTTCAGAATATTAGTTGTTTGAAAAGGGGTGTTTCGATTCAGAAGGAGGTAGAAAAGTGAAAGTGTATATCTGATGTAAAATAACATAAGCGTAAAAATCAAAGCTATGTTAAGAAAATAATAAGGACAACTGTTAGAAAGTACAAAGACGTAGGGGATGATTGGAAAGGGGTTGATATCCTCAATTTCATAAAACTGGTTTCAAGGACGCATTAGAGAGAAGAGCTTTATGAGAATGCAATAATCGTTTGAAGAAAAAAAAATTGATAACCATTTTGGTTTCCATAGCAGTATGCTGGATGGACACTCAGTTTATAACCTATTCCTTCCTTTGGGGAACTATCATTTGATTTGTGGTTTCCACCCCTCAGTAGACAGGATCTTTCTTGGCAGATCCTGCAGTCTTTGCTTTTTCAGTATACAAAAGAAAACAACTTCCCCCTCAGGCCCTGGGGGTTAGGGGACTCCTACTCTGTTGCACAACGACATAAATGATTGCTCGATTGTTCAAACCCTAGAATGTCGTTGCTTCAGGGTTTGCCAATCTAGACCCAGAGTCCCTTATGAGCCTAACATATGGTATGACAAAAAACAAGGTTTTGGTTCAACCACTGCACATAGACATTAATCAATCCTTATTTCCAAATCTTCATAAATGAAAGTTTTCAATGCATTTTTCAAATTCAGTTTTAATTTCAATTGGTGATTAATATGCTCCTGCCAACACATGTTTCAACCTTAGAGAACACAGGCCTTCTTCAGGGCCAGTATAACACCTTTTAACATTGCCATGATTCATGATAGTCAACATAACATACACAGAATAGAGAATCAACATACTTTAGAAAACATAATTCGTGTTCTAGACACATGTCAAGGATATTATTACAGAAAATTATCAACGTGTGTTGTCAACAATATAAATACTGCATAATGTTTGAATCAGGAAGGGGTTTGCATCCAGAGGATGAGGTGCCATTATCAAACGTAGATATACCAAAATAAAAAGGAAACAAAAAACAGAAATACTACTGTAATATCATTACATCAACTGAAATAATACTTCATAAGTAATGACTATCCAATTCTCATTCTCTAACAAGCAACCTGAGAGTTCACATTACACCACCATGTCCAGTGTAATTAATGTTTCAACTGGATATACCCCTATTAAAGTGACCCATCTTATTGTGACAGACACATTTTAGCAGAATGGTATCGCCTACATCCATGCTCTCTTCAGATAACCCCAATTGAACCCTGTCTTGTTATCACTCATGAGCATTGTCAATTCATTGTGCACCAATGTCATAATGTCTTTTATATTAATCCCAAAGTAAGATAATACTTTAGCTTCCTTCTGATTTCATGTTCTAACTATAAGATAGAATGGTGTCCACCAGCTCGCAAAAAATCTACAATGTAAAATATGTTTCCATCAGACACTACCTA
Source organism: Ambystoma mexicanum (assembly GCF_040938575.1). NCBI lineage: Eukaryota > Metazoa > Chordata > Amphibia > Caudata > Ambystomatidae > Ambystoma > Ambystoma mexicanum. Next base: position 1,211,167,862 of record NC_090937.1, read on the forward strand.
TCTATTCTATCATATTAACAGGATTTCTGAAAAAAGGATGTCCTACCTTGCTGCTTGGATTAAAAGATCTAGTCGCAATGGATGAATTGACATTCCTTTTCATTTATCTCTTTTCACCTCCTTGCATGGAGTAACGCTTCTTAACCCGTAATTGTTGGATAATGTACCCATTAGTATTCTAAATGTTACTTAAGAAATATTTTGCAAGTCTCAATATGATTCCCTTACAATAAAATACCCATGTTAAGGGTTTAACACAGGTTTTTTTTTATTTTCAAGTCCTCACTACAATCAGTGAGGTTTTAATTTCAAATCCTCACTAAGGAGTTTAAAGCACTCCTATCTGACAAGGGCTCAACATTAGATATCATAATTAGAGTTCCTCTTACCTTTATGATGCTTTCAATAGCATGTAACTTCTGCCTGCAGTGGTCTGCTTCATGGAACCGAGCCAGAGCACACCACATCCTTAAATATTCATTCCGTTGAGCATGCGCATGTGTGCTATGCCATTGCACACATTTGCTGCGCATGATCGACGGAGAGACACTAGTCTCTCCCTATTCTCAATACGATCGTGTGCACAAGAGTGAATACTACTCTATGGAGCATGCTCACTAAGAAGAGCATGCGGAACACTAGTTTCCTACTCAGTTTTCGTCTGGTGACCGATTTAATGCTTTGATTAGTTTTGACCTAACTTACTTTTCCTTTCCACCACTCTCTTTTATTAATAGTACACAAATCAATGTTTCTAAGTACCTTTGAAATACATTTCAATCCATGTTTGAACCTTTGTCTTTCCCAAATTTGCTACATTTTGGGCTATACAAAATAAATTCCATATTGGATCTTCCTCAAGTAAGTACTACCTCTAATTCCAGCATACCTAATATAGTTGCTGATCAAAATGGTGCAGAAAGAAATCACATAGCTGCAAATGACATTGTGTAGCAGCCTGCCAAATGGTGTAGAGGCACACTGACTATTAGAATCAGCATACCAATACACCTTTGTGATGTCATCTTTGATGTCCTGGGTGTTAGTCTTAGCAGTGCACGGTGGTGGCGCTTAGCTTACCATAACGGGCGAATTTCAAGGGTTTTTTGGTTTTACTTGGAACCATAACGTCCCTTTGACAAAGTTTTTTCACTGAATTTCATAGGTTTTTAGCAGCGCAACTTAACAATTGCGTCCCTTTAACAAAGGTTTTTCACTGAATTTGAAAGGTTTTTAGCAGCGCAACTTAACCATAACGTCCCTTTAACAAAGTTTTTTCACTGAATTTCATTGGTTTTTAGCAGCGCAACTTCACCATAACGTCCATTTAACGAAATGTTTTTCCACTGAATTTCATAGGTTTTTAACAGCGCAACTTAACCATAACATCCCTTTAACAAAGTTTTTTCACTGAATTTCTTAGGTTTTTAGTAGTGCAACTTAACCATAACGTCCATTTAACAAAGTATTTTCACTGAATTTCATAGGTTTTTAGTAGTGCAACTTAACAATAATGACTTTGACTTTATATACATGTCATATGGAACTGACTGAATCTCTTCTACTGTACTTGATGTCCGCGAACTCATTTAATGTTTGCGGACATGTTCGAAGAACAGTACCACTACCTAAAAACTCTGCGGGGGTATGTTTGATTGTTATATCATAACATAGGAACATTTAACAAATTCAAAAAGGAGAAAACAAACACAGTATATGTACTAATACATAAGAAATGTAACCCATATATACAACACACTAACCATTCATTTAAATGCATTATGTTCTAAACTGGAATATACCACAAGAAGATAAATTGGCTTCCAACATAATTACCTCACAAACACGACAGAACTGAGAACAAGAGCAGACCCACTGAGTACATGGGACACATCTTACCTGAAATAGTAAGTCTACTTAATTTTATTCATATATTTATAAACTTTCTGTATTAGATATAAACATATATTATCTTTTTTTTCCCTCACAGAAATGTCTAGTACTCTGGAATGGCTAGAGGAACATGTCCCACATGAAGAAATGTCACAAGATAGTGAAACTAATGGTAAACACTTTATAATATAAACCATTTAATTATTATTATTTTGTATACATTTAACATATATATATTTTTTTTTGTACAGAGCATACCAAAATAGAAAATACTTCAGAAAAACCTGTTATGGATAACACTTTTCACAGTATAGAATAAAAAATGGATTTATTGTTGACTAATTTTAATAATTTGAAAACTTTTGTGGAAGATCATTTTAAACCAAAAACCTCGTACCATTGCCCCACATGTACTTGTCCCCCCTCACCATATCCCAGTCAATTATCCCCAAACCCTCTCCATACCCCAAAAGGTTTTGATGAGACTTCCATCCCTTCTTCACCTAATAACAATCATGTCGAAACCCCTAATTCTCCTGTTTTTGCTTCTGTTTCTGCCTCACCTTCTCTGTCATAAATTGTTAATATATGTTAAATAAAGTTTAATTTTTATTTTGTGTTGTAAATAGTTTCATTTTTTTTTTAAACATTGTAGGTGTCCGCGGACAGTGCAGGTGTTCTGAAATGTTCGTAAATAAATGAAAATGGAGGTGTCCTGAAGAACACTATACCAGTTCGTACTGTTCACTAGAAAGCTCAAACTATTCTAAGAACACACGCGGTATCCTGAAATGTTCGTACGTAAACAAAAATGGAGGTGTCCTGAAGAACACTATACCTGTTCATAGTGTTCGCTAGCAAGTTCAAACTGTTCTAAGAACACCTGCGGTGTCCTGAATTGTTCGTAATTAAACGAAAATGGACGTGTCTTAAAGAACACAATACCTATCCGTACTGTTCGCTAGCAATTTGAAACTGTTCGAAGAACACAATTGGTGTCCTGAAATGTTTGTACATAACTGAAAATGGACGTGTCCTGAAGAACACTATATCTGTCCTTACTGTTAGCTAGCAAGTTTAAACTGTTCTAAGAACACACGCAGTGTCCTGAAATGTTCGTTTCACGTGTGACACATTTTTAATTAGTTCAGGACCGAACAGTGTCCGTAGAACATCAACGCGCATGCGCTAGCCAATCTCTGTGCATTTGGTGTCCTGCGGACATGCGCTTCCTTCGCGGACTTGTTCGCGAACGGATCATATAGCCGCGCCCACGCTGATCGCGTGTTCTGAATGCGGACACTGTTCGTGTCCCCGAACAAATTAAAAGTACATTTTCAATTAAACCATAATATTTTTCAATAAAATCTCAGCATGGCACAAGTCCCACATAGTAATCCTGAGTTTCTACATAACTTTTGAAACTTTTTGAACTTTTTTTTGTGTTCGATATGTCCGCGGACAGCGCGCATGTCTGCGGACCGCGCCCAAGCACCCCTATAAAAGACCACGCCCTAGAGCTTATTCTCATTGTGTTTCTGGCTATTCTTCAGAACACAGCGATTTTTGCTGCCACCTGCAGATTACACCATCATTGAGATGGCATCCCTGGCTGCTGAACTGCCACCTGGTGCTGCACCTGCTTCAGCACCACCCCCACCCCCTCCACCACCACCACCTACACAAGGGCCTGAAGAGGGGAACAGGAGTGAGGATGCAGAGGAGGAAGAAGAGGATGATGAGAATGAGGTAGAGGAAAACCCTACTACCCGCACTAGGCGTGAGTCTTAGGTGTGGTGGTTATTTACCATTCATGGGAATGTTTTTAAGGCTTGTGCGAACCGTGTTACCTGCAATGAGTGCAAAATGATACTCAGGTGCGGGAAGCACGGTAAGTACAGCTATGGAACCACTACTATGAACCGACACCTGAGGTCATTTCACTCTGGGGCTATTCGTGGGTTGTCCCTTGTGAAAAATGTAGCGGGTTGATTTCCTCTACTTCATCCTCTGTTTCTGATCCTGTCACCACAATGACCACCTCTGTGGGACAGCGTCTTCCTCAAGCTGCCTCACAGGCCATACAGAATGCTGATGACCCTTACCTTTCGAGGGTCACCGTTGTATGTATGTACTGTGACACAGTACTCTGCAGGGGGGGCGACTTTGTAGTGCTTTTGAGACTATTGTCTCAGAGCACAAGAAGATCTGCTCACTACCCAAATAAAACCCACTCTACATCTTCCTCTCTCAGCTCGCCCTTTCTTATCACTGTGGTTGGTGTCCCCACCTTTACCTTCCTTTCCCCTCCTCTCCTAGTGTATCGTGTATAAAAAACAAAAAAAATACAAAATATCAAAAATCAAAAAAAAAATAAGGCTCTTTTCAGAGCCGCCTTTCACAGTTAAAAATAGAAGTGAAAATAAATGAAGCAGGGCCCTTTGTATTTTTTAGAAGTCCGCTGACAGTTCGCGAACATTTAAAAAATTGGGTTGCTACCTTATCACAAACATTGCAATTTTCCCTGGGAGGAAGTGGTGGCTCTGAAAAGAGCCTTTAGGAGATGTTTGTAAGTCAAAAATTATAAATGCTTAACACCTACTTCAAAATGGAAGTTGTATTTCCAAAAAAGGTCGCAATGCATTTTGTACATTTCTCAGAAAAATCTGATTGCCACCATAAGTAAGATGGACTCCATCTTTGCGAAAAAAATTTGTACTACGATACAGAATATTTTCATTATGAAAAGAAGACATGCCAAAATCTTTTAGAAAGGCACAAACAGCTTTATTAACATTGAGCCTTGCTTTTTCCATTTGTGGACCAAATGAAGAAGAACAAAGCCACATTTGTCCCTGTGCAATCATTGAAAATATCACTTGAGAATTAGGAAACATGTCCATAACCTTCCCAAGTCCTTCTTTCATAGCAAATTGCAAAAAAATTCCAGTCACATGTCCTAAACTGTTCCCTCCACAATGAATTACAATTATGTCTGGATGTTGATTTGTCTCCAAAGTAGCACAGAGAGGTAGCCTGTCCAACCACTTCATTCCACGTACTCCATGCCAGTGTACTTCCACATGTGGGAATCCAAGATCTACATCCACTCCACAGCTTTCTGCATGCACCTTCAACCAATATATCCATGAATCTCCCAAAATCCATACAATCTTTTTCCTAAAACACACAGACATAGCTATCTTTTGTTCTCTCAGCAAAAACAGCATATGAGAAACTCTCTTCTGGCACAACACACCCACTAATCTTTCCTGACCAATCCCTTTCAGTACTCATTCTCATTTGCATGACTTCTGAACCCAAAAATCCCCGGATGTAACTCCCGATGTCCGCAAACTACCGCCATGTCCACGGACATATCGTAACATGAACAGACCTACCATTTCCACTTCACTCTCTCTCCCATTCCCTCATTGGATGTAGCTAAGAAGTCACATGACCATGCACCAATCACATTCAAGACCTCTACATCTAACTGCATCATCATAGATCAGCATTGCAAATGTACTGTGAATCTCTCTGAGTACAAGTGTCATATCATTGGCAAGCACCATCTACCAGAAATACTGTACAAGTCTCCAAGATTTCTACTTGCAGCTCCATGCATATCCATATGCATGAACACAAACTTCAGGTGTGCATATTTTCTGTACAATAGATGAACACATTTTGAAACAGACATTTAGCTAATGTAATCTGTAAAATGAATTTACTGTATTTTTTCAATTTCCTAAAATCAACTATCACATATAAACCTTTATACTATTTACTTTCTTTATACACACACACTCAAATCATGTTAAACTAACATTTTTTAAATGAAATATATAGACTACATATATTCAAACAAAATTGGATGCAAGCACAATCTATGTTTAAATCTTTAAAAAAAATACATGACATTGAGGCGCTATAACCTAGAACAGCTTAGTTACAGAAATAGTGGTATTCACTGGTATATTATAAATTTCACAAGACATAGTAAAGATATTTTTTTTGCTACAGTTAGTCATTCAATACAATTTGTTCATTAAGAACATATCATATGTACTGAACTGATGCAATGTATCTTATGTAAATACATTATTTTAATGGTTTTAAAGAAGGCACTGAGGATTTCAATTAAAAAAATCAATGTCTAAATTAAAAACAGTGCTATATACAAAAACAATTACTAATTTGAATCTTTTACAATTCCATGAAGACCAGTCTCCTGAAAAGAAGCAGCCGAATTCGAAGAACAAAGAAGAACTAAGAAGTTACCTGTTAATTTAAGAAAAAGCATAAGTAGGATATCACCATAATATTTGTATTATTACTCAAACATAATTTAAGGTTAATACAAGCTATTTCTGTGCCTAAAAATAGAGATTGTGTACCATTTTGTCAAAAATCTCCATGTCTTAAACACCGATTTACAGCAAGAATGGCCCACAAATTCCTATTTTTGGACACACAAATTACCCAACTGAACCGCTATAATTTTTATATTATAGAACAAACAACTGTTTTAATTGTGTACATTAGATTTACTATTTGTACTTTTCCACACCACTAGCTTACTTTTTTGTGGTCATCTGAACCCCAGTTTAGTAACACATAAATTCAAGAATACCTATCCCTACTAGTTGTAGTTCCTAATGCACAATCACACACCATTACATACATCTTTATCATCTTACTCAAACACTCATGCACACAGCACACATACATTGCAGAACACCCCAACCCATACCTTCTTTATTTTTTTCAACAGACCCTAAAGAATGCCTACCAAAAGTCAAGTCCGTAGAAAGCAACGCAAAAGTAGAGAAAATGAAAATAAAAGTGTCCAACATAAGCATCCATCTCTAGCAGAATTTGTAAAAAAAAGTTGAAACAAAACAGCTAATGCAGTCATTTAGTGAAACACAAGAAGTTTCATGTACAAAAACTTTGCCTCCTCTATCAAAATGTAAAACAAACCAAAAAACAAATAACAGAAAATCAGCCATCACTACAGATAAAACTACTTCTTTGAATTTTAATATAGTGCAAAGTAAGCATACCAAGAAAAGTATTTTAGCCAAAATGTACCATCACAAAGTCCTTCCTAATCTTATAAAAACAGGAGAGAAATCAGGTTCAATGCTTAAAACCTATCGTAGGAAATTAATCTTAGAAGCGTTGATTGACAGTGCAATTCTTATCAAAAGAAAGTTATTTATTTTACTGTTAAACAAAATGAAACCACTAACAAAACTAATAACTAAATTACAAAAAAGACTTCTCAATAAGCAAAATGTCAACAGAAAGAACTTCTTAAGTATCTGCGGAGGTGAATGGAATCACACTATGAGCACAGAACCATATTTTAATGAAGAAGCGTACAAACAAAAGCAAACAAATACAATTGCCATACATAGCAGTGGTCGAGGTTATGAAAAAGTGAATAATACCATAATGGAACAAGAAGTACTCCTTACAAAAATATGCCCTGGAAACCTAGAATTACCCCTCCATTCCACTGCATGAGAATGTCTAGTGTACAAATGGCCATGCACATCAATGTGCAACATTCCCAAACAATGTTTCAAATCTTTACGCCAATTCCTCAATAAATATGTAAAAAGCAAAGACAAAATCAAAATTAAATTATTGCAAAATATGGATACCTGTCCAGTGCGCAAGTACACAGGATACAAGGACATTCATTGGCCTGCATTACAGGTCCTACTTGTAAAACCACTTTCCATGATATCAAAAGGATATCAAAACATCATTCAACTATAAGAAATCTAGTCTATAAACTGTACTATGCTAAAAGTCCTGCTTTAGCACTAGCAAAGTTAAATAACATCCTTCTACATGGTACAGCGAAAGACCTACTTGAAGAAATTGACTATATCCAGAAAAAAAAATTTTGGAAGTGAAAGCCATTTACAGAATGAAATAGCTTTAAACCAATTAAGCAACAATTCTACACATGGCAAGCTTTTGCTAAACACATACAAAAAAGAAATACTAAAATTTAAAAGTATATCAGCTGAAGTACCAAACCATGTATGTGTATGTTGCTGTACAACTTTTTATAAAAGTAACACATAAACTGTAGACCTATCATACAAAATAGAAGACAATGAAGATTCTGAATGGTTTGAATTAGCTCTCTACCTTGTAGCAGAAAACAAATACGAAATAACTGAGCCCTTAATTCTTTGCAGTTACTGCACTACAAAACTTGACAACAACCAAACTCCTTCATGTGCTATCACAAATAATTTCGAATTATACCCAGTACGAAAACCCCTACAACAACTTAATTTATATGACAGCATCATAATTCAAACAGTACACCCATTTCAAGCAATAATACGCCTTCAACCAAAAACAGCAAAATTACCTCCCTCTGAATTGGTAAAAGGCATTCGTGGAAAAGTAGTTTATTTACCATTAGATCTAAAAGAAAATGTGCATACTCTAGGAGTGAAACGTCCAATGCAGCAATCTTTAATTATCTTAGTAAATGGAGTACCTACAAAAGACAAAAAAATATGGCAACAACTGGTAGATTTACATAAAGTTAGACAAGCCTTCCAATATCTTTAAGAGAATAATGAATATTACAAAGAAATTAATATTGAAGAAAACTTGAAAGATACAACTGAAATAAATCAAGGAACACAAGAAGCTGGTCAATTTGAGCTACTAGATCCTGCTCTAATATCAAATACTTTAGACCATTATACAATTCATCCTATGCACTCTAATGACACCGTAGAAGATGTACTGGAAACGTACCAAATGCATCAAACAAAAGGATCGCCAATCAGCATATGGGAAAAAAGTATAGAAGCACATGCTTTTCCTCTACTCTTTCCTACTGGCAAATGAGGAAGGTATGATGATAGACCTATTCAAATATCAGCTTCAGAATACCGCTTATTAAGGATGTATTATGAAGATCCCAGATTTAGCCAAAATGTAGAATACATATTCCACCTACTCTTTGAAAGTGAACTAGCAACTTTATGTTACGGAGTTGCACACATATTAAAATCAGGATCACACTTTCAAAATATGACAGCTACACAATTATTAGAAAAAGTGCAACAAAAGGATGTGGTTTTACAATCAAATATTACAAACCTATTAGCAAATATGCGTGGTACTAAAGAGTACTGGTTTCGACGTCATGGAGATGTACGTTGTATGATCAGAAACCTTGGCCCACCCACTTGGTTTGTTACATTAAATTGTGCAGAATATGCATGGGAAGATTTACATGATTTCCTACGCATATCAAATAAAAACAAAACAAACATAGATATACTAACACCTGGAGAACTTTGTTCTTTGGATCCTGTTAATGTTTCAAGATATTTTCACCATCGCTTCATTGCTATTCTACATTTTATTTGTAATAAAACTGTTCCTCCCCTTGGAGAAGTGCAATACTTCTTTTGGAGAAAAGAATACCAAGCCAGAGGAGCACCACATATCCACAGGCTTTTATGGATTAAAGATGCTCCTAAATTTGGTCAAGACAGTGATGCCACTGTTTTACAGTTTATTGAAAATTCTGTCCCTTGTGAAATTCCATCCGAAGCCACAAATAGTGATCTTCATGCACAAATTTTACAATTTCAAAGACACAAATGTGGAAAATATTGTTGTCGCAAATACAAAAACAAAGGGAAATACTACACCAAATGCCGATTTGGTTTCCCTAGACCAGTTACAAATACAGGTCAAGTGAACAACCTCATGTCTTCAGTTAAACATAGTGTTAAAGGTAAGTCACCTAAAAATACATATTACATAAAAAGAAAAGAAGAAGAAAAATATATCAATGATTATAATGCAATCTTTTCCCACATATGCAATGCAAACCTTGATGTGCAGTACATTTCAGACAATTCTACTGCAGTTGCACGATATGTCACAGCATACTTAACTAAAGCAGAAAATACAGAGCTCCAAGACCTCTGGAATGACCTGTCATCAGATAAAACAGTGTCTCAGAAATTATACAGCTTGGGCATAAAAATGCTCACCCATAGAGAATGTGGATCATATGAAGCAGCTGATCGTTTAACTGGTACTGCATTGTATGGTAAATCTGAAAATATAGTATGGCTAAGTCTTGGTCCAGCTAAATCTAGAAAAAGAGTTCTAAAATCATATGAAGATATAGAAACAATAGCCAAACGTGATCCCAACAGCCAAGACATTTTAAAAAACAATTTATTGGACACATACTACCCAAACAGAAGTAATACTTTGGAAAACATGTGTCTATACCACATAGCCCAAAACTACACATATAAAAATAATATGAAACCTGATGAAAAAAAAGGTAAATATACAGTGACAAACTGTGAAGGCAGCTTAAGTAAAGAAATGTAATGCCTGTTAATTCTCTGTATTGGAAATGTTGCCAAAGGTTGACATTTCCAATGCTGCCAACAGTTTTACGGCAGAGTTTGTGTCCTAATGTTTTAAAAATAGGCTCAGCTTTTACTGGTGTCAATTGAAGAAGATCTCCGAAAAAAAATGTGTTTTCCTGCAAAGAGCTCTTCATAGTTTGTTCATAGTTTGTTTTGAGTACTTCTTGTAACTGAGGTGAATCAAAGCCAACATTTGGTTGGAGACCATGCTCACTTCATCTATTAATAGCATTTTCATTTGTTTCAATACTCTGCGTAATTCCATTGCAGCTTCTGCTGAAAGTTTGTAAGAGTCTAATTTGTTCTGGTGTTCTACTGGTAATAGTAGTAATCGGTGTAATGTAACACCACCTATGTTGTAGGCAGCTAAACCTGTGGGGGCAGTGACAACAGCTGACAGTTTGTTGTTTGTCAATTGTTGAAGGAACTTACTAATGATTTTTATTAGGAATGTTTTGCCAGAACCAGCTTCACCACTGATGTACAGTAGTATAGGTTTATAATTAAGCAGGAACATTCTTTATTTTCATGTTGTACACCATGTGCAAGTTGTTTTGTTACTTCTTGAAAAATGCTATGTTGCTCATTGTTTAGTTTTGATTGTAGTATAGTTAAGTCTTCTTTATCTTCATACTGACACATGGTGTTTTCTACTTCTATCATAGCTAATTCTGCCTCATTTATTATTAGTGGTTCTCCCAGTGGTTCTTGGCTTCCTGTTACAGAAGGTTGACTACTGTCAGGAGTTTCTGTATCTAGTTGGGCCTGGAGTTCTTCTTCGTGTTGCTGTTCATTGTGCAACATTGTTTTGTACTGTGTAAAGTTTACATCAGTTATAGTGCTTCATTTGCTTTGAGAGCATCTTCATATGAGTCATAGTTATCTAGTATTTCTTCTTCTTTTCTCCATGGTTTAAAGAGTTGTTGCAGGGACATCTAATATACTTCTTTATGTTGAGGAGTCTTAAATGACAATTTGATATGATTAATTAAATTTGGTTTAGTGAGTTTAACTAAGCTGCCTTCACAGTTTGTCAATCTGTGTAGTTTTGGGCTATGTAGTATAGACACATGGTTTCCAAAATATTACTTCGGTTTGGGTAGTATGTGTCCAATCACTGTCTTGAACAAATTTAGGAGCATCTTTAATCCATAAAAGCATGTGGATATGTGGTGCTCCTCTGGCTTGGTATTCTTTTCTCCAAAAGAAGTGTTGCACTTCTCCAAGCGGAGGAACAGTTTTATTACAGATAAAATGTAGCATAGCAATGAAGCAATTGTCGGGGGGAAATTCTGCCGGGGTCGGCCGGGCCGTCCGTAGACCTCCGGGCAGGGAGGCCCCAACTCCTTCCGTATATCCCAAAAGAGATAGAGTATGAGACACACGCAAGAAGCAAGGTGACTCTGCTGTTTATTAGACAAAACGGCAGGGATGGGTCAAGGATCGTACGCGTCCGTCCTGACAGACACACAATCGTGGGGCTCGCAGGCCCTTTTTACCTTAGTATGACGCGCTACTTGCGTCGCCTTAGAAAGTTTAGCAAAAAACCTATTTCCACTCTGGATTGGTTACTCGAGTGGTAGGGTTAGTATAGCATACATATAGAGAACGGTGTTAGTGGTTGAGGGTTAGTCAGGTGGTATACTTGGGCTGTCCCTTCAATTTGATACATGAAAATTGTTACATGAAGACCTCTGAGGATTGGTCAATGTTAATGGCGTCAGTGATAAGAGCCCCATGTTCTGATTGGTCCGCTCGCGAGCCTCCCAGTCTGAGCTTATCGCTGTTCCCAGCTCGCGGTGCATCTGTCATTTGCAACAATGTTTTACTATGGGTAGGTGTAAACATTGTGAGGATTTATTCATATGTTGGGAGGTTGACTACTCCCACTGCTGCAGATGTACAATGAGTCTTTTAATTGTATCTGCCTGTGTCTTGAAACGTGGGATTCAGGCGTCTCCTTCCTCCTGGGCTTGGCATCCTGTCAGGTTTGGCTTTGTCACGTGAGGTGGGACCGTGTTTGAGGCAAAATTCAGCACAATTAATATTGTTTTTCCCACTGTGTGCCTGGTTTATCTTGCAGGTGCGACCTGGGCGTCGGCTTGCGGCGTGCGAGATTGCAACATCGTGCCCTTGGCGGTGTGCTTTCGCCGGGCTCATTCTGCAGGGTCAGCAACCGAGCTCTTGCTCATTCAATGTTCATGGAAGCTTTTGCTTGCGGCCTACTTGGGCCTGGTGCATTGGTGGAACCGTTTGATGCAGAGCGCTTTAGGTTACGGTATCATATTGCTTTATCCTCAGTATCGTGTCTCCGTTATATTCTTCATTATGGTACATGGTTCTTAGAAGAAGCGTGAGCAAGCCTTTTTAGATAAGTTCATTATGCGTCTTGCGTTTCTGCATTTTGAGAGCCTATGTGGAAAATAATAAAGATGCACGTCCGTGGGTATGTCTGTCGCCTACGTCATAGCACTGAGTATGTTCTTCGTGTGGATAGGTGTGGGAGTGTCCGGTGTGCATGTTTGCACAGGTGTGCTGACCGCTGGCTAGGTCGTCATGGCATCTCTAACGACGTGTAGGTTTAGTCGAGTTGATCCATGCCGCAGGTGTCGGCATGGACAGGGCGGGCTGCTGGGCAGGTAGGTGGGCACATCCGTCTGTTCCTGTACCAGGGTATTTGGTCGTCTGGTAGATAGGCAAACTCCTCTTGTGGCGGGTGTCTAGGCCGTGATCCTCTAGGCCAAGCGCGAGAGGGGAAGGGCGGGAGCCTGTTCTTCCATTCTCCCACTTCAGTCCCCCCTCTGGTCGACTTGTCGACCACAAACATATCCTTTTCTTTATCTCCTCTTACTCTCCATATTTTAGTTATTCCTCCCAAATGTCCATAGTGGTTAACATGGTCTTGAAATGACCAATACATATATGCACAGGTTCCTCCAGGAGTGCAGTATACCCATTTCCCTATGTAGCTCCTTGGGTTTCTTGGGTTTTCGAGCTTCACAGATGGTGGGTCCAGGTGGTTGGTGATGATCTGGTTGCGCAACTTCTCTCTCTCTTTTATGATTGTGCCTGTGTGTTTGCCGTCATCTGTTGGCATCAAGAGGTGCATACCAACCATTTCAATCATCTCGTCTGTGGTGCGTGCCTTCCGGGCCTTCCAAAATCTTATTATGATCAGTGTAGCTCCAGCCAAAAAAGTACATCCAACTATAATCTTCAGTCCATCTGACAGCCAAGATGGCATCCATGACCATAATATTGAAAACCAGCTCTCATCCTTTTTCACACCTTTATTTTCATCCATCATTTTTGAGTGCATCTGGGCCAATTGTAAAACTGCTTCTGTCAGTGTACCATTGTCAGCATCGTTGGCAGGGATGAATGTGCAGCATGATTGTCCTATTTTAGCGCAAACTCCTCCTTCCATTGCTGTGAGGAGGTCCAGTACATATCTGTTCTGAAGTGCTACCATCCTCACAGCTCGCAGTTCCTCTTTTATTGCGTTGAATCCATTTACCATAGAATTAATAGTCATCATTAGTTCCCATCGAGTTATCTGGAGCCATTTTGCGTTTGCGTAAGCCTGTAGTCCTGGATGTATTATCGAGGAGAAGAACATTGCTGCTCTGCTGAATAGTCTGTGGTCTGGTGGAATTGAAGTGAGTGCTGTTTCCGACCTTCCCCATAGGTAATTTCCTGTCAGAGGTTCTCCTTGTCTTTTCTTTCTATTCAGGACAGTATTATTGCCGTCGGTTTTGCTCTCTGGCCCCTTCTGAGGTTGTACAGATCTCTTCTTCCTTTTGTTCCCTTCATCCATTTTGGGGAAGTTCGCCATATTGACATGTTTCTGGGGTACCACTAGTGATGGTACATTAACGTACACCATTGTGCATATACCATTCCACAGAGGGGGCAGTGTGTGGTATGCCTTTTTTCCACAGGCCCAGTAATGGTCCATTACTACTGCTGTTCCTGCTCCCCCCTCAGGTAACTCCATCACGCTTTCACAGTTGGTGTTGTATCCTACGTCCACCTCCCCTTTATGTTGGTAGCATACCTTAGGCGCAGTTAGCGGCAGTATTGTTATTGGGTCTTCATCCTTCTCCATCCACGTGAGCATGGGTACGTACTTGACCCAAGTCATCCAACATCTATGGTTGTGTCCATCAATAGTTGAAATATTTTCTCTTGTTACCATGTTGCTGCCAACCACTCCTATGTCCCATTTGTTGTTCATGTACACCTTCCCTGTTATTATCACCAGTGGTCTTTCCCAACATCCGTTTTTACCAGGGACTTCAGTGGCGTACCAATCACATAGTCTGGGGTTGCCAGTACCGGAGCAGTTGATATCGCATCTTTCAGTTCATCAAAAGCCTCTTTCATTTCCATTGTCCACCCCAACTTTTTCTCCCCTTTATTAGCTTCCTTTAACGCCTCAAGCAGGGGTCCTATGTATGAGCTGTAATCAAATACCCATGCTCTACAGTAGTTGCACAGACCCAGGAACTGCTGCAGTTCCCTCACTGTTTGTGGCACTGGCGTTTTTTAAATGGCCTGTGCTCTTTGTGGTGCAATCTTTCTTCCATGTTGGGATATGAGCTGACCAATGTAAAGTACCTGTTCTTGACAGTACTGTAACTTTTCCATGTCTACCTTGTAACCGTTTTCAGCCAATATTGTCAGCATCTTTAATGAGTCCTCTCTGCATGTTCTTTCGTTTGTACTGCAAATTATTATGTCGTCGACATACTGCAACACTGTGCTTTCCACTTCAATGTTGCCCAAATCCATCTGTATTACTCTGTTGAAGATTGAGGGTGATTCGCAGTACCCTTGTGGCAATCTGGTGTGTTTCCACTTTGTGTTTCTGTAAGTGAAGCTTGTCAGATCTTGTGAGTCTGGGTGCAATGGTATTGAGAAAAAAGCATTTTTAAGGTCGATCACTGTGATGCTTCTGCTGGAATGCCACACAATATTGTGGCCGGGTTTGCGGCTATGGGGTATTCTGCTTCTACTATGTTGTTCAAGGGCCTGAGATCCTATATGAAGCGCCAAGACCCCCCTCTAGCCTTGCACACTGGGTATACAGCCGTGTTACATGGTGATTCTGAGGGGACCAATATGCCATTATCTATAAGGGCCGGTATGGTTTCATATATGCCCTCATCTGCCTCTTTTGATAGTGGGTACTGTTGAACCTCGTAATTTTAATAGTATCTGCGCAGCTACCCACTCATCATGTCCTATTTCCACAGTTTGTTCTTCTCCAGTCCTCCCCTCCCCTGCTGGCATCTTCCTATGAGCCACATATGGTGGCGGGCTGTATGCCGGGTTCGAGTACCCCTCAGCCGCCCTTAACTGTCCTCTTTCTATTTCTCCTAATTCTCTTAAAGGGTACAACCCCCCCTCCCTCTGTTTTCACTACCTTTGCTAGGGGTATATTGTTGCTCTGTTCCTTTTTTATTTCATTTTCTTTTGAGTTATTATTCTTTTCTCCTCCCTCTTGTCCATTCCCCGTGTTCTTTGGGTCTTCACTCCCCTTTTTCCCATTCTCTCCTTCCTCCTTAATCTCTTTTTCTTCCGGTATTTCCCCCACAGTGAACATTCCGTTTGGTCCTGGTCGGGACCCTTGGAACATCCACCATAAGTTAAACACCTCCACATGGTGTGTCAACTTCTTCCCTTTGTATGTATTATGCAGATGGTTTAATAGTGAATGTTGGGTATATGGATCGAAGCTACCATTAGGCGGCCATGGTGTTATCATTTTGTTGTCCGTCCCCTGTGCCCATTCTATGCTATACTTGATCAGTTTCTCCTATGGGGTGACAGTGTTGTACATATGTGTTGTAGTGGGGTAGTGAGGGTGTTCCCCCCACCCTCCCGATCCTGCTCCGTATGACATAGTAGCGCTTCACTTGTTATCCTTCCCCTATTTGGTAGCTATTATCTTACTAACACTTACAATACACAGCCTTATACCTTTACCTGGCCCCGTAAGTTTGGGGACTTGCGATAGTCCGCTAAGGAAAATTATTAAAATATAGTATTTACATTTGTATATTTTCTTCTTTCTTTCTTCCTTTACACAACACCCTTACGGCCTGCTGCGGCCGAGGCGCACGTAGCCCCCTGCGGCTGCGTACCCCTTGTGATGTTCTTATACAGTCGTCCTATTTTCATTTGCTCCTCCTCCTTCTTCTACACTTGCCGTGGCCGGCGTTCTCCGTGCGCAGCCACGTCCCCCGTTTCGCCTTTCCCCGATCAACTCATTACCGTTTATCTCCGTTTCCACTCCCTTACCACAGTTCTCTTCCTCACCACTCTCAGAAAGAAAAATGCCTTGTGCTCGGGATATCCTATGAAAGCCCTACTGGTGACGTCACCGATCTCTTCGAACTACTGGTAAATTCTTCATATATTCTTTAAGTCCAAAATACACTTGCAATCTACCCCCGTTAACCTCACAGCTGTCTTCCTGTCACTCCTGGAACAAGGTAATCAATAATATAATCGGACTGCGCACGCTGCGTCGCCTCGCGTGTGATACGCCCCTCGACAGGAGGGTTTAACCAGCCAATTATCTTCCGTATTGGGCAACTAACTAGCTACCGCCTACAGGGAAACGTCATCTACCTATCGAGTTTCTTGCTCGAACAATAGGGATCCTCATCTACTCATTGATCAATAAATGCCAAATCGTAGGAAACCACACACACACACCCTTACACGTAGTCGCGACCTAGGCCAATCAGTGTCTACGAGCGGCCGCACGTGATGTTTTCGTGCTCCACCTCCCTCTCTCGCGTAACCTAGCCGACTGCTCTCGCACTCGTTCGGCTACCATTCATTTCATTGCCTACACTAAATTGTCAAACCTTCGCCGCGCACCTGTGCAACACCTCCCACCTCCCGTATTTAATTCCTCCCCCCTCCCTCACAATTTCACATTGCTTGTTGTGCGTGGCATGCTCACCAAGTTCTCTTGATGCGGGGCCGCTCGACTGCATGCACCCCTCTAAGCGGCTCGCCACCTCCCCTCGTCTGGACCACGTCTGGACACTCGCCAACCGCGGGAGGGATACTTCTCAACCGGCTCCCGAAGGCCAATATCCGGATTGCGCTGTCCGGTCTTCTCGCAGTTCCGCGATGGTCCTGTAGTCCTCAGAAGGGGGCAACGGCAGAGGGGGCCGCGCCGCCGGGCCTCCCCGCAACAGGAGTACCTGGAAAAATAAAAATAAAAAAGCAGCTCTTAAACAGATCTCAGCAGTGCCTCCAACTTGTCGGGGGGAAATTCTGCCGGGGTCGGCCGGGCCGTCTGTAGACCTCCGGGCAGGGAGGCCCCAACTCCTCCCATATATCCCAAAAGAGATAGAGTATGAGACACACGCAAGAAGCAAGGTGACTCTGCTGTTTATTAGACAAAATGGCAGGGATGGGTCAAGGATCGTACGCGTCCGTCCTGACACACACACAATCGTGGGGCTCGCAGGCCCTTTTTATCTTAGTATGATGCGCTACTTGCGTCACCTTAGAAAGTTTAGCAAAAAACCTATTTCCACTCTGGATTGGTTACTCGAGTGGTAGGGTTAGTATAGCATTCATATAGAGAACGGTGTTAGTGGTTGAGGGTTAGTCAGGTGGTATACTTGGGCTGTCCCTTCAATTTGATACATGAAAATTGTTACATGAAGACCTCTGAGGATTGGTCAATGTTAATGGCGTCAGTGATAAGAGCCCCATGTTCTGATTGGTCCGCTTGCGAGCCTCCCAGTCTGAGACTATCGCTGTTCCCAGCTCGCGGTGCACCTGTCATTTGCAACAATGTTTTACTATGGGTAGGTGTAAACAATGTGAGGATTTATTCATATGTTGGGAGGTTGACTACTCCCACTGCTGCAGATGTCCAATGAGTCTTTTAATTGTATCTGCCTGTGTCTTGAAACGTGGGATTCAGGCGTCTCCTTCCTCCTGGGCTTGGCATCCTGTCAGGTTTGGCTTTGTCACGTGAGGTGGGACCGTGTTTGAGGCAAAATTCAGCACAATTAATATTGTTTTTCCCACTGTGTGCCTGGTTTATCTTGCAGGTGCGACCTTGGCGTTGGCTTGCGGCGTGCGAGATTGCAACATCGTGCCCTTGGCGGTGTGCTTTCGCCGGGCTCATTCTGCAGGGTCAGCAACCGAGCTCTTGCTCATTCAATGTTCATGGAAGCTTTTGCTTGCGGCCTACTTGGGCCTGGTGCATAGGTGGAACCGTTTGATGCAGATCGCTTTAGGTTACGGTATCATATTGCTCTATCCTCAGTATCGTGTCTCCGTTATATTCTTCATTATGGTACATGGTTCTTAGAAAAAGCGTGAGCAAGCATTTTTAGATAAGTTCATTATGCGTCTTGCGTTTCTGCATTTTGAGAGCCTATGTGGAAAATAATAAAGATGCACGTCCGTGGGTATGTCTGTCGCCTACGTCATAGCACTGAGTATGTTCTTCGTGTGGATTGGTGTGGGAGTGTCCGGTGTGCATGTTTGCACAGGTGTGCTGACCGTTGGCTAGGTCATCATGGCATCTCTAACGACGTGTAGGTTTAGTCGAGTTGATCCATGCCGCAGGTGTCGGCATGGACAGGGCGGGCTGCTGGGCAGGTAGGTGGGCACATCCGTATGTTCCTGTACCAGGGTATTTGGTCGTCTGGTAGATAGGCAAACTCCTCTCGTGGCGGGTGTCTAGGCCATGATCCTCTAGGCCAAGCGCGAGAGGGGAAGGGCGGGAGCCTGTTCTTCCATTCTCCCACTTCACAATGGTGAAAATATCTTGAAACATTAAGTTGTTAGTATTCTATGTTTGTTTTGTTTTTGTTTGATATGCGTAGGAAATCATGTAAATCTTCCCATGCATATTTTGCACAACTTAATGTAGCAAACCAAGTGGGTGGGCCAAGGTTTCTGATCATACAACGTACATCTCCATGACATTGAAACAAGTACTCTTTAGTACTACGCATATTTGCTAATAGATGTGTAATATTTGATTGTAAAACTTCATCCTTTTGTTGTACTTTTTGTAATAATTGTGTAGCTGTCATATTTTGAAAGTGTGATCCTGATTTTAATATGTGTGCAACTCCGTAAAATAAAGTTGCTCTTTCACTTTCAAAGAGTAGGTGGAATATGTAATCCACATTTTGTCTAAATCTGGGATCTTCAGAATACATCCGTAATGAGTGGTATTCTGAAGCTGATATTTGAATAGGTCTATCATCGTACCTTCCTCCTTTGCCAGTAGGAAAGAGTAGAGGAAAAGCACGTGCTTCTATACTTTTTTCCCATATACTGATTGGTGATACTTTTGTTTGACACATTTGGTACGTTTCCAGTGCATCTTCTATGGTGTCATTAGAGTGCAAAGGATGAATTGTATAATGGTCTAAAGCATTTGATATTATAGCAGGATCTAGGAGCTCAAATTGACCAGCTTCTTGTGATTCGTGAATTATTTCAGTTGTATCCTTCAAGTTTTCTTCAATATTAATTTCTTTGTAATATTCAATATTCTCTTTAAGATATTGCAAGGTATGTCTGACTTTATGTAAATCTACCAGCTGTTGCCATATTTTTTTGTCTTTTGTAGGTACTCCATCTACTAAGATAATTAAAGATTGCTGCATTGGACGTTGCACTTCTAGAGTATGCACATTTTCTTTTAATTCTAATGGTAAATAAACTACTTTTCCACGAATGCTATTCAGAGGTAGGAAATGTTGCTGTTTTTGGTTGAAGGCGTTGTATTGCTTGAAATGGGTGCACTGTTTGAATTACAATGCTCTCATATAAATGTTGTTGTTTTAGGGGTTTTGGTAGTGGCTATAATTCTAAATTATTTGTGATAGCATGTGAAGGAGTTTGGTTGTTGTCAAGTTTTGTACTGCAGTAACTGCAAAGTATTAAGGGGTCATTTATTTCGTATTTGTTTTCTGCTACAAGGTAGAGAGCTAAGAATCTTCATTTAGAATCTTCATTGTCTTCTATTTTGTATGATAGGTCTACAGTTTTTGTGTTACTTTAATAAAAAGTTCTGCGGCAACATACACACACATGGTTTGGTACTCAGCTGATGTACTTTTAAATTATAGTATTTATTTTTGGTATGTGTTTAGTAAAAGGTTGCCATGTGTAGAATTAGTGCTAATTTGGATTAAAGCTATTTTTGCTGTACCATGTAGAAGAATGTTTCTAAAGCAGGACTTTTAGCATAGTACAGTTTATAGACTAGATTTCTTATAGTTGAATGATGTGTTGATATCTTTTTGATATCATGGAAGGTGGTTTTACAAGTAGGTCCTGTAATGCAGGCCAATGAATGTCCTTGTAGTCCTGTGTACTTGCGCACTGGACAGGTATCCATATTTTGCAGTAGTTTAATTTTGATTTTGCCTATGCTTTTTACATATTGATTGGGGAATTGGAGTAAATACTTGAAAAATTGTTTGGGAATTTTACACATTGACGTGCATGGCCATTTCTACACTAGATGTTCTGATTCAGTTGAATGGAGGGGTAATTCTAAGTTTTCAGGGCATATTTTTCTAAGGAGTCCTTCTTGTTCCATTATGGTATTATTGACTTTTTCATATCCTCAACCACTGCTATGTATGGCAATTGTATTTGTTTGCTTTTGTTTGTACGCTTCTTCATTAAAGTATGGTTCTGTGTTGGTAGTGTGATTCCATTCACCTCCGCATATACTTAAGAAGTTCTTTCTGTTGACATTTTGTTTATTGAGAAGTCTTTTTTGTAATTTAGTTATTAGTTTTATTAGTGGTTTCATTTTGTTTAACACTAAAATAAATAACTCTCTTTTGAGAAGAATTGCACTGTCTACCAACGCTTCTAAGATTAATTTCCTACAATAGGTTTTAAGCCTTGAACCTGATTTCTCTCCTGTTTTTATAAGATTTTGAAGTACTTTGTGACGGTACATTTTGGCTTAAATACTTTTCTTGGTATGCTTACTTTGCAATATATCAAAATTTAAAGAAGTAGTTTTATCTGTAGTGATAGCTGATTTTCTGTTAATTGTTTTTTGGTTTGTTTTACATTTTGATAGAGGAGGCAAAGATTCTGTACTTGAAACTTCATGTGTTTCACTAAATGTCTGTATTAGCTGTTTTGTTTCAACTTTTTTTTTACAAATTCTGCTAGAGATGGATGCTTATGTTGGACATTTTATTTTCATTTGCTCTACTTTTGTGTTGCTTTCTAGGGACTTGACTTTTGGTAGGCATTCTTTATGGTCTGTTGAAAAAAATAAAGAAGGTATGGGTTGGGATGTTCTGTAATGTATGTGTGCTGTGTGCATGAGTGTTTGAGTGTTACATACATGATAAAGATGTATGTAATGGTGTGTGATTGTGCATTGGGAACTACAACTAGTAGGGATGGGTATTCATGAATTTATGTGCTACTAAACTGGGGTTTAGATGACAGAAAAAAGTAAGCTAGTGGTGTGGAGAAGTACAAATAGTAAATCTAATATATACAATTAAAACAGTTGTTTGTACTATAATAGCAAAATTCTAGCGGTTGAGTTGGGTAATTTGTGTGTCTAAAAATAGGAATTTGTGGGCCATTCTGGCTCTAAATTGCTGTTTAAGACATGGGGATTTTTGGACAGAATGGTGCACAATCTCTATGTTTAGGCACAGAAATAGCATGAATTAACTTTACAGTGTGTTTCAGTAATAATACTAATATTATGGTGATATTCTACTTACTTTTTTTCTAAAATGAACAGGTTACTTCTTAGCTCTTCTTTGTTCTTCAAATTCGGCTGCTTCTTTTGAGGAGAATGGTCTTCACTGCAATTTTAAAAGAAACAAATTAGTATTTTTTTTGTATATAGCACTGTTTTTAATTTAGACATTGATTTTTTTAATTGAAATCCTCAGCGCCTTCCTCAAAACCATTAAAACTATCTTATTTACATACAATACGTCGCACCAGTTCAATACATATGATATGTTCTTAATGAACAAAGTGTATTGCAATGACTAACTGCAGCAAACAAACTATCTTTACTATGTCTTGTGAAATTCATAATGTAACACTGAATACCACTATTTCTTTAACTAAGCTCTTCCAGGTAATAGTGCCTCAATGGCATGCTTAAATTAAAGTAATTAAATAAATAAAGAAATAAAAAAAATATTAAGTCAGTTTGAAAATGTGTTCATGTACTGTACAGAAAATATGCATATCTGTAGTTTGTGTTCATGCATATGGATATGCATGGAGCTGCAAGTAGAAATCTTGGAGACTTGTACATTATTTCTTGTAGATGGTGCTTGCCAATGATATGACACTTGTACTCAGAGAGATTCACAATACATTTGCAGTGCTGATCTATGATGATGCAGTTAGATGTAAAGGTCTTGAATGTGATTGGTGGATGGTCATGATACTTCTTAGCTACATCCAATGAGGGAATGGCACATAGAGTGAACTGGAAATGGTAGAAGGGCTGTTCATGTTACGATATGTCCGCGGACATGGCGGTAGTTCGCGGACATCGGGTGTTACATGCGGGGATTTTTGGGTTCTGAAGTCATGCAAATGAGAATGAGCACTGAAAGGGATTGGTCAGGAAAGTTTAATGGGTGTGTTGTGCCAGGAGAGAGTTTCTCAGATACTTTTTGCTGAGAGAACAACAGATAGCTATGGCTGTATGTTTCAGAAAACAGATTGTTTGGATTTTGGGAGATTTGTGCATACATTGGTTGAAGGTGCATGCAGAAAGCTGTGGAGATGCTCTAGATCTTGGATTTCCACATGCAGAAGTACATTGCATGGAGTACGTGGAATGAAGTGGTTGGGCTTGCTACCTCTCTGTGCTACTTTGGAGACAGAGCAACATCCAGACATAATTGTAATTCATTGTGGAGGGAACAGTTTAGGACATGTGTCTGGAATGTCTTTGCAATTTGCTATGAAGGAAGATCTTGGGAATGTTATGGACATGTTTCCTAATTCTCAAGTAATATTTTCACAGATTGCGCAAAGACAAATGTGGCTTTGTTCTTCTTCATTTGGTCCACAAATGGAAAAAAGCAAGGCACAATGTCAATAAGGCTGTTTGTGCCTTTATAAGAGATTTTGGCATGTCCTCTTTTTCACAATGAAAATATTATGTTTCATAGTACATATATTTTTCACAGAGATGGAGTCCATCTTACTTATGCTGGCAATCAGATTTTTCTGAGAAATGTACAAAATGCATTGCGACCTTTTTTAGAATTACAGCATTCATTTTGAAGTAGGTGTTACGTATTTATAATTTTTGACATACAAACACCTCCCAAAGGCTCTTTTCAGAGCCAACACTTCCTCCCAGAGAAAATTGCAATGGTTATGATAGGGTAGCAACCCAATTTTTTAGATGTTCTTGGACTGTCCGCAGACTTCTAAAATTACAAATAAATAAATCACTTCAATTTTTTAACTGTGAAAGGCGGCTCTGAAAAGAGCCTTATTTTTTTATTTATTTTTTGGTTTTTTATACACGACACACTAGGAGAGGAGTGGAAAGGAGGGTAAAGGGGGGACACCAACCACAGGGATAAGAAAGGGTGAGCTGAGAGAGGAAGATGTAGAGTGGGTTTTATTTGGGTAGTGAGCAGGTCTTCTCATGCTCTGAGACGATAGTCTCAAAAGCACTGCGAAGTCGCTCCCCCATGCATAGTACTGTGTCACAGTACATACATACAACTGTGCCCCTCGAAAGGTAAGGGTCATCAGAATTCTTTATGGCCTGTGAGGCAGCTTGAGGAAAACGCTGTCCCACAGAGGTGGTCCTTGTGGTGACAGGATCAGAAACGGAGGATGAAATGACCTCAGGTGTCACTTCATGGTAGTGGTCCCAAAGCTGCGTGAACCATGCCTCCCGCGACTGAGTATCATTTTGCACTCATTGCAGGTGACACGGTTCGCACAAGCCTTAAGACCATTCCCATGAATGGTAATCAACCGTCACACCCAAGACTCATGCCTAGTGCGGGTAGTAGGGATTTCCTCTCCCTCATTCTCGTCATCCTCTTCTTCCTCTTCTGCATCCTTACTCCTGTTCCCCTTTCCAGGCTCTTGGGAAGGTGGTGGTGGTGGAGGGGGTGGGGGTGGTGCTGAAGCAGGTGCAGCACCAGCTGGCAGCAGTGCAGTCAGGGATGCCATTTCGATGGTGTAATCTGCAAGTTGCAGGAAAAATAGCTGTGCTCTGAAGAATAGCCAGAAACACAATGAGAATAAGCTCTAGGGCGTGGTCTTTTATAGGGGTGCTTGTATGCGGTTCGCGGACAGGCGCGCTGTCCGCGGACAGATCGAAAACAAAAAAAAGTTCAAAAAGTTTCAAAAAGTATGTAGAAACTCATGATTAGTATGTGGGACTTGCGCTATGGTGAGTTTTTATTGCAAAATATTGTGGATTTCTTGAAAATGTACTTTTAAATTGTTCGGGGACATGAACAGTGTCCGCATTCAGAACACGCGATTAGCGTGGGCGCGGTCACATGATCCCTCCGCGAACATGTCCGCGAAGGAAGCGCCTGTCCGCAGGTTTGCGCATGCTCGTTGGTGTTCTACGGACACTGTTCGGGTCCTGAAGTAATTAAAATGCGTCACACGTCAAACAAACATTTGTGGACACCGCGTGTGTTCTAGAACAGTTTCAACTTGCTAGCGAACACTGCAGACAGGTATAGTGTTTTTAAGGACACTTTCATTTTTGTTTCTTTACGAACATTTCTGGACATCGCGTGTGTTCTTAGAACAGTTTCAACTTGCTAGCTAACAGTACGGACAGGTATAGTGTTCTTCAGGACACCTCCATTTTCGTTTATTTACGAACATTTCAGGACACCAATTGTGTTCTTAGAACAGTTTCAACTTGCTAGCGAACAATACGGACAGGTATAGTGTTCTTCAGGACACTTTAATTTTTGTTTCTTTACGAACATTTCAGGACACTGCGTGTGTTCTTAGAACAATTTCAACTTGCTAGCAAACAGTACGGACAGGTATAGTGTTCTTCAGGACACCTCAATTTTTGTTTATTTACGAACATTTCAGAACACCCGCGCTGTCCGCGGACACCTACATTGTTTTAAAAAAAAAAAGGAAAATAATTATAACACAATATAAAAATGTAACTTTATTTAACATATATTAATAATTTATGACAGAGAAGGTGAGGCAGAAACGGAAACAAAAATACGAGAATTAGGGGTTTCAACATGATTGGTATCAGGTGAAGAAGGGATGGAAGTCTCATCAAAACGTTTTGGGTTATGGAGATGGTTTGGGGATAATTGATTGGGATATGGTGAGGGGGGACAAGTACATGTGGGCAATGGTATGAGGTTTTTGATTGATCTTCAACAAAAGTTTTCAAATTATTAAAATTGGTCAACAATAAATCCATTTTTCTTTTATGCTGTCAATTGTGTTATCCATAACAGTTTCTTCAGAGGTATTTTCTATTTTGATATGCTCTGTACAAAAATAAAATATATATGTTTAATGTATATAAAATAATAATAATTAAATGGTTTATATTGTAAAGTGTTTACCATTAGTTTCACTATCTTGTGACATTTCCTCATGTGGGAAATGCGCCTCTAGCCATTCCAGAACACTAGACATTTATGTGAGAAAAAAAAAATAATACATTGTTTTATCTAATACAGAAAGTTTATAAATATATGAGTAAAATGAAGTACACTTACTATTTCAGGTAAGATATGTTCAAAGTACTCTGTATGTCTGGTCTTGTTCTTTGTTCTGTAGTGCCTGTGAGGTAATTATGTTGGAAGCCAATTTATCTTCTTCTGGTATATTCCATTTTAGAACACATTGTATTTAAATGAATGGTTAGTGTGTTACATATATGGCTTACATTTCTTATGTATTACTACACATATATGTGTCCTGCTTTTTGAATTTTTCAAATGTTCCTATGTTATGATATAACAATCAAACATACCCTCACAGAGTTTTTAGGTAGTGTTACTGTCGGAATAAAAAGTATATCGTGCCTCCTATTGTAATAAATATATTAATATTGGCCTACGCCAAGCTGCTCGAAAGTCATTTGCGAGATCTGTGTTACAAGGTCCTGACCTTTAATCTATGTAGGCCGCCATTTTAGGTCAAACAGCCATTTTAGTATTTATGTGGAAAAGTCACCCTGTGGGCTAATATGGTGGACGATGTCATTGCAAAATACGACATGGCCGTCTTGACCTCTGTACATCGCTAATGTGTAATCTGCCTGCAGGCTACTTGTTGATGTCATGAACTGAGACCTCGTCCTACGTTGACCTATGTGTAAAAGGATTTCTCGCGCAAGTAAACCAATCCACGAGTATGTATTATGATAATGTATTTACACGTTGGACAAAGAACATCTGTTTTACTATATTTTATTAATGTTTAAGAAGACCTGCAATACGAAACTTAGAATACACAGTTAATGCACACGCTTATTGTTACATGTAATAAAGAACGAACCAGTTAGAAGCGGTTATTTTAGACACAGCAGCGAACCCTAGAATTGGTAACACATAAAGTAGAATATTAACCCGAAGAGGGGTTGGCCGTAGTGCTCACAAAATGTATAAAAAGCAAATGCATTCTAATGTACAGTCTCTCACTGAACATACTGAACCATGCTGGAGTTCGTTGTGTTGTACTGAGGGCCGATAGCTATCTGACTTTGCACTGTTTTTGTAATTGTATTTGATAGAGAATAAAGTGCTTTGTATGTTCCTTTGAAACCTGTGTTTGGTGTGTTTCCTTTTGGGGTACTCAGCCTCGATTTTTGTTTCTCTTTTAACAGTTGGTGCCCGAATAGGGACCCTCAAGATTGATGCCGGATTGTTGAAGATTGACACTTGCTATCGGACCGGGATCGGATGGTGTACAAAAGTAAGGGGCCCCTGGATGAGACACGACACCTCAGCAGCGCTGCACGATCCGATCCCTGGACGACTAGCCTGTGGTCTGAGAAGGCATCTTGACGAGGGTCCACTTATCGAGACGGGCAGATTTGCTGAAATCACCATATTCAAGGTAAGATTAGCTAGGTAAGATTCTTAGAAGTACCGATCAGTCCTCCTTAGGTTTGGCCAGATGAGTCGTGACCTGATTCTTAATTTAACCCTGGCATTTTGAATTTTGGCGCATTGTATCTGCAGACACAATTAGTGACCAGGTAACACCAAGAATTTGAGAAATGCCAGGGAAATTGTCTACCTGCTTAAGGGCATTATTCCGCAGTGATAGACAATCTTTGGAATTTAGCCATCTGGCACCACAGGAGGGGTCGTCAGCATGTACTATGTACTGCAAGCATGGCATTGGAAGTATAGTATTTAATGATATTTGGCACAAACAAACCAGACATACCTCCGAACTTCAGTGGCCAATCAATGGTAGTTTTGAGATCCCTCGCATTGTACATTTGGAGTCAGTATTGTTAAAGAAAAAGGCTAGATCTGCAGCATTTGATGTTTTACAGAATTGGAAAAAAAGAGGCATTACAACAGCTTAAGATTAGAGAAAAACATGCACGCCGTCATAAGAGGGTTGCCGAAAAAGCATTATTATATGATCAGGATAGACAGGCTGAGTCGGCTAAAAATATGGGAAGGGCTTTTTCAGAAAATCTATCCTTCCAAAGATCTCCATGATTCTGATGATTTTTTTGAGAAAATATTAAATGAACGAAGGCCTGGTGCCTCTGCGCCACCTCCGTATGCTCCTCTCATTGCAGCGGTACCTTTTCCTGCTGCTATTCCTACTCTTCCTGCTCAACTGCTGTTCCTATTCCTTTGACTGTTGTTCCTCCACCTGCTCCTCTGCCTCTTCTTGTCGCACCAGTTATAGCTCCGGCATCGAATGTGCCTATCCCCTCTCTTCCAAGTGTTCTTGGGCTGCTTGTAATCGATCATGGTGCAGGCTCGAAGGTTGTCACTCGCAGTACTGTACCACCGGAGCAGAAACATGAGTTAATTGCATGGGCTAAACATTGTATGGAGAAGGATGATCAGGCTAGTGTTTTTTACACACTTTTTAATACGGATCATTTTCCTGAGAAAAATGTTTTTATTGAAGGTTTGGCGGTTCAGTTATGTATAATGTCGGGAAGATTAAATAATATGGATGTTCCTCAAGGGTTAAGGGATCTAAATACATTAGCACTTCCCAGAGATACTGTGGAGAAGGTAAATGAGCATGTCGAAAGGCTATTTGAATATAGAAAGGAGTTAGAAAGGATACTGTATGAGGATGATGAAGCGGAAAGTATGTATGTACAGAAACGCTACCTTCCATGTCGTAAACCGATATCGGAGCAAATGCGAATTTGTAAGAAAGATGCGATTAGATGGATTTCAGACATATCGATAACTCCAGTTGAGGTATATGACACATATAGTCAATATTCATTGGAAATGCACAGAAAAGTGATACAGGTAACGATAGAGTACCTGCAAGATGAATGTGTAAAGAGGAAGATTAGTTGTCCCACAGAGTTATTGATTATTTATAAGAGAGCTTTTTCGTTTGACACTTCTTTGACTGCTCTAGCGCTCGATTTGGCTCTGTTGCTTAGTAAGCGTTCAGAGTTGCCTACATCTCAGTTGCCTATGAGAGAGGTTCCTCTGACATTTGTCCCGAAGGTTGAGGTTGCGGCCGATGCTGCACGAGGTATAGCCGCTGTGGACATTCCCGCACATTATGTATCACAGTTTGTTCACGTCCCGTTTTCACAACAGGAAGTGAACACCATTAGACAGTCCATGTCTGATATTAGGAAAAATCTGACAGGGTTCTATAAAGAGATGGAATCCGTTTTGCAATCCTCAGTGTTCACCTTGGGTGACATTGATTTGTTGTTTCCAGTACTCCTGCCCGTAGATTTTTGGAAACAAGTTAGAACTATTGACGATGTACCCGGCCTGGGAGATACATGGGCGGATTTAACTAGATTCGATGGGGAAAGGCCAGTTGGTGAAAGACCACTGCAGGTGATATTAACCCTGCCTGATAGAATCATTGCAAAATTTAAAACCATAATTCCCGAAAAAAGAATTATATGGGACAAGCTTACGGCCTGTGTCCAAGGAAAGTCTGAGAGTGCTACCGAGTTCTTTAACCAGTTCGAACAGGTATTTTCGGACAAGATTTAGGCACGGAGTCTGGGAAAAGGTTATTTGTGGACAAATTTGTATGTGGATTGCTACCTGACATGCAGTCACAGATTATGTCCTCTGAGAGCGCTTGGCAGGCGAAATCGCAATCAGAAGTACTGCATAAGGCTAAGTATTATTAAAATTGTGTCAACAATGAAAAAGATAGGATTGAAAAACCGAAAGGTGATTTAAAAACAAAGGTGTTATTGCAGAAAATTGTTAGAGGCCCCAGAGGGGGTAACGCACAGGTTAGAGGTCAGTATGTCCCACAGGGGAATGTGCCCTTGGGTCCTGTGAACATTAATCAATGTGCTTATTGTCGACGAGAGGGTCATTGGCGAGCACAATGCCCCGTCCTTCAACAGAGGTCGAATAATAACATGGGTAGGCGATCTAGAGGTCGCCCGGGCGTAGTGGGCCCTGGTAGAGGTCAGTTCACACAGGACCCTCAACAACCTTTTTCGAAGTACAATCAGACTCCGAGTGTGGATACTAGGAACATATTCGATCATCCGTCCACTGCATATTTGTCTGAAGAGCTTCCTTTTGACAATATCCTGTTTCGTTAGGAGTGCCCGAAGCAGGGTTTGGAACCTACACCTATTCCCGTCAATCAGAAAGGTCCCTACGTTGAAATGATAGTGGGAAATAGGAAACATCAGTTTTTGATAGACACTGGAGCGCCGAAGTGTTCCATTGATCGTTCACGGGTTCCAAACGTTCCATTGTCAGGGCAAACCAATGTTTCTGTAGGGTTTTCCGGTACTCCAGTTATTTGTCCAGTCTCTATGCCAGTACCTATTTCTTTGGGTCCTTTTACGGACCAGTGTCCTTTCCTATTGACCTCGGATTGCGGGCAAAACTTGCTGGGATTGAACTTGTTAAAAGAATTAAATTCAGTGATTATTGTTCTTCTGATGGAGTACGCTTGACTGTTTCACTGCAGCAATCTTCCACCTCGCAATTTCTGACTAGAGCTTTGCCTCCAGAATTTATTGATGTACCAGAGAGCTTATGGGCTGTCGACGACAATGATGTCAGTGTTTTGCAGATTGAGGCTGTTAAAATAGTTTTGAAACATGGAATTGAGCAGCCACGCATTCCCCAGTATAAGATTTCGGTTGAGGGCGAGCGAGCATTAAAATGTATTGTTTCCGATTTAGTGCACCGTGGTGTGATTGAAGAAATCTCAGGAAGTTTGTGTAACAGTCCGATTTTACCAGTGTACAAGAAAGGCGATAATGTAATTCCATTCCGTTTTTATAATTGATTTACGTGCCATTAATAAAGTTGTAGCACCGCAGTTTCCAATTGTACCTGATGTGACAACGATCTTAACCATGATTCCAGCTACAGCTACTTACTTCAGTGTTGTGGACCTAAAGAATGTGTTCTTTAGTATTCTTATACACAAGTATAGTAGATAATTGTTCGCCTTCACCTTAGGGGGATGCTCGTTTACATTTACTCATGCACCTCAAGGGTACACAGAGAGTCCTAGTATTTATAGTATGGCTTTGAAGGAGCAACTTGATACCCTTGAATTGCCCTCTACTTGTACTTTGCTTCAGTACGTTGACAATTTGTTTGTGGCTGCAGACTCTGAGACTGTCTGTAAGGAGGGCACTGTGTTGCTACTTATTCATCTAGCTAAGCATGGTCACAAAGCTTTGCTTAAGAAATTTCAATATTGTTGCCAGGAGGTCGCCTATTTAGGCTATCTCCTGTCAAAGGAGGGAAGAAGATTGACACCTGAAAGAATAAAAAACATTTCTGGTATGTCTGTCCCAAATACGCAGAAGGAAGTTAGGGCCTTGATAGGTATGGCTTCTTACTGTAGGTTGTGGATCCCAAACTTTTCACTAGTGATTAAACCGATGTTGGCCTTGTTGAAGAAGGGCATTTCTTCGCCGTTGCCATGGACTTCGGAACACCAGCAATCGTTTGACTTGCTAAAGACTGCATTATGCTCTGCACATTTTGGGCACACCGAACTATGAAAAGGCCCTCGTATTGTTTGTGCATGAACGTGATGGATGTGCTTTGGCTGTATTAACGCAGGAGCATGGAGGGAAGAATAGGCCGTGTGGTTACTATTCCTCCGCCCTTGATCCTGTAGCATGCGCTTTGCCAAGATGTTTGCATGATGTCGCTGCTGCGTCTGTCAAACAGAGTGAGGGAATGGTCCTAGGCCATGATTTGACCCTGATGGTGCCTCACTCTGTAGATGTTCTATTGAACCGAACTCAAATGCAACACCTCACTTCCGCACGGTTGACGAGATACGAATTGATCTTGTTTGCCCCTCACATTCAAATTAGGAGGTGTTGTGTTCTTAATCCGGCTGAACTCCTACCTTTTGCGCAAGATATTACTTGCGGCGATGAAGACTCACATGATTGTTTGTACACAACCGAGCAAGAAACAAAGGGCAGGATTGATTTGAAACATACTCCTATGGATAATCCGCAAGGAGAGCTTTTTTGTGACGGCTCTTGCTTTAAACTTCCGGATGGTACATCCACAGCCGCTTATGCAATCACTACCTTAAGCACGGTTGTGGAAACTAAGAGAATTACACATAATTCTGCGCAGGCCGCAGAGATTATAGCCTGAACCCGAGCTTGTGAACTTTCCGAAGGGCTTGCAGTGAATATATACACTGATAGTCAGTATGCCTTTGGGGTGGTTCACAACTTTGGGAGACTTTGGTCGGAAAGAGGATTTCTAACCTCGCATGGCACCAAGATCCAATATGGTACCCTAATAGTGCAACTTCTCTCAGCACTTGCGCTCCCTAATCAGTTAGCAGTTGTAAAATGTGCAGCACATTGCAAGATTATAGATAACATTGGAAAAGGGAATGCTTTCGCTGACCAAATAGCCAGACAAACTGCCACTGATCTCCTTACGGAAATATATGTCTCTAGGAAAACTGAAAACGCTAATGGGATGGATGAGGGAGTGGGGTCTGTACGGGAAATCCAAGTCGATGCCACAGTTGAAGAAGCAAAGAGGTGGGCTGAGGGCTTGGGAGAACTTGATGACGATGGGTGCTGGGTGGACACGGTGAATGGGAAATGGTTATTCCCCGATGCGTATGTGCCAATGATGGTTGTAATGGCACACGGTCCTATGCATGTATGCGCTCAACAGACAACGAAAATATCAGAAAGAGTGTGGGTAAACAACAAAATTTCAATAATTGCTCAGCACTATGTCCAGAATTGTTTGATTTGCCTACAACATAATGTGGGAAAGCGGACAGCAACCCCGAGGGGAAGCTTTGGGCCACCCTCTGTCCCATTTGAAGTAATTCACTTTGATTTCATTGAAATGGAGCGATGCAGTAATTTAAAATATGTATTGGTAGTGATTTGTGCTTTTAGTAAGTGAGTGGAGGCTTTCCCTGTTAAAGATGCCACAGCTATGACCACTGCGAAAACTATGTTAAAAGAATACTTTCCCCGGTTCGCTTTGCCGAGAGTTATCTGGTCGGACAATGGTCCACACTTTGTCGCTGCTATAATCCGACAGATATGTACAGCGTTACAAATTGACAAACGGTTCCATTCGGCCAGACATCCTCAAAGCGCAGGACTAGTAGAAAGACACAACGGTATCATCAAGGACAAACTCGCTAAAACGTGTGCCGGCACCAAACTAAAATGACTGGACGCCTTACCGATCGTGTTACTAGCCATGCATACAACCCCTCAAACTAAGACTGGGCTCTCTCCATTTGAGGTGGTAATGGGGAGACCTGCCAATGTTTGGAATTTGCCAAAATGTCGAAAGTTAAGAGATATTGAAAATGTATTGCTTTCAGATTATTGTTGCCAATTGACTAAAAATTTGTATTTGATTTACCATCAGGTACGAGAGGCCTTACCTGTGCGGTACGAAGGCCCGGGCCACGGCATACGACCTGGTTGCTGGGTGCTGCCTAAGTCATTTGAGCACACCTCCTGCCTCGCGCCTCGCTGGCGTGGGCCATTCCAGGTCCTGTTGGTCACACAAACAGCGGTGCGGGTAGTTGGCCGAAAGAATTGGATCCACGCGTCACACATCAAGAAACTTCCTCACCCTGTGCCACACATTATAGAAGAAGCAGAACCCCTTGAAGATACTGCAACCAATGATCCCAAAGCAGTAATCAGCACCGAGAGTGTGTCAGAGAATATCTCTAAACCCGAGAGGCTTGGGGAAGCTGCCATTTTGTTTCCACACTCTCCACAGATTTTGCACCCGGGAGCGGCTGTTTCAAACGCAGCCCCTTCGTCTGTCCCGGATACGTTACTTCCAATGGGAAGTGACGACACATTGCTTCTGGATCAATCAGAACCAGGAAAAATCAGATATCACTTGCGTCCAAGAAAATAGACATACGGCACGGTTCGACTGTGCATTCAAGGAAGGAAAAGAATCATCGAGGGCTTACTTTTGCCCAAATTTGAGAAAGGGCATTCTGTTGGCTAGGGTTTTTGGAAGGACACAGAAATCGCGCGAACGGGGGGTCGCCAGCAACGAACATTGGGGTTTCTGTCTGAAGACTGCAATGCCTGCTACCGCCGCCGCTCGTATTGGACTTGTAAATGAGGGGGTGACCAACCGGGACAATGGACAAAATGCCTGGGCCCCGAAAACGTACTGCTGTGTTTTTGTAGTAATATTTGGTTTTATAATAGGCACTGTTGTAGGCCTTTGTTATTTAGAAGGAGCTTATCCTTTAGAGTTTTCACTACTGACTGTACATGTACCCACTGTTCACACACCTTTTGTGCATTCGCATACTTTGTCCCCTAGAGATTCCCAGCACAGACAAAAGTACCATAATAATACTCTGTTACTTATAATGAATGCTACACATGCCATTTTTAACAAATCCAATTGTTGGGTCTGTTCACGTTTACCGCAACACAGGTATAAGGGGCAAGGTTGGTATATTCATCCTTTACCGTTGACAACTGCTTGCTTTGCTTCTCTTCGAGCACTGTTCTTTGGCCGATGGAATGATAGCGTCTCAGGGAACTTTGATGGCACCAATTTGAATAGTTTTGAGAAAAGTGTTTTGACTCCCCTGGGATGCTCTCTTTTTGCAAATAGGATTAGACCGAATGTTGCTTCTATTAGGCCTGATAAACTGTCTCGTCCTTTTCAATCTTTAATTTCCTTTAGAATGGCTCCGATAGGCAATCATTTCATAGGTTTTTAGTAGCGCAACTTAATCCTAATGTCCCTTCAACAAAGTTGTTTCACTGAATTTCATAGGTTTTTAGTAGCGCAACTTAACCGTAACGTCCCTTTAACAAATGTTTTTCACTGAATACATCTACATATATATATATATATATATATATATATATATATATATATATATATATATATATATATATATATATATATATATATATATTTGTTATTTATTTTTATTAAGATCCACAGGTTTAAAGGTTTAATACACAGAACAGCTTACTTCTCCCTCATTGTGGGAGGCGGCAATGAAACAACAACCGGGATCAACATAATTTTTACATTTTGTATTTCAACATGTAAGGACAGAGTAAGAGATAGTGAAGAAAGTAGAATAAAGAAAAGAAAAGCTCCCCCCTCTTCTTTCCTCCCTCTCCCTCCCCTTCTCCAGAGTTTAGCTGTCTAGTTAGGAGCTGAGACTTATTGTGTTCCTGGTGATAGGCTGTCGTTGGGTGGCTGACTTACGTTTCCTTCTCATTTTTTGGGTAGCTACGCGTGGCTGCTCGACTGTATTCATTGGTTGTGCATGTTAGATTCCTTTTAGTAGGGTCTATCAAAAGTTACATTCTGTGTGGGGTCTTTCCTCGCTGCGGGCAAGTGTGTACATTCGTTGTTATGTAGGTGTGCTCGTAGAGGAAACAGTCGTGAGCACGTGGTTAGCTTCCCGGCACTCCAGGAA
The DNA here is from genome assembly GCF_040938575.1 of Ambystoma mexicanum. Classification (NCBI taxonomy): domain Eukaryota; kingdom Metazoa; phylum Chordata; class Amphibia; order Caudata; family Ambystomatidae; genus Ambystoma; species Ambystoma mexicanum. Next base: position 1,211,203,378 of record NC_090937.1, read on the forward strand.
GGGGAGCCATTGCATATCTATATGTGGTTGTGTTTCCTTAAGTGCTGCCATTAGGCTTTCCATTTTGTAGATTTATTTTGCTTTGCACAGCCAGTCTCTCTTAGTAGGGGGGAAGGCTCCCTTCCACTTAATGGTGATGCAGTCACGTGCTGCTAAGAGTCGGTTTCTGGGCATATGGGGAGGACCCTGTAGTGCTCTTCTACTTGTTCTACCCCAAACAAAGCTAGGAGTGGGGTGGGTTTTCTGTTGATACCCTCTATTTCGAGGACTCAGCCTAAGATCTCCTTGTTTGTGCAATCCCACTACTGGTGCCTGTATGTACTAACTTGTGTACAGCCTCTCCAGCAATAGGGGCTGGTGTCAGCATACATTTTGGCTAAGCGATGTGGCGTAAGGTGCCATTGGGTGAGGATTCTGCAGTTGTGCATTCTATATTGGACAGTTATGGATGATTTCCAACTGCCCGGTATATTGCCTCCCACCCTTCCTGAGCCCCCCACCCTTCCTGATTGCTCTCCCATCCCAGTTTCTATTCCCACTGGTTTTGCGTGCATGGGGTGGGTAAGTGTCCTCTCTCTAATAATGCTCTGTACATTTTTGCACTCAGACCATTAGACTCTGACTGCGTATTCAAGATGTTTTTGAAAAGGGTAAGGGAGCATTGTAGCTGTGCTTTTCGCCTGGAGTCTGTGAGGACTCCTTTCAATTGAAGGTAAGGGAGAGGTTTGATTGTGAGACCTTGTTGTGATTCCTGTAGTTCTTCGCTGGTCAGGAAGGTTCCTTACATCCACATCTGGCCTGCTGTGATCAGCCCCTGCTCATACTGTGGCTGATAGCGAATTGGGTCTACGAGAAGGTCCCTAATAGGAAGGGCCCAAATGCAGCTAAGGGGGGACAGCCAGGAGGTGACCGCTAACAAGCTCGGGCTTCCCTGCTTCCAGATTGACCATACCGATCATATATTTTGAAACCTTTAACATTACTAAAGTAAAAACAATCAAGCAGACAGTAGTCCGTAGTTGTTTTCCTTAGGTCTGCCTTATAGGTTGAGTTTGGTGGATCGTCCCCCACGCATCTGCCATTCAGTTCCACAAACTAATATTTATCCATACATAGATCCATCAACCACCCAAAGCTGAATGTTCACTGCTTCACGGCTAAGGCACTTCACTTTGCCCAATCAAAATCATGCAGTTTGCTTTTTATGCTTTTTATGCCAGGCATAATCCAGAGTATAATTGTCGTGGGAGATGGCACAAACCACCTGTGTGACATGTGGATTGATTCCAAAAGACCTTGCAAAGCTTCCTGTTTCTCTGAAAAATAACCCTTTCCATCTCTGCTAAACCATGTATTTCATCTATCCACACTTCAACCAGGACTCGGTTTGCTGTCTTCCAAGATAATCCTTTTACCCCTCATTGCACCTCGATAGATCCATTTTTTCAGACTCATTGAAAGATCTTCTAAACGAAAGTCACAGCCGAGTATCAAAGTCTTAAAATCAAAGGCTATTTTCTCATCTAACACTGTATCACAAATCCTACCAAATTCAAACCAAAAACCTTGTACCCTGGTGCATGTCAAAAGCATATGTTCAAAAGTACTGGTATCATGAACACATGACCAACAATCAGAGTTATCAATCATACCTCTACGGAATAGCCTTTCAGGAGTACAGTAGACCCTATTGATTATTTAATCTGTCGGGACCTTTCCACCAAACTTAAGGAACATAACCTCGTATTAGCACACATATACGCAACCAGTGATCATCATCAATATGGGTCCTTATCCTTCCACTCCACTCCTCTCTTAACAAATCATTGTCTTTCTATTTTCCTGCAATCAAACCATAAACCAGACTCACCAGACCACCCCCATCCACTCTATGCTTCTTCCATAATATATCAACATCCAGACTCTTCTCCAAATCAATATTACCAACAGCCTTTCGAAGTTTACGGTAATCACTCATACAGAAATGTGAAATTTTAAATTAAGATTGTAACCTTTTAGAAGTCAACCAATTCCCACTCTCGAAGAGGTCGGCCAACCATTGAAAGCCCGCCAGAAACCATTCTGACCAGAACAGGGTCTTCCCATCACATTTAACACCAGGGTTCAACCAAATTGAGGCGTTAGGATCACTCAATGCATCATACCCCAAACAAGCATTCAGATTCATCCATGAATTGAACAGGCATTTAGTTAGTGGGTCATTTACACCGGCTATTTTCTGCATAGTCGTCAGCAGAGCTATAGGCAACAAAGGACCAAAATGACTACTCTCAGCACACAGCCATTCAACTGAATTTGGTTTAAAAAATTACAATAAAGTCTGTGACATAGAAGCCAAATGGTATGATCTATAACTAGGTACACCTAAACCACCCTTTTCCAGGGGCAATTGTAATTTACATAGCTTTAATCTTGGTTGCGTATGGGGCCATAAAAACAATGAGAAAGCTTATTCAATTCCTGCCAAAGATTCTTCCCAATATCTAATGGAATCATACTAAGCACGTAATTCATCCTTGGCGTGGAGACCATTTTCAGCGCATTAACTTTACCCCATAAGGACAAATGCAGAGTGCTCCATCTCTCTAAATCCAATTTATATACAGTACAGACCAAGTTTTCTGTTACATAATCACTTATATCTGATAAAATCCAAACTCCCAAAAACAACAGCTTTCTCGCACACCATTTAAATCCCCAATGTGTAACAAAATTCTTATCACAGGATGGTACCAAGGGAAGAACTTCTGACTTGGACCAATTTATTTTATAACCTGAGAGGTGACCAAAGGTTGACAAAATCTCCATGAGAGTTGGAATTGAAAGCCAAAGATCTTTCAGGACCAGCAGCAAATCATCTGCATAAAACCACACCTTTTGTTGAATGCCCCACAACCTACACCCTTCAGATTCTCTTCCAGTCTTAGCGCCACTGCCAGAGGTTCAATACCAATGACAAAAAGTAATGGAGACAAGGGACATCCCTGCCTTGTTCCTCTCTCCAAATCAAACATTTCAGATCTCAAACCATTGGTATTCACATCAGCCGTTGGTTTGGTGTAAAGTAGGTTGATCCAAGAAATGTAGTTCGAACCAAACCCCATCCTTTCCAGGACCTTGAACAAGAATTGCCAGTTTACCCTGTCAAAGGCTTTTTCAGCATCCAATGAAAGAACTGCTGAGTCCGTCGTGGACTCAGCAGCCATAGAAATAGTGCACAACAGCTTCCTAATCTTACTGGCAGTACTTCTACCCTTTACAAAACCTGACTGATCAGGATGAAACAAGCTAGGCAGTACATCTCCCCCAAATGTGTGGAGGTACAATACCGACTGTCAATAAATATGATCATTTGTAGAGCAAGTATTTTCGCCAATATCTTGTTATCAACCTTAAGCAGACTAATCGGTCTGTAGCTGGATGCCAAAGTCTCATCCTTCCCCTTTTTCAAGAAAACTGATAACATTGCATGACGTGTAGTAGATGGGAGCAAACCACTCAAGTGGGATGATTTATACACATCCAACAAGAGGGTCAACGGAGAATTAGGTAGCCACTTGTAAAATTCAACAGGTAGACCATCAGGTCCACAAGACCTTCCAGAATTCAGTTTACCAATCGCTCTTTTCACCTCATCCAGCGTTACATCCTCCTCCAAAGAATCCGATTCCACCCCTGAGATCTCTGGAAGTGGTAATCCTGCCAGGAATCCTCAATCATCATCTGAAATATATGTTTTGTTTTTGTATAAATCAGAGTAAAAAGTCTGAAAAACCTTATTAATCTCATTTGGTTTAAAAGTGATATGATTGTCCTGTCCCCGGATGCAAGTAATAGTCCTTTCCAACTCCCATTTCCTCAATAGAAATGCCAACCAATATTGCATGTTTCCCCTTTCTCAAAATATGTACATTTCTGTTGGAAGAACCTTTTATGCTCTCTATCAGAAATCAGATTTCTCAATTCCAGTTGCAAGCGTTTAAGTTTTTTGAATCATAATTGAGCTCCCAGGATTAGACACCAAATCATTTGTGACCACTTTAATACTCGACTCCAATTCCTGCTGTCTATGGTCAGATCTTTGCTTCAAGCCACTCGCCAAACTGATGAGCATACCACGTACCGTACACTTAAAAGCTTCCCAAACCATGCCTGGACAAATTTCCCCAGTACAGTTTTCCTTCACAAAGTAATCTATGTCCGTGGCAATCTTCTCCATGTCTTTTTCATTGTCAAGTACTCTAGTATTCAACCTCCAAGTATAAGTCTTGTTCAAAGCAAAATCGAGTTTCATATCCATGGTAACATGAGCATGGTCCGACAATATTTTATTTCCAATGTTGGATGTTAAATAATTTTCAGAAATCCTTCCTGATGTTAGCAACATATCCAACCTCGAGTAAGTCATATGCACCCCTTAAAGAAAGGTGTATTCTCTGGCCACCGGATTCTCCATTCTCCACCCATCTTTTAAATTATGTTCTTCCAAAAGATCTCTCAGAGCTCTGGAGTGCTTATCAGTAGGTTTACCAAATCTTGACCCCGGTCTATCTATATGCTGGTCCAGAACTGTATTAAAATCCCTTCGTAGAACAATATTCCTTGACCCCACAACTTGAGCCACCCTCCTGAAAAAGGAGCCATCATCTACCATAGGTGCATACACATTACAAAAAATGACCTCCGTTCCTTGAATATTTGTCAGAATGGAAACAATTCTACCATCAACATCATTAAATGTTTTCAAAACTTTGATAGGGGCACTTTTTCTAATCATAATCACTACACCCCTCGACCTTGAGTTAAACGCTGACCCATACACTCTACCAACCCATCCTTTCTTCAGTACATCAAAATCTTTCTTAACAAGATGTGTCTCTTGCAGGAGACACACATCACCCTTCAGATCATTCAGATAAGACATGACTTTCTTCCTCTTATGCACATTGTTTAAGCCATTCACATTCCAAGTGATCATTCTCAAATTCCCATCCATACTGCACCTCAGACTGTGTCCAGGTACCAAACCTTGCAATGACTCAACACTCAACACTAAAACCACAACAGGATAGTTAGACGTGAACCCCAAAGTAGAAGCAAACCGCAAAGAACAGTGTAAAATAAATGTTTGTATACCACATAACAAGATGTCCGGCGCCCTGGACACTTCTCCTCAGCTAAACTGAACTCACAAACAAAAAGCTAACTATAAACAATTATAATAATTATTCCAAACCTATGTCTAAAACCATTCCTTAAAAAACCATGTCATCACTTGAGCTTATTCAAAACATGACACCCATGTATTCTCAAAATGGCCCTGAATCAACATATTCAAAGGCGCTTCAATGATGACAAATAGAAAAAGCCCTGGAAAGTTCCCTGATATCATTTCTGTATTTTCAATAAAATGGACCAAAGCTTCGATCCATAATAAAGTTCCACCAAATCAAAAAGGCAGAAAAGAAAGAAGACACATAAGCAAGACACTACAGTAAAAGAAAATTTGACTCTATACATTTTCAAAGCCACCATCCACCCAACCGCCCTTAAACACTACTAGCATAAGTGAATGCCAATACCCCAATGACCAAACCCATCTCCCCCAAATGTGTGGAGGTACAATACTGACTGTCAATAAATATGAAAATTGATAACCATAAAATCACCCCTAAAAATAACTATCATACCTGGGAGAAAAAGGATGAAAATTTGTAGTTAAAAGAAGTACATCGCCCTCCAAAGGAAAATATTGTGCACAAGAGCTAGAGTCAGTCTAGTAATCTAGCACATGGCACCCAACCAGAAAAACATTCAAAGCTGTGAACATATATTTCCACCCCAATAATTGACCAATTACTCATTGAATGCACCCAGCCCCCCACGTCGCGCTCTGTACTTGTCTGTTATATTGAAAGACATGATCAAAACCTATTCACCAATGAGTTACAAAAGAGGAGCTCTGAAACAAAACATAAAAGCCTAAAAAATGGCCCAGGAATGCCATTACCCAATATCCAGCCTGAAAACAGGCCAGATCATATTCCACTCATTCAGTGGTGCAAGAAACAGCCCTGGAGCGCGACCCAGTGCCCAAAATGCACTCAATCCTCAGTGTAAAAACTAGCTTTCTGACACATAGGAAGCAAAAGGGACAGACTTGGTCCGAAAAACACACATCCATTCAAAATGCATTAAAAATGGCAACTTACACAAAGTCGCCTAAACATTACCAGGGAGAATAAAACATGTCAAACAGACCAATTGATGGCAAGTATAAGTTCCAAAAAATGCAGAAAAACTCTAAATGCATTTAAGAAGTCAACAGCGGAAAATGAGCCCATGAACAAAACAACACAGCCTGATCCAGCTTTTGAAACATAAAGCCAGAAGCCAAATGTTGAGGAGGCTGTAGCAGGCATGGTACACACAGGCGACACGATATCCCAAATAAGCCTTCAGAAAAAAGTACAAATGCTCTGAGAATGCTTTGCGCAGCGATCCAGGCAGGTCAAAGTGTGTAGTCCTCACCCCCCCTCCATACTATGCGTAGTAAATAAATGCCATGAGTTGGCCAAAACGCAAGGAAACACAGTTCTTGACGGGAATGCGGGGAAAGAGCACATCGAAGATGTAACTGCTGGTCTCTAGAACGTTATGACACGCCTCGATCATCCCCAGCAGTCTATAGGCCATGGGCCATGAGCACCCACATGTCCCCTGAAGCCCGACCAATAACTCTCGACCCATAAGGCCAATTCTTTCCTTTTAGTGTATGCCATGTAAAAGTTAAAAAAATAATTCACCCCAAATACACCTTCACATCTCCGATCCATGTCAGGTGGACTTGCTGCTCAATTAAATGAAATGTAACTGTCTGATGAGCAGCAAGGCTGAAGATCTTGCAGGGGGGCCTGATCACATCGGCAGCACCATAAGACCGCTGATCTTGTAATTGGACCACCGCCGACTCCGTGAAATCCACTCCGTTTGAGTTGTCATCCCACTGCAGAACTCCATCAATAATCCTGCCCCCTAAAACGTACATTAGGATCCAAACCAATTGCGGAGCGCTCACCGACAAAAACAAGGGCTGCAAAGTCAGCTGATCTTCCACATACATAGGTGATCCGTGACGGGTCCTTTACTCTAGTCACAGAGCTTCCGGAACAAAGCAGCACAGAACGGCAATGAATGTAAGCATTTTTTCAAAACTATGCTCGTTCAACTGCAATGTCGACTCAGCGCCATTTTAAAACAAAAGAATACACAGATATACAGACTCATGATGGTAATAAGCAAAATTAAGAAAAAGTTAAAAATAAAGTAAAACCACAATCACATGGATGACATCACGGGGGATTAAACCATCGCATTAAATGTTTTCTCCAGCGCATTCAGTCACTTCATAGCTTCTGAAGGGTCCGATGTGGACTTTTCACCCTCAGGAAACACCAAAGTCAGCTGGTTCATCCTGTTCATGAAAGACTTTATCCCCAGAGATTTCGCCAGGTCCTTAGGGCCTTTAAAGGTTTTCCTGATTTCTAATACCTCGTTGGGGTAATCTGGGTAGACAGAGACCTTATTGCCTCTGGAAAAGGTAGTTTCCTTACTCCTAGCAGCCCTCAGTACATCCTCCTTGCTCCTAGTGTTCATAAAAGAAACCAGAATCTGTCTTGCTTTGGGCCCAGATTTTCTTCCAACCCTGTAAGGGGGTAATATGGCCGCATTTGTAGGTAGTCTTCAAAACTTCAATCACAGTATGGACCAAATTCTCTTCAGTTGATTCATCAATGCCCACTATCCACAGGTTCTTGCTTCTCATCTTGAGATCAATCTCCAAAGTCTTCATAGATCCTTTATGGAAGTCACCTTTCGGGCTCCTGTATGCCCTGTAGCTACCAGATATTTCACAGGTCATAGAGGCTGTACCACTTTCCAAAGCAGTAACTCGACCATCAATCTGGGATACCTTCATGGTGAGATCCTCCATAGAAGCCTTGACATCTCCTATATCTTGTGCTACTTTACTTACGTCCTGTGTCATCTTCAAAAGGAGAGAATAGATATCTTGTTGACTAGGTACCTCAGTCATCTCTGAAGTTGATTTAGGCTTTTTAGGAATGGGATTGTCAGCAACCTCAATCTTCTTTTTAGTTGAGTTCATATCTTCCATAATCCATAAAGGAGAGGGCCAGGAGCTGCTGGATTATGCTGCTGCCTCTGCTGCCAGCATTCGGAATCTCCTTTTGTAAGTGTTCTTGTTGATATGTATCAGCCATATGAAAGTGCAAATTACATTCAGTTGCCGCCAGGTGGAATGATTCCTTCTGGGTATTAAAGTCTGCTCTGACATGGGTGTCTTGCGAATTCCAGGGTGTGTGAGGCCTTTCCACCCTCAGCATTGACATTCCAAAAGGTCAGGATTGGTCAGTAATTATACTGAAGGTGCCAGAAAGTATCGTTATCCTAGTAGACATTTCTCCTTGTTTGACTGTTGTGAGTGCCTCCAATGGGGCTTGAGGACGAGCCCATTAGAGCAAGAGCACAATTTAGGCATGTTTCTCTTTCTCTTTGTCCCAGTGATAGGGGACAAAGCTTGAGCAGATAATATGTGCCCTATTTGCAGAGGTCCAACATCTTGAATAATCTATTTTGTTTGGGGTGAGGGCCTGAAGCCCAGGGGCTTGGATACACCTGCAGGGTATTCAGTGATGCATGTTCCATGTGCCTCAGTGTGGCAGGCTTTATCTGACGTTCTATGCAAAGCTAGTTGATTCTGTGAATGAAAGCTTCATAATCTGGCGGAGCTTTCCATCAGCCATTCCATGATCTCAATACACTTATCCAACTGGGCCAGATATTTATCTCTTGCAATTGACTGATCATTAATTGCTTCTATTGCTCTTTCTATATTCATTGAGGATTGCCTGTAGATAGAATTGGGTGAGGGCAAAACTGAGGCATCACCTTCTGCTTGAAGGGGCGGAATACTGGAGTCCACTAGCATGAAGCTCTCAGAAGATCGCAATTTGAGTTAAAGAATTGCCTCTTGTTGGCTAAATGCGGTATTGCAGAAGGTACTGTCTCACAATACCCTGCAATGAGTTTTTCTTGGATGATTCCCATGATTTCTGGCGGGGAATGAGACACTTGTATATAAATATGGTGGGGCAGACTTTTTCACTCCACAACTCTATCTTGCATATCTGGATGCAGTACACTCAGAGGATAACATTGCATAATCAGTTTCAGGGTTAGAAGAAGGAACTGACGGGCCACATAGGCCACATAGAGTCTCAGTGGCGGGTTGCAGCACCCTCCTTCAATTTTCAACATACTGGCGATCAATAGCCACTATTATTAACAGACACTATTAGACCCACTTACTTTACTTCTATAGTTTCATCAAAGTTCAGAACTCTGGGTGATGGGGTGTAGCTGTAGAGCTGCCAGCATTGGAAGCGTTTTGCTTATCCTTGCTTATTCTAATCCCTTTGATAGGGCGGCAAATGGCTGCAACAGAATGGGAATTCTAGATTAATTTGAGTGGACTGCAGTTGGGTCAGATAACTGGGAGAAAGCTTCCTGGGGAAAACACAAACAGTAGTGTTGATAGTGGAAGCCACAGTGATGAGGATTGTGCTAAATGCCCTTCAGCATGATCATTGTGAAGTGGGAGAATGGAAGACCAGGCTCCCGTCCTTCACCTCTCGCGCTTGGCCTAGAGGGTCACGACCCAGACACCCGCCACGAGAAGAGTTTGTCCATTTACCAGACGACCAAATACCCTGGTACAGGAACATACAGATGTGTCCATCTGCCTGCCCAACAGCCAGCACTGGCCATGCCGACACCTGCGGCACGGACCAACTAGACTAAAATCTACACGTCGTTAGAGATGCCATGACGACCTAGACAACAGGAAGCACATCTGTACAAATATACACACTGGACATTCCCACACCGATCTACACGAAGAATATACTCAGTGCTATGACGTAGGCGACAGGCATATTCACGGACGTGCATCTTTATTATTTTTACATAGGCTTTCAGAATGCAGAAACGCAAGACGCGTCATGAACTCATCTACAAAGCTTGCTCACGCTTCTCTTGAAACCAGTTACCACCATAAGAAATATAATGAAGACACAATACTGGTCATGGAACTATATGCTACTATAACCTAAAGCACCTATGCACCAAACGGACCACTTATGCACCAGGCCCAAGTAGGCCTCAAACAAGAGCTCCCGTGGACATTAACAAAGCAAGAGTCTGGTTGCTGATCCTGCAGAATGGGCCCGGTGAAACAACCAGCCAAGGTCGCAATGTTGCAAACCCACATTCCAAGAACAAAGCATCAAAGGCACGATGTTGCAACCTCGCACTCCGCGCACCAACGTTAAGGTCACACCTGCAAATTAAACCAGACACACAGTGGAAAAGCAATATTAATTGTGCAGAATTCTGCCTCAAACACGGTCCCTCCCCACGTGACCAAGCCGAACCTGACGAGATGCCAAACCCAGGAGAGAAAAGGCGTCTGGATCCCTCGCTACGAGACACAGGCAGATACACTTGAAAGGCTCAATGGACATCTGCGACAGTGGGAGCGGTCAGCCTTCCAACTATGAATAAATCCTCACATTGTCTGCACGTACCCATAGTGAAACATTGTTGCAATTGCAGGTACACCGAGATCTGGGAACAGCGGTGGTCCCAGGCTGGGAAGCTCACGGGCGCACCAATCAGAACATGGGGCTCTTATCACTGACGCCAGTAATATTAACCAATCCTCAGGAGTCTTCATGTAACAATTTTCATGTATCTAATTGTAGGGACAACCCAGATATATCACCTGACTACCCTTTGTCCACTAACATTGTCCTCTATATGTGTGCTATACTAACCCTACCACTCGAGCAACCAATTAAGAGTGGCGATAGGTTTTTTGTTAACTTTCTGAAGTGACGCAAATAGCGCGTCATAATACAGTAAAAAGGGCCTGCGAGCCCCACGATTGTGTGTGTGTCAGGACGGACGCGTACGCTCCTTGACCCATCCCTGCCATTTCGTCTAATAAACAGCAGAGTCACCTTGCTCCTTGTGTGTGTCTCATACTCTATCTCATCTGGGATACACGGGAGGAGTTGGGGCCTCCCTGCCTGGAGGTCTGCGGACGGCCCGTCCGACCCCGGCAGAATTTCCCCCCGACAATTGCTTATATTCCTGTATGGTACCTGAGAGCATTTGTGTAGTGTGCTGGATGCTGGATGCTGATGGGTGTCCCTTGAAGTGTGGAAGGCTGTGTGGATGGAAGATCTAGAAATTGACGGGCCGTAGTCGAGACCGAGAAGGGAAGCTGCATGGCTGGACGCTGCACTGCTGGTGGGCTTCATTTGAAGATACCTAAATAAACCTACCTTTCAAGTCAATCATGTCCGGCCCATTCACTTCAATTTGCAATAGACAAATCTCCCAGCGTGCCAGATGCAGAGACACAGAGTGGGAATGGAGTGAGAATTAAACTCTCTGTGGACCTGCCGATGCACGATCTATCCTTCTAGGTACATCTCATGGCCACAGTCAGATGACATATTTCTGTGTACTGGTGCTCTGTGATCTACTCTGCGATGTGTGGATTAGAGGACTATTCTTTCAAGATATGCATCAGCTTCTGATCTCAGTAGGTCAGGTCCCACACATTTGGCCTTTTAAACACATGAACAGGGACAAATAAAATGCTCTGAAACTGCACTATTCTGAATAATAATTAGATAAGGAAATATAAATCAAAAATCAATAAAGTACATTAAATGGGAATCTCTAATCCATCTGAAGATGGTTTGGTGCAATTCACGTTTTTTAACATGCAAGAGTCTTACTGGAGCAAGCTGTAGCAATAAGTTAGATGCTGCCCTCTCCATGACAAGAATCACACATTATGATCTGCCTGAGGCGAATTGTTGCATAATGATGTCATCTATTGCGTGTTTGAACAGGAAGATACTGCAGCTGAAGGAGAATCACAGACTAACGTATCTGGCATCTGTGATTTCCCCTCTCATACTAACTGATGGGCAAGCATACAATAATGCCACTCGAATAAGATCTGGAGTGACTAACACCTTGGTCCAGGTACCCCTTTTGAATATTGCTTACACATTCACATGAACGTTTTACTATCACCATAGTGTTACCATAATCACTTGCAGGCCAGTATTCCCCAGATAGTATTGATTGGGCCTCATTACGACCCTGGCGGAAATCGGAAAACGATGGCGGAAATGCAATACCGCCATCGAATAGCGCTCGGTGCGACTATGACCCGTCACCGCAAAGTACGAAGCCATTAGCGACACCGTAGTGAACGCCAACGCTAACTGCACCAAGTACGCGCGCGCGCGCCAGGCCAAACCGTAAATACCACCATGGCGCAAGGGTACGCGAATTCCGACCCTAGCGGACATGTACCTAACGCCATCAAGCATGGCGGAAAGTACCATTCCGCCATGGTGAGAAGTACGGCATCGCGAATCAACCGTAAACGGCCCCACTGAGTGCCTGTATACCGCTCCCTGCCCACAAAGTACAACTCCCCGTAGGTGCAATGAAGTCACAATGCAACCAGTGAAAAGTACAAGTCACCCATGCATGCCAACGAACAAAAGAATCACAAGAGGGGCCAATGGGAGCTGCAGGGCACAGATGGCACGAATACAGAAGCCATTCCAATGGACATGACCACAGTCCCCCCCCCAAGAAACGCACGCAAACACAGGCACCTGTGACCAGCAATATTCCGAAAATCACAACATTCCACCAGTCCACCTGGCTGACCGGCATCTGTTACACAAAACCCAATCCCCCGCCCCTGAGCATGACAACATTCAAACAGTCATATTGGCAGCCCCCATCCCTGACCTCACTGGGCTCCGTAGGCAATCGCGCCCAGCACAGTACCACGCAACTAAACTCCGAAGCTGGAACCCAATGCAGATCTCCTCACAATACATCGCTCCCCAAATAGGAATATGCCACATCACTCGCAAAGAAGAACGCTACACGGCCCATATCAGAATAGAAATTTAATGCACAACAAAATCACCAAGCCCATACAGCCATTAGTCCATGAACTCCAAAACACATATCACCATTGTGGGCTGCATCCGCAAGGAATGACCAGCTACTACTTGTGTGACGCCCTGTTCCATCATGGTACACAGAGCCACATTCACGTACGAAAAGGCAACATGGAAGCGCACAGAACCGCAGGGCCGTCCCAATGGGGAGGCACTAGTCCAGCTGAAAGGCCGAAATGTTGCTCCGAGCCACTAGTACTGCGTAAGGGAATGTGGCCCATTGGCGATCGTCCCATAAGATCGGAATGCTGCTCCACTGATTAACACGAAGCAGCAGGTGTCGGGAGTAAAAGCCATCTGCAGGAGTGGCATACAGATGGCAGTGGCAAAAGGGGAGGAGATACCTGTCAACCAAAAGAAAAGAAAAAGAACAGAATGGCCATCAGAACTACATTCGAACAACTCACTTCAATGATCACACTAAATCCACAGCCATATGCATGCTAGCCCACTCCAAAGGATCATCACCACCCCAAAACCACTTGCGACTCATAACCATCTATATCGAGGTGTAAACACCATCACAAATGAGTGTACCTGTGCATGCGTCTGTCAAAACAGATTCCATCAGATGGGAATGTTAACGTGCATGGACACAAGTGTCTGAAGGCGCGTCGAGACAGGGAGGGCTCAACAAGGCCAGATAGACGATGGTCCCACTATGGCAGCCCTGCATCACATAGCGCAGGGGAGGCGGATAGATTCCAAGAAGCCCTGTACATGGCAAACCCTGTATCAAATCACCTATCCATGCATCCATTCATCATTCCCTCATCCCGGTATAAAAACGCCTGAATATTTACTCACATAACATTAGAAATTTCCATTGAGTCTGTGCGTTATGCAGCCTGCAAAATCCACAGTGCCCCAGCCCGTAATTCCAGTGTTGTGAAGTAACATGTATTTGGGAACGTCCGGCCTCATCGGCCACGTCGCTATTGCGCATCCCAAACTATTCATATCAATCATTGCATCCTCGCCATGGCCCCTGTCTCAAGGACATTGAACAATAGAACGTTATATTTGCAGTCAGACCTGTGGGCATCTCCTCGCCGCTAGCTGAAAACCGAAAGCGCCGCCCTTCGAATTCCTCATTTGCAACATCACGTCGAAAAGGCATCTGTGGCCGTTTGAAATCACAAATTAATCCATCTAGTGCGGCTGTGTGTGAAAATGGCAACTGCCTTCACCCACTAATGGGACGCCCCGCCCGTCGTTGCAACTCGGTACAGTGATGCATGAGGGCCCACCGTTACTCGAGTACTACGTTCCACTGACCCATCACAAGTCTGTTCGCGACTGCAAAGATTGTATGTGAAACAATGGGACCATAGCCGAATGTACATATCAACAAATGTTACACGGCCATCGGGTACAAATACATGATTGCAATAGCAAGATGCCATTCCTCGAATTGCAGCGTTGTGTGCGGGACGTGCTCGCCCAAAGGGGAGAGCAGCTTGCACAGGTGGAATGAATCACCACAGGTGGAGGCCATACAGCCTGCAAACACATAAATTGCACACCCAGTCTCCTCCCACAACCACACCCACTCCGAAATGCTACCGGCAGGACTCGCGATGTTGGCCCTGGGGGACCTGATAGCACTACAAGTACTCCAACTCCAAGAAGAAGACGAACACCAACTACAACCGGCCGCACGGAGGAGACGCAGGAGGAGGAGGAGGCCAAGGCAGGGCCAGCAAGGGCCGCCAGCACAGCCACTACCACCACGCAGGCAGCCCGCAATCCCACGCCTCCGAGCACATCCGTTCAACCTCACTGATGAGCAGATCCACACCCTCTACCGTTTGGACCGGGACACCATAGCCGCCATTGTGGACATGACACACGCTGACCTTGTCAGCATGATAGATAGCCCAACCGCCATCCCACCCCTACTGAAGGTGGTGTCTGTACTACACTTCCTGGCCACAGGCACCTACCAGCACACAGTCGGACAGTTGCATGGCATTTCTCAGCCACTGTTCTCACGGACACTATTGCAAGTGCTCGATGCCCTCCTGCAGCACGCAGACGACTACATCTCTCTACCACGCTCGGAGCAGGAAATTACCAACACAAAAGTGGGATTCCATGCACTTGCCGGCATACCGGGTTGCATTGGTGCCATCGACTGCACCCATGTGGAATTGGTCGTCCCACATGCCATGGAGGCCCAGTACCGCAACCGAAAACAATTTCATTCCCTGAATGTACAAATGGTGTGTGACTCCAACAGGATCATTACACATTGTTGTGCCAGATTCCCTGGATCAACCCATGATTCTATGGTCTTGAGGAACTCTACTATACCACGCTACATGGAGCGACACGCAGGGAACAGATCCTGGCTACTCGGTGAGTCTCATTTCATGTATGATGATGTGGGGTATGTGATGCGGCAATGACCTGGCAGGAAGGGGGGGGGGTGTGCGTACGTAGCAATGGCATTCCACATCATACGTTTCTCGTCCACATACAGGTGATGCTGGGTATCCACTGAAGAGATGGCTCCTCACACCAGTCCGGAACCCACGGGACCAGCATGAGGAGGACTACAACCATGCCCACTCACGTACCCGTGTAGTCATTGAACAGGCATTCGGCCTACTGAAGACTCGTTTCCGCTGCCTCAGCAGGTCTGGCGGGGCACTCCTGTACCGCCATGAGAAGGTTGCAAAGATGGTCATGGCATGTGTCATGCTCCACAACATGTGCGTACGTAGAAATGTGCCCATTCCCCCTGACGCAGAACTGCAAGCACCTGATGATGGTCATGATGAGGGTGGGGATGTGGCAGCACCTCAAGGAGTCTGCGAGGCACCGGAGGGCCGTGACATTCGTCAGCATCTCATTGATGCATGCTTCTAGCACTCACGCCTGGTGGCTGATACATGGACACGGGACTCGTGGCACTGTGTGTGTCTGGTACATGCACAATATGGACTGTACGCCTATGATGGCCTAGTACACAAAGATCATTGTCCACACATCTCATTGGTTGATCGTGCACTGTTTATGGCATATGTGATATCATGTTGAACACCCTATCGACCCGCCACCCAAGTGAGCCCAACACACCCCCTCCACCCTCCTACCTCCCCCCCGAACACCAGTGTCCAAAGATGCTCATTGTCAGTGGGCTGTCGCTATTGCAAGCCCCCTCTGCGGGTATCAGGGGCACCCCTGCCTGTGGAGCGCAGGTTCCTCCCAGATCTACGTTGGGGGCTGCCCTGGACGGAACTTGCAACGGATGATGTCTCTGCCTGCTCACGTCCATGCATGTCCCTAAGGGTTTGTGAGAGCTCAGTGAGCACACGGCGCACTGCGGCAAGTTCGGCACATACGTCTTTGGACGTCGCATGCAGTTCCCCCCTCAGGCTCTCAGTGCTTCTCTCCATTTGGACTCTCAGGCTCTCGGTGCTACTCTCCATTTGTGCCCTTAGTGTCTCTGTACTTCTCTCCATTTCTGCCCTGAGTGTCTCAGTTGATGTTTCTATGTCTGCCTTAGTGCGCCCACATTCATCGGCATGGTCCTTGAGGAGCGTGGCCAGTTGCTGCTGTTGCACGATTAACTGGTCGAGGGACTGTTGCCTCTGCTGGGCCATGGCCATTTGCGGGGGTGTCACAGAGGGGCTGTTGACCTCATGTTGCCTTGCCACAGGGCTTGTGGGGGATGGCCAGTCGTCGTCGTGTGGGTGCCCCTGCGTGGTATCCTCATGTTGTACGGGATGGGACAGACAGGGGGAATGGGACAGGTCATGGATGGATCTGACTTCGACATCCCCGTCTTCTGTGTCGGAGCATGCTGCCATCAATGGGGTGTCACCTATGGTGCTGCTGCCACCAGAGGCAGTGCCTTCTGTGGCATCCGTTGGGGGGACCTGTGGTGGTGGTGTTGTGGGCATGCTGGCTGCTGGGGTGCCTGTTGATGTTCCCTCCTCTGTGCTGCCACCTGATGTGTGCAGCTGCCGTGTCTTGATGCGTGCAGCTGAGGTGGAGGGTCTTTGGCCGTTGGTCTTGGCCCTCTTTGCAGGTGTGCTGGTAGGGGTGTCCTGATGCTCGTCGTTTGGATCGGACCCTGTGGTGGAGTAAAGGAGGGCGAGGGTTATTAATGGGTCTGTGGGTATTGGAATGGCATTGTATCACATGCATTGGGGTGGTACCTGAGGGTGATTTGGGTCGGGGCCTTGGAGGTGCTTTCATTTGTGGAGTGAGGGTGCAGTTGTTTGGCAGCCTGCAGTTAGGGTGTGCCTGCTGCACGTGTAGTGGTTGTTTTAGGGGTTTTTAATTATTTATGTATTTATTGTGAGTTTTAAAGTGCGCTATCAGGGCGATGTGTGTGGACGTTCTCCTGGACATGTGTTTCTGTTGCACTATGTGGACACATGGTACTTCACATGATTGGACATTGTGGATTTAGCATTGTTTTATCTGGCCCACCTACCTGAATCTTCGGATGTCTGCACTCCTTTCTCCATCCCTCCGACTCCCTCTATGCTCTCCATTCCGATGGTGGAGGCACAGATTTCTTCCCAGGGGGTCAACTTGATGGGTGATTCAGGACCTCCCCCGGTGGCTGTGGCAATGTTGCGGTTGGCAGAGAGTATGCTGCGGACGCGTATCCGCAGGTCGTCCCATCGCTTTCTGCATTGCTGTGGGTTGCGGGGTGCGGTCCCCACCGCACTTACCCGCTGTGCCACCAGAGCCCATATGGCCTTCTTGTTCGCAAGTGCCGTCCTGGTCATTTGTGTGGAGAAGACGACGGCAGCATTCTCCTGGAGGGTCTCTGTTAGCACGGTGAGTTCCTCACGGGAGAAGTGGACCTGCCGCTTGCGGTCGCACGCTTTCTTCGCTACTTTTCCCATTTTTCTTGGTTTCGCTAGGGTGGATGACGGGTTGGGGTGTGTCTCGGGGTAGTGTTTTTAGTGGTTGTGTGGTTTTTGTGGTTTTATAGGTGTACGGCGGGATGTTTCCCGTTCCGGGACCATGTTTTTACTTCCGTTTCCGTATATTTACGGTCACCATACTTTCCGGTAGGCGCACACTGCGGTGTCCGCTGTGATGGGTGGCGGTATTGCACCTAGGGCGCCGTACGGCGGCGGTGTGGGCCGTTTTGGGGTCATTTCCGCCATCGCGGACTTTGCACTTCCGCCATGCCTTGGTGCTCGTGCCCGATGGGTCGGAATGGGCCGCACTTTGCTCCTTCGTGCAATGGCGGAAACGCTATTTACGCTGTGGCGGTCCGGTCAGTCACTTTCCGCCAGGGTCGTAATGAGGGCCATTGTCTAAAGACAGACATGAGACTTTTACTGAAGTGTGCGCCAATCTACAATGCATTCAGTGAACCATTGTGGAGATAAGCGCTATTAATCATGTGTCTCCTGAAATCCTCACTGTATAAATAATTATGTGCCAGACTAATCAATAACAAAACTATTGCAATGACTTTGATTCAGATTAGCTGCTGCAGTCATGCTCTTCCAGCTGAGCAGGAGTAAGACCCAAAGTTCAAATGCAGCGAGAAACCAGCCCTCTGATATAATTAAACCTGCTGTAAGATCATAACTCACACAGACGATACGAGAATCATCTCAAAGGGAATGAAAAGTGGTCCATATCGCTGATCAAATCTCCTCTTGACATTATTACGTTATTAGCAAGCATAGTACCTTTGAGCAGATTCTGAAAGTATTACTTGTTTTAAGCAGTCGACTTGGCGGCATGCTCCACCGAGCCAGGAGCTTATTTGCCCCCTGTACATCTTGCTGTTCAACCTTTCACCACTAATTGGCTTCTTATCATTGACGGGGTTGAAAGCATCTTCTGCTTCATGTGCTGGCCCTGGATACAAGCACAGTGTGAGTGAGAAGAAATTAATTCCAGTGATAGACTAGGGACAAAAGCTCAAACATGGTGTGGTCCTCCCCCTAAATGAAATGAGCAACAGGATTCTATCTACCCACCACTTCTTAATATAATAGTATGATCAATAATGTGTACATTTTACACATGTAGGCTTTATTTTATGATGCTTCCATGCTTAGATTTGCCCCTGCTATTTCATGTGTTTTACTATAGACGTTTTTACTTATTTTTTCTGACGTAATTGCTTCGGGACATCAATCCTAAAGCAACACAAAAAGTTTTTTTTTTTTTTTAATACTCTCCCATTAGGTGTTGGAGTAGGTGGAAATGGGGCCCAGCGCTTTGTCACCGAGGCATACACTTTGGCACCTTCATAACCTGCTCAGTGACGCTTAAGCATGGAGAAACGAAAATGTGCTGTAACCAATCCTCATATGTCACAATGTACTCAATGGAAAAGTGATAGTGTACTCAGATGCAAAGTCACAATGATTTGCCAATGCTCAATATTACGACACAACTGTTCTCGTATGTAACACGTAATTACAGCATGCCGAGAAGGTGGCACATGCTTTTTGCCGATTGTCTGTTACTATCGAGCGGCCCACCTTCCCTTCCCTTGGCCCCATATTTGTTTTCTGTCTCTGCTGCATCTCTGTCTGCTCTAACAGCAGAGCAGAGCATCACCACCTGACTTAATACCATTCCCCTTCCATTGACTTACTAATGGTCCTTTAACCATACCGTGCAGTGTTCAGTGGGCAATTGTGTGTTGGGCATCATAGACTTTGCCCCTCCCCTCTTACAACTATACTTGGAAACACTGTTAACATTGCTACTATTGCTTCCCGAAATTCAACTCGCCCTTCTCCTAAAGACTTTGAATGTGCTAAGATTGACAATTAACTCCCTGTGAGCTTGGTGGCAGTTACCATCCTGTCCCTGTGGGGGCAGTCAAGTCGTTTCCTTTTGCAGTCAACAGAACTTAAAGACGTGAACAATTATATAACACCCATTTAGAAACGGGTCTTTATTACTATCATTTATTATCATGAACAATGCAACACTAAAATATGAAAACCACAGAGCCTGTGATGAAGGTGAGGAGAGGTCTCAAGCACACCTTTCCTGGTCCATCAAATGGAATGATTCGAATGGTCAGTCTCAAAGGCAGAGGTACAATTGCTAAAACGTAAAACTCGGGGCCATGATGCTTAGCATTCACAGACTGTAATACAATACTTGAAATAGTCAAACAAATATTGTAGCATTGAGGAAAGGCTTTCTTGTCATAACACTGATCATGGGTCCACAACCGTCAGTTCGCCAAATGTTTTTGTCTACAATTCTCAGTAACCCCAGCCTGCATTGTCATTGTAGAGGTGTCATGGTATTGTAGCACAAAACACTTCAGAGGCAGAGGTTGAAAACCTCAACTTCTATGGCTAAGATATGTGTCCATTGTACCATCCATATTTCAGGTAGAAGCCATGCTTACTGCTTTTATGCAGAGTGCTCTATTTAGCTGGAAGCTGCAAAATACAAATCTGTTGACTCTTCGTTTCTATATTTCTATACTGATCACTGGAATGGGGGTAGCAGCATATCCTGTCTACGGTCCCGTAAATCTAGCTACAATAATACCCACTGACCAATGTTAGGGGTCTGCAAAATAGGACTCTCCCGATGTTTTTGACTACACCTCCCATGATTCCTCACCATTGACTATGCTGGAGATTGCCCATGGACGTTGCAGTCCAAAACCCCTAACGTTCCAAAGGTTGCAAACTCTAGCCTACCTGCACCTGCAAACTTCAATCAGGTTTCCCCCAGTCAAGCCTAGTGTTGCTGTGAATATTAAAATAACCAAATTCCTTCATAAGGCAAGGCCACAAAGCGATGCAATACACGGCCTCTCATCCATCACATTAGACCGAACACAGAACAGAAAAAATAACGTCACAATAAACAGTCAATATTTTCACTCGCCCCCCAAAACCACATACAATGATTGATTACTATACATGCATTCCTTGATTTGCCCCACCACATGTATTTGCACCTCAGGTTTGGCTTGGTCGTCCTGTGGGCGTGCCACAATTAGCATATTAATGACTGCAGTAAGAACAAAGTTCATAGTATTTTTAAACTCCCAGCAAATATTCCAATGCATTACTGTTCGGTTTGATATTGGACTACTCACCAACCTAGAAGGAAATCACTTTCGACCCACACGCTCCATGCAAACCCTCCGTTGACATGCCGTAGCTTGGGTGGCCATTCCTGCTCCTATTGTATGAGACTGTTGGCGAAGAATGGCAAGCAGCTCAGTACTGTATGTTATGCTACAGCCACTGTATAGTTTACTGCCCACACTGACAATGCAGTCTCTCGCTGCCTCTCTTCCCCTCTCTCTGTCTCACCCGTTCTTATGAAACTTCCCACAATGCGTTTCGCTATATTATGTATATGGTGATATGTCATCTATGTTTGTCCTTAGCAGAGTCCCCTCAAGAAATGGCACTTTTTCACCTGCAGAAAAAGACTTCAAATCCACAATCCCACGCAGAGGTACATCAAGTGGTACAGTACATTCATACTTCACTATGTTCTACTCGTCTAGTGAATGTTACTGCAGTTTATATTACATATCTCTCTCTCACTCTACAGCATGTCTTTCTTCCATGCTCTGACTCTCCCCTTGTCTTTCTTCTGCCACTCACAGTAAAGCAGTGTTTTCCTGCCTGCATACAGCTTGAGTTCATTATAACATGTCATGTCCCCCCGTGTTACTTTACATTGTATTCCGCACATCACCAACAATGCCACTCACTGTCAATGGCTGTCTCTCACTGCATCCCTGTCCCTTTCTTTCTCTCTGCTCTACCGTTTCTTCTCAAACTTTCAGCTATGTGTGCTACTATAATATGAATATTCTGATATGCCAATATATTCTAATGAACTGGATGGACCCCAGTCGGCCCATAAGACTGGGGGTCTCCAAACAGCCCTTTAAGATGAGTAGCAGCACCCTCGGGATAGATGGGGATGCAGTTTCATACTCTTGCATCAAATAATAATGAAAACTCAATAGTTTGGCAAAGGGAGTGCATTTAATGACAAGTACAGAAAACAGGGAGTTCAATGAACATCAGCAACCGCTCCATCTTCCTTCTTGCTTACACTTAATTAATTTCAGAAAAACAACATTTATAACAAACATTCATCATCATTGATGTGTACTCTTAAAAACCTAACATGCAACTTGATTGGTTATAGGAAGGTAACTTTAACATAGGTACTATATCTGTATATGGTAACGGGGAGAGGGGATTGGATAATAATATCGGACGGGGCAACTCAGCCCTTCCTTCAAACTGGCCACTGTAAGCGTCACAAAAAGAATGACGTCCCATTGGCTCTATTCTCTATAGGACCCTAGAATACATGGTTCACTATGATTGGGTTGCCATTGAGCCCACACATATATTTCCACTTGCACTTAGCAACATGCATAATAATGAGCCGGGTGCAGGCAGGACCCCAGCTTCCCTCCAATTTATTTTACAACCATTCATCACCTTAGTGGCTGTGTGTCAATTACTGCTTTGTAGTTTGGCCTTGAGTCTGCTTCTTGGTCTGAGAAAGTTAAGGAGTATGGGTACGACAAGGCTCCATGCGTAGGTGTGAAAGTCTCATCCTTTTATGCCTGCCTTGCCACGTGACTAGGACACTGTGATGCAATTTTGTGTATTTGATTTACTTCTGTCAGTTGTTTACCATCTGTGGCTTATCTCGACCTTGCTGAACAGGAGACTTGTGTTATTTTTCTCTTTAACTGTAGGCATTGCTAGCCTATCACAGCCTGACACAACCTTGGCTTCTTTGCATGGTTACCTTCAGCAGGGTTTCTCTCTGTCTTTAATTGTTGAATTGTCTGCTGAGGAACTCTCCGCTTGAGACCTTTAGTAACCTCGATTCGATTCTGCTCATGTGCGTAGTGGACTTTCACTCATCTATAAAGTCCTTTTGAGGTATATATGTATAGTTGGCGCTTGCTGCAATCTATTTTACTACTCAGCATAGCAAGCTTCACGATTTCTTTGCTTCTTGCGGTTTCCTGCGTATGTACACGTTCAAACTGGCTTAATGTGGGGGGCGCTGTTGCGCACACAGTGAGATGTCTGCTCATGTGTGAGCTCCTGCGACATTCCATGCTGAAATATCCCACACGCTGCTAAATCGTGCTGATTCTGCTCGCCAACTGGTGGACACACTCATCTGGAACCTCAAAGCATAGTGAGCAAGTTTGATTCCTGTCCGCAGTTATTGCAGGGGTTACGCCATTTTAAACACAAGTGTAAAAGAAGCGAGTGACGCCTGCCCTTTCCCACCGGTGTGTAAGAGGAGGAGCCCAGCTGCAGGGGGACCCAACAACAAGGCATGCTGAATGCAGAGGCCTTGGCCTCAACACCTGAGACGGTCGCGGGCGCTCCGATCCACGTAGAGAGCCTGCTGATCCAACACATTCACCCACTTGCAGGAGACGCGGACCGCAGCTGTTTTAGGTTTGGGATGAACGAGATAACAGTAAGGAGGGCGGGTGACAGGCAGCGAGTGTTAATAGCCCTGAGCCCCAAGTCCTCCCGCGCACCAAGTGGACTACTGTCCGCCCCCCTCCCTCTGCCTCCCAAGTGCAGACAGTGAGCGCATGCATACCGGCCTGTAACACGGAAGGTGCCCCTACACATGGACATTAGAATGGCCATACCACAACAGTGAACCAAGAGCTGTGGCAGGCATGATACGGGTGACATAATTACTATCAAGAGTACAATCAAGCACCCCTACTGTACAGCACCTGTGAGAAGTGAACACTGCTGCATCCCAGAAAACAGAATAAGCGTGAGCTGGGCACCACACGCCTTCACTCCAACTCAATACAATGGACACAGAGTTACTGTGACCCACACAATTCAGCAACAGCTACTCCTCGGCACAAGCATTACAGAAGTCCAACACACAACAGCAGCACCCGCACCCCAATGCATCATAGGGCTGCAAGAGGATGCATATGGCTATAAGAGAAGAGGCCCTCCAAACATAAATCAGTGACTCCCTAACCGGATGTACCACAAGGACCGCCCTGTGCACTGAAGCACATGGGACAGTTTTCCCAGATCCAATTTAGGAATGGCAAGGGCTAAGCAATCAAATCTACATTATCGGGGCAAGGAAACCTGAAGCATCCTCCCCCCGATGACTTTTAGTTACATCTTCAGGGGAGATCACGGATAAGGGGAAACCGGATATCACCAGGGCGCAATTAATCATGCATGACCTACTGCAAATGGGCCAAGACACGTCCACGGTATAACCAAGGTAAACAGTGGACAACTCGCATCACCCTGGGAGGTGAATCTGCATGCAACAATCATAGCCCACACAACAGTGGTCACAATGCACTCTATATCACACACGACCGCAATGGAGAGTGAACACGGCTGGCAAGAAGGAGGATACAATCTAAGTGCTGTTAGGGGAACATTAGCCACAGAAACACCCCACAACGAACGGGCAAGAATGACCCC
The DNA here is from genome assembly GCF_040938575.1 of Ambystoma mexicanum. NCBI lineage: Eukaryota > Metazoa > Chordata > Amphibia > Caudata > Ambystomatidae > Ambystoma > Ambystoma mexicanum. Next base: position 1,211,228,009 of record NC_090937.1, read on the forward strand.
TTGATGCCAACACTCTATCTCATCTAACAAGTTTCAGGTCACAAGATAGTCAATGAGACCCCGGCACTGTGCAACGGACCACAACGAAGAGGGACAGACACAATAGAAGATCCAGAGCTACTAAACGATGATGCCCAAGGGCCCAGGCCTGATGAAAGGGAAAGGCGCAAGAGACAAATTCACAACTGCAACAAAAAAGGTGACGAAGACCACCAAGTCTACGGAACCAATACCGCAATCACATCCAGCCACACCAATAACTGCCATGGACCCGCAGGCAGTCTTTGCAGCTATGCAACAAGGGTTCACTGCTCTCAATGAGAAATTGGATGGGATAACAGCCAACGTAGCTTCTGTCAAGCGGATAGAAGCCTAAGGGGGACATGGACCTGGCTGTGGAAAAACTGCTACAAGACCTTCTGGGGGATCCCAGCTGGTCACCCATGTTCATAGTGGAGCAAGCACACAGATCACTGGCACCACAACCTAGGCCGTAAGCCTACACCAGGCCCATTATAGCGTGTATGATGAACTATAGAGACAGAGACTTGGTATTGAAAGAGGCAAGAGAGACACATGAGTTAAGATGGGAGGCCAACACTATCTGCATATTCCCTGACTACACGCCAGCAGTACAGCAAGAATGATGCTCATTCACCGGGGTCAAGAAGCTACTGCGTGAGTGTCACATTCCCTATTCATTGCTATACCCAGCCAGGTTAAGGCTACAATACCAAAATAAGACCTATTTCTTTAAATTCCTCGAAGAGGCATAGAGCTTCGTTGAGGCCAAAATCCCACTACCAACTCACCTGCAAATGAATGAGAATGATGCCTGAAATGTCGCACGCTCATGATTATACAGCAAAATGAGAGAAAAATGGGGATGGGGCAGTGCTACCCCTACATGGGTGTTCAATTGCTACTTACGGTTCAGAGTTGAATTATCATTAAAAGTAATGAATGTACTCCAACTATTCAATATGGGTTCGAGCAACAAGTAAGCAGAACTGGCCAGGAAGGAAATAAATATCAAGCATACCGGTCTGGAATGTCGCAGCAGAACCCCCCTGTTGCAGGTGCACATCAAAGTTGTGGGAGGGAAATGGGATGGATGGCGGGACATAGTTAAAGTTTGGGTAACTCTGAGGGAGGGGGAGGGAGATTGGAAAAGTTTACTGGTGAACCAATTGGGAGAAGAGGGAGTTACAGTTAAAAGCACACAGGTACCGAGAATGGTTACAGATATACTCATAGCAAGACAAAAATATATTACACATCACCAAATGAAATTACGAGATGATGGCTGAGACGAATAAAGCGAATATCACAATGTTAAGTTGGAATGTCCAAGGGCTGGGATCTCAGATAAAGAGAACATAAATGATGGCATATATCACTAGGCTAGGCCCTAAGATAGTTTTCCTGCCGAAAACTCACTTATTACAGCACCAAGCTGAGAAAAAGCTCGCCCCAAATAGGGACCACATCATTACTACACATCGTACTCAAGCTGCGCCAGGGGATTAGTAACCCTGATACATAAATCCATTCCCTTTGCATGCCTCAATACAGAGTGTGACCCTGATGGCCGGTATGTCCTGCTGCATGGCACTCTCGAAGACAGATAGGTATTATTGCTAAATATATACGGGCCAAATATAGACACTGCCAGTTTTCACTCCACATTGTTCGGGAAACTTGCAAAATTCCCCACGGCTCATCTGATGTGTGGCAGCGACATTAACACCATTCTCAACACACATCTAAACCGCACATCGGATCAGCCAAGGGCACTGACCAAAGCGTCCCAAATGATACTCACCCACATGGCAGATCTTGGCCTCAGGGATGTATGGTGCTCTCTAAATGGCACCAAACAGGCATACACATTCTACTCCTCGGTGCATGATATGTACTCCAGAATAGACATATGGCTACTATCCCATGAGGTATTAGGTTGGATTACCAATAGTCATATTTATCCTAGGATATACTCAGACCACTCACCCATCCAGATATCATTGCAAATGCCAGAGATTAAAATAAACAGACCCCCCCTGGAGGTTCAAATCTGCGGCATTACAAGACCAGGTCTACAAGACATTGCTAGCCCAACATATTCAAGAATACTTTGAAATCAATGAGGGTTCAGTGACTAGCGAAGCAGTGTTATGGCAGGCATTCAAGGTGTGCATCAGAAGCACCGCAATGTCAACTGAATTCGGTGTCCTGAAAGAAATCCGCAGGGATCTAGCGCAATGGGAAAAAGACATCACCAATAAACAGAATCAGTATGCACAAGCACCGTCTACACAACTGGGGCTAGACAAAATCAGGGAAGCAGCTGATCATGAGATCTGCTACTTTGATCAACCCGCAGCAGCTCGGCGATATGGGGAGCGTGAACGCCCGGGTAGATTACTGGCCAGGATGGTACGAGGGCAACGTGGGCCAACGAGTATTCCATGTATAACACGGAACGATGGAACTGTAACCACGGACCGACAAGAGATTGAGGGGGCATTCTATGGCTTCTATAAACACCTATACTCTCCACAGAGCATCGCCACAGACTCAGAAATAGATCAATACTTAGCTCAAATACCAACAACACTTCTTTCAGACACCACTACGGAGGCCTTAGAAACCCCGATCAATGAAGAAGAGAAATCTGTAGCCATTAATGCATTGCCCAATGGGAAAGCGCCAGGCACCGATGGCCTCGGTGCAGAATTCTACAAAGAGTTCTCTCAACTCCTCATTCCCAAACCACATGCCGTCTGGACAGAAGCCCTAGAAAAAGGGGAGCTACCTGCAACCACCAGAGAAGCAGTTATTACTCTGCTGCTCAAGCCAGGGAAACCCCCCGAAGAGCGTGGCTCTTACAGGCCACTATTGTTAATAAACACTGATGCTAAGATTTTTGCAAAGATCCTGGCCACACAACTAATGCCATTATGCCTTACATAGCCAACGAGGAACAAGCGGGATTGAAAACGGGCAGATCAACGGCAACAAATATTAGGCGCTGCCACAAGATTCTAGCGGCGATACCCGAAGAACTACAAGGGGCGGCAGTCTCATTTGATATGCAAAAGGCCTATGACACGTTAAACTGGCAGTTTCTATTCAGGGTCCTACAGAACTATGGGTTTGGCCCTAACTTTATTAAATGGATCAGGGTGCTTTATACAAGCATCTATGCTAGGATAAGCATTAACGGCACATTATCTGAGGAACTGGAGCTACTAGGGGGCACCCATCAGGGTTGTCTGCTGTCCCCCCTTTTATTTGCACTGGTGATTGAAAACCTGGCCGATATAATCAGGGCTCAATATGGCAAATACAGAGTGCTGCTGGAGGGTAAGCTAGAGATTATCACGCTGTATGCCGACGATATTTTGCTATATTTAAAAAACCCTGGACACACCCTTGGTAAGGTCCTATCAGTGGTCAAAATGTTTACCGAGTACTCAGGCCTAAAGCTGAATGCTGCCAAATCAGAAATGTTCCCACTCACTGAGGCAACTGTCAAACCATCAGACCTCCATGGCCTTCTTTGGAGTTCGGTACATATCAAATACCTGGGGATGAACAAACAGTGCAGCTTTCCCGTGCACTGACTTATGACGCCCTCGCTGATGCCTTATGTGTCAATCGCCCTTATAAAAATTATAATTCTTCCTAAACGTTTCTATTTATTCAGCACTGTGCCGGTATATAGCCAGGCAGGGCATTATTTGCAAAAATAGTGGGCGCATGCAACGCATTGATATGGAGCGGACATACTAGATTGAAATGGAGGGTTCTCACCGACCAATACCCACAGGGAGGCTTAACAGCACCAGACCTTGAAATCGATTATCTAGCAGCTCAAGCACACTATGCAGCACAATGGGCGACAGATTTCCTCGATCCCAAGGGAACATTGAATGAAGCCCCAATACTGAAATCAACCATATTGCTCCACGGCCTGACGACATCACGCCCTAAACACTACAATACTATTAATCCCACGCAGGTTACGACCACAGCCTGGGCTAAAATAGTTGACATACATGGCACAGACACACTGTATCATCCGAGCATGCCAATCTGGGGTGCTTATTATATACCTCCCACTCTGGACAAGAAATAGAGACACAATGGGGCGCTAGAGGCATTTTGCAATGGGGCAATTGTTTCAAGATAAACATTTTGTGACATGGGAAATGCTCAAAGACACAGTAGGAGACACGCCGAAACATAAGTTACATTACATGCGGATGAGGTCTGCCATCGCAAAGCTATGGAGCGAATTTCCATCAGAACCAACTGTGAAAGGATCATAAAAATTGATATGAGGCTGGGAAGCCCAAAAGAAACACACCAACACAGGTTACAAAGGACATACAAGTGCTTTATTTAAAAGATACAACAGTTACCAAAATCAATTGACAAACGGATAGCTATTCAGCTCTCAGAGTAACGTAACGAACTTCAACGAGGGTTTTGATGCATTTGTAGAGAGACCGTACATTGGAATACTTGGGCTTTTATATCCTTTATCCAGCCCTTGGCCAACCCCCTCGCGGGTTAACCATTCTTGGGATCAGGTATAGGGTTCCTTGCCAGGTGAATCCTATAATGTATGCATTTTGATCAGTTCCGCTGATACAGTTGTTCATTTACACATAGGTCAGTAATAGGACAAGTTCTCAGTTCGCGACCCCGACAAGTGGCCTGCAGGCATATTAATTATTTGTGTGTGCGGAGGTCACAACGACCAGAATCTCACTCAGAATGTCATTCAGCCTCCATTTTGATGTTCAGGGAGACTTCCACATTACAAGAGAACCTAAAATGGCAGCTAAATCTAAGATGGCGACTTACATTACTTTTCGTTAAGGTCAAGACCTTGCCGCAGAGTCTATTTACATGATATTTTAGACAACTTGGCGTAGGCAAATACACATTCAATTACTGCGATAGGAGGCATAATATTATTTCAATTCCAACACAACGATAAACCTGGGTCTGGGAAATATGTTCACAGCTGGGAAGGGAAAAATATCAGCATCTACATTATATAAGACCATCATTCAAACCCGCCCACCAGTGACGCCATAGCGCCAGAAAAAAGTGGGAGCTGGACCTGGGACACTCGATTAGTGACAACCAATGGGCACAAATATGCGCCCTAACAAAACACATATCGTGCAATACTAGATATAAACTGATTCACTATAGTGTTGTGCACAGGATACACTACACCCCAGCTAAATTGAAATGCATATATCCCACAACAGAAGGCTTATATCCTAGATGTCGATGTGAAGAGGCTGACACTTTCCATATGTTCTGGTCATGCACACAACTGAAAGACTACTGGGCGGAGGTTTGCAATGTATTGGACGACATGGCTGAACAACCTATTGAATGGTTACTGATAATATGCTTACTGGGGGCCACAGGGAAGATTAACCCAACGTGATGGAAACTATTGAATGTAGGTTTATTACTGGCCAAAAGGCCGATATTGCAGAAATGAATGGAAAAGCAAATGCCCCCCCACTAAGAGTGTGCTGGGACAGAGACATGATCTAGCCAAACGACAATAAAGAAATATATATTGATTTGCCACTAGATCTAAGAACATTTGGGCCAGATATACACAGTACCTCGCCGATAAAGCCAAAGAGGAAGACATGCTATGATATGTTTTCTTATATGAAAGTGATGTACAAGTTGTGCAACTGGAATATACTGGATGTTTCTAGTACCTGTGTGAAATAATAAATACAGTTTTAAAAAAAAAAACTGGCTTAATGTCTTCATCGTGCATGTGGCATGCGTGTCTTCATCTTGAAGTCATCTGTTTCATCTTAGGCCCAATATGTCACTTATCCATGGGATTTAGTCTCTTTATCATCATTACTGGGTCATTATATGCTCTATTTGTGTGTCGGTCCAATCTCTCATGACGTCACTAGTTATCTTCTCTTAGTATCCTCTTGGCTTCTTCAGGTATTCCATTCTGGCAAATGTCCTTTTGTCGTGTCTGTAGATATGGATTACTCAGTGGGTACTTTACTGTCCAGGTTTGCTCATGTGTCGGTGCTTCAATAGGTGCTGTTATTCTGATAGGCACTGCGCAGAGCCTGACTGTGGCTCTCTGCTTGTGTATTTGTTCTCCATATGTCACATATCTTGGCGTGAACGTTCCTGGCACTTCGAAGGGGGTGGCTGGAGTGCAGATGATGTCTGGCACTTCTTCTTCACCCCCCATCTGGGTGATTCATCAACCGCTCCTACTTCTTTCTTTGTGTTCACCTTTCTGTCCTCCTCTGGATCTGGACATCTACGTCTGCAGAAATGTTCCTTTGGGGTCCATAACTTTATCACTCCCTTTAAACATCCTGCTGTCCTTACATGTGCGTCTTTGCTGCATGTCATTAGTTGACATTCTCCACTTGGATTTCAATAGATCCATTTTCCCACATATTTTCTGTTTCTTTGGATACCGAAACTTTGTTCCTTCCGGTGCATAAATGCTAGCCTTCACAAAAAGTCTCTTATTTCGCTTTTTTAAAAGTAAGGTTGACATGGTGTAGAATTACAAGGGGGTTTGACATATGACCATTAATGTGAAAGGTTTATTGTTAGCCCTCATTCAACGTTTCCATTTGTCCTTCCATGGCACGAAATCAAATGCATAGTACAAGATTCTCATTCTTGTATATCACCATGTACTCTGCTTGGGCAAAAACATGTGCATGTGTACTGCGGTTTCTGCCTAGCGCTGCTGCATGGAGAGAGTGGAGCGGTTCTGTCACTTTCTGTTTGGGCACAGCCACGATGGGGACAAATGAATAAATTAAGCAGGAATCGCTCAATGAGGCAAGGCGTTTTGCATCAGGGAAAATAGCGCATTGAGCGTTAACCGATATTTCAATTCTGTATATTGGAGAAAATTGAAGCCACATACTAGAGGCTGGAATCAATTGAGGTAAGTTGGGATGAAACCATTAAGCACATGTATGTGCTGTTTTCAAGAAGGTGTCACCCACTTTAGCAAAAATGGATGTTGAGGTCACTGAGATGAGGAAGCATGACAAGTATGGTGAGAAAGAAAGCAAAAGAAACAACCTGAAATTCTCCAAAAATACAGAAGTTCAAGATGTGGCACATTCCCGAGCTTATCCACCTACTAATGAACAATTGTTTGATAGCACATGCTGTCCATACTTTATGAGTACTTCCTGCAGTAGGATCTTCAAACAGCAAGGACGAGTATCAGGTGACGTGGTATGGTCAAAATGTATATGTCTCCCAACATGTGGCCTGAAAAGGTGGCACTCCAGTCTTGGGAAGCCATGCCCTGCCCGTCAATCTGACCTATCATGAGGCTGCATAATATTAATACGCACCTGAGGGTATTTCTAGGTGATAAAGTCGGTGTTTCATGTAGGATACTTGCACATGTCCCACAGCTGCATGTTCCCCCTAAGCATTGTTCCCTGCACTGTCCCTAAATTATTGCACTTTTCCCCCCAACTGCACCTGTCTTATCTACGTAGTATCCGCTCTACAGCTCTGAAAAACCTCGTTCACAGGTACATTATCTCCATTCGTCGTCCCTGCTGGCGATTGATTTTAAAGTGGACACTGGGCTGGATAAGAGGGTTTTAAAGAACTTGATGTGGCCAGCCTCTGACACTCTATTTATCTGAGACAGATTTGGGTCTGATATGGCCCTAGTCAATAGTCCCCACATAGCATCAAACATTTGGAGGGAATAGATTGCATCATTTGTTCTGCATCTAATAGCAACATGGCACTTTTATAACCTTTCAGCCAGTTGGTATGGGTGTTTTTTCTCCTTCTCAACAAGGGTTTTCAATCTTGATCACTGGCTCTCTTAGCTTGTCAAGTCAGCATTTCCCTTTTTTTTTGGACTATCATTTGATTGTAATTGTGAGCTTGCCCATTGGGGTTGATCTTCTTTGTCCCATGTTTTTTTATACCAGAAACTGAGCTAGGGCTTGCAAATAGTTGACTGTTTCCATCTTGGCCCTGTCTGAGGCTTCTTCAATTTTCACTTGAAAAGTCATAAGTGCCTAGAACACCCCTCTTTTCCTCATTCTTAGTCTGCAGCCATTATTAATTGGTTCAATAACTTGCTCCATAGCTTCTTTCCCATTAGCTGCCTTGCTGTGCCAAGTCATTTTAAAGATTTTATGATCGCTGGAGGAGGTGTGCAGCACTTCCAGCGCCAGCACTGAGTCAATCAGATGTCTTGACACAAATATATAGTCAATGACTGAGCCTTGAGGTCCTCTTGTCCATGTATTCTGTCGGAGACCCAATGGTTCAAAGTGGCCGTTAACGATTTGTAGTTTGCTACTCTTGATAAAGGACTTCCAAGCCTTGCCTCTCTTAGCTTGTGCCTTAGAAGAATTTTTAGACATGGCCTGAGAAGGTCCTACTCCAGATGATCAATTGGTCTGACGCAAAGAATTTAAAATTACCTCCTGAGGTATTGGTCTTAAGTCATTACAGCAGCATCAGCCTTTATCCAACTGTGCCCCATCATTGATAGTAATTGATCTGGCAGTGTTTTTCGCTGTGATGAACCCCGAAATTATGTGTAGGATATGTGAAGTATTTTGATTAGATTTGGTAAGGTATATGTATGGGTCTGCACTGCAGACTTGCCCATTCAAACTCGAGTAAGAATTGGAATGTGTCCATCACCGGGTTCTAATATCCAACCCAGAGCTCAAAATCCTCTAACGCGGGACATGCAACTATTGAAAATATTCACATCCTTCCACTATTACAGTTCAAAGTGACCATCATAAGTGTACATTAGCAATGCAGTTGATAATGGAAACCTGTTTCTTTAGTAGGGAGGGAGGAGAAGGATTTCTCTACTATTAATGGTTATGAGGAAGGTGTCCCACTTGAGGGATGGGCTAATTAGTGTCAGGATGGAAATATTCCATGCTAGCCATTTCACCATAACTCTGGTTATACAATATCCCCAAAATTAAGCATATGCCTTTATATATACTGACAACAAACATTCTTCAACCTGTTTTTCTTGAATCAAATCATTGTTATTGTCTCATATGGCTTTACATTAAAACCTTTAAACAAAAAAAACTCAATCATCTTGTGAAAACATTGCAAAAGAAACATCACATAAAAAGAGCTAAAAACGCAATATATTAATATAATTCAAATACACTAATACCGTTTGCCCTTTGAAATATTAAAAAGAAACAAGTATGTTTGTTCCAGACAGAAACTGAACCAATGCAATGGATAAAGTGAACAAAGTGGATCAAAACGTTGGTTCACAATGATTCCCAGCGTTCCTGTTGCAAATCTATCACATATTGTTTGAAACAGCTACAACAAAGGTTTATTAATACTTTGCATTCTAAAAGTAAATCTTTGACTGTTCCAATGATGGTCATGCAATAGTGACATAAGGGAGTTTCACATCCTTGCCATTTCCGCAAATAGCAGTTTGCTCTTGTCGGCAACATGTTTAGACAAAATCTCAGAAAAGCATTTGCAAAACGCCACCATCGGTATTTCGCCAAATAAGGTGCCAATCCCCAAACTCCTATGAGTTTGTGCAAAATCAACATGGCGCTTATAATTCCCCACCAATCATGTCACCACATGCGCTTTTTATTTGCATTCAGATCTGTAAGGAATTATTTGAAGTCCAAACTACTTTTGCAAGTTGGACCTCACAATCACCTATTTAAGAGTTGGTGATCTGAGCCTCATCCCTTTTAAAAAACCCATAAAATGAATATGGCGGTGACCTAACAAAATTTGCAGAGTAACAGACATTTCCAAAGAATCCGAACATTTAGTGACACAATACCCAACTCAAACCGTTTGTGGAAACGCAAGGGTGCCTCTCCAGAGTAATGCCTCTATACAATCTAAATCAACACGGTGGTATATTTCTATTTTGTACATTATTGCCGGTAACAGGTTTTCCTCATACAATTTTAAAATTGGCACCAGCTAATATTTCCGCTACCGCCAATGGAAAATCCTCATTTGAGGAACTACATACATGGCTTTCTCCTTTAGATGAATATTCAGAGCCGTTTCATTCCACTGAGTATGAATATGGAAGCCAACATAATGTACTCGTTGACTACCAATAATTTCTGCACTGAAAGCCATCAGGCCCCTGTTGCCTTCATCTTCCTCACAGTAAACTTTGGTCGTCGCTTTATTTGTAGTCAAATCATTCCACATCGCATGCTCATCAATGGTACACAGCAACCATTCCAATCATACCGGGATGCAATTCATTAACATTATGTCACCTGCATACGTCATTCACAGGAGCTTTTTTCCATATATCGTATACAGTACAAAAGCTACCAGCATCAGAACATCATCCATATCAGTGAGGTATACATTGAAAAGGAAAGGTGCCAATGTGCACCCTTGAAGTGATCTGTTGTAAGTCTTGATTTCACGCTTAGTGTTTACCTTCAAATGTAGCCTCTCTTTCATTACCTGTATGGAGATGAATGTCATGATGCCCGCTCCCGGGGAGCCGATTCAAGCCCGGCATCCCTGAAAGCGGACATCTAGTCCCCAAGGAAGGACCCAGCAACCCCATATAGGGGCCCTTTGGACAGTGTCCTGGCGCCTATGGCGCCAGGCTCATAAAAGACATCAGTCCTGGCGCCATAGGCGCCAGGCACATTATGGGAATGCTTGGGTGCACTTACCTGATGCAGACCATGCTGCAGGATCCCGGCCTCCTTGAGGCCTGAAAGGAACTACTTTACTTGTGGGACTAATTTACCATCCGGGCGTGGTCGGGGAAGGATACATACCTGATTGGAGGAAGGATACATACCTGGAACTTCCTCCAAGGCTATTTAAACCCCACCCGAACAGCCACACGTGCTTCGCGTTGTTCTGCATCTAGCAGCTGGACGCTCACCGTGTCTGCTCCTGCATCCTGACTTCTGCCACGCCTGCCAGCATCCTGGATCACCTGCAAAGGAAGAGAAGAAGAGAACAGAAGAAGGAAAAGTCCTTACCTGCTAAATCCGCATCCCGGAGACATCTCGCCGACAATCCTGAAAAGGAAGACTTTAATTTAAAAGCTCATTGCGCCGATCGCTGCAGCGCCGCATTCCACTCACCTTTACAGGGCGCCTCCATGTTCAGCAGCGATCATCCGGATTCGCAGTCACGCCCCAGCGCCTAGAGAGAAAAAGACCAGAACAAAAGGTGATAGAGAGATGGGAATAAGGAAAGCTAAATCTCCATGTTAAGCAATGTGTCTAGTTGCCAGCCAGACTGAGTCTCCTACTTGATAATCTGGGGCTTTTCGTCAATGGCGATCAGCATTTCTTTTCTGTGTTTCTTTGGCTTGCTGTAGGTTCCTGCTGGCTTCCTGCTGGCTTCTCTGGCTGCTTTCATGATGCTGGCATGTAAATTCTTTACTGCAGGCATTTCAATGTTTTCTGACGGATCGTAGACCGATGTTCTGGGGTTTCGACCATATATAGTAAAGAAGGGTGTTGATGAATGTGTTGAGTGGACATACTCTGCCATCCATAGCATTTCTATCCAGCTTTGGCTTGTTTGGTGTAATAGACAGTGCAAAAACTGTTCCTAGGCCTGGTTTGTGTGCTCGGTTTGGCCGTCCATTTGAGGGTGGTGACTAGAAGACAGACGGACTTCTACTCTTGCCAGGGCACAACATTTTTTCCAAAAACGAGATACAAATTGGCTGCCTCTGTCAGAAATGATTACGGTAGGGAATCCATGTAACTTGGCGATTCGGTCTAGAAAAACCTGTGCCAGGGTCTGAGCTGAGGGAATATCTTTTAGAGCTATGAAATGGGCTATTCTGGAGAAGAGGTCCACTACTCCGAGGATGGTATTATAAACTGAGTTAGGAGGTAGGTCAGTAACAAAGTCCATTGATACTGTGTGCCAGGGCGCTGGCGGAATGGTGATTGGCTGAAGGAGGCCGGCTGGTTTTTGCCTGGATGTTTTGTAATGTGCACATACCTCACATGTGCCTATGTAGGTTGCAATATCCTCTCGCCAAGTCGGCCAACAATAAGATTTGCTTACTTTCTTCATGGTTTTGGCTATACCCAGATGGGCTTCTAACAGCGAGTCGTGGTAGTCTGATATGATTGCTTGTTGCAGATCCTTAGTTGGAACGTAGAGGTGTTTTTGGTAGTATGGTAGTTTGTCTTGAATGGTGAACTGATCTCCCTTTGTGTCCCAAGCCAGTAGGTCTTCTCAGACATATTTTCATTTATTGCTTCCTGAAGTCTATTTAATGGAGATGGGCCGATGCAGAGGCTGAGAATTTTATGGGTGGGTATGATCTCCACCAGGTTAGGGGCATTGTAGACTTCCTCTCCTGTGCCAATTCGGGATAACGCATCCGCTTTCCCGTACTTAACTCTGGGGCGGTAGGTGATTACAAAGTTGTATTCCATTAATGATAGGGCCCAACGGAGCTGCCTAGAAGACTGAGCTTTTGCTGAGCGTAAGTATTGCAAGTTCCGATGATCTGTTATTATTGTGATGGTGTGTTTTGCTGCTAGTAAGTAATGTTGCCTATCACACAGTGCGCTTTTGATTGCTAGGAGTTCTTTCTCAGAAATCACATAGTTTAATTCTGCTGGGGAAAATTCCCTTGACCAGAAGGCAACGGGATGAAAGCACCCGGTTTCAGGATTTTGTCGAGATAATACGGCCCCCATGGCAATGCTTGAAGCATTTGTCTCCACGATGTACGGTAAATCGGGCTGTGGGTGTTGCAGTATCGGGGCTGACGTAAATGTTTCCTTGAGAGCTTGGAAAGCTTCTTCCGCCGCTGGTGTCCATTCGAACTTTCAGTGTTTGCGCAGCAAGGACGTTATTGTATGTACAAAATGTGAGAATCACGGTATGGAGGATTGATAAAAGTTTTCAAACCCTAGGAAACTCTGTACTCCCTTTACAGAAGTGGGTGAGGACCAAGCGAGGATTGCCTCCACTTTTCTATTGTCCATCTTGATCCCCTGCGGTGTCAGTACATATCCCAGAAACTCCACCTCAGTGACATTCAAGGAGCATTTTTCTAGCTTTGCGTACAGTTGGTTTTCACGCAGTTTGCGGAGTATAGCTCGCACGTGGGTTACTCGTTCTTGGGGACTGGTGGAGTAGATCAGAATGTCATCAATGTAGATGACAGCGCAGACATTGAGGAGTTCCTGTAACACATCATTCATAAAATGCTGGAACGCAGCCAGGGCAGTGCAAAGCCCAAAGGGCATGACCTGGTATTCATACAAACCATAGTGGGCACGGAACGCAGTCTTCCACTCGTCCCCTTTCTTCATGCGTACCAGGTGATATGCGCCGGGCAAGTCTAGTTTGGTGAAAATCTTTGCTTGTCTCACCTGGTCTATGAGTACTGGTATCAGAGGTAACGGGTACTTATTTTTTATGGTGACTTGATTTAGGGCCCAGTAATCAATACACGTTCTTAAGTCCCCCTCTTTCTTCGGTACGGAGTGGGGAGGTGGCTGGTGACTTAGATGGTCTAATGAAGCCATTGGCCAGGTATTGATCCAAGTAGGTCCGTAGATGAGTGTTTTCTTCCTCGGTTAATGCATAAATGCGGCTGCACGGTACTTATGCCCCTGGTTGCAGGTCGATTTGGCAGTTGTAAACTGGATGTGGTGGTAGTGTATTAGTTTGCTCCTTCGCGAACACATCCTGGAACTCCTGGTATTCCTCTGGTAAAGTGCCCACCAAGCCTAAACCTGCTATATTTTCCTGTGAAGCTAACAATGGGCTTCCTTGGATCCCTTTGTTGTCGTAACAAGAGTAAGGTTCGAGCTTGCCAATCTATCTTTGGGTTGTACGTCTCTAGCCATGGTATCCCAAGAATCTGGATATTGGGATGCAGCGATAAGGTCGAATCTAATACTTTCCCTGTGGCCATCTTGGCAGATTAAGGTGATGGTGGAAGTACACTGTGTTACTGATCCCGAAAGGAGTTGTATGCCATCCACAGCTGTCACGCTTTCTACAGTGTCCTTACGGTGGAATGGCAATCCCAAAGTCTTTGCAGTGTTTATGTCCAGGTAGTTCCCAATAGCCCCACTATCTATGAAAGCCTTGAGGGCATGCATTCATGTGGGCTGTGAAGGGTCTACCAAAACCACAGGAATACTGAAATGTGAGATTCCTGGCTCGACAGACTGCCTCTACATCTGCCAGGTGTTGGAGTTTTCCGCTACCGCACCTGTGTCTTCCCCTGTGTTCTCTAGCAGCCCCATTGTCTTTTGTGGGGGTTTAACCGTGCAGTTCCAGAGGAAGTGACACGATTAGCCGCAATATAAACAAAGTTTTTCCTGACACCTGTGTTCTCTCTCTGCCTTGGTGAGTGGGTCCCTGAGAATAACCAATTGCACGGGCTCCGAGTGTGTTTCAGAAGCCTGTCGACGGGACGCTTCCTTTGGTCGGACATACACTGGTCTATGCTCTGATCTGGTTTGGTCGGCCTTGCGATCCTGTAACCAGTGGTCTAGTTGCATAGTTAGGTTGATGTATTCACTGCAATCTTCGGGAGGATTAACTACTTGCGCCAAGACATCTTTTAATTCTCCTCTCAGTCCACGATAAAATAACGTTATTCGTTTCTCCTCTGGCCAACCTGATTTGGCTATTAAGCGATTGAATGTCGCTACATATGAGATAAGATCCTGACCACCCTGTCGCAGAGAGAGTAGCTCATCATCCAGGGCCTGACCTTGAGTCTGATGGGCAAATAGGTTTTCCAGTTCATGTTGAAAACCTGAGTAATTTATCAGTAAAGGGTTGTCCCTAAGCACTAACGGGACAGACCAGTCCGCCATGTGCCCTCCTAAATAGGAGAGGCGAAAGCTACTTTTGCTTGGTCATTCAGAAAAGTGTCTGGTTTGCATATGAAGTGTAGCCGGCATTGATTCATTAACGCTCCAAATTTCTTAGGTTCCCTAGAGAAGCATTCCGGGGGTGTTAAAGGGATGTTGCCTGGAAGCAATACCTGAATGGGTGTGGCTACAGGTGCCATGGTAGTCTGCCTCTGAGGAACTTTACCTGGTAGGGGTGCTAGACCAGCTTGAGTCTGTAAGAGCTGTCTTGCCAAGTCGTCTGATCTGTCCTTGTTGACTACCAGTTCGCGCCATAAGGCATTTGTCTCAGAGCGGGCTGCATGCACCTCGGCCCGTAGTTCACCTAACAATAGGCAAAGCCTTGGAGGTTTCCATTGCTCGGGCAGAGGTATTGAGGAAGGCTTTGTGTTCTGTCACACTCACATGTGTCTCTGCAGGAGCGATGGGCGTGCCTCCCTTGACCCCGAGTCTTCACTTCCCCTGTTTCACCCAGAGGAATACCTGTCAAATACAAGGTGTACACTCAGACCTGAATCCACCCGATTCCCTGGGGCCTTCAGTTCTCTTTACTGTGTGCTGTGATGTCCCCCTATGGGCTTACCTTGATCTTTAGCAGGGTGTGCACTCCATCCTGCATCCTGCTTTTGCAGGAGCACGATTCACTCATGTGATTGGTGCCAATGTATGTAGGCTGAGTTCAGATGCCAAACGCTTTTCTATGCCTTCACAGCGAGGCCGAGAGGTCAAGGCACCAGTTTGTTCAGTTTGTTCACTGGCTAGAAAGTCCTTCCCACAAGTGAATGTTGCACGGAGAATATTGAGTGTCCTAAATTGTCCGTTTTGTCTTTGTTTGCCGGTATTTTTGTGGATCAGTAGCGCTGTGTGTAGAAGCTAGCTGCTGGTAGGTTTGCTTAGCACTTTCAATTCGAGCGCGCCTGGCAATGGCTCTCCCTTTCCGTTGCAAGAGAAATTATGTGGTATCAGTGCTTCGAGTCCAGGTTCAGCGCTACTGGAGACTTGGTGGTTTTGCACCGCGTAAAGAGAGAGAGCGCAGTGAAATAAGTGTCCATGTTATTGGAGCGAGCGCAATGAATAATGTCTCTTTTTTCCTACAGGGGTTTGTGCGCTCGTGCAACTAACCTGGATTCCAGCGTCGCGGGAAGATTCGGTGAGTATGCGCAACATTACTGATGTGCGCGTGTTAACGCTGTTCATCTTTGTTCTTACAGGCGCCGGTGTAGAAGTCCCCTCTTGACTGGAGATAGCTGGGGCGTGGAGTAAGAACCAGGTAAGCTGAAGCTGAATGATCCGGAATGGGTAAGCAGAAGTATGATGATCTGGAGCAGGTAAGCAGAAACAGGATGATCCGGCACAAGTAAGCAGATGCTGGCTGATCCAGAGCATGGCAAGTGTGTTGCTGAAACAGCTCATAGTAAGCAACACGAAGCACTGGAAAAATCTTGGATGTGGCTTATATAGCCAGCCACACCCAAACACTAAAGAGCTCATGAATCATCATGCACTTCCTGTTTGGCAACAGGAAGTGGTAACCAGGAAGTTGCTACAAACACTAGGAAGGGATTAAAGGAGGGATTTGCTATGGGTTCTTTGTGTACCTATGCCAGGCCTGTCAAGCCTCCACCCAGCTTGCCCCAACTACCTGCCTGATACCCATGACAATCAACCAATTCAAAACTCACTCCCATCTACTTCAATTTACTTCTGAGCTCTCTTAGGGGGTGCGTACAAATTTGTAAAATGCTCAATCCAAACAAGCTCCAAAATAAGATAATCTTGAAAGTAAAGCTGAGAATTCCCAGAAGAATGCACTGGTTTCTGCTAATATAGCTCTGGCTTATTTACCATGCACCTCAGCATCTCCTCACCTTCTTTTTGGTACAAATATGAACACAGGGAGTTCATTTTATTCTTTTAACTCTGCTTTTCTTTCAGAATTAACCCCTTCATACTTTTCCAATGTTGAGAACACTTCTTAATCCTCCTATTGTTAGATTAAAGGTCTCTTTTTAGGCTTTGGACATCCTGACTAAACTACATTATTTTTGTACATTTTAACATGGGTGACTTTAGCCAAAATGGCATATATATAATATTGTGAGCAGGACTAATCAGAACAGCACATTTCAAAGGGAACAATGATTCTCAGGTGGAATGCATCTATTGAAAGCCAGGTATGTACAATAACAAATGATATTGTGTCATATAATACATCATTAGATTAAATAAGTTGTCGAGGAAAGATGATCAATAAATGAGACCATTACCAGACAAAACAAGAATATCACGTGTGTCTACTCAAAGTTCCCAGATAGCCCATCAATCATTCTAATTTGGTTATCAACTTAAGATTCTGTGTTAACATTAAACATATTCATTAATCAGATCCCCGGCTGTTATTTTCTATGTTAATGATTGCAACAATATCACTGCACAGTGAATTAGTGACAAAGACAGCAGCAGAGCTTCTGAAGACACTGCAAATATATTTTTTAGCATTTAATTTCTACTAAGTGATCAGAGAGTGGACCCCCTTGATTAGCAGAGTTAATGTCAAGCTGGGTTAATGTACAATCAATGTGCAGACATTATGCATTTGCCCCAGGAGGTTTGAAGGTTTCTGTGTGAAGTTGTTTTGAATTAACAATGAATAGGTAACTTTCATTTAGATATAGTTTACCACTGTGGCTAACTTTACTGTAATTTCACTTGTAATGTTGTAGATGAGAGAATTTCGTCCTGAATGAGAAAAATATAACTACAATACTGTCATATCGTTGTGCAGTTCGTTTGATATAACTTTTGACATGTGTTTAAACTGAAGAATTATCAAGGCTGTATTTATAATATGTAATGTTGAAAATACGCTATAGGAAAATATGACATGCATTTCCAGTTGCAACACTCTACTCTAGACATTGCAGTTTTAGTAGTGGAACAGAAGTTAATCAAGGGGAACCATATTGCTTATTCTATTGAAGTTGGTACATTTAGAGGAGCTCCCACAACTATTTTAAATGCTTATTCATTTTCTTTGTATTTATTTATTAAATATCTGTAAGGCACCAATTTGCTTAGCTTTAAATCTGTGTTGCCCTGTGGCTGTAACTGTGTTTCAACTAGTTTGCACAATCTAGTGTCACCCTTGGTTGAAACTGTGTTCACCTAGCCTGCTTAGTTTTAAATCTAGCATTGCCCTGTGGATGTAACTGTGTTTCACCTAGTTTGCAACATTTAAATCTAGTGTTGCCCTGGGCTGTAATTGTGTTCGTCTAGTTTGCTTAGTTTAAAGCTAGTGTTGCCCTGTGTCTGCGGCCCTCATTACAACTCAGGCGTTAAGGGGTTAACGGCACCGTAAAAGGTGGCGGCGCCGTTAAACCTTTAATGCCTGATTATGAGGTCCCTTTGCGGGTTGGAGACTTTAACGCCTGCTTTTTGCAGGCGTTAAAAACCAACCCGCAAAGGGACCTTGGTGCTAAGTACGGTGCTGCAATTTGCGCCTTCCCCATTTCCATGGAGCCCTATGGGGCAAAAATGGGAATGGGGAAGGGCCATGGCGGCATGGGGAATTACCACCCCGCCAACCTCGGAATGGGGCGGTAATTCCCCATTCCGCCATTGCAGTCGGTGAGTTACCGGCATGGACCATGGTGCTATTAGCACCATGGTCCAACGCCAGGGTCGTAATGAGGGCCTGTAACTGTGTTTAACCTAGTTTGCTTAGTTTAACTCTAATGTTACCCTGTAGCTGCAATATGTTTCCACTCAGTTGCACGTTTTGTTTTGTCTGGCCCAGTGTCTACATTGTGCTGCTTTGCCCTGCTGTTCTGTCCCATTCCACCTCTTCTGCTTGCACTGCCCTCTGCACTCACCCCCTGCGTTCCCGCCCCCCACTGCCCATTTTCCACCTCTCACTCCCTACCCACCCACCACTCCTTCTCTTCTTCCTCCTCGTCATCTCCTATGGTGCTCTCGGTTTCACCTATCTTCTCTAACTGTTTCTCTATTGACTATCCTACTCTTTTCACGATGTCTGGCAGGAAGAAGTTCAAAAAGGATATCCTGGTCTCTAACCCTAGTCTCCCTATCGCTGACACCTACACCAGCGCTTCCTTCAGACAGACCCTAACTGACATTCTCTTTATTGTTCCTTCGCCAGACCTATGGACTCTTCATATGGTCTCTGTGCTTTCTACTATCTCCTCCTCTCCAATTAATGTTCGCACCCAATGGGAGGCCCTCCTGGCCTCCTCCCACGTTTCTAAAGTCATCATTAATGTTTACTTGAATGGCACTGTCTTGGTCCAAGGCGCCCAGTCCAACCTCCTCCTCTTTGATAGACGCATCCCACGCCTCATCAACTTCAATCCTTTCCCTCCTGTGCCTTCCCTCACTTCTTCCGCCTCCTTGTCTCCCACCTCTACCTCCTTCCTGGCTACCTCGCCCTCTCCTCCTTTTCTGCCCCCCATCGGGGTCCTTCTACACCTCCACAAGGTGAACCTCTGATCTGTGCCCCCCCCCACCCCCGGAAGACTTTCTAAGCTAACCAACATATACGTTCCACAAATAGCTACACTGCTTTTTTTTTTTTTTTTTTTTTTATTTGGTTTTTGTACAAACCTTTAAAAATAGGAGCAATTTTACAAGACTTTCAAAAACTTTCAAAAACAGCCCTCGTAGTTTAGTTTAGTTTAGTTTAGTTTAATATTTATAATGCGCACCAGACCCAGGAGCAACAGGGCGCAGCAGTAAGGATATGTTAAACTTAGTTACATGGCCAACAGGCCGACATATATAATAACACATCAGTATATACAGAGTAAATTACATAATCACAAGAGAATGCACTGAGATTACATGGGTACAGGAAATACAGGACAAAATAGACAGTGGCATATCAATATATACAATGTAGGTTGCATGGTTAGGTGGCGTAGAGTAAGGTGGACGCAGTACATTAGGAGAGTTGTCCAGGTGGACTTGGTGCAAGATAGGTGACTCCATAGGCAGAGGATAGGAAGCAGAACGTCGAGAGGGTGTTAGTCCGAGTTTTTTTGTCATTTTCTTTTAGCCAGTTGGTCAAAATCTGTCTGAATTTGGCATAAGGCTGGGGGGCTCTAATACCTGGAGGTAGGGAGTTCCATAGTTGCGCGGCCTTGACTGGGAAGCTATGTCCCCCAATAGTGGATAGTCTAAATCGTGGAACTTGGAGGCAGTTGGAGTTAGCTATTCTCGTCGGTCTGGAGGATGTTTTTTTGCAAATTCTGTCTGTAAGGTAGGGTGGTGCATTATTATTGAGGCACTTATGGGTAAGGGAGGCAGTCTTGAGTTTGATTTTATCAAGGGTAGATAACCATTTGTATTCTCTTCTAGTAGAGGAGATATGCTCACTTCTATTGATCTTCAATGCTGCTCTCAAGGCATTGTTCTGGAGAACCTGTATTTTATGGATAGTGTGTTTATTCGCTCCGATGTAGAGTGCGTTACAATAATCCAATTTGGAAAGTATGAGGGCTCTAGCCAGCGTGAGGCAACTGTCAGTAGAGAGGAATTGTTTACTAGCTCTTATGATTTTGCATGTGTATGCAGTAGTCGATGCAAGGGAGTTAACTTGTTTAGAGAAGTTCATAGTGGCGTCGAGGTAAAAGCCTAAGGTCTTCACTTCCTTTGCTACTTTTATGTTATTACCATCAATAGCGAAATTGGCATAATCTGGGCTAAATTTGGCTAAGAGTGTCGGGGTGCCTAGGATAATGAGCTCAGTTTTGTCATCGTTCAAACATAGGCCATGAGTGGCCATCCATGCCTGAACGATACTGTAAATTCTATTCACCAAAGCCAGATCAACGGCGTAATCTCCTGAAAGCGGAAGGAGGATTTGGGTATCGTCTGCATAGTTAGTATAGGCGATACCCAAATGGTCCATTTCGTCGAAGAGGGGCTTGGTGAATACGTTGTAGAGTGTGGGTGACACACAGGATCCCTGTGGAACGCCGCAGGTTATGGGTATAGGGTCTGCTGAGGCAGAGGGAGAGAAGACTCTCATGGTCCGGTTACTCAGAAAAGACTCGATCCAGGTTATGGCCTCCTTAGAGAAATGGGCTGCGGAATCTAGGTGACTACATAGGACTTTATGGTCGACCAGGTCGAATGCAGCCGAGAGGTCTAGAAGGAGGAGTAGTGCTGCTTGGCTTTTGTCTCTAAACTCATCTATTTGGGCCTTAAGGTCAATTAAGGCCGTCTCGGTGCCATGTTGAGGGCGGAATCCAGATTGACGAGATCCTAGGAGGAGGTTAGATTCCAAGAAATTCTGAATTTGAATGTAGGCCACTTTATCTAAGATTTTTAGAAGAAATGGCACAGTCGTGATAGGTCTGAAGTTTGTGGGAATGGCAGGGTCAAGTGTTTGCTTTTTCAGTAGAGGTAGAACCCAGGATTCTTTCAGGTTATTCGGGACAGTACCGGTGGTGAATGACGAGTTGATAAGTTTGGTTATGAAAGGAGAGAGTTCTCTCGCGGCATCCTTGATAAGTTGCGCCGGACATTGGTCTCCTTTGCAGTTGGACGGTTTAAGTCCCAATATGACCTTCTCCACATCGGTTATTGATACTTTGGAGAAGCTGAAACGTGTTTCTTGTTTGTAGTGTGCTAGGGGAGCTATGCTCTGAGGCGTTTGGGGTGCTAGAGAGGCTTTCTTGTGGGCAATTTTGGTCTGTAGGTTGGCTACTTTGTTGGTTAGGGCGTGTTGGATACTGGAGCACCACTTCTTGTCGTTGATACAGTTTTCTTGTGGTACAATAGGTGTTTCCAGTTCTTTCAGGATAATGAACAGTTCTTTAACGCTGGACTTGGATTGGGATATTCTGTTGTTATAGGTTTCCTGTTTGGCTAAAAGGATGTCTTTTTTGTATTGAGATGAGACTTTGGAGAGGTTTAGTTTATTTTCTGCTGATGGGGAGAGTCTCCAAGCCGTTTCCAGCTTTCTTTTGAGTAATCTCAGGTTTTTTAAGTGTGGGGTAAACCAAGAGTTGAGGTGTTTTTCGGGTTTGCTATTCCTTAGTTTCAGTGGTGCAATGTTGTCAAGGGCTGAATTCATGACTTTGTTGTAACGTTCGACTAGAGCGTTAGGGTCCATATTGTCCGGTATAGAATTGAGTTTAGGTATGATATGGGGCAGCAGTTTTTCAACTGTCATAAGTTTTTTATTCCTCGTAAGTGACGGAGGGGTGATCGAGGGCTGGGCCGTGGCTGGGTTAGTGGCTAGTGTGAATACTAGAAGATGGTGGTCTGTCCAGATCTGCGGAACGATAGCCGTAATAGTTACCTCACAGTTATATTCTGCAATCCAGTCGAGGATTCGACCTTTGTTGTGCGTGGGTGAGTTGACTTTCTGGGAGAAGCCAAACTCTTGCAGAGTCATAGCAATAACAGTAGAGTTGGTATCCTTAGTATCATTATAACCTAGATTGAAGTCGCCTAACACTAGTGTTTGGGTAGTATTTTTTAGGTTGTTAGACAAGGCCGTAGAGATGTCTTCCGAGAAGGTTCCAATGGGACCTGGTGGCCTATAGATCAGGAAGATGTTTAGAGTCTGTGAGTTGGCCATAGCGACTTTGATCGACAGGCATTCACAAGATTTCATGGTTGGTGTTGTCACCATTCTCAAATCTAAGTTGGACTTGGCTATAATTGCTATTCCTCCACCTCGAGAGGTGTGTCTATCTACTCGCAGGATAGTGTAATTTTCAGGGACTGCCAGCGATAGGGCAGGGCCTGCTGCGTCATGTAACCAAGATTCTGAAATGGCCAAGAAGTCTAAGTTGTTTGTTAATAAAATGTCAGAGATTTCAGTTGCATGGGCAACTAGAGATCTAGCATTTATGAGGGCTCCTTTGAGGTTAGGTTGGTGGCTGTCTGGTATGTAGGCAGTGCTAGGACGATCTTTAGGCTTCTGTTTAGTACGGTTCAATGTGGGTCTTTTGTGGTTAGAGGGACTGGAGCTGGAGTCCTTGGTTACTTTCTGGGGTGGGCATTTTTTTAGAAGGTTTAATTGTTCAGTTTTCTTCGCCGGTAGCTCATATAATTTGGAGAGGCGGGCACGCAATCTTAGGTTTCTGTCGGTAGTATTGCATGGTAGCTGTGTGGATGAGTATTCTTGGTATTGGCTGGTTTTATACTTTTGTGTGACTAGTGAAGTGGGGCAGAGGGGAATGTTAGGAGGGGCAGAACAGGGGAGCATCGTGTCGCTAGTTTTAATAAGCAGACTGTTAATCTGTAATGCTAATATGAGGGCAGAGGCAATGTGAAGCGTTAACCAAGCTATCTTAGTAAGGGTACCTGATAGGTGTTTGCTCAGGCTATGAGTGTGCATCCTGGTAGTAATGGTTAGTACTAAATGAGCCAGGAGGGCTACTAGTCAACTGATTCCGGGGAAGGCTATAAACTATGCGGCTAGGTAGGCAGTGGCAAGTTCCTGCGACAGTATCAGATTCAGTCTCAATGCAGCTTTGCTATTGTGGTCAAGAGTAGGAAGGTGCTAGCTAATTACATACAGTCAAGGTGCGACTTTGCTATTATGGTCAAAAGGAGGTTGGCTAAATGCTAATGCAGCTGTAAAAACAAACTAGGTACATTTTTGCTCTTGTGGTCTAACATAGATTAGTAATAGCTGCTACCAAGCCATCTAGGTGTAATTTTGCTATTAGAATGCAGATCAGGTACATCAATCAAGTTAGCGCTGTGAGGCAGCATTGACCAAAATGCAAATCAGGTACAATCAATCAAGTTAGCGCTGTGAGGCAGCACTGACCAAAATGCAGTTCAGGTACATCAATCAGGTTAGCGCTGTGAGGCGACAATGACCAAAATGCAAATCAGGTACATCAATCAAGTTAGCGCTGTGAGGCAACATTGACCAAAATGCAAATCAGGTACAATCAATCAAGTTAGCGCTGTGAGGCAGCACTGACCAAAATGCAGTTCAGGTACATCAATCAGGTTAGCGCTGTGAGGCAGCACTGACCAAAATGCAGTTCAGGTACATCAATCAGGTTAGCGCTGTGAGGCAGCACTGACCAAAATGCAGTTCAGGTACATCAATCCGGTTAGCGCTGTGAGGCAGCACTGACCAAAATGCAGTTCAGGTACATCAATCCGGTTAGCGCTGTGAGGCAACATTGACCAAAATGCAAATCAGGTACATCAATCAGGTTAGCGCTGTGAGGCAGCACTGACCAAAATGCAGTTCAGGTACATCAATCCGGATAGCGCTGTGAGGCAACATTGACCAAAATGCAAATCAGGTACATAAATCAGGTTAGCGCTGTGAGGCAGCAGTGGTCGAGTGAAAGGTCAACAGCAGACATCAAAGATAGGGAATCAGGCAGTGGAACACAGTGATAGGGCTGTAGTGTTAATGATAGGGCATGCAGCAATATGCTAACATGATGGAATAACGTCTGGATTGGTTGTGCGAGCGCATAGTTTCATGGGTGACTTACTGAATGGTCATAGGATGCAGCATGGTGTGTGGAAGAGGGCCGTGAGCCCTGTGGGCAAAGGCTGTAGGAGCACAATAGCGTAGGTGCGTTATCTATGCACATGCATCTGCCAGATTACGCAGTGGGGAAAGTCATAATGTTAAGCCAGGATAGCTTACCTAGTAGAGACGTGTTTTCGTCTGGATCCTGGCCCTGGGCTCTGTCAGCTCAGGACAGGAGCTTGCCTTGGGACTGTGTGCCTTGGATGTGGGCCGGCGCTCGCCTACCGGCGAAATTCGATTGGCTAAGGCTGAGGCTTGGCCAATCCGGATGCAGCCTCTGGTTCCTAGATGCAGGAGGCAGTCAGGCGATTTTGAGGGCAGCCATCTTCGCCTCTGTTCCTCCTCGTGGTGAGCAATGGAGGAGAGTCGGAAAGTAGGCAGAAAAAGTGCAAATAAACGCTTTTCTCCGCCGGTGACAGGATATTCCCTTCTTGTACGATTTTAGGAAGGTGGATGCAAAGGGGGAACGGCATGGAAGCGTGCATGTATAGATGCACGGGGGTAGCCAGCAATAATGCTCGGGCTTACCTAGGAGCACTCCAGTGCTTTTTATGGTAGGCACTGCTCCAGCAGTGCCTGCAGCTACTGGGACAACGATCCCAAATGCAGTCTGGGGCTCAGGACAGGAGCTTGCCTTGGGACTGTGTGCCTTGGATGTGGGCCGGCGCTCGCCTACCGGCGAAATTCTTTGCATTTTAGGTTTAGTATGTGTGATTACACCCCAAACTCATGAGCCGCCCAGTGGCTAAACCTATTTTTTTGTGGCTATCATAGCCAATAGGCGAGCTTTAGCTACCTGAAGAAAAGATACCAGAGCATACAAAACAGGTTTCTTAGAACCATCAAACAAGGCTTTCCACCAATCGTCACGAGTTAAGCATTTAAAGTTCTTTGTAATTGTACTAAAAATGCGATTTCTTTCTTGCTCAAGGCCAGAGCATGACATCGTCAAGTGCTTCAGCGTTTCATTTGGGCTGTTACAGAGGCGACATCTAAGGTCTGAGTCAGGTCGTTGGGACCAATAACATAGCCGTTCCTTCGTCGGCAGAGCGTTCAATCTGAAATGTAGGTATAGAGAACGTAACCACTGATCCGGAAACCGTGACAAGTAGGTCGGCACGCAGCCATAGGCTCTAGCTTCTCCCGGAACTTCTTGCATTGACCTTGATTTTGCTCTTTGGGCACAGGTGTTTATCCAGTCATTTCTCCAGAGCTTCAGTTTGGCTGCATCAGGATTTTCTAACCATAGTTGTGATGTAATATCATATGAGGTAACAACCTCCTGACATAACTCATTCCATTGATGGACCATTGACGGCGCATTGGCAGACTCTGGGTTTTGGAGGATTGCAGTTAGGAGCATGGGTTTTGTTTGTGTTAGCTTCCTATAAAGGTTTAGCAGATTCCAAGCAACCCTTGCGTGTAGGGAGATATACCCAAGCTCATATCTAATACAGACCGTCGGAATACCTTTTGGGAGATGTAAAACTTTGGACCAAAAGATATTTTCAAGAGTGTTCCACACTTCGTTCCCACAGCCAAAGGCATTTTCACCAGCATAGATTAGTGAGGGAACAGCCTTCTGCTGGAAAAAATATAAGGTCGGTTTTAAGGAAAATTTTCCAAATTTTCTGTTTATTAGAGAAGCTTGACCTGCTAGTTGGCGGCATTTTCTCTTTGCTTCTTCGACGCAAGGAGCGTCATTTCTACTTGCACTTAGACGCATCCCTAAGTATCGGGTGTTTAATACACGCCCAATGGGTTCTTTGTCTATGTACCATTTGAATGTCCTCTTATTTGTTTTTGCACCTTGCAGTTTCTCAAAGACGATGATTTCGCATTTCCCCCTGTTGATGTTTAGACCATTCTCTGATAAGTATTTTGCCACAGCAGTAAGTCTGCGTTGTAGACCTATAGGTGTTGAATCTAGCAAGATGATGTCATCCGCATAGATTAAATAGTCTACGTGTGTGCCGTGAATTTTGGGTGGGAACGTACGTACACCGTCGAAAGCGTCTTTGATGTCAGATATAAACAGGTTGAAGATGCTTGCTGCAAGGGGACAGCCTTGTTTCACACCTCTATAGGTGTTAATAGGAGCTGATAACTTGCCTTTTAGATCTAATCGCACTCTGATTGAGGTATTTGTGTGGAGTTCACAAATGGCGTCCAACAAACTAGGCGGGCAGGCCTATTTGGACATTTTTTTCCATAATAGCTCTCTGTTTATGCTATCGAACACCTGAGATAAGTCCACCAGCGCGAGATAGATCTTGGCATTTGAGCAAAGCGCTTCCATCTTCATGAGGTTCAGCAGTAGGAGATTAACGCAGCAACCTACCCCCTTTACAAAACCTGTCTGTCTAGGGTCTATGAGCTGGTTATTTGAAGACCACTCCAGCAGTTTTTTGCTGAAGCAGGGTGGCATACACCTTTCCCAACACGTCAAGGAGTGCAACAGGTCTATAGTTTTTCGGATTATTGCGGTCTCCTTTTTTGAAGATTGGGATGATCACTGCGGATTTCCATGAGCTGGGGGTCTTGCGACACTCAATGGTCCTTTTGAACAGTGCCTCACAGAAAGTTGCCCAATATTCGGGCTGGTGCTTAATCGTAAAGTTCGTTAGTCCATCAGGACCAGGCGCTCTAGAGTCATGTACCTTCTTGATGACTCTCAGGATGTCTTCGTATCCAAAAGCGAGATCCCAGTGTGGTAAATTTAGGGGCTTCCAGGTATGATTATGAGTACCTTTACGAAATAGATCAGCATAGAAATCTATCCATTCTGACTCAGGCCCTGAAGGGCATGTTGAGGAGCAAGATGGTCATTTATGAGTCTCCAGTAATCAGCTGGATTAGCGGACTCCATTTTTGCCAGCATGAGCTCTGCGTCATTTTGCAGCATTATAGCCTTATGGGACTTTAACCCGTTCTTATAGTCCTGTTTGATCTTTTGAGCTTGACTTCCACCTTCTGTTGGGGTTTTTTTTTGTGCCATTCTCA
The DNA here is from genome assembly GCF_040938575.1 of Ambystoma mexicanum. NCBI lineage: Eukaryota > Metazoa > Chordata > Amphibia > Caudata > Ambystomatidae > Ambystoma > Ambystoma mexicanum. The sequence goes on from NC_090937.1 coordinate 1,211,255,504, forward strand.
ACTGTCGGCGTAGAAGGCGTTTCCGTTTTTGTACTTCAAGATCAAATTTATGTTTAGGTATAAACTGGGTGTTTCTTAGTGATTTTTTTTGTTCTTGGTATTGCGTCAACAAGTGGTCATATTGTTCACCTCACTTGGTTCAAGATTTAAACGAACCCGGCCAGTTCCTGTTCGAACAGAGTAAGACCATAGGTCCTGGAAAGGGTGAAGATTCGAAGTAAACTTCTGTACCACCATGTCGTGATCGCTATGAATCATTTTGATGACATTAAACCTGTCAGTTCTTTTGTGAATCGTTGGAGATACAAAGATGTAATCAAGTGTGGACTTTTGTTCACCTCTTCTCCAGGTTGGAGCCGCCGGAATATCACCAAGGGTTTGACCATTTAGCATTGTCAAATCACATAGCTCCATTTCTAAGCACCATTGAGATGACAATTGGTGACCCAAGTTGTTTAAACTCTTCTTATAACCCGATAGATTTGAGAAATTAAGGCAGTCGATGTTAAGATCGCCGCAAATGATCAGCTCATGTGGAGGGCCAACTTCCAGAATCTCATCCAGCGCAGTTGTGACTTCGTCTATAAAGTGTTTAGACTCAGCAGCTTCATGGTTCCAATAGAGATTGACGATGTGAAGGTTTTTAGCCAAGCCATCGGCTGCCTTTCCAGAGGCAATCTTTACCACTTGGATAAAGGGAGAAATGTTAGTAGAACCTAGTATCCGAAAGCCTGAATCGAGCTTAACTGCCACCAGCAAACCTGCCATAGGTCTGCCTTTACTCTGTTTAATTGCAGGGTTATGGGCAAGTTCGAAACCTTCCAGTATTGGTTTGTCACAAAGCCATGTTTCCTGCAGGCAAGCAATGTCCAATTCGGCGGCCCAGGCTGTGTTGAAAAGATGATTGAAGCCTCTGGTGTTCCAGCATCCTAGTGTGTAATGTTTTCGTGAAGAAGGTGCCTGGCGTTAGCATGACTGGTCATTATTTAAAGTTTCAGCGAGCCAGGACCAGTCGTTTCCACTCGTTTTGTGCGACAAGCAAAGATCAATTGCTTCAGTTTTAGCGTGTGTTAGATTGGAACCTTGAATTGTTATTTTTATCTGATTGTTGCTAGATGGATCGAAGGCTGGCTTCCAGTTATTTACTGCAGGACATTGTGATTTAACACAAGAAGTCGTTTTAACAAAATCATTTGTCTTCATGTTATAAACTTGATTTGCTTTATCGTCATGTACCATGTTGAGAACTGCTTTTGGTACGCCAGTAAGGGTGCCGGCCGGTGCCATGGAGATGTCGAATCCCTAAGACAATAGCACCGGACCGGCTTGGAGAAGTGTGTCAACTATCAGTTTGGACTGCACGTGTAAGATGACTGCGTCATTTTTCGTCTCGTCGAAGAATTCCACTATTTTTAGGTCTTCGGATTCAATTGCTCTAAGACTTGGGACGAGATGGCATAACCATAAAATGTTGTGCCGATTCAGGATCAAATCATCTGCAGAGTCGATACGTTCCAAGAGCACCTGATAAAGCAATGATTCATTTGTTTTTTTGTGAGGATTGACCTTTTTGGAATCATTTATTAGGTTACATCTTGTTGGTCTCGATGAAGGATTCACATTTGAGGTCGATTGAGGGAGTGTGGGCAAAATGAGAGCCCTTGGGCCTTTGTTTGCTGAGTCCAAAGTGACAGTCTCGGATATTGGCATCTTTCCACGATTATCCAATATTGTCTCGGCACTTGTCTCGACTGGTCCACCAACCAGATTGTGGGATAATGTTGCCAGCCTAGCACGCTTTTTGTCTAGGGTCAAGAATGTCTTCTTTTTACAGTTCAGGCTGCCCGCTGAAGCTATTTTAGATTGTCTGATTTCGCATAATGTGACCACTCTGTTTGATGGCTGAGATGACTTGTTTAAGCAAGGATAGCTTACAATTGCGGCTCCATTGATCTCTGAGTTTGCACAGCCCACTGCCAGAAAATATGAATTGATCTCTGCAGGTTCAGCAACTTTAGCAGAGTTATTGTGCGAGATTTTTGTATCTTCGGCCTCACCCAGATCATCAGTCTCTACATCCTTGTATACTGACATGTTTAGTAGTTCTTCGGAAGAGTCACATGAGTTGATTTTGGCTCCAATCGATTCGTCCTGTTCAATGACACCCTTTCCGGAGTAGGTTATGGCTCCAGTCGGTAGGTCCAGTTCAGTGACAACATTTCTAGAGTTGGTGTCCAACACTCCACTTTTTTCTTTTAGCCACGTCTTGTTGACAGTTACATTAACTGTTTTCAGGTTTCTCAGAAATTTCCTCCAGTCGTTGCCTCGTTTTGTTTTTTTCAGGGGCATGTTTTTAGGTTTTTTCAGCCCGTTTCCTCTGCCGATTTTAGCACTAGGTCCAACCGGAGGATCCTTCTTGGCAGATTTAAAAATATCAAAGACATCCGAGGCAACGCTACACACCTCTTCTGTTACGAGTATAGGCTCCTCGCCGATTAAGTCTAGATTTCGGGTCCGAATCGATGAGGAAGCCGGTTGAGGATCTAATAAATCCAAATTTCCAACGGCTTGAGTTGCCAACAATATGTCTTGAAACTGTGTAGGGTTGCTTGGGTTAGGCCCGGCTGAAGCTGGAAGATCGTTACTTGTCTGAGCCCCAGGTTGCCTACCAGCAGAGAGCTCCACCACAGTCGTTAGATCTTGGATACTTATCGAAGGAGCTTCTTCCATTGTAATCGTCGGAATCTTACAACCTGTGTGAACAGTTGCAGGATTCTCCACGGACTGCGCGCGGGAGGACTCAGACAGACTACTAGGGAGATCAAATGTAGACTGGTGAGAGCTGTAAGAGGACTCGGTTCTTCTGTCATCTAAGAGGCCATTGCACGGGTGGTACGCTGACTTTTGATGAAACAGGTTGAGAGCTTGTTTTGCCACATCTGCCAGTAATTTTCTGTCTAAATAGGCGTTTTTGCTGCAGTCTGTTAGGGCCCCCAGAGCCATTTCAGCCTTTTTGTTGGTGTTTAGCACTACGTCCATATAGGACGTCTGCGTATTTTCGAGCATAGCAATCTTAGTGTTCATTCCAGAGACAGCTACTGACAGATCTTTTAAGCTTTCGTTCAAATGTTCATACATTTTGAGAAAAGGTGACAACGACAACGTTGTTGACGACATGATGATGGTCTGTAGATCTTGCATGTTTGGCAAATGGCGTGCGTTGGCAATTGACTCTGTTGTGTGACTCACTTGCCGTTTTTTGTTTAGCGGAAGTCGTCTGATTTTAGGAAAGGGTCGCTCCATCAAGGATGAATCAGAGGATGAAGAGTCAGTTGTGGAGTCAGCACGCCCATCATTCAATGGAGAGCCGCACGCATCCTTTCGTGTGGTATTCGATGAGCAGATTTGCTTTTGCGTTGCAGCCGCGAGACCTATTTTAAGGAGCTTCCTCTGTGAGCATTGTATGTTCGGAGATGTACTCGAATAAACTCTTCGCCTCTTCATCAAATTGTTTTTAGGAGGGCTCTGCAGTTGGCATTTGCTTACGTCCGCCTGTGGTTTAGCATTTGTAACGGCTTCAGATACATGTGTATTTGCCGTGTGCATAAGTTGCTATACGGCCTCCCTTGTATCCACATCTCCCGTTGTGCTATCTTTTGTGGGTGAGATAGGGAGTCTTTCTTTGTTTATCTGTTTCAGATCTGTTAGGAGCTTGTTAACGATATCTAAAGAATTTCTGCGGTTAGTAACAACCTTGTCTTCCGATGGCTTCGATGTTTCCCAGACAGCTCCTACAGTCGAGTGGCAGTTAGAGGCCACTAGGCACAGCTCAAAGACATTCTCTGCAGCGTCCATGTGTGAGGAAGCAGCGCTGTGAGGGAATTCAGCCTGGGCCCTGTTGGGAGATGTGGCTGACAAAGGTATTAGATTATCGTACGCAGTGAAGAATCTAGGTCGGTACGAGCCCGTACTTATCTCTTCATGAGCTGTATTGTTTGTTTTGTTCAGCGCACATGCGCTCGATTTCTGAGCATGTTCGCCAGTAGATTTGCACTTTGACATTGTGGGTACAGACATCAGGACAGACTCAGATTGCCAATTGCTGAGGTCGTTTGTTGGAGTACCAGTGATCGACTTGATGGGGCTATGACTTGTGACCGTGTCGAACACGTTTTCTCGGGCTATATCTTGAGTGGAGTTTCCGTTTAGCGAAGAGGTAGATAAAACCTCTTGCGTAACGCAGCTCGCAAAAATAGAGGCAGAGTGTGTTTTCGGTTGTATGGAAGGTGCGGAGGAGTCCGCTGCAAAGTTACCACCCATGCCTCTAGCGTCACTGACCTTGCCCCTCGACGAGGTACAAGCCGCAGGTATCACCAACACTTGTATAGATGGAATATTCACACACTCACTTACTTTTGTGGGAATTGTTGTTGTCTGTTTCGAGGCCATCGAGGTCGTCGGCGTCGTTCGTTTGTCTTCTGGGACACGATTGTGCTCCGCTGTGAGTGGAGCCAAAACAGGCTCAAGTGCCTCTTTAGGAGTCATCTTCTGAGGGGCGTCAGGGGGTTCGGGAGAAGCCGCCGATGTCCAAGATCGATCCAAGTCAGTGCACGGCGACTCTCGTACCCGCTTCCTTTGGGCCCGTGTCTTCATTGATGGGCACGCAGCTTTGCCTTTGGCTGCAGTAGCAGCAATGTTCACCCTCATGATCGTGATAGAAAGTTAGAAGGGGCAGAGGGGAGGAGAGCCCACAGGGGGAGTCCGAGATTCCGCGGACTTCCTCGGACTCCTCAGACTCTGCCAGACTCCGCGCCGCTCCGCGGGGATCGTCAGCTTTTGAAGTCACTCCCACAGTAGAAAGAGTAGAGTTACTGGCAATCACTCCTCAGACTCTGCCAGACTCCGCTGCTTTTACACAGTCAGGTTGTGGGAGTCGCCCCAATTCAAAATATGTACATCTGTATTATCTCAATTGAACAGTAGTACAAAAGGTCAGTGAACACGTACACATATTTTAATAACTATACCATTGTAAAAGATACAAGAAAAAAGATAAAATAATGTAAAAAAGTACACATAAGAATTGTTATATACAACAGACCATGACCAATTAATGTTTTAAACATAATCCCACATTATCATATGTTTCCTATTTCTATTTGAAACAATATTTTGTGAGGTTAGTAACAGAAATGAAAGGCGTATACCAAATAAATGTATATGCATTCGCCCTCACTGCCTGGTGTCTACTCCTATTAGTGTTTCTAGATTCCAAGAGAGAACCATCATGGACCAATCTATTTTATGGTCTCCTTCAAAGCCGTCTTCACTGCCTCCTGGCTTCCCTTGCACTTGGGTCTGTATCTGCAATCCTACAGTCCCCTTACCTGCACTTATTTATACCCATTGTCCGCGCTAAACTCATGCACTTGTCACCTGCTGGCCGCACTTCCTGTTTTTGTTTCTTGATCACGTGTTCACCACTTTTCAAGGGGTGGGAGGTTGCCGGTCTGAGCAAAAACACAATGTTAAGGTGGGAATGGAAAAGGATAAAGAGGCAAGGTGTACATGCTAAGGGGAGGCCAGAGGGCCAGTGCCAGAGAATACAGGTAAGTGCTGGGAAGGAGGGGTGGACTGGGGGGGGGGGTTGCTGGGACCCTGCAGTACTCAGAGGGAACCAGGCGGCCAGTCACTGAGGCAGAAAGAAGGTGTTAGCAGTGGAAGGGGAGAGTGGAAAATGAGGAGAAAAGGAAGTTCTTGAGGAGCTTCCAGAACTTAGGGAGATCCAGCTGAAGCCTGAGAGGATCATGTAGATCGTTCCAGAGGGAGGTTCCTGCGCAGGAGAGAGATATACCCCCCACTCTTTGTTTAGAGAAGCGTCTGATTTGCAGAAGTTGGAGCTAGCAGACCAAAGGGCTCTAGCAGGGAGGTGTTTAGGGAGATAGAGTTGGATGTAGCGGGATCCTAGGCCCCAGAAATCCTTGTGGATGATGCAGCAGGTCTTGAATTTGATCCTCACAGCAACTGGGAACCAGTGGAGAGAAATTTGGGCTTGAGAGATGCAGCCCCTGGGCTTGAAGCCAAGGATACGTCTTGCAGTCCTATTATGGATTAGTTAAAGGGGGTGGAGGGGGACGAAGGACGATTGAGGAAGAGGTTGTTTCAGAAGTCAAACCTAGAAAGGACCAGAGATCTGAAGACAATGAGTTTCTGGGGGAAGGTGAGGAAAAGGAGTATGCCTCTGAGGAGGTGCAGCTGATAGTGGGACATCTTGTCAAGGTCTGCGTTTATAGGAGAGGAAAGTGAGGAATCAAAGATGACACCAATATTTCTTGCCTCACAAGAGGGTGAGTGGAGGGCACCCACAGAGGGAGGGAAGGTGGTAGCTGGGGTCCCAATGAAAAGGATCTGATCTTACTAGCATTAAGGCAGAGATCATTGGCAGTGCACCATGACTGAATGGCTGTCAGACAGTCAGGGATGAGAGAGATGGAAGAGGAGGGAAGCTTGAAGGAGAGCTTTGTGTCATCTGCATAACCATGTATGTGAGGAGGGAAGAAAGAGATTAGGTAGGCCAAAGAGGCAAGGTAATGGATAGAGCCTTGAGAGAAGCAACAGGTGGAGAGTGTGATAGGGGATAGAAAAGGGCCCAGTTGAACCTGGAATAGTCGGCTGGAGAGGAAGGAGGTCAACCAGCCCAGTGTCAGGCCTGTGATACCAATGGTGTCACAGAGCTGATTTGTCAGGGTGGCATGATTGACCGTGCCGAAGGCAGAGGAAACATCCAGGAGGATAAGAACAGATGGAGAGTTGGAGTCAAGATCAGAGAGAAAGTCTTCACAGGTATTCAGTAGAGCAGGCTCAATGCATCTGGCTGCTCTGAAGCCAGACTGGTGGTTGTGGAGACAACTGACAGAATCGGTGTACTGGGTCAGTTGGGGGAAGGCCAACTTCTCCACAGTTTGCCCAGGACGAGAGTATTGGATATAGGGTGATAGCAAGGCAGGAGGGGTCAGAAGAGGGCTTTTTTAGTTGGGGATGTACAAGGGACTGCTTGAGGGGTAGAAGGAAAGAGCCTGTGGAAAAGGAGTGGTTACAGAAATCAGACATGGAAGGCACACGGGAGGCAATGTCCTTTATAGTTCTGGAGAAGCAGGGGAGCATCTATGTGGAAGAGACTATCATAGAGAGGACTTGTCTAGAGATGTCATACCGCCGAGTTCTTGGCGTCTATGGAGCCGCTGGCGACGCGGAACCTAGCTTCGTTTGCTTCGGCCACGCCCCCTGTTTCCTGGTTTCCTTTTTCTGATTCTGATTGGCTAGACGCTCCGCGGCCCGGTGTTTTAACCAGCCACTTCCAGGTCACGGACGCGTTGCAACGCTTCCGGTTTCGTTCCGTAGGCTGAGTTGCTTGCTGCCTGTGGCTTTCGTGCTGCTCTCTCGCTTGCTGCTGGTCGGGTCCTCGTACCCTGTCTGAACCCGTCTGTCATTCATTCCGCTGGATCTGTCAGCCTTTCCCTTTCTCTCTTGGTTCGCAATAATTCTCCTTTGCCCTTCTTCCATCTTGCTTCCCCTCCCACCTTCCCATTTTCACTTACCGCATTTTTCCTTTTCCTGTCTGTTATTCTTCCCGCTCTTCCTTCACCTACCTTCAGTATTGCTTCTGTGACCTCCCGTGTACCAGGCTCCGGCCTGTTCCCCTGGACTGCCTTTGCTTGCTGCATCAGTACTTCCTCACTTAGCCTGTGTACCAGTTCCTCGGACCTCTTAATGGACTGCCTGTGTTTCTGAATCTTCACTCCACGTGTTGTCTTCAGTCACTTCTACCAGATCTTACCTAGAGTACTCCTGGTTCCACGTTTACAAGACACCCAACGATTCTACAGGGGTTTTTTGTGCCTAAGGCTTTTTCCCCTCTTGGTCGATCCCGGGGGTGGGCCCCCTGGTCTCCCTTCTTTGGGGAGCACGGTGGCTTCCTTCCGGGGTCGTCCCTATCTTCATAAAAAAAAGGTGTCTACTCGAAGAAAAGAAAAGAAGGGTTCTTGGAAGGAAGAGGAAGGTGAGGAGTCGGGGGAGGGGGAGATTTCAGAAGCTACACTTTCGGACGAAGATATCACCGACCCCGGTGACAGTTTGCAACGCCTAAAAGAGATGGCCACCCCACAGCAGGTACAAGAACTCGAAGCCGCTGTACAAAGTCTAAGTCTAGAGATGCAGAACCTTAAGACTGCTAACGCCACCCTTCAACAGCGTATGACGGACAGAGAAAGGCCTTTAGCCGATTTACCTCCACTTCCCTTAGTATCAGGGAAGTTCGATGGATCCCCAAAGAAGGTTAAAGAATTTCTGGACGCATGCAATCTTCATTTTACCTTTCGCCCTCTGACCTTCGCCTCAGATCACGCCAAGGTGGGGTTTATGATCACCCACATGATCGGAAATGCCCTGGCTTGGGCTACCCCTCTAGTAAACCAGTCAGACCCGGTTTTACAGGACTACGATGCCTTTAAGGCCCTGATTCAACAAACCTTTTTGCGAACAGAGAGTACATACTTGGCCTCGGAGGACCTCCTTGACATCCGTCAAGGGAATTCTGATTTACTGACATACATCACCACTTTCAAACAGGTGGCTGCAGAGGCAGGTTGGCAGGAACAGGCTCAGTATGCCATATTTCGGCGAGGTTTAAGGGAGGAATTGAAGGACGAACTTGCCCGAATAGAAAGACCGGTGTCTTTCGCCGAACTTCTGACAGCTACCCTCCGAATTGACTTCAGGATGACGGAAAGACGTCAAGAAAAGAGGAAGATCAGGCTAAGCGTACCCCCTCCCGTGGAGACTCCTTCACCAGCATCTGTACCCTTCCAACGGACAACTAAAGAAGAACCCATGCAGATTGGGACCACCAGAGCCCCACTGACACCGGAAGAAAGGAAACGGCGCAGGGAGGGTTCCTTGTGTATGTACTGTGGATCTTCATTACATTTATTAAGAGATTGTCCGGAAGTACCACCCAGAAGATCGGGAAACGCTCGCCCTCGGTAAACATTTGGACGCATTACCGAGGGGCTGCTTTTAGTCCCTACGCACCACTTTCTGTATCCTCTACAGAAACATCTGAAGACTCCCGGTTGATGGTGCTCACAGTTTCTCTCAGAGTAGGCCCCAAAGAAGTAACCGCTTTAGCACTACTCGACTGTGGAGCAGCAGGAAACTTCATGGATACCCATTGGGCAGAACGACATGGAGTCAAGAGGATAGCCAAGAATGAAGATCAAAAGGTGGAAGGAGTTGATGGCGAACCTTTGAGCTCGGGTTTGATCACTCATACCACTAAAGCACTTACTTTATCCATCCAACAACACACCGAAAGTATCACATTCGATATCATCAGAGCTGCTCACTTCCCTCTTATCCTGGGTATCTGTTGGTTACGCAGACACAACCCCTGTATTGACTGGTCTAGAAACCTACTTAGCTTTCAGTCCTCACTATGTAAATCGGAATGTTTGCCAGAACCAAGATTCGAGACCGTCAAGACCACTAATAGCTGCGAAGTCAAAACGGTGCACTGTCTTCCCCACTACCTGAAGGAGTTCAATGAAGTGGCAACTGAAAAGATACCCGTAGAGCTCCCTCCTCACCGGCCTGAAGACTGTTGCATCGATCTCACCCCAGGTGCATTGGTACCCTTCGGTAGGATGTTTCCACTATCATTAGAAGAAAAACAATACCTCCGAAAGTACCTGGACAGCAACATGGAGAACGGGCTAATTAGGCCTTCCAAGTCCCCTGCAGGGGCATCACTGTTCTTCATCTCAAAAAAGGATTCTAAGGAGTTGAGGCCGTGTATAGACTATCGCGGCCTAAACAAGGTTACCATAAAGGACCCGTATCCTATGCCATTGATAACCGATATCCTACAAGCTGTACAGGGTGCTACCATCTTTACCAAACTCGACCTGAGGAATGCGTATCACTTACTCCGGGTGCAGAAAGGAGATGAATGGAAGACAGCATTCCGGACTCCTTTCGGACTTTTTGAATACCAGGTAATGCCGTTCGGATTGGTAAATGCCCCGTCGGTATTCCAATGATTTATGGACAGACTATTCTCAGATCTCCTGTGCCAAACCACATTGGTTTATTTAGATGACATACTGATATACTCTCGTACTCCTGAAGACCATGTGGAACATGTTAGGGAAGTATTCAGAAGACTACAGAGAAACCAGTTGTCGGTTAAACTCACCAAATGTGTGTTTTCAGCCTCCTCCATTCCTTATTTAGGATACATTCTGTCAGACCACGGAATCTCCATGGATCCTAATAAGGTGTCTTCCATCCTTGAATGGCCCTCACCCACCTCAGTCAAAGAGATACAAAGATTCCTGGGGTTAGCAAACTTCTACCGAAGATTCATCCCTAATTTCTCTCAAAAGATATTACCTATCACCTCGCTCTTAAAGAAATCTGCAACTCCATTTAAATGGACAACGGAGGCAGAAGACAGCTTTGGTACTCTTAAAGAAGCCTTCTGTTCAGCACCCATTTTACAACAACCAAACCAACTTCTACCCTTCATTCTAGAGACGGACGCTTCTTCAGCCGCAATAGGGGCTGTACTTCTTCAAGAAATCCAGGGTACAGAACATCCGGTGGCTTATTTCTCGAAGACCCTAACCTCCAGCCAAAAGAACTACTCGGTTATTGAGCGAGAACTTCTAGCCATGAAAGCGGCCTGTGTAGAATGGCGTCATCTACTTCAAGGAGGAAGGTTCCCGTTCACCATAAGGACTGATCATAAGAACTTACAGGTTCTCAAACAGTTCGAGTGTTACAATACTCGACAGGCCCGATGGGCTCATTTCTTCGCACAATTCGAATTCAGCATAACTTACATCCCGGGAAAAAATAACGTTGTAGCCGACTCTCTTTCCCGCCGGTGTGATTACCTGTCAGAGTCAGAGACGAATCTTGAACGGATGTTTCCCCAGTCCAGGACCATCGGAATAATTTCTAAATTCCTTCAGCAGGTACAGGAGGATTCTGGAGGTCGTTTTGAAATTGAAAAACACTCTAAAGATCTGGCCTATGAAATCAGGAACGGTCTTTACCTTGTAGGAGGAAAACTTTATCTACCCACTCCGGCTTTTCGTAAAACCGCACTTGTCTGGTGTCATGACTCTAAACTAGGAGGACACAGGGGTGTGGCTGGTACCCACGACTATCTTCAAAGACATTTCTATTGGCCTACAATGAGAAAGGATGTAGAGCAGTACGTTCAGTCATGCATCATCTGTCTGAGGAGTAAATCATCCCGAAAAAGACCGAATTGGTCTACTGGAACCTAATGCTGTACCCAAGGGTCCCTGGAGCACAATTTCAACTGATTTCATAGTGGATTTACCTCCGTCTGAAGGATGCACCTGTGTCATGGTAGTAGTGGATTCATTTACCAAATTGGCTCACTTCTCCCCATTACCTGGCATCCCTACGGCAGCCAAGATGGCGGAAGTGTTTCTCCAAGACATATTCCGGTTACACGGTCTACCTAACAAGATTATTTCAGACCGGGGTAGTCAGTACACTTCCCAGTTCTGGAAGGCCCTGTGTAGCAGACTAGGTATTGAAAGAGCTCTCACCTCTGGATTTCATCCACAATCCAATGGGCAAACTGAACGTTTGAACGGAACCCTGGAGCAGTACTTAAGATGCTTTATCAACAGCCAACAAGACAACTGGTGCACACTACTCCCTCTAGCTGAATTCTCTTATAATAACTCCACACATGCAGCTCTGGGGTTCAGCCCTTTTTTTGGCACTTATGGTTTTCACCCTCGCTCCATTCTTCCTGTCTCAGGCCTTTCTACTAACGTACTTTCAGTAGATTCTTCACTCTCCCTCCTTAGAGAGACACACAAGAAGGTAGAAGAAGGCCTTAAGTCAGCCCAAGCCCGATATTGCATTCAAGCCAATAAACATCGTAGACCTGTACCAGGATGGGATGTGGGTACCCATGTTATGCTCTCCACTAGATATTTACCTCGTTGGGTACATCCCTCCAAGTTATCTCCAAAATATCTAGGGCCATATGAGATCATACAGAAAATCAATCCTGTGGCTTTTCGCCTAAGACTACCAAATAACCTAAAAAGGGTACACCCTGTTTTCCATGCTTCCCAACTTAAGTCATTTCATGCTGATACATGGGCACGACAGGTTAGACAGACTCCTGTTCCCCAGGGTTCCACTCGAGCTGAATATGAGGTCGCCCAACTCTGTGACTCCAGGTATCATAAGGGCAGGCTGGAATATTTGGTTAAGTGGAAAGGCTACCCTTCTTCGGAAAACTCTTGGGAACCCATCACACACATTAATGCTCCTGTCCTACTTCGCAAATACCACTTTTTCCATCCAGGGAAACCCGGAGGAGGAGCGTATAGGAGGGGGCATACTGTCATACCGCCGAGTTCTTGCCGTCTATGGAGCCGCTGGCGACGCGGAACCTAGCTTCGTTCGCTTCGGCCACGCCCCCTGTTTCCTGGTTTCCTTTTTCTGATTCTGATTGGCTAGACGCTCCGCGGCCCGGTGTTTTAACCAGCCACTTCCGGGTCACGGACGCGTTGCAACGCTTCCGGTTTCGTTCCGTAGGCTGAGTTGCTTGCTGCCTGTGGCTTTCGTGCTGCTCTCTCGCTTGCTGCTGGTCGGGTCCTCGTACCCTATCTGAACCCGTCTGTCATTCATTCCGCTGGATCTGTCAGCCTTTCCCTTTCTCTCTTGGTTCGCAATAATTCTCCTTTGCCCTCCTTCCATCTTGCTTCCCCTCCCACCTTCCCATTTTCACTTACCGCATTTTTCCTTTTCCTGTCTGTTATTCTTCCCGCTCTTCGTTCACCTACCTTCAGTATTGCTTCTGTGACCTCCCGTGTACCAGACTCCGGCCTGTTCCCCTGGACTGCCTTTGCTTGCTGCATCAGTACTTCCTCACTTAGCCTGTGTACCAGTTCCTCGGACCACTTAATGGACTGCCTGTGTTTCTGAATCTTCACTCCACGTGTTGTCTTCAGTCACTTCTACCAGATCTTACCTAGAGTACTCCTGGTTCCACGTTTACAAGACACCCAACGATTCTACAGGGGTTTTTTGTGCCTAAGGCTTTTTCCCCTCTTGGTCGATCCCGGGGGTGGGCCCCCTGGTCTCCCTTCTTTGGGGAGCACGGTGGCTTCCTTCCGGGGTCGTCCCTATCTTCATAAAAAAAGGTGTCTACTCGAAGAAAAGAAAAGAAGGGTTCTTGGAAGGAAGAAGAAGGTGAGGAGTCGGGGGAGGGGGAGATTTCAGAAGCTACACTTTCGGACGAAGATATCACCGACCCCGGTGACAAGAGACCTCATCCAGTGGTAAAGAGGAGAAAAGTAGGGAAGGGGAGAGGTGAGTCAAGGGAGGCATGAGAGCTGGGGAGGGTGGGGGGACGGGTAGAAGAGAGTGAGGACAGAATGTCCTGAGTTTTGGAAAGGAAGTGGGAGACCAGAGAGCTACAGAGGGTTTGGAATGGCAGGGGAGATGTGGAGACTGCTGAAGGATTGTCAAGTTCCTTGCAGATTTTCAACAGTTTGCTGGAGGTGTTAGTTGCCCCGGAGACGCAGGCTTGGATGTGAGCCCTCAGCTTCAAGTGGATAGAGAGTCTGTAATGCCTTTCTAACAGGTAACAGGCCAGTTTCTCAGAGGATGTGTCTGATGCTTGTCACTTCGTCTCAGCCACTCTTTGCTTGTGTTTCACTGATGCTTGGTTAGAGTTATACAAGGTGTTTGACTTTGAGGCAGGCTTCACAGGCTTCATTCGGATCCTGATAACAGGGACAAGGATATCCATATTGTTGGGGATAGAAAGGTGAAGATTAGCATGGGCAGCGTCAATGTGGGAGTCCATGGCAGGAGTGAGAGGGGAAATGAAAGTGGCAGTAATTGCAGCAACTTGCACCCGCTTTATTGGTCGAATAACAGAGAAGGAGACAGGCAGTGCATGCAGAGGCTTAGCAGGGGGACCTAAGATATCCATATGAGAAGAAATGAGGGAATGGTCAGACGAGGAGAGAGGTGTAGTGAGAAGGTTGGAGATAGGAATGTCTGAGGAGATGAGAGCATCCAAGGTATGTCCGGCAGAGTGCATCAGACCGGTGGGATGAATGGTGAGGGAAAGAACATCAGCGAGGCTGCAGAAGAGTCCAGTGGCCACCTCAGAAGAGTCAAGGTGGATCTTGAAGTCACAGAGAAGGAGGAGTTTGGAGGTAGAGCCAAGAAGGGAAGAGGTGAGGTCAGACCACTATAAGAGGAATAGGGCGACTGGGCCAGGGGTCCTGTAGATTGTGGCGAGAGTCAACGAGATGGTTGGAGAGACACCAAGCCTGCAGACTAGGCATTCAAATGAGGAGTAAGACTGGGTTGGAATGATAGTAGAAGGGATCCAATCAGGGAAGAACTAGGCCACTCCCAATTCAGACCGGTAATGGCTGGGCATGGAGAGGATGTTATAACCCTAAGGGAGGGGTGTGTCAAAAGCAGTCACAGAGATACAGTGAAACACGTCTCAGTGAGGGCTAGAACATTCAGATATCAGAAGCTTGTTAGACGGAAGAGAGAGAGTTAAGGGTAGCTAGGTGGACCTGGTTACCACCTTTGAAGGTCTTCCAAGAAGGGATACAGGGACTTGGCATGCAAAGTGGAGGTGAAGAAGGGGCAAGGGTGGTGACCTCCTTAAGAGTGGTGGGAGAAGGGAGGATGGTAATGAGAGACAGAAAATGCCTATCAAGAAGTAGAAGGTTGGGCTGTGAGCCCTTGGCCAAGAGAGTGCCATCATGATAGACATTAATTATACACCTAGAGGATGAGAAGCCAGCCAATAATACTTCCCATCTGGTACCTCCATTAATGGGAGACGAGGAGAAAGGAGAAAGGGCAAAGACCATATGTGGATTCCATAGGTCTGGGGAGGTAGCGACAAAGAGGATATCAGTGACAGTCTGCCTGGAAGAAGCATTGAGGTAGGTCTTGGCGATGGGCAGGACTGGATTGGAGACCAGGAGATCCTTCCAGGCATCAAGAGGGATATAGAATAGGTGATAAGACAGCAGTTGGAGAAAATAGGCAAGATGGAGAGCACTATGGATATCAGGAGAGAGCAGCGAGAAGGAAAGAAAGGGGGGGAGATGGAGAACTGCAAAAAGTATGACAAACTCATCAGGCAGCCTAGCCACAGACAGATGCAGATAAGTCAGTTGCAGACATTTTGCTATCCGGACTCTTAAGGGCCACCTCTGACCAGTATGGCCCTCCTTCCAACGTGTCAGATGCACAGATGCAGCAAGCAAAGGCCTTAGGTTTTTAAGTCAATGGCACCTTCATGAAGATACATTTCCTCTCAGGTGAAGGCTTCATGGCATGAGTCAGAGTGGTTTGTCAGTGTGGTGTCCCGCTACACACAGTACATTAAAAAAAAATAGACTTGATAGTCGTAGAGCCAAGCAGTTGTCCTAGCTTCCCCCACCACTAGGGTAGGAACCAAGACATCAGTGCCAGACAAGCAACAGGGCCCTCAAGCAGGAATTAAAAAAGGCCACATCTTCAGGGTATGTAGGAGCAACGTAGCAAGAGCCGGACTGTTCCCTCCACGGAACCCAATCCCTCACCAACAGCTCAAGACACTGGGGTAGGGGCCCCTCTTCGGCAGGGAAACCATGGGATCCTCCCTTGACCAATGTTAGAAGGGACAAGTGGGGCAGACAGCCACTCATTAGACCAAAGATTTTAATTCAGTGCGGTTGTGCCCCCCGTATCGAAAGAAAAAAAGAGGCAGGGAGACACACAGAAAGATCTCCCAGCCACAATGACAGAGAACGCAAGGGCTCTCGGCGGCCACGGTGGAGCCGCTCCATTATAAAGATCAGAGGATCAGGTGGCAAAGTAGAGGGAGATTGCCCCACATCCCCTGTGGTCGGGGATCAGACAATGCCCAGAGATCCCACCATATCAACATTTAGGTAACTACTCAGCCACAGTGATTTTGTCGAGCAGATCCGCTGCTTAGCGCTGGTAGGCCTGGAACTGGGTCAAGCACCAGACATGGGCGAGATACGGAACACAAGTGTGCCCAAAGTGAATCCACTTTTCCTTACTGCAGAGAGATTGAAAGAAGAAATGCCACCATCTCATTGTGGAAAATGACTGAAAGCTGCAGCCCAAAGGAAATGCAGATACCCAGATGGGTGCCACTCCTGCAAGATTGTAAGATTGTAAGAAGGCTGCAACAGAACCCACTTTCATTGGAATACGCAGCAAAGGCAAGGCTCAGTGTAATTCTAGTGTGGGCCTTACTTGAATATGGCATGTAAAGATGCTTCAGCAACCGTAACAGGATCCGATCCAACCCTCAGCAGCAACACTGGTTAGCAGCAGCAGTGAAAAAGAAAGCCCACAATCAAATTTAAAGAGATGTGGACTGCATGCAGTCCATTGCTAATCTGCTCAAATGACAAAATATGAAGTATGCAGATCGTGAAAAACCTATTCCGTGACACAATGTGCATTGTTCTCTGCATTGCTGTTCCTTTGGTGGAAACTATTACCGTAGTACAAAAATAAGTTGCCTCGATATGTGATGCCATCAGTGATGTCATCAAAGACATTTGTGATGTCATTGTTGATGTCCATGGTGTTAGTCTTAGCAGTGCACAAAGGTGGTGCAAGTTATGGTTGCTTAGCCGGTTCAAGGGTTTTTCCGTTTTAATTGTAACCATAACGTCAGTGCATTACATATGTTTTTATTAGTACACCCTTAATCTGCTACATGTTCAGTATATTATATTCACCCCCAATGTACCAATGTACAATATATGGATTCCACAGGCAGTGCGGTAGTCTGCGGATGTCAGACAACATTCAAAAAGGCCAGAATCATAAGGGAAACCCAAAGAAATTGTAACCATCAACCAACAAACACATGTACATAACATTGTTACTAAAGTTTATGACACATAAATATACCTTTTTGTGCAAACACTTAATTTACAAAATACAAATTATTTTTTCATTTAGCACACATTACAACGGAAAGCACCAATCAGATACCACAACTGTACAATTCATATAATCTCCCCCATAAAACTCTGCATACGGATTGACAACCACCAGGTGCTTATTGGAGAACACACGCTCACTATATAATAATTGCATTATATTTATTTATATTATTAGCTTTCGTTATATAAACATGTGTCATAAGACAGAAACACTTTTTCAATGACATTTGTGATGTCATCTTTGATGTCACAGGTGTTAGTCTTAGCAGTGCACAGCGGTGGTGCAAGTTATGGTTGCTAAGCATGCCATAACTGGTGATTTTCTGGGGTTTTTCGGTTTTACGTGTACCCATAATATGGATAGGTTGTTGTTAGTGCAAAGTAACAATGTTTTTGTACATGTGCTAGATTTTTCTTAGGGCAACTGAAGCATAACTTGCCTTTAAAAACGTTTTTTTTTCACTGAATTTGATAGGTATTTACTAGGATACCCTTAGTTTGTATAGATGTACCATACAGCATACCAAATGGATGACTGCATGCCAATGTGCACAGTAACCGCGGCCTGTGCATCTGTTCGTGGATATCAGTTAGCATTCAAACTGCTCAAAAAGGCTGGGTGATGTAGATAGGGATCAAGAGGAGAACGAGGAAGAAGTAGAGCAAATCCCCAATGTCTGTAGCCAGCATGACCGCTGGGTGTGGAAACTGTTCACCAGCGTAGGAGACATGTCAAAATATTGTGCTAACTAGGTGAGATGCACTGACTAAAGAACGGAAAACCTGGCTTGTACAGCTAAGGCACCACCTCCATGCGACAACACTACAAATCGAAACACAAGCCAGCAGTTCAGAGGGTAATGCCCTTTGAAAAAGGCAGTAGGTTACTTTCCTCTTCAGTATTCTCTGTATCTGCTCCTGCCAACACCAGGGACACACCTGTGGGGCAGTGGAACCCCAAAGCATCCTTGCAGGCCATATGCGCCGCAACAGACCCTTACCCGTCAAAGGTCATTGTAATGTGCATGTAGTGCAAAGCAGTAATCTGCAGGGGGGAACAACTTCAAAGTGCTTTGGATGGTTCAGTCCAGGAGCATGAGAATAACTGCCCCCTAACTAAGTGAGGGCCACCCAACATCTTCCTCTCTGTGCACTTGCCCTATCTTATCCCTGTGGTTGGTGCCCCTTCCGTAGCTTCCCTTCCCTTCCTTTCCTTCTTTGTCATGTGTTATAAGACCAAGAAAGATACGAAACAACGGGATAAGTACAAAAGTAAAAACAAGGCTCCTTTCAGAGCCACCTTTCAGAGGTCAAAAATGGAATTGCCAATGAAATGATGCATGCCGCCGCGCACCTATAAGCTCTGCAGATTGTGCAGTAAATAATGGGAGGTGTGGCTCCCTGAAAAACTTTCCGAGAGAAAGGGCTGGCTGTGGTGTTTGTTTGTGTGTGAAAGCGTAAAAGTGTGCAACACCTACTGGAAAAAAATTGCTCTACTTACAAAAAGGGCAGCAACACATTTTGGATAGTTCGCAGAAAAAGCTCATTGCCAGGAGCAGTAACATGAACACCATGTATGCGAACAATCTTTGTGCTATGAAACTTAATATTTCTATTGGGGAAGTAGAACATAACAACATCTCTAAAAAAGGCACAAACAGCCTTCTTGACAATGCACCTCGCTTTCTCCATTTGCGGACCAAATGAAGAAGAACGCAGCCACATCAGGGTCTGCTCAATGCGACACAAAATTATGCAGGAGTTTGGAAACATACGCATGACCTGGCCACGTGCCTCCTTCATCACAAACTGCAAACAAATTCCAGTAACATGTCCTAAACTGTTCCCTCAGTGAAGAATGAAGAATAATAATGTCTGGGTGATCGAGCATCACCAAAGTGGCACAAAGACAAACCAAAATCAGCCACTTCATTGCACGTACTCCATACTAGTGCACATCCACATGTTAGAATCCAAAATGTGCAGCCACTTCAAAGTGCCCTTTGAAAAAAGGTGAAAGGTTCACTTTCAAACAATGCATTCCCCAAAATCCATAAACTCTGCCTCCTAAAAGACACAGCCATAACCATATGCATCTACATTTGTCTATACAAATAGACCTTTGCCACAGTTTCTGTGCACATACCACACCCAGAAACCTTATTGAGCATTCACTTAGCCTCCACAGTCCCATTTCCATACCTGCCATCCACAAATGCCCAGGGTGTGTTACGTGTAATCATTGAACTACTGCGGTGTCCGCGGACTTATCTTGCTGTGTGCGGAAGTAGGGGAACACATTTCAACCAAGGTAGGGGATTTCAACTTTGGTGGTGGCTCTAAAAAGAGTCTTTTTTGTGTTTATTTTCTTTTGTGTAGGTGCTTGTAAACAAACCCCTTTGTTTTTGTTTTTTATAGGGGTGTGTGTTTGCTTCTCCTCCTTACCTACTTACAGGAACCTCTTCACTGCAGCCTGTAGATTATAAAACAAAATACATTTCCAATGTTAGACAAAAAAAATGCCATTTGCATGGAAAAAATACACATTTCCAGAATTAAGGATGCCATTGTCACCTCTGGCTGGGGACAAACTACATTGGGTTAGTCCCATACTTTCCTTGGTGTTATACATGAGAAAACCACCTTGGCAGTGTGAAAAATCTGTATCACTGCTTTCATCAACTTCTTTAGCTGACGTGACACATGTGCACAAGGCATGTAACCCAAATGCAGGGCTCCATAATGCACCACGACAAGATAAACAGTAGGGACAGAGGCCATTTCTCTGCAAAGTTCAAGCACAACGCTGAAACTGCACACCTAGACACTGCACCACAAATTCTGCACTCCTTCCAAATCAGAAATGCCAGCAAAGCCTCTTTCCTGGGAATACCTGTGCAGATCTTGCCTAAAGGCATCATCCATGATCAACACTGTGGGTCTCTCCATCTCTGCCACCCTCACTACACAGAGTAATAGAAAAAGTATTACCACCCCTTCCTGTGAAGCACACCCACAGCACCTGATTGGATAATCCCCACAGTCCCATCGCCATGCTCAGCATGCTTATAAGGGCAGGATGTGGCACGTGCGCTTCCCCAACTACCATGAGGCCATGCCTAGTAAAGAAGGGGCAGTCCTTCTTCCCGTTCCACTACTTTTTTTGCAGCACTCCCTCATTGGGTACTGTTAAATAGTCACACAAGCATCCACCAATTACATCCAAGACCTCTGAATCTAACACTATGATTTCTGTACCACACTCCATATGTACTGTTAAACATTCAGAGTGCAAGTCTTGTGTGATTCGCAAGCACCTCCAGTAGAAAGTTCTATGAAACTTTGCAAGATTTCTGCATCCAGATTCATCCACATCATCACCCATCATCACAAAGTACAAGTATGCATATTTTTTGTTCAGTATTTTTGCAACTCTGTTATAAGTACCTCTGCGCATGGTATCTGCCACTGAACCTCCATAACGTACTCAAAAAGCATACAGTAATTTCTCCCATCACCTACCATCAAATGCTATCTAAAATAAAATGTCGGCACTAACGCATCTCCTATAAAATTCATACAATTGTTGCAGAAAAGGAGCACTGAATGTATCCTACCAACATAAACCAAGTACATACATTGCATGCATTACAACAGAGTGCCTGCCACTTACCTTGCACACTTCACAGAATGTAACATTACCTAGAAAGGCAAAAACATGCATGTGTGTACTCACAAGAGTACCAATCGTAAATGTGGATACATAAATCCAACACGTGAAATGATTGCTGTACTCATGTAGAAGGCATATATGTGCAGAAAAGTTAATGGAATTTCACACAAAAAAACAATTTCCTTTCCAAGCTGTACACCTTTCCCACCCTTTTTCTCACCCTTCTACAGCTAGTACTAATCCATTTGCAAAGTAAGTACTCCTACACCAATACACACACCTGCTAAATGGCATGTCATACGGCACACTTACAAATTAACCATATACCCCCTTACCAACAATGCTGATGCTCCCAAACCCCCATTCATATAATAATGTAATATATTCTCCAAATGCAGTCAGTATGCCATTAACAAACATATTGTCTTACTTTCTTCTTTGACAGTTGCAGTAACCACCTCTGTCCTGAAAGCCAGTGTCATGTCAATCTGAAAATACAACCCAGAGGAAGCCTACTGTCGACAGCCAACAAAGTAAGTGCAATGTTATCGTGGAGGTATGCCTCTTACTAAGACAGTGGAGAGTTCCTATATATTAAGGTACACAATTGCATCAACCCACTGGTATTTCCTTCATGCTTACTCATTGCACATCAGCAGGTGCTCACTTTGTGGTATCATGTCACCGGCATTATATTAACTCCCAAATAGCAATATAGCGTTCCCACCGTACACTAACACATCCATTTGCGCACAAATGCACACATATACATCACAAAATGTGCAGGCCTACACTTTCCTTTTTTTCCCAACAGCTGCTATAGAATACCTGGCAAAAAGTAACTCCATAGAAAACAACGCAGAAATAGACCAGCTCTCCCTAAATGCATAGAAAGTCGCCATCCACCCAGTAAGGAGAATGTAATGCCTCTGTCAAACTGTAGAAATGAAAACAAAGGTAGTGAAAGGTACTGAAAAGACTGCAACTGTCACTACTGGTAATAGAGTATGTACAAATGCTAATGTCACCACAAGGAAGCATTCCAAAAAAGTAATTTTACAAAAAAATGTTCCACCACAGAGTCCTTCAGAGCCTTATAAGTAGACGGGAGAAATCACGCTGAACCCTTAAACCTTACCACAGAAAAGGAATCCTGAAGCTGTTGTAGACAGTGCAATGCTCTTGAAATGAAAATGATTTCAATTAAATTTAATGAGAATGAAAACTCTAACAAAATTAATCTGAAAATGACCTCCACTTCTTTGAAACAAATGCAATATCAGTATAGATACATTTGGCAACATCAGTACAGGTGAGTGGAGGCACACCACAAGCACAGCGGCATACTGTAATGAGGAATCATACAAACAACAGCAAAGGAACCAAATTGCCACACATAGCAATGTACGAGGGTATAAAAAGGTAGACAATAGCATAGTGGAAAAATAAACACTGCTTTCAGAAATATCCCCAGCAAACTTAAATGCCACTGTCCATGGTACCAAACCAATGTGGGGCACGTACAAATGGTCTTGCGCATACATTTGTGATGGTCACCACAACTCTATCAAATCATTGCAGCAGTTCCTCAAACACCATGTGAAAGGCAATGACAAAGGAAAAAGTAAAATACTTCAAACTATGAACTGCTGTCCTGTGCACAAATGCACAGAAGTACGAGGACATTTGTTAGCCTCCATTTCTGTACCTGCTTTCAAAAGCACTTTCCAACATGTCAAAATGTTAGCAACACACCATTGTAGTGTAAACGATCTCATTTACAAGGTGTAGTAAGCAAAAAGTACTCAGACACAAAACTGCCTGGTCCATTCAAATTTTCCATTACAAGTGGTGTAAATTACTATGCCAATGTAGCAAGCAATGGTGTATTGCAAATGGCAATAATGGTTGAAAACATGTATTGAAATGGCTCAGACCAGTTGTGTTGCAGTGTCTCAGGAATAAGGCAGGAATTGGACTATTGTGCTTAAATGGTAAATGCACATTAAACAGACAAGGAGATTCGCAGGAAGGTGTAATGTACTTACTACAAGTATTGGAAAGCAAATCATACCCATGAATGAAATCTTTCAGATTTCCTACATGTGGAAACATATATGCACTCTGTGCAATCATGTAATTCAGGAAGAAGTCCCTAATGAACGCTTTCGCTATGTATCGATACCTAACTGTGATTCCATTCCATTTCATCAAGTGGTACAAAATGCAATTCATATTATTGTGTAGGCCTTGCAATTCCGATAATCATTCCACCTTGCATATACAATCCCATAGGCAATACAAAGTTTGAATGCTTTCAACGTACAATGAAGATGGGAACAAAAAAGTAACTGCAAGCTTATACCTTCACACACAAACAGGTATGACTTGGCAACAAATCTTTCACTCCAATAGCCGTAATCTACCACCCAGGTGACACAACCAGGTCAGGTCTCTATACTGCATACATTAGAAAGCTTGTACAATCTTTGAAAAAGTTGTAAAGGAATTTGTTTCCTTTCATGAAGGAGAGGCCCAACAATCTCCTTCCCCAAAGGCACTAAAGTTCCTTAAAATGCCCTGCCACCCATGTATGCACAGCCATTGCAAACACAGTCTACTAACATATACCATTGATTCGTAAGACACTGCACATATAAATAGTAGACAGGGGCCGTAAATATACATTTATATATTGTGTGCTGTACATTCGTTGCACCAGGTATAAGGTACCAGCATGTCTCTGTGTACGGAAAAGTAAGTTCTACGTAACTGGAGTACTTAGCATCGGAAATGGTAACACGTTGCCGCCTGATTTTGTTTTTGTAGCCGCATGGTGGACAGAAATGGAAACCTACCATACCTCTCTATCAAAAGGGGAAAAGCTCATTGTAAAATAGGCTTGAGTGGTATGCATGAATTGCTCCAAATGTAGAGAATCTATGCAATTGAAAAAGAAAATAAAAGGTAACTTTGATTCGTCACAGGGCACATAAAGGTAGTCTGCAAGTGTTTAGTATGCCATACAGTGCGATTTCCTGGAGACATAGTGCAACAATGTAATTTGCAGGAATTATGTAAGTACAACTGTACATAACATGTGAGTAGGGATTAAAATGTAGTAGGATCCAGCTCTATGTGCACAACTAATAATGTGTTGTGCCGTATACTTTGTCCGTTTGCAATGTTGTGGGTTTTTTAAGAGTAGTCATTCATGCTGCATTACAGTACCGTTTCTGCAGCATACAGCCAAAATGAGCACTATGATTGGTGTTTGTTTTGTCAACATGGTTCTTAAGACCATTCAAACCTATGTATGGAGTACAACAGTGAAAATGAACGCAACTCCTGCATTGAAACAGTACACCGTATGTTCAAGCT
Organism: Ambystoma mexicanum; assembly: GCF_040938575.1. Lineage (NCBI taxonomy): Eukaryota > Metazoa > Chordata > Amphibia > Caudata > Ambystomatidae > Ambystoma > Ambystoma mexicanum. The sequence continues at coordinate 1,211,279,633 of NC_090937.1, forward strand.
TGTGGTAAAAGGTTTGCGGTATGGTCCTTACAATGACCATTCAAACACTTAAGAATTTTACATGCCTTCATTGTATTAAAAATAATAACGATGAAAGGTGCATATAGAATTCGGCTGGCAGACAAACGTAGACAGCTAATATTTTACTGTTGAATGGTTTGGAAAAATACCTCCTGCATTGTCCCGCAGTTCGAGCCGTCCTGTAGGAGAATATTTTTGTTTTGTATGCTTGTTTGGGCACACAAAGAGAATGTGCTGTAGGTCTGATGACACTTGCTGCCAGTGACATCTGTTGTAAAAAGCAAATACATGACATAAAGGTCTGTTGGCAATGTTTGAAAGACAAATGACATCTAGCTGTGGAAGGAGAGTGCCACCTACAAAAGAGACAGCAAGCCTGTGGGTGAACATCCGACGATACTCAATAACACACAGTACCTCACCCTAAGGTGCATGAGCTGGCCATCTGGGCTCTGTGTGAAATCCTTTCCTCAGAGCCCTTGTCCTTTATCCTGCACTGAAAATAACTACTGAAATGTATCCTTATTCTTCTGAATTCGCAGATACCTGATACCTTACTGGCCGTGTAACCCCTTCCACATGCAAACAAATGGATTGTGGAACATTCATTACAATAGTACCATAAGCGGTGTGTAGACGCTCATCGTTATCTGGAGGAGCTATGCTGGGTGGGAGGGGGGAATAACAGCATACGCATGTAGCTGAAGAGATTTGTATAACCAAATATGTAGCCCAAGGGTAGGTCCTTGTGAATTGGTCCTTTTGTTGCAATGGGATACATTTGTTTCCAGAGCTTTTCTATAAAGAACAAATCGGTATATGAAGTACACCTGTGGGTGGCTGTGTACATTGTCCATATTGTAAATGTGTGATGAAGAGGAATGCCTTTCATGTTGAGATATCTTACTGCACGTCCTAAAGAAAGGGGCTTATCAGGGGCAAACCTAGCAAACGCAAATTGTGGCCTTTGGCCATGCACCCCAGAGCCTAGTCCTTGGCCACACCCACTGCAACATAATGCAGCCATGGATGCAAACATGTGGCCAGGTACCAGACCCATAAATGTAATACAGCCACCAGCACTCCTACCCAACCCCTGCACCATAATACAGCCATGCATGCAAACATGTAGGCAGTTAACAGCATCCACAAACATAACACAGCCTCCGGCATCTCTACCCACTTCCATTCACATAGTATTTTACTACTGCCAACACAACCAAAAAATCTTAAGAACATTGCCCCTGCTCTCAGCACTCTATTAAGTACACAGCACCAATACATCATAGTACAGTACAGTACTCAGTAATCTGCACAACAGCCAGACCCCAACCACATAAAACATCCACTGCAACCCTATGTACATCTACACAAACAGTATTGCAACACTTCACCCAGTGCACACACTGCAGGACTGTTGACTCCATCATGTCTAACCATCCACCCAAAACTGTAGGATGTGCTAACAATCACCACACCCATGCAATCAACAATATGTACAATGCTGACAAACCACGCACACAAGGCAACAATATGAAACCTACTTGCAACCAGAGCACATACTTTTTGCTGCTAGGCCTCCAACCATGCACCCAAGGCGCTAGGGGCTCACCACACACAACACAGCACAGCACCGTATACCCTATGTGAAAATGCTCATGTCATGTGCAATCCACTCCCCATCTGCAATTGAGTCTGCCAGCACTCACCACAGAAAGAGCTCGCCTCAGGACCTATCGTGGCGTAACAAAGGCTGCCTGCAGTCACTACACAAGGTAGTCACCTGAGGAGGTACCTGAAAATTGGCACAGTACATATGGATACACCCACCCTTTCCATCCCCTCCTACCACCACCAGATGCCGGAAAGCAAGTTTTCTAGCCCCTTTCGGTGCCACACTATCCTCGGATACAACATGGCGGTGTTACCCAAAATTATGACACACATCGCACTTCTCTCCAGCCAACCACCGGGAATGTCCAATCTCTGCCGACATCACGTCACACTCCAGGCCAATCAGACTTTTGACCGCGGAGCGAAAAAGGGAAATGGGACCCTGGGATATCAGTAATTTTTTCAGACATACATTTTACCTGCTTTTTAAAAAAGTACAGGACGGATTATCACCAAACTTACAAAATCATGTTTTCGGGACCAAGCCACTGCTACTGCTGCATATTTGATGAAAAACCAAGCAACAGTTTAGGCTGTACGTGTGCGCAACGTTTTTGTCCATTCGGTGCATGGAGAAAAAAATGGGACCCCCTATAACTTGGTCCCACTAGATGAAAACTCACCAAACTTTCCAAAAATATTCAGAGGGGGCCATATACTTTTATTGCAAAGTTTGATGCAAATTCGTCCAAGGGGAGCGAAGCCATAAGCCTCCCAAAAAGTGGTCTTCCTATGGTCTTCCTATGGGTTGAGCAACTCAACTTAACCATAACTACACGGCCGCTAACGCGGGCCATGCAATCAATAAACATAGGTGGTTCCTGCTACTTACCCTGTAATAAGCTTCTCAAGAAGCATATTCTCTTGGTTAACCACAATAGCAAATACAATGCATTGCATCATCACTTGCTCACATGAAGTAGCAAACAATTTATTTTTAGAAGCATTTTAATGAAAGTAAAAAAAATGCATATATGCATTTATAGCAAATGTGTCACTTTTTCATAAAAGAAAGGAAAAGCAGATACAATAGATTGGTAGGCCATTTCTAAGTGGCACTTAGTGTGTGCCCGATTAATATGTTGGCAGTACATGCATACATCACCCCAACATCACCTATTCAAACTATATGTGCTTAATAAGTCTTAATTTCTTCATTTCCATACTGTCACAATTTCAGTTTTCCCATTATAAAACTTAAACTATAAGTCCCAGAATACAAAGAAAATAACAGCACTGGTCTTCAAGATTCGAAACTGTAACATGTATATCAAATAAACATATATAATGATGTGCATTTCAAAATATTTCTATTTGGTAGCATTTTGATGAAAGTAAAAACAATGCATGCAGCACTGTGTCACGTGTTCAAAAAAGAAAGTAAAAGCAGATACATAGATTTGTAGACCATTTTTTATTGGCACTCAGTGTCTGCCAGTTTATATATATTGACAGTACATGTATACTTCGTAACATAACCCATTCCAATCTTTAGCTGCTTATACAGTCCTAATATTTCTCTACAATCTGGGATGTGTACTCCAACTTTTATATTCGGAAAGATGCTCTACATGTCACAGAACGCAAACAAAAAAATCTAGGACTACATAAACATCTACAGATTAGAATACATCATGCTGGCAAGAATGCATACACTCCCAACATATTAAACATCCACATAACAGCTGCCATTTAAAAGTGTAGTACAGATCTTTTCCATCAACTGTTCTTCTTTTTTTTTTACAAAAAGTTCTTCTATAAATTCACATAAACATTTTTTTAAATTTCATGAAAATGCTACCAAAAATAAACATTTTTAAACGTCCAGCAATTTCATTAACTGTTTTTCCCAACACGTTCTCCTACCTTCTTTTTTTTGTATTTGGTTGGCTGAAATAAATTAACCTTTCAAATTCCATACAAAACATACAATTATTTAATTTTCGTCATATTAATGTTTACAATTTTCACTTATATAGTTCCATATTAAAAGCAATTAAAACAGAATATAAAACACAGAATGTAAAAAGGAACAAACAGAATGAGGCCAAAATACTATCATCTAGATGTAGATCACATTAATAGCTATATTATTACTAATTACATTTTTTGGTCACCGATATTCATAAGGTCAGAAAGAATTATGACACAGTTTAACATTAATTCAGTTTAGTTGTTTTCTGCATTGCCAAGTCAAGAAAAAGTACAGTACAAGGGCAATCTTAACTGCCGTTCTAGATGTTGAAAATAGAGCTTGCCATATTTCCGCAGAAGACAGAGGACATTGCGACTCCATGGTATCTTAAAAAACATTTCTCGTTCTACCTTCAAAGCAGGTCACTCTGCTACCAGATGTTGCAATGTTTCTTTATGTAAAGTTTCTTTACAAAAAAGGCAAAAATTCATTGCTTTAGGTATCAGACCTCACCTAGCTCGGATCTCATTCATTGGCCACAAATTCATTCTTAATCTCAGATATTGGTTACAAATATAAGGAGATGGGCAACGCACTAAATAATCAGCCATGTGTCAAAAAGTGTTGTGCCCAAAAATGAACACGTTAAAATCAGCATGCTTAATACACTTCTCTTGCATGCATATCCAGTCATTTCTGTATAGTTTAAGCTTAGCTGTACCTGGATTACATATCAGTTCTGGAACGGATAGAGCTGCACTGGTCAATATGTACAAAACATTATTCCTCCATGTGATCAGAAATGTATCTGTTGATGTTAGCAGATGTTAGGCAGAATTAAATACAGTACCCTTTGGGAACACCACACATAATTAAGACTACAAGTGACAGTACAAATTCACCTTTGGTACAAGCCTGTACTACACAGTAAAGTGGTAGCGATGGCTGAGCAGCCAGACTTATCTCAAGAGCAAGTGAGCAGTATCAGAAGTTACACAAAGGACAGCAATTACTATGATTCAAACAGACACTGACTCAAGGTTCCTGAGTACAAGAATATACATTTATTTACACATCAGTTGTAAAACATTTCACTAAAGTAAAGCAGTTGCAAAATCACACTCTTATTACACCACACCACTCCCAATAGATTCTGGCCAAGTTAAGCTCAAAATGAAGTGTGAGCAAAATGTCACTCCAATAATTTAAAAGGGAGGAAAAGACAAAGTTAGACGAAAATTGACAAGCACCAACAGGTAAGTAAGCAGGGCAGTCTAGAAAAAGGAACTACAGTGAGGGAATCAAATCAAGAGTCAATGGGACAAAAGTCTTTTGCTCAAGATCACACAGTGTAGGGTAGTTTGCGGTTAAGTCTTTGCCAAGATTTCAGAACGAAGTTGGTCATGCGAAAAGTTATTTTAAAGAGAAGAGAAGGACAAGCCCTCGAATTGGCAAAAGGTTTTACACTTGTTCACCGTGGCTGGACGAAACTAACAACCGGATTTGGAACAGTACCTTAAATAGAGAAGAAGCTGTAGCTGAGGTGGACATTCCTGGCAGGTCCTGCAGGCTCACGGTTCCTGAAGCGACTGTCTGACTGACACAAAGTAGGAAGACTGGAGGGTCCTACACTGCCCAGGGAGGAAACCAGCAGCAGCGCCAAACGGTGAATAAAAGGTGTGCGTCTTAAAACCCAAGCAGGGTCCGACCTTCCTGGCTATCCGGTTCACTGTAACTCTGTACAGCAAATATGACCAGAGGAGGTAGGCCTGGCTTGAAGTTTGGCGAAATGGTTGTTCCTGCCATCTCAAGGGGAGAAGATTCCTTGCAGATCTTCCCTGTCGACGAAGTTTGGAGATTCGGACTTGCAGCAGGGCTTCACCGGGAGGAAAAGTCGTGGTAGAGGTCCACTTCTGTCTGCTTATCTTCGGTTCTCTTGATCCATTGGCGACTCTGCCTTCTCAGTCCCAGAGAACTGCTTTTTATGCAGTTTTCCCCCATTCACACAGCCTGGTTGTTAATAACACAGCAAGGTGGCTGCCCTGGCGGGACAGTCACCTAGCCAATCACACAGGAGTGCGACTTGGGTTACCAAGGGAACCCGTGGCAGAGGTCCTAAAACCCCTCCCTCACATCCTGCGTACCCAGACTTTCAGGTGCCTTGTTAGGGAGAATTCTCTGTTTAGGCTGAATTTCCTAACCTAGTGAGTCCCCCAGCAGCTTTGCTGGATTTCTGGAGTTTTTTTTTTCATCCTGCCAAGAGTGAGACTCTTTTCCTCCCACTCTTGGACATGAATGTGGTTGATTCCTTTGAATGTCAGTGTGTTCTATGGGCTATGGGGTCTTTTACTCCATAGGGCCTCATGTGTTTTGCTATGTGTGTTACACCGCACCCTCCGTGCCGTAAAACTGGGGTGTCCTAGAGGATCCCCACCATAGACTCCATACCCTGGGACTGACTACTGTCTCCCAGGGCATGTAAAGAAAGTCACCATTGGCTTTACTAGACCTAAATTTACTAACAGAACCCGTACAAACCATCCTATTGTGGACGTACTGGTAGTGGTAATTCGATTACCCCATGTCTGTTGTTCGAGGGGGCACTGTCCGGTCCCCCCTCGTCGAGTTTTGGCTGGTGGCAGTGGAAACTACTTTTTATATTCAACCCCGAATATATTCCTATGGGATTCTTCCCATTGTTGGAGACTTATACCTTTTCACGTTAGTCTCTAACATACCGCCGGTTTATTTATCTTACATAAATCCACTGGTTGGTATTTTCTGCCAGAACTTGGTTTTTAAAATGGCGTATGTGTTCGCCTCTGTAACTCCGAACCAAAGGTTGAGCCCTTTGTTCCACGTTTGGCGGGCTTCTGCACAGAAGCCCTCCAAAGTGGTGCCATTCTGTCTGGGTACCACAGGAGGTGTGGGAGGGGGTTTAGGCACCCTGGACTGAGTTGCCTTGCCAACTCAAGTCGCACTCTGGTGTGATTGGCCGAAATGGTGACCCACCCCGCTCACCACTTAGCGTGGTTTGATTGACAGCTAGGCTGAATGAATGGGGGTTTTCTGCATAAAAGCAGGGCTTTGGGACTAGATCTTCAGAAGTCACCACAGGACCTAAGAATCCGACGAGGGTAAAGCTGAGCCGACCTGCAACGACGACACCTCCGGTGGAGCCCTGCTGAACCGACTCACCACTTCCCAACGACAGAGGAGATCTCCCTGCTGGAGAGTCTTCTTCCCCTGACTGGTGGGAACAACCAGTCCCTTTGCTTTTTCTTCGCTTCCAGGGTGTAGTGGTGGAATTGCCCGTGCTGAGCACCCCGGCAACCGGATAGCCACTAGCCCGTACCGCGACCAAAAGGTGGTGCCTTGTGACGGAGCACTCCACGGCTGGTCTCTTCCCTGGTGGTGCAACGATCTTCAACTTTCCTTCGACGACAAGACCATCTCATCTCTTGGCAAAGCCCCGACTTGCATCCACCACCAGGAACAGCTGCCCCCGCCGGAGCTGTCTCTTCACTTACAAGGTACTGTGTCCGCCTGGCTTCCCTTGTGACGGTTAGCGTGAGGTGTCTTAAATCCTTACCTTTCCATTGGGTTGCCTCCAGACCTTCTTAACTTTTTGTTCTAAACTGGTCCAACCTTTCTGTGACAATTTGCTACAAAGACTCGAAGTGCATTTCCACTGTGATACTTTTTGGGACATATCGCCTTGACTCTCTCCGAGTGGGCCTGGCCTCTACTTTGTGATCTACAGTAGACCCTGCCTTACTTGCCTTGCAGTTGCTTCGTAAAAGTGTTGGTACCGAGTTGGTTTCATACCCTGCCTTTTCTCTCCCGTTCTAACGAATATTAGAGTGCCATCTAGGTTAAAGCATTCACCTCTGTCTGCAAAAAAGTGGTGCTGTTGAACCTAGACGTGTCGAAATATTGTTAGGGGATTGATATACTTATAGTAATTGTAATTGAAGTTGTTTGCCGTATTAGTGCCAGTGTGTTTTTCATAGATGTGTTTTTATAATAAATAATTATATATCTTTACGCCAAAGCTCTGTTCCATGTCTGCTTGTTCTACTGTGTAAATTGCCCTATCTTGTATACTCCACATACTGCCTAACTTTTCTTGAGGAAATCTGACTGCTCAGCCACAGCTACCAAGTGAATATGTGTGGTACAGACTGCTACCAAGTGGGTTTACTGCCAAACGCCTGTAGTCCTAAATCTTTTGCAGTGGTCCCAGAGGGAACTGCACAGGTTTCTGCCTAACATGCCTAAGGTGAGCTTCTGTACAGAAGCCCGCGAAAGGACGGTGAACAAAGGAACCAAACCTGGTTTGGCGCACACAGTAGAACATGAGAAAGACTTTTACAAAAAGAAATTGTGAATAAACCCAGCCGGAACCAAATTAAAACAAATATCGTCCAGCGGGTTTAAGTTTGAGGCCACCAAGATAGCCTAAAACAATACCAAGGATATTTAAATTAACCACAGTAGGAAACATCTGGTAGATACCACTGCCATCAGCCAACTCTTAATAAAAAGGGAATGAAACAACGTTCCATGAGAGACAAACAAAAATGGATAACTATTAACCCTTTACAGTACCCTATGTAAGATAGGTTGTACTGGGTCTGTGGTTTTAAAAAGACTAATAAAGTCTATTGCAAATATACCAGTTCTGGGAGACAGTAGTCAGTCCCAGAAAATGGAGTCTGAGTTGGGAAGTCTAAAAGACAACCCTGTGTCACTGCACTGAAGGTGCTGTGTAACACACAGTAAAAAGATGATGGCTGTGGAGTAGGTGTGGCTCCACAGTCTATGAACACAAAAAATCTTAAACACACAGCAAAACACATGTAAGAGTGGGGAAAAAAGGCTCTCACTCTTACCAGGTAAAAGAAATAAACCCTAGAAATCCAGCAAAGCTGCTGAGGGACTCGGTAGGTAAGGGAAATTAGCCATTCTGGAGAATTCTCCCTAACAGCAGATAATGGACCACAGTGCTCAGTACACTATTTGAATCAATACCCAGCAAGCATTTTCTAAAAAAAAGCAACTCATTTTACAAGCCACCTGAATATGCAATGACAGGGAGCCCAATTCAAACTGGACTACTGCCATTGGAAGACATTTGGGGAGCTTCAAAACAGACCACCAAAAGCGAGCTTCAGAAGCATCCAATTTTTTGCGCTCCAAAGGAAACATTGCTTCTGCACCATAAGTGACAACTTGGACCACTTTTTGTTGGAAGAATAACAAAATATGGGAGTGAGAAAATTTGACATACTTATAGTCTAAAATCTTAGCCTGAGAGATCACTTTTCATAATTTTGTATCGACACTTGTTTGAAACATAACTCCCAAATATTTATATTGATCCACCTCCAGCAGTTCCGACTGTTGCAATAGCCATGGATAAGACCTTGATGTCTTCCCCACATTTTCCCCACAGATGACAAATTGTGTTTTCTCTGTGTTAATAAGCAGGTTATTATCATTTGCATATTCTTCCAATTTGCGTAATAAATTTTGTAGACCCTGTGGTGTCTGTGATAACAAAACCAAATCATCTGCATAGAGTAGCCTGGCCATCCTCTGAAGGCCTAATTTGGGAGCGTTTGCTACAGCCTCTGCAAACTTCCATCCCATATCCCGAATGAATAGATTAAATAATGTAGAGGACAAAATGCATCCCTGTCACAAACCTCAGTAAGTACAAAAGGTAGCAGATAACTAGCCACAAATAATGTTAACATTGTTAGTAATGAGGGGGGGCATTTGTCCGCACTCAATTTGGCAAAGAATAGATGGCGATCAATTGAATCAAAGGCCACGTGTAAGTCTTCAAAAGCCATGTAGAGTCACGTGTAAGTCTTCAAAAGCCATGTAGAGTGGCTGCTTTCGCGTGAGCCCTTGAGATCTTAAAATATTCAATGCTATTATATTGGAAATTATGCCGGGCCCCAGGAAAAAGCCCGACAGAAATGGGTCCCTTTTATTTGTTGTCAAAGACCAGTTTGTTGTCGATCAGTTGACTGGACACCAAAATCAACATATATGAAATCAATTATAGCTTTCGATTTTCCTCTTTTCCATGTATGTTGAGACGGAATATCATTGGCACATGCTCCATTCACAATATAGAGATTACGAGATTTTGTAAGGTGATTCCATTGCAACATTCTCAACCTCTCCTGAGAGTAATTGGGATTCAGGCATTGCAGATTTCAATCACCAGCAACTATTATATGTGAGATGTCTATAGACAAATCTATTAAGTCAAAGCTATCATTAAGATCTTGAAAGAAAACCTCAACAGGAATTGCCATCGGGTTCCAATACAAATTAACTAGTGCATATAAGGTCATATCATCTTGTATTTTTGTTAGTTGGATTAGGCACAGCCCAAGCTTTCATGGTAATGTTTGAAATAACTTTGATACCAGTCAGTAACCCAGAAGTTGGATGCCTTTTCGTGCCTTTAAGAGCAGGAACCAGTTGCAAGTCATGATCATCCCACAAAGGTACAACATTCAACCAGGTTTCTAGTAAAACCACCATGTCAAATTGTTCAACACCATTGTTCGGATTATTTGTCAAATGAACAAAACCACATGAGTTGCAGCAAGCTAACGATAGGACTCTTTGGTCTACCAGAAAGTCTAGGTATCTAATGTTATCATCGCAATTACACACGCACAAGTCATCTGATTATAAACATTCTGACTTGAAGGGAGTCTCATATTTACCATAGATCAATTAGAAATGTTTCAGGATAGTTTAGGAAAGTCAGTGTCATTTGCAAAAGCAGGGCCTGCAATAATAACAAGTCCCATTTCAAATAGCTGTTCTTTAGCTCTCCAGATGGCATTCAACACCACCCATGATCTCATCCAAAGTCTAACTAAGGTCAATACTTTTTCATTTAAGAATTCAAGCTGATTGATGTTGATAGTCCCTATGTCTTCTAGCAATGGGACATCAGAGAATAATTTCATTATACGTTGACGATTCAGGTCATATTGAGAAATGGGGCTGGTCCACAGCCAATTATGATAGAGAAGGGAAAGGTACTAGTAGTTGTACTGTTATTTTTGGCCTTGCTAGGCTGTTTAGACTTCTGCAAAAAAAGTAGCTTTAGCAACCAGGTTCAAGAATTGCTTGGCGTTAGCTTCTGTTAGAGACTGTATTATAGTGTCCACATGCCTAATCATAGCTTGACCATACCACCCCCCCAGGAATCGATATGTTGGTCTGGCATTCCTGTGAGGTGCTAACACTTGAAAGAGTATTCGCAATGGCAATGTTCCCATCTATTATCTGTCCAGAGCTCGAGTAGCCAATATTACCTTTTCGGAATATCAGCTCTCGCTGGTTGAAAATACATATCCTGTGCACACCTGGGCTTTATTGATTTTATTTTTGGATCTTGATGTTTATCAATTTTTTAATTTTGGTCTGAAGACCGATACCCTTTGGAGTGATTACTGGGACATTTGCAAGTACCAGGGGCCTAAGTCCAGCCATAAAGGCATCTACTTCTCCAAAAATCTCTTGGGGGCGTGCATCAAGAGCTACACACTCCATATCAGTGCTTGTCGAGATTCTCATATTGGGGATCATTTTTTCAACTGATTGTATAGCCACGACATAAGATCTGCATTGCAAACAATTAGCTACTTCAATAAGGTCGTCCAAAGGGGCATAAGCTGGTATAGATGGCTGAGACTCAGCTAGAGTTTTATTTTTACGGGCGATATCCAATGCAGAATATTTCTTTGTCACTGCATTTGAAGTCAAAGTTAGACCCTTAAAGATGTATCTTCACAGCTTTAAAAAATGGTTTAATTGCTTAGCTAGTAACAGTTTTAACTGCTCTCATGTTCTTTGTTTTCTTCTCTTTTGAGGAGTCTTTTGGGTTCCTCATAGTCTGTGTCTGCACATTACTAACATTTTGTTTTGTGAAAAATAGTGAACGCACATTTGTCTCATGAGATAAATAAAGGTAAGGTTTTTGGAGGCAACATTGGTGCATGATCTTCATTAGCTATAGTAATGACCTTATCAATCATTGGTAAAAAGGTAACATAATCAACCTTTACAGCAATAGATTTCATTGACAACTTGCCTTTCATAGAATCATGGATAGCTAAGTTTGGGTCACAAACATTATTGGGCGGCTGACGCGAACCTGAGTCCACTGTTTGGACTCCTGAGCTGGGTCTGATACATAATTCGTGATTAGTTTCCCACGCCAAAATGAGAGCTAATTGCGAGGCCTGATGCAATATTTTAGCATCAAGTGATTCGAATAATTTGACTAATGTGTTTATCGTCATATTCAATGCATTTAATATAATTTCGATGTGTTTAGTAGAGCAGTCGAGTGTTGTCGATTCAACAGGACATTCCCGTTTTCGAGGGGTTGGGGCAACATATGATATTGCCATGTCCGAAACAACCTGCCTTATATCAGGGAATAAGTCCATAGTATATGACAGCTTTTCAGAACTGTGTTGTAAAGAGAAGTCGGATTCATTAGACTCAAGCTCGATCACCGCTATGTCTTTAGAGACATTGCCAGAGCTAGTTTTGTCAAGATCAAAAACATCAATAGGTCTCATAGAATCCCCTTGTAAAACCTTATTATCAGATAAAGACACGTTCACTGACACTTTAACAGGAGGAGCTAAATCAACATTAAAGGATTTTATACATGGATTAGCTGCCATCCGCTGTAAATCACTATGGGCACCAATACCCTTATTGGTAACATGATCATTTTCTCTTGTCACGATATTAACACTCTCTATTAGTCCACTTACAACATTTGATGCTTTCTCCGCGGGCATCTCAGCCATATTATTGTCGGATGCCATAGGATTGGAATTTGCAGCTGTAGAGAGATTACAGTGTTTTTCTTGGCAGAATAGACATATATCGGAATTCATTGTGGTTTTCCCCGTATCCACTGCCTTAAATTTAGCATGTCGGGATAGGGGCGTAGAGCATGCCTGAGTCATTTTGTGGCGGCTAGACGGGGACTCATTGAGCTTTCGCTTAGTGCTTAGTTTGTGTCCCCAATCCAGTCAGCGGCATATCTGATCGTAACGTATATGCACTGTGCTTCATAAAAGGAAAGAGGAACAAGCGAAATGGAAGGACAAGGTTATCTCATCGCCCTAAGAGGAAAACACCAGCAAGACACCAGCACGGCTCGACAACAGCAAAGCAGCAAATCGGTGCTTCAAGGTGCTTCGCTAGGTGCACGAGCGCTGGTGCATGCACGCTCGTATTCTTATGGCTCCTTTACACTAGGGTGGAGCTTCCTTCAAAATTGGTCCACAGTAAAAAAACATAGGTCTCTGGAAGATGTAAATATACCAGCATACTGAATAACAGGCAAGGACTCCAAAAGTCCAAATTAGCAGCAGCAAGGAGAAGCAGAGATTGCGACAAAGCAGTGCTTCAAGTTTCTTTGCTAGGTGCTTTGCTAGGTGCTTCGCTAGGTGCACGCACGCTGGTGCGTGCATGCATGTATTCTTAAACTTCCTTCAAAATTGATCCAAACACTGGTCAGTATACTGAATAACAGGCAAGGGCTCCAAAAGTCCAAACAAGCAGCAGCAGGGAGATTGGGGATAAGCGGTGCTTTAACATGCTTCACTAGGTCCTACGTAACAACCTTGCTTACTAAAAGTACTTCACCATTACCACATATTCCCCTAACCTTTTACAATTTCAGGAAAGAAGCAAATTGCTGAAGACAAGAACTGAAAAAAGAATACCCTTCACATCCTACAAAGTAAGTACATGTATTAACTGTAGTAACAGTGTGGCTAGAACAGAATAGCTCCCTCAAAAGGCCAATGTTGGACTCAAGCAGGGATGCATACTTGCCCCATTTTTATACAATCTTTATGTGGCAGACGTGCACAATTATCCACCCCCAATGGGGTTAAAAAAGATAAACAGAATTACCAACGCGGACAAAACCATCATGCTGACTCAAATGGTCTCTGAGTAAACCTAGGGAAGACAAAGATGATGTCTATAGGAAAGAGGTTCATGTGGCAATTGGGAGGGCAAAGTCTAGAACAGGTCGAGACCTACAGATATTTAGGCATGCATATAGCACATATAGCACATGACCTAAATGCTCTCTCTGGACGAATCCACACCAAACTTTGCAAAAGAAGTATATGGCCCACTATGAATTTATTTGCAAAGTTTGGTGAGGTTTGGTCCGGGGGGGGGGAAAGTTATAGGGTGGGTCCCAAAATTTATTTTTTCCCATAGACTGAAGGGGGAAAAACTTTGCGCACACCTACAGCCCAAACCGCTGGACGGGTGTTCACCAAATTTGCGGCAGGAGCAGCGGCTTGGTCCCAAAAGCCTTTTGTAAATTTGGTGAAAATCCGTCCAGTAGTTTTCTTTAAAACGATCAAAAAGTAGGTCTAAAAAAATTAGTGATATCTATGTCCGCGCTGCGGAGAAACTTCCCTGTTCTGTCCGCGGGCAGGACATCGATTAGCTAATCGGCTCGCGTCATGTCCGCAGACAAGCAACATGTCTGCTGATTGGCTGGAGTGAGGCGTGATGTGCGTCAGACTGTTCCGATGGACCCCCCATCTTGGATCCGCCCACAGTGCGGCGGCGAACAGAGGTGAAATGCAGTTTTGGGGTGTGTTTTGGTGTGGAAGTGTGGTTGGGGAGGACTGGGGAGTAAGAGATGGGTGAAATACTGTATTTGTTTAGGTGGCAGGTGCTACTAATGTATTCGCCATGCCCACGCTTTCCCGGATGCTCGTAATTAATGATAATGAGGGGTGTCCTAAGGATAGTATTCCCGTCCGTGCTGTGCGCAGGCAAGTTGAAACTGTTCTTAGGACACGCGTGGTGTCAGCGGACATTAAAATTGACTATATGCCGCAGTTAAAATGTTTGATTCTGTGGTTGTGATACTGAGTTATAAGCCACCATGGGTATGATATGCTGCAGTGTGTGGCCAGGGCCTAGAGTCTTGGGTGCATGGCAGCAGGCCGTAGGCCTTAGGCCATACACCCAAGACTCTAGGCCCTGGCCACAACCACTGCAGCATATCACACCCATAGATCACACCCATAGAATTAAATATCTATCAGGTGGTTGTGGGCAGGGCCTAGAGTCTTGGGTGCATGGCCGAAGACTGAAGTTATAAGCACTGAAGTTATAAACCAGCATGGGTGTGATATAGAGGCCGATTCATGGAATTAATGTGCACTGAAAATTCCCGCGTAAGCGTGCGAAAGCGTGCGAATAGCAGCGCAAGTGCAAAAATCGCAGCGAAACCCACGCACATCGATTCATGGAAGTCCGTGCGTGTGTAAATCCATGCATGTGCGCTAAAATCCTGCGTGGCGCACGCTGGCGCACACGTCTTCAAACAGCGTGCGCCACGCGCACAGCGAAAGCGCACATAGCGAAGCGCACACAACAAAAGTAGGCGTAACACGGGGCGTAACATGCAGAATGGGGAACAACGCGTGAAAATATGGGCGTCACGGGGGAAGTACAGGAGGCAAATGCGTGGAACGCGCACACGCGCGCCTACAACTCATATTCATGGAATCGAACGGGGCTAAGGCGTGCGCCAAAAAAGACGTGCTAATCCGGAAACATGTATACCAGCAGGAAGCAGGCGTACGTGGACCCGCGCAGCATAAAAGTGTGCGCAAACAACAATCAAGCTCAGACGCCAAGATGAATATACCGTTCCTCGCAGCAGTGGTCGTGGGATACCGCAGGAGGAGGAGGAGGATAGTCAGGCCCAGAATTTTTACACCAAGAACCAGCCTTTTTGGGATGCCTGATGACCAGGTGTATGGGAGGTACATGGTGAGTGAGTGGGAGGATGACCTCACATCACCCACCCTGTGCTCCCAAGCACTGAGTGTTAGGCAGAAACCTGTGCAGTTCCCTTTGGGAACACTGCAAAAAATTTAGGACTACAGGTGTTAGCAGTAAACCCACTTGGTAGCAGTCTGTACCACCCAGATTTACCTGGTAGCTGTGGCTGAGCTGTCAGACTTCCCTCAAGAAGAGTTAGGCAGTATGCAAAGTATACACAATAGGCACTCAGACACAATAGCACAAGCAAACACTGACCAGAGCTTTGGTGTCAAAGTATATAATTATTTATTTAAACACACACTGTTTGAAACACTCCAGCACTCTTATTTGTAAAACACTCTAAACACAGTTACTATTATGATATATACAACCCTTATTCCTTATCAGACAAGTCTTAGTTAATACCACTTATTTCCAGACAGAGGTGAGCGCTTAACTATAGATGACACTCCAATAAGTTCATGAAAAAGGGGGGGAAAATGCAGAATATGTGAAGATACACCACTCTAAGATTTAGGAACACTTTTAGCAAGGCAGAAGAGCAAAAAGTCACTTGTGAGACAAAGTCCATAGGCTGGGCCCACTCTTAGAGAGAGCAGAGCACAAATGCGTCCAAGATCACACAGTTACACTAGGCTTTGAAAGTCTTGCAGAGCGTTCGAAAAGAGTTTAGAGGGGCTCAGAAAAGTTTAGCCAGGGTGTCCCAGGCTAACCCAGGTTCGAAAGCCGGGGGCTAAATCTACCCCGTACAGTCTGTGGCAAGGGAAGCCAGGCGGAACACGGTACCTTAAGTGGGAAGGATCCTCCAGAGGTGGCAGTTGTTCCTGGCAGCGGGTGCAAGTCTCGGCGTCGTCCAGAGGAAGAGAAGATCTTGACTTGGAGGAAAGATGAAGGTCGTTGCACTGCCAGGGAAGAAACCAGCCGCAGAGTTTTCCGGTTAAAGGTATTACCCTTTATTTCGCGGTCATGGTAAAATGTGGTATTCCAGGTGCTAGGGTGCTTGGCACAGGCAAGGCGGCCACGAGTTACGTCGGGAAGGTGAAAAGACGGTGAAACTGGTTATCCCCACCAGTCAAAGGAAGAAGACTCTTCGGCGGGAGATCTCCTCTGTCATTGGGAAAAGTGGTGAGACGGTCCAGCAGGGCTCCACCGGTGGTGTCGTCGTGGCAGGTCGGCTCAGCTTCTCCCTCGTCGGATTCTTAGGTCCTGTGGCAACTTCTGAAGTTCCAGTCCCCAAAGCCCTGCTTTTATGCAGAAAACCCCCATTCACTCAGCATAGCTGTCACTCAAACATGCTAAGTGGTGAGCCGGCCGGCTCATCACTTGGGCCAATCAGGACGGAGTGCGACTTGAGTTGCCTAGGCAACTCAGTCCAGGGTGCCTAAATCCCCCTCCACCCCTCCTATGTACCCCAGACAGAGTGGCACCACTTTGGAGGGCTTCTGTGGAGAAGCCCACCAAAAAGTGGAACAAAGGGCTCGACTTGGGTTGGAGTCACAGAAGAGAACACAAACGCCATTTTAGAACCGAGTTTTGGCAAAAAATACCAACCAGAGAATTAATAATAAATAATTAAACCGGTGGTATGTTCGAGGCTATCGTAATTAAATAAATAAAGATAGTAGCCTCGAACAATGGGAAAATCCCATAGAGAAATATTCGGTGTTGAATATAAAAAGTAGTATCCACTGCCACCAGCCAAAACTCAATCAGGGGGGACGGAGACGTGCCCCCTCGACTAACATACCCCGGGGCAATCGAATTGCCCTGGTCAGTACGTCCACAATATGATGGTTTGTACTGGTTCCGTTCAGAATTCAAGACTAGTAAAGTCATTGGTGACTTTACATGCCCTGGGAAACAGTAGTCAGTCCCAGTGTATGGAGTCTATGTTTGGGGGTCACTATGACACCCCTGGGTTACTGCACTGAGGGTGCTGTGTAACCCATATCACAAAAACACATGAAGCCCTATGGAGTAAAAGACCCCATAGCCCATTAAACCCATCTAGAGTCAAAGGAACACACTCAAATCATGTCCAAGACATAAAAGAGTCTCACTCTTGGCAGGAGAAAAAATTAAACCCCAAAAATCCAGCAAAGCTGCTGGGGGACTCACTAGGTTAGGAAATTCAGCCTAAACAGAGAATTCTCCCTAACACTGAGCCCCTTGGAAAAGGTGCTCAATGTACTGCACTTATTGGCCACTGCTTCATTTCAGCGCACTACTGCCATAGTGGGGGGGGGTCTGTTAAGCGTAAACCTGTGCAGTTCCCTCTGGGACCACTGCAAAAGATTTAGGCCTACAGGTGTTTGGCAGTAAACCCACTTGGTAGCAGTCTGTACCACACAGATTCACTTGGTAGCTGTGGCTGAGCAGTCAGACTTCCCTCAAGAAGAGTTAGGGAGTATGTGGAGTATACAAAATAGGGCAATTTACACAGTAGAACAAGCAGACACGGAACAGAGCTTGGGTGTAAAAATATATAGTTATTTATTTATAAAAACACATCTACGAAAAACACACTGGCACTAATACGGCAAACACCTTCAATTACAATTACTATAAGAGGCAAGGCGAGTGGAAATGCACTTTGAGTCTTTGGTGCAAATTGTCACAGAAAGATTGGACCAGTTCAGAACAGAAAGTTAAAAAAGCTTGGAGGCGACCCAATGGAGAGGCGAGGATTAAGACACCTCATGCTAACCGACACCAGGGAAGCCAGGCGGACATGGTACCTTGTATGTGGAGAGATAGCTCCGGCGGGGGCAGTTGTTCCTGGTGGTGGATGCAAGTCGGGGCTTTGCCAAGAGAAGAGATGCTCTCGTCGTCGAAGGAAAGTTGAAGATCGTTGCACCACCAGGGAAGAGACCAGCCGCGGAGTGCTCCATCACAAGGCACCACCTTTTGGTCGCGGTACGGGTAAGTGGCTATCTGGTTGCCGGGGTGCTCAGCACGGGCAATTCGACCACTACGCCCTGGAAGCGAAGAAAAAGCAAAGGGGACTGGTTGTTCCCACCAGTCAGGGGAAGAGACTCTCCGGCGGGGAGATCTCCTCTGTCGTTGGGAAGTGGTGAGTCGGTTCAGCAGGGCTCCACCGGAGGTGTCATCATTGCAGGTCGGCTCAGCTTTACCCTCGTCAGATTCTTAGGTCCTGTGGCGACTTCTCAAGATCCAGTCCCAAAAGCCCTGCTTTTATACAGAAAACCCCCATGTCAATCAAAACACGCTAAGTGGTGAGCGGGGTGGCTCACTACTGGGGCCAATCACACCAGAGTGCGACTTGAGTTGGCAAGGCAACTCAGTCCAGGGTGCCTAAACCCCCTCCTACACCCCTTTGTGGTACCCAGACAGAATGGCACCACTTTGGAGGGCCTCTGTGCAGAAGCCCGCCAAAAGTGGAACAAAGGGCTCAACCTTTGGTTTAGGAGTCACAGAGATGAACACAGATGCCATTTTAAAAACTGAGTTCTGGCAGAAAATACCAACCGATAGATTTATTTAAGATAAATAAACCGGTGGTATGTTAGAGATTAACGAGAAAAAGTATTAACCTCCAATAATGGGAAGAATCCCATAGAGTTATATTCGGGGTCGAATATAATGAGTAGTTTCCACTGCCACCAGCCAAAACTCGATGAGGGGGGATGGGACAGTGCCCCCTCGAATAACAGACCCAGGAGTAATCGAATTACCCCTACTCGTACGTCCACAATAGGATGGTTTGTACTAGTTCTGTTTGTAAATTTAGGTCTAGTAAAGCCAATGGTGACTTTACATGCCCTGGGAGAGAGTAGTCAGTCCCAGGGTATGGAGTCTATGGTGGGGATCCTCTAGGACGCCCCAGTGTTAAGGCACGGAGGGTGCGGTGTAACACACATAGCAAAACACATGAGACCCTATGGAGTAAAAGACCCCATAACCCATAGAACACATCGACATTCACAGGAATCAACCACATTCATGTCCAAGAGTGGGAGAAAAGAGTCTCACTCTTGGCAGGATGGAGAAAAACAAACTCCAGAAATCCAGCAAAGCTGCTGGGGGACTCACTAGGTTAGGAAATTCAGCCTAAACAGAGAATTCTCCCTAACAGGGTCTCACAGGCCACACAGTCACGCTGCCTGCACCAGGTGTTGGCCATCATGACTGTACGCCCATCAGTCCGCAGGCACATATACCTGCCCAGAACACCTGCAGAAAGGCAGGCTGTCGTCCAGGATTTTTACGGGGTGGCACAATTACCCAAATTGCTAGGTGCGATTGACTGCACCCATGTGGCTCTTCGTCCTCCCAGGGCAACTGAGCACATCTACAGAAAATGCAAGCGCTGGCATTCCATCAACGTGCAGGTAGTATGTGATGCCAAGGGTATCATCACCTCAGTATATGCCAACTATCCAGGGTCCCCACATGACAGTTTCATTTACAGAATGTCAACCCTAAACCGGGACCTAGAAGCTGGGCGGCATGGCGATAAATGGCTGCTTGGTGAGTATAAATGCCCCTGCACATGCATGCATGTCAGATACTGAGTAATGTCACAACCCCACTAATGATACCCATCATCACCTCCCCAGAGGACAGTGCCTACCCACTGAGCACACACATGATGACGCCAATTCGGAAACCCACCACACCACCCGAGGTAAGATACAACACAGCCCATATTGCAACCCAGGGCATAGTGGAGCACACATTCGGAGTGCTCAAGTCACGCTTTCGCTCCCTTGACCGCTCTGGTGGCAGCTACTATATGCGCCCCCAGAAGTGTGCAGGATCATAGTGGCGGCATGTGTCATGCACAACATTGCAACATGGCGGGGCCTGCCTGTGGACATGGTGGTGCCCCCACATCCCCAACCACAAGCACGGCCGCTGCACATGGGAAGGGTAAGGGCACGTGGAGAGGCAGCCCGTACGCAGCTGGTGGCTAATTACTTCACCTAAAATCACACCCCTGTGGAGTGCACACAGCCCTGGCATATACCAGCTGACAATCAATGATGATGACATAAGGGACAGTCACCTGGAATTGTTACATTGTGTGCATCCCTACCTGCCGAAAGACAACCAATGCTGTGTCACAAAAACAACACACATTTATGCTGCATGAATGACTACCCCCTTGCAAAATACAACATGGAAATAGCGCCATGTCACCCAACCCCTCCCCAGCTCCGCCACCCAACGCACCATGGCATGTCATGCAATGTGAAAACAAACAAAGCAATGCACAAGACCTGAGACAAGTGTCACAAAGTGCACTGCCCCAAATAGAAACTGCCCACAGACAATATGCTCCCAGTAATCAATAACAAACAGCACACATGAACAAATACTTACCACCAACACAAAACAGCAACACACCATGAAACATTGCAAAAACAAGACAGTACTAAGTCAAAGTAGTGGTAGTCTTACAACCTGAATAAGACAGCACATCAACCCCTTCCAACTGTAGAGTGTTGCTGCCTTGCAAATGTGTCAGTGTACTGCATACAACATGAACTCCATCTGCAAAGGAGACAGCCTTGTGAAGACATGAGGCAGGAACATGCAAATTAGCAGTAAGGCATGGATGCACAAGCACATATCAATACACCATGCAGTGTACAATACAACAACAATATCCACTAGGGATGTACACACAGTATTGATTACAGACTGCCCACACAGCTCATGGGAGCCCAATGTCACTGTGTAAGTCACTGTCACTTGGTCACACCCTTTGCAAGCCCATGGAAACGGGAAGCAGGAGGGGTGTGTGTGTCACAAATCTAACCCAAACTCAGGACAAGCCTGCATGTGCCCAGCCGGAATACAGTGGATGCCCAGGGGAGCCACACAAGCCAACACACTGTAAAAATAAATAATAATAAATAATAAAAAATGGCCATGTGTGGGCAGGGGGGATGGCCACTCAGGAGGTTCGAGGACAGGGTGCACACCAACACCCACCTGTGTGGATGTTGCGAGAAAAAGAAATACCTCCGTGGGCTCATGGCCTGCACGACTATGCCATTGTGGGAGAACTGCTGTCGCTCTCTTCACCCTCTGCTGCTGAATCAGGAGGTGGTGGCACTATGGGAGGCAGCCCACGCAAAGCCCTGGTATGATCCTCCATGGCAGCAAGCATGCAGGTCTGGAAGGTCTGATTCTGGAGGATTAAAGTGCAGAGATCCCCATGCAGCACGTCACAGGTTGCCTGCACTTCTGCACGCATGGCCTCGTGGGATGCCCGGATCTCTGCACGTGTTGTTTGCAGCTCTGCTGAGAGCGAACGTGTGAGCTGCTCCAGCTGCAGTTCTGCCCTAACATTTCGGGAAGCCTCAAGTTCAAGCAGACTCTGAATGAGGTTTTGGAGTTCCACCCTCAGGGCTTCCCTCTGGCCCTGTGACTCTATTGATATGGATTCGCACAGAGTCTCCAGTGCCGCCCGTCGGTCCCTGTTGGATGCCAACATGTCTTCCCTGTGTGATTGGCAAATGGAGTCTGTTGCCTGCTGTTGTTGCTCCATCTGCCTTTCAGGGGGGATAAAGGAAGTGGCCACCCTCTCCATTGCCTGAGCCATCATTTCTACTGATGCTGCCTCTTGGGTTGCCATACCGTACATGGAGTTTTCCCATACAGTATTGCCTGGAGGCGCACGGCCACCGCGTCAGCAGGCACCACACCTGTTTGGGGCAAGGCGATCTGCACCTTGCTGTGCTGGCACTGCCTGAGGCTACAGGACTGCATTTGCCTCTGATCTGCTGGCCCATGAACAGGATTAGATGCTGTGGAGTGTGACCCTGCATCCGGAACTGCCAAGGGTGGTCCTACCAACACTGACATCCCCATAGAGGGTTCTACCCCTGGTCCAGGTGGGCTGGACAGAACAGAATCCCTTCCAGAAGCACTGACGTGCGACAGCACATAAGTCTCATCATCCGACTCAGAACCTGAATAGAGGTCTGGGGAGCTGCACCCAGAGGCACCCCTCGACAGTATGGTCTGCAGTACCAAAGTGTTTTCACCCACCACCACACCACGTCCCCCACTGGTGCCTGGTCGTGGCTGAGAATCCTCCTGGGTCTGCACCATCTCCTGAACCTCACCAGCATCAAGTGTGTCGTCACCTGCAAAAACATGAAACACAAGAAATGGAAACAGGCATGAGCACCATAGCACACACATATGCCTGACAAGACAGAGATCCTGTACATGGTTAACACATGTCCCACATGACTATAACCCTGGCATGCATGCACTGTCAATGATTCTGAAGGGTAGTCAAAAAGGCAGACAATGTGGACACCAAGATGGAAAAGCAACACATTCGCATCATGTCGTGTAGCACTGGCATCACACATCAGCCTGTGAGTGGCATGTCCAATACACATACATGACACATGCCAGCACACATATGTCAGGTAGCATAGCCATGGTAAATTAGACAACTACAGCGATATGTCAGTGAATGAGTACTGTCACACATGCATGTCACATGGACATGATGAGAAGATTAATGCATAATAGTCTTGCAAAATATGCATGTGCCGCACACTGCAACACATCCACTGTACAATTAGACAGTGATTGTAGGCAGATGTACACATCAATGGTTGGTCACTTCAACATGACAGGAAACAACTATCATGTTCCACATGCAAACAGGTCCTAAAAATAAATTTCAGCAGGTCAATACTCCCTCGCCCTGAATGGTTTAAACATTCACATAACCAGGTAACTAAAGTGGCACAATGTGGGGTGTAAACAATGACAGAACATGTCACATATGTGGCATTAGGGATCAAAAAAGCATATGAAAAATGGGATATTCTAAACAATCAGCCTGAATGAACACAGAAAGAATCAGATGAATGTTGTTGCAAGATGATAGTTCAAGTGCAATAGCAGTAATGTGGGGCTAATTGGCTACTGTGGGCAGAAGGGATACTGGCATACCCAAATCAAAGGCACATGAATGTATTGGAGGAAGCACATGGGTGACCCATTACACTCAGGAGTACACGCCCTCACCTGGCACTAAATCAGAACCCGTCACCCAAACAACATACACATGGATTACACACACATGCATGGGCACTCAACGGACAATGCCTTGTAATCAGGTAGCTCTCCCATGCCTTGGATCTGTTCCTCTGTGACGAAGGTCCTAGCAACAGACTCATGTTGAGTGAGTTTGTTGTCCTCTGGTGGAGACCCACTGCCAGTCACCAGAGTAGCGGCATGATTTGAGGCCAGCTTGTTCTTTGCTCTGCGTTTCAGGGCATTCCACCGCTTGTAGCAATCATCAGCTGTGCGCCTCACAAATCCAAGGGCACTTTTGTGGTCCGCGATGGTCTGCCAGTGTGGCCTACGTTGACCAGGTGTGGTCTTGCACCCTGCAGTCACCACCATTTCGCGGCTATGAGCCGACACATAGGTCACGAGTGCATCAAGTTGGAGGTCATTAAAGCTAGGCTTCCTTGATGTGCCGGACTGTGTAGCCGTGTCTGGGGTCTCAGCCTGTAGTGCCAGAGCACCCTTCTTTCTCCTTTTCAAAGGTAGAGTAGAGCCTGAGTGGCTTGCACCACTCTGGTCAGTAGGGGCAGAAGCGCAGGTGGACTGGGTACTGGGAGTGTGCGAAGGCACAATGACCATAGGTCTTGGTGCAGGCATTGGCTGAAGTGTGATGTTGGCAGGGGCAACGTCAGTTTGATGGACCAGGACCGACACTGTCCCGGCTGGGAGACTCAGAGCTTGGGTCGATAGAGCTGCAGATGCCCCTGCAGCCTCCCCACCCTGCCTACTTGGGGCAGCAGATGACATTGCTGCCCCGGATCCACGTGGCCTGGTGACACCAACTTGCACCGGCACACATGGCTTAGACTTGCTGACCCGGAAGTCAGCCTGGGAGTCATCCTGTGCCAGGTCAGGTGCCACAATGGGCTGGTCCAACAAGGGCTGAGCTGGGATGGTGTCAGCAACATTTCACTCAACCATGGGGGGGAGCATGGGTGTCCCTGATTGGTTCTCCACACATGGGGGTCTAGGGGCACCCTGCAAATCCTGGCCATGTCCCCTACCATACCCACCACGCCCACCTTTTGGAGGACGGCCTCCGTTGCCTCCCTTACCGCTTGGTCGCCTCCCAACCATGGCACTGATGTTGTTGTGCGTATGGGAGTTCCAGTAAACAATTGTCCTGGGCAATTGGGGATGAAAGGGGTAGGGTACTAGATGGAATTCGTACCCTAGTGCTCTAGCAAGGCTGTCTGTGACCCCTGGGGGAAGATGACGGGTCACGCAACGCACAGGCACCCTGAAAACAAAAAGTAACGTGCACGCAACCCCTCGTAGACCATGTGCGTGGAAAAATGAACCCGCGCTATGCTGTGGCACCCAGAAACACAAAAATAAGCGTACGCGTGTTACAGCCTACAATGACCTCTGAAGGGGTATGCGACACACGGGGAAAGCACAGTTGGTAAATGCGTGTGCAACTCACCGTCTGCCTGGAAAAAGAACGTGAAAAAAACATGCGTGTGCAGGTTAGCAACACCCCCGCCAAAAGAAGAATTGTATGCTGTCTGAGGAGATAGGACAAAAGAAGAAGTGAACGCTGTCAGAGGTAACTGGGAGTACGAACTTGAAACACTGTGAAGTAATCGGGTGTGAACCGACAAGAAGTACAGAATTCACCCACTCGCTCTCCACAAAAAGCATGTACAAGTAAATGAGGTCCTACACGTACCTTTTAAAGTGGCCCACACGTACAGCGTCACTTACGCGTGTACGCGCTAAGGCCCTTTCCTCCAATTACACGAGCTGACACTTGGACGTGCAGTTTTTGGACGTGTACGATGAACATGCACCCGTGTTGATGGAAACGCCTGCGCGTGTCATGTCACTTACGCGCGTAGGCCCTTTCCTCGGATTACACGCATTCAGACGCGGACGTGCAGTTTTTCACGTGCGCTGAACCACTATGCCCACGTCATGAGGGAAACATCCGCGCGAGTCACGTCACAGAAGCGCTTACGCGCTAAGGTCCCTTTGGTCCAATGAAACTGCGTACGTGTGCTGACGCACTTACACGCAAAGGGCCTTTCCTCGAATTACACGCTGATGTGCAAGATTTTCACGTGCCAAATCATCACTCTGTATCAAGCTGGCCATGCAACAACACACGGAAGACCACGCTCCTGCCCAGAAGGCCGAATTACTGCCCCCCAGAGCCCAGAGCACGCTCCCACCTGCCATCTGCTGCTGCCTGCCTGCCTGCTGCCCACGTGCCCTGGTATTTGGTGCCTGCACCTCAGCCAGGGTTCCAGTTGATGTGTCCACCCCTGCTGGAACAGAAGACTCCCGACTGGGATACCATTGCTCCACGGCCCAGCCCCAGGACCCAGTTTCCCACCCACGCCTGCCTCAGGGGTCGCCATGTCGGGGCAAACACCATCTAAGACCACTGGCGACCCCCAGCCAGAGAGGCAGAGGGCCACCAGATTCAGTGTGAAGGAAGTTGGTGTCCTGGTGGAGCATGTCCTGGGCCAGTATGATGCCCTCTTCGGAACATCACGTGCCAACAAGGAAGGACGGGAGAGGATCTGGGACGACATAGTGGTTGCCATCAACGTGGAGGGGATGGCAACCCGCGACATCAAGCACGTCAAGAAGCGCTGGGAGGACTTCAGGTCCAGGAACCTCCACAAGGCCCGGCGCCTCACGGAGGGGGGTTGGGTCAGCATGAGTGACATCCAGATGAGGGTCCTGGAACACGTATGCCCAGCGCTCCACGCCCAGATCCTTCGGAGGAAGACCCAACATGGAGTTGAGCGGTAAGTGGCCAAGCATGTTGTGTGAGACAGGGCATGTTGCAGTGTGCTGGTAGTCTGATACTTGCCTGTATGTGTGACATGGGCCATGTATGGATGTGTGTGTGCAGGGACATCATGTTCATGCATGTGAGACTAGTAATGTGCGAACCACATGGTTGGTGCATGAGTTCCAATGCAACATGGGGAGCTGTATGGCAAATGCACGCATGAAAGCATGCCAGTGTCTGTTCTTGCACATGGTGGGGGTGTGATGGATGGGTGCTGCTGTCATGTACATGTATGATGCACATGTGTGTGTGTCTGAGAATTGTGTCTGTGACTTTGATACGCCATGGATTCATGACACATGTCCGTGATGATGTGTACATTCACTCATGCAGTGGGGTCACCGTTGTATGCACTGTGTCTATCCAATGTGTCTGTGGTGTCCATGCATGATGCATGACCCTACGTTGATGTGTGTGCATGGGATCAGTGTGAGCCATGATGCATGTGAGTTTGAAGGCAACATTTGGATTAATAAAGGCCCTTGTACATGGATGCTGATGTTGATTGCAGGCGCCGTGCCTGTTTATGCATGTGTGTTGCGTGCATTCACCCATGTGTTGTGGAGGGACAGGATAGAAGTGACGTTAGACACTGCCCCTCATGTGTTATTGCTTCCTTTCTAGGCGAATATTGTACTGTACCCTGATGCTTGTGTTCTATGTCTCCCTCTATGCAGCGTCAAGTGAAGAAGAGGGCGGAGACGGCACTGTGGAGCCAAGCGGCGTGGATGCCTCCACTGGGCGGCGACGCAAGGCCCAGCCACCCTCCCAGGACTTGCCATCATCTGGGAGCGAGGGGGCTGGTGCCGCGTCTGCCACTATGGCTGTGGTGGAAGCCCCACAGGGGCTTGCAATGGCGGAAGACGGTACGGAGACATCCAGGTTGGTGGTTTCCACAGAGGAGGAGGAGCCCGCTACTGAGCCACACATGGGGCCTGGTGGGGGTAGTACCAGTGGTGCATGTGGTGCAGTCTAGGGCCCGGGTCAGGAGGCAGCACAGGTCACCGTGGAGGGGCCTGTGCATGTTCCTGTCCTTGACCCTGTGACTGCACCACCATGCACCAGCAGGGATGCCCCGTCCCAGGCCCGTCCGCAGGTAGGGGAGAGTTCCATGTCATCTGCCTCTCCACTACCTGCGGACGAGGGTTCCAATGAATGCATGGGCTCCGTCCTGATTGGTGTCGCGTTGCGCACGTGTGACATTTGTGATGACGTGCGTTCTTCCTGGGCAGAGAACACACGCCATCACGAACAGCAGCGTTGCGACGTGGCACTGTTGGGAGGGGACCTGATTGGTGGGTTCCTACATGTGACGCGCACGCTGGCGGACCTTTCCTTCTCTGTGGAGACTATACACCAGTCGTTCTCCCTGCCGTCTTCCGGCCGAGATTCCACAAGGGCCCCCTGTGGACCTGGCCTGACCAAGACAGCCAGCTTGGTGGAGATCCCATCCCTGCCACAGTCGAGAGTCGGCGGTCCAGCAGGGGTGGACACCACAACTGGAGACCAGCTGATGGAGGATGTGCAGGCATCATAGGACAGGGCACATGGACAGCAGCAGCAGCAGCAGGAGCAGGCTCTAGGTGGGAGCAATGATGGCTCGGGGCCATCGACATCAGGGGGGCAGGCATCGGCCAGAGGGCAGGAGAACCCTGGAATGGATGTGTTTTCCGTGTGGCTGCTGTTGGGCCAGCGTATAGGTGCAGAAGAGGCGTGGCTCACCATGGTCAGGGCGGAGTTCTCCATGCGTCGGGCGTTGAGGTGGGCAGAGTGCCTCGAAGCGACTCGCAGGGAGTTGGAACAAGCCATGAGTGCCTCCCTGCGAGACCTCGGGGCAAGGACAGAGGCCCGCCTCCAGCAAATAGACATGGAGTTCGATGGTGCCCTGGCCGAAAACATCACTGAGTGAGGCACAGGACTGGCCCGTCACCATTATAAATAGTTTATAGTGTTAGGTTTCCTTTTTTTTCTTTATTTTGGGGCTTTTGGACTATGCCCCACACTTTTGTAAATAGTTTTTATGTTAGGTAGGTTATTAAATAGGTTTCATTTGTTTCGTTGGGCTCATGGACCCTTGGAAATTTGATTGTACGTAGTTGGACGTTGGATTGATTTTGATTTTGTACATGGATTAATGGATTTTTCTTTTGGACAATGGATTATGTTGAACTTTTTCTTTTGATTTCACCATGGATCAATGGATTTAGTTTTACGTTTCTTTTGGATTTGCGTTGGTGGAGGGAGAGTTTGGACTATTTTTCTTTGTATTGGTTATACTTTTCATTTACTCTTCTTTTGCACATGCTTTTCATTTCATGTTTGCTATTTTGTTATGATTTTGTTTTATTGATTTATTTTTGTACATAATACATTTTCATATTTTAGTTCCATGTGTGGGATTTGCTCATTGGGTTAATGCATGTGAAATTGTGGGTTTACACAATCAATGCCAACGAGAGTGTGTGTGTGACGGACATGTGTTGATGTACATAGTTGACTTTTGGTTTGTGTCTTGAGATGGGCATGTCAGTGTGGTTTTGATTGGGAAATCATTGCATCTCAGTAATGGTGTGGCATGCTGTGGTATTTTGGTGTAGAAGTGGGCCATGATTGTGCATCTTTATTTCATGTAGGGGGAGACATGAGTTGGGGGACTGCTGGCAGGTGACCCTGACTGCTAGGGGTGGAGGTGCTGGGGGACATGAGTGGGGGCCTGCTGGCAGGTGACCCTCACTGCTGGGGGGTGGTGGTGCTGGGGGACATGAGTGGGACATGAGTGGGGCCTGCTGGCAGGTGCCCATCACTGCTGGGGGGTAGGGGTGCTGGGGGACATGAGTGGGACATGAGTAGGGGCCTGCTGGCAGGTGACCCTCACTGCTAGGGGGTGGGGGTGCTGGGGGACATGAGTGGGGGCATGCTGGCAGGTGCCCCTCACTGCCGGTGGGTGGGGGTGCTGGGGGACATGAGTGGGGGCCTGCTGGCAGGTGTCCCTCACTGCTGGGGGGTGGGGGTGCTGGGGGACATGAATAGGACATGAGTGGGGGCCTGCTGGCAGGTGTCCCTCACTGCTGGGGGGTGGGGGTGCTGGGGGACATGAGTAGGACATGAGTCGGGGCCTTCTGGCAGGCAACCCTCATTGCTGGGGGGTGGGGGTGCTGGGGGACATGAGTGGGGGCCTGCTGGCAGGTGCCCCTTACTGCTGGGTGGTGGGGGCTGGGTGGTGGGGGTGCTGGGTACATGAGTGGGGGCCTGCTGGCAGGTGCCCCTCTCTGCTGGGGGGTGGGGGTGCTGGGGGACATGAGTGGGGGCCTGCTGGCATCTCAAAAACAGACCTTCTGTTATCTCAAAAAGTCATGAAGAGAAGATTGAATCATTGTTTGTATATGGGGTAACATGCCCTCTAATGTGCCTCTCTCTTTTGTGACTACATCCCCTCTCTGTGCCAATGTTGCCTTAGGTGCGTTATGCATAGCAGATTCTTATGAGAGTATTCTAGAAGCACTTTCGTAGGCTTCACTAATTGAGCTCATAACGGTTTCATGTACAATCTTGATTTGCATTTCTCGGGTTTAACTGTTGGGTTCCGAAATGTACTTTTTTTGAGCGGGCATCATTGCGGTAATCAGATTATATAATGGTTCATATGGCTTCATTATCATTTTTTTTTTTAATTGATAAATGCCTTTCGTTGTTTGTTGGAATTTATTCAAAATTGTTGTTTTGCCACCAGACCAACATTCAACCCTCGAATATGCATGATCAACAATAGAGGGAGCTTCAACTAATTGAATTGAGTGGGTCAGTTGTATTTGCTTTGAAGTTACAACAATTGTATTATCGCAGGTACCGACCTTCATGGGTGGTTTGGCTTGAAATATGTTGAAAACCACTGGCTTGCTGGCTCCAATTTGGGGAGCTTTATCGATCATTATTTCTGAAGTTATGGGCAAACTATTGGTAAAGACCTTGACGGTTACAGATGGGGTGGAGCTATCGCCCCTTCCGATGTGCTCAGTATCACACAATCCTCCTGGGGAATAATAGTGCTGTTCTTATTAGTGGGAGTCGATAATATTTGATCACATTTGTCCTCCACGGTAAAGACATTCAGTTGCTCAATTGGCTTATTTGACTGCTTGACCGTGGATACTTCTTTCATTATAAGAAATGTTTGATCAAATGTATTCATCCAAGCTATGATTTGATCAATCTGTATGGCCTGTGTATTCATTTTGTTATCTAGTGTGTCAAATAGCTTGACAAGTGACATCATAGTGGTGTTCATAGCATTTAGAGTAATTTCAATCAAAGAGGTTTGATTGCCATGCCCATTAGGGGAACAGGCCTGTGCTCATCCACTACAGAAAGGCGCTGAATCCTAAGCTGAGTAGGATGAATATAGGACACTGAATTCGCTGACACATTATGTATGGATTGATCAAACGCCGTTTTTAATGGTTCATGGAATTCCGAGGGCTTGGTGATACAATAGAAATTGGGGAAAAGCATGCCGGAACCCTTACAGAATGCTCTAAACTTTGATTTTACATTTGTGTACTTACATCAGCCAATGGTTTGATTATCTTGTGAGCTTTACCGCCCAGATCAGTTGCAGACTTCAAGCAATTAAATGCTAAGTCTATTGCTATACTCTGAGCTGGAATTTGGGCTGACACCTCTACAATTACTTTTTCAAAACACGGCAAAATCGCAGCCATGTCACATACAACGATTAGTTTCAGGGATAAGTTTTAATTTGCCAGTTTACTTGTATTGCCAGTCAATGTAACAGAATTAGCACCTGTTACCAACTGTGAATCTGTTAATGAGCTGTTAACAAGAGTTGGCTGAGTGTTGTCTATTACAATTGGTAGTGCGTCCCCATTCTGTTGTTGCGTCTTAAGGTCGACAACCGAATCCAACTTTGTTCGTTCTCTGAACGTACAGTAGTCATGGATATCTTCCATAACCATCTTCTGGTCTAGTACAAAAGATGAAACCCCTGCAAGTTTTTTTTCCTGGAGGCGATTAGTGGCAATGGTTTAGCTGGGGTAGATCTAAGAGTAACAGATGCACGTATAATGGCAACGTGCTACGGCATATTGGTCTTGGGGTTATATAGACAATTCTTCATGCAAATGATTTCACTCAATACAGGGCAGTTAATTAACAATTATCACCTTGCTCACTCACCCCTTTCCGCCCTAACAGCCACACCAGTTCTTTTCAGAAAAGCTCTTCGCGGGAATGCGTACCAAAAAAATAAATAATCCAATTGTTTCAGTATTTCAACAGATATTGAATCAAAAAGGAATAAATGAATGAATCAAAACCAGCATAAACATACAGTCAAATCAAAAAATAACGAAACAAATAATGTGGGTAAATATGAAGTACCTCCAAAAAGGAAATAAAGGAGAACCCGCCACCCCGCCTCACCCGCAGTAACTGCAGGTAAATGCTCTTTCCAAAACTGCTCTTGCAAAATGCACACATGCAAATGCCACTGCACTAGCAGTTTATGGAATCCTGGGAAGTAAAGGAGGATCTTAGGAACTTTGAGTGAGCTGAGTTCCTAAGCTGAGTGAGAGCAGTCCTGCAGTCTGCAGTCTGTCTACAGTCCTATCGGTGGAAGGAAGGAGGAGCCCAACTTATACCGCTTCACACCGTGGAGCGGTCGCGGAGTGTGAGCTGAGTGAGAGCAGTCCCGCAGTCATGGCTGTCAGGGCTGCAAGGCTCGCCAGGTGTGGAAAGGCGTCGCCAGCACCAGCACCAGCACCTCACCTCCAGGAGGTCGTCGGAGAAGACGGCAAAGACGGAGAGGACAGCGGTTGACTGAAAAGCCTGCGATCTCGAACAGGCTCTGAGAGTGCTCTCTCCGGACATCCCCTCGCCCTGAAGACCGCTCCAGTAAAGAAAGGTGAGCGTAAAGGAACTTACAACAAACTCACAACAGTCCCTCCAAGGGCACATGGGGGAGACAAGGAATCGGGCATGGGGCCGGCGTGGGGGGAAGGTATTATCCAATGCCTCGAACTAAACATCCCCACAAACCCTCCGACTAGGCACCACACAACCACCACCACAGCGGGCAGCCCTAACTCACCCCCTCCAACCCGCCATCCACCTCGTTCCCCGCAACATACCTCTCAGGGTTCGGGATTTCTGACTCAGGAGCCGGCGGGGGCCATCAAGGAGACGAAGCTGTCTGGGGCGGAGCTAAACGGGGGCCTCGCCGCAGTCGCTCCGGCGACCGAGAGGGCGGGAAAAGGAGAGGAGTGTTGCCGCAGGACATCGGAGGTCTTGGATCGGGTGAGGGGCCTGTCGGGCGCGATGATCCCGGCTGCAGCGGAGGGAGGAAGGAACAGGCTCAGTGTTAGAGCTGGGGCGGGCGCTGGTGAGAGAGAGGGGAGAGACACCAGCGCCGCCTGCTCTCTCGCCGAAGAGGAGCGCGGAAAGGACCTGCAGGGCGCTCCTCCCACTGGCAGTAAAGACAACTGGAGAGCAGTACTATCGGTACAGGCGATGGTTCATGCTTCTGCATTACAGGAGGTCACTGGTTCAGTGGCTTGCCTCCAGGATGGAGCGGATGAGAGAACAGCCTCGATAGAATCAGAAGTGCTTTCACTAAAAATAACAACGAACAAAGCCAAAAGAAAAAGAAATTACAACGTATGCACAAAAAGTACCAAGCCAAGGAGGAAAGGAGGTTTGGGAAACCACAGACGGTCTCGAGTGACGTCTTAAAAAAATCAAGAAGGCATAGAGGGCGAGCGACCTTCACAAATGGCATCAGTGAAAAGACGCATAAAAAACCCTCCAACGAGTCTCAATCTAAAACACTATTTCAAGCCTGCGCTCACACATAGAAACAGAAACACTGAGGAACTCTCTGACATTGAAATCCTCCAAGCACTTCAGGAATGCTGGCCGCAGGCTAAATGCAGAAGGCTCGAGAAGACACCAAGGATTCCTCAGGAGAAACAGTTGGACGCGCAAGCATGTCTCCCTCCAGATGACACTTTGGGAAAGCCAAGAGATGGAGCCCACCCTGGGTCCACACAGGCGGACACGCACAGGAAAGAAGGGATCCGAGAGGTAACCTCAATCGATGAGAAGGCTCGTGGAATGGACACCACCCCTGAGGACGACATATTTTACCATGAAGAGGCTGCAGCAGAAACGCAAAGTGAAGAGCAGCCCACATCCACGCGGGAGGACTCACACATGGAAGGCAGTGCCCGAGAAGATCAACCAAACGCAGAAGGCACCAACGAAATTGACTTCGACCAGGAGTCAGAAGAGGTGGTAACAGAATCAGATCGAGAAAATGACGAATTCACACTCCAACACGTAAAGAACAGCTGCACAGTTGTCTCCCCAAATGGGGCAACGGGCCCCGGGAGGGGCCCGGGACACCCAAGCCTAAGGAGCCCGCGGCATCAAGCCCCTTTAATTGACAGAGACTTGACGCCCCTGAGCAGTCACAACACCAATCAGGGGAGTAAGAAAACACGGAACAGTAACATAATAGGAGGCCCAACACTCGACAACCCTAGGTACATGGGACTGGGAAAAGCATCCCTAGCGAACGAAATCGATAGAGGGCAACGGGACCTTCCTCGTTCCGAGCCCCTGTTAAGGTCCTAAAAGAATTCCACACTGTTAGAAACACCCGCAAAAGGGAGATCTTCGATTTCATCAAATCGCACCGGCTCAGAAACTTCCTCGAAAAACGCAGATATTCTGGCAATAATGTCATCAACAGCAATCGCCCTGGCACCTTTTATGAAGCTCTACGAGGCAATAAGTGACAACTTTAAAGACAAAAGTTCAATTTAGGCTATGATGCACAGCAAACTAATATTCTTAGAGGCCCATATCATGGCAAGAGACAAAGGCCCAGTTAATTTACCAACGGAAACAAATATACCTTGCCAGACAACGCAACAGAACACACCTGTAATAGCACTTAAGAAGGCCACAGTGTCAATCGCCACACAAATGGACATTACCATAGACCTAACAAATGAGACTGGCCAGGGTCAAGAGAAAGAGCCGCCACAAAGGAGACGCCAAGTAAGCCTCGATGAGCAACCTCCTGGGAGGTGTCCTAAATCTAGTAAAGATAGAAACCCGGTTTCAGAAGATCCAATCAAAGTCTCTAAGAACCAAATGCAACAAGGTAAACCGATAGATGGAAAACCAAAAGGCACAACCCTTACCAGCTACTCAATCGAGAAAGAAGTTCCCTCACTAACGAAGGAAACGATCAACCGGCTCCCCACTAGGCAGAGGGGGGCCGAAAAGAGTTCTAAGCCTCAAGCACAACGACAGAGCAACACTAGTGAGAGAGCTAAAACCAGAGTAGTGGCTGACTCCCCCATATTCGCCGAAGACTTCCTTGAAGATGACCCAATGCTAAACATAAGCCAACACGTGGACGATGATCGTACTGCTGAACAAAAGAGAGGCCCCTCTCCCTTGGCAGCAAGGGGTGTACAGCGAGAGACGGACATAGGCTGGGCGGCCACCCTAGAGGACACACCACCTAGTGTAGTCTTCTTAACACTGGAGGATCGTTGTAAGAAACTGACTTATGGGGGGCAGTGGAAAGGAGAGAGCTCGAGAGGTCCACCAAGCACTGCTGCTCCCGAGCCAACTAACTTGACACAAGGCAAAGAAAACTGACATGCGTTCAGGTCACTACGACATACCACGCCTGACACTGGGAAGTATGGCACAGATAAAATAAGCTCAAGACCTCGCATGGAACCACGGAAACAGCAAGACTCGCACTTTATCTCTAAGACAAATAAATACTATAAGGACGAAAAAAACAGGGACCGAAAGAAGTGGATACTAAAGATAGAGCAGATCCCGGGAAACGACGACAAGGTGGTGTTAAACAGAAGAGCAGTGCCTAACCTCAGATGCATAAACACTAAAGACCTGCTGATAGTGGACCCCAGCCAGCGCCAGCATAATCTGTTGCACACCTTTATGGAGCCTCAAAATCAGTTTTGATCTCTTAAAAGGAGAGACGAAGTCACTGCTGAAACTCGGATACGACATCACAGAATCAACCAGATCCACAAGGTATACGCGACGAAGCACCAATCACTCGTCCCGGAGTCAAGCAGAAGAAAGGGTCTGCTCAACCAGTAACCAAGGTGATCACTTGTCTGCCAGGGAAACGAGAAGCCCTCAGCCTAAGCACCGCCGGCACCAGGAAAATCAGTGGTCCGAGAAAAGGTCCTCACAACCGAACCACAGAAACGAGGCACAAACTAGCAGCAAGGTGAAAGACCACAAGGAGCAGGGAGGAGAGTCAACGCCAACAAGGTACAGTCACGAACAAAACTACAGCAAAAGGGATCTCATGATATCAAAAATGATCCGGGTGGACCCTACACAAGCAGCCCAGAGGTTCACCTCTAGTGCCAACCCTGCGCCAGGCTCAGGGTTGTGGATATCAAAAGCACTTCATAATGAAGCAAGGAAATAGCAATCCAAGCGGCATGAGTCTGGCCCAACTTCAACAAAAGCAAAGAAAGCTGACAGAACCAACATTCGACTAGGCTAATGGAACACAAGGGGACACTCCCATGTAATGCGCCAAGGAACCATTGTATTAAGAGACTATGATGTTCTCTGCCTCCAGGAAACCTGGCTCACAGAGGCCCCGACATTAGAGGGATACGAAATCATCCTCGCCCCGGCAACTAAAGGTCAGACATGGCAGCCGTCCTCAGGAATACTGACAGCATGTCGCCAAGGCTGCGGATTTTCACTGGACGCCACGCTAATGAGCAGCCCATCAATCCTGATGACTAAAGTAGTCCAGACAAAGTGTAAAGATCATCCAGCCAACCAACCAGCAGAGTCACTGATAATTATAAATACCTACTGGAACCCAGCAGGTATCAGCGACACATCTTACCTGGAGCTAATGGAAAGAGCGATTGACGAGTCTTTGGCGGTCCAGTCAACTCTGTTCCTACTGATTTGTTGAGACATCAATGCCACATGTCACTCACCGGACAAATTCACCAGCAAAATGGCCAAGGACGCCACAGGCACAAAGAGAGGAGCCGAGTGGCTAAAACTAATGAACTCTCACGAACTTCATAATCTGGACGCAGCCTTTGTTGACCCTAAACGGCTGCCAACATGGACTAGGAGAGAAGCGAGCGCCACTATAGACTACATATTTGTGTCTACATCGTTGCTGTCCGTGATAAGTTCCTTCAAAGTGATTAACGCGCCAGCAAGTGATCACAACTTGTTGGAGACAGTGTGGACGACAACACAGGTGGAAAGGGAATACGCCGTGCCACTGCTTAGTCCGAACAACCTGCGAACAAGACTGACAATATCGGCAAAATCCATAAAAGAGATAGGAGCTAAATATCAAGCCCAAACACAGCGGGGAACAAGGGAGGAGATTGAATACTTACCCCTGCTGGCAACATACAAAGTAAAGGTCAAAAACAGAGTCTGCGACAACACCTTGCACCACAGATTCGACAAGGTTGTGACATCCAAAAGAAAGGAGATGAGAAGACTCAAACGGCAAGCGAAAGTCAGAGGAACCCAAGAAGCTCTAGCGGATGCAGTCGAGGGGTGTCGACAATACAAAAACGGGCTCAAAAGCTACCGCCTGACCTTATACCAGCAGGACTCGGAGGCAATCCTGAAAACAATAACAACCAACAACAGCCGTGAGTTCTGGAGCCTCATGAATTCAATAAATGCGCAGGGGAAACCCGCACAGAGAATGTGGTTGAAGCACCGACCCCATGGGTCAAAGTGGATGACATCGAGGACATCCTAAAACAAATTGAGAGACTTAAAAATTCTCGAGCTCCAGGGCCAGATGGCCTTACGAACGTTGACCTGAAGTCCTGCAAGGAAGAGTGGGCTCCTCTCCTCAGTCACATCTTCCAAAGATGTGCCCACTTGCAAACCATTCCACCATCTTGGAAAACGGCCATAGTTTTGCCAATTTACAAGAAGGGAGATAAGGAAGACCCAAAAAACTACAGGCCAATCACCCTCCTCGATTGTATTGGAAAAGTGTTTGGATCTCTTGTGTTGAGAGAATTTAACAACTGGGTCAAAACGGCAGGCTGTCACGACTATCTTCAAACAGGCTTCAAAAAAGGATTGGGTACCGCAGGCAATATACTGCTGCTGAGCGCGCTCAAAGGGAGGGTGCTGGAGGGTGGACCTCGACTCTACCTTAATTTCATCGACCTAACCCAGGCATTCGACAAAGTAGAGCGTCCACGTCTCGGGCAGAAACTCGAAGCCTGGGGATGTCCCTCCCCGATTCTGGAACCGATTAAAGCTCTGTACACTGGCACTACCATGCGAGTGAGACTCAACCAACAAGGCCTCTTATCCCCAGCAATTCCTACGGACAGAGGGGTGAAACAGGGTTGCCCTCTTGCCCCGGCCCTATTCATCTCTTTCTTGGGGGACCTGCAAACCACGTTTCAAGACGTTCATTGTTTCCCACCGAAGTTGGGAAACACCCATGTCAACAGAACCTTATATGCGGATGACCTGGTTCTTCTGGACCATACCCTTGTGGGTCTGCAACGTCAAATGCAGAAACTTTCGGACTACATGAGAGATAATAAACTAGAGATTAATGAAAAAAAGACCAAATTCATGATCTTGTCCACAAAACCAAAGAAGACAGAAAAATCTGCTTTATTTCTGGGAAAGCAGCGGGTCGAAAAAGTCTCTGAATTCAGATACCTTGGAGTGATTCTCGACTGTTCCAGAAATGACCTGGCAATGCAAGCCCATCTTAAAGCGACAACAAAAAAGCTGATCGCCCAAGCCAAAGCTATCAACAGGAAATTTGGTCATTTTTCGCTTTATCCTGTGTTAGATTTCTACAAAAAAAAGGTAATTCCCACCTTGACTTACGGCGCTGATCCACTCCCGAACCTACCCATCACTCTGTGGCCGAGTTTGGAAGCACTGTTTTGGAGAGGGACATTGGGTCTGCCCAACTCCACCTCGATCACCGTAATAAGGAAATAACTTAGCCTCCTATCTCTTGGGGCAGCAGTGAAATCCAGCATGCTTATGCTCTATCGCAAGTCCAGAATGGCGTCAGACGTCTCCATCTTCACCTTAATGAAGAAGGAATGCAACAACGGCCAAAGCAAAATATTAAATCGCTGGACAAAAGCAAATTTGGCACTACTGGCGACCACAGAATGGGACGAAGAGACTCTCTTCATAAACCCTACAAAAATAAAAAAAAACTAAAAGAAATCGACTGGATTCAAACCAGTGAGGCAGCCTCAAAGAACAAACTTACACAGCACCTACCGCCTAATATTAGAAGATTCAACGAACTACAACCACATATCAAAAAGTTCCCTTCGAGACAAGCACGAGATCTAATTATGAGAGCTCGACTGAACCTACTTCGAACGAATGAAATCTTGGCAATTAGAGGGCTCTCTTTATCGAACAAGTGCCGCTTCTGCAAAGCACCAGAAGCAACAGAGACAATCCGGCACCTGCTTTTGACATGCACCAGTACTGCCAGGATCAGAACAGTATACCTGACAAGGACTTTTTCGGATCTCATTCTAAGCTACCAAGACGTATGTTGGTCTAGATTGATGGCCGGGGACAGATCCTTGTGGCAACTGGCTGCCTACAAAATGTTGGACTATATAAATACTGAACTTCTTAGCAGGCCATCGCAGTCTAATGGCGCTCAAAAGGCTTCTATCTTTATACTGCCACACCTAGACTGAAAATCAAATGTCTTCTCTTTGTAAAAAATCTTATTGATTAAAACAAATAAAAAAATAAAAAAAAATATTCCAAAATGTTTGTGGCAAAATACAAATCCAATACAAAATCCACAATAAATCAACAGTAAAGGCAATACATGCTTATATGAGTTTCTCTGTAAAGAAGAGAACAATCAATTAGAGTCAAGCAGATAACACAGGCTGCAAAGTCACATGTTTGTAGCAATAATACCGTAGTGTTGCTTCAGACAGGCTCCTGCAGGTAACTGCTGTTTCCAAAACTGCTCTTGCAAAATGCACGCACGCAAATGTGCATGCACTAGCAGTATATAGAATCCTGAGAAGTAAAGGAGGAGCTTAAGGACTTAAATATTCCCAAATGTTTGTGGCAAAATACAAATCCAAAGCAAAATTCACAATAGATCCACAGTAAAGGCAATATAAGCTTGTAAGAGTATCTTGTAGCGTGTATTTTAAATTACCATGTATCAATATAAACAATCTGAGGAATTATTGTCAGTGCTCGAATCACAGCTAAATGATTAATAAATCACCATTTATCTAGAAGTCACTCAAGAAATTGAACATGGTTTCAAACATGAAACTAAAATGTATAGCTGTAAAAATTATAAACCTCTGCTCCTGTATGTACGTTTTGAAGCTGGTTCTGGTAAAACATTCTTAATTAAAATAATCAGAAGATGTCCACTAAAGTTAACACACAACAACCGTTCATCTGTTGTAACATCCCCCACAGGTTTAGCTGCCTAAAACATAGGAGGTGTAACTTTACACCAACTACTGCTCCTTCTAATAGAACAGGAAAAACAAATCAGAATACTACACATTATCAGCAGAAGCTGCTACTGTGGTATGGAGAATTCTGAAACAAATGAAAGGGCTCCTGATAGATTAAGCAAGCATGATTTTCAACCTCAAGTTGGCTTTAATTCATCTCAGAATACAAGAAGCCCTTAAAACCAATTATGAAGAACTGTTTGGAGGAAAACATGTTATTGTTTTTGGAGACCTCCTACAGTTAACAACAGTAAAAGGTCAAACTATTTTCAAAACATTAGGACACAAATAATGCCACAATACGCTCGGCAGCATTGGAAAAGTAAATCTCTGGAAACATGTTCACTGCAAAGAATTAACTCAAAACATGTCAGTTTGCAGATCTCACCTATGCTAACATTCTAACAAGCATTAGAACTGCTATATATACTAAAGATGCAAAATCCATCTTAAATGGAAGACTAATGCATGAGCTATATATGGACGAAACACATCTGTTCCTAATGTCATGGAACAATTACCTCAGCAAAATCTAAAATGCATGTCCTTAATGCCAACCCTTGCAAGCTGTATTCAATTCAATGAGAAAATGTTGAAAAAGGAAATGCAACCCATACTGAGTATCAGCTCCACAGACACACTATAAGTGCATGGCATGGCACTTCCTATGTTTCAACAAGCAACATCACTACTAAATAGCTTAGAACAATGTATCTCCAACAGAGCTGGATTGGATAAAATATTAAATTTGTCTCTAAATTGCAGAGTAATTCTAAAACCTAACCTTGACGTAGAACAAGGTTTTGTCAATGGAGTAATTGTACAGTTGTTGGCTTCTAAACATTTCCACATGACAACAACATTCCGTTTGTGAACAACGACTTTGACAAACTTGCATAAGTTAAGAAATTTGGTGCCACAATAGCATGTTTCATTCTATTCAAAGACATGTATGTATGCAGAGAACAATTCTCTCTCTCTCTTACATATGCTGTCACTATTCACAAATCACATGGTCTAACCCTAGATCAAGCATTGATTGACATTGACAGCACAGTTGTTAAAGAAGGTATGAGATATGTAGCACTTTCATGTCTGCATACACTCAATGGTCTATTCTTAGTTAACTTTGATGAAGACAAAGTCAACACTGACATTCCTTGCATCCTGGAATACAACAGGATACATGCACTATACAACCCCCATCTAAATATCTAACCTGTACCTCAAAAAAGGAAACCGTTAAAAAGAGAATGTATACAAACACAATCTATTACAGATCTCCCTATAAAACAAAAAAACACTAAAGACACAACAACCAACTCGTTCTGCATCAAATAATAAAACCAGAAAACTGTCTAGTACAAAGTCAACTGCACGTCGATCAGAAAACAAAGACACACATGTATCTTTGCGATAGAACAATCTGCAGGCCCATCAAACGATCCACAAACAGACCTCTCTGGTCCATTTAAATTCATCAGCACAACTGGAGTAAATTGTTATGCTAATGTAACTATCAATCTTCTTTTCAATAACCACCAATTGTTCACAAAATTTACTTAAACTGCTCAGACCAGTTGTGTTTGCAAATGCTCGTCCTTCATAGAAATGCCACAAATAATCCTGACAACACGTACAGTGTCTCAGGTATAAGGCAAGAATTTGACTATTGTGCAGGATGGTAACATTTACCATAAGCACACAGGAATGCCCAAGAATGCCTAATGTACTTGATACAAGAACTGAACGTCTTCAGCATGCAAATCATGGTTTATTATGCCCTTTTTGCAATTCAGAAAATAGTTCCATCATCCAAATGAACTTGCATGGGCAATAGGTCATAGTAATGCTTCTAAGGTACAATGCAAATGGTACCATACATAACTTTAAACTTACAGGCTTCCCATATGGCCAAGTATCTCTCAGAAAGAAAACCTTGACAACATTAGGTATAATATACTGCACTGGTTCAACAACCACTTCAGGACTCTATACTCCATATGTCAAAAAAAGAAGTGGTTGATTTGAATGTAACAACACCCTGTTAGTCCAAAACATAGGTTACCAGCAAATCTAATAAACTACTCCTTAATATTCTTTCAACCCAAATGTAGTCACTAAACTGTACCACAATTAATAGTTAGGATACTCCAACAGGTATCTGTACCTATATCAGGTATTCAGGATAGATTTATTTTCTTCCCAATGACCCAATGATAATTTAATGGTAATACAAGAGCAGTGTGTTATATCAAACATAGCACTTATAATATAATTTGTATGAGGGTCTAAAAAAGTAGATGTATATGTCAAATTCTTTATAATTAAAGCTTTTAAACCATGCTGCATAACCAATTATAGCATATTTGTTCCACAAATAATAAACCAGAGATTCTAGCTTCATAACACTATTGAACCATACTAAGTATAAACAAATTAATATTCTATAATCACTATCCTCAAGTCTACTACAATCATAAGTACTATATGCATTTCAATTATATCATTCCACCATATTGCAAACACTTTATATGTGTATGGGAAGAGGGGTCACAAAGCCCCCCCATGCATTCCGAGGCATGTGTACTTCACAGTATAACCCATTAAGACTCCATCTTGTATGCCCACCAACTTCATTTTGTGGTCGTTCAATGGCAGGCCCAGCACTGGAACCAGACAGCCACACACAAAGAGTCAGCGACTTCCCCCACCTCCTCCCCTCTGTCATCTCTGCAGCCGTCCGGTCCTCATCGTAGATTGGCCGTGCGAGCGAAACAAACTTTACACTGTATCTTCTGCTTTCCGCCGTGTCTCACTGACCCGGCCACGGCCCAGCTCAAGGCCTGGTCGAGAAGACAGCCATTTGTCTCTGCAAGTATGCCTTCCAGCATGCAGATCCTGGCCATAAAGAACACCACCCCCATAGACGTTAATCTTGTAGGATCAACTGATAGTGACCTACGAGCGTGCACTATTTGCCTTAAATCTTAGTACCTTATGCTTTAATGTGAAGTAATAAATCCCCTTCTAACAACATATTCAAGAATGGTCTGTTCATGAAATGCCCCTTCACGTTTTGGGTGTTAGCAGAAACGAATTACAGTGCATAGTCCCTTCGTATGAAAAATTTCTGAATGCCAGTTTCGACTGATAAGACCTGTTCGTCTCATATAAAGTGTATTAGATTATATTATATTGTATATTATGTGTGTGTTGTGGAACTAGACAGCAGTAACTGATGTGAATTACAAAATGCACGTGTGTACACAATTCACCTTTCTGAGTTTTATATTAACAAAAGCAGGGAGCCAGGTAATGATGATAATGTATCCATGTGTTATGAAGATTATAATTGTAATGTGATGAATGCATGCTTAAAAGAACTATTTATGAGATCCCGTCTCCCCATGCAACACAGAACTGCGCCTTGAATGGGCTCCATCCTCTCCCTCTGCCCACCATTCCATGGTTGACCGAGACAGTACTAAATAATGAT
Source organism: Ambystoma mexicanum (assembly GCF_040938575.1). Taxonomy (NCBI): domain Eukaryota; kingdom Metazoa; phylum Chordata; class Amphibia; order Caudata; family Ambystomatidae; genus Ambystoma; species Ambystoma mexicanum. The sequence continues at coordinate 1,211,323,105 of NC_090937.1, forward strand.
GTTTAGGTAAACTGACCCTAACCTCTGCAGTAAAGCTTACTATCACTATTAAATGTACCTCTCGCGACTTGACCCCCTGTTTTGTGATATACACCCCCAATCCTATGCCTTCTTTTTGAAGTATCAGGTGGATATTCCAAAGTCAACCACCCATCCTGAACCTGTGAGCCCCCAAACAATGTATCTTATGTTCAATAACACGTTGTTTACCTGTCCATTTATATGTCTAGCACCAGGCCCTGTGAAAGCATTTTCGATCTATAACCCGTGTTAAACCTGAATTTATGTACTGTTTCTCCTATGATGATAGATGAACAATTTTTAGGATTTGCAGGACATAATACATTGTAGTGTTAGATGAATGGATATGTGTGGCGACAAGGGCACATTTTAGCAATGTTAGATAAGTCGAAATGTATCACTCTGAGAGCCGGCTGGTACAGCATGCCAATCCAATGAGCCCAACTGACCAATTGACCCAAGGAGCGTCATCAAAGCACCACACAAGCCTCCACCAACCAAGACGCACCAACCCTATAGATGGCATATGGACCAGCTCTTTGTATCCAATCCCAACTATTCCCCATCATCGCTTAAGTCAAACTGTAACAAAACTGTGTGTTATCGTGTACTTTGGCAGAGCGCTTTCAGAGTTTGCAAAGTAGATTTTGCTTACCCTATCCTAGATAAAGAGTTTTTGCTATCACCCACACTTGGTCTGGGTCTCATTCCCTTTGGGGGTGTGTCCTAACTGACTCTTATTGGGAGCTTTTGGATGTATTTTTGGGGACTTCTAACTTTCATTGGTGACCCTGGTGCGATTGCGTTCTTTTTGTTCCTTTTGGCACGAGACGTCCCCGTCACGACCAGGAGCGTGCCCCCTCAAGAGCTACTCTCCAACGGCAACCAGTACACCTAGACGTGCGCACACAATAGGGTGAGAGGGTACGGGATCCCCCTTTACAAAACCCACCGTACCACTTGCCGGAGCTGGGTGTGGTCTTTGAGTGGGGGGCGGCGCCCTAAACGATTGGGTCCGGAGGGTCTCTGATCAAGACGGACACGTGAGTTTCATGTGCGGGTGATAGTAAAAGCACGAAAGTTGGGAGATAGGGCTAAGGGTCAGATTAAGGGTCTTTGGGAAAAGGAATTCAGAGGGGACGTAAGAGAAAGAGTTCTACAAAGAAACGGGGAGAATCTCTGGGCCTATTCTATATTCTATTCTTTTTCTATCGCATATGGCCATTAGGACAATTGACGGAAATAAAAGGTGAAAAGAGGATACGGGATCCTATCTCCGTGGGCGGTAGAAAGCGGCGCCGCATAGTGCTATCACAACTAGTTCTGCGTATACATATGGAGAAATAAATGAAAAACGTAGAGGGTCCTTCTCACCTGGGTGATGAAAAGGAGCAGGGAGAAAAATCTTTAAAGGTACCGCAGAGTTAGTAAAAGAAGCAAACAAGAAAATAAGGGTATTAAGTTGTGCAAGGGAAAAGGCAGATAGGGAGGGAGAGTTTATGTTGTTTGTGCTATTTGTTGCATGCGCTATGTTCTATGTTACAAGGTGTCTAATTGCATAAATGTATTGTTTTTGTTTGTCGACTACTAACTAGAACATTTTAAAATGTTTTGAAGCAGATTTGTGCATTGACATGGTTCGTAAATCTTAAGGTTTGAAAAACGATTTTAAAAATATGCTGATTAATATAGTGTGGTGGCTATAACAGAGGTGTGAAATTGATAAGAGGGTATCCTGTCTTTTGAAACATTTGTGGTTCAACAAAATGGGTGCAGACACGCCCTTGGCCAACATTTGCAAGACCCTGCCAGGGTAGGCAGACAAGATTGTGAAGTATCACGATCAGTGGGTGACAGAATTGAAAGGGGAAGGTTTACCCCAGGTGTGGCCCCAAGGAGGGTCATTTGATAAAAGAAAGCAATTACAAAACAGGAGAGAAATACTAGATTTGTGGAGGCTCTTTGAAGAAGTGCCCCCAAGTAAAAGTGGGGAATAGTGTTACGCCTCTCCCTGTTTTCTAAATCGTCTATCTTCAGCCAGATGTCTTCTTCTCTTTTCTCGATTTTGCGCATGCGGAGGTCCAGCTGGGTTTCCAGTGTGTCAATTGAGGCTTGGTTGTTCTGGACACTTTCGAGCCTCTCCTCAATATTGTCCACCCTCTGGGTCATTTTGTCAATCTTGCCACCCAAGTTGGTGCCCATGTTTCTGATTTCGCTGAGGAGGGCGGCTATGTCCCCCTTGGTAGCCTCTGCCTCTGTTTCGGAGGGATCCGCTGACATTGTGCAGGCAGTTCTAGTTTCGGGGTGAGGCGGAGTGTAGGCGTATTTGGCTTGTTTGGATTTGGTGCTCATGCGTTGTGTAGGTGCGAGGAGGCACTCGCCCCTGGAACGGGGGCACTACCCTCAACACCGAGGCAATGAGCTGGTACTGGAGTGCGTTGCAGGGCAATCTCTGGAGAGTCCTGGGTAACGAGAGTCCAGGTTTGGGAGGAAGCACACGCCCTGGTGTCAGGGGCTCTACCCTCCGGATGCGTCACCTTGTGTTCAGTTTTGTGCAGACCTCAGGTTCGGTGCGGGTTCCGCAATATACCGGAGTGAATGCGGGTTGACTCGTGGACCTTGTTGGGTTTGCGTGGAGGTGGGTCTCGGATCGGGTGGCCTGGGTCCCAGGAGTGTCTCTTGGGAGGCGTACAGAGGAGGGCACACGCCCCACGAGTGGGGACCCAACCCTCTGTGGCTGGTTCAGTGTCGGAGTGAGGTTTGTCCTGATGTCGGGAGCTTGGAGGATGAGTTAAATAGGGGAGGCATAGCTAGCGTCCAAATCCCAGATCCAGTAGCCAGAGGCGTTGGGTGCGAGCCTCTTGGTCAGTGCGTGATACGTGGCTTGCCCAGTCGACGAAATGGGGCTGGTGACACCGTACAGAGCCCAACGAGGGGTGAGGGATATTCTCCAGGAAATGGCGGGAGCAGCCTCCCCAGGCAGATGACTGGGGTTGCACCGCACACTCTCTCTCGTAAGGGGCCACTGTGCATGGACGTGAGGTCGGGGTTGGGCAGGCCTCTCAGGGAGCAGGCACAACGTCCGTAATGCGTCGGCGGATGGGGGGAGCACTAACTCTTATGCATGGTGGGCCAGAGGCTGTGCCGGGCATGACGGAGTTGCAGCGCGGATCGCGGAATGGAAGGGCCGCCTCCTCCTCTGCGGTCGAGGGTCTCCTCGCTCCACGGGGGCCCAGGGGCTGCGCGGTGAGGCAGGAACTGCCATGGGGGTCGGCTGCGCGACTCGATGGTTGCACGGGGAAGCGGAGGTCAGAGCCAGTAGTCCCGGGCTTCGCAGGTCCCAGTGCCCCATCATGAAGTCGCACTGAGGGCCTGGAGGGGGAGGCACGATCCCGGAGGCTGTGCTCGGGCTACAAACTCCGATTTTCACCGGATTTTCACTCAGCATGTGGGGGTCCGGTTACCTTGTCTCGTGGATCCGTTGTTATGCGGTGGGAGGGGCAAAAGTGGGGGCTCAAGCCACTTTTGAGGGTTGCAGGTCGGAGCTCACACGGAGGAAGACCGCATCCATGCGCCCCCTGGCGCCAGTTCATTCCATAGATTTTTAGTACTCTTCCAGACCACTAGTACACCACTTTTCAGCATCATCGGTTTGGTGTGGGCCGATTTGGCATGCCGATTCTGCTGCATTGCCCTTTTCGGCACACCCTGCCATTTCAGCGCTGTTATTTCGGTGCAACAAATGTTTGGACGTGGCTGAGATTGCAGCACCTCTAAATGCCATCATGCAAATTAGATCACAGGACTGCACTGTAACAAACCTCGCCACCTCCCACTTACACTGCTATTCTTTTAATTAAATTAAATTGGCTAAATAAAAACAAAAACATACAGCCTTCCACCCTGGCATACATTTCATACGTAGCCTATAATTTAATATGTTCAATGATAAAAGTCTAGATATGAAACTTGTGAAAATCCAAACAATGACATCTTTGTAGCTTAATGGTTAAGTGCTGCGTCTCTAACTCCTTAAGGCCATGGTTCTCTGATAGCAGCGTTCAGCATAAATGTGAGTTTATTAAATGTCATGTTTTCTGTTTTTTATGTTGCCCAGAGATGGTGTAGTCCTCTTTTTGAATACATGTGCAGTGTAAGGTGGAAATTGTGGTTTGAGAGTGTGCATGTCATCTGAGAGAGTGTGTATGCAATATGTGTGTGTGTTTGATGTGAGTGTGTGCATGTGATCATGGTGGAACGTTGTTTGTGAGGCATAGTTGCATGCAGTTTATAATGTTGCAGTAAATACATGTGTTTCATGTTTAATATGTGTTCAATTCTGCAACAACGTTGTAATACATGTCCCATCCTGTTTTATAATGTTGCAGTAAATACATCTTTTTTTATTATTTAAAATGTATTTGGTTTGTATCTTAAAACTTACATGTGTACAAAATTATGTTGCAATTAATTCTTTTGTCTAAATTTAAAAAAATAAAGAGAAAAAAAAGCAAGTTGTTCTTTAAAACATTAGGAATCAAGAATTCTCAGCAGTAATGTCTTTCCAGAAATGGACAATTGTGGACACCATTTGTCTGTTGTTTCCCATTAATATATAACTCCATCATTCTTCAGTGTCCAATGGGTTGGTTGCAGATGTGTATCTTTTGCTATACATCAGTCTTTTCTGATTAAGCGCTTCGCATTCAATTATTACATGTTTGATGGTTTAGTCGGTGGTTTTACAGAATCTGCAATCAGTGCTATTCTGGAAGTTTAGGTTCCATTTGCCCAGGATTTGTGGAGTTGGAATAATGTTTAGTCTAAATCTTAGGAAGGTGTCGCGTATTTGACGATCAGGAAATTGAGATAATGGGGCAGTTGGTTCATTGCTTTTATTTCTCCTTCACATTTCAGATTTAACTTGTATTCATCTTTCATATTTTCGGTCTCAATCCAGTCTAGTCTTGCTAAGTGCTTTTTGGGATCCTGGGGCCTTTTTATCAGCATGTCTAGCGATATGTTCTTTTCCGAGCATATGTGCTCGACAGCTTCTCTCCATTTTGTCAGTATAGAGTTGTTAGGTGCCGATTGGGATGCTCTCAATATATCTAAAGTCGGATCGTTGTCTTCATTATTCAATTTCCTGTATGTGTCCAAGGATTTCCACATGATCATCGACCATAGAGAGTGGAGACCCAGCTCGTAACGTATTCCTGACATAGGCGTAGATTGTGTCAGAGATAGCATTTTCCGCCAATAGATGGCTTCAAGATGTGTCCATATTGATTGATCCATGTTGATTAGGCATTTTCCTCCATAGGATAATATGGCTGTTACTTTTTGCTTATAAAAGGCTAAAGCAGGCTTGATGGAAAACTTGCCAAATTTTCAGTGGATAATTAGGCCCTGTCTGGCCAACGATTTGGCTTTTGATTTCAAGTGGAGTGCCTGAGGAATTTCGCTCATGATTCCTAGATATTTATATGTGGTGACTTGTTCCAATCTTTGTTTTTGAACATAGAACACCTGAGGTTTCTGTTTTAGTTGTGCTTTTTGCGTTAGTGTAATGATTTTATTTTTTTTATATTCATGGTGAGCTTGTTATGATCCATGTATTTGATCATTTTATTTAATGAAATCTGGAGACCACGTGGTGTTTTTGCAAAAAGAATGATGCCATCGGCATAAATTAAACATGGTACAGCTTTGGTGTTAAGTTTCGGTGGGTTGATATTAGGGGTGTTGATACTTTCCTCATAGTCGGATGTAAACAGTTTAAATAATGCAGCAGCTAGCGGACAATGAGAAAGAGAGATAGAGTCAAAGGTTACCCTAGACATAGGCGTGACATGGGGTCACCAAGACAATGCAGCGGAGCTAGGTGGCTGCACTCAAAGACAAAACACCTTGAGAGACAGGAATGTCAAGAAACAGGGTTTATTTACACTAACAAAAAATACATATTTACAGAGAGTGCCGTAGCACTAGGAATATGCATTATTGAGCACATGGTAAACTGCACATTTGTGGGTTAGTAGGCAGAGTGACAATTTATTTCATGTATTGCTTAAAATGACAATACGTTAACATTGTCGACACACAGGTTGATGTTTTTGGTCGGTATATTGATGGCAAAGGCAGTGGCTGTGTAGAGTAGAGCAGTGATGCTAGCTTGTACCGAACTGACTTCAGGATGGTTAGCCGTGGTCAGGACGATGTTAGATTGGATGGGCGTCCACCTATAGGTTTGAAAGGGGACTGTGTTAGTTAAGAGTAGAGAGGTGATGCCAAAGTATGGAGAGAGGGAGCTGCAAAAGAGGGAACCTACCATGTTCAGGTAAGTAGACGCCTTGACTGAGGTCTTGATTTACCAGTTGCTAAATGCGGCTGGGGAGCAATCTGGCAAGTCAGATGCCAGGAGCTAAGTAGAAACAATAATGAGACGCAGATAAATCAGGAGGTAGTGTCAACCACTGAGGTGCATTAGATGATTGATAGTGCAAAATGCCTTTGCTTAAATAAAAAAAAAAATGGCCAATTTTTTCTTATATAAAAGCAGCTAGCGGACATCCTTGTTTTAGCCCGTGCCATGTTTTAGTTTTATTGGTTACGATCCCATCTGCTGTTATTCTCACCTGTATCTTAGTGTTCGAGTATAGGAGTTTTATCGGCGCCAGTATGTCAATACGACTGTCCAATAGCTCCATTTTTTCCGACAGAAGGTCTCTGTAGATAGTGTCAAAGGCAAGACATAGGTATATGTATGCAACATATATTTGGGTGTTTGACTTGTCCGCTTTGTTTTTAGTACATTCAAGATTATCAGATTTATACCCGTACCAATTCTTCAAACTAATCCAGTTTGTCTGCTTTGACCATGCATTTCATTTTGTTAGAAGATGGTTTGCGAATATTTTCCCCAACGGTCCAATAAGGCCAGAGGGCGATAATTTGCCGGGTCTTTGGCTGAACCCTGTTTGTATATGGGAATTATTGTTGCCAATTGCCATGATGTTGGTATACTTTTGGTGCTGTTAATTAGGTCAATGATAGCTCCACAGAAGTCAGCCCATATTTTTGGATCCTTTTTGAGTATTGCATTTGATAATCCATCAGGGCCGATGCATGTAATTTCAGGATCGAGTTTTCTAGATCTTTAGTCTTGTATGTCACTTCCCATGTGGTTTCATTTGGGGCAAGCGTTTTTCCTTGAGGTGGCGATCTTTCTTTATACAATTCAGTGAAGTAGCTGATCCAATCTTGCTCAGTAACGTCAACTATCATGGCTTCCTGTGTATTTGTGTTTGGTTTTAACAGGTCCCACAGGCATCGGGTATTGTTGTTTATAAGAATAGACATCATATTTCTTGTTATTGTATCATTTTTTAACCAATTTTTGAATTTTTGATTAGCACTGTGTATTTCCATTTTTTTGATTGAACTTGGTTCATGTTTGGCTCTTTTAACTTCTCTTCGCATTTCTTTTTTTTCAGCAATCGATTTGTTGTAACTATACTTATACTTGGAATGTTGGAACTCGTTCGGGACGATTGTCAATTTGAATTGGTTCAGAAGCCATTCATAATTTATTTTGCTGTTGTCTTTTAAATCAACATTCTTGAGTGTTTCCGTCAGATTTTTCAATTTATGGTGGGCGATTTTGAGACGGTTCATTCTGGAGTTCACCATTATTGGAGGGATGTTTATTCTCCTTGGGGAGAGTCTATTTAATTCCCACGAACGCTTCAAGATGTAATGATCGCTGAAATTACTGGGTATGTTTTCTACTTCCTTGATAGCTGCTGAAATTCCTTTCGTGAAAGAAAAGTAGTCAATTACAGATTGCTTATCTCCACATGACCAGGATGGAATTGGAGTCAATGTGTCTCTGTTTACTGCATCCAAGCAATCGAAATTCCTGTTGTTTATTTCAGCTGACCATCTCTAGGCTCGGGGTTCGAGCCAATGTTCTTCTAGTTTATTTCCTTTTGCATCTATGATATGGAAATTGAAGTCACCACAGATAATGTGATCTAAACCTTCATATTTCTGTGTATTGATGTCAATTATGGAGAGGACTGTGTCTATTATCTGCTCATGTTCTTGTTTTCTTGGGTTCCAGTAAAGGTTGGTAATGCTCAAATATTTGGGGGGATCACCTGGATCAATTGTGGTTTGTTCCTGTCCGGCTGTCATTCGCTTTTTGAGTACGGTATTTTGAGTGCAGCTATCGATGTTTGTATATTCTATGACCTCATACGGCAGGTCATGTCTGATTAAGGTGATGCGACCGTCCGATGGTCTGCCTGCCTTGCTTGCGGTTGAAGGGTTTGTCTTTGTGAGATATCCTTCACAGATCGGAGGTGCAGTAGGCCAGATCTCTTGGAGACATATTATACTGGCTTGATTCAGGTCTGCGTGCGCATTGTGAAACAAATGTGAATGGCCGCGTGTGTTCCATGAACATGTCACGAGTTGGTTGATGTTTGTATTTCATTGTTATAGTGGCGTTTTATCATTGTATTCGTGTGTTAATTGTTGAGTCAATGTCTCGCCAAAAGGGGGTTTGGTCAGATCCTCTCCTGTTACATTCTCCTCTCGATTCTTGCTGATCTGTATCAACATTATGGAAGCTGTTATCAGTTTCATTGAAGCTCATATTGTGTAGGTCCATGTGCTTGGTGTATTCAAGTCTCTCTGTGCTGCTGATTTCTGAGTACATTGGGCTATTTCCTAGGTCATGCTCATAGGAGATGTTCTCTTGTAGCTGGGCATAACATTCTACTATGGTTAACTCAAATCCAAGGTACTTTATGTCTTTCTTAGATGATGCAATTTTCCTCAGTATTTTTTCTGTGTGACAATGGATCCAAATGTCATCCAAACATTTGTGGTTGATGAATTCAATTATTTTCAGATCTTTGGTAGTAATGATCCTTAGGTTTGGCATGGCTTGGAAAAAGCAAAGGTTGTTAGTCCTGTTCATGATCAGTTTCGCATCGCGATTTGTTATCCTTTCTAGTCTTAATAAGTATTGTTGGGTCTTGTGTAGTGGATCAACAAATTGTGGATATTTTAGTGGTCTATTTTGTTCTCTCAGATTTGTGTTTTTTTGGTTAGGATGGACCTGGCGGTCTGAATTTGTGCTTTGATCCAACTTAAATATCTCTGAGGGCGTTGAGGTTAGAGACCTATTTGTCGGAGTTAATTCATCGTCTAAGGTCTCTTCACAAGATAGCTCTAATGTTGTCTTTGAACCTTCATTGGTCTCTTCGTAACAGTCCAATACGATCCTTGATGACGTGTTTGTTTGTTCTCCTTGTTTAGTTGACTTCTCAGAGTTTTTAATCTCATAGGGCCTCATTACGAGTCACCCGGTATGGAAATAATGGTGGCGGTAAACCAGCCGCCACCATTGTTTCCATACCGGGTGATCTCGAGTCCTGCAGGCGGAGGTGTCATTCCCGCCAGGTCTGACCTGGCGGGTTTAACACCACCCGCCTGCAGGCGGACGTGGAAACACTGGCACCATCACAAGATGGTGCCAGTGTTTCCTCTTCCCAATTCCCATTGAGTCTTATGAGATTCAATGGGAATGGGAATTTACTGAATTCCGCCTCTGGAATTCCTGGGTCACCGGGGTTGGAATGGTAATATGAGTCCAGCGGTAACCTGCTGGAATTTCAGGCACGGTTACCGCCGGACTCATAATGAGGCCCATTGTGTTCTAGTTCTTTTTCAGAGTAAGTTGACAGGTTCATTAATGATTTTATATTTCCTTCATCAGTGTCTTCAGGACCAGCAGATGGTTTTGGCTTATTGATTTGTTGCTTCCCTTCAGGGTTTATCTTCTTTTCATTGCGAGTTTGGTTGCTCTGTTGGACTCGTTTTAGGTTGGCCAGTTTTTTATTCCTGGTGCTGTATCTGTATAGCTTTTGTGTTTTCATTTACACTGTGCATCAGGTTTCCCAGGAATGCTCTTGAGCCTTTCTGGCTCTTTTTAGGTTATTTTTTTTTTATATGTTTATTTTATTTGAAGTGAATCGCTTAGATGTTGTTGTTCGAAAATGCTATAATTTTGGGTCCCCTTTTTTGGTTTTCCTTTAGGTACAATGGTTTCGGAATTTTGTCCAGGCGTTTCAGAGGACGACATTTTGGAAGTTTCATTAGATAGGGGTTCTGAGGTTAGATCAATTAGCATAATTTCCTTATCGGGATTCTTGTTCTCTGTTTGAGACTCCATTTGGTTTGTCAGAGTTGTCTCCTTTTTCTGGTTTATGGTATGAGTACCATTTGTAGAATGCTTTGTCTCTTTAGCTTCCGTTTGAATGTTAGGTCTTGGTGTTGTTGAGATAGCAATTTGAGCTTCAATTAATGCAGCTTTATTAGTTCTATCTTGTCTTGGAATTTCAGCTAATCGTTCTTGCCAAATAAACTCTCAACGAGTTTGTGGCAGATCACTCACTTCGGCAGGGGCCTTTCTCTGGAACAGCCTTCTTGCCTTCCTGAAACTCGAGGAGAACCATCTCTGGTTCCAGAAACACCTCAAAACCTTCCTATTTGCTTCAGCTTTCTCTCCTCTCCTCCCCTTCAGTCCCCCTACCAGCACTTATGTCTGCACTTCCTTGCACTTGCCACTAGCTGGCATATTTATCTTATTTATTCCACTTTCCCATGTACTGCACTTTCCCCTCTCCCTTCCCCCGTGCACTTTTCCTTTTCCCCCTTCCCATGCACTTGCGCAATCTGAATGATACCTGGCCTAGTAGGATCGTTGTCTGTCCTCCCTTTGTTCCCCCCCTTGCCTCGTTGCGCCTTGAAACACTTGTGTATAGGCGCATTATAAATGCCATATCATATTATATCATATCATAGCTGGTCTCTGCTTCTTTATTAAGACGTTCTTGAATTTTGGCTGTTAGCACTTCTAGGCTCTTTTGTTTGGCATAGATTGAGGCTAATCGGGTTGTGTGCTCTTTCGCAGTCTCCGTGTTCAATTCATGGAACTTTATGTATGGAATGATGGTTTGAGTCGTCACCGCCATTAGCATGTTTTGTAGGTTGACCATATTGGTCGCTATAGACTCTTGGGGCGCTGCTAAATTTGCTGCGCAGGTGCATTTCCTCGGTTCATTCCTGGACTTTTGGTTGTTTTCCATTGTGTCTATGCACATTGATTGGTTTTTATTGACCATGAAAGGGTCGAGTCTGGGTTTTATCTCAGGTCTACTCGTCAGAGGAACAGTTTGGTTTGTTCTTTTTTTGATCTTGCTGTTTTTTCTTGTAGTTCCATCAAGGCTTCAATTTCAGTCAGATAGAGTGATAAACGCTCCAGTCGTTTGGCATTGATGGGAAGAGCATTTGTGGTTTTCTGTTCTGGTGTCCTGGTGCTTTCATATTGTTTTTTTCCATTGAATCTTTGCACGCATGGCTCTCTCTTTTTGTGACAGTAGACCAGGGGTAGATGATCGTGCCTTTCCCCTCATTTCATGATCGCTGATAATACCTATTGACCATGGTTCGTCTTTGAATTCCATTGTTATAGCAGATTGATTGTTCACTTTTTGAGTCTGTACTGCCTTCAGGGCAGAAGAGCAGGAAATAGTTCTGTTAGGAGTTGTGTTTAACTGTATATCTTTCAGTACAGTGCGTTTAATTTTCCCTTCTGCCTTGTTGATCGCAGCACTGGACACTGGCGGGGTACTCGCAATTTTGTCTTTAGAGGTAGCAGTAGGTTGTAGCTCAAAGATGTTTTCTTTGCTATCATTGTGAGGATCAGCGACATCTGCATTTGGGGTTATGGATATGTCAAGCATGTTTACTTTCACCTCACTATGACCTTTGAAGCTGTCTGTATTAGATACTTCAGAATCCACATGTCTAGGAGTATTTAGTAGTCTGTCTGTGTCATTTGGTTTGATGAGGGTACGTGTTGATATGCGCATTTCATCCATAATTTTAGTTCTCATCCTTGTCTTGGGATGTGTGCTGGGAGCGATTAGTTCTTTCTTGCCTGCCATGTTCGTAGTACTTCTGTTAGGTTTCTGTTATACCTCAATAGCAGAGTTCTAGAGTTCTGAAACAGGCGCACACGCCCGGAGCAGCAAGATGCTCGCTGGTATACGCGACCAGTAAGAGACCGCTCAGAGCCCCTCTCCCCGCGCAGGGCAACGGCCAGTCAGCGCGGGAAGCACTCGGGATCCGAATCAGCTGGAAGGGACGGCAAGCAGGGTAAGCAGTGGTTATCAGCTGGAAGGGGTCGTGGGGGACTGCTGGGGGAACCGGTGACTGTGGGGGAGCAGAGGGTAGGACAGCGCTCCATCGCTCAGTCAGAGCGTCTGCTCCGCTTGCCTCCAATAACACACCGGTAGTCAGGCACAGAATCCCGGGACCGAACCCTGGGGGCCTGGAGTCGGCTTCACCCACGCTGCTCCTCAGCACCAGACCGCACAATGGTCCCACAGGGGTGATAGCAACGAAACAGCTGAGGCACACAAGTAAACAGTTGGGCTGAATAATATGAACCAAAGGTAATTGAGAACAAAAAGGGCAATACAGAGGGGGCCAGGAGCGAGTGGGTCAAAGGACGAAGTCCCACATTCCCCACACACGACCCCCACAAGCCTACAGTTCCATAACAGCGTGCACCAAACTACCCATGCAGAAATATGCACCAAGCCCCTTGTTTTATGACTGGTGTCTTGGTGACTGTTTTGATTCATGAAAAGACCCCAAATAAACACATTTAAGCAGCACGTAAATGGGGAAAAAATGACCGGCTGCAAGAACAACATATGCCCAGGTACTTTCTGCACCCATATTGAAAAATCGAAGGCTGCCACCCAAGAATATATGCACAGTACTGCTTAGCTTCAAAGTGTGGAAGGACCATCCCCCACAGGCCATGTTGCTCTAAGTGGTCTTATAACTTTGTTTAATTTGTAAGGTTGTTCTAAGTGGTCTTGTAACTTTCTTTAATTTGTAAGGCACCATGGCATTAGGGGGCTGGCCTTTTCCTCAGTTTGACACTAAGCAGGGTCAGTCTGGTCTCTATATGGATTGGAGACCGTGTGGAGGGCTGGGCAGGGCTCCGTCACTCGGTCGGACCGTCTGCTTCGCTCACCTCCAATAACACACTGGTAGTCAGGCACAGAATCCTGGGACCGAAACCCAGGGGCCTGGAGTCGGCTGCACCCACACCGCTCCTCAGCACCAGACCGCACAACGGTCTTGCAGGGGCGATAGCAACAAAACAGCTGAGGCTCACAAGTAAAGAGTTGGGCTGAATAATATGAACCAAGGGTAATTGAGAACAAAAAGAGCAATACAGAGGGGGCCAGGGGCGAGTGGGTCAAAGGACGAAGTCCCGCAGTCCCCACACATGACCCCCACACGCCTACAGTTCCTTAGGGAATCAGTTTGTTTGTTTATGAGAGATTAAGGTTCAAGCAGTCCTTTAGTGTGAGTGGAGCTAGCGATCAAGGATTGCCAGTTCTAATGCAGGCAAAAATGGCCGGAAAACCCTCCTTGCTATGTTTCTTACCTAGTGCTTCCGGCTTCCGCGTGTCCCGTGGACTCCTGCAAACTCCACACTCCACTTCCACAATCTGCCTGCGTAAATACATCTTTTTCACATTTAATCCAAATCACAAAATGCAAAGTGCTTGCAGGTTCATGCCAATTGTGACCTCCAGCACTAAAACATCCTTGCTCCGAGAGGTACAAAATGCAAAGTGCCTGCAGGTTCAAGCCAAAACATCCTTGCACCAAGAGGTCACTGCCCCAACTGGCTGCGTCTTACTGGGCGTGCCCAAACAGAACCTGCAGCAAAATGGTTATGCCATAACAGCGTGCACCTAACTGCCCATGCAGAAATGTACTGTTCCATGCGACAAGCCCTTTGTTTTATGACTGGTGTCTTGGTGACTGTTTTGTTTCATCACAAGACCCCATATAAACACATTTAAGCAGCATGTAAATGGGAAAAAAATGACCGGCTGCAAGAACAACATATGCCCAGGTACTTTCTGCACCCATATTGAAAAATCAAAGGCTGCCACCCATGAATATATGCACAGTACTGCTTAGCTTCAAAGTTTGGAAGGGGCCAGCCCCCCCAGGCCATGTTGCTCTAAGTGGTTTTATAACTTTGTTTAATTTGTAAGGTTGTTCTAAGTGGTCTTGTAACTTTCTTTAATTTGTAAGGCACCATGGCCTGAGGGGGCTGGCCTTTTCCTCAGTTTGACGCTAAGCACGGTCAGTCTGGTCTCTATATGGATTGGAGACCTAGGTAACTAGTAATTATTCACCCTCGATGTCACTATAGCTGTAAAAATATCTATTTTGTAATTATGTATAAAACAGTGCAGGCTTTGAGAACTCCCACTGTTTTAGTTTATGCCCTGTGCGATTAAATTATTTGCTGAAGATCACATACTTTGTTTAAGCAGCCTGCTACAATCTCCTTGTTTTGTGGCCAGTCTCTTAGTGACTGTTGTGATACATCTCACAACCCCAACTACCTGCATTTAAGCAGCAGAGAAAAGGGTAAAAAATGATCGGCTGCAAGAATAACATATGCCAAAGTAATTTTGTCCCTATAGCGAAAAACAAAAGCTGGCAACCATTAAAATATGCACAGTAAGTGACCACATATTTTAAAGTGAAATATACAAATGTAGTTCAATTGACCTTCTCCATAGAAGAAAGTGCGCAAGACAAAATAACAATGGATTTTTAAAAAAAATATGGATGCTGTTTGTCATGAGATATTTAAAACTTAATGTGGATGCTATTTATCATGAGATATTTAAAACGTTGAGAACTCACAATGTTTTTAGGCAATGCACAGTGAGATTACATTATTTGCCATGGAGCACACACTTTGGTTAAGCAGCGTTCTTCAACCGGTACACACCTTTTTGGCGCCATAATTTTGCCATGCGCAGTCCGCCACAACAGCCATTTTGGTGTGCCCTTTTCAGCGCGAAAGCCATTCCGGCACCGTTGTTTTGGAGCAAGGAATGTTTGGATGTGGCTGGCATTGCAGCCACGTCTAAATGTCCCCATGCCGAATAAGATCACAGGACTGCACTGCAACAAACCTCGCCACCTCCCACTTGAGTTACTTTTCTTTGAATTAAAATAAATTAGTTACAGCCTTGAACCTTGGTCTGCCAGAATTCGAAGCTCAACATTTAACCATTAAGCCACAATGGATTGGTGCTTCTTGGGACATACATTTCATACTTAGCCTATAATTTAATATGTTGAATGAACATCTTCAGGCCAGGGTTCTCTGGTAGCAGTGTTCAGCATACATGTGATTTTTAATTATTTCCTTTTTTCTGTTTTATTAAAATGTGGATGCTGTGTTAAAACTAAGATAACACCTGACATTCAGGACCGTGGACTGCCTGCCATCCATGCAGTAACCGGGACTGACCCAGCTTCGTTCCAAAGCGAGGAAAGATCCAGCCCCCTTCGGCCATGTGCTCTTTTAAAGGGAGGGCGGAGACTTAGCAGAGTTTGTCCCAGATACTGCAGGGATGGAAAACCTGCTGCTGTTGTAAAAATACCTTTTTTTAATTAACTTTGAACTACAAACACCAGAATGCAATTCAGCAAAAGGCAAACAATTGTCTCTGAGTGCAAAACATTCAAGGACTGACAGTAGCATGGTTTAAAAAAAGTAAATAATTCAGATGCCCATTTGGTTGACTATCCATTCATTAACCGGGATTGACACTGCTTAGCTTCAAAGCGGGGCTGACACTACTTAGCGTAAAAGCAAGAAAGGGGCCTGCCCATTCCTATAAGTGGTCTTGTAAGTTTGGCTCATTTATTAGGCACTATGGCCTGAGGAGAATAATACCCTCCTCACTTTGAAAATAAGCAGAGTTTGTCCTGCTTTCTGCATGAATGTGAGAACTGGATGGCAATTGAGTTACTGGCTATGGTTGGGGCCATAGCCAGTGAGTTTTCACCCCTCGCGTCACTATAGTTATAAAAATATATTTAAACAATGTTACTGCGGTACTGAACTACAAATACCCAGGGTTATTTGTAATCCTTTGAAACATCGGATATATTTGTAAAATAGAGGAAAAGGAGACAGCCTCCTCACCTCCTCTGCCCTCTCCCTTTGACCCCAGAGCACACACTGTTTCTGCGACACAGTTTGCATTCAGATGTCGGCTATTGACGGCTATAGCCGAGGCTACAGAAAGCTGTGTGTTGCAAACTCGGTCCATGGACACCCACCAACTCCCAAATTTCACTCAATGCTTTCTAGCCATCCCACCACCTCTACCCTGGTAGCGTGTGTATGTTTATTGACCTGCAAATAGCTTTTTATTGTTTTTCAAGTTCCCATAACCTCAGCTGTAGCCGCAAATATCTCTTGCATCAAGATAAAAACTCAATGGCAGTCGTTTCATTTCTGCAAAGTATGATCCTGCAATGCACTGTGGAAGTATGACTATAATTTTTGGGGAAGGGGCACCTAGTTCACCATCAAATGTAACTATGGCATGGAATAACCCCAAACCACGCATTGATCATGAGTCAATACTTCGTGCCCAAGTTATCTTTGACCTGGTCCAAATCCGTCCAGCGGTTTAGGCTGTGCACTTTGGCAAGAATGTACCTATTTTGCCTATGGGAAAATGAATGGGAAGTAGGCCGCACTTTTGGATTTTTTTTTTTACGCTTAATTACTTTTGGATTTTTTAACAAAACTTTACAGAACTATGTAGTCTGGGGGGACTGCAGATATTTAATATTTCAGCTAAACCCATTACTTCAATCAAAAGTTATTAACAATAGAATTTTGAAGTGTTCCTATGTGTCTCAAACTCACCTTAACTTAAGTAGTGGCTACAGCTGCCCAATAATATAATTAAAATGCTTTGTTAAATGGACATTATGCTTTCAAGTAAAACTGAACAACCCCAGAAAGTCACCAGATATGGTAAACTATGCAACCACCCAGTACATGAAAGATGACATCACAAATGTCATAGATGACAACACGGATAACATCACATATCTGGCCCACTTGTTTTTGTTCACTGACATGTTTAGGCTAGTTTTTATTTTTATTGACAATAAACAGTTTAAAAATGGAAAAGGTGCTATATTTTTATCCATTAACCTTCTTATATCGTCTTAAAGTACTTTCCATAGAATTTGATTTGACCTCATAGTGCACATAGAGTGTGCAATAAGCAGGCCTCAAACATAGAATTCATTTTTGCACATGATAAACAAGTTATTGGCATTTTTTGGTGCTGTTGTTTCTTTCTTCCTTACTTTACTTTCCGAGTATGCGGCTCTGATTTGTGTGCATTATGTGTTTTTATATGTATTGTACTATCACAACTGTAAGTTTATAATTGTTCGCTATTTATTCCATGTTTAACATTACACACAACTTTGATAAGGTAGCATTTATTATTTTACTCTGGGAAATTACCAGATAAAAAATATTGCACTTTTTTGGTACATGCTGCAGCCATTGCCTACGTTTATGTATGATTATGTCCCTGTATTAACCACAACACTCTAATATAATGTTTGCTTTAGATGAGAACATTCTTTAATACATTAAGTACTTTATGATAGATCTCCCGATCATCCCTGACATCTTGTTACCAATATTATAAACACTACCCCTTGTAGGGAGTGTTTATTAACATTATTTAAATGTGTTGTACTGTCAGTGATGTCATCAATGACATTTATGATGTCATCTTTCATGTGCTGGGTGTTTGTTTTAGCAGTGCACAGTGGTGAAGCGTGTTATGGTTGTTTAGCTCACCATAAATGGCAAAGTTCTGGGGGTTTCTGAGGTTTCTAGGGGTTTTCAGTTTTACTTGTAACAACAACGTTGCTTTAACATTCCTCTCTGCTCCTCCCAGGCCTGGCTCATAATTATGTACAATGCACAAGCTACATATTATTATCCTCCCATTAGCCATGCGTATCATAACAACAGGTCATTTCGTCAAAGAGGGAGAATATGGTAAATTTCGTAACATCAGATTGTCTTTGTATGGCAACCTCTTAGCAGCCTTGGGACTTGAGCCAGCAGCTTCATCACAGTGTACAATTCTTGAGGGAGGGCTGGTCTCATGCCCATCTGCAAGGCCTACAGCATTCCACAGCTGGGCTAGGCTGTGTTCTGCGACATTGCTTCCATGGCTGTTCAGTTGTCAGTCCAGTCTGTATGCCAAATCAGTAGGCCAGTCTTTCTGCTTTAACAACGTTTTTTATTGAATTTCATGGGTTTTTATTAATGCAATTTAACCATAACCTCCCTTTAACAAAGTTTTGTCAGTGAATTTCATGGGTTTTTACCAGCGCTCAATAATTTTCCTTAACTTACTAATATCATACTTACCCCAATATAACAACATTTTCTCCAATTTAGAAAGTTTCACCTTAAGACCCTACCATTCACCACCTTCTAGCATAATTTTTAACACTTCTATACACTTTTTGCAACTTTTTCCACCGTTTTTGTGTTCGCCGATGGTCACAAACATCTGATGACATTCCTGAGATTTTGAACAGTGTCATGTGACCATGCAGGCGTGCGGCATGATGACGTGTTCACAAACACACCTGCACTTTGTGAATGCATCTGTGCTTCATGAACAGTTCGGAACTGTATTTTCCAGCTCATCTAGGGGTCTTGAAGCTCAAAATGTACCCTTGCAAAGTGAGAGCACATACTTTCATCTTGGCATCAGCTATTGCCATCCCTCCTCCCCAAGAGCCACTACCGCCACCTGCTGGAGGACCTACACAACGAAAGAAGGACATTACTTCAAAAGACAACCAAGAAGACCAGGAAGTTGAGGTAGAAGAAGTGCCTACCTCTAGCATCCAGAGAGAATCATGGCAGTGGCAGTTATTTAACACTGTTGGGAATGTACCAAAGGCTAAAGTTACCAAAGTAAATTGCCCTGAGTGCTTTGTACCCAGTTGCAGACTACCTGAATAGTACTCATATGAGAGCACACCCATGCACCGGCACACCAAATCCAACCACTGCAATGCTCTCAGAAAAGTTGTTCCTTTCTTTGCAAATAGTATGCTGTCTTCCTCAACCAATACTGTAATCACACAGTCTACTTCTGTGGGATGGAGAATGCTACCAGCTACCTTGACAGCGATAAAAGAGGCTGTTTATCCATATCTTTTGAAGACAATAGTACACAACACACCTCTCTACAGGGGGGTGCAATTCCGAAGTGCTTTTGAAGCTGTAATCAAGAAGCATGAGAAACACTGCCCCCTACCTTAGATGTAACACACGCACAACATCTTCGCCCGTCCACCTGCCCCTCTATATTAGTAGTTGGTGCCGCTTCCCTCATTTCCCTCCCTGCCTTACTTTCTGACCTCTCCTGAAAAAAATAATAATAATAAAATAAAGGTTCCTTTGGGAACCACCTTTCATAGTAAAAAAAGGAAATACTCAATAAGATTCTACAACATTTCCATTAGGATTGTGTATTATGCTAATGGGAATAATGTGGTCCAGAGCCTGGAAAGGGGGATAATCGACCGGCAGCCCAAGTTGTTGGCCCAAGTGACGTGAGGGTCGATAACAAGGGCTTTCGGCCGGTATCCCCTTTTCTAGCCCCTGCAACGGGTGATGAAGGCCATTAGCACCCCGGGTTGCCAAAATGGTACCTGGGGATGCTAAAAACAAGGATCTTCCTTCCTCCAGCGGGACACGCGCATCATCCCACTTTAAGAAGGAAAATCCTTTTCCAAGATGGCCACCATGGAAAGAGAAGAGAACGAGCAAATGCGACAGCGGCACCCGTGCTGAAACAAGGTAAGTAGGCGGATTGGGAGGTGAAACAATAAATACAAAATGGGACGGAGGGTGGGGGGGAGATGGCGGCAGGGAGAGCTGGCCATCAGGTGGCTTGGAACGCAGTCTTGTACCAGCAGTTAAAGCCTGTGTTCCTAGACACCTGATTGGCTGGCTCCCCCTCCCAGGGTGCTAATGAACAATTGTACACAATTTTTGTCCCAAATACTTTTCTCTAGCATACAATACAGACCATAATCGATTAACTTTTATAACTATCCACGGTCTCCACAGTACCCTTTCTAGGCCATGGATCATTTAAAGACTGAGATGGCACGTACACACCATTGCACAAGGCAGCCCTTCCACTCTTTTTAATGTTATATTTGTAACACTCCCTCAATGCCTGCTTTCAAACAGTCACGCATCCATCCACCAATCTCTTTCAAAAACTGTACATATAACCCTATGACCATTCTAAGCTTCCATACACCAACTGCCACTTAACAATCTTCTGCAAATCTTTTGTATATGCATTTTGCTTACATATACAAACAAATTGTACACAATGCTCTTATAAATGCATATATGCATTGTGCAGTGAGAGTAGTGCATAAATATAAGAGGCAGTACGAATGGGCAAGTGCTCATGAGAACCCAGGCGGGAAATGACAAGGGATGCCAATGTGGGATGCCACTGCCTAACTCCTGGACCAGAGGAGTCCCAAGGTTGGGATGCATCTTTAGCGCAACATCCCTTTAACGTGGTTGTTCGTGCAAATTTTTCATCACTGTATATACGTTAATAATTCCTCTTTTCATATATATTAAAGAACTAAAAATCATCCTCTAGGAAACATATTTTTTGCAACATATACTTATGTCTGTCGTTATCAGCAGCGCATGCTGGGGATGAAAATAATTGTTAAATTGCCTACAGCATAAGGCTCTACCATGACCCTAGTCAAACTAAACCACCCCTATTATTCACTGCACCTAACCTGCATCCTAGCTCAGTGTCCAATGTACCCTAGTAATGTAACCATGGTCAGTACTTCTGACTTGCAGCCATGGCCAGTCTCCAAATCTATGGGGCATAGGATTTCCGCCATACCACATACATAAATAAGAAAATCAGAGTACACATTTGCGTTTCCCGAGGAACAGCCCTGCTACCCATACACCAAATGTATATCACTAGAATTACACTTTTGAAAAATAAAACACAAGACATATTTCCAAAAACATGCTTTCAAATTCTTACTAATGCTTGTCGCGCAGGTTTGTTGTAATCTAGTCCACCACTTCAGGCTGTAACTGCAAGCTGAATCTTTTTCCCATTCAAACCTACCGCTTTGGCCATGCTGCATCCCCCAATAACCAAATTACAGTACACATTTCTCCTTGCTAACGGCCAGGCCCTTTGCCCAAACACCAATGCTATATCACACTGTTGTGTATTTACATGTTACACTTTTGAAAAAAATAAAACACAGGACATATTTGCAAAACCATGCTTTCAGGTTCTTGTTGACCCCCCTCATGCATACTGCTGCAATCCAATCCAGCACTTCAACCTGTACCCACAAGCAATGTCTGTTCCCATTCAAACCTATCCCAATTTTGAAAAACATTACCACATAGCTGGTCCCTGGTGGCCATACCCTCTTTAACCCCATTGCTGGTCCCTCGTGGTCATGGCGAGTAGCCTCTGCCCATGGCCACAGGCTATACCTCAGTCACCAAAGGTATATCACTATTTTTTATACCTACATTAAAACACGGACACATTTGCAAAACCATGCTTTCAGGCCCTTGCCAATGCTCCTTACACCAGTTTGCTGCAAATCCACCAATGTTTTATTTTTGACAAAATGTACATACATAAAATAGTCATACAACTTAGCCTCCACTTGACAAAAGCCATTCACACTTTTAACAAACATTCAAGGTTGGGTCTATAAGCTTTCTGGAAACATTTGGACACATTTGTAAAACGGCAACAAAGTTATAAGCCAACAAAAAATGTTGGGACCCCCTCTAATGTTGCCCCCTCTTGACGAAATCCCACCACACTTTACAAAAACATTCATATCTATGTCTACAATCTTTTTGCAGCCTGATGTGCAGATGTGTCAAATGGCACTGCATTTATAAGCTATTCATATATTTTGGGACCCCCTATAATGTTGTCCCCTCTAGACAAAATAGCATCACACTTCCAAAACCATTCTTAGTCAGGTCTAGAACGAAACCCTAAACGTTTATGCAGTTTCATTCAGTGGCACCAAAGTTATAAGCCATCCAAAAACTGATTGTCACCAACCCTGTAATCCACAAGTAAGCATAGAGGTCCCAAACACCTTTGATGTTCGTGAAGACTGCCCCGGACTGTTCGCGGACATCGGGTACGAAACACCCCAGTTTTTTTACTTTTTATGGCCATACCCCATCCCTTAATCACCCCTCATCTCCCCAGAGATTGTTTCATTAGTTTGACAAGTGCAATGTTGTGTTTTAATATGTTTTTACTGCTATGTTCGCAGACAGCGGGCGATGTTCGCGAATGCAACATGCCAGGTGTTTCCAAAAAATATGACTCACCTCCCGCTTTTCACCATCCAATCAACCGGTGTGTCCGATGTTCGTGGACATCGTGTCGCCCCTCAGGGCCAATCAGAGGCCTGTTAGGGGACCGAAGAGGGAAATGAGACCACGGACCAAACAAAGATATCACAAATTTATTTGTACCTTATTTTTGGCCATTTAAATACTGGATTACACCAAATTTACAAAAGCACGCTTTTGAGAACAAACTGCCACTCCTGCTGCAAATTTGGTAACTATCCATCCAGCGGTTTGGGCTGTAGGCATGATCATGCTTTTTTTCCCATTGGGAAAAACACACATTTTGGAACCCCTCTATAACTTGACCCGCTTGATGAAACCTTACCAAACAGAATCAATCTGACTGGGCCATATACTTTTTGTGCAACATTTCGTAAGGATTCTTCCAGAAGGGGTAAAGTTATATGCCGCCCAACAAGTGCTCTTCCTATGGGTTGAGCAACTTAACCATGACTACAGGGCTGTTACCTGTAAATTCCTAAATAACTATAAATATAAAAATTAACATACACATGTAAAAAATATATAATTATCTACATTTCAAACTGTGTAAAATATATCCTTGGTTGTGCCTACTGTAGTCAGGCACACCCTCCACAGTACCATTCCCTTGTTCTGTTGTTATTGGGCAGGGTTTGCCCATACGTCTTAGTTTTGCCCAGGAGTTACCCACCCTAGGTAATGTTCCTTTGAGTGCGATGGTGCATCCACCACTTCAACAAACCCAAGGAGTGGAGTCTTTTGAATTCAGTGGTGCTCTGTTCATCACAACCCTAAACCTAAAACAGACAAGCGAAGTAAACATACTACAACAACTTTATGTCAGAACTGCGCACCCGAATCACCCAAAAATCATTTTTGGGTAAACACGCCACCTCCCTAGACACCAACCAAGCTAACATTAAGGGTGTGTTAATTAACGCCAGATCCTTAGTAGCGCATGCTATAAAAATTGCAGATATGATCACAACAGACAATCTTGACTTCCTTGCGATAACAGAGTCATGGCTCCATGCAGCGGCAGGTCCTACCCTCCTACTAGCGGTGCCGGAGAACTACAAAATCTTAAGAGCAGACAGAGTGAATGCCAGAGGCATTGCCATCATAACCATGAGAATAACCCCTTTGCCTAAGGTCAGCTTGTGTGAAATACTTTCTGGCAAATTACCCATCTCTAAAGCAGGTACTCTAACTATAAATCTACTTTATAGACCTTCAGGTCCTATTGGCTCATTTGAAGAAGACCTTTCTGTAATTCTATTCAATAAAACTAAACTGACCTCTCAAATTCTCGTGCTAGGAGATTTTAATCTAGGATTTAATTACCCTAACCACCAACACGCTTTTGCTATATCTAACCTATTAGCAGAATTGGGACTAACTCAATAAATGTCCCAGGCCACGCATAACAAGGGAAGAACCCTCGACTGGGTAGCCAACCTTAATTGTGCTGTAGCTATCACCACTATTACACCTCAGATCTGGACTGACCACTTCCAGATATCCTTCACCCTGCCAACTAAGTTACCTCTCGCCAAGATCAAACCTATTGCGCCTCCCCACGAGGAATACAAGAAACCTAACTGCAGATAAGCTCATACCTCTTACCGTGCCCACCCTCAACTCACTGTCGGATTCAGCTAGTCTAGACAAATTAGTTGACACCTACAATGCCACCATCATCAATGCTTTAGACATTATTGCTCCTCTTAAGATGCGGAAAAGCAAGCCCAAAGTTCACCTGAACTCATGGTTCACTCATCTAAAATCCTCAAAAATAGAAAAAACAAAGCTTAAAACCCTGTGGAATCTCTTCCCACTGATGACAATAAAAACAACCTAATAAATTTAGCCACCTATTACAAAAAACAAATATACACCATAAACAAGAATCATACAAGGAGCGGATTACTAAAGCAAGCTCAAACACCAAGGAACTGTTCGCCATCCGAAGGGAAATGGAATCACCCGTCCTACAGACAGACGAATGTCTGAAGGACAAACTTTGGTGTACGAATATCCAAAATGCACTTATGAATACAATCTCACTCCTCCAAAGAAAGATAGCAAAGAAAAAGCTAACCTACCCAGTACAGACCAGCAGAGCACCACTTCATCGCCCTCAAATAAACAACCACATAATTTCAAATTCTCCCAAGATGCTGCCACAGACCAGGCGCCATTCATAATCAAATTAATTGACTCCTCATTCACTTCTGGCATTGTAACCAGTAATTTAAAGGAATCCTGGGTCCTACCTCTATTGAAAAAACAATATTTGGTCCTGACTATCCCAACAAACTACAGACCGATTACCACAGTACCATTTTTACTTAAAATCCTCAACAGAGGTGCTTACATCCAAATTCAGGAATACCTTGAGAATAACCACCTCCTCGGTGACCGCAAACCTGCCTTTAGGCACTGTAATGGCACTGAGACTGTGCTAATAGAGTTGAAAACACCTGGCATCGGTGGCATACTTCTCACAAGACGTGATCACTTGGATTAAATTGTCTCTAAAAAGAAAGGACCACGAGAGTCTTTTCTCCTCTTCCAGCAGCTGATCCAATCCCGATAACCTGTGGTGTGCCACAAGGTTCATGTGTATCCCGACCATGTACCATATATTCACCAAGCCTTTGTTCAATGATCTAGATGATCTAGGTGTCACCTACACTAATTATGCGGATGACACCCAGATCCTCTTTTCCCCTCACGGGAGATTATGACATGGAGGTGGCCTTGGTGAATAGAATATACCCCACCATTCAGGCCTGGATGGCCGCACACGGCTTATGCCTGAATGATGACAAGACCAAACTCTTAATACTTGGAGTCCTAACTACACTGGCTTTAATAAAGACAGTTATAGCATCAAAGTGGTTAAAGAAGTAAAAACCCTCCGTTTTTACCTTGACTCCAGCTACACATTCAATAAACAAGTCAGCACCATGGCTTCTTCTACTGCGTACACTTGTAAAATGATCAGAGCATGCAGACCTTTCCTCTCAAAAGATAGCTGCAGAACCTTAGCCAGAGCCCTAATCCTTTCCAATTGGATTATTTTAATGCTCTGTATCTGGGAACAAGTAACTACATCACCAACAACATCCAAATCCTGCAAAACAACGCCTTGAGAGCTGCCCATGGCATTCCTAAGAGAGACCACATATCACACCTGAGAAGACAGACCAAATGACTCTCCACTAAAGACAAAATCATGCTTAAAACTGCATCTCTAATGGACAAATGTCTCAATGAAGCTGCCCCTACTTACCATATTGAGAGAATCACAAGGAAATCCACTTTATGACCTACTAGGATAATCAGCTCATCCTGTCTAGTCGTACCTAGATTTAGACTAAAAAAGCAGGAGGAAGTAGCTTCCCTGTCATGGCAGCACAAGCTTGGAACTCTTTACCCCTTTCACTGAGATCCATCCAACTATTTTACATGTTCAGGCGTAACACCATCAACTGTTTGGTTACCAATGGTTAGCCCTAGCCTGCCCTATACTAGGCTACAAGACCCATTGACCTGCATTTTTGCATATTACGCTTATGATATGTTACCCTGCTCCAGCACTCTATATTTATCCGCCCTTTACCCATTCTTGTACCACTTACATTAGCTGTTACATTATTCTATTGCCACTGTTGTATTCATAATTCCACTGTATCCCTCTTTGCATAGTATTCAGAATTGCTCTTCCTGTATAAATTGTATATATGTATGCTCATGTTCATGTTGTATATTTCATCTACTGTAACCAAGCTAAAAGTATACTTGCATTCTCTGTGCTAAAGGCTCCCAGATACCCCCGGGTCGGGGGCACCATACAAATAAAATAAACAAACCAACAAACATGGGATGCAGCGTACACTGCCACACTTCCCATGATACCAAATAGAACCCAGGGGCAGTATCCAGCATGTGGGGCTGCCACGTTCACCACTGCCACCTTGGCAGAATCTCTTCATATTTGCAATGGCCTGTAGCCTGGAGTGCTGCCACACCCACCACCAGGCCAGATGCACTTTGATTTCCTCAGGTAGCATCCGATTGCTGTGGGATGCCACCTTGACTGCTGCTCCTTGGCTATGTCATGTTGGCAGGGCCTTCCACTGTGTCACTTTGCATGCATGGTGCACTGGGATGAGCCTACCACAAGCTCTCCTGTGCTCTTCATCCAGGCTGCCATGACCTCAGTTGCTTAGGGCTTATTCGTCTTCACTGCTCCACCCACTTCACTCCCAATTTGGTGGACTTCAATGAGTTATCCCCAATCTCACTGGACCCCTCCAGGCTATCACGGACCAGTGTGCTAGGTCTTATGGGCCGTCCCCATCTGGACCTTGGGTGGATCGACAAGGACAGAGGCTGCTCCACCTGGTGCCAGGCTGACTGGCCCTTGCAGCTCAGGGTTGTCTGTCTGGCACTGATGCTCTCCCTGGCCATCCCACACTTTCAACCTTGGGTTTCTTTCTTCTGGGCCTGCCAGACCTGGCCCGAGGTTGTGGGCTGACATGGAGGCAGACCTTGTGGGTGTCAAGAATGAACAGTGCACACAGCCCAGAGCCCATTAATGTTCCTCATGGGACAAGCCATGGAGCCATCACTAGCTGTGCCCTAGGTGGGCCTGGGGCAACGCTATTCTGGTGATCACAGCAGATGTGTAATTTTTGGTCTAAAAATCCAACATGAGTTTCCCGAAACCTGCAGTAGAGGCTACTGTGGGATCTTGCAGGACAGATGAATATTGAAGGGGATATTCAGAAAACTCCTTAAAATCTTTTTTTGAACGTATTGTCCCGTGTTTTCTCTTAACTCAACTGCTCTTGATATTTACCTTGAAGGAGTCTCACCGTCTGCTCTATCAAAGGAATTCGGAAAGGGATTTTCCCGTTTGTTCATTTTTTCCACAAAATACCTATGAATGCATTTTTATACTTGACCAAATGCCACTGGTTGTGCAAAAGACATAAATATTTCAAGTTGGCTTAGTGTACTTTAATATAGTTAGTGCATGTAAGTGGTACGATTATGCAGCATCCATCACAATATTCAACTGACACTCTTATATTTTCTCTAATGAAATAGTCATTTTTATAAATGTGGTCACAAAAAAGTCATCCACGTCATTCCTATTTTTGACAGGATCCCCTTTACCATATCCTCACCGACACGAATCACCTTTTTTGAGGTGTACATTGAATGGTGTTGTTCTAGTGCCGTCACCGTGGCAATGAACAGAAATATTTACATTTTTTCAACAGCACACCTTTTAGAATACAACTCAATTTACAGTCTTGTCAAACGTGATTCACGTTATCACATTACATTTGTTTTGGTTCTTGCATCCACATGTGAAATCCTCATCAATTTGCCATGTGTTGTTTAACTCCCTAAAACCTTACCTTTTTCTGTAGTATTTTGGCTTACCAAGCATGTTCTTCCTCTGGCCAATGCAAATGGTTAACATACTTTACAAACTGGTTGCATACTTGTTTGACACTGATAATACGCATTCAAGCACCAAACTCTCAAAAACTATTGCACCTTGCACTGAAGGTCCACACCACATAGAGAATCAACATCCGAGCAAAGTAGAAGTTCCCCGTCCCAGCAATCATATCAAACAGCAAACAATGGTCCTCAGTATGACCCGTGCGGTAACCATGGCACTAGTAGCGCCATGGTTGCCGCCGGTATTTTACTGATTCCGCCATGGTGAATGACGGAATTACCGCCCCATTCCAAGGTTGGCGGTGCGGTAATTCCCCATTCACCTTTGGCCCTTCCCCATTCCCATTTTTGCCCCCATAGGGCTCAATGGAAATGAGGAAGGCGGTAGTTACGGTACCGCAAACTGGGTACCGTAATTACCTCCAAGGTCCCTTTGCGTGTCCAATCCTTAACGGCTGGTAAAACCAGCCGTTAAGGTAGGGACCCGCGAAGGGACCTCGTAATTAGGCGGTAAGGGGTTAACGGCGCCACCACCTTTTACGGTGCCGTTAACCCCTTACCGCCTGGGTCGCAATGAGGCCCAATGATTTCAAAAACGAAACATCCAAAAAGAGAAAACGCATCATCCAGAAAACAGCACACTCTTTACCGCACAATAGCGCTTATTTTCCCTGTGCGTGTGAGAGCATCACCGCAATGAATGCATACTCCCCTCTCAGAAAATACCCTCTCATACACTCTGCTCTTCCAGCAATACCGCTCACTTTCTCATTCTGAAAACACCAACCCACTGGCAGTTGAAAACAAAGAAATATGCGCTCAAACATCAGGTGCCATATTACAGAAGCTTTGCGCCTGAGCATGTACAATTAACAGTAGAGTTAATATTGCCCAAGTGTATTTTGGTGCATTTTTGCAGGAGTGCAAAATTTAACGTTCTCCCAATCCTATGTAAATATGGGGTTATATTCTTGTATGTTTGGGGTTATTACAGTGGGAACAGTATGCATGCATGTTCTTACTATCGTCTTATAAATAAGATAGTTATTTGTATTAATTCACAGATTTCCGTCCATTTTCATTTTGGACACAAGTTGAAACATGTTTACACCACTTTGTTTAATTCACAATACAGTTAAAGCAAAAATATATATGTTTTGACATGTATCTAACTTCATTGAGAAAAAGGATAGTATGTCAATGGTGCACTTAATACAAGAACCAAAGTAATATTGTGTCAGATTGAAAATAATCTGTATTTTATGACAATACACGGTTGTAAATTGTAGGGGAGGACAGAGCAATCTTATTTTTGCATTGAAAAAATGTGTTTGACTTGCACAAGCTGCATGACTTATGAAGTGCCAGCACAAGATTAAGAAACTAGAATTTTGTCTTTTGACAATATCTGACCTTTAAGCCGGTATGTTCCAAAGTATACCTCGTCTATCAACCAAATCTGTAATCACTTTCTCATTTTAGATATTGAAACTGAGATTCCTTTTAAATCAAGTAAAGGTCAGCTTTCTTTGAATTATGGATTACTCATCTTCACTTTTTTAAAGGCACAGTGAGTCGAAAATGAAATCGGGCGAGACAGCTATACCCTCTGTTGTCACGCCTTAGAGAGAAAGAACACTGATGGAGAGATTTCAAGGTCTCTGCAAATGTATCTCTGATTACTGGTCTGCAGTCCAGCAACACGGACTCCGGAAAAGAGACAATGACAAATAATACTGTGTTTCTTTAGAAAATAGAAAGAGATATTTGCGCATTGTCTATATGACACTTCCTGCATTATAAGAACAGTATCCGGCAGAATAACTCTGCAGTATGCTAACTAGTCATCCAATATCTAGACGGTATGATGGTGGATTGGCGGCGATGGTAGTTACTGGAGATTACTGGAGACCGAGACGTCAAGCCCATTCACATTTTAAGAATTTAAGAATGTATTTTTACCCTTTTAAATTGTACTCTGGGTATGCCAGATCACCAGAGACAGTTCACATGATTGGAACCCCCTATTTGTCTATTCAAAACAATGATGACATGGCCACATCCGTGCATCTCGGTAGAGTTGCGACTTTACATCCGTGACAGTATTCGTTTATTCTATACTATGGCATATGACAAAACATGAATATCATTTAATGGCCATCTTGCATCAGAACAATGCTTCTTGGGACAAAGAATCTTAAAATGAGCTGCCATTGACACAAGCTGCCAAGCTGGCCAAGACACTTTAGGCCACTGATAGTTTATTTACTTAGTTTTTACATTTATAAAGTGCACACAGCAATGCTTACTTAGTTACAGGAGGAAGGAAAGGCAACCTGTCTGTGGTTCGTGGTTACATTGAACCTAATACCAGACAGGTTGCAATGCAGCACTCCACCTTAAAGCCAGGCAACCCTGCAGGCAAACATAATGATAACTCTGCTTCAAGCTGTCTTGTAGGCCTTAGGTCCTGTATCACCACGATGATCCTGGATAAATGTCATGCACAGAATACAAGAACCATTTCTTAAGGCCATCCTAAAAAGAATGCGACTTGCCATCAAATCTGAATTTTGGCAAAAGGCAATGTTGCATTTCCAGATGTAGTTCCACCTTGTCCAATGCACTCTGTTCTTTTTTGTTGGGCACACATATAATGGTTCTTATTCAAGGATGTTCTCTTGACAGGAGATGCACCAACACCTGCAAAGTTTCTTGATAACATTAAGTTTACCATGAACTGGGACAGACAGTCCATCAGTTTTTTTGGATGTGTGCATATATAGAGAAGATTAGATGTTGAAAACAGAATTATACATAAAATCCATAGACAGTAATAGTTACATTTCTCGAGTTTTCATCCAGTGGGATTGAAAACAAATCTACCATTTTGATAGTTTTTGCATGGCAGAAGAAACTGTTCTGATAAAACGAAATTTGAGAAACACGCCCAGGGTTTGCAAAACAGTTTCCTACAAACCGTATACCTGAATAAGAGTCAGAGCAACAATGATAAGGGTGATTAATATGCCAAGAGACATTGGTCTGATTCCTAAGCAAAACGAGCCTCCAGAGAGGCTGGTATGAGTCACCACTTTCAGCCCTGCCAGTGATAAAATCATATGTATCATAAATACAAACGGGTATTTGGTGAAAAATGAAGGATCCCTGAGTAGGAAACTATCATTTGCCTTCAAAAGAAACTGCAATCTAAAACAGAGACAGGTGCTGTCATAAACAATCTCGGACAGACCACTCTTTGGAGGCCATGTGGGGCCTTCCTCCTGTAAAGAGACATCATAAATGTGGCCACTATGTTGAGTGTCAGTTCACAGAGACATTACACATTTTTGAACATGAAAACATCAAATGGCACTTCCAGATCCATACAAACTTTAACAGCAAATATGTCCTATACATTATTGTGTGCCTTCGTAAATTGCGATATGTTGGGAAAACAATGCGACCAGTGAAACAAAGAATTTCTAAAAACGGGTCATGCATACGTCATCTGGTGGCGAATAAGCCATTAGTGGAGCATTATAAAAAGAAAGGACATAATGATAGGGGCCTTAGATGGTTCGTATTGCAAAAAATCATGCCTTAAGGAGGGGGATAAGTGGATAAATTGCTTACAAGATTGGAGCAGCGGTGGATTGTCTGGACACAGTGAACCATAGTTTGACTGTAGCCATGGAATGGAATAACCTAATTTGGGGAATGTTTAGTTTGTGCCATCTACCGAGATAGTATTGTGTATATGGGACTATAGATAGGGAGAATATGCCCAATTGAGATCGATACCATTCTAAGATGGAGGCCGATTAAGAAAAGGAATTGAGGTATTAAGTGAACATACACACTACAGTGATCTGTATCTTTGTTGGTGGCTTCATATAAGCAATATTGATTAGAAACATATATATAAGTGTCTGTTATGATTCAGACAATAACAATCTTTGGTTAATCTGAAAATGAGTCTGGTGTAATTGTTGCAAAATATTTGTGTTCGGTATACATGGAACTGTGAGCACCTCGTGGAAGGCATTGTGATTAGTGTTAGACTACCCCAACTAGTATTTAGTGATGTAACTGAGAATAAGGCGATGCTCAAGCTAAAAATGGGTGAGGTCGCTAGTGTAAGATGGCCGCCAGAGGCACGTCTATGATCGGAAACTGAGGGATGTGCTAGAGTATGGTGGACTGCTGTTTTTTGGCACCTGACATAAAAAGCAAATTAAATCCAACACCTTTTAGTACCTTGTCTAAAGGGTGATAGTGAAGGACTGTGATTATGGCAGTGAGTTATGGGCAATGCCGCAGGCACCGGACGAGGCCAGGTAACCTGTACCCCATGGCAGCCACGCAGAGGAGAGCGACGAGCAGCAGCCCAACAAAAGGGTGGCCGGTGCTCCGCCCTCTCTCCCAATACACTACAAAGCGACACACAGTCACCACTGGCCCGGGAAGAGAAGAAAGAAGGGCGAGGTGTTAAACAACACCTCACCCTTCCTCCACAAGTGGTGCTAAGAACCAGCGTCAGGGAGGGGGGCAGGAAACAGAGTAGCTCAAGCACCACCTGGTGCATTATTGCCGTGGGCATCAGCTAGCCGGGGGGGTGGCACCCAGCTCCCCACACAGGTACAACAAAGATCCTGGGTCTAATATAAGGAGATGCTTTTGCAGCAAAAACCAGAATCAGCTTGTGGTCCTTGCACAGGGACCCAAGCAATCCAGTTTGGGTCCCTGCACGGGGGACCCAAACAATAGAGTTCTCTGTGAACCCATAGTCTCTTCTTTTCTTTTGAACATTGTTCTGTTCGATATTTACACTGACTGGAGTTTGCACTTAGTCAGTCTTTAGGGGGCCAACATTTACAACAATATTTCAGGAAGGAAGGATTTCTGGGCATAAAGTGCACTGTCCCTATTCCACCTACAGTGCGGCCACGGCCCCCGAGGACCGCAGCCCCCGGGATAGGGAGATAACACGGCGAGCCCCGCGATTGAAAGAGATCCATTTTGGAAGTTTAACTAAACTGGGCCGCAATTTCAACCACGACAGCACGGCCACTCACCTCGACAACTGCAGCCCCGGTGGAACAGATAAACACAGTGAGCTCCAAGGTTGCTGAGAGACCCATTTCAGAGGCATTTCAGGGCGGCGGAATGGAAAACTTCTCTAGCCGATGCACGAGGCTGAAGCCGGAAGATTTTTGCTACAGTATATCAGTGACGAAGCACCGAATTACCCTAGCAACGGGCACACGGCTCTTCGACAAAACACGTTTTTGGAAGCATGACGACACAGAGCGTCTCCATGAGAAAGCTTTACAAATAAAGTCACAAACATTAAAAAACGATAAGGAAACTGTTTTTGTGAACAAATTATACCAACTTCGAGTGGGGAAGAGCAAGGTGGCGTGGAAAACAAAGCTTTAAACAGAGCCCGCTTTTAAAAGCATCTTGAAGCTAAATCAAATATTTTCTGGGGACAGCACAAAGCAAAAAGGATGCAGCAGTTTTGAATGGGTAAACAAACAAAAGAGGCGCGTTAAGCTCAACTCGGGAGCAAAACCTTGCATTATAGCAGGGGGCAGAAAACCCTGCCAAGGTTACCAGGAAACGGGTTGTTCAGAAAGAAAAACACGTATAAAAACATTTGGTAGCAGGACAACACAGAGGGCCTCATCACGATTTGAGCAGTAGCCCTTAAATGCGGGGGTAACTGTATTACTGCCACATTTAAGGGCTAGCCCCTGGGCTTTAAGTGGGCCGGGGCCTGCCGGGGCTGAGCCACGGCAGGCTCCAAAATTTCGTTTTGAGGCGGGGCCCTGCCGGGGCCCAGTAATCTTGCCTGACAGCCCCGGCCACTACACGAAAAGGCATTTTTTTCTACAGCCTGAAGCTCTCGCTCGTGTGCGAGAGCTTCAGGCTACAGAAAAAAATGCCTTTCAGCCATAATGGTGGCACCGCACCTGCGAGGCATCCCTTTAATCAAGAGATTCCTGTCGGCCGGCGGAACCATTATTGAGAAACATGAGGCAGCTGGAAGCAGAGGCCTTGCTTTCTAAATACTGGAGCTCCCGCGGATTTGCGGGAGCTTCAGTATTTAGGAAAAAGGCCTCTGCTTCCAGTGGCCTCACCCTTTCAGCCTTAATGGTGACGCTGCCCCTCCCCAGCTGGCGAGGGGCAGCACCACCATTAAGGCTGAATAGGCAGGCGTTGTCCCCTGCCAGGCAAGCCTATACAAAATAAATGCAGAGAGGGTGCTAATCTCTACAAAAGGCTGCCTGGCAGGGGTGCTAGTAGCCCATTGAGCCGGGCTCGTCAAGGGGGCGTGGCCTAACAGGCCATCAAGACCCCCGCTGTTGGGCCACGCCCCCTCAATGACCCCCAGCTCGATTTGTAGTGCCACTTAAGGCACTGGCTAGCCCTATCACGAGTTGGGTGCTAAATCGGCTGTTTTACCTCCAGCTTTTTTTCTGGAGGTGAAAATCCCTGTTATCAGCGGTATTACAGCTGGCTGTATTAACCCGCAGTATTAGCACTGAAAATTCCCCATTGGATCCAATGGACCCAATCAAGAATGGGGATTTACCGTTAAACCCCAACCCGTGATTCGTGGGTGGTAGGGCTATTACAGTTGGCGGTATTACAGCCGGGAATACAGCACAACTCGTGATGAGGCCCAGAGTGTTTTTCCCTGACGAAGTAGGTAAACAATGCCCGATAGAAACGTTTTCCAATCAGCACAGGGCGAGCACCGAATGGATGGGAAAAGTCCTTATGCGGTCAAGCTTGTCTGCAGCAAGGTACTGGGGGGAAACAATGCAGCAGGGGGAGCCTTGCAAGATCTGGTGAACACTGCAAGGGGCGGGCAGAATTTCGAGCGCCAACGCATAGACAATGCATTTTTAAACATTGTAGCAACTTTTCAAAACTCTGGGCATGGTCACTAGATGACGTGCTGGTAGACACAGAAAAAACAAGCTTGGAGGCAGGATGACGCGGAGCGCTCAAAAGAACATTTTGCAAATAAGTGTATTACGAATGGAGCACAAGTTTTAAAACAACATAGAAACACTGCGAAAGTCCAAGTCTTTCAGAGGACACGGGAAGAGCAATGAAAAATGGGGACACATCACAGTCAAGCTGCAGTCAGGAAGACCCAAGCATGCAGCGCACACCCAGAGAATGGTCACTCATCCAAAATTGAATTTCCGGACATAGCCACATGATTCTGCTAAGCAGTCGGCAGCATGGATTTTTCAGCACGAGGATCCAATAAAGGCGAAACATCGCACTGAAGGGCAGTTTTCAAAGCTGGGACAACAGCCCCATGGGAAATGGGACATTGCGAAGAAAAGAAAATTTTTAACAATCAACTCTTCAATGATCAGTTTGATTTCACAAGTTGCAAACTATTTGCAAACCCAAGATGATACAAGTTTATAGCACGGAGCACACAAAGACATAGAACATGCCACCCAACAAAATGCGCTCAAGTACCAGTATAAACATCACAAACTGCAAATTAATTCTAAAAAACACAAGGTGAAACATTTGCTTCACCTAAAAATCAGTACCCTGCACGGGCCACAACTTGGAGATGGATCAGACCAGGCAAAACCTGGCATGCTGAATCTATGAACTTTGTTTTGGTTGAATGAGGAAAGGGAGCAGATACACGCTCAGATGCAAGTGACAGTCAGACCAACAAGAAGCAGAAATGGACAAGCTAACAGTCGCAATTTCGATTAACGGATCCCATTTAGTTCAACAAATAGAGCATAAGTCTACCATTGACAACATGCAGGTTTCAAGCCTCCTCTCAGGCATGGAAAACACACAAGCTAATGCGAATCAGCACCAACTCCATGTACACATTTAAAAGCTTGCACATTGTAATTAAGGGGAGCAGATGCGCAAATTTATATAAGCTAGAAACAGAAGGCTAATAAAGGTAGAACCTACAAAAAGGGATCTCCAACTCCAAGCAGCTATCCGAATAGAGCTTGCCAAATATTTCTGTGTACGCAGAATAAACAACAGAACCCTGAAAACGAAGGAGAGCCCATACTCGGGTGATCCAGTTGCAACAACACTCCTCAAGGAGTGCAACAGAATCGGACCGCAGGAACGGAAAATAAAACCCACACACAAATACAGAGCCAGTTATTTACCACAGTGAGCAGAGCGCTCTTTTTGACATCGGCACAGAGCCTGCTGACGCAGATTCGAACCCCAGCAGGGCCAAACTCAGCCGTTCATCTTTCCGAGGTCAATAAATCAGCGCCACGCACCATGGCTCAGCGCTCAGATACCTGAGGTTTCACAGCACTATATAAATACAAACAATTATTATTAAACATAGAACACCCACGGGCAGGTCACCATTGCAAATAAGGTAAATAAAAGTTTAGCAGGGCCTGGACCCAGTATTTTTCCAAGGTGCTTGCACCAACAGCACACATACCAAAGTGACAGCGGAAAGATTAGAACAACTCTGAAACAAACTGGTCACCAAATGAGAAGCTTTCCAGACAGTGGGAGTTCCCGCAGCATGCAGAAGGTAGTACACGGGATGGTGACCAGCTTTCAGAGCATGACAGACTACAGCAAGGGCAGAACAGGTTTGAGCCACTCAAGGAAGACACAAAACCACAGTTTCCTGGCAGCTGATTAAAACAGAGTCCCAGATACAAGTGTATCCAATCAAGATGGGGTAAGAAGCAGCATCAACACAAGAAAGCTGGACAAACGAGCATAGACTGGGGCCAGAGCAAAAGCCTAGGTTTTTAACTTCATACCTCGCTAACTGGTCACCAGAGCAAACCAACCTAACGCTAGAAGCAGCAACATCAAACACCCTAACGAAAGCACGCAAAAGAAGGATGAACAACACCAGAAACAACAAACACACAACCAATGTGATAACACCTTACATCACCAAAGCAAGAAGAACTTCCAATCGACAACCACAACTCCTGGAAGAAGAACCAGATGAAAACAAAAACCCAAGACAAAACCTAGAAAAACTGTTCGAAGACTTCGGCACCCTGAAACCTACACCTCAACAAGATCAGAAGACGACCCAAACAAGAAAAGCCAAACCAAACTACACCTCCAAACTCCACAGCAATCTAATAAAGACAAAATCCATGTCAAACCACTCTACAGAGATCTTTGACCTACTCGATGACAACAGCATTGACATCCTATTCACCACAGAAACATTGCTGCACGACAACTACAAAAATCACACTCCAAAGCTGCCTTCCAACCAACTTCAAATGCCTTCAAATAACAGGAAAAAAAAGGAGAGGAGGAGGCATCGCAATAGCATTCAAAACATGGTTATACACTTAACAGTGAGCCCAAAAACCAAGATCACATTCATCTTGGTATGCAGACCACCGACATATGATGCAGCCTTCGTCGACAACTTCAACTTCATAGAAGCCATCACCAACATAGCCATCAACCACAAACACCTAATCATCCTGTGGGATTTCAACATCTGGTTCGAAGACAGTCACGCCAACTCCCAAAACCCACTGATTGAACAACTCAATACCATGAAACTACGACAACTAGTAAAAGGGGCAACACACTCGGCAGGACACACCCTGGATGCAATTTTCACCAAGGAAAAACTCATCACCACGACACTGCTGATCCAAATACTGTGGAGTGACCACCTCATCATCCCATTCGGGATCACTCTACCTACTCAGGTCTGCCTCCAAACTCCTAAACTCACAACCACTACAAAAAGAAAATGGAAAGATGTCAAAGAAAGCAACCTATTCAAACAAATGGAGTAAACCAAACCCTCAACTACAGAACTAGAGCTAGCTGACACAGATGGGAAAGCTGAGCTATTTCATAAATGGATTGCAGATACAATTGACAAGATCTCCCCAGAAAAAACATTCACCCCATCAAAAAAAAGAGCAATGCCAAAATGGTTCACCGCACCATTAAGCACCATGAAAAAGGAAAACACAAAGATGCAACTGCAATGGAGGAAAGAATACAGCTCAGACAAAAAGACAATATTCCAGAAACAAATCTGTGCATACAAGAAGGAAATTCAAAAGGCGAAGAGAAGGCAGTATGATAACAGAATCACCAATGCCCCAACACACAAAAAGAAATATTTAACATCATTAAAGAAATGAGAAACCCACCAGGCTGTGATAACACCCCAACCCCCTCAGAGAAACTATGCAACGACCTGAAAGACCACTTCAAGAAAAAAATCAACGACATCCGACAAACCATTCTGCAGAGACCAACCAACCAGAACATACATCCAAATGAACCTAACTCAGAACCACAGCACAAACTCAAAAACTTTCCTGAAATATCAGCAGAGGCATTCGCAATGCTGGTAAAACACCACAAGAAAGCTGGTTCACCCATTGATCCTTGTCCAGACATCTACAAATCAATCCTCGAAGGAGGAACACCAGCAGAATATTACGGAAACCTTCTAAATCTATCACTAGTAACAGGAACTGTACCGAGGTCATTCAAATCAGCATATATCAAACCACTTCTAAAAAACACAAGTGGTGACGTAGAAGACTTCTCCAACTGCAGGCCGATCTCAAACATCCCCTACCCGGCAAAGCTCCTGGAAACCTATGTATACAAACTAACCCAAGAACACGTATAAAAACACCACCTGCTAGACCAAGCTCAAGTCGGTTTCAGATCCACAAGAGGAATGGAAACAGCACTACTATCCATCTGGGATGACCTAAAAACTAACACAGACTCAAACACAACCTCAGCCCTTATTCTGCTCATCCTCTCCACAGCCTTCGACACACTTAGTCATGACACCCTAACCAAAAGACTGGAAGACATAAGCATAACAGACACAGCACTACGCTGGACTAAATCATTCCTAGCAGACAGAACAGAAACCTTATGGATTAAACCATTCAAGTCCACCCCACAAGTTAACGACTGTGGAGTCCCACAAGGATCCTCACTATCACCACCGTACTTCAACATCTACCAGATCCCAGTTATCAGAATCTTCAAAGAATACAACATTGCATGCTACAACTACGCAGATGATACTCGAATCATCTACAAAATCAAAGACACCCAAGCCGATCATTCAACCCTAATCGACTGTCTAAAAGAAGTCTTCAACTGGATGAATGCCAACAACCTGAAAATAAACCTATGAAAAACAGAAATCATGATCATAACCAATAAAACAAAACCACCATCCTGTGGTCAAAGGAAATGGGAACCGCACCATCACTATCTAAGGTAGTAAAAAACCTGGGAGTACTGATGGACAACACCCTAACCTTAGAACCACAAATAAATGCAACAGTCAAAAAATGTTTCTTCCTCCTCCACACAGCAAGAAGAATCCTACCTTTCCTCTCCTTCATGCACAAAACACTCACTATCGTCAACCTCATCATGTCAAGAATCGACTATGCAAACAGCCTCTACCTCGGAATACCAGAATACCTCCTGAAGAAACTAAAACAGATCCAAAATACAGCAGCCAGACCACTCCTCAAACTATGCCGAAGAGACCACATCTCTCCTGCCATAAAAACACTACACTGGCTCCCAGTAAAACATTGTATCACCTTAAAAACAATGTGCATAATGCACAGGGCAATCTGTGGACAAGGAGCAGAATTCCTACAAAAGAAAATAACAATCTACAAGCCAACAAGACTCCTCAGGTCAAGCAATGAAATCTGCGTGGAACTAAAACCATACCTTCAGAAAAAACTTGGAGGCACCTCCTTCTACCACTTAGCCGCAAAAACCTGGAACAACATCCCAAAAGAAATAAGAAACACCAAAGATCACCTAAAATTCGGAAAATTACTAAAAACCTGGCTTTTCAACACCTCAGACTCAAACTGAAAACCGAAACAACAGAAAGGAAAATAATGACTAAACCGGAAAGGACACTGACAAGCTCCCAGAACTGACTGAGAACCACCCATGGCACCTGGACCGGTGACGCCAGGTAGAGTGAAACACAGGCGACACCCATGGAGACAGAGTCAACAACCCCAGCCAATCCCATCCAACTTGCCCCTTAGCTGTTACCAGGTACCACAGTGTTGTGGATTTTTCAGGATATTGCTAATCACCACACTAACAGTGTTGTAGACACTGGCACGTGCACTAGCCATATAACTGAGTGGGAAAGGAGGACAG
The DNA here is from genome assembly GCF_040938575.1 of Ambystoma mexicanum. Taxonomy (NCBI): domain Eukaryota; kingdom Metazoa; phylum Chordata; class Amphibia; order Caudata; family Ambystomatidae; genus Ambystoma; species Ambystoma mexicanum. The sequence goes on from NC_090937.1 coordinate 1,211,363,276, forward strand.
GTGGGGTTGTGAGGGAGGCTGGTGGAGGTGGGAGCAAGATGTAAAAGGGACCTTGAATGCCGGACGGACCCAGATCAGGACAGAGGGACAGGGTGCCCCCTCACCCCGTCTGGAGAGACTACGCAGGCCCAACACATCAATTCAGGATTGAGAGGCCGACTAACCGATTCCACTAACAATTTCCCCCTCTGCATACACCTCTCGAACCTCAAACCAAACACAACCACAAACCTACAGCACAATAAACCATACAAACTTCACTACACTGCAACAACAAAACAAAAAACACACAGACTCTCACAACAGTACACGACGACTACTGGCCGCAAACACCCCAGACCCAGCAAACAGATCCACCAGGCTGAGGCCGCCAAAAGCACATCACTGCTCTCTTGCACTTTTCCAGCTTCTTTCTACTAACTCACCCTCCCTTCCACTTTCAGAGCCACCAGAGCGCCAAGGGACCACTCTGGTGGTGATAGTGTGCAGTACAAATATCCTTTAACATTAACATTAACATTAACAATGGACAGCCAAAGTAACAGAAAGGGTGGGATATCTCTAAACATAGTAAAGACCCTCCCAAACTGTACATAACAGAAAAGAGGGGGAAAACAAAAGGAGTAAAGGAACACTAAAATGAATAAGGTGTAAGTTTTAAACACAAAGATAAGCCATAGCATATGAGAAAAATCACAAGTAATGCCGATAGTACAGAGGATACTAGAGAATAGGGTGACACAGCCCACAAGGCAGCAAAAATACTCTAAGGAAATACGAGGAAGAAATAAAGCAAACAAAAGGCCAACGCCTGAGGGCTGGGGCCAGATAGCTGCAAGTAACACTGAACCTGAAAACGAGTTCTACAAAATAATAAGCAATGAGGAAAAACACCACACAGCACAATATAACAGGCCAACGCCCGAGGGTCGGGGCCAGAGAGCTGCAAGTAGCACTGAACCTGAATATGGGTTCTAAAAAATAATAAGCAGTAGAAAACAGGGGTGGACTGTCTCATGGGAAACAAGGGAGATTGCTCAACAGGTTTCTGCACCCTGGGTCTCTTGGGGGAGGTAACTAATTTTTCATGGAAAAGGGTTGGGCTTGCTGGAAATATGAACCATGGGCCATTTTGAACAATTATCTCCAGGGTCCCTTACTCGGGTCCCAGTCCACCCGTGGTGGTAAAACACCACGCAGCACAAGATGACAGGCCAATGCCGTAAGGCCCGGGGCCAGAAAGCAGCTAATAGCATGATGAACAAAAACTGATTGAAATATGAGTAATACTGGAAAACAGGGGTAGCATGAGGGGGCTCACCAGGATCAGGCACGAACACTAGCAAAATGCGGGAAGCGAATTAATAAAGCTAAGCCAGCCCAATTTACTGCAGCAAGTAGATGAAATAGATGGGTGCTCAGAACCAGTAAGACCGGGAGCGGTTAGAGCAAGAGCCACCCTACCCAAGGGGTAGGCAAGGTTTAATTTTTCTTAAACAAACTGGATTTATAGGTTTACTAGTAGGGCCACACATAACTACAAGCCAGCAAAGAGCGGGCAAATAGCGGGGGATTGTTTACAGCATTAACGCACCCCGTTTAAGGATAAGACCAATTAATGACAAAACCCTCACAGGGTCCAGTACCAGGCATGGGGAAGGGCGTGCCCCAACTAGTAGGAGCAGACAATTCAGCTAGAAGAAGAGACGAGCAACAACATTTGGGGGAACCTGGAAAGCCGATACCCCATCCAGGTTGTGGCAGCATGGGCCAGAGGGGGTAACCTCGGGGCCCGATGCCCAAAAGTACAGCATATTATGGTTACTGTAATTATGATTATGTTTTGTTATGACTATAAGTTTGCAATACAATCTCAAGTCCTTTTATTGCCAACACACACACCCAATGCTCTTGCGTACTACCTGGAGGGAAAAGGTATGGGTGTTTTACCACACCCAGGTTATGTTACCACTCTGCCTGCATATGGGTCCACTGGTTATGGGCAACACCGCAGGCACCAGACGAGTGCAGGTAACCTGTGTCCCATGTCAGCCAGGCAGGGGAGAGGGATGAGCAGCAGCCCAACAAAAGGGTGGGCGGCACTCCTCCCTCTCCCCCAATGCACTACAAAGCGACACACAGTCTCCACCAGCCCGGGAAGAGAAGAAGGAATGGTGAGGTGTTAAACAATACCTCGCCCTTCCTCCCCAAGGGGTGCTAAGCACCAGCGTCAGGGAGGGGGGCAGGAAAAAGCGTAGCTCAGGCATCAAATGGTGCATTATTGCCGTCAGCATCAGCCAGCCGGGGGGTGGCACCCAGCCCCCCACACAGGCACAACAAAGATCCAGGGTCAGCGCTGGGTCTAACATAAGGAGCTACATTTGCAGTGAAAACTAGGATCAGTGTGAAATAAAATCTCACGGCCTTGTATTGCCAACACTCACCGAATGCTCTCGCGTACTACCTGGGGGGAAAAGGTATGGGGTTTTTACCATACCCAGGTTTGTTAACACTCTGCCTGCATGTGGGTCCACTGGTTATGAGTGACCAGTTTGCAGATGATATGTATGTGCAGCACAAAGCACTTTTGGTAGTGAGATGAGAGGATATTGTAGAACATCACAGTAATAAGGAGCTGTCGTCAAACGAGTGCCAATGCCAGCGTGGTTGACAGTACTGTGAGTGGGAGAAATAGAGCTGGGACATTGTGAACTTTATCAAAAAGCCTTTAGAGGATATAAAGGAGGAGGTTAGCTGGCTCCTCCTGGTATATTACAAGATAAATGCAACATGAATTTAGCATTTAGGATTTTTAACCAGGTGCTTGGGATGAGTTGATGTGAAAGGTGAAAGAGATGTTACAGATACTTCTCTACACGCTTCATAATTTCAGATTATGAACACCCAGGAAAGCAAGAATGCAAATGTAGAATAGAAATCTATGAATGACACTACATGAAGTTGATGTGCAGGAAATGAAGAAAATGATGGCACAATTGCGTGCACAATATGAGAAGAGTGGGTCTATATAATAAATATCCCCTAAAACACTGTTTTGTGTTGTAGATGTGAATTAATGTTTCATTCGGCAGGAATTGGACACAACTAAAATAGACTAATCTGGTGAAAGAGCGAAGAGGTATACACTGCTTCCTACCTTTGTTGTATGTATAATCAGTTTTAAAAATATTGATTATGTTTGAAGTTTATTCGATAGAACAGTATGTGTTGATTTATTATTTGTATTGTAGTTTTGTGGAACACAGGAGCCCATATTTGGGAGATCAAGTAATGACGTGTGTCCTGATGAAGACTAAACTAGAGCGTAGATCACTTGAGCCTGAGGCCAAAATACTTCTGTGCCAAAATCGTTCTTTTTACAATGTCATTGATATACATTGGATAAATAGGATAACTTGTGAGGTCTATGGTACACTAATATCCTTGGAAAATACTGAGGGTGAAAAGGCAATATAGAAAAGCTATGTGAAGTGACAGCAATTATGCAAAAAGGGCCTGGTTAATAGAATGTTTTGCGCACTGAAAAGTGACTCTATGCAAAACTCCCTTCAGGGATTAGTGGTACTGCATACATTAACGTGGCTTTGCGTGGGTCTGTCACGACTTTGCGTGCAGTCAAGCGATGTCCGTGACACTCTACGCACAGTATGGGATGGGCATACTCAACTAAATAAATAGTATTCCCCCTTCTCCAGGCAAAATGAGAACAAACAAGGATTAATGTGGGCATGTTGAGCGACGAGCCACGCAAAGAAATCACACAGCCTTCCAAGCACAGACATAACCGTATTGAAGAATTTCAACATGCAACTTCACGTCGGAAAAAGTCACACGCAAACCTTGTGATCTCACTGCCACATGATAGCAGATGCAAAGTACAGCATGCAAAGGAAACAACACGTATAAGCCACAAAATGCACATCATTCCAATGTCGGTCAGCCCGGATAAATGCAGGTATACTGGGAACCATGGTACAAGGACACAGAAGAAGGAGGAGGATGTGGAAGCCCCAGGTTCTAACAACATGCACCACACAGTTTGGGATGCCAGATGACCAGATGTATACAAGGTACAGGTTCCCAGTCATGTCATCCTAGACCTGGTCAGGGAGTGGGAGGAAGACCTTGCATCACCCACCATCTGCTCCCATCCCGCTGGAGAAGGTGCTGACTGCCATACACTTCACAGCCACAGGATCCTTCCAGCGCATCACTGCCATTGTAGGGGCAATATCTCAGGCCACACAATCACAATGTCTACCCCAGGTATTGGGCTTCATCACATCACGTGTGTGTTTGTGTCGGCACATATACATGCCACACACACTGCAGGAATGGCCTAGTGTGTGCCATTAATTCTATGCTGTAGCACACATCCCACGTGTACTTAGAGCCATTGATTGCAAGCATGTAGTGCTAGGGACCCACTGATTGATGGCGCATATTTACCACAACCAGAAGCATTTTCATTCCATCAATGTGTAGGTCATGCGTGATGCAAACGGAGTCCTCATGCAAGTCAACAGCATTTTTCCTGGAAGAACACATGATATGATATGATATTATATGATTTGATATGATGATATGGCATTTGCAACGCACCCATAGCAAGTGTTTCAAGGTGAGAGGAGGCAAGGATGGGGGAACAGAGGGAGGACAGAGATAATGATCTTACTAGGCCAAGTGACATTGAGATTGCGCAAGTGCAGGGGAGGGGAAAAGTGCCAGGGGAAAGGGGAGGTGGCAGTCCTGTACATGGGATCAAAACAATAACAAGATTAGCAGCCAACAGGTGGCAGGTGCAAGGGTAAATGCAGACAGCAGGTGTCCAAAGGTGCAGGTAGGGGGAGTGTAGGTTTAAAGATACAGACCCAAGTGCCAGGGTTGCCTGGAGGCAGTGCGGGTGTGCAACTGGGTGGGCATGGACCTGAGCTTGAAATCAAAGGGTAGCCAGGTGTCCAGTGCAGTATCAGACAGGAAATCAGCAGGGGATAGAAAGAGAGAAGGCAGAAGCAAAGAAGGTCTTGAGGTGCTTCCAGAACCAGAGATGGTTCTCCTAAAGTTTCAGAGAGGCAGGGAGACTGTTCCAGAGGTAGGCCCCAGCTGAAGAAAGAGATCTACCACCAACTCGTTGGTTGGAGAAACGACTGACCCTGAGGTTGTTGGAGGTGGAGGAGCAAAGAGCTTGAATTGGAAAGTGTTTACGAAGGGAGAGTTGAAGGTATTGAGGACCCAGCCCCAGAAAGCCTTGTGGAAAATGCAAAGGGTATTGAAATTAATCCTTGCAGTAACTGAGAGCCAATGAAGAGATTTCAGTGCTGGAGAGATACGATCCCAGGGCTTGAGTCCAAGGACAAGACCCGCAGTCCTGTTCTGGATGAGTTGCAGAGGGCTGAGAGTAGTAGCAGGCAGAGTTAGAAAGAGGCTATTGCAGTAGTCAAGCCTAGAGAGAACCAGAGCTCTAGAGACAGTGAGCTTCTGGGCGAAGGAGAGGAAAGGAAGAATACATCTGATGAGGTGCAGTTAGTAGTTTGGCTTTTTAGAGACGTCAGAGATGTGAGGAGAAAAGGAGAGTGTGGAGTCGAATATGATCCTGAGGTTCTTAGCCTCACAGGTGGGTGCAGGAAGAGGGCCAAGGGAGGCTGGCCAGATAGTGACAGGAAAGAAGGGTGCAGGTGTGCTGATGAGTTGAATCTCCATTTTACTGGCATTAAGGCAGAGATTGTTAGCGGCACACCACTCCTCGATAGCAGACAGACAGTCAGATATGGGAGAAGGAGAAGAGGTGGCAGAGGAGAGCCTGAGAACAAGCTGAGTGACATCTGCATAGCACTGAAAGTTGGAGCACAGAGCGGCAATGGGCGAGAGGTGCCAGGTACTGGGGAACACCACAGGTTGGGTATTTAGATAAGCAAAGGAAAGACAGGACCTAAGTTGGATCTGGGAGGGTCGATCAGAGAGGAATGAGGTCAGCCAGGCCAGGGCCTGATCGGTTATACCTAGGTTATTACGGAGACGAATGAGCAGGATGGCATGGTTGAAAATGTCAAAGGCAGAAGAGAGATCGAGTAAGATGAGGACAGAGGGGATATTAGAATCAAGGTTATAGCGCAGGTCTTCACAGATGTTCAGGAGAGCAGTTTCTGTGCTTCTGGCGGCTCTGAAGCCAGACTGATGGTCGTGGAGACAACCAACAGATTCAGTGTGAAGATTAAGCTGGGAGATGGCCAGCTTTTCCAGGATTTTGTCCAGGAAATGAGTGATGGAGATCGGGTGATAGTTAGCCGGATAGGTGGGGTCGGCTGGTGTTTTCTTGAGAAGAGGGTGCACAAGAGAGTGTTTCAGGGAGCAAGGGAAGGCTCCAGTAGTGAAGGAGTGGTTGCAGAAGTCAGCCAGGAAAGGAGCAAGGGTTTCAATGTGATCCTTGATAGTTTTGGAAGAACAGGGAAGAACTTGTTTTGACAAGCGTTTCATAGATTGGGTTTGTCTAGAAACCGTGTCATGGAAGAACAGACGAAATGAAGAGAAGGAAGGAGGAGAGTTGGCCACAGGGAGGTAGAGGAGAGAGTAGAGGGAGAAGGAGGAGAGGACAAGAGGGTAGGCAGGATGTCCTGAGTTTTAGAGATGGAATGAGAAGCCAGGGTCATGCAGAGGGCCTGGGAGGGGACAGGAGAGGGAGGGACTGCAGCAGGATTGGACAGCTCCTTGCAGCAGAGATGCAGGTTTGGATGTGGGCTTTCTTCTTAATGTGATTAATTAGTGGATTCATTAGTGAGGACAGAGAGCCGGTATTGTCTTTGGAGCAGAAGGCAGGTCATTTTGTGAGAGGACGTGCAAGAAGCTAGCCATTTCCTCTCAGCCACCCTGCACTTGCAATGAAGTGTGATGAGTTCAGAGTCATACCAGGAGTTGCACTTGCCTTTGGCCTTCAAGCAGAACCTAATGACAGGGGCAAGAACATCAAGAGTATCAGAGATTGAAGAGTGGAGCATTGAAAGGGCTGTGTCAAGATGTGAGTCAGCCAGAGGAGGAGGGGGGGGGAGAAAAAATGGTGACAAAAGCCTCAACTGACACACACATCGTGGGTCGGATGACCGAGAAGGTAGTGGGTAGTGTTGGAGTTGGCTTGGCCTGAGGGATAGAGAGGGAGAGATGGGAAGAAACGAGAAAGTGATCACTCCAGGAGAGAGGAGTGATGAGGGGGATAGAGAGGGAGTGGTCTGAGGAGGTCAGAACATCCAGAGTGTGCCCTGAGTGAATCGGGCCAGAGAGGAGAATAGAAAGAGAGAGAGAGTTGCAGAGGTCACAATATTGTCCAGAAGAAGGACAGGAAGCATCCAGGCTGATGTTAAAGTCTCCAAGAAGGAGGAGTTGAGTGGTCGAGGTCAGGAGGGAGGAGGAGAGGTCCGCCCACTCAGAGAGGAAGGAGGTGATCTGACCAGGTGGCCGATAGATAGTAGCCACGGTTAGAGAGTGACCAGGAGAGAGAGAGCCTGCAGACAAGGCATTCAAAAGAAGAGTAGGCCTGCATAGGAATGACAGAGGCAGGAATTCACTCCGGGACGATCAAGGCTACACCCCCTATGGAAGGATTGGATCAGGGCACAGAGAGGATCTTGTAGTCATCAGGGAGGAGAGTGCCAATGCTTGTGGCACAGCTGGCCATAAACCATGTATCGGTGAGTCCGAGGGCATGGGAGGGGTACAAATCAGTGGTACGACCTGCAGAGGTGTAGAAGGAGCATGAGGTGGGGCAGAAGAAGAAGGAGGAGAGGGCAAGGTAGCCAAGGAGGAGGCTGAGGGGGACAACAGGAGAAGAAAGGAAATTGATAAGGCATGGGAAGCGTCTATCAAATAGGAGAAGGTTGGCCTGAGGGCCTTGGACCAAGAAGGTGCCATTCAGGTAAACATTAATGATAACCATAGAGGAGTGGACGGGGGCCAGGAGGGCCTCCCACCGTGTGCCAACATTAATGGGAGAAGAAGAGAAAGGAGAGAGCACAGAGACCATATGAAGACTCCATCGGTCTGGCGAGGATACGACAAAGAGGATGTCGTGAGGGTTTGTCTGCAGAAATTACATTACATGTACCGCCGGCCACCAGTCTATCGTGTCCTTGCATCAGGAGCCTTCGGCAACAGCTGGCTCCTCGATGACTATCAACTGTTAGGCACATGCATGCAGTTATGTGACACACTGAACGATGACAATCAATGCCAATAACAACCATCTATACATTTACAGGGGACAGTACCTACCCAGTCTCACCATTCCTGCTCATGCCATTCAGGAATCCTGCCACACCAGCCGAGGTAAGATACAATGCAGTGCATATGGCCACTTGGGACATAGTGGAGCACTCATTCAGGGTGCTTAAGTCACGTTTCTGCTCCCATGACCACTCTGGCAGGGTATTGCTTTATGCCCCACCAGTAATATGCAATATCTTTGTTGCATCTTGTGTCCTGAACAATGTTGCCACAAGGAATGGCAAACCAATAGACATGCAAGAGGGACATTGCCCTCAACCACAGGCACCATCCATGCCCTTGGTGGGACAAAGGGCACAGGAAGGGGCTGCACACAATCAGCTCATGCAATCATACCTCACATTAATACCAGCCCCTGCAGAGCACAAACAGTGAAGCCACATCCCTGGTTCCATCCAATGAGCAATTGGGGCCAATCCACCATTCCCATAAGAGTGCGCTGAGAATGTGTGTCTGGGAAAGGCAACATGTGTGGGTCCGTAGTCATGAAATCAACTGCACAAACCACTGACACAGTCACAGCAATTTGAAACAACAGTATACATGTCACACACAAAAAAGCACACACAATAATCAACAAAATCCCTCAACACATACACATGCCCCACGACAAATAATGTGCTCTCAGACCCCCAACAACAGACTTGTGAACACAATTGAGAAGGCACATTGCAAAAATCAACCAGTAACAAACACATGTGAGCACTGCCCTTTTCACCCTATGTGTGTCGTACAACAACATACAGATGGATTTGCCACCCCATTCCTTAACAAAAATCATGGACACAATACACAAAATACACACCTACATCAAAATAGTCATATGAACTGAGAAAATAGCTAGCTCACTTCAAGAAAGATGCACATCGCACCCTTGCATACCTGCACCAGTGGTACCCAGGATCCAATCCACACTCCACTCTGAAGGTCTTGGAACCAGCCAACACTGATCATATTTTGCATGGAGGCATCCCACTGTTCCCTTGAACCATCTTCCCCCGCAGAATGTTGTTGTCCTGAAAAACAACACAAAGTCACAGTGTGTAACACATCCATGCACCCAATAACACAGCACCCTGTTGTCCCCTGGATGACATGCAACAATTGCCAGCAAAGAGTCATTACCATTACCATGTCACACCTGCCCCCATGCAGCTGGAACAGCTCACCTCAAGCCAATGCAATGTTAGACACCCCACACAGTGACACCATACCCACACACAACACCTCCACTGCCTGCTCCCCTGAGTGCCATGTTGTGAAGGACCAGGTTCCACTTACCCCTTTTCCCAGTAAGAGGTCATTGTGATACATCATCTCAGACTGTAGTCAGTCACAAAGAGACTGAGAAAACTGAATAGAGATCCCTGAGCATTTGGAAACACAGGATCCCCTCGGAAGCCCTTGCAATGTCTGGATTTGGCACCCCCTGATTAACGTGACATCAGGTCAGTGTAGGAAGCACTGGAAGGGGATCCAATGATGGAATGTCCAAGATGACGGTAGGTGAAATCCTCAGCAATTACAGTGAAAGCAGAAGGCAGCTGGGCAAACAGACAGCAGTCAAAGAAGAAGGCAGGGCACAGAGGCAACAGGCAGAAAAAATGAGAAACATTGACGAGAAAGGAATGATATACAGTGGGCAAGGATACTGGCACACGAAAGGGAGCAGGCAACAGGCAAGAGGAAGGGTAGGCAGAGCAAAGAAGGACTGGACTGAACTTAACGGGCACCAATGAGTATGTAAATTAAGGGACCTGTGAGTTGCACTGAGCAGCTGTTAACTGGTGTCAAAATAGCTGCAGGCGTATGGTACATGGTATGCATTGCCATGGCAAACACAATATCAGGCCTGTAGCGTGTCTTGTCATGCTGTGCTGGGTGTGGAGTAGTCTGGTGAGTGCAACCCCATACAGAGCCAAATCGCTAGGAGTGAATTGCCAGTGTGGTTGGACACACCATGAAAAGGAGAGTGAATGGGATACTGTGTGGTAGGCATGACAAAAATGCAAGCAATGACTCCCCAGACTCCCAACACTATGTGTCCCTGCACCCATCCAGCGGGACCTACTCACCTCAGGCCAATGCAATGAAAAACACCACATATGGTGAAAGTCTCCCTCCCACCAATGACACCACAACAGGTGCCCCCCGAGTGCCTTGACGTTATCTGCACATGGTGCCCACCTTTCTCTGACACTAAGATTCTCATTCCAATCACGGGTGATCATGACATCGACTCAACCATGTTGAATACAATTTATCTCATTATCCAAGCGTGGATGGCGACTCATGGCCTGCGTCTTAACGGCAAAAAAGAGAGAGCTCCTGCTCATTGGTTCTCCAGCAAGACTGAATAAATCAGTTTAAATAATTCAACATTGATGATATAAACATCAAAGTTTCCAAAGAGGTAAAAACCATGGGCTTTTACCTTGACTCAGCCTTGAACCTCAACAGACTAGGCAATGCCACTGCGTCAACTACAGCTTACACCTGCAAATTAATCAATGCTTGCAAACCGTTTGTTTCTACAACAAGCTGCACTACACTAGCTAAGCCCTAATTCTCTCGGAATTAGACTACTGTAATGCACTATACCTAGGGTCAAGTAGCTACAATGTTAATAAATTGCAAATATTGCAAAATAATGCTCTAAGAACTGCGCTAAGTATTCCAAGAATGCAGAACATCTCTGATGCCATACGTAACACCAAATGTCTATAAATCAAGGATAGAATTAACTTCAAATCACTAACCCTCGCCTTCAAATGTCTCTCCAATGCGGCCCCCAAATACTTAGCGGACAATTTCTCCGAAAATACATCAGTTCCGACATCACAGAAATGTACGTTGTATGATCAGAAACCTTGGACCACCCACTTGGTTTGTTACATTAAGTTGTGCAGAATATGCAGGGGAAGATTTACATGATTTCCTATGCATATCAAACAAAAACAAAAACACATAGATATACTGACACCTGGAGAACTTTTCTCACTAGATCCTGTTAATGTTTCAAGATATTTCCACCATTGTTTCATTACTATGCTACACTTTATTTGTAATAAAACTGTTCCTCCACTCGGAGAAGTGCAACACTTCTGTTGGAGAAAAGAATATCAAGCCAGAGGAGCACCACATATCCACATGCTTTTATGGATTAAAGATGCTCCTAAATTTGGTCAAGACAGTGATGCCACTGTTTTACAGTTCATGCAAAAATATGTCACTTGTGAAATCTCTTCACAAACGACAAATAGTGACCTTCATGCACAAATTGCACAATTTCAAAGACAAAAATGTGGCCAATATTGTCGTCGCAAATACAAAAAGAAAGGGAAATACTACACCAAATGCCAGTTTGGTTTCCCTAGACCAGTTACAGAAACAGGTGAAGTGAACAACTTCATGTCTTCAGTTAGACATAGTGTTAAAGGTAAATCACCTAAGAACAGAAGAATCAAAATATATCAATGATTACAATGAAATCATTGCCCACTTATGAAATGCAAACATAGATGTGCAGTACATTGCAGACAATTCCACTGCAGTTGCACAATATGTTACAGCCTACTTAGCAAAAGCCGAAAAAACAGAGCTTCAAGACCTCTGGAATGACCTATCATCAGAAAAAACAATATCTCAGAAATTGTACAGCTTAGGCATAACAATGCTATCTCATAGAGAATGTGGCGCCTACGAAGCTGCAGATCGTTTAACCAGTACTGGTTTCTATGGAAAATCTGAAAATATAGTATGGCTAAATCCTGGTCCTGCTAAATCTAGGAAAAGAGTTCTCAAATCATATGACGACATAGAAACAATAGCCAAAAATGACCCAAACAGCCAAGACATTTTGAAAAACAATTTACTGGACACATACTAACCGAACAGAAGTACCACTTTGGAAAACATGTGTCTATACCACATAGACCAAAACTTTGCATACAAAAATAATATAAAACCCAATGAAAACAAAGGTAGATATACAGTGACAGATTGTGAAGGCAGCTTAGTAAAACTTACCAAACCAAGTTTAATTAATCATATCAAATTGTTATTAAAAACTCCTCAACAGAAAGAACTATATTACATGTCCCTCCTACAACTTTTTAAACCATGGAGAAAAGAAGAAGAGTTACTAGATAACTATGACTGCTACGAACACGCTTTCAAAGCAAATGAAAGCACTATCACCGATGTAAACTTTATGCAGTACAAAACAATGTTGCAAAATGAACAGCAACATGAAGAAGAACTCCAGGCCCAACTAGATAAGGACACTCCCGACAGTAGTCAACCTTCTGTAACAGGGAGCCAAGAACCACTGGGACAGCCACTAATAGCAAATCAAGCAGAATTAGTTATGAAGAAGTAGAAAACACCATGTGTCACTATGAAGAAGATACAGAAGACTTAACTGCACTACAATCAAAACTAAACAAAGAACAGCGCACCATTTTGAAGTAGTAACAAAAGAAATTGCACACAGTGTACAACATGAAAATAAGGAATGTACCTGCCAAAATTACAAACCTATACTACTATACGTCAGTGGTGAAGCTGGTTCAGGCAAAAGATCCTTAATCAAAATCATCAGCAAGTTCCTTCAACAATTGACAAACAACAAACTGTCAGCTTTTGTAACTGCCCCCACAGGTTTAGCTGTCTACAACATAGGCGGTGTCACTTTACACCGATTACTACTCCTTCCAGTAGAACACCAAAACAAATTAGATTATTACAAACTTTCTACAGAAGCTGCAATGGAACTACGCAGAGTGTTAAAACAAATGAAAATGCTACTAATAGATGAAGTGAGTATGGTCTCCAACCTAATGTTGGCTTTGATTCATCTCAGATTGCAAGAAGTACTTAAAAAAACTACTAAGAACTCTTTGGAGGAAAACACATTATTGTTTTCAGAGATCTTCTTCAATTGACACCAGTGAAAGGTGAACCTATTTTTAAAACCTTAGGACACAAACTCTGCTGTAAAACTATTGGCAGCATAGGAAATGTGAACCTTCGGCAACATTTCCAATACAAAGAATTAACAGAAAACATGCGCCAATCTTCAGACCTCATCTACGCCAACATTTTAAAAAGTATTAGAGTTGGTCTACTATCTCAATAAGCACAAACAATATAAAAAATCTGGCACATCCATGCACTATGGCGATAACTCATGTCATACTGATGTTAAGGGATCAATTAGCGCAGAAAAATGCCAATTGTATAGCCTTAATGCCAAATCTTGCAAGCTGTTCCAAATTCAATGAAACAATGTTAAAAAAATAAATGCAACCAATAATTGAAATGTTCTCCACAGACAAACTGGACATACATGGTATTACACTACCAGTGTGTCAACAAGCCACAACAAGACTAAATACCTTAGAAAATTCTATCTCCAACACAGCTGGCTTGGAAAAAATATTAAAATTATCCTTAAACTGTAGAGTAATGCTTAAACGTAACCTGGACGTGGAGCAAGGACTAGTTAATGTGGCACTGGGTACAGTTGTTGGCTTTCAAACATACCCACGTGACAACACCATTCAGTTTGTCAATATACTCTTTGACAAACTTTCAGAAGTAAAAAGGATAGGGCGCTCAAAAGCTCGATTCCTTCTCTTCAAAGACATTTATGTACACAGAGAACAATTTTCTCTAACTCTTGCATATGCAGTCACCATTCATAGATCCCAGGGTCTTACCCTAGACAAAGCATTGATAGATATTGCTAACACAGTCTTTAAAGAAGGCATGAGCTACGTAGCACTATCATGCTTACGTAAACTTAAAGGTCTATTTCTGATCAACTTTGATGCAAGTAAAGTCAATGTTGATATTCGTTGCATTCTAGAATACAATAGACTACGTTCAGTATACACCCCCAATATAAAAGCATATCCCGTTCCACAAAAAATAAAACGTTGTAAAAGAAAACTAATTCAAACAGGAATGCAACCGAATCTGACTGCAAATCCTCCAAAGAGAGTAAAAGAAGCTAATACTTCATCATTTACCATAAGTTCAGAAGAACCTAATAGTCAAAGTAACTTAGGTACTTCTTCAGAGAGGCAACATACACTCTGAAAAAATTACTTGGACACAGAACTACCTGGTCCATTCAAATTTTCAAATGTAACTGGTGTAAGTTGTTACTCAAATGTAGCAATGAATATTCTATTTCAATTGCCAGCAATTGTTGACACCATTTACTTACACAGTACAGACCAATTGTGTTTTCAAATGTTAGTCCTTCATAGAAATGCAACAAACAATCCTGACAACACATATAGTGTTCACGGAATAAGACAAAAATTGGACTACTGTGCTGGAATGGTGAAATTCACTATAAACTCACAAGAAGATCCACAAGAAGTTTGAATGTACTTACTACAAATATTGGAAAACAAAAACATACCTATAAATGAAATCATCCAGATTTCATACATGCGAAAACATTCCTGCACTCTCTGCAACAATGTTACACAAGAAGAAATCCCTAACAAGCGCTTCGTGTATGTATCCATACCAAATTGTGAATCCATTCCATTTCAGCAACTTGTACAACATGCAAACCATGGCAGATTATGTACTACCTGCAATTCAGATAATCGTTCTACCTTACTAATACAAACACATAGTAAATACATACTAATGCTTCTATGTTACAATGCAGATGGTACCAGAAACAACTGCAAGCTGACTGGATTCACACATGGTCAAGTATCACTTGGTAAACAAACCTTCACAACAATAGGTATAATCTACCACACAGGAGCCACAACCAATGTAGGTCACTACACTGCATATATAAAAAAGAAATGTGGATGGTTCAAATGTAATGATAGTACCATTACTCTAAAGCAGAGATTACCAGCAAATCTTACAAACACTTATTTAATCTTCTTAAAACCAAAATGTAATAACTAATCTGTACTTAAACATGAACAAAACTTCAATTAGAAAATGATAAACTGTTAGAATACGTCAACAGGTATCCTACTGCCCCAAGATTCTTTAACAACCAAACAGATAAATGAATACCACTAAATTATAACAAGAAACAAAACAGTTAGAATACGCCAACGGGTATCTAACTGCCCCAAGATTTTGCAACAACCAAATAAATAAATCAATACCACGAAATTATAACAAAAAATAGACAGTTAGAATACGCCAACAGGTATCTAACTGCCCCAAGATTTTGCAACAACCAAATAAATAAATCAATACCACTAAATTATAACAAAAAATAGACAGTTAGAATTCCCCAACAGATATGCAACTGCTTCAAAAATCTGCAACAAGACCTATGATGTGATATGCTGCAGTGGTTGCAGCCAGGCCCTAGAGTCTTGGGTGCATGGCCTACAACAACCAAACAGATAAATGAATATCACTAAGTTAAACAAAATAATAATAATTACAGTTAGAATACGCCAACAGGTATCTAACTGCTTCAGAAATCTGCAACACAAATGTGGCTGGTTACTCTAAAGCAGAGATTACCAGCAAATCTTACAAACGCTTTTTTAATCTTCTTACAACCAAAATTTAATAACTAATCTGTACTTCAACATTAAAAAAAATTAAATGAAAAAACTATAAACTGTTAGAATACGCCAACAGGTATCTAACTAGCCCAAGATTGTATAACAACCAAAGAGATAAACGAATACCAATAAATTGTAACAACATATAGACAGTTAGAATACGCCAACAGGTATCTAAATCACTACACTGCATATATAAAAAAGAAATGTGGATGGTTTGAATGTAATGATAGTACCATTACTCTAAAGAGGAAATTACCAGCACATCTTACAAACGCTTATTTAATCTTCTTAAAACCAACATTTAATAACTAATCTGTACTTAAACATTAACAAAACTTCAATTAGAAAACTATAAACTGTTAGAATACACCAACAGGTATCCTACTGCCCCAAAATTCTATAACAACCAAACAGATAAACGAATACCACTAAATTATAACAAGAAAAAAACAGTTAGAATATGCCAACAGGTATCTAACTGCCCCAAGATTTTTCAACAACCAAACAGATAAATCAATACCACTAAATTATAACAAAAAATAGACAGTTAGAATTCCCCAACAGATATGTAACTGCTTCAAAAATCTGCAACACGATCTATGGGTGTGATATGCTGCTGTGGTTGCGGCCAGGCCCTAGAGTCTTGGGTGCATGGCCTACAACAACCAAACAGATAAATGAATATCACTAAATTAAAAAAAAATAATGATGACGGTTAGAATATGCCAACAGGTATCTAACTGCTTCAGAAATCTGCAACAAAAATGTGGATGTTTACTCTAAAGCAGAGATTACCAGTAAATCTTACAAACACTTTTTTAATCTTTTTAACACCAAGATTTAATAACTAATCTGTACTTCAACATTTAAAAAAATTCAATGAAAAAACTATAAACTGTTAGAATACGCCAACAGGTATCTAACTAGCCCAAGATTGTATAACAACCAAAGAGATAAATGAATACCAATACATTGTAACAAATAATAGACAGGTATCTAACTCACTACACTGAAAATCTAAAAAAGAAATGTGGATGGTTTGAATGTAATGATAGTACCAACACTCTAAAGCAGAGATTACCAGCAAATCTTTCAAACGCTTATTTAATCTTCTTAAAACCAACTAATCTGTACTTAAACATTAACAAAACTTCAATTAGAAAACTATAAACTGTTAGAATACACCAACAGGTATCCTACTGCCCCAGGATTCTATAACAAACAAACAGATAAATGAATATCACTAAATTATAACAAGAAAAAAACAGTTAGAATATGCCAACAGGTATCCAACTGCCCAAGATTTTGCAACAACCAAATAAATAAATCAATACCACTAAATTATAACAAAAAATAGACAGAATACGCCAACAGGTATCTAAATGCCCCAAGACTTTTCAACAACCAAACAGATAAATCAATACCACTAAATTATAACAAAAAATAGACAGTTAGAATTCCTCAAAAGATATGTAACTGCTTCAAAAATCTGCAACAAGATCTATGGGTGTGATATGCTGCTGTGGTTGCTGCCAGGCCCTAGAGTCTTGGGTGCATGGCCTACAATGACCAAACAGATATATGAATATCACTAAATTAAAAAAAAATAATAATGACGGTTAGAATACACCAACAGGTGTCTAACTGCTTCAGAAATCTGCAATAAAAATGTGGATGGTTACTCTAAAGCAGAGATTACCAGAAAGCAGAGATTACCAGCAAATCTTACAAACACTTTTTTAATCTTCTTAAAACCAAAATGTAATAACTAATCTGTACTTCAACATTAAAAAAAATTCAATGAAAAAACTATAAACTGTTAGAATACACCAACAGGTATCTAACTATCCCTAGATTGTATAACAACCAAACAGATAAACAAATACCAACACATTTGTAAAAAAAATAGACAGAATACACCAACAGGTATCTAACTGCTTCAGAAATCTGCAACAATCCAACAGATAGAACATTAACCAGAAACAAGAAGTAAACACTAAAAGGAAACAAACAAATAGACTGTAGCATAACAAAAAAGGGTTTTTTAATCCGACAAGGATTTTTTTTTCCCACAGACCCAATGATTTCAAAAACAAACACAGAAACTGAGCAAAATACACAGTACACTGGTTTGTAAACCAAATATGATGGTAAAAAAAAAAAGCTGAAATAGCTATTATGAAATGTAATAAGTCTTTATAGAATATAGAATACATACACTAACATGTTCTTTTCTTTTATCACAGAACTTGAAAAAGAATACTTCCTCCAGGTACCAAACTCATGTAAAAAATGTATTGAATGTCAACAAATCATGCAGTAGGTGTAAATGACACCATTTGAAAGATAATAAAATGGTGTGATCTATGGCTGTGATATGGTGCAGTGGTTGTGGTCAGGACCTAGAGCATTGAGTATACAGCCTACAGCCTACAGCCTTCACCCATGCACCCTGCCACAACCACCACAACATTATAACTTCAGAATGTATAACTTTGGTCTTGGGTACACTCTGGCCACAACTCCAAAACATATCACATCCATACATCACACCCATGTTTGATTCTATGGGTGTGATCTATGGGTGTGGCCATGCACCCAGGACTTCAGCCATGCGCCCAAGACTCTAGGCCCTGGCAGCAACCACTGCAGCATATCACACCCATAGATCACACCCATAGAATCAAACATTTTTAACTATGATCACACCCATAGAATCAAACATTTTTAACTAGGCCTCATGGCATTTTTTATGTCCGCGGACACCTTGGGTGTCCTTAGAACAGTTTCTACTTGGCTTCGAACAAAACGGACAGGTATAGTGTCCTCAGGACACCTCAATTTTCATGTATCTGCGGACATCCCGGACACGGTGTGTGTTCTTAGTACAGTTTCAACTTGCCTGCGAACAATACGGACAGGTAAAGTGTCCTCAGGAAACCTCCATTTTCATTTATTTGCGGACAGCCCAGACACGGCGTGTGTTCTTAGAACAGTTTCAACTTGCCTGCAAACAGTACGGACAGGAATAGTGTCCTTAGGACATCCCCATATGGGACGATTGCGGACATCAAGGACAGCGCTACTGTCCGTAGACACAACGAACACAACAGCGGTGCCTACCACCTAAATAGATACAATATTTGAACCATCTCTTACCCCCTCCACATCCCCAAACAATCTTACAGACGAACACACTTGCCAAAATTGTATTTCCCCACCATTTGACACTGCGCTGTCCGCGGACGTCTGCGGATACAAGATGGCGGGCGTTTCCAAAAATCTGACGCACTTCACACTCTTCACCATCCAATCAGTGGATACATCGTATGTCCGCAGACATGACGCCAGCCGTTTGACCAATCAGGACACTGTCTGCGGACCGAACAGGGAAGTGTGTCTGCGGACCGGACAGATATATCACTAATTTTTTGTGAGCTAAATGTTGGTCATTTGTAAAAAAAATGACTGGATGGATTTTCACCAAATTTACAAAAGCACGCTTTCGGGACCAAGCCGCTGCCCCTGCCGCAAATTTGGTTAAAATCCATCCAGCGGTTTGGGCTGTAGGCGTGAGCACATTTTTCCACCATTCATTCTATGGGAAAAAAAGACATTTTGGGACCCCTCCTATAACTTTGCCCCCCCTGAACCAAACCTCACCACACTTTGCAAAAAATCTCGAAGTGGCCCATATACTTTCTTTACAAAGTTTGGTGAGGATTCGTCCAGGGAGAGCGGAGTTATAGGCCGCCCAAAAAGTGCTCTTCCTATGGAAACGGCAACTTAACCATAACTACACGGCCACTACCGTTGGCCGTTTAATAGCACCTGTACACAATGTGTTTCAAAGCGCTTCAAGGCAAGGGAGGGAATAAGGGAAAATACAATGCCATTCTTATAGGCCATGAACAGTAGAGATGTGAAATTAACTATCGTACTCGGCCTAACGACATTTCAGATAGTGCTGGGGGAGGGGGAACCAGTAAGGGGCGAGGGATGGGACAGACGAGGTTGCTTTCAAACTAGGTACAGCTACAATCCTGATAGAGTATGTGCATAGAAGAAAGTAAAGGGAGGAGATAGGAAAAGGGAGAAGGGAAAGGAGGAGAGAACAGAGCATTAGCAGTCAAAATAGTGGAGAAGCAAGAGAGGAGAGTGAATACAATTGCAGTCAGTAGTAACACATAATGTTGCAAGCCAGGATACAAGATGAAAATGGGAACAGCATGATTCAGGGCCACCATGTGTACAAGATGCAAAGGAAGTCCAGCATGAGAGCTGAGAAAGGGTGACGCACTTTGAATGATTGAAGTCCATAAAAGTAAGATCCAGAATTGGCCACAAGATGGAGATGGTGAAACCACAATTTATCAGGACAGACTCCTGCAGAAGTAGGCTTGAGGAGAGTTCAGCGGGGAGCAGGGTAGAAAAATCAAGCAAAACCGGCAACACCTGTGTGCGAGAATGGTGGGAGCACAAGGGAATATCACGGGGGGAAGCGATGGGGCAGGGATGGCCTGTGGGGACAGAGGGAGTAACACATATTGGTGCATGCGTACTTGCTGTCTCACCAGGGGGTCAGCCCCTGGGTCCTCCTGCTCTGAACAGGTCCAAACAGGAATTGCCCTTTTCTTCATCTATAACACCTATCACACCTACTGGCCAGAGTTTCTGATAATTAAACAAGATGTTAAACTCTGTTTAAGGAGATTTCACACATTCCATAAGTACTTCAATGTTTGGGGAAGTCACAGAGAGATTGAACCAGGTATGGTATGTATTGACCCACTCTGCTGTACTATATGGCCTCACTCTGCTATCTATGGTGCGAGAAACAGTAAAATGGCGGCAAAACCCTTGAGCGTGCCACAACCTCCAAACCGCATTTTTCAACATGCAAAAAGATGGCTGCACAATCTGCAACCCATGGTTCATGTGTGGTGGAACAGAGCACACGCTCCAGAAAAAGTGCCAGTGGGCTCCATGACAAGTAAACATAGAGTGCAGAGGGAGAAGCAGTGCTTTGCAAGTGAAACTCCAAAATGTGCCCGTAAATGACATTTACTTTGCTGCTGAAACTTCAAAATGCCTGTACATAACAATTTCCAACACTCAAAATCGTGCTTGGCACTAAAATTCATTTAATGTAATGAAGGACTGTGAATTTACAAGGTCCTGAAATGTTAAGAGCAAAACACCTTCTCACCAAAGCTGGGTTGCCTGTGAATGACAACTCCTGTCAAAAAAATCTTTGTACAGCTACACTGGGCTACCTGTGAGTGACAGCCTCTGTCAAATGGGCACGCCTGATTAAACTTTAAGGTTGTCTAAACTAAAGGTCTGCTGGATTAGCAAATACAAAAGGACTGTTGCTGAAAGGAACACGGATCTCAGTTGTTTTGATCCCACAGGTTTAAATGTAGGATGTAAATTATATATGTTATCTGATGTAGTTTTTTTATGCTGGATTTCAGGTCAAGAAATTAAGAATTAACCTAGGCTGGCTGGGTTTGCAAGGGGTTGGAAAACAGATTTCCACGCAAGGGGAGAGCATTGCCCTCAGTAGATGATCACTGACACATGATAATTGTGGGGTATGCCAGACTTGTGTCTGCTGCCAGGTACTGAACAATGGCAGATTCTCCAGGCCAGGAAATGGACATGTGAAGAGGTCATAAACTAGGCTTGCAGAAGGAAATCCCAAAGGTGGGGGCTGCTCCTTGCCTCCAGAGACAGGCAAAAGGATGACCATTTGCTGCTAAAGAACATGTAATTAACTTTTTTTAGAGATTTATAATTCGCTATCAGAAGTGGTGAAAAATATAAAACGGGCAGATTTGTTAATCTAATTTTTGGCCCTACATTTGAAAACTTGGTGGAACTGTGTAGCATATTCTGAACAGGAATGGCAATATATGTGGTTTTATGGGAATTGTATCTATGCTAGAACTGTTAAACTTTTCACACACATCCCTATGGTAAACGCACATATTTGTGGAAATTTGGAGACATTTTGGAAAATGTTTTCAGGGCGAAATGGACAAAATGCTGCAGAAAGGCAAAACAAGGTCTCACAGCTGTGGGATTTTGATGAACAGATACTCCATAAAATATGTAATCCTTGCATGTGATTTTCGTAGAGGTTGCAATTGTATAAATATGTATTTTGGACAAAAGTCGATTTTGAAACTAGTGGCTAGGGGAGGTTTCTAAGTATTGTAAAAATCAAGCCATGAACCTGACATCATCCATCTTTCATCCAATCACCCAGATGCAAGACAGAGATGAGGCTCTGATCTGATCCCATTTCACACAGGCAAATTTAGTTAAGCCGGCCCATACACCTATTTGGTGATGTCATTTGACAGGATAAATCTGACAACACATAGGACACACTCTCTCTTCTGATTCCAGCAAAGCATTTTGATCCAGCATTCAACATCCAGCCTTCAACATCCTTCTAGATCAAGATGCGAACTACCAGGCCAAGCAGTAGCATTTTCATCTAGGCCTCAACCCTCAGCTAATCCTCACACCCCAGTGAAGCGCTGTGGTGGGGGGAAGCATCCTGAAACTATCTGGCTTGCTACCATAAATGCTTGCCTGCTGAACTCTTCATCCCACTGATCTGAAATATCCAGAGACAAGAAGGGCAGATCCCATGCAGTTCCGGCAACTGGCCTAGCTGATGTGCTGTCCTTCCCTGATAGACACGATCCAATTAACCAGAACTTTGACGGTCCAAAAAGCTTAAATCCCATTGGATTGTGACTATTAACAGGACGCTAGAGAGCTATTGGATACCTTGCCTTATTTTGTTCCACCCTAATCTCTGAACTATCCTTACTTTGATAACCAGTAACAGTGTCCATATATTTAGTGCTATCCTATCCTGTCTATTTGCTAAAGCGTAATTTTCATAGTCATTTTTATTTGTGTAACTCTTATTCATAAATCCCACTTCGAATGCTTGGACTGGTTCCGCCGGGGAAGACGCAGGGGATCTGTTACTGAAGTCATTAATCAGTCTCAGAGCTTACTTCATTCCAACCTGATTGTCTAGTTTGGATGCTCTAGTTTTGTGTAAAAGCATAATCCACATTTTCTGGTTTTTAACTGAAGTCATTGTCCAAATGCGCGTCTTTATTTTCGAAAAACAGCTCTCACTAAAACCTCTTTAATCCCTTCAGTTCCATGGACTCTGCCACCCTCATGTCCACTGGCTCATATGAACCAAGGGCCAAAGGGATGGTAGACTTCAGCAGCATGGGAAATATGGGACTGACAGATCAGATCCTCCCAGTAATTGGCGGGCGGGCGTCCCTGTACAGATTTGCCAAACGTTAGGGCTAGCCTCTCTAATTAGAAAGTCTCCAGTGAGGGGAGAATCAGAGAATTGGATCCTCAAAAAAATCTCCTACCAAGGGAACAGTCTGTCAAATGTGGTGGGGAACTCCATGAAACTAGACCCACCAAGAGTATCTTAAAAACCTCTCCCAGCTAGGGCAGTGGGGAGGGGGTACTAAGCCCTGGGAGCAAGGGAGAGTTAGAAGACTCTTCTGAGTGCCACAGGTCTCAAGAGACTAGGGCCCCCACATTCTCCGAGCCGTTCCCAAGCCCACAGAATCAGAGAGAGCATAGAGGATCAGATAGCCACCTCCTGTAGCAGTGACTCTGAGTCAGAGGATGAGTGGACAAGGGTAACTAAGACTAAAAAGGCCAACAAAATGAAGAGGGCCCTACTGAAAGATCCCTTGAAACAAATCAAGGCCATTAGGAGCATCATAACTCCCTATCATAAAAATGCCAACTATTCAGTTTCAGGGCACCTTGAGTTGTATGAGCAAATGATGGATAGCCAGAGTTGCATTCAATATGTCAAGTGGACATTTTCCCCTGAATACTACAGCTTCTTTGTGGGGCTGGAGGATCAGAACCACTCAAGATGGTCTACCTTTAGAGCAGCCATCTTAAAGCATTTTCCATACACAGGAACCCTTAAGAGGCCCACAAGGCCGCCTACAATCTCCAATGTGGGGAAGACCAAATCCTCCTAACCAAATACCAAGAAGGCCCTCGGGCCAATCCCAAACAGGTAGTCAGGAGGAAACCCCACAAATGGGACCCCTACCTCCCCTGACTATATCAGCCCCGTTACAAGGCCAACAGACCCATCATCAACCAGGTAGCTGCCAACCCAGGAAACTTCCCTCCTAACTTTCCCCAGGAGGGCAGTGATCCCCCAAATGCCGGGTTGAGCTTCTTTCCCCGGTGCCAGTCAAGCATCAACCCCCAAAACAACCCTTCTTTCTTTTCCCACTTTCCTGAGCCCAGACAACCCAATCCGGGAGAGGGGAGGCAAAGGATGGAGGGGTAGCAGAACTATCCCAACCAAGGGTTTTATGCTAGAAGGGACAGTTACCCTTCCCATGATCAACCTAGGATGGACCAGAGAACCCCGTACCAGCCAGAACGGGTGTCTCAACTGGAGCGCCAGCTCCAGAACTTGTCACAGGATATGGGTCGCATGTTGAGAGCTCAGCAGAACCCTCAGATGAACATGACGACTCAGAACTCCTCAAATCAAGGGTCTGGCCAGAGCAATGACGGTGAGAGAACCCTGACAACCCACCGGTTCCCAGGGAGGAGGCACAGGGGGAAAGGGCGCGTAAACCGTTAGAGGAAGATTCCTTCCCCACTTGTGAAAAGCCCCTGGAAACCCAGGAAACGGAACCAAAATCTCTTGCCCCTGAAAGTCTGCAACCTAAGGAACAGAGGGCGGGTAGGAAAAATAAAGGGCCTAATAAAGACCCATTTTGTGGAGGAGGTTAGAATCTTCAAATTTGAAGGAGAGGTGTCCTCAGAGGATTCTGGGAAAAGGATCTTCTCCTTCAAGGATGGGGGAACTCCTCCCAAAGAAAAGTGAGTCCCAAGAGATCCTAATCAAGACTGGGTAGATGTGGGGACTGAGTTGAAACTGCCCATCATTGAACCCCAAAATGACAAACTAGAAAATCACCTTGCCCTAAACAATCCTGGTGATTGCCTCCAAAAATGGGGAGGGGCAGCCCAGAATCAGAAGCAGGGGAGTCCAACACTTCCCCTATATCCTACTGTCACCTTTTTCTTACAGGTTCTCAAGCTCCCAAACAAAATCCTGCCCAAACTACCCCTCTGTCAGAATCAAGAGTAAAGAAATTAACCCACCAATTGGCCCAAAAATGCGCATTATCTTTGCCCCCTTGAGGGGAAGGAGGGAAGATTTTATGCCCCAGTCCAAATACAGGGGCAATGTTCATTTTTGGCACTGGTGGACACTGGATCCCAAGCCACCCTTCTGTCAAAAAGGTCCTTTGATCAGATGAGTTCAGGAAGGGGGGAGAGATACCAGATCCCTCTCACCCCTCTCCCTGGACAACTTCAGAACTTCGATGGGAATGAAATTCCTGTCGAGGGGACTGCGGATTTGGACATTAACATTGGGCGACACAAGGTGAAACACCTGGTCATAGTTGTGACTCCTGAGGGCACACCTTGATTACTAGGGAATGACATCCTGCGTAGATTTTCTCCCCTCATAGATTGTGTAAACAAGGTCCTCTGGACCCAGACTAACCAACCGATGAAATTACAACATAGTGTCAACCATGTTAGTTTAAATGGCACATGCCACATGGTTGAACAAAAACCTGACCAAATTGAATTCCATTTTTAAAACAACAAACCCCTGACGTGACAGTAATTGCAGTAGGACAACAAACTGGGGAGGGAAATACTCTGAAATTCTATACAAATTCCCAGTCAGAAAATCTCACTGCTATAGTCCAAAATGATGAGAAACCAGCTCAAAGCTTGGTTGACATTCAGAAAATTGGAGAACAGTTGTTCATCCCCATTCAGTTAAATGGGGGGAAGGACTCTGTTCTCCCCGTAGTGTGCATGAACAACGGTAAGAGCTTCATCAGCAAGGCAATGTTCTGAAAACTCCCAAAAGATCCAGCCATTGCCACATTTAAATTGATAGGCAAATGGGAAATGGACCTGGAAACACCCAATTCCAAACATCTCTTGTCTAGCAGGTGTATGCTCAAAGTTTCCATAGGCAACAAGAGCATAATCCATAATTGTTGGGTCGTGCGAGATGTCCCTGCTGCATTTTATTTAGGCAGTAACGTACTCAATTGCTTTGCCATTAGTTTGGACCTAATAAACTTCAAAGCCTAGTACAGATTAGCGGGTAATCCCCTGGACTTTGATGATCCAGAGACAGCATGTTGGTCCGCTCAACTGCTGGACATATGCAGTTGAAGTTCAGATTGGAGAGGAAGTAACCATCCCAGAACGGACCTAACAATTCACACTTCAACTAAAAATTAAAAGAAGACAGAAATTGAAAAACCCTGACGCATATGTTCACCTCAATGCCCATTTCCAACGGCAAGGGTTGGGGTTAAACCCCACACCTCTAGTCAATACAGAACACAACACCATTCCAATAGTGGTGGATAACAGCGACCTTAGGAGTATCACTCTGGGAACAGGCACCATTATTGGAATGGCGGTTGATGACCAACATTTTTCCATAGATTTAGGTAATGAACTGGTAGGACCAATCCCCAATGACTGTTTTGACAGTGATAGCAACAATGACACAACACCAGACAGGATCTTCAGCCGGCATGGGGGAAAATTCCTGGTGTGCTCTTTCTGTCCTTATGTTAAGGAAGAGATGACCTGTGACTTCAGGAGGGATGAGGTGATCTTTCAAGTCCACCAGGACTGCCTTCCCCATCTGAAGCCATCATTCCAAGTTAGTACTTTAACCAGGGACTTCTCCACCCAACTAGAGGAGGCCGCTGAAATAGCCAAACGAGAAGTCTTTCCGGGCTTCAGGGAGATGGTTGAAGAGAAAGTCAACCTAGTTGATGCCTGTGAGACTCTGGAACAAAAGCAAAAGTTGAAACAAGTTTTCTTAGATTTTCAAGATCTCTTTGCGGTGGACTCATATGACTGTGGTCACACCGACATCCACACAACAACAATTCCCACGGACCCCGGCATGTCTCCAGTGTTTGTGAAGCAATATCGCTTGCATGTCGCATCAATAGAGTCCCTTACAGAAATAATTAAGCACCTTGAGTCCTGTGGGATAATTTGTCCAGTCCACAGTACCTTCAATAATCCCGTGCTGGGGATTTTGAAACCAAATGGCCAGTGGAGACTCTGTGCTGACCTAAGGCAGCTAAACAAACGTGTCCCCACTTCCCGATGGCCTCTTCCCTACATTGACCAAGGGCTGGTGCAGATCCAGGGGTCAAAGGTAAACACTGCCATTGACCTGAGCAATGGGTACTGGACTGTACCTGTCAGTAGGGAGGGTGATACAACCTGGCCTTTACTTTCGAGGGCAGCAGTACACTTGGACCCAGACTGCCTCCGGCAATTAATTTAATAACTTTTTTGCTTAAGGCCATGCCTGACTTGGGTGAAAGGGGTAACCTGGCCTATGTAGATGATGTTCTAATCAAAAGCTCAACTGTGCAGGGTAACATAGCAGATATCCATTATATTCTGACACAGTTCAGGACTGCCGGAGCAGAACTATCTTTCCAAAAGGCACATTGGTGCAGGACCTGTGTCATCTTCTTGGGGCATGAGATCATTCCTGAGGGTCTCTGTCCCCAGGAAAAGAAAGTAGAAGCATTCTAGAAACTAAAAGACCCCATAACTCTGCGGGAGCTAAGGCACCTCTTTGGACTGACTAATTACAGTAGAAAGTTCATTGAGGATTACACAGAGATCAGAAGACCCCTGATCAATCTGTTGAAGGGGGGGGTAAAATGGGAGTGGGGTCCAGAACAAGCTGGGGCATTAAGACACCTCAAAAGAAGCCTCTCACAAGCGCCTTGCTAGCTTACCTTGTCAAAAACAAGGAGTTCTTCTTGTAGATAGGGTTCTCAAATACCTGCTTGACTGCAGTATTATACCAAAAGCATGACATGGTCAATAAAGTAATCTCCTATGTGAGTAAGACTTTATCTTTTGTGGAGGAAAAATTCAACGATTGTGAGAAGGCACTCCTGGCAACGGTGTGGGCATTGAAGAATTACCGCCCGTTTATCCAGGGGGAACACATCATAGTGGAGAGTCCACACCAGCCTCAGCAATATCTTCAAAGTGACAGAATCCGGGCCGGAAATGTGAGTAATTCCCAAATGACTTCCTGGATTCTGTCATTGCAAGGCTTTCCTGTGGAGGCCAGATATGGCCAAAACATGAAGAGTCCCCTTGCGCAAGGTCTGGCTAACTGGGATGACTGTGCCAGAGAAAACTGTCTCAAGGACGAAAGTCTTAAAATCAAGGACAACATGGATGCATACCTTAATTACCCACACAAGTTCTATGAAGAAGACAAGTGTGAGGGAATGCCCACTGTCTATGTGGATGGGTGCTCCTACCATGTTGACAACAACAACAACGGCGTGGGGAATGCATGGGTGAATGATGCCCCAGAGCCCTCTGCTGCGTACAAAATCTGTCCCAGTAGTAGTCAAGTAGCAGAGCTGATGGCTGTGCCTCAAGCCATCCTCATTGCTGTCCAACACCAACTCCACAAACTGGTCATAATCACTGATTCGGATTATGTACAGAACGGGTTCGTGAAGCACCTGGTTAATTAGAAAACCAGAGGCATGCTATGTGCTAACAATAGACCACTAAAACATGGAAAACTAATGCAAAATATTGATGATCTGGTCACCTTGAATGGGATAACCATCTACTGGTAAAACATTAAAGGTCATTTTAAAGCAGAGGGACCAGACAAAACTGGAAATGACCTAGCTGATCAGCTGGCCAAAACCAGAGCCATCCAAGGGGATCTACTTGAGATCAAGTCCCTGTTGGACGAAATCTAGGTCACTGCTATCACTAGGTCCCAGGCAAATGCTAACAATTAACTCTCAACTGCCCAATGGAGTAAGGAGACTCCAGATGGTGATTTGATTATAGCTCAAAAAGGGGAACCAATAATCGGTAAGTATTATCAACACATTGAGGACCCTGGGAACTTTCCTCTGACAGATAGCGATTGCATTGGGAAAGAGGAGCTCAGAGTGTTGATGAAATGTCCTAAAATGTTCCAAATCCAAAACAGTTTGTTGTTGAGGAGATCCATATTTGGCCATGATCAGTGGTGGTCCCTACCTCATTTCGAAGCCAGATGCTAAGTCACGCCCATGATGTGGCCACAGCCGGTCATCGGGGGTTTCATACGACATTAGAAATCTTGCAAGAGGTTGCATACTGGCCACACATGGGCCAGGACCTCGACCAATACTTGAAGGGGAGTCTTATGTGTGCACAATTTCAGCCAACATCACTCACACATCGTGCTCCCCTCCAGAAGAGGGGGGTGACACTGACTTGGTCAGATTTGCAAGTCGATTTTATCGGGCCTGTGATTCGCTCCTCTAGGGGGAACAAATACATGTTGACCGTAACATGCTTGTTTACTAAATGGGTGGAATGTCTCCCGGCCCCAAATTGCAAGGCAGAAATAGCAGCTGCCCTGATGATCAATCACATCTTCTCGCGATTTGGACTACCCCAAAGGATTGAATCAGACTGAGGTAGCTGCTGCACTAGCAAAGTGATGACAAAAATGTGGGAGATACTTGGGCTAAAAGGAAACTATACATTGCCTACTGTCATCCTCTAGCAGTGGAGTTAAGAGGTACAATAAAACTATTGTGAGCATATTCAAAGAGTTTATGGCAGATTTTGGGCCAAGTTGGGACATTTGATTCCCCCTTGTCCTGAAGGCCATCAGATCTACCCTTCTTCTTCAACAAAAATGTCTCCATTTGAGCTGATGACTAGACGAAGTATGTTGCAACCAAAGCATCTGCTCTACAGAACCCAAGAGCAGACCTTGATAAATGCCTCCACAACTCTTGAGTATGTTGAGAATCTTAGAAAACACCTTCAACATGCTTTTGAGTATGCTTGTCATGATGCCTACCCCCGGGGATCCAGATCAAGTCCAGCAACCCCGGAAGCAGGCATCAAATTATTCGAAGCAATCCCAACAACCCCTGCTAGGGGCTATTTGGGTGCAGTCCTGGCGTCTATGGCATCAGGCTCATATGACGAGTCAGTCATGGTGCCATAGGCGCCAGGCTCATAGATTAAAACTTACCTGATGCAGACCAAGCTGCAAACTTACCTGATGCAGACCATGCTGCAAGAGCTCCAAGCCAAAAGAGGCTTGGAAGGGACTACTTTACCTAGGGACTATTTTTTACTCGGGTGGGGTCGAGGAGGAATACTTACCTGGGACTACTTTGGAGGCTATTTAAACTACGCCCGAACAGCAGCACACGCTTCGCGTTATTCTGCATCCAGCAGCGTAATGCTCACCGTGCCTGCAAGTCTGCATCCGGTCTTCTACCACGCCCACCTCGAGTCTGGAGCTCCTACAAAGAGGGAGAAAGAAGGAGAAAAGGTTAGAACAAAAGCAATACCTTTAATCCTTACCTGAATTCCCATTCCACCGCGCCTTCAAGCTGGAAGAAAGAAGTTATTTTATGTGCGTCGCCTCGCCTGCTGCAGCGCCGCGCTGAACTCACCGGCCTTCACAGCTTCTTCACTATCCACCGAATCCTTCTGCATGTTCCCGCTGCACTCCGGCACCTAAGGGGAACACAAGAACAGCAAGGTGAGCCAAGAGAATAAGCAGAGGCAATATTAGTTACCCCACATAGACTTACCTGATTTTACCACCCGGGGTACTATTCCTCTTCACAGGTCGGCACAGCCTCCACCGCATCTTTGCCGCACCCCGGCCCCTAAGGGGAACAAAAGGACAGCAAGGTGAAACAAAGTGACAAACAAGGGAAATCCTTCTCACCACAATAGACTTACCTAATTTTACCACCAGAGGCATTATTCCCCGAGACTTCATAATTTCTCTCAGCACCTGAATAAGGGAGAAAGCAACAGGTTACATACTGTCATTATTTTATCGAACTGTGTTGGACAATACAAATCCTTACCTGAATGTTACCGGTTGCCACGATGAACTCTTCGCTAGGGTCAAGTTGCAACCTGCAAGGAATCGGACAAGAGTGAAAGTCAGACATTTGAACTCTTACGAACTATATACTTACGGCGTATCGCCAGAAATCTCAGAGTCAATAAAGTTCTGGAACTCACCAATTCCTTCAAACCAGTGAAGCAACTAGTTATCTAGGCGCCCCTGCGCTCAACGCAGGATGGAGAGCTCATCTTTCCAAACCATCAGGTGAGACAATAAGAGGGGACATTAAAGGTGATCTTTGGGGAGAACAGTGGGGGTGGGGGTTAACACTCAACTCCACGGGTGGTTAATTCCCTTTCTCCATTTGCAGAAGAATACTCCTACGGGCCAAGCAAACGAAGCTAGGTGGGCCAGTCCAGTCTGTCATCTCGGCACTACGAGTCACATTGGTGGAGACCGCAGCTGTCCAGTTCAGATCGATGCCCCTGTGGGAGTCAGGACAGCGTAACAATACTCAGCGGAATCTAGAAAGATCTGCAGACAGTATGAAGACCCAGTATGACTTTAAGACAACTAAAAAGAAATATCAAGTAGGAGACCAGGTCTACTTGTACAATTTCCAAAGGAACCAAGCCAAAGAGCACAAATTCCTCCAAAGTTGGCGGGGTCCTTTTGGAATTGTGGACAGAATCTCACCAGTCGCTAACAGATTCTGCATCCCCAAGGGCAATTTGACAGAGGGGGAAGACAAGTGGGTCCACATAAACCAGCTAAAGAGTTGCCACCCCAGGCATGCTTTGCGGCAGATAGAAGAGTTTACCGGAAACCCAGAGCGGGAAAATCCAGACATCTAGAAAAATTATGAAATTTTCATTGATTACACCTGAGAAAATGGGTAAATTATCACTGAATGTAGGCAGGGGATATTGCCAATTGTTAGGGAATGCAAGTGACGTTCCCACTGCTGAGATCCCCTGAAGATGTGTGGGTACAGTAGTGGCAAAATATTCATAACCGTGTTATGTTCTGTTTTCTAGTATTGGCACTAAATCCCAAGAATCTCCAAGGAGGACCACTCGGGGCCCGGGAGGAAAAACCCTAGGAATCTGGAGTATCGTCCCATCCCAAGCCAAACCGGCAATGAGAGCGTGTTGCCTCAATCGCTGATGGGAGAAGCATCTGAATGTCTTCACATGGACAGAAAAGAATATCCCACTCGCCCGACTCCCCCTTGACTGGAAGACAAAATGAAGTCTGAAGGGAGAATTTGTGGGATGTAATGACCCACTCTGCTATACTATGCAGCCTCACTCTGCTATCTATGGTGCGAGAAACAGTAAAATTGCGGCAAAACCCTTGAGCGTGCCAAAACCTCCAAAACCACATTTTTCAACATACAAAAAGATGGCTGCACAACCTGCCACCCATAGTTCATGTGTGGTGGAACATGGCACACACTGCAGAAAAAGTGCCAGTGGGCTCCATGACAAGTAAACATAGAGTGCAGAGGGAGAAGCAGTGCTTTGCAAGTGAAACTCCAAAATGTGGCCATAAATGACATTTACTTTGCTGCTGAAACTTCAAAATGCCTGTACATAACAATTTCCAACACTCAAAATCTTCCTTGGTGCTAAAATTCATTTAATGTAATGAAGCACTGTGCATTTACAAGGTCCTGAAATGTTAAGAGCAAAGCACATTCTAAGCAAAACTGGATTGTCTGTGAATGAGAACTCCTGTCAAAAAAATCTTTGTGCAGCCACACTGGGCTACCTGTGAGTGACAGTCCCTGTCAAATAGGCTCTCCTGATTAAATTTTAAGGTTGTCTAAACTAAAGTTCTGCTGGATTAGCAAATATAAAAGGACTGTTGATCTCAGTTGTTTTGATCCCACAGGTTTAAATCTAGGATTTAAATAATAGATGTTATCTGATGCAACAATTTGTTTATGCTGCATTTCAGGTTAAGAAATTCTGAATTAACCTAGGCTGGCTGGGCCTGCAAGGGGTTGAAAAACAGGTTTCCACCCAAGGGGAGGGCATTACTCTCAGCAGATGCTCACTGACACATGATAGCACTGACACATGATAATTGTGGGGTATGCCAGACTTGTGTCTGCTGCCAGGGACTGAACAATAGCAGATTCTCTAGGCCAGTAAAAGGCCACATCGTGGAACAGTGTATTTGACCAATTTTTGTTCAATATCACATTTCAAAGTGCATTTTCCATCCCATCATGCTCTGAAGTGTATATTGTGGTTCATATTATAGCACATGCATGTTAGGACCTGATTAGTGTTGCTTTCTTTAGAATGTGTCTACATTTTCGTATTTTGACCATTTTGCAGTATTTCACCAAGCCATTTTACCTGTCATTTCAAAGTGTCATTTGCCAAAATGAGGTTTTCGCTCTTGTGTGGAAGGGAGGTGAAGTGGGAGAATGGGACAAAAGACTCCCCCCAAACCCCTCGTGCCCCTGGCCTAGAGGATCGCAACCCAGACACCCTCCACAAGATGAATTTGCCTGGACACAGGGGACGGACAACAAAATGACGACACCATGGCCGCCTAATGGCAGTTTCGACCCATATACCCAACACTCACTATTAACCCATCTGCATAACACATACAAGGGGAAGAAATTGACACACCACGTGGAGGTGTTCAACGTATGGAGAATGTTCCAAGGGTCCCGACCAGGACCAAACGGAATGTTCACTGTGG
The DNA here is from genome assembly GCF_040938575.1 of Ambystoma mexicanum. Taxonomy (NCBI): domain Eukaryota; kingdom Metazoa; phylum Chordata; class Amphibia; order Caudata; family Ambystomatidae; genus Ambystoma; species Ambystoma mexicanum. The sequence goes on from NC_090937.1 coordinate 1,211,396,909, forward strand.
GGGAAACAAAGGAAGAGAAGAAGATTAAGGAGGAAGAAGAGAATGGGGAAAAAGAGAGTGAAGGCACACAGTGCACGGGGAACGGACAAGAGGGAGGAGAAAAAAGTAGCAACCTAAACAAAAAAGAAATAAAAAAGGAACAGAGCGACGACATGCCCCTAGCGAAGGTAGTGAAAAAAGAGGAAGGGGGTTATATCCTTTAACGGAACTACGAGAAATAGTGAGAGAGCAATTAAGGGCGGCTGAGGGGTACTCGGCATACAGCCCACCACCATATACAGATACAGGTGGCCACACGGGAGGGGAGCAGACGAGTACGGCGGGGCCAACTTATACGAAGGTGCCCGCAGTGGAGGGGAGGACAGCGAAGAACAAATCGCAGCAATAGGACATGATGAGTGGGTAGCTGCATAGGTATTATTAAAATTACGAGGTTCATTAACAGGAGAAGAGAAGGAGGTAGTAAGGAAAATGGATGAGGATAATGAGAGAAAGAGTGAGATGAAAGGGGAAGGGGGAAAGAAAGGAGGAAGAGCTGTCACGAGAAAAGGAAGAGATTTTGGAGGAACGATTAGCAGAATTAAGGAATGAGCAAAATGCCCTGATCAAGCAGCTTGAGAGGGAGGAAAGAGAGAGAGCACGGGAAAGGAAAGAAAGTAAGAATGAGTTGGAAAAAATGAGGGAACGAACAGAGGAGCGAAAGAGAGAAGCTGAAAGGGTAAAGGCAGTAGCAGAAAGAGTATCCCGAGCAGCACAGCGCGACAAGAAAAGAGAGGAAGAAGAGAAAGAAAAAGAAATGGAAATATGGAAGAGGAAAATACTATCAGAAACGAGCAAGAAATACGAAGAAGGGAGGATGATAGAAAGCATATTAGAGCGGCAAAGAGAGAGATGGGAAAGGAAGAGAGAAGAGGAAAGGATATTGGAAAAGATGAGTAGTGAAGTAATGGAGGAATTAACAAAGAAAAGAGAGGAAATAGGTAGAGAGATAGCGGAGAAAAAAGAAGGGGAAAGAGAAGATAGGAGAGGGAGAGTGAAGTAAGGAGATATGTACCCAGAGACACAGAAGTAGCAACAACATCAGCACAAAGGGGAACAATTGGTAAAGAAGAACCGGGAGGAACGGACTTAATAGACTTAAAAACAGTAACGATTAGGGGGAAAAAGACAGATTGGGGGTTGTCGCTCCTGGATGACTTTTGTAGTGAGGAAGAAGGAATGGAGAAGGAAGGAAGAAGTAAGGAAAGGGAAAGCTTAGAGAAATTGTACATCACCCGGACAAACAGGGAATCACCATGGGCCTGCAGAAGAAAGGAAGAACTGGGGGGAAGTGAGGGGGAAGAGCAAGCAATGGCGGGAAGGCAGACACATGCAGCTACACCCTCATCATCCCGTCCAACATGCTCCACCACCCCACATTCATCCCGTGCAACATGCGCACCTACACCCGCACCCGCACCCGCCCCTCACGAACACACACCCTATGCAGGCAGGCTTAGAGACCTCCCTGGACGCAGGCAGGAAGAACGAATACACATGCCCACATTAAATAAAGGAAATGATAAAAGAAGGGGAAGAGATGGAGGAGAAACAGTTACGAGCATGGGAAATATGGACACAACAGATGATGTAGACGACACGGAAGAAGAGGAGGGGTACACGGACTCGACTCTGGGGAACCCAGGGGGTCAGACAGGACACAACCTAATGCCACTTTTGGAGAGGGGAGGGGTTAGACCACAATACGTCCCTTGGAAGCATGCAGATAAGGAAAATATAAAGTGCAGGCTCCCATCATTAAGTGGAGGTGCGGGGAAATGGATATATGAAATGGAAAAACACACCACAGGACAAAAACTGGCAGTAGGAGATGTAAAGGGCCTCCTAATATCAATATTGGGGGATGCAGCAGATGACATCTGGAAGAGAGCAGGCTTCCCCGGGGTCACAATAACAAACACATCACACGACGGGGCGCCATTCGCAAACTGCAGACATGCATTATGGCAAGCATTAAGGGTACAATACCCAGACACATCAGACATAGGAGCGATTACTTCTCGCAAAATGCGTGAGAACGAAGATCCTGTTGATTATATCCAGGAAAAGAGAAGTGGCGTATGGAAACTAGAGAACAATGGGACAAAACACCAGCAATATTCTATCATATACTAATACAAGGGCTCCCAGAAGCAGTGCAGAAACAATTGAAGAAAGTAGTGGGGATGGAAGCAAAAGCATGGCCAGAAATACAACTGACGATAGTACATCGTTGTAGGACATGGCAAGAAAAGATGAAACAAAAGGAAGAGGATAGAAAAGCGGAAGAGGCTAAACTGGTACAGAAAAAACTTACTAAATACACGATGGAAGGTGCACTAATAACTACACCTACAACAATGACACAAAACCCCACGCAAGTAGTGGCTGCACAAGATCCCTCCCACATACAATCACCACAGATTGTAGCACAACAGCTGCCACCACCCACACCATACACGACTAACATGGGAGGAGGATACTCAACACCAGGAGCTGGATATTATAATTATAACAGGGGAAGGGGAGGAATGATGAGGGGGAGGGGATACGTCTATAACACACAACAGCAAGGGGGAGGATTCAGAAGTTTCTACCCCACTGGGCAACCAGTATACCGGGACAATTCAGGGAGTTTTCCATGGCAGACCAGGGAACCACCGGTATGTTGGATTTGTGGATTACTAGGACACATGTCACACACATGTAGAATGAGACCCGGCACACCAGCATGGGGAGAAAGGGACAACAAGGGCCTACAAGGGAACAGCAGGGTCACCAACAACAGCAGGCACTGCAACCGGGAAATGTGCAGCAACAACTAGCAACACAACAACAGCCACAGACATATTCACCACCACAACAACAGGTAGCGATGACACAACAACCTCAAGTGCAGCAAGTAAAGCAACCTGCTCAAATTCAAGACCATAAAGTAACCTCTACCAATTCACAGCTACAGCAAACACAAATGGGAAGGGTGACAGTCCTGGGACACAACCCTTACACAGGAAGTGGTCAATCATTATACCCACAATAGGACAGCCCACAGACGGCCTTGGTGTGTCCCATCCTGTCGGTAACACCTAATAGTGCGGAGGAACCACGCATAGAGGTAACGATAGGTGACAAAAAATTATCATTCCTTGTCGACACCGGGGCATCCCGGTCTTGCATAAGGGAAGGTAAATTTAAGATGTCAGGTGAGGCCATGAACACCCAAGGATTCTCTGGGGCTAGGGGGTTGGTTCCCTTTACTGATAACATCCCCTTATCAATAGGGGATTAAGACATGTCCGTCCCGCTTTTATATTCAAGGGACTCACCAGTAAACATACTTGGGAGAGACCTAATGAGCAGGTTGAATATGACAATCTCCTTCACGGAGGACGGCATAATTTGTTCCACTCCTGGAATGAACATGCTCACTGCACAGCAAATTATGCAAGCATATTGTGGACAGACAGCGATTAGGGCTGAGCCAGTAGATGGCAAACTGTTCCAGTACGGAACAGACATGGCATTCGCATGGATGCCAGGAATAGAAGGAAAGATCTGGAGGAGGCCAACAGCCTATTTGTTTAGACCAGAAACACCAGCCAATGAACCAGAAGGAAAGGTGATTTCAGTGAGCATGGAGAGCATTATAGCAACTGCTGATTATATCGCAGTCCATGCCCAAGACAGGGAAGGAAGAGCATGGATGGCAGTGATAGCCCTAGCTGAGGGATGCAGGCTCACCCAGGTGTCAGACGAGGAGCTCTTTTCAGAAGAAAAGGAAGAGGGTGAAATGGTATTTATGATGAGTGTAGATATATGGCTAAGAGTGACATACAAACAAGTGGCACAGAAAATTGCAATGGCACTTGAAGCACCCACATCCACCCCAGTTCCCTTTTTTGAGGAGGATATGGCAAAAGTTCCAACATCATTTTGGACTACTAGTCCCTATGACGTGGGATGTATAAAAAGTATCGGGGGAGTTAGAATAAAATTGAAAAAAGGTGCAATACTCTCTCGAGTGAAACAATACCCACTATCAAAAGAGGCAGATGAGGGCATATATGAAACAATAACGGCCCTTATAAATAATGGCATATTGGTACCATCAGAATCACCATGAAACACAGCCGTATATCCATTGCGCAAAGCTAAAGGAGGGTCTTGGCGTTTCATCCAGGACCTCAGGCCCTTGAACAACATAGTGGAAGCAGAATACCCCATAGCAGCAAACCCGGCCACAATATTGTGTGGAATTCCAGCAGAGGCATCACGATTTACAGTGATTGACCTCAAAAATGCCTTTTTCTCTATACCCCTGCATCCAGATTCACATGATCTAACAAGCTTCACGTACAGAAACACAAAATGGAAGCACACCAGATTGCCACAAGGGTACTGCGAGTCACCCTCAATTTTCAACAGAGTAATACAGATGGACTTGGGAAACATTAAATTGGAAAGCACAGTGTTGCAATATGTTGACGACATAATAATTTGCAGCACAAGCGAAAAAAGATGCAGGGAGGACTCATTGAAGATGCTGACAATATTGGCTGAAAAGGGTTACAAGGTGGACAAAGAAAAGTTACAGTACTGTCAGGAACAGGTATTATACATTGGTCAGCTGATATCCCAACACGGAAGAAAGATTGCACCACAAAGAGCACAGGCTATATCAAAAACACCATTGCCACAAACAGTGAGGGAGCTGCAGCAGTTCCTGGGATTGTGCAACTACTGTAGAGCATGGGTATTTGATTATAGCTCATACATAGGACCCCTACTTGAAGCATTGAGAGAAGCTAACAAAGGGGAGAAAAAATTGGGGTGGACAATGGAAATGAAAGAGGCCTTTGATGAACTGAAAGACGCAATATCAACTGCTCCGGTACTGTCCACCCCAGATTATGAACGACAATTCTTTATATTTTCACATTGCGACTCAGCAGTAATGAAAGCAGTGTTGGCTCAAAAAACAAGCATGGGGTACAAACCAGTAGCATTTTACAGCGGTCACTTGGATCCTGTTATGTTAGGTGATTTTCCTTGCGAACAAGGTCTCGCCGCAGCTGCCTTCGCGGTAGAGAAATCATCATCTATTACAATGGGGTGCCAACCACACTATTTGTGGAACATGCGCTATTTGCAATATTGAACAAGCCTAAGTCCACACTAACCACGCAGAGGGCGTCAGGTTATGAGATCATCTTATCTAGACCAGAATTATCCATTGTTAGATTTAGCACAGTTAATCCTGCAAGGTTTATAGCGGAAGTTATTGAGGAAGGCGACTATGCTCATGATTGTACGCAGACTACTGAGATGTACTCATGTACTAGAAAAGTTGAAGAGGATGCGCTAAATGGAGGAGAGCTCTTGTTTATTGATGGATCATCAACAATAGACCAGAGTGATGGGATAAGGAGAACTGGGGCAGCAGTTGTAAAAATGACAGAGGAATTGGTGTGTGTGGCGGTGAAATGTGTACAATTACCACAACATTACTCTGCTCAAGCAGCAGAATTGGTTGCACTGATCTTGGCGTTGAAGGAAAGCTTTGACAAAAGAGTGACTATATATTCTGATAGCGCATATGTCACGTCTACTGTCCACTCAGGATTGAAAAAATGGAGGAGAAGAGGGTTTAGGAGAGCTGACGGCACCCCAGTGCAACATGCTCTCTTATTAGCTGAGTTATTTGAAGTAATAAATGATCCCCAAGAACTAGCTTTTGTCAAATGTATCGCACACACTAATGGAGAAGATCATATCTCAAAAGGAAATGCAGCAGCAGACACACATGCGAAGTATGCTGCATATGTTGGTGATATATGGAACCCCCCAGAGTCAGAGAGAGGGAGTGGGAGGGGGATAGCTAAAGAGATGTTGATGAGAGAAGGGTACACCCATCTCCCAGCCACATAGATAATGGAGTTACAAGCGGCTGCAACAATGGCAGAAAAAGAAATATGGGTAAAACGAGGATGTACAATGTTGCCAACTGACGCACTATGGCGTCAGGGTAACACTGGAAAGATGGTAATGTCATTGGCACTATTGAACACCGCCCTGAGCCAACTCCACCACCCTGCTCATACAGGCAAGGAAGTTATTGCAGCACGAATTAGGGAAGATTGGTTCTGCCCCGAGTTAAATTCCCATGTGGCAAATTTTATCAGCAACTGTCTCACATGTCAACAGTTTACGGCCGGTCACACGCTGCAAGTGATAAAAGGTAGTATAACCAGGCCAGAGGGACCATTCATGCACATCCATATTGATTACTTTGATATGATCAACGTATGTCAAGGAAATAGGTATATGATTATAGTGGTATGCCCATTCTCCAGGTGGATTGAGGCAGGACCCTGCTCACATCCAGATGCATTCAGAGCAGCTAAATTTCTAGTGAGGGAGGTTTTCCCCAGTTGGGGAGTGTGCGAGGTACTGCGGTCAGATAACGGCACGCATTTCGCTAATGAAATGTTCCAGCACATCACATCCTTACTGAACATCAAGCATAAATTTGCATGTGTATATCACCCGCAGGCCAACGGTATATGCAAACGCCTGAATGGCCTACTGAAGGGCAATTGCAAAGATACAGCAAACAACAAAGAAGAGTTGGTTGTATTGCCTTCCGCTAGCTCTATTTGAGCTGAGGAATAGACCAGGCTCCGATCACCACCTCACTCCTCACAAGGTGGTGACCGGACGTCAAATGCGCCTTCCTCTAACGCCAACATCAAGAGCATTCACAGACTATGAAAACACTGCAACTGTTCTTGGTGATGAAATGTACCAATATGTGTCTTCTTTGATTACTAGTGTAGTGTTTGTGTCTCAACAGCTCGAGCGCACGCGGGGCGGGTCTAAGAGTTATCAACAAGAAGATGCGGACAAAGAATTGGAAAAGGAAAAACTGTGCAAAATTGCTAAAGGTGACCACGTGCTACTCCGCAATTTCAATCGAAAGTGGAATAGCCCACGCTTCACTGGTCCCCACCTGGTAGAGGAGGTATCTACGAGAGCAGTAAAGTTGCAGGATAAGCGTGCTTGGAATCACCTACACGACGTGAAGATCTGCAAACTCCAGACCCGCCCTAGCGTCACCGACAGGGCCATTGGAAGAACAGCGACAGCGTCACCCACGGAGAAAGAGACATCTACCACAGCTGACGACCTCAGTGTCTCCATACCCTGCCACCCCCCAGAATCCCCAGAGACAACTACTGAAATAGAAACTGGTAATTCCCATACCGCCCACCCCATGGTCACACGATCAAAGAGTAAAGAGACTTCCGCCAGTTGAGCCCCAAACCCCCTGCCCACAAACCCCCTACCCACTACAGCCACCACCCAATTGAAGGACATTGTTTTGCACATATACACATGTAAACACTTGTATGTTTTCTTTTTCTTTCTCGCACATGCAGGTACCGTGTATTATTGTACTGCTAAGAAAATAGATAACTAACAGCGTACATTGCCCAGGAGTAGATGCTACCCTCAGACGATAACTACCCTGAAGCCCTATCACACCAATTTGTATATCACATAAAAAGGCCAAAGTACCTAAAAAGAAGGAGGGTACGTGTTTACTACACCGCATTTATCTTGGCCATAGAACAATCAATGCCCCATCTTCACCAACACTTACCTGCCCTAAGAGATAGATCGCTTAGATTGGCGTGGGAACAGCTCTTTGCCTGGGCACTGTACGACTACCTAATAGGGAGGGCTTGATAACAACAACTAATAATAATAACAAGCATATTGAGAATTTTCAGGCGGGCAACTTTAACGTTGCAAGAATAAGCTGCCGGACTGCAGCAAGGAAAGAGCAAATGCCGGTGAGATTAGCTTTTGTAATAAAGATGATAGGGGTTTTGATGATCGCTGGTTTTTTGGCTGCCTCTGTATGGCAGAAAAGTTATGCTATCAATATTTTGGCTGCACCCAAACCTAATGTACCCCCACCCACGGCTGCAACAGGTGTTACGTCAGGTGGTACTAGCAAACCTCCACATAAGGGAAATAGAGTTAAACGCAGTACATACTCAGATAATAAAGGCATTGATAATTACATAACAGATTCAGCACACGTCTTGAATAACATGTGGTACCAGCACATGACCCAAATAGGTAAGCAGACAACAGAAGACAGCTTCTATGTATGCTCATTGATCCCATACGCCATGACCGCTTCTAGAACATTCGTTGCCACAGAAATAGATGAAAAGACAGCACGATGTATAATATACCTGGCACTATTCCAAACGAAAGGGCGATTTCAAGGGACGGTGGTGAGACTGGTGTGGAAAACGCGAGACACATATCCATACGAAAACAACTTCCTCAAGACTTATTTGAGTTACCACAAGAGCAGTTTGCATGCTGAAGCATTCAGATACATGACAAGTGGTCCTGAAAAGGGAGAAACGAAGAAAGTAACACTACAATACCTACCATGTGACTGGTACGCCACTGAAGTTCCTGGTACACAAGGATGTTGGGAAAGACCACTGGTAACAATAACAGGGAAGGTGTACATGGACAACAAATGGGACATAGGAGTGATTGACAGCAACATGGTAACAAGAGAAAATATTACAACTATTGATGAACACAATAACAGATGTTGGACGATTTGGGGCAAGTACGTACCCATGCTGACGTGGATGGAGAAGGATGAAGACCTAATGAGCATACTGCCGCTGTCTGCACCTAAGCTATGCTACCAACATAGAGGAGAAGTGGACGTGGGATACAACACCAACTGTGCCAGCGTGATAGAGTTACCTGAGGGGGGAGCAGGAACAGCAGTATTAATGGACCACTACTGGGCCTGCGGAAACAAGGCATACCACACGCTGCCCCCTCTGTGGAACGGCATATGCACAATGGTGCACATTAATGTACCATCACTAGTGGTGCCCCAGAAACATGTGAACATGGCGAACTTCCCTAAAATGGATGAAGGAAACAAGAGGAAGAAGAGATCTGTACAACCTCAGAAGGGGTCAGAGAACGAAAACAACAACAACAATAATGTCCTGAATAGAAAAAAGAGACAAGGAGAACCGCTGACAGGAAATTACCTATGGGGAAGGTCGGAAACAGCACTCACTTCAATCCCACCAGAACACAGACTATTCAGCAGAGCAGCAATATTTTTCTCGTCAATAATGCATCCGGGACTACAAGCTTACGCAAACGCAAAATGGCTCCGGATAACCCGATGGGAGCTGATGATGACAATTAATTCTACAGTAAATGGATTCAACGCAATAAAAGAGGAACTGCGAGCGGTGAGGATGGTAGCACTACAGAACCGATACGTATTAGATCTCCTTACAGCAATGGAAGGAGGAGTTTGCACAAAGATAGGACAATCATGCTGCACATTTATTCCTGCTAACGATGCTGACAATGGTACACTCACCGAAGCAGTATCACAACTGGCTCAGATGCACTGCAAAATGATGGAAGAAAGTAAAGTGAAGAAGGATGACAGCTGGTTTTCAATGTTATGGTCATGGATGCCATCATGGCTGTCGGACGGACTGAAGATTATAGTTGGATGTATAATACTGGCTGGAGCTGCACTGATTATAATAAGGTTTTGGAAGGCCCAGAAAGCATGCACTACAGACGAAATGATCAAAATGGTTGGTATGCACCCCTTGATGCCGACTGATGATGGCCAGCACACAGACACAATAATAAAAGAAAGAGAAAAACTGTGCAAACAGATCATCACCAACCACCTGGACCCGCCATCCGTGAAGTTCGAAAACCCAAGAAACCCCAGGAGCTACATCGGGAAATGGGTATACTGCACACCTGGAGGAAGCTGTGTGTATATGTATTGGTCATTTGAAGACCATGTCAACCACTATGGACACCTGGGAGGAGTAACTAAAATATGGAGAGTAAAAGGAGATAAGGAAAAACATATGTTTGTGGTCGACAAGTCGACCAGAGGGGGGACTGAAGTGGGAGAATGGGACAAAAGACGCCCCCCAATCCCCTCGCGCCCCTGGCCTAGAGGATTGCGACCCAGACACCCGCCACAAGATGAATTTGCCTATCTACCAGACGACCAAATACCCTGGTACAGGAACATACGGATGTGCCCACCAGCCTGCCCACCAGCCTGCCCTGCTCAAGCCGACACCTGCGGCATGGATGAACTCGACTGAACCATTCAACAGTAAATAAACACATTGTTAGAGATGCCATGACGACCTAGCCAACGGTTAGAACACCCGTGCAACCATGCACACTGGACACTCCCACACCAATCCACACGAAGAACATATTCAGTGCTATGACGTAGGTGACGGACACACCCACTGACGCACATCTTTACTATTTTTCACATAGGTTTTTCAAAATGCAGAAACGCAAGACGCACAAAGCACTCATCTAAAATGCTTGCTGACGCTTCTCCTAACCCATGCATTGTGATGAAAAATGCAACGAAGACATGATACTGGATATGAAGCAATATGATACCGTAACTTAAAGTGCCATGCATCAAACATCCCCACCTATGCACCAGGCCCAAGTAGGCCGCAAACAAGAGCCTCCACGAACATTGAACGAACAAGAGTACAATTGCTGACCCTGCAGAATGAGCCCAGCGAGAACTGACAGCCAAGGGGGTAATGTTGCAACTCGCATGCCACAAGCCGAAGCCAAGGTCACACCTGCAAACTAAGCCAGACACGCAGAGGCAAATACAACTTTAAATGTGCAGAATTCTGCCTCAAATACGGTCTCTCCTCACGTGACCAAGCCGAACCTGACAGGGTGCCAGACCCAGGAGGGAGATGTCGCCTGGGTCCCACGTTTGAGACACAGGCTGCAACAATGAAATGACCCAATGGACACCTACAGCGGTGGGAATAGTCTGCTCTCAAGCATATGAGCAAATCCACGCATTGTCTGCATAAACACATAGTTACATATTGTTGCAAATGACAGGTACACCGCGAGCTGGGAACAACGATGGTCCCAGGCTGGGGGGCTCGCGATGGACCACTCAGAACATGGGGCACTCATCACTGACGCCATTAACATTAGCCAATCATCAGGGGTCTTCGTGTAACAATTTTTATGTATCTACAACCCAAGTATACCACCTGACTGACCCTTAACCACTAACAACGTTCTCTATACGTATGCTATACTAACCCTACCACTCAAGGAACCAATCCAGAGTGGCGATAGGTTTTTTGCTAACTTTCCCAGGTGACGCAAGTAGCGCGTCATACTGAAGCAAAAGGGGCCTGCGAGCCCCACGAATTTCGAGGGTCAGGACGGACGCGTACGATCCTAGACCCATCCCTGCCGTTGTTCAATAAACAGCAGAAACACCTTGCTTCTTGTGCGTGTGTCTCATACTCATTTTTGGGATACGTGGGAGGAGTTGGGGCCTCCCAGCCCGGAGGTCCGCGGACGGCCCAGCCGACCCCGGGAGAATCCCCCCCCCCGACAGAGGATTGCCTATGACTCTAGACATTGTATTACATCCCTGAAAACCTGCTGATTACTCACATTGATGTATTGCTCATTTGTATTTAAACAAAACTTTGCAGGGGGAACATTAACCTAAATTCTATCTGTGTGCAAAACAAGACTGTTCTTTTTCCCTGTGCTTTCTATTTTGTCACCTTATAAGTGAATTCAATTGCTTGACTTATATTTCTGAAGTGTATTGTCACCTTTTGGGTGATTGCTGCCCCATATACATATCTATAGTAAACCTATGTGTGATTTGTATAATAAATAAATAAATATGTACAGTTGCCAACTAGCCTGATTTCTGGCTCAGTGTGACCTGTGGGTATTTTGAGAAGGGTGTGATATGAGTGGTATATCATTCAGAATATTGAACTTACAGACAAAAATAAATAAGGGTTTCATTTGTGCACTACATTCTAGGCGAGATTTGGGTGTGTGCCTGATTGAAATCCCTTACACAGGGAATCCGACGGGGGGGACCAATGGAGACAGTAGGGGGAGGATATAAGGGAGCAACATTAAACAGGAAGGTGTGGGTTGTTTGGGTTAGGTCAGCGGAGTAGGAGGCAGTAGACCAACAGACCAGAAGGAGGAAGGATGGTGGAATAAAGCATGTAGATGATTCATAAAGAAGGTCAAGTATTGGCTGTTGAGAGAATGTAGTAAAGTTTTGTGAGAGTGTGTTTAAGGTGTGTTAGTGAAAGTGGTAGAAAGAGAAGCGGGAGTGAGTGAAAGGTGACTGAGAAAGTGAAAGGGGGTGATTGAGGTGAATGCGGGAGAAATATTAGGTGAGGTAGTAGTGGTGTGGTGGTAGGAGTAGTTGGAGTAGTAGTGATGTGGAGGTGGAAGTAGTAGGAGGTAGAGTAATGGTGGTGCAAGGTCAGAGTAGAGGAGATTGAGCAGTAGTGTTGGAGAGGTGGGTGCAGTAATATAGATCAGGATAATAGTAGGAAGTTTGGAAGGTGGAGGTAGATCATATCGATAGACACATCACAGACACATCACAGAGAGAGGGGGAATCATGAGTGGTAATATATATTAGGCAGAGAGGAGAGTGGGGAAGAGAAGGAGAAAAGGAAAGGAGGAGAGCAGTGAAGAACAGAGATAGAAGGTAGAACAGTAGGGAAAGGAACAGAAGGTCATGAAAGATCAGGTGAATGGCCACAGTGATTTGAGGGCACTATCCAAACAGGGTCCTATATAAGGGTGAAACTATATTGTTCCCAGTGGAAACCTAGATTAATAAAGTGTTGTTCTTCAGGCCATCACCTTTAGATAGCCAGATTCAGATTGGAGGGGCTACTGATTAGTTGCACCAGTCAGGGGTCGAAGGAAGTCTGAGTTAGGTGGGATTGCACATACATAGGTTAGATAGAGAGGGATGGCCTATAGGTCTGTTGGAAATAAAAAATAAAAATCCTAATCTGGGAGTTTTATTTTTTTATGCCATCTGTGAAATGTGTTGTCATTGTGGAATACATCAGGCCCTAATACAGATGATGCCCCAAGCCAGGGTAGATATTCAGGATAAAGAGGGTGTCTAGGAAGGCCTACATCCAGACAAGGACCTCTCAGAGCGTGAGATGCGATTTATATGTAGACAAAGAGGTGACAATTCCCAAAAGGGGCAAGGCCCTGGTCAAGATCGGTTAATAGGTGAAATTGCCAGAAGGTGCATATTTAGGGATTGTCGCAAAGTCTTAACTGGCTCACAAACATTTCTTAGATGTGGGGGCAGGAGTCATTGAAGGGGACTACATAGAAGTGAAGGTTGTCCTTGTCATTCTTGGAAATCTCTCCCATTTCATCAGTCTGGGCCAAGCCAATAGCCCACCTGATTTGAGAGAAGATCCTGACACCTAATATTGAGTAAGCGTGATAGCTTGGTGAGATAAAAAGTGCTGATGCAGGCTTTAGGGAGATGACTGAAGCCCAGGAGGGAGACTCCAAAACTGTGGCAGTGCAAGCGCTTGACTCACAAAATTCTGCTGAATCCCAGATGATAAATCTGCTGCTAGAACAAACCTGGAAACATCTGGTATCTGAAGCTGTGAGGCAAACCTTTTGGCTAGGAGAGGACTCCTGTACTGAGTGGATGTGATCCCAAATGGAAAGGAAGTAAATAATACTAACTCTTGGTACCAAAGCAGTTCTGGATGGCCACGTTGGGATTGCTCACTCCACCTTGATGGCAGGACACTGTTATGTGGTGCATGCAGAATTCAAACAACTATGTGTAACCTGCGTAATCTGCCTGAAGATATCCCAAGCTGATGGACTCAGAGCTCCCCTGCAACTCTTGACCATAATAGAGTTGGTATGGATATTGTGGGACCACTTGAGCACTCAAGATCAGGAAACACATATATCCTGGTGATAGCTATGCTACCAGATATAAGGAGCGCATTCGACTAATAAGTAACAACGCCAAGCCTATCTTCAAAGACATGATGCTATTTGTCAATAGAGTGGGTTTTCCTGCAAACAGTCTGATGGACCAGGGTAGCTGCTACATGTCTAAAATGATGAGAACCATGAAAGACCTGATGAACATCAATCAAGACACTCAGAACATCCATGTGGCATGCCCATGCGGGTGGCTTCATAGATCAATTTAACCAGACATTAAAGCACATCCTGGGAAAACTGGTTGCTGAGGATGGAACAAACTGGGATATTGTATACCTTGGGCCCGGTGTTCCACTTGCAGGATGACTCAGTCTTTCAAGGGATCCCCCATTTGATCTGGTTTATGACTGAATCCTGTGTAATACTGGTGGTGTTAATAGAGGCAAGATAATACAAGGCCTATAATAAAGATGCAAAATTACACACTTTACAGGTGGGAGACAGGGTGATGATCTTACTACCCACCACATTAATGGCAAGATGGTAAGATACTTACATTCTCACCGAGATCACCTCATCCCTCACAATTGAAGTCCAAAAATCTTATACATGGAGGCCATGCAACTGTATCATATAACTTAGTTTAACGCCTAAAAGGGCATCAGAAATCCAGAGCCCCTAACTGCCTGTGCCATTAATAACTGGGAGACTGTGCTACCACTCCAGGTACCACTCCAAGTACACAAAGTTACTCTGCCACTGGTTCTATATAAAGCCAGTCATCAAGAACTATATTATTGCTAATGATATACTTGTATGTATGGTCTACAAAGACCGGGTGATTTGATGGTGTGGTAAATGAAATCCAAACACCTGCAGGCAGCGTGATCTGCTGCTAGAAGCCCAAAAGAAAATTATTAGTGAAGAATTGAAGAACATATGTGCACTCTGCTTTATCAAGAGATCCAACAGTGACTGGTATTCTGCCATTGTCTTTGTGCCGAATCCGATATCACCTGATGGTTCTGGATAAACTTGCAATGGATTCATAAAATATCAAAGTTTGATGTATACCCGATGCCCATGATCTATGGGATAGTGGAAACCCAAGGAAGAGCAAATTGTACCGATTGTATTGGTAAGTGCCACTGGACAACAACTCACAAAGGAAAACATTCCTTTAACAATCCAAAAGGACTCTTTGACATTGCTGTAATCCCTTTTGGAGTACTAGCAGCTCCAGCTACCGTCTATAGATTAATGGAACAGGTTCTAACCCCATTCATATTCTTCGTCGGAGCTTATCTCAACTACATTCTCTCCCCAGCACCTCATTGGAAGACCATCTGAAAAACTTGTAAGCAGTTCCTCAAGGCCAACCTCACTGACAACCCAGCCAAGTGTCACCTAGCAAGTGTGACAAAATGATTTCAGCTCTGCAGGAGTTCAGAGATGAGTTAACTAAACCGCCTACTCTGCCCTCACACGTTTACAAACAAATAGAGATCCCAATAATAAATGCTAAACAGGAAAAACAAAGAGACATACCTCCTACACCTTTTGTGGTAACATGGGCCATGGAAAGTTTATACTCTTAAAGGTGGGTGAATGTGAGAGAGTAGCAACCCAAACAGCAAAAGTACACACTTTCCAAAATAAAATAATAACTCTGGTTAAGGTATACAAGTAACTATTGAAAATGTCATTAAAACCCACCACTTTAAAAGAAGCCAGAAAATACAGTACAGATATGTGTGGGCAATCTTTATATTCAAGGAGTGAAACGGGAAGAATTGCAGAAATGTCACTCGAAATTGAAAGGTTCGTTATGAGAAAGATACAGCAAGACCATTACCAGTTTCCATGGCACCACACATGGACCAAGGTGATAGGGACTCTCAATATTCCTGTTCTTAGGCAGTTCAACAGGGTCGAATCTGTCTTTTGTGATATGCTCCTTGCAGGACAAATGGAGTAGGAAGATAGCAAGTTGCGTTCATCCCACTTAGATAGATAGCATCGAGTCAGGTTCAAGTGATATACTGTGTGGTTAAAAGGCAGCCTTTAGTGATACAGGTTGATGGATCTCCAGGAGCGGTTCAACGATCGAGCATAGAAAGAAACCATGTGTACCGCTGGTTCAGGTTGATGAGTGGTGCAATGATCCATCAGTTCGAGTCAAGCTGGATGCAAAGCCCTAGTGGTTCGATGCTTGGTACAAAGGAATGGCAGTTTGAAGTCATCTGAATGATGTGCTGGCCATCAAGCAACAGGTTCTGAGGCTCTGTTAGAGCAATGCAGCGCCATGTTGGTTCAATGATGCTGTAACATGGGTTTGAAGTTAGATGGGGAATGCCAAAAACAGCATTATGGGTTCTGGGGGTTCAAAAGCAACAAGGATTGTTGAATGTGGTTTGAAGTGGTTTGAAAACAGGAGGCCTTTCTGCTTTGGCCTTATGGATGCTCTGAGTCCAACTGCAAGGGCCTCTAGGACAAGGTGAGTACTTTCCAATCTCTGCTGTCCTCACCTAACTCATTTTTCTAGCAGAGTGAAGGCCTTGGTCCTCAGCAAAGTCAACCCCAATGTGCCCTCTGGATGAGTAGGGAGAAGTGTTTTCCTATGCCATGAAACACTTGTCTTCATCTCTGGCAGAGGGCTTTGGTGATCACTGCTCTCCCAACATGGTCTAGATTAACGCTTCCTAATATCGTTGTAGGTCCAAATGTGAATCAAACAAGGAGTGGGATATCTTCTTCCATATAAAAACAAAGTGCCATCCAGTATTCAACAAAGGCAAATTTACCTTTTTTAAAGACTCCAAACCTTGTTAAGATAACGAATAAAGTTTCTCTTCTGGCAACACACAAAGGTGGGGTAGGAGACATAAAGGAAAGCAAAGCGTATAGAAAACAAAGATGGAGGAATCCTTGCTCCCTTCTCTCCTGCTCTGTCTTATCTGTCTAAAATGTCCCTTCCTCAAAGTCCCTTTGGTATGCAAAACCCTGGTGTGAGGCTGTCATTTGTTTAGGATGTGCCCATTAAATCTTGTTTCCAAAGGGGGGATCTCTTGCTGCGAGCTGCCCTGCTAAAGATGGGTGTTACCCAACCTAACAAAGGACCAATGTGAGGTGCAGTCTTGCTTCCGATTCTTCCGCTATCTGACCATAGTCAGGCAGTCTGACTGCAGTACACACAACCCTCCCCTCGCTGGCCTAGGTTGACATGTCCATGTTACAAATCAGGTGTAGCTTTATTAATTATGTGAACTACAAGTCATCATACTAAAAACCTGGGTCTGGCTTATATTTAAACATTACCATGCCACCAATTGATAGCTTGAGATAATATGTCATTATGGTTTTGGATTCGAGGTGCAATTTTTTAAATGCAACCTCTGCCTGTGTTGACTTTGTTGATAACCGAAACTCTCAATAAGGGTACCTGTGACCTCTGAACTTGTTCTGTGCCACTGAAGAGCAGGAGCTGCAGATTAGGAGACCAATGCAGTCTGTTTAGAATCCCCCCTTTCTGAGATGGAATTACCTATATAACTTTATAATTTAATACAAATTAAAAAGCATTCACACTCTTACTAGATGGTAATTTCTCACATTGTAACATTGTAAGTGTGTTCCTGTTATTATCTCCATATCATATGCATCAAAACACCTCCATACCTGTACAGGCTTGCACACACGTACACATACCCACAAGGTCCAATGCACAATCCAATTGGCTTCTACACACTATTCCAAAAACAAACAGAATAGAGTCCATTTGATCCCATGAGCTGTGCGACAAAACATTTTGCCAAGAGCTGTCTGGGGCTATGATAATGGCAGGTGTGCCATCTACACGTACAATAACATTTAATTTCATTTTTGCTATCGAATTTATCAGACTGCCACAGAGGAAACATGGAAAACATGTATGATCAATATTTTATTAAACTAATGACTTGCACAAGTAGACATTTTTATGACAACCATCGAAAAAGCTTACCTTTTAAAATGAGAAGTAATGTAAAATAATTTGACAACTTCCAAATTGCAGCTTGATCGAACTTCACGCTACAGTATGGTAAATCAGTCGTTGCTATTTAACGGCACCCATGTTTTATGGTACTATTAGTAGATCGTGATTTATTGCACTAAAACTGTAGATACGGATCAATTTAAACAAGGCCTTACAAACGTATTTCATAAAACATTAAAATTTGAAACTGAAAAAATGCAGTTTAAATTGAACAACGTTATGCTGATCATTTGATGTTACGTTTTCGCTTCGTCAGTAGTAATGCCGGTCTCCAGGGTACAGGATATTCAACCTGCTTGGAGCTATCATGTTAATCTTATACGCTGAAATTTGATTCTTTGAAAGGGAGATATTTTTGGAAACGCAGATGGGACAGCCATTACATTTGTTCGATTTAAAATGCAAGCTTGTTCGAAATACCTATGGGAGTTTTATTTCAAAGAAGTCAATTAAAATGTAAAAAAAACGGGCTTTTCGTCGGCAACATTTTATGAGACACCATCCCAAATCGTTTGCTATATAAAATTAATTTTGCAAAAGTCAATGTTATTTGAAGGATGTTTTTGTAATAACACATATGTACCGCGAGTGGATTTGAGCTCTATTTTGCGACAACTAAACCGAGGGGAAAAAAATGGTATGGAAAAGTAGTGTACCCTTATGCAGCTGTTGTCAGATCAATTGTGGCATTACCATTCTTTGAACATATGAGCCTTTCTAAAAATGTTCTAAAATAGGACTAAAACTGTTTTCAGAAGCGCCCTTTATGGAAACTGTTTCTCCTTCAAGTCATCTCCTTAGGTTTATTAGCTTATATGGCATTATTAAGCTAAAATGAATGTACTTTTGCTAAATACATATCCACCCCTATCATATCTGTTGGAACTGGAAGGACTGGAAGGATAGACAATAAAGGTATATGAAAGCAGATGGCAAAAATTATGTTTTTTAAATAGGGATGTTAAAACTTGATGAGGTTGACCCACCCTGTATTTTCCATTTGTTGGCCAAATGGTAGAACCCTGTTGTGGGTCTGAGGTAGATTTCGAGACCCATCATACATTCATAAGGCTAGAGACTCAAGAAGGGAGTTCGATCTGACAATACAAGGCTCTGTGCCATTTAAAACAGGTTTGTGAGCCAGGCTTTCTTTCTGCTTCATTTGTGAGGTTTGTATTGCCTGTCCAGTTAAGAGTAGACCGGACAGGCCCAAGAATGAGTGTTTTGGAAAAGATGTGGAGTGTTTGCATTGAGATCCGGTGGGATTAAGAGTGTTTCCTTTTTTATTATGCATTTATTAATTAGTTTATTTATGTAAAAGTCTCATAAGAACAAGTACTAGACATGCAATTAATAAACATATGAACATAAAAGGCTAATTAAATAAGACACATCTCTAGCATAAACAGGCATTACAAATAACCAGAAGAGAGAAAAAGCAAAGAAGGGTGTAAACCGGGGAGGGGATAAAAAGGTAAACAGTGAGCCAAACTTGAACAAGACGTACTGATGATAATGTAAAAACCTTCACACATATAAATCATTAAATGCGATCGACCTTGTATTATAATCATCCAGAGATGTTTTCTAAGAGTTTGTTACCTGTTGTGGTGATTTTATTGATCCCCTTTTTTTCTTCCCTTTTTACCATTAATCTCTTGTAAAGGAGGTAAAAACATTCCTAACATTCCTAACATATTGTGTTTCCTGTGTTTGTAGGGAAGACTTTGTGTTTGAACCCGACAAGTCTTCCTCTACCGTGCTAAGTCGCCTTCCATACTGTGCATTTTGTAAACCTGTTGTATAATTATTGAAATAATAAACAAGAGGCTGCGTGGCTGCAGATGATCTTTCTTTATTCAGCAGGAACATCAAGTAGAAATCTGTATCTTAAATCATATGACACAAAAAGGACAACATGCCCTAGATCACTGGTGCAGCGGATGTGGGTACTTAGTCTCTAGTGAGGCTCATAGGCAAGTCCAGTGGAGGAGCACACAGGAGCTCATGCTACTCCGTGCCTCTACTCCGCACGTCTGCTTCGTGTCGAGCGCGGGAGCTGCACTTCCGCTTTTTTCACGAGATCTTGCAAGACCTCCCGGTCCCTACACACCTCCCTCTGATAATGCAAAACAAGTTATTGCAGGACATAGTCATTGTATCTCACTGGTTTTCTGTGCTCCCTTCGTGGCCGGTCACCTCTCTCACTGTGGGCATCCTGCTTCAGTTCATCTTCTTGCTCTACTGTGGGTGCATCCGCTTCAAACTCATTTCCTTCGGCATCTCTTCTGCCTGTGTCCGGCTCTCGTTCTCTCTCTCTCTCATTGTCCATTACCTCCTCGTTTTTGGGTCTTTCATGGATCTTTTCTCTCTCTTGCCTCTTCTCAAACATGACTACTCTCTCCATGTTCCATGTGCGGCCATCTTCGGTGCGAACGTGGTTGGTTCCTCTGTGACTCACCTTTACAGGTCTGCTGAACCTTCAGCCCGTCATTTGATCGTTGGTTGGCAAACGTATTTTGATCCAATCTCCTTCTTTTACGTCTGACCCTTGTTTTGTCCTTCTTCTTCTGTCGCTCCACCTTTTCATGCATGCTTTGCTGTTCTCTATTCTCCACACCACTTCCGACATGTCTGCTTCCTCATCTTCCCTTACGCTGGCCAACCATGGTGGCACTAGTGTGGAGGCTGCTCTCCTCCCTCTCAACATGCGAAAAGGGGAGATTTGGGTGATCCCATTGGGAGTCAGTCTGTGCGCTGCGATGGCCTCTTTGGTCATTTTGAAGGGATTCATTCCTGAGGCGGTCGCTAATTGGATGGCTCCCTTGATAGACCTGTTGGCCCTCTCCACGAGCCCATTGGCTTGGGGATGATACAGCGCTGCTTTCTTCTGGTGTATGCTGTGCTTCTTCAGGAACAGTTCCATGTCTCTGGATATTAGTTGTACCCCATTGTCTGTCACTAACTCATTGGAGTGTCCTTCCCTCTGGAAGATTGCAGTGAGGACTTCTATTACAGTGGCAGTCGTGATGTTGGGGACAAACTCGGCCTCAACCCACTTTGATAGGTAGTCCACTAGCACTATTCCGTAGCGATGTTCGGGCGCCATTTCTTCCAATGGTCTTATGAAGTCCAGTCCCACTTTTGACCACACTGCTTCAGGGGTTTCTGTTGGAGTCATGAGCGCCTGCCTTATCTTTAGATGCTTATCACTGTTGAGACACTCATGTCATCTCTCAATCATGGTACGGATCTCCTGATCCATGGACGGCCACTAGTAGGCTTCCCTCACTCTGCAACGTGTCATGGTGTTCCCCAAATGGCCTGCATGAGCTCTACAAAAGAAGGTTTTCCTCATACCTGTGGGCGGAATCACCTGGTCAGTTTTCATAATTATGCCGTCGGCTTCCGAGATTTCATCTGCCACTTTCCAATATGGTCTCATTCCTTCTGGTAATGCCCTTTCATCTGGCCATCCGTTCTTGACCCATTCTCTAATTCTCGCCATGGTGGGGTCTTTTCCGTATACTTCCATCCAGTGTCTCTCACTTAGCTGCGTGGCTTTAGGGGATGTTTCTTTATTCAGCAGGAACATCAAGTAAAAATCTCCATCTTAAATCATATGACACAAAAAGGGCAACATGCCCTAGAACACTGGTGCAGCTGATATGGGTATTTATTCTCTAGTGAGGCTCATAGGCCAGTCCAGTGGAGGAGCACACAGGGGATGATGCTGCTCCGTGCCTCTACTCTGCACATCTGCTTCGCGCCGCGTGCGGGAGCTGCACTTCTGCTTTTTTCACGAGATCTCGCGAGACCGGCAGGTCTCTCCTCCTTTCCTTGGGTTGTCCTCGAATTCCTAGCATGAGCTGCTTCTTGCTGACTTTCGATTCCGCTCTTCTGTCTGACATTGAGCTAAATTATGAATCCTGGCCTGTTCATCCTCAATCATCCTAGGCTTAATTCTGCTTTTATAAATGGAGTCACACTTGTATAGTGTGCTTCTTGAGGTATATATATGTAGTTGGCGCTTGCCACTCTATTTTCTTACTGAGCATTGCAAGCAGTATCGTTTCCTTACCTTCTTGCGTTTCAAGCCTATTTACGGCATTTAGCCACTAACATACTTCCATTCTGCTTAAATGGTTACGTTTCTCCATAGTTCAGCATTGTTTCTTCTTTTATGTTCATTACCTCCTTATTCGCAACATTTCATCTTTGTTTATCACCTTTTGGTTGTCGTTTCTTTTATCTGTGAGACTGTCCGGACCATTGTGACATCAGCATTCGCCTTCAATGAGAGCCCTTTGGGTCTCTTCCGGGACAGTTTGTAAGTAGTCTTCATTTCATGTCAGCTGCTGCTACGGTTGTCTCAATGGGTATCGTACGGCCCATGGTTGGCTGGTTATTGGTGCTTCAATAGGCATACAAGTCCTTCTGATGGGCACTGGACAGAGCCCTACTGTGGCTCTCTCTTGGTTTATTTGCTCCTTGTATGTCACATATCTTGGCGAGTATGCTTCTGGCATCTCAAAATGGGTGGCTGGAGTGCAGGCCGTATTTGGGACCTCCTCTACAGTGTACTGCCGAACGTGTGTCACTATGTAGGTTTTAAGTAGGCACTGCTCAGTTGCCAACCTTGGCTTTTTCAGTGGATGGTCACTGCATTGCATTGTTCTCAAAGATGCTTCATGATATGGAGAATTCAATTCCACTTTCAGGCTGCAGTTTTCAGATGGTTGCAAGGGAGCCGGTGGCATGAGTGCGGTTTTCCTTACATATTCTGGGAAGAAGTGAACATAGATCTGGATCATACAGTGGCTCACCCAAAGATGGTGAACATGGGCAAAACAGGGAAAGTGCATGATTTTGCCTATGCTTGGGCACGCTGAACCATTAAATCCATTGGCAGCTGCCATAAAGCTCCTTTTAAACTAAAAGCCATGGGCTAATGCATCATTACTATTTTTCTCCCCAAAATAAACTCCCATGTGGAAGCGATATCAAACTCTTTTATACATGAAGTAGCATCCTGCTGAATAACATTTGTCATCTTTTGACATACTGATTGGAGATACACGGAAACATAACCCATGTTGGTTGATTGCCATGAAAGCTGTACCTTTAACACTGGTCCCCAAATGCATTGTGAGGTAGACATTTTTACCGTCATAGTGGTCCAATGTCTATGAAACTGCTTCCACAATGGTCGTAGAGTTCTGGTACTGACATTTTTGTGAAGTGCTGATCCAGAATTTACCAGCTTGGATCAAAAGGCGACTTCTGAAGCAGCATGTTTCTGTAAAGGAATAAGGTGATACCTTTATAGCCAAAATTAACCAAAGGTTGACAGCCATTTCATGTCATTTGCACTATTTTGAGACATGATCAAAAGCCTCACTCATGGTCGGCTGGAACACTGAGACAGAAATACGCTGAATATCTGCAGTGAGAACTACCGGCAGGGCTTCTTAAAATCTGCGCATCAGCCATCTTCGCTGGTGTAGTGCTGTGGGATGGTGGAGAAAATGTGCCCATTGTCAGCAGTTCAGGGGTGGGATGCCAGAAACCTTTATTGGATATATGGAAGGTGTGACGATCTGTTTGTTCCTTTCCTCAGCAAAAAATTATTTCACAAACCAAATTTGTTGTGAGAGTTGAGATGGGCAATAACCTCTCTTTTGTCTTGGGGTCTGCTCGGTGTACCTTGAAAAAAAATGTAGTTGATGTTGTCTAAGGAGCCAATAACGTGTTTTTTGATCGTTTTATGGAAAATAATGTACACTGCATGGTGGAAGTGACTGAAGCTTGCTTCCTGTGTCGAATGTTTGTACTTGATTTCTGCACGGGTTTATCAATGCCTGCAGCCTCTTATTGTGTCTCTTGGTCTCCAGTTCTATCTGTGATATCATCGAAGTCAATGTGTCTGAGTCTTGGTTTTAGGTTAAGTGGTGGAACATTAGCCCTTATAATTCTTCATCATCATTGCTTACAAGCAGAAAAGGGTGGGGGGTTTTCGTTCAACACTTCCTCTTCCTCTCCTGTAGTTTGCTCTCTTTGTTCATGATCTGATTTCTTCTCTTATACATCTTGTGCCTCAGTTCATGGTGGCCCAACTTCCACCTCCCCCGCATCTGAATCCCATCCTCCGAAGAAAGGCACTGCATGCACAATTGCATTTCTTCCAATGCACTACATTCATTTGAGAGAGAAGCCCTTATTTCTGCAGAAATGTGTAAATGAAAGGGACCATTTTGAATGAGCTGCTTGTGCATAACGTATATATTTTAAATTACTTTTCATTTCAACAGGAACATACATGGCAATCCAAAAACTGACCAACAACATACTTCTAAAAATATATGCACAGACTTTTCCCCAATACAATGACCAATACATTAACACCTGTTCCTTCACAGACATTTCAACAATGTTTGGACAACTATATCCACAGACATTTCCTCCACAAAGTTGTTAATAATATATAGGAAGCATATTGATAACTCCAATACAATGATCTTATTTTGTATGCTTCAAATGGTTTTCCTATTAAGGAAAAAAACAAATAATGAATCCTAAATTGAGTTATTCAAACACTACTGAGGTGTTTCAAAAATGCTCATTCCCCTTTTGATGTTGTTCCACAATTGCAATAGCACTAATTGCGTATATGATTGTCCCATAGTAGCACTATATATTGAAAGAAGAGGAGTGTATACCAGAAAGTTCACCCAACCACTGAAATTAACTCTATATGCATTAAAATATTCATGACACTATATTGAGGATGTTGGATAACTGTGTGTTCGCTTGAAACCCCAACAGGGTTATTCATGGAATTAATGTGCACTGAAAAGGGGGGCGCAAGCATGAAAATTGCAGCGCACGCGTGTGAAAGCCGCGCACGCAGCCATTTGTCGATTCATGGAAGGCGCTGCGTGTGGCTTTCCTGAAAGCTGCGCTGAATCTGCGTGTGGCGCACACGTCACTGCAACATCCCGAAGGCAGTGCACAAGACAGCCAGTGAAGGCGCACACAGGCCAGCGCACACACCTTAAAAGGAGGCGGAACACGCAAAATTGGGAACAACACGTGAAAATGTGGGCGTTACGGGGAAAGTACCGCTGCTAAATCATCGCAACGCCCACACGTGCGCTAATAACACGTATTCATGGAATCGAACAGGGTATACCTGCATGGCACAAAAGAGGCGCTAATCTGGAAACAAGTACGCCAGGCGCAAGCAGGTGGAAGCGGCCCCACACAGCATAAAAGTGTGTGCAAACAGCAAACAAGCTCATACGCTACAATGAATATACCGTTCCTCGCATCAGTGGTCGTGGGACACCGCAGGAGGAGGAGGAAAGCCAGGCCCACATTTTTTTACCCAGGACCAGCCTTTTTGGAATGCCTGATGAACACGTATATGGCAGGTATGGGTTTCCACCCCATATCATCCTATACCTGGTTGCTGAGTTGGAGGATGACCTCACATCACCCACCCTGTGCTACCAAGCACTGAGCCCCTTGGAAAAGGTGCTCAATGTACTGCATTGCTGGCATTCCATCAACGTGCAGGTTGTATGTGATGGCAAGGGAATCATCACCTCTGTATATGCCAACTATCCGGGGTCCAGTCATGATAGTTTTATATTCAGAATGTCACCCCTAAACCAGGACCTGGAAGCTGGGAGGCATGGCGACACAATGCTCATTGGAGAGTAGAAATGCCACTGCACCTGCATGCATGTCAGACACTAACAAATGGCAAAACCCGACTAATGACAACCATTATCACCTCCCCAGGGGACAGTGCCTACCCTCTGAGCAACCACATGATGACGCCAATACGGAACCCCACCACACCACCTGAGGAAAGATACAACGCAGCCCATGTTGCAACCCGGGGAATAGTGGAGCGCAGATTCGGAGTGCTGAAGACACGTTTCCGCTCTCTTGACCGCTCTGGTGGCCAGCTGCTATATGCACCCCCAGTAGTGTTCAGGATCATAGTGGCAGCATGTGTCCTGCACAATGTGGCAACCCGGTGGACATGGTGGTGCCCCCTACATCCCCAACCACATGCACGGCCGCTGCTCATGGGAGGGGAAAGGGCACATGGTGAGGCAGCCCATATCCAGCTTGTGGCAACTTTTTAAAGCTAAAATCCGACCCCTGCGGAGTGCACACAGGTCTGGCACATACCAGCTGAAAATTGATGATGACAAAAGGGACACTCAACTTTCACAATCATACCACCCTGAGATTGTTTTCCTGGAAGTGTTACATTATGTGCATCCCTAGCTACTTAAACAGATCCAATGCTTTGTCAGTAAAAGGCACACATTCATGCTGCATGAAGGACTACCCCCTTGCAAAACAGCACACCCAAATACTGGTATGTCACCCAACCCCTCCCAAACCCCATCTCAGACGCCCAAGACACCATGGCATGGCATGAAATGTCAAAGAAACTAAATGAATGCAAAACACATGACAAAAGTGTCACAAAGTGCACGTCACACATGGAAACAGGCCGCAGCCAATTCTGTCTCACCTATGGAAAAGAAACAGCACACATGAACAAATACTTACCAGCAAGACAAAGCATTAATATAGGACCCAGCAGTGGCAATGTCTGACAGTAACCAATCACAATAGTGCAAGTGTCACAACCTGACAAAGGCAGCACATTGACCGCTTTCATCGCCAGTGTGTTGCTGGTAGGTACATGTGGCAGGGTACTGCATACAACATGAACTGCATCTGCAATGGGGACAGGCTGGTTAAGGCATGAAGAAGCTACATGCAAATATGCATAATGGGCAGTGTGGAATACAATATACAAATCAACCATGCAGTGGAGAAATCATCAGCAATCCCCACTAGGGGTGTATACACAGTTTGGACTACAGACTGGCCACACAACTGATGGAAGCCCAATGCCTCTGTGTAAGTTACTGTCACACGGTGCCACCCTTGCAAGCCCATGGAAAGGGGAAGCAGGAGTGGCATATGTGTCTGGACCCCAAGCTTATAACACAAAAAACAAAACAAGCCTGCATGGGCCCAGCTGGAACACACAGTGGATGACTATGGGTGCCACACAAAGCAACACACTGTAACATGAATGTGCAATAGATCAAAAAAGTTTAACAAAAAATTTAAATACAATGAAAAATAAAATGAAAAATACAAATAAAAAAATTAAAATGAAAATGAAAAATGAAAAATGAAAAATGAAAAATGAAAAATGAAAAATGGCCATGGGTCGACTGGGGGGACCATCCAGGAGGGAGGGGGGCAGGGTGCACCACAACACCGACATGCGTGGATGTTGAGGAAAAAAACAAAACTCCATGGGCTCATGGCCTGCACAGCTACCTGATAATGGGAGAACTGCCATCCCCTGTCTCACCCTCTGGTGCTACATTAGAAGGTGTGCGTGGTATGGGAGGCAGACCACGCAAAGCCCTGGCATGCTCCTCCATGGTGGCAAGCAAGTGGGTCTGAAAGGTTTGGTTCTGCATGATGATGGTCCGGAGATCCCCATGCAGCACCTCATGGGTAGCATTGACTTCTGCCATGAAGGCCTCACGTGATGCCCGGATCTCCTCACGGGTTGCCTGAAGCTCAGCTGAGATTGTGCGTGTTAGCTGCTCCAGCAGCTGTTCTTACCTTGTACTCTGGGAAACCTCAAGTGCATCCAGAGTAGCTCTGATGGAGCTGTTTTCTACCCTGAGGGCATCCCTGTGGGCCTGTGCCTCAGCAGATATGGCTGTGTGCAGAGCCTCCAGTTCAGCCCGTCGGTTCCTGTTGGTAGCCAACATGTCCTCCCTGTGTGAGAGGCACGTGGACTCTGTTGCCTGCTACTGGAGCTCCACCTGCCTTTCTGGGGGGAGAATGGAAGTGGCCACCCTAACCACGGCCTGAGCCATCATCTGACACAATGCCCCCTGTTGTGCTGCAATTGCATAAATGGAGTTCTCCCACACAGTATTGCCCGGTGGCGCACAGCCACCGTGTTGTCGGACACAACACCTGTTTGCCCCACGGTGATGTGCACCTTGCTGTGCTGGCACTGCCTGAGGCTGCAGGACTGCATTCCTCCTTTGATCTGCTGCCCCAGGAACAGGAGCAAATATTGGGGAGTGTGACCCTGCATCCGTAACTTCCACAGGCAGACATTCCAACACAGAATGGGCTATTGAGGGGTCTACCCCCAGTGCAGGTGCATTGGACAGAACAGCATCCCTGCCAGAAACATTCACCTGTGACGGGACATTTGTCTCAATGTCTGATTCAGCACCTGAGCCATAGAGGTCATCGGAGGTGTACCGGGGACAGGATGGTCTGTAGGACTAATGGATTTTCATCCATCACAGCCCACGTCCTCCACTGGTGCTTGTTTGTGGCTCTGAGTACTCCTGTCCCTGCGCCATCTCCTCCTCCTCCACAGCATCTAGTGCCTCATCACCTGCACAAAAAGAAAAGAATAGTAATGAAGACATGGCCATAGCTGACACACATAGGCATCACAATCTACACATCCAATACATTAATGAGACATGTCACACATGACACAAACTCCAGTATGCATGCAGTGGCAATGAAGTGGAAGGGGGCCCTGAAAGAAGACACTGATGACTCCAAAATGGAAAAGCAACACATGTGATGCATGGTGCACAGCACCTGCATAACACATTAGCCTGCGAGTGGCATGAACAATCCACAAACATGACACATGCCACCACACAGATGGCACGTAGCATAGCCATGCCGGAACTGACAAGGACACCCAGATGGTAGTAAATCACTACTGTCCCCCATCCATGTGAGACACACATCATAAAATAGAACATGCAAAAGAGTGTGACAAAACACACATGTGTCACACGCTGCAACAACACCAGTGTGTTCAAATACAGTGATGGGAGGCACATGCATACAACAATGGTAGCTCACTTGGACATGACACAAGTCAATTGTCATGTTGAACATTCAGACAGGGCTCAGAAGTGATCGGATGCAGTGCATGTGTAGGTGCACAGCAGTCAATCATCCTCATTGATGAAATCATTTGCGTAAAAGTGAACATATGTGAGGTTTTGTGGGGGAAAATCCCTGTCTGAAATATGGTGATTTTGGGGCAGAATGGCACACAAATGTGTATTTATCATGCAAATGATTCCATCAATCAGGCAGAATGAAGAAAAAAACTCTATTAAGAATGTTGTGGCATGATGTCAGTTTAAGGGCAGGTGCAGTCATAATGTGCAAAGTGTTTTCAACAGTCAATAGGGATACTGTGAAACCCAAACCCAAGGTCGCGAGATGGCTTGGAGGCACTACATGGGTCATACATAGCAGTCATGACTACACAGCCTGACCTGGCACTCAATCAGAACACATCACCCAAGCAACATACACATGTTCTGGACACACACGCATGGGCACTCACCGGACATTGTCTCAAGATCTGGTAGGTCTCCCACGCCTTGGATCTGATCCTCTGCGATGAACTCTCCAGCGATTGCCTCATGTTCTATGAGTTCATCCTCCTCTGGTGGAGACCCACTGCCAGTCACCAGAGTAGAGGCGTAATTGAAAGCCAGCTTGTTTTTTGCTTGGCGTTTGAGGTCATTCCAATGCTTTGAGCAATCATCAGCTGTTTGCTTCACAAATCCAAGGGAACTAATCTGGTCCACGATGCACTGCCAGTGGGTCCTACACTGAGCAGTCATAGTCTTGCACCCTGCCGTCACCAGCATCTCGCATCCATGTGCCGACACGTAGCCCACAAGTGCGTCTAGTTCCACAACATTGAAACTCTGCTTCCTTGATGCGCCGGAGGGGCAAGCCGTGTCTGGGGTTCCAGCCTGTTCCGCAAGAGTACGCTTCTTCCTCTTGAGAGGTGGTGCGCACCCTGTCGGGGCTGAAGCACAGGTGGACTGGCCACTGGTTGTAGGCAATGGCACAATGACTAAAGGTCTCATTGCAGCATTGGCTGCTGGGTGCTGTTGCCAGGACCAAGTGGCACAACTGCCTTGTTGTGATGATCTGGGACCAACACTGTCCCGGCTGGGTGACTCAGAGCTGGGGTGGATTGAGCTACAGCTGCCCCTGTAGCCTCCTCACCCTGGCTACTCGGGGCAGCAGATGACATTGCTGCCCCAGATCCACATGGCCTGGTGACAGCAAATTTCACTGCCACACGTGGCTTGGACTTTGTGACATGGAAGTCGGCCTGTGAGTCATCCCGTGCCAGCTCTGTGACCAATCTGGGCCGGGTTAGCAGGGCCTGAGCTGGGATGGTGTCAGCTGCATCTCCCTGACTCACTGGGGGGGCCATAGGTGGCCCTGAATTGTCCTGGGCAATTGGGGTGAACGGGGCAGGGTACTAGATGGAATACATACCCCTGTGCTCTTGCAAGGCTGTCTGTGACCCCTGGGGGAAAAAAATGGGTCACACAATGCATTAGCACCCCAAAAACAAAAAAACGTGTACGCGACCCCTCGGTAGCCCACGTTCATGGAATGAAGGGCCCGCAGTACGCTGTGGCACCCAGAACACAAAAAAATGCATACGTGTGGTACACACAGGCTACAATGACCTCTGAATGGGTAAGCGACACACGGGAGCAACCACAGTTGAAAAATATGTGCGTGACTCACCGTCTGCCTGGAAAAAGAATGTGAAAAAGACGCACATGGGCGCATTGGCAACACCGCCGCCAAAAGAAGAATTGAGCTCTGTCTCAGTAAACAAGGAGTACGCACTGCAATCGTTGTGAAGTAATTGCGTGTGAACCAACAAGAAGTACAAGCATCACCCGCTCGCTCCCGACAAAAAGCACGTACAAGAAAATGACATCCTACGCAGACCTTTTACCTCTGCCCACAGAAACGCACATGTGTGCCACGTCACTTATTCGCTAACACGCTAAGGGCCTTTCCTCGAATTAAATGCAGTCACACGCGGAAGTGCTGTTTTTGCACGTGCAGATTAATTATGCACCCGTGCCGAGGGAAACGCCCGCGCGCATCACCCTTTCCTTGAATTGCACGCTGAGGTGCTGTTCTTTCACGTGCTAAATCACTCTGCATCAAGCTGGCCACACGACAACACTCGGAAGACCACATTCCTGCCCAGGAGCCCTGAGCCACCTCCCATGAGCCATCTGCTGATGCATGCATGCCTGCTGGCCGCATGCCCTGCTATTTGGTGCCTGCACCTCAGCCATCTGCAGGGGTCCAGGTGCTGCAACCACCCCTGCTGGAACAGAAGATTCCTGACTGCAGTTCCATTGCTCCACATCCCAGCACCAGGATCCAGTTGCCCACCCACACCTGCCTCGGGGGTTGCCATGTAGGGCCACACTCCATCTGGGACCAGTGGCGACCCCCCGCTGAGAGGCAGAGGCCTGCCAGCTTCAGTGCAGGAGGAGTTGGAATCCTGGTGGAGCAAGTCCTGGTGCATTATGATGCCCTCTTCGGACGACCACGCGCCGACAATGATGGACGGAAGAGGATCTGGATGGACATCCTGGGTGCCATCAATGCAGCGGGGGTGGCAACCTGCGACCTCCAACACGTCCATAAGCGCTGGGAGGACTTCAGGTCCAGGATCCTCAGGAAGGCCTGGTACCTCTTGGACGCAGTGGATGCTGTGGGGTGCCGGGTCTGCCTTACCAACGAGCAGATGAGGGTCCTGGAACGCATTCGCCCAGCACTTCCCCTCCAGGTCCTCGAGAGGCAGACCCGTCTGCAGTCGAGTGGTAAGTGTCCATGTGTACACATTGGACGCAGTGCATGTTGAGGTGTGCCAGGAGTTTGCAGCTTTGACATGTGTCCAAAATGGCCCACGTATGGATGTGTATGTGCAGGGACATGACAGTGTTGCATATGAGTCCAGTCATGTGTGATGCACAGCAATGGTGTATGTGTTCCAAAGCATGACGCACAACTGCATATGGAGATACACACATGTTAGCATTTCTGTGTATGTACTATGCCATGGTTGGGGTGTGACACATGGATGCTCGTTCCACCTTCATGTACGTGCACAGCATACATGTGAGTGTGTGTGTTTGACATGTGTGCGACTGTGATACGCCATGGATACATGTGACACAGACATTTAGGTACCCGATTGACCGATGTGACATAGTTGCCGATGATTGCACTGTGACAGGTGGTTGAGATGCACAGATTCATATCTGTCTGGTGTCGTGTGTGCATGTGATCGGCACTTCCCATGTTGCTTGTGATGTAATGCCAACCTTTGGTTGTTCATGCAGTTACGTGTGTATGGATGCTGATGCCTGTTGCACAATACCAGTTTATTTGTGCATGTGTGTGGGTTCAAATGATATGAGTGTTGGGGAGTGTGATGCCATCTGAGAAGTTTGACACTGCCATTCATGTGCAACCGTCATGTGTGTATCAGACCATAGTACAGTGCCCTGATGCCTGTGTACTGTCTCTCCCTGTCTGCAGCGTCAACTGATGAAGAGGGCGGTGACGGTACTGTGGAGCACAGCATCAGGGATCCCACCACCAGCCAGAGACGCAAGGCCCAGCTCCCCTCCCAGATACTGATATCTTCCTGGTGTGAGGAGTCTGGTGCCGCGTCCATGACCTCAGCTGCCAAGGGAAGGTCCAAGAGGCAGAGTTTGGAGATGGACTCCTCAGCAGCAGTAGGGGCAGCTGAGCCACCGTAGGGGCCTACAGAGGACGATGGCACAGAGTCATCAAGGTTGGTAGGGGGTTTGGTTGAGGAGGAGGCCGTGGAAGCCCCACGCATGGGGCCTTGAAGGGGGGATTCCACTGGTGCTAGTGGTGCAGTCCAGGGGCAGGGACAGGAGGCAGCACAGGCTGCCGCAGAGTTGCCTGTCTGTAATCCTGTCCCCGATCCTGTGACTGCATCATCCGGCACCAGCAGAGATGCCTCCATCCAGACCCGTTTTCAGGGAGAAAATGAGTAAACAACAACTGGCCCTTCTCTCCTTGCGGGCATGGCAATCCATGACCGGATTGAGCCTGTCCTAGCTGGTGTGGTGTTGCGTCAACGTGGTATTCAGGATGACGTGCATGGTTCTCGTCTCGACAATGCATGGCATTTAGAATGCCTGTTTGGACGCATCAACCTACTAGGACAGGTCATCGGCACTGGGTTCATCAGTGTGCTGGTTCTTTTTGGGACCCCCTGAGGTACTGGGTCTTCCTTACCAATGAGCAGATGAGGGTCCTGGTATGCATGCGCCCAGCACTTCCCCTCCAGGTCCTTGAGAGGCAGACTCGTCTGCAGTCGAGTGGTAAGTGTCCATGTGTACACATTGGACGCAGTGCATGTTGAGGTGTGCCAGGAGTATGCAGCTTGGACATATGTCCGATTTTGCCCACGTATGGATGTGTATGTGCAGGGACATGACCGTGTTGCATATGAGTCCAGTCATGTGTGATGCACAGCAATGGTGTATGTGTTCCAAAGCATGACGCACAACTGCATGTGGAGATACACACGTTAGCATTTCTGTGTATGTACTATGCCCCGGTTGGGGTGTGACACATGGATGCTCGTTCCACCTTCATGTACGAGCACAGCATACATGTGAGAGTGTGTGTTTGACATGTGTGCGACTGTGATACGCCATGGATACATGTGACACAGACATGTAGGTACCCGATTGACAGATGTGACATAGTTGCAGATGATTGCACTGTGACAGGTGTTTGAGATGTTCAGATTCATAACTGTCTGGTGTCGTGTGTGCATGTGATCGGCACTTCCCATGTTGCTTGTGATGTAATGCCAACCTTTGGTTGTTCATGCAGTTACGTTTGTATGGATGCTGATGTATGTTGTACAATATCAGTTTATTTGTCCATGTTTGTGGGTTCAAATGATATGAGTGTTGGGGAGTGGAATGCCATCTGAGAAGTTTGACACTGCCACTCATGTGCAGCTATCATGTGTGTATCAGACCATAGTACAGTGCCCTGATGCCTGTGTACTGTCTCTCCCTGTCTGCAGCGTCAACTGATGAAGAGGGCGGTGACGGTACTGTGGAGCACAGCATCAGGGATCCCACCACCAGCCAGAGATGCAAGGCCCAGCTCCCCTCCCAGATACTGATATCTTCCGGGTGTGAGGAGTCTGGTGCCGTGTCCATGACCGCAGCTGCCAAGGGAAGGTCCAAGAGGCAGAGTTTGGAGGTGGACTCCTCAGCAGCAGTAGGGGCAGCTGAGCCCCCGTAGGGACCTACAGAGGACGATGGCACAGAGTCATCAAGGTTGGTAGGGGGTTTGGTTGAAGAGGAGGCCGTGGAAGCCCCATGCATGGGGCCTTGAAGGGGGGATTCCACTGGTGCTAGCGGTGCAGTCCAGGGCCAGGGACAGGAGGCAGCACAGGCTGCCGCGGAGTTTCCTGTCTATAATCCTGTCCCCGATCCTGTGACTGCATCATCCGGCACCAGCAGTGATGCCTCCATCCAGACCCGTTTTCAGGGAGAAAATGAGTAAACAACAACTGGCCCTTCTCTCCTTGCGGACGTGGCAATCCATGACCGGATTGAGCCTGTCCTAGCTGGTGTGGCGTTGCGTCAACGTGGTATTAGGGATGATGTGCATGGTTCTCCTCTGGACAATGCATGTCATTTTGAATGCCTGTTTGGCCGCATCAACCTACTAGGACAGGTCATCGGCACTGGGTTCATCAGTGTGCTGGTTCTTTTTGGGCCCCCTCCTCAACTGAACCCCCTATGCCCCAGTCATCCTCTGTGCCATCTTACCACCCAAGTATCACCTGGGCCCCCTGTGGAGCTGCCCCTGAGCCAGCGGCCAGGCTGATAGAGGACACATCCCTGCCACATTCGGGAGTCGTAGCTCCAGCAGGGGTGGCCACCCCACCAACTGGACCGCAGCAAATGGAGGACATTCAGGCATCAACAAGCAGAGCACGTGCACAGCGGCACCAGAGCATTCCATCAGCCTGAAGGCCGTTGTGCAGCCAGAGGCAGTGGCATTGGAGGCAGCAGCAGGCTGAGTGTGGGAGCGATCATGGCTCGGGGCCATCAACATCCCAGGGGCAGGCATCCACTGGCAGGCAGGAGGACTTAGGATTGGGAGTGTCTTCCGTGGGACAGCGGTTGGGCCAGAAAATAGATGCGGAGCAGCAGCGGGCAGAGAGGGCATGGCTCACAATGGTCAGGGCAGAGAACTCCATGCACCGGGCTTTGAGGTGGGCTGAGTGCCTCGAGGCAACTTGCAGGGAGTTGGAGGAGGCCATGGCTGCATCCCTGAGAGACCTCGAACCAAGGGAACAGGCCCGCCTCCGGAACATCGACATGGAGTTCAATGATGCCCTGGCCTGGGACATCAATAAGTGAGCTGTTGGACTAGCCCGCCGTCGTTTTATATAGTTATTTAGGTTTAGGTTTCATTTGGTTTTTATTATGATTTGGAGTCCACAGACTTAGCTCCACTTTTTGTATATAGTTGTATTTTGGGTAGGGTTTTGGTAGGTTTTCTTTTGTTTTGGAATAATGGACCCTTCAGACTTTTGTTTTCAATATTTCCAGACATGTACATACATTATATTTTTGATGTTTACATGGAGTAATGTGTTTCTTATGCTTTTCAACTTAGGACTTCTTTCTATGGACTTTTGGGGATGGGCCACTTTTATTTTTTCATGTTTTGGATTTTTATTTTTTCTTGGATTTCACTTTCTTTTTCATATTGGGATCATTGTTTCTTCTTTTGCATGTGTGGTTTTCATTTTGTCATTTGGTTTCCTTTTTAATACATTTCATTATTCTTCATTATTGGTGTGGTGTACTATGATTTATTTTGTGCATGTGTCCATGAGCATTGGCTAAGTCATGTGTTGCTACCGTGTGGCTCTGTAGGACATTTGTTGATGGGTATGCTGGTTCTTTTCAGACTCTCCTGGCATGGGTAATTAATTAGGGAGTGGGTGCAGTGGATCGTTGGGTGTTTGTAGTGGGGGGTGGTGGGGTGGGATTTGGGTTGGCATTAGGGCCATGGGTCTGTATAGTTGTAAAATCGTGTTTGGGGGGACATGTGTCGGGGCCTGCTGGCAGGTGCCCATCACTGGGGGGGCATGAGTCGGGGGCTGATGGCAGGTTGCCGTCGATAGGGGTGGGGTGAGAGGGACATGAGTCGGGCCTGCTGGCAGGTGCCCCTCACCGGTGGGGGGGGCATGAGTCGGGGCCTGCTGGCAGGTTGCCGTCAATAGGGGTGGGGTGGGGGGACATGAGTCAGGGCCTGCTGGCAGGTGCCCCTCACTTGTGGCAGGGACATGAGTCGGGGCCTGCTGGCAGGTTGCCATCAATAGGGGTGGTGTGGGGGGACATGAGTCAGGGCCTACTGGCAGGTGCCCGTCACTGGTGGGGGGACATGAATCAGGCCTGCTGGCAGGTGCCCATCACTGGGGGTGGGGTGGTGGAGACATGAGTTGGGGCCGGCTGGCAGATGCCTGTCACTGGTGGGGGGGACTTGTGTTGGGGCTCACAAGTGCATGGTGCCATGTGGGCTGCCTGCGGCCCATGTGCAGGGGTGATGGCTGCCTGCGGGGCATGGGGAGGGGTGATGGGCTGGCTGCAGGGCATGGTCAGGGGTGCAGGGGGGCCTGTGGTGTGGGCTGCCTGTGGGGCATGGGGAGGGCACACACTGCCAAATTGCGTGTTATTCTCACTGGCATACCCCAGAATACACGTACCCTGCTCACTACAGCGATATCGCGTGAAATGCTCCCTCGCGTACCCCGGAATACACGTACCCCGCTCGCCCCCACAAAATCGCGTGTATAGGGTAATTGCGTATGCCAGAATACACGTGCCCTGCTTGCCCCAGCGAAATCGCATGTATAGCTCACTTGCATACCCCGGAATACACATATCCCACTCGCCCCAGTGAAATCGCATGTATAGCTCACTCGCATACCCCGGAATACACGTACCCCGCTCACCACAGTGACATCGTGTGAAATGCTCACTCGCGCCCCCCGGAATACACATACCCCACTCACCCCAGCGAAATCGCGTGCATAGCTCACTCGCATACCCCGGAATACATGTACCCTGCTCGCCCTAGCAAAATCGCGTGTATAGCTTACTCGCGTACCGCTGAATACACGTACCCCGCTCACCACAGCGATATTTCGTGAAATGCTCACTCGCGTACTCTGGAATACACGTACCCCGCTCACCCCAGCAAAATCACGTGCATAGCTCACTCGCGTACACCGGAATACACGTACACCACTTGCCACAGTGACATCACATGAAATGCTCACTCGTGCCCTCGGAATACACGTAACTCGCTCCCCCCAGCAAAATTGCCTGTATTGCTCACTCACGTACCCCGGAATACACATCCCATGCTCACCCCAGCGAAATTGCGTGAAATGCTCACTCGCGTACCCCTAGATTTGCACACCATTGTGGTGAGGACCCACATTCACCCCCTGCAGGCAGCCCACACCACAGGCCCCCCCACTACACTCCTGACCATGCCTCACAGGCAGCCCATCACCCCTGACCATGCCCTTCAGGCAGCCCATCAACCCTGACCATGACCCGCAGGCAGCCTACACCACAGGGGACCACCCTACACCTCTGGGCATGCCCCGCAGGCAGCCAATCACCCCAGACCATAACCCACAGGCAGCCCACAACACAGGGGACCAGCCTTCATCCCTGGGCATGCCCCTCAGGCAGCCCATCACCCCAGACCATGACCCGCAGGCAGCCCATCAACCCTAACCATGTCCTGCAGGCAGCCCATCACCCCTGACCATGCCCCGCAGGCAGCCCACACCACAGGGGACCAGCCTACACCCCTGACCATGACCCGCAGGCAGCCCACACCACAGGGGACCACCCTACACCCCTGGGCATGCCCCGCAGGCTGCCCATCACCCCAGACCATGACCCGCATTCAGCCAACACCACAGTGGGGACTTTTTCCACACAATTTGCCTGGCACAGGCAGAGTATGTGTATTCAAGGGGGTGCGCAAGTTGATTTCCACACGTTTTGGCTGCTTCGGGCAGGGTACGCGTATCAAAGGGGGTGCGCAGGGAGATTTTCCCACATTTAGGCTGCCGCGAGCGGGGTACCCTAATTCGGGTGCGCGAGTACATTTTCACACGTTTTGGCTGCCACGAGCAGGGTACGCATATTCAAGGTGGTGCGCAAGTACATTTTCACACGTTTTATCTGCCGTGAGCGGGGTACGCATAGTTTTTCACACGATTACAGTGTAGCGGGCCTGTAAACTGGTCCAGGCTTAGCACAACCCTTTGCACCATATTGGGGATTTCGATGACTTTTCCTTGTGCAAGGGGCGTTCTTGGGGGCGTAACTGGTCCTGCGGCATGATCGCTGCACCACAGCTCCAAATGGCTTGGGGAATCCATGAATACGCGGTGTGCCAGAATGCTGTTTATTGCACAAGGCTGCCACACGCTGGTGCACGCTCCCTCTCTGCACTGTCCACGTGTGCTGCTTCTGTGCTGAATTCTATGAATTACCCCCTAAATGTTATGAAAATTACACTGTCCTGTTTTAGAAGGAGTAACATGATTACCTAGTGATGTCAAAATACATGTATCTCACTTTCGAACACTTCACAAAGCGTGAGTGGCATATTGGACTGTAAGCATTTTATAGTGTTTATATTGGGAACTAAATAATAACTTCCCATAAGTTAAAGTAGCGTGCCCAACAATATGTGGGAAATGCGCACATATATTAGATACTTACTAAAATATTACATCCTATGTGGGGGCATAAAAATACAGGGAACTTAAATAAATACATTAAACATAATGTTTAATTAGCATGTCCCAAATATTGTAAAAAAGAGTTTTTGAATTTTGGCACAAATAATTCTGATTTAATGGAACATTGTCATTAACTCAAGACCGGCTACATCATTTAAATATAGAAAATGGATTTGCAGAAAAGACATGTTGATATCCAGTACCTAACACAGTTCAAAGGAATCTGAACAATATATCATAACAAGTAAATACTCGGTTTGTATAAACGGCTGTTTTCAGAGCATTGCTTTTCTTTGATTTTTCTCGTAGTTGTGTGTGCAAGTGATTTGCTTCTTTTAAAATGTGGTGCCTTTTTGCGCACTTCCATTTTCAACATAGGAACTGACAATAACGTTATTCTTTCTTGAGACTCGTCTGGTGGAAACCTGATGATTGTAGTAGAGTGTCTTTAGCTGTATCTTTAATATAGACTTGTGTATTCAGAATGTTATTGGTGTTCATGATCCATAGATCAAGAAAAGATATTCTGACACTCTCAGATATATTGTTAAATGTAACGTGAGCAGTAGAAATGTTCAACCATATCACAAAAGTCTTTAATTAATCTATTGTGTCATGCCACAGCCTAAAACTATCATCTATGTGCCTTTTCCATAACGTGATAGGTTCATGAAAAGGACTAGTGTCAGTCAAAATATGCACGTGTTCACAATTATGCATTTAAAGGTTGGCAACATTTGGCGCCTATGTGGCTCCCATGCCCATGTTGTTTCCTGTTATGTGAGCTAACAGTCCTGAACGATAAAATATGTATGCACATTTAGAAAGTTGTAACAAAAACTAACTAGGAATTGCATGTGGGTAAACCCTCTTATCCAATGTATGAGGCCTTTCTGCAGCCATTGTGACCAGTAATTGTTACTCAGATTACTGTTCCTCCACCGTCAATTCATACTCCATACACATATCATATGCCTTCAACCCTTCCACCCAAAAAAAGGACTAACCTAATTGCTTAACTCTACCTAGGTCCTATTAACTCTACACTCTACTTTGGTAGATTATTGTATATAGGAATGCAACTGCATGGTTGATTTACCTGAAAATACAATGCAAATAAGCATGCCTCTTGTTGAAAAATGCATTGTCTTTCTAGGGTGAAGGTTGTCATTAAGTGACATACTATCACCATACTACCTTTCAAAGCAATGCAAGCGGGATCAAGGCTGCATTATCCATTATTGACAGATATTCAGGGGTGAATGCTGATAAGCCTACTCAAACTTTCATCCTTCTGTGATTGACAAAATAAGTTCCATTCATCTGGGTAAAAACACCTGTAATTAACAATCTTATGAAGCCCAAGTAACTTGTCATTATTCGTAATATGTAATAGAGAAAGAATTATAGAAGGTGATGACAGGCACAACATACACTATGACACACTTTCCATGTATACACCAACGACTAGGTTTTCTAGCCTATTTGAATAAGAGGTTTTGTGACAGGCGGATTACCCTGAAAGGATAAAGGCCAAATTACAGAGCAAAAAATAGTCCATAGGCGCCCCTCTGCGATATCTTTTCACATTACAGAGCATCCTTTGGCACCAGGGAATGTATCCTTAGTCTCTTGAATGTGCATTTGTTTAGAACCATAAGAATGAACATGCAGAGCCATTTTGAAAACAAAAAATTACCTACGCCAAAATGGGATAGAGGATGGTGTATATTCAGCCACACCCATTTCATCTATGCAAGCGGAGTTTATCGGCAAGTTTAGAATTTCTGCAAGGTGGTTCACAAATAACAAAAAAGTGAACTGCTCTTGTAGCAGGTTTTAATTTGTCCAACCTGGTGTAAGTCAAATTTGGAACACATGTATGTCAGTTTTTTAACAATGTTTTACTGTCCTCAATATTTTGTGACGCCATTCACATGGAAAAACGTACATTTTCACATTCTTTGAACATTTTTCCAAACTATACTGTGCTATTTCGCTTTCTAAGAATTTGAGCCTAGAGATGCATGCGTACTTTTGTGAATCATGGTCATTGTCAAGACAAAATATGGCTGTAAAATGTTGTCAAAGACACTATTTGCAGATACCTCAACTTACAGCATTTATAGCAATATGTGTGACTCAAACCCAACATAATAAGACACCAAGGGCATATAAATGATGGAATATTTTACTGATTCTTTGGTATAACAAAGTCGATGTTAGGGTCTGCAATCAAGATAATTCAACCTTGTTAAAAAATTACACTGCCACGATAGTGGCAGTGTAGTTATGTTTAAGTTGGTGTTTCCATAGGAAGAGCACTTTTTGGGCGGCTTATAACTTCGCCCCCTCTGGACGAATCCTCACCAAACTTTGCAAAAAAAGTATATGGCCCACTCTGAATCGTTTTGCAGAGTTTGGTGAGGATTCGTCCATGGGGGAAAATTTATAGGGGGGGTCCAAAAATTTTGCTCAGGCCTACAGCCCAAACCGCTGGACGGATTTTCACCAAATTTGGACCAGGAGCAGCGGCTTGGTCCCGAAAGCGTGCTTTTGCAAATTTGGTGAAAATCCGTCCAGTAGTTTTTTTTAAAATGACCAAAAAGTAGGTCAAAACAAATTAGTGATATCTGTGTTCGCTTCGCGGACACACTTCCCTGTTCGCTCCGCGGACAGGACGGTGATTGGGCAAGCAGCTTGCGTGATGTCCGCGGACATCTGACGTGCTCTCTCATTGGATGCGGTGAAAGCGTGCAGTGCGCCTGGCTTCAGAGACGCCCGCCATCTTTCTTTCCCGCATGAGAGGCTTTGTCAGGTCAGCAGGAGCGTGTCTGTCTCCTGTTCCTCCCACCCCCGCTCATGCCCATTGTCTGCCCCACCCCCCGCTCATGCCCCGTGTGTCCTTTATGTCCCCGCCACCCCCACTCATGCCCCGTGTGTCCTTCCTGTCTCCCACACCCCTGCTCATGCTCCGTGTCTCCCCTGTTCCTCCAGTCCCCCGCTCATACCATCGCACACGGTGGCCAGCGGAGGGCCGAGTTGCAGGATCTGCCGCACAAACTCATGTCCGTGTTTTTGTTTGTCTCCTGAAATACAAACCCCCTCACCCCCCGCTCATGCCCCGTGTGTCTCTCTCCCTCCCCCCACCCCCCGCTCATTCCCCCGTGTGTCTCTCTCCCTCTCTCCCAACCCCCGCTCATGCCCTGTGTGTCTCTCGACCTCCCCCCACCCCGCGCTCATGCCCCGTGTGTCTCTTCCCTCCCCCTCACCCCACGCTCATGCCCCTTGTGTCTCTCGCCTCCCCCCACCCCCCAACAAAGGCCCCCGTGTGTCTTTCTCAACCCGCTCATGCCCCGTGTGTCTCTCTACCTCCCCCCCACCCCTGCTCATGCTCCATGTGTCTCTCTCCCTCCCCCACACCCCCCACTCATGCCCCGTGTGTCTCTCTCCCTCCCCCCACCCCCCACTTATGCCCCGTGTGTCTCTTCCCTCCCACCCACCCCCCACTCATGCCCCGTGTGTCTCTTCCCTCCCGCCCACCCCCACTCATGCCCTGTGTGTCTCTCTAACTCCCCCCGCCCCCGCTTATGTCCCGTGTGTCTCTCTCCCTCCCCCCACCCCCTGCTCATGCCCTGTATGTCTCTCTTTCTCCCCCCACTCATGCCCCGTGTGTCTCTCTCCCTTCCCCCGACCCCCCTCTCATGCCCCATGTGTCTCTCCCCTCCCCCCCACCCCCCGCTCATGTCCCGTGTGTCTCTCCCCTCCCCCCCACCCCCCGCTCATGCCCTGTGTGTCTCTCGCCTCCCCCCACCCCCTGCTCATGCCCCGTGAGTCTCTCCCCTCCCCCCACCCCCTGCTCATGCCCCGTGTGTCTCTCCCCTTCCCCCCACCCCCCGCTCATGCCCCGTGTCTGTCTCCTGTTCTCCCCACCCCCCGCTCATGCCCCATGTCTGTTGTTCTCCCCACCCCCCGCTCATGGCCCGTGTCTGTCTCCTGTTCCTCCCACCCCCCGCTCATGCCCCATGTCTGTTGTTCTCCCCACCCCCCACTCATGCCCCGTGTCTGTCTCCTGTTGCCCCCACCCCCCCGCTCATGCCCCGTGTCTGTCTCCTGTTCTCCCCACCCCCCGCTCATGCCCCCTGTCTGTTGTTCTCCCCCCCTCATGCCCTGTGTCTGTCTCCTGTTCCTCCCACCCCCTGCTCATGCCCCGTGTCTGTCTCCTTTTGCCCCCCACCCGCCCGCTCATGCCCCGTGTCTGTCTCCTGTTCCTCCCACCCCCCGCTCATGCCCCGTGTCTGTCTCCTGTTCTTCCCACCCCCGCTCATGCCCCATGTATGTTGTTCTCCCCACCCCCCACTCATGCCCCATGTCTGTCTCCTGTTCCTCCCACCCCCTGCTCATGCCCCGTGTCTGTCTCCTGTTGTCCCCCCACCCCCCGGTCATGCCCCGTGTCTGTCTTCTGTTCTCCACACCCCCCGCTTATGCCCCATGTCTGTTGTTCTCCCCACCCCCACTCATGCCCCGTGTCTGTCTCCTGTTCCTCCCACCCCCTGCTCATGCCCCGTGTCTGTCTCCTGTTGCCCCCCACCCCCGCTCATGCCCCGTGTCTGTCTCCTGTTCCTCCCACCCCCCGCTCATGCACCGTGTCTGTCTCCTGTTGCCCCCCACCCCACTGCTCATGCCCCATGTCTGTCTCCTGTTCTCCCCACTCCCCGCTCATGCCCCGTGTCTGTTGTTCCCTCCACCCCCCGCTCATGCCCTGTGTCTGTCTCCTGTTCCCCCACCCCCCGCTCATGCCCCGTGTCTGTCTCCTGTTCTCCCCACCCCCGCTCATGCCCTGTGTCTCTCTCCTGTTGCCCCCCACCCCCCGCTCATGCCCTGTGTCTGTCTCCTGTTCCCCCACCCGCTCATGCCTCGTGTCTCTCTCCTGTTGCCTGCCCGCTCATGCCCCATGTCTGTCTCGTGTACCCCCCCACCCCCCGCTCATGCCCCGTGTATCTCTCCTGTTGCCCCCCACCCCCCGCTCATGCCCCATGTCTGTCTCTGTTGTCCCCCCCCACCCCCGCTCATGCCCCGTGTCTGTCTCCTGTCACCCCACCCCTGCTCATGCCCCTTGTCTCTCTCCTGT
The DNA here is from genome assembly GCF_040938575.1 of Ambystoma mexicanum. Lineage (NCBI taxonomy): Eukaryota > Metazoa > Chordata > Amphibia > Caudata > Ambystomatidae > Ambystoma > Ambystoma mexicanum. The sequence goes on from NC_090937.1 coordinate 1,211,440,811, forward strand.
TGCCCCCCACCCCCCGCTCATACCCCGTGTCTGTCTCCTGTACCCCCCACCCCCCGCTCATGCCCCGTGTCTGTCTCCTGTTCCCCCCACTGCTCATGCCCCGTGTTTCTCTCCTGTTGCCCCCCATCCCCCGCTCATACCCCGTGTCTGTCTCCTGTACCCCCCACCCCCGCTCATTCCCCGTGTCTCTCTCCTGTTGCCCCCCTCATGCCCCGTGTCTCTCTCCTGTTGGCCTCCACCCCCTGCTCATGCCCGTGTCTGTCTCCTGTACCCTCCCACACCCCGCTCATGCCCAGTGTCTCCCTGCTGTTGCCCCCCACGCCCCCAGCTCGTGCCCCGTGTCTGTCTTCTGTTCCCCCCACCCCCGCTCATGCCCCGGGTCTGTCTCCTGTTCCCCCCACCCCCCGCTCATGCCCCGTGTCTGTCTCCTGTTGCCCCCCACCCCCCCGCTCATGCCCCGTGTCTATCTCCTGTTCCCCCCACCCCCGCTCATGCCCCGTGTCTGTCTCCTGTTCTCCCCACCCCCCCGCTCATGCCCCGTGTCTGTCTCCTGTTGGCCCCACCCCCCCTCATGCCCCGTGTCTGTCTCCTGTTGCCCCCCACCCCCTGCTCATGCCCCATGTCTGTCTCCTGTTGCCCCCCACCCCCTGCTCATGCCCCATGTCTGTCTCTGTTGTTCCCCCCACCCCCCGCTCATGCCCCGTGTCTCTCTCCTGTTGCCCCCCCGCTCATGCCCCTTGTCTGTCTCCTGTTGCCCCCCACCCCCCGCTCATGCCCAGTGTCTGTCTCCTGTACCCCCCACCCCCCGCTCCTGCCCTGTGTCTGTCTCCTGTTCCCCCCACCCCCCGTGTCTCTCTCCTGTTGCCCCCCCGCTCATGCCCCTTGTCTGTCTCCTGTACCCCCCACCCCCCGCTCATGCCCCGTGTCTCTCTCCTGTTGTCCCCCACCCCCCGCTCATGTCCCGTGTCTGTCTCTGTTGTTCCCCCACCCCCTGCTCATGCCCCGTGTCTGTCTCCTGTCACCCCACCCCCGCTCATGCCCCGTGTCTCTCTCCTGTTGCTCCCCACCCCCTGCTCATGCCCCGTGTCTGTCTCCTGTACCCCCCACCCCCCGCTCATGCCCCGTGTCTCCCTGCTGTTGCCCCCCACCCCCCCGCTCATGCCCCGTGTCTGTCTTCTGTTCCCCCCACCCCCGCTCATGCCCCGGGTCTGTCTCCTGTTCCCCCCAACCCCCACTCATGACCCGTGTCTGTCTCCTGTTGCCCCCCCACCCATGCCCCGTGTCTGTCTCCTGTTGCCCCCCACCCTCCGCTCATGCCCCGTGTCTGTCTCCTGTTCTCCCCACCCCCTGCTCATGCCCTGTATCTGTCTCCTGTTCCCCCCACCCCCGCTCATGCCCCGTGTCTGTCTCCTGCTCTCCCCACCCCCCGCTCATGCCCCGTGTCTGTCTCCTGTTCTCCCCACCCCCTGCTCATGCCCCGTGTCTCTCTCCTGTTGGCACCACCCCCCGCTCATGCCCCATGTCTGTCTCCTGTTGCCCCCACCCCCTGCTCATGCCCTGTGTCTCTCTGTTGTTCCCCCCCACTCTTGCCCCCTGTCTGTCTCCTGTTCCCCCCACCCCCCGCTCATGCCCCGTGTCTGTCTCCTGTTCCCTCCACCCCCGCTCATGCCCCGTGTCTCTCTCCTGTTACCCACCACCCCCCGCTTGTTAGACAGAAACCTGTGCAGTTCCCTCTGGGACCACTGCAAAAGATTTGAGGCTACAGGTGTTTGCCAGTAAACCCACTTGGTAGCAGTCTTTACCACACAGATTCACTTGGTAGCTGTGGCTGAGCAGTCAGACTTCCCTCAAGAAGAGTTAGGCAGTATGTGGAGTATACAAGATAGGGCAATTTACACAGTAGAACAAGCAGACATGGAACAGAGCTTGTGTGTAAAGATATATAATTATTTATTTTAAAAACACATCTATGAAAAACACACTGGCACTAATACGGCAAACAATTTCAATTACAATTACTATAAGTAGAGCAATCCCCTAACAATATTTCGACAAGTCTAGGTTCAACGGCACCACTTATCTGCAGACGGAGGTGAATGCTTTAACCTAGATGGCACTCTAATATTCGTTAGAACGGGAGAGAAAAGGCAGGGTATGAAACCAACTCGGTACCAACACTTTTACGAAGCAAATGCAAGGCAAGTAAGGCAGGGTTTACTGTAGATCACAAAGTTCAGAGGCCAGTCCCACTCGGAGAAAGGCAAGGCGATATGTCCCAAAAAGTATCACAGTGGAAATGCACTTCGAGTCTCGGTAGCAAATTGTCACAGAAAGGTTGGACCAGTTTAGAACAAAAAGTTAAGAAGGTCTGGAGGCGACCCAGTGGAAAGGTAAGGATTTAAGACACCTCACGCTAACCATCACAAGGGAAGCCAGGCGGACACATTACCTTGTAAGTGAAGAGACAGCTCCTGCGGGGGCAGTTGTTCCTGGTGGTGGATGCAAGTCAGGGCTTTGCCAAGAGATGAGATGGTCTCGTCGTCGAAGGAAAGTTGAAGATCGTTGCACCACCAGGAAAGAGACCAGCCGCGGAGTGCTCCGTCACAAGGCACCAACTTTTGGTTGCGGTACGGGCTAGTGGCTATCCGGTTGCCGGGGTGCTCAGCACAGGCAATTCGACCACTACACCTTGAAAGCGAAGAAAAAGCAAAGGGACTGGTTGTTCCCACCAGTCAGGGGAAGAAGACTCTCCAGCAGGGAGATCTCCTCTGTCGTTGGGAAGTGGTGAGTCGGTTCAGCAGGGCTCCACCGGAGGTGTCGTCGTTGGAGGTTGGCTCAGCTTTACCCTCGTCGGATTCTTAGGTCCTGTGGTGACTTCTCAAGATCCAGTCCCAAAAGCCCTGCTTTTATGCAGAAAACACCCATTCATTCAGCCTCGCTGTCAATCAAAACACGCTAAGTGGTGAGCGGGGTGGCTCACCACTTGGGCCAATCACACCAGAGTGCGACTTGAGTTGGCAAGGCAACTCAGTCAGGGTGCCTAAACCCCCTCCCACACCCCCTGTGGGCCTCAGGCAGAATGGCACCACTTTGGGGGGCTTCTGTGCAGAAGCCCGCCAAAAGTGGAACAAAGGGCTCAACCTTTGGTTCGGAGTTACAGAGACGAACACATACGCCATTTTAAAAAACGAGTTCTGGCAGAAAATACCAACCGGTAGATTTATTTAAGACAAATAAACCGGCGGTATGTCAGAGACTAATGTGAAAAAGTATTAGCCTCCAACAATGGGAAGACTCCCATTGGAATATATTCGGGGTCGGATATAAGAAGTAGTTTCCACTGCCACCAGCCAAAACTCGACGAGGAGGGACAGGACAGTGCCCCCTCGAACAAAAGACCCAGGGGTAATCGAATTACCCCTACCAGTACGTCCACAATAGGATGGTTTGTACTAGTTCTGTTAGTAAATTTAGGTCTAGTAAAGCCAATGGTGACTTTACATGCCCTGGGAGACAGTAGTCAGTCCCAGGGTATGGAGTCTATGGTGGGGATCCTCTAGGACACCCCAGTGTTACGGCACGGAGGGTGCGGTGTAACACACATAGTAAAACACATGAGACCCTATGGAGTAAAAGACCCCATAGCCCATAGAACACATTGACATTCAAAGGAATTAACCACATTTACGTCCAAGAGTGGGAGAAAAAAGTCTCACTCTTGGCAGGATGAAAAAAACAAAAACTCCAGAAATCCATCAAAGTTGCTGGGGGACTCACTAGGTTAAGAAATTCAGCCTAAACAGAGAATTCTCCCTAACACCGCTCATGCCCCGTGTCTGTCTCCTGTACCCCCCGACCCCCTGCTCATGCCCCGTGTCTCTCTCCTGTTGCCCCCACCACCGCTCATGCCCCGTGTCTTCCTCTTGTCCCCCCTCCTATGATGCCCCTTGTTGACCTCTTGTTCCCCCCACCCCCCGCTCATGCCCCGTGTCTTCCTCCTGCCCCCCCCACTCCTCGCTGATGCCCTGTGTCTTCCTCCTGTTCCCTCTCACCCCCTGCTCATGCCCCTTGTCTTCCTCTTGTCCCCCCTCCTATGATGCCCCTTGTTGACCTCGTGTTCCACCCACCCCCCGCTCATGCCCCGTGTCTCCCTTCTTTCCCCCCCAACCCCCACTCATGCCCTGTGTCTTCCTTTCCCCCCCACTCCCCGCTCATGCTCCGTGTCTCCCTTCTTCAATTCATGACCCGTGTCTAAACTGTTGGAACAGGGCAGACACGGGGCATGAGCGGGGTTGGGGCCCCACCTTGCCCTACCCCCGCTCATGCCCCATGTCTCTCCTGTTCACCCCCACCCCCGCTCATGCTCTGTGTCTGTCTCCCTCCTTTTCCCCCCGCTCATGGCCCATGTCTCCCCTGTTCACGCCCACCCCCTGCTCATGCCCCGTGTCTCCCTTCTTTCCCCCCACCCCCCACTCATGCCCCGTGTCTCCCTTCTTCCTCCCCACCCCCCACTCATGCCCCTTGTCTCCCTTCTTTCCGGCTCATGCCCCGTGTCTCCCTTCTTTCTACGCCCTGCTCATGCCCCATGTCTCTCTCCTGGTCTTCCCAAACCCCCGCCAATGCCCTGTTGTGTTCTCTTTATACACCCTGCCTTCCCTTTCCCTGGTGTCCATCTTGGTAAAAGATTTTCCTTCCTACACCGGGACGCCTGCCTGCGGTGTCCCGGTTTGGGAAGAAAAATCTTTTTTTTACCACCCCGGGTTCCCACTTTGAGAACCTAGGATGCTAGTGGTCTTCCTCCATTGCAAAGGACGTTATGGTTACGTTGCACTAATAAAAAACTATGAAATTCAGTAAAAAAATGTGTTAAAGTGACTTTATGGTTAAGTTGCACTAATAAAAACCTATGAAATTCAGTAAAAACACTTTGTTAAAGGGACGTTATGGATAAGTTGCGCTACTAAAAACATATGAAATTCAGTAAAAAAACTTTGTTAAAGGGACATTATGGTTAAGTTACGCTACTAAAAACCTATGAAATTCAGTAAAAAAACTTTGTTAAAGGGACGTTGTGGTTAAGTTCTGCTACTAAAAACCTATGAAATTCAGTAAAAAAACGTTGTTAAAGGGACGTTATGGTTAAATTGCGCTACTAAAAACCTATGAAATTCAGTGAAAAAACTTTGTTACAGGGACGTTATGGTTCCAAGTAAAACCGAAAAACCCTTGAAATTCTCCAGTTATGGTAAGCTAAGCAACCATAACTCACGCCACCACCGTGCACTGCTAAGACTAACACCCACGACATCAAAGATGACAACACAAATGTCATTGATGACATCACATGTGTATGTACTTTTCATGAAATATGTGTACAAGGGATTCTTATTATAATGTTGCGAAAAAAGTGTCATAGGATCATTGCAATAAATATCATACCCTAATTAGTGCATTGAACGATGCATTGATATAAATAGCTTTCTATTATGGGGTTCTATCTAGTATACTAAGCTACTAATGCAGAAACATAGCATTGTGTGCAGCATACAAGATGAAGGTATAATATTTGTAATGTTAATATGTTGAATAATGAAATGATAATTGTTTGCTTAATAGATTTTTGTGTACTGTGAAATATGTAATAAGTAGCTAATAAAACCCATATATTACATAATTGCATTACTATAGACAAAACACAAAGAGACAAGAACACATATCAATATACATATACATAGGGTAAATAGCAGCTTTGAAACTGAGCAATTATTTATTTGCATGAAAATAATGCTGTCTTTAAATCTTGTGTCTTCCCCTATGTATATGTTTTATATGATGTGACTAGACTCTAAGGGAATTACTATAAGAACCTACTTGTAGGATACGTCTACAAATAAAATACAATTTTTAGTTTCTGACTGTTACTGAAGAAAACCATGTGGCCTAGATATGTCAGCAAAAGAAAAAAGAGTGAGCCAGACATGTGATGTCATCAGTGATGTCATCAATGACATTTGTGATGTCATCTTTGATGTTGTGGGTGTTAGTCTTAGCAGTGCACGGTGGTGGCGTGAGTTATAGTTGCTTAGCTTACCATACCTCAAGGGTTTTGCGGTTTTACTTGGAACCATAACGTCCCTTTAACAAAGTTTTTTCACTGAATTTCATAGGTTTTTAGTAGCGGAACTTAACCATAACGTCCCTTTAACAAAGTTGTTTTTACCGAATATCATAGATAAGTCAGTAGATTTTCTTATGATGAGGCGGAGTGGTGAGAAGGTCTACTTGCTGTTAACTGTTTCTCTTCCCCAAGGCGTATGAACCTGACCTTTTGCAGTGACATCCTTAAATCTGTATTTGGACTTTACTGCTGTCACCCTACACTGTATTCGCTGCACTTCATAGTAGATGGATGCCTGTGGAATTTGTTGGGTTGAACGGCGTTTTTGAACTGTATAAATCTTATTTTACAAAATGCAAAATAATGTTTAGATGATTGAAAAGACTGAGAAAATTAAGAGAAAATAAATAAAAACAAATTCAAATTGTGAACTACAACAAGTTAGACCTTTTCTCTTTGGAGTGAATGTGTCTGGACGATGTGCCACTGATTCTCTTATCCATGTATTTCATTCATTAATAGCATACATTCAAATGTTTTCTCTTTAGTTTCTGGATCACTGTTTCATACAGAATGACATCACCACCCATATATTTGTGAGCCTGTGAAATGGAGAAATATACAGTTCACACATTTTAAAGAAAAGCACCACCTCTGTCTCAGGAGGATAGCTCAGCGGCAACGTGCTTGCCTTAAAAGCAAGATGACATGGAGCAACAGAGGTTCGATCCCTGGGTCCGTGTTTAGAAACCTCTGGGAATTAAGCGTGTTATAAATAACCTCTTTGTTACGTACCTCTATATTAGGTACAACAACTAAGTAGAAGACATAGTACTGTTTCTTGTTTCCACAACTATGACACTAGTTCTGGATGTTCTACTGAATCTAATAACCAGAAACAAATAGGATCCTCAATGCATTTAATACGTTTAAAACAGGTCAACTGGATTTAACCTGGGCCTTGTACTAGGTTCTGCCTCTAAAGCAAGCATAATTATTACCATTGTGCAGCAGTATTGTCCAAAAGGATGTCAACCCAGTTGCAAGGTATAATATTCCCTACCATAAAATGATACCCTATTGAAGCCCCACCCACATTTGTACTTTTTTTAATTTTAAATGTGCTTCAGTTATTACAAAGTTTACACATGTATGTCTTAAAACATTAATTAACAATTGATTACTTAATTACAATTCCTGTAAAAGCAGTGAGAAACTATTTTACAATCTTAAAATGTGTACTGCTCGATTTTCATCTGAGCGTATTTAGCTCCAATGTATTTGCTTCCTACAACTATTTGTTTAAAGCAGTTTCCATTAATCAGTAAGTTATCACAGCAGCTCCTGGCTCCTAGAAGGCATTATGCTCCCTGTCTGTTTGTTCAATGCACTTTATAGTTGGTTTGATCTATTAATGTATTTAATTGCACAGGTGAAATGTTTAGATAGTATATCAGAGAAGCAAGACATTGGGGATGCATTGATGCTTGAGCAGTTACAAGGCCATCATTTTGTGACCCATGAGTTTTCATTTGTTAGTATGGCATGCAACATCAAGTTATCCAATACGCTCTTCTGCTGGATGTTCTTTGTATTTGATGGAGCTGATACACATAGAAGTCAAGGATAGTCACTCTTAATCTTTGCTGACGCCTGGAGCAATACTTTTAGTTTCAAATAGAAGTTACCTGGAATAACTCTGACTTACATTTCTCTTTCTAGAGGAAGTGAACAGTAAGGCAGGAGTAAGTTATCACACGTATGTACTTTGTGAAATAAAAGGGGGTCATTATGAGTTGGGCGGTAAGGGATACCGGGCACCGGTAAGGAGACTAGTGCCGGTAATAACTTACTGCCCAATTCCGAGGTCCCTTAGCAGGAACCATAAAGGATGTGTGGTCTGACCACACGTTCTTTACGGGACCCGTTAAGGGACCTTGGAGCTAATAACGGGCCTGCAATTAGCGGGCCCGATATTAGCGCCTTCCCATTGAGCCCTATGGGGGCTCAAATGGGAATGGGGAATGGCATTTGGAATGGGAACTTACCGGGTCTGCCTAGGTCGGAATGTCCCGGTAAGTCCCCATTCCACCAGACCGGACCCGGACCCGGTATGGAAGCAGCCATGGCGCTAATAGCGTCATGGCTACTGCCCATCTCGGAATGAGGCCCATAGTCTCTCTTTTGGAGTAGATTAAATGTACTTAATCTAATTATTCAGTCAGTCAGCCCAAAGTCTTTACATATCCCTAAGCAGTCAATAAAATGTCACATAATGAACAACACATGCCCCTCCTGCATTCCTGGTATTCTCTCTGACACATGGTCCTTTGCGGAGTAACGTTCAAAATGGGTTGATTACTACACCCGTTATTTTCTTTTTAAATATTTTTTATTGCCATTTTTCAAAATAACTTTCTCTCCCTCCCATCCCCCTCCATTTCCCCCTCTGTACACTCAGGTCATTCGCAAATGCTGCGACTCTATGTTCTACCTCCCAACGGAGATCCCTTTAATTTCCTTATTGGACTTAATAGTGGCAAGGAGGGGCTCCAGGTGGATAGCGTAAAGCAGCGGGAGAGAAGACACCCTTGCTTTGTGCCTCTCGTTACCTGGATGCTCTCAGAGAGCTGGCCATTGATTGCCAAACGCATACTGGGTTTTTGGTAATTTGCTTTTATCATTGCTAAGAATTTCAACCCAAAGCCCATCTCTTCCATGGCATGAAAGAGGAATCCCGACTCCACCCTGTCAAATGCTTTTTCTGCGTCTAATGCTAGGATAAGGGCCGATATCCCTGATTTGTTGGCCCTTTCTAGGAGATGACTGATCCGTCAAGTGTTGTCACTGGTCTGTCTGCCATTTATAAAGCCAGACTGCTCTGGGTTAATACGTTTTGGGAGTATCTAAACGCTCTAAGCGATTTGCTATAATGTTCGCATAGATTTTTACATGAATATTGATTTGAGCAATTGGCCTATAGGACCCACACTGGGTAATATCTTTCCCCGGCTTCGGTATTAACACCACTTGACCTCCTCCATTGAGTTTGTAATACCTCCTTTACCCCCGAATGAGTTTAAAAGCAGTGGCAAGTACCGTATTATTTTTTTCCTTAAAGGATTAGTAAGAATCTGCTGAGTAACCGTGCAGGCCTGGGACTTTTCTCCTAGGTAGACTTACTATGGCCACCCTAACTTCCTCTGTTGTGATATCTATCTCCAGCTCATCCATTTCTAGAGCAGTGATATTTTTAAATAAACTTTCATCTGCGCTCGATCTTTCAGGCCGTCCATCTTGTGTAAATAGGAGTAGTATCTTGTGAATTCCTGAATAATGTTAGGGAGGGCTGAACATTTCTTACCCCCTTGCATTTTCATTTTCAATATGGTTCTTGAAGTCTCGTGCTTCCTCAGCATCCTTGCCAGTAGGCGGTCTGCCTTGTTAGACTTAATATAATATCTCTGCCTGAGATATGTTAGGGATCTCTTGGCTGCTTTCCTTTGCAGAATTTCAAGCTGACCCTTTTCAAGCCAGTATTCCCTCTTAATTGACCCTCCTACCCATTCTGCTATACAGCCCATTATCCATTTCAGCTTGTCCTCCAGCTCACCCTCTAATTGCCTTCATTGTTTGCCCCTTTTTGCTTTCATTGCTATGAACGTCTCTCTCGAGGTGGCTTTAAAAGCATCCCATAACATTTGCTGGCTTGTTCCTCCAACACTATTATTGAGAAGGTACTCCCCTATGTTTTCTCTTATCTCTCCCCTCAGTATATCATCCTTCAGAATGTAAGCCAGATATTGCCACCTCCACAGCCTGGGCGAACCATAGCCCAAGTTTATTGACAGTGTTAAGGGAGCATGATCTGACAGGGCAATGCCGCCCACTTCAATTTCTGACACCAATCCCAGTAGTGATCTTGACAACCAGAGATAATCAATTCAAGAGAAGGTTCTATGCACATGGGACTAGGATGTGTACCCCTCTGTGTTCCCTCGCATTTCCCTCCACCTGTCTACTAATGACAAGTGAGAGATTGTGTCTTTTTACTCCTTCAAGGGCTTGCCCTGGGTGCTAAATATCCTTGCACTCCTGTCTTGGCTGGGGTCCAAGGCTTAATTAAAATCACCCATTAACACCATATAACCTTTTGAAAAAACCTCCAGTTTGTTCAATGTTTGCAGTAAAAATGTGTCTTGTCCCGAGTTTGTTAGCTTAAATGTCCCTCCCTTGGAGGATTATTGCCAAATAGCATCCCTCAGAGTACCTCTCCGAAACGATAGTTTGGAACCCCAGTGTATCCCATACGGCTATCAGCACCCCCGTCTTTCCTACAGCATTAGCATGAAACATTTGCTGATATCCCCTTATTCTTACTTCATGCTTATTCTTGATTATGGATATGCGTTTCCTAGAGGGCTACTATTCCCGATGCCTCCATCCCCAGGAATTGCTCTGTTTCCTATTCACCAGTGAGTTTATTCCCCTTATGTTCAGAGAGGTGACCTTGAGTACATCCCTCCTAGACATGGTCAAATTATGTTTGTTTATGTAGTACTGCTGAAGGTGGACTATGGTTTTGACCCCCCCCACCTTTTCCCTCTGTCCCTCTCTCTCCCACCTTGCCATTCCCTCACCCCTTTCCGCTTCCCCACAAACCCCCTCACTGTGCGGGTGAATCCTTCCCAGTGATTTCCCATACGATTTCCAGTTGGCCTTTTCCTTCCTTCCTCCCCATGTGTCTCCTTTCGGACCACCCTCCCCAGGCTGGTCTTACATTTGTTTTTAGGGACCTAGAACTTAATTTTGACTTGATGTTGTTTTACACCATAGGGTCTCCTTCCCCCTCTGTTCCCTCTTCTGAGGTTCTAGCATGGCCATTTGGTGCTCTTTTTCTCCTGGATTTATTCGATATTTATTTAGGTAAATCCCACTGCTTTCTCTTGATTGTAGCTCTTGTTTGCTCTCTGACTCCCTCGTGTTCTTCCTCATCCTCAGTTCCTTGGATACTCTTCCCTTCCACGCACATGGTGATCCTGTGCTGCCTCCTGTTCCATTCAAACTGGAGTCTGAGGGGAAGGTCCACCTGTAATGCTTATCACTCTTCCTCAATGCTCTGACCACCGGATCCAACATTCTTCTGTAAGCTAGCGTTATCTGTGCAAGGTCTTGGTATAGTTGCAGGTTAGATATCGCGACTGCCAGTACCTTTTCCTTCTGTTCATAGTTATGTAGGGTGACCAGCACATCCCTAGGCCTAGCTCCAGGTTCATTCCTCTTTGATCTGACTTTGTGTGCCCTACCCACCTTTATCTCGACCTAGTCCTCCATATTTACCTAGTCTGTAAACCCCTGCTTAATCATTGCTTAAGTGTCTCCCACTTCCTCGGACAGGCCCTTTATCCTTATGTTGGATCTCCTTGAACGGTTCTTCACTTTGGATCTCTAGGCTTTGTGTCACTCTGGAAAGGTGCTACACTAGCTTGGTTGTTTTCTTCGTATTGTAGAGGTGCCAAGTACTCTCCTCCAACTACCCCGCCCATATTACCTATGGAATGAGAACCAAAGTATGTGACATATGAGGAACAGTTGAACCAGCAAAGAGCAGAGTGTAGACTCTGTGCAGTACCCATAAGAATGCAAGTACCTAAGAGAATCTGGGAGAAAAGGTACCTATTGAGAAAACCGTCCCTGCATGCAAGACAATATGATGGCCATCTGAATGAGATTCCTGAAGAAACAGAGCTGTTGAAAGGCAAGAATGAATGGTGACATCACGCAGAAAGAGATGACGCGTACAGGAGAGATTCAGAGATCGGAGAATGCAGATATTCTATAAGGCATCAAGAAAGCTACAAGGATAAGTGACATCTTGGGCTCAAGGTGAAGAAGCTTATGCCATTGAAACAAATGATGATATCAAGTCATTTTACACGTGTACAGATGCAATTGAAATGCAAGCAGCAAACTGATCGTCAAGCTAGCTAAAAGCTTATAATAGATAGATTGTGGCAAGCGCCAATTACACGGCCACAGTAGTGGCCGTGTCGTTATGGTTAAATTGCTAATCAAAAAGGAAGAGCACTTTTTGGGTGGCTTATAACTTTGCTCCCCCTGGACGAATCCTCACCAAACTTTGCAAAAGAAGTATATGGCCGACTCTGAATTGTTTTTTGCAAAGTTTGGTGAGGTTTGGTCCAGGGGGGCAAAGTTATAGTGGGGTCCCAAAATTTCTTTTTTTCCCATAGACATAATGGGAAATAACTTTGCTTACGCCTACAGCCCAAACCGATGGATTTTCACCAAATTTGTGGCAGGAGCGGTGGCTTGGTCCCGAAAGCGTGCTTTTGTTAATTTGGAGTAAATCCTTCCAGTCATTTTTTTTTTAAATGACCAAAACGTAAAGCAAAAAAATTAGTGATATCTATGTCCGCTCTGCGGACACACTTCCCTGTTCGCTCTGCGGACAAGATACTGATTGGCTAATTCACTTACATCATGTCCGCGGACACCTAACGTGTTCGCTGATTGGTTGGCGTGGTTGGCGTGAAGCGTGAGGTGCGTCAGATTTTTGGAAACGCCCGCCATCTTTGGCCATCGGCCGCTGTCCGCGGACATGTCGGTAAAAACATATTAAAAAACACAACATTGCACTTGTCAAACTTATCAAATAATCTATGGGGAGGTGAGGGGTGATGAGGATGGGATGAATATGGCTGCAAGAAGCAAAAACAATGGTGTTTTTTTACCACTAAAGTTCGCGAACAGTTTGGATGTTCACGAACAGTCCTGAAAAGTTGGCAAACACCTCAGCATTACAGGCTTGGTGAAATACAGTTCTTGGATGGCTTATAACTTTGGCGCTACTTAATGGAACTGTATAAAAGTTTGCATGTATATTCCTGGGCTGATTCTGAATGAGTATGCAAAGTTTGGTGGGATTCTGTCATGAGGGGGCAAAATTAGAGGGGGGTCCCAAAATAATGTAAAGGCTTATAAATGAGGTGCCATTTGACAAATCCTCGCTTAATTTGGGAAACTGATAATACATTTAGATAGGAATGTTTTTCCGAAGTTTGGTAAGATTTTGTGAAGAGGGGGCACAATTAGAGGGGGGGTCCCAAAATAATGTAAAGGCTTATAAATGAGGTGCCATTTGACGAATCTACACTTCATTTGGCAAACTGATAATAGATCAAAATATACATGTTTTTGCGAAGTTTGGTGGGATTCTGTCGAGAGAGAGCAAAATTAGAGTGGGGGTCCCAAAATATTGTAAAGGATTATAAAGGTGGTGCCATTTGACAAATCTACACAAAGGTTTGCAAAAAAGATTATAGATCTAGATTTAGATGTTTTCGTAAAGTGTGAATGGATTTTGTCAAGTGGGGGATAGGTAATATGATGATAGTATGTGGATACATTTGACACTTTTGAAAAAATAAAACATGGGTGGATTTCCAGCAAACTTGCGTAAGGAGCAAGGACCTACAAGCATGGTTTTGCAAATGTGCCAGTGTTTTATTATTTGACAAGTGTCATAATGTAGCTACAAAAAATAGCGTTATACCTTTAGTGTCTGAGGGGAAGCCTGTGGCCATGGGCAGTGCCAGATTATCCGGGTCATGGAATAAGGTCATGATCCAGACAATCTGGCTACTGGCCATGACCACAAGGGACAAAACATAGGATTAAAGTGGCCATGACCACCTGGGTCTGGCTTTGTGGTAAAGATATTCGAAATTAGGGTAGATTTGAAAGGGAAGAAAAATGTGTTCGTGGTAATATGGTAATAGGGTTCTCTTTTTGCCTTCAGCAGGCTGCTATGGAAAGCGAAGAGGGGCCCTGTATGGAACCCTCACCTTCCCTTTCCATGGTGGCCATCGAGGAAAAGTAGATGGAGTTTTTTTTAGTTCTATTTTTTAACTGTGTAAGATGGTTCCTAAAGGAATATGTCGTTTGTTGTTTTTCAATGTATTTATTTTTGGCAGGAGAGCTGAGAACGAAAGGTGGGTAGGGAAATGAGGGAAGAGCAACCAAACACTAATATGGAGGGGTAGGTGGACAAGGGAAAATGTTACGCATGTGTTATTTCTAAGTTAGGGGGCACTGTTTCTCATGCTACTTGATTACAGCAGTGGTGGTGGCTCTTGGGGAGGAGGGATGGCATTAGCTGATGCCATTTTAAGATAAATAGCAGTTTTGCTAAAAGTATGTATTGTGTACTAGATTGTTAATGGATAATGAGTAGGAATAGGTGTTGCAGCTGTGCAAGGGAAATTTTGAAGTGGGAAGTTCCTAGATCAGTAGAAAATGCAGTTCCGAACTGTCCACCAAGCCAAGACCTTATCGTGAAGTGCGGACGGGTTCTCAGAAACGTCATCATGCCGCACGCCAGCGTATGGTCATGTGGCACTGTCCGGAAGGTCCGCTATGAAGTCAGATGTTCGTAGACATCTACGAATGCAAAACTAGTTGAAATAGTTGAAAGACGTGTATAGAAGTGTTAAAAATTATTCCAGATGGTGTGAAAAGGCAGAGTTTTAAGGTGAAACTTTGGAAATTGCACACAAATATTGCGATATTGGGTAAGTATGATATTAGCAAGTTGTAGGAAAATAGCATGCACTGGTAAAAACCTATGAAATTCAATGAAAAAACTTTGTTAAAGGGACATTATGGTTAAGTTGCACTAATACAAACCTATGAAATTCATTAAAAAAACTTTGGTAAAGGGACGTTATGGTTAAGTTGCAATAATAAAAACCTATGAAATTCAATGAAAAAACTTTGTTAAAGGGACGTTATGGTTAAGTTGGACTAATAAAAACCTTTGAAATTCACCGAAAAATCTTTGTTAAAGGGACGTTATGGTTAAGTTGGACTAATAAAAACCAATGAAATTCAAAGAAAAAACTTTGTTAAACGGACGTTATGGTTCCAAGTAAAACCGAAAAAACCCTGAAATTTGCCAGTTATGGTAAGCTAAGCAACCATAACTCGCACCACCACCGTGCACTGCTAAGACTAACACCCAGGACATCAAATATGACATCACAAAAGTCATTGATGATATCACTGATGACATCACACGTGAAATACATTTTGATGAAAAGTCTCTACAAGGAGTTGTGTTTATATTGTTGATAACACGATGTCAGGAGTGATCGGGAGACCTATCATGAACTACTTAATCTATTAAAGAATGGACTCATCTAATATCATTGTATTGGAGTGTTGTTGTTAATACAGAAACCTAATCATATATAAACATAGGCAATGACTGAAGCATGCAACATAGAAGTACACTATTTATAATATTGTAATTTTGGATAGTACAATAATGAATGTTCCCTTATCAGAGTTTTGTGTAATGTTGTGTAACTGTATAACATGTAATAACTAGCTAACAATTCAAGACTTACAGCACTTGCTGGTACAAACAATGCATATGAAGCACCACAATGCATACAAATCAGAGGCACGTACAGGGAAACTAAAGTAAGGAAGAAAGAAACTGCATCATCAGAAAATATAAATGACATTAAAGTTTATCTTCATGTATACAAATGAATTGTGTGTTTGAGGCCTGCTCATTTCCCCATGTATGTGCAACATGAGCTGAGACCAAGTGAACTGGGTTTCCCAGCCCTTTAAGATGAGTAGCAATACTCTGGAGATGGATGGGGATGCAGATTGTATTCATACATCAATAATCAAAACGACTCAGGTAGTTTGGCAAAAATGGAGTTTGTTTTAATAACAAGTATATAAAACAGGGAGTACAACGAATATCAGCAGTTGTTTGATCCTCTTACTCAATGCAACTGAGATTATATTGCATAAAATCATCATCATTGACGTTGGCCTGTGTCACTACCTATGTGGCAAACTACAAAAACCTATCAAAGGGAGTGATTGCTTCTAAGTGAATATCTAAGCATAAGTTCCATATCAGTATAGAACCGTGAAGGAAAGTGCTTAACATCAGGTGGGGCAAGTAAGCCCTCCCTAAACATAGCCACTATGAATGTCACTAAATACACGATGTTCCATTGGCTACACAAACTATGGGACCCTTGATTACATGGTCCTCTATAATTGGTTGGCTTCTAACCCCCATCAGTACTTTTCCACCTATGTTTACCAGCACGCAGACTGAACATCCAGATGTTGGGGGGCTCATCTAGAAACTAGCTTCCCACCAATTATTAAATCAATCCATCATCACCTCAACAGTCCAGTGTCAATTAGTGCTTTGAAGTTTGCCCTTGAGTTTGTACTGTACTCTGAAAACTTTTAAGGCGTGTAGGCATAGCCTGCCTTCGTGCGTAGGTCACAAATTTCTTCCTTCCATGTGACTGGACACCATGAAATCGAGCTTTTCGTGTATTTAATATTCTTTTTTAATTGTCCTCTGACGTATTTTGTTTTGCTCAAGCTTCTTGAACAGAAGCCTATTGTTCCTTCACAAAATTTGTATCCAATGTCAGTCAATGTTAAATGGACATTATGGTTCCAAGTAAAACCGAAAAACCCATGAAATTCGCCAGTTATGGTAAGCTAAGCAACTATAACTCGCGCCACCACCGTGCACTGCTAAAACTAACACCCAGGACATCAAAGATGACATCACAAATGCCTTTCGAGGGTCACAGTTATATGTATGTACTGTGACACAGTAATCTGCAGGGGGGAGCGACTTCGGAGTGCTTTTGAGACTATCGTCTCAGAGCACGAGAAGACCTGCTCACTACCCAAATAAAACCCACTCTACATCTTCCTCTCACAGCTCGCCCTTTCTTATCCCTGTGGTTGGTGTCCCCCCCTTTACCCTCCTTTACCCTCCTCTCCTAGTGTGTCGTGTCTGAAAAACCAAAAAAAATACAAAATTACAAAAATAAAAAAAAAATAAGGCTCTTTTCAGAGCTGCCTTTCCCAGTTAAAAAATAGAAGTGAAAATAAATGAAGCAGGGCTCTTTGTATTTTTTAGAATTCCGCGGACAGTTCGCGAACATTAAAAAAATTGGGTTGCTACTCCATCAAAAACATTGTAATTTTCTCTGGAAAGAAGTGGTGGCTCTGAAAAGAGCCTTTGGGTGGTGTTTGTAAGTCAAAAATTGTAAATGCTTAACATTTACTTCAAAATTGTTGTTGTAATTCCAAAAAAGGTCGCAATGCATTTTGTACATTTCTCAGAAAAATCTGATTGCCAGCATAAGTAAGATGGACTCCATCTCTGCGAAAAATGTATGTACTACAAAACATAATATTTTCATTGTGAAAAGAAGACATGCCAAAATCTCTTAGAAAGCCACAAACAGCCTTATTAACATTGCGCCTTGCTTTTTCCATTTGTGGACCAAATGAAGAAGAACAAAGCCACATTTGTCTCTGCGCAATCCATGAAAATATCACTTGAGAATTAGGAAACATGTCCATAAACTTCCTAAGTCCTTCTTTCATAGCAAATTGCAAAAAAATTCCAGTCACATGTCCTAAACTGTTCCCTCCACAATGAATTACAATTATGTCTGGATGTTGCTCCAAAGTAGCACAGAGAGGTAGCAAGTCCAACCACTTCATTCCACGTTCTCCATGCCAGTGTACTTCCACACGTGGCAATCCAAGATCTACAGCTACCCCACAGCTTTCTGCATGCACCTTCAACCAATGTATCCACGGATTCTCCTAAAATCGAAACAATCTGTTTTCTGAAACACACAGCCATAGCTATCTTTTCTTCTCTCAGCAAAAAGAGTATCTGAGAAAATCTCTCCTGGCACAACACACCCACCAAACTTTCCTGACCAATCCCTTTCAGTGCTTATTCTCATTTGCATGACTTCTGAACCCAAAAATCCCCGGATGTAACTCCCGATGTCCGTGGCCTACCGCCATGTCCGCGGACATATCATAACATGAACAGCCCTTCTACCATTTCCACTTCACTCTCTCTGCCATTCCCTCATTGGATGTACCTCAAACATCACATGACCATGCACCAATCACATTCAAGACCTCTACATCTAACTGCATCATCATAGATCAGCACTGCAAATGTACTCTGAATCTCTCTGAGTACAAGTGTCATATCATTGGCAAGCAGCATCTACCAGAAATACTGTACAAGTCTTCAAGATTTCTACTTGCAGCTCCATGCATATCCATATGCATGAACACAAACTTCAGGTATGCATATTTTCTGTATAGTAGATGAATACATTTTCAAACAGACTTTTACCTTGTAAAATCTGTAAAATGAATTTACTGTACTTTTTTCAATTTCCTAAAATCAACTATCACTTATAAACCTTTATACTTTTTACTTTCTTTATACACACACACTCAAATCATGTTAAACTAACATTGTTTAAATGAAATATATAGAATACATATATTCAAACAAAATTGCATGCAAACACAATCTATGTTTAAACCTTTATAAAAATACTTATACAATTTCATATTTTTTGTTTTTATTTATTTATTTACTTAATTACTTTAAATTAGACATGACATTGAGGCGCTATTACCTAGAACAGTTTACTTACAGAAATAGTGGTATTCACTAATATATTATAAATTTCACAAGACATAGTAAAGATATTTTTTTTTGCTACAGTTAGTCATTCAATACAATTTGTTCATTAAGAACATATCATATGTACTGAACTGATGCAATGTATCTTATGTAAATAAATTAGTTTAATGGTTTTACAGAAGGCACTGAGGATTTCAATGAAAAAAATCAATATCTAAATTAAAAACACTGCTATATACAAACAAAGTTACTAATTTGAAGCTTTTACAATTGCAGTGAAGACCAGTTTCCTGAAAAGAAGCAGCCGAATTCGAAGAAGAAAGAAAAACTAAGAAGTTACCTGTTTATTTAAAAAAAATGTAAGTAAAATTTCACAATAATATTTGTATTATTAATGAAACATACTATAACATCAATACGAGCTATTTTGGTTTCTAAAAATAGAGATTTTGTACCATTTTGTCCAAAAATGTCCATGTCTTAAACAGCGATTTAAAGCCAGAATGGCCCACAAATTTCTATTTTTGGACACACAAATTAGCCAACTGAACCACTACAATTTTTATATTATAGAACAAACAACTGTTTTAATTGTATACATTAGGTTTACTATTTGTACTTTTCCACACCACTAGCTTACTTTTTTTTTGTCATCTGAATCCCAGTTTAGTAACACATAAATTCAAGAATACCTATCCCTACTAGTTTTAGTTCCCAATGCACAATCACACACCATTACATACATCTTTATCATCTTACTCAAACACTCATGCACACAGCACACATACATTCCAGAACACCCCAACCCATATCTTCTTTATTTTTTTCAACAGACCCAAAAGAATGCCTACCAAAAGTCAAGTCCGTAGAAAGCAACGCAAAAGTAGAGCAAATGAAAATAAAGGTGTCCAACATAAACATCCATCTCTAGCAGAATTTATAAAAAAAAGTTGAAACAAAACAGCTAATACAATCATTTAGTGAAACACAAGAAGTTTCAAGTACAACAACTTCTCTTCCTCTATCGAAATGTAAAACAAACCAAAAAACAATTAACAGAAAATCAGCTATCAGTACAGATAAAACTACTTCTTCAAATTTTAATATAGTGCAAAGTAAGCATACCAAGAAAAGTATTTTAGCCAAAATATACCGTCACAAAGTCCTTCAAAATCTTATAAAAACAGGAGAGAAATCAGGTTCAAAGCTTAATACCTATCGTAGGAAATTAATCTTAGAAGCATTGATGGACAGTGCAATTCTTCTCAAAAGAAATGTATTTATTTTACTGTTAAACAAAATGAAACCACTAACAAAACTAATAACTAAATTACAAAAAAGACTTCTCAATAAGCGAAATGTCAACAGAAAGAACTTCTTAAGTATCTGCGGAGGTGAATGGAATCACACTACGAGCACAGAACAATATTTTAATGAAGAAGCGTACAAACAAAAGCAAACAAATACAATTGCCATAAATAGCAGTGGTCGAGTGAATAATACCATAATGGAACAAGAAGTACTCCTTACAAAAATATGCCCCTCCATTCAACTGAATCAGAACATTTAGTGTACAAATGGCCATGCACATCAATGTGTAACATTCCCAAACAATGTTTCAAATCTTTATGCCAATTCCTCAATAAATATGTAAAAAGCAAAGACAAAATCAAAATTAAATTACTTCAAAAAATAGATACCTGTCCAGTGCGCAAGTACACAGGACTACAAGGACATTCATTGGCCTGCATTACAGGACCTACTTGTAAAACCACTTTCCATGATATCAAAAGGATATCAACACATCATTCAACTATAAGAAATCTAGTCTATAAACTGTACTATGCTAAAAGTCCTGCTTTAGCACTAGCAAAGTTAAATAACATCCTTCTACATGGTACAGCAAAAGACCTACTTGGAAAAGTAGTTTATTTACCATTAAATCTAAAAGACAATGTGCATACTCTAGGAGTGCAACGTCCAATGCAGCAATCTTTAATTATATTAGTAAATGGAGTACCTACAAAGGACAACAAAATATGGCAACAGCTGGTAGATTTATATAAAGTTAGACAAGCCTTCCAATAGCTTAAAGAGAATAATGAATATTACAAAGAAATTAATATTGAAGAAAACTTGAAAGATACAACTGAAATAATTCAAGAAACACATGAAGCTGGTCAATTTGAGCTACTAGATCCTGCTACAATATTAAATACTTTAGACCATTATACAATTCATCCTTTGCACTGTAATGACATCGTACAAGATGTACTGGAAACTTACCAAATGCGTCAAACAAAAGGATCGCCATTCAGTATATGGGAAAAAAGTACAGAATCACATGCTTTTCCTCTACTCTTTCCTACTGGCAAAGGAGGAAGGTATGATGATAGACCTATTCAAATATCAGCTTCAGTATACCGCTCATTACGGATGTATTCTGAAGATCCCAGATTTAGACAAAATGTGGAATACATATTCCACTTACTCTTTGAAAGTGAACTAGCAACTTTATGTTACGGAGTTGCACACATATTAAAATCAGGATCACACTTTCAAAATATGACAGCTACACAATTATTAGAGAAAGTGCAACAAAAGGATGAGGTTTTACAATCAAATATTACAAATCTATTAGCAAATATGCGTGGTACTAAAGAGTACTGGTTTCGACGTCATGGAGATGTACGTTGTATGATCAGAAACCTTGGCCCACCCACTTGGTTTGTTACATTAAGTTGTGCAGAATATGCATGGGAAGATTTACATGATTTCCTACGCATATCAAATAAAAACAAAACAAACATAGATATTCTAACACCTGGAGAACTTTGGATCCTGTTAATGTTTCAAGATATTTTCACCATCCCTTCATTGCTATGCTACATTTTATTTGTAATAAAACTGTTCCTCCCCTTGGAGAAGTGCAACACTTCTTTTGGAGAAAAGAATACCAAGCCAGAGGAGCACCACATATCCACATGCTTTTATGGATTAAAGATGCTCCTAAATTTGGTCAAGACAGTGATGCCACTGTTTTACAGTTTATTGAAAAATATGTCACTTGTGAAATTCCATCAGAAGCCACAAATAGTGATCTTCGTGCACAAATTTTACAATTTCAAAGACACAAATGTGGAAAATATTGTTGTCGCAAATACAAAAACAAAGGCAAATACTACACCAAATGCCGATTTGGTTTCCCTAGACCAGTTACAAATACGAGTCAAGTAAAAAACCTCATGTCTTCAGTTCGACATAGTGTTAAAGGTAAGTCACCTAAAAATACATATTACATAAAAAGAAAAGAAGAAGAAAAATATATCAATGATTATAATGCAATCATTGCCCGCTTATGGAATGCAAACATAGATGTGCAGTACATTAGAGACAATTGGACTGCAGTTGCACGATATGTCACAGCATACTTAACTAAAGCAGAAAAGACGGAGCTCCAAGACCTCTGGAATGACCTGTCATCAGATAAAACAGTATCTCAGAAAGTATACAGCTTGGGCATAAAAATGCTCACCCATAGAGAATGTGGATCTTATGAAGCAGCTGATCGTTTAACTGGTACTTCATTGTATGGTAAATCTGAAAATATAGTATGGCTAAGTCTTGGTCCAGCTAAATCTAGAAAAAGAGTTCTAAAATCATATGAAGATATAGAAAAAATAGCCAAACATGATCCCAACAGCCAAGACATTTTAAAAAACAATTTATTGGAGAAATACTACCCAAACAGAAGTAATACTTTGGAAAACATGTGTCTATACCAAATAGCCCAAAACTACACATACAAAAATAATATGAAACCTGATGAAAAAAAGGTAAATATAGAATGACAGACTGTGAAGGCAGCTTAGTTAAACTCACTAAACCAAATTTAATTAATCATATCAAATTGTCATTGAAGACTCCTCAACATAAAGAAGTATATTACATGTCCCTGCTACAACTCTTCAAACCATGGAGAAAAGAAGAACAATTACTAGATAACTATGACTCATATGAGGATGCTTTCAAAGCAAATGAAAGCACTATAACTGATGTAAACTTTACACAGTACAAAACAATGTTGCACAATGAACAGCAACATGAAGAAGAACTCCAAGCCCAACTAGATAAGGATACTCCTGACAGTAGTCAACCTTCTGTAACAGGAAGCCAAGAACAGCTGGGAGAACCACTAATAACAAATGAGGCAGAATTAGCTATGATAGAAGTAGAAAACACCATGTGTCAATATGAAGATAAGAAAGACTTAACTATACTACAATCAAAACTAAACAATGAGCAAAGTAGCATTTTTCAAGAAGGAACAAAACAAATTTCACATGGTGTAAAACATGAAAATAAAGAATGTTCCTGGCATAATTATAAACCTATACTACTGTACGTCAGTGGTGAAGCTTGTTCTGACAAAACATTCCTAATCAAAATCATTAGTAAGTTCCTTCAACAATTGACAAACAACAAACTGTCAGCTGTTGTCACTGCCCCCACAGGTTTAGCTGCCTACAACATAGGTGGTGTTACATTACACCGATTACTACTATTACCAGTAGAACACCAGAACAAATTAGACTATTACAAACTTTCTGCAGAAGCTGCAATGGAATTACGCAGAGTATTGAAACAAATGAAAATGCTACTAATAGATGAAGTGAGCATGGTCTCCAACCTGATGTTAGCTTTGATTCACCTCAGATTACAAGAAGTACTCAAA
Source organism: Ambystoma mexicanum (assembly GCF_040938575.1). Lineage (NCBI taxonomy): Eukaryota > Metazoa > Chordata > Amphibia > Caudata > Ambystomatidae > Ambystoma > Ambystoma mexicanum. The sequence continues at coordinate 1,211,464,211 of NC_090937.1, forward strand.
ACAGACTATGAAGAGCTCTTTGCAGGAAAACACATTATTGTTTTTGGAGATCTGCTTCAATTAACACCAGTAAAAGGTGAACCTATTTTTAAAACATTAGGGCACAAACTCTGCCGTAAAACTGTTGGCAGCATTGGAAATGTCAACCTTTGGCAACATTTCCAATACAGAGAATTAACAGAAAACATGCGCCAATCTGCAGATCTAACTTATGCCAACATTTTAAAAAGTTTGGGAGTTTGTATACTTTCTAAAGAAGCAGAAGCAACATTGAAAACCCGGCACATTAATGCACTTTATGGCGATAATGCATGTGCTACAGATGTTATGGAACAATTAGCCCACAAAAATGTCAATTGTATGGCCTTAATGCCAACTCTTGCAAGCTGTCTCAAATTCAATGAAATAATGTTAAGTAAAGAAATGCAACCAATAATGGAAATTAGCGCCACAGACAAACTAGATGTACATGGTATGACACTACCCATGTGTGATCAAGCCACAACAAGACTAAATCTTTTAGAAAAATCAATCTCAAACACAGCAGGCTTAGAAAAGATGTTAAAATTATCCTTAAATTGCAGAGTAATGCTTAAACGTAACCTTGACGTGGACCAAGGACTAGTTAATGGAGCACTGGGTACAGTTGTTGTCTTTCAAACATACCCACGTGACAACAAAATTCAGTTTGTCAATATACTCTTTGACACACTTTCAGAAGTAAAACGGATAGGACGCTCAACAGCTAGATTCCTTCTCTTCAAAGATATGTATGTACGCAGAGAACAATTTTCTCTAACTCTTGCATACACAGTCACGATTCATAAATCACAAGGTCTTACCCTAGACAAAGCAATGATAGATATTTGTAACACAGTCTTTAAAGAAGGCATGAGCTACGTAGCACTATCACGCTTACGTACACTTGACGGTCTATTTCTAATCAACTTTGATGAAGTAAAGTAAACGCTGATATTCCTTGCATTTTAGAATATAATAGACTTCGCTCACTATACACTCCCCATCTAAACACATATTCTGTTCCACACGAACTAAAACGTTGTAAAAGAAAACTAAATCAAACAGAAATGCAAAAGGACGTCACTGTAAATCCTCCAAAGAGAGTAAAAGAAACTAATACTTCATCAAGTACCACAAACAAAAAAGAATCAATTAGAGAAAGTAAACCAGGTACTTCTTTAAAGAAGGAAGACAAACTCCAAAAAAAGCAGTTAGATACAGAACTACCTGGACCATTTAAATTCTCAAATATAGTTGGTGTAAGTTGCTATGCAAATGTAGCAATGAATATTCTATTTCAATTACCACCAAGTGTTGACAACATTTACTTACACAGTACAGACCCATTGTGTTTGCAAATGTTAGTACTTCACAGAAATGCAGCAAACAATCCTGACAACACATATAGTGTTTTTGGAATAAGACGACAATTGGACTACTGTGCTGGAATGGTGAAATTCACTATAAACTCACAGGAAGATCCACAAGAATTTCTAATGTACTTACTACAAGTACTGGAAAACAAAAACATACCTATAAATGAAATCTTTCAGATTTCATACATGTGGAAACATACATGCACTCTCTGCAACAATGTGACACAAGAAGAAATCCCCAATGAATGCTTCATATATATAGCAATACCAAATTGTGAATCCATTCCATTTCAGCAACGTGTACAAAATGCGAACCATGGTAGATTATGCTCTACCTGCAATTCAGATAATCGCTACACGTTAGTAATACAAACACATAGTAAATACGTAATACTAATGCTTCTACGTTACAATGCAGATGGTACCAAAAACAACTGCAAGCTGACTGGATTCACACATGGTCAAATATCACTTGGTAAGAAAACCTTCACAACAATAGGTATAATCTACCACGCAGGAGCCACAACCAATTCAGGGCACTACACTGCATATCTAAAAAAGAAATGTGGATGGTTTGAATGTAATGATAGTACCATTACTCGAAAGCAGAGATTACCAGCAAATCTTACAAACGCTTATTTGTTGTTCTTAAAACCAAAATTTGATAAATAAACTGTATTTAAACCTTTAAATAAATTTGTGTTAAAAAAATATAAACTGTTAGAATACTCCAAAAGCTATCTAACTGCTCAAAGATTCTACAACAACTAATCAGATAAATGAATACCACTAAATTAGACCAAAAAATATACAGTTAGAATACGCCAATTGGTATCTAACTGTCCCAAAATTATAAATTTGTGTTGAAATAATATAAACTGTTAGAATACTCCAAAAGCTATCTAACAGCTCAAAGATTCTATAACAATTAATCAGATAAATGAATACCACTAAATTAGGCCAAAAAATACACAGTTAGAATACGCCAATTGGTATCTAACTGTCCCAAAATTTAACAATATCCAAATAGATAAATCAAAACCACTAAAATATATTAAAAAAATAGACAGTTAGAATACGCCAATTGGTATCTAACTGCTCCAAAATGTTATAATATCAAAACAAATGAAGAATCTGTTACTGCTCCAAAAAAAATACAACAAAGCAAAGTATAAAGCATTAGCCAGAAACAACAAGTGAACACTGAAAACAAACAAACAAATGAACTGTAGCATAACAGAAAAAGGTTTTTTTTAATCCAACATGGATTTTTTTTTCTCCCACAGACCCAATGATTTTAGCAACAAATACAGAAACTGAGCAAATTGCACAGTGCTCTGATTTGTACTCTACTAAATATGAGGGTCGAAAAAAAAATAAAAGTATATTGCTTATATAATGTAATAAGTCATTACAAAATACTAATACTAACATGCTATTTTCTTTTATCACAGAAATGAAGAAGAAAAACATGGACTCCCATTACTAGACCAAACAGTAACTATACAATAATAAGGACAACCATAGCAGCATATCACATCCATAGTATCTAATACCTTTGTTCCTTATACATTTGTTTTTCACCCAAAGTTATAAGCAAATATGAATGTGATATGCTGCGGTGGTTGTTGCCAGGGCATAGAGTCTTGAGTGCATGGCCAAATGGCCATGCACCCAAGACTCTATGCCCTGGCAACAACCACCGCAGCATATCACATCCATAGAGTCAAACATTTCAACTATGATCTATGGGAAACTTTTAATGTCCGCGAACAATGTGAGTGTTCTTAGAACACTTTGAACTTGCCAGCGAACAATACGGACACAGTTTTCAGGACACCCCCTACGAACATTTCAGAACAACGCGATAGTTCTTAGAACACTTTCAACTTAACAACGAACAATACGGACAGCGTCCTAAGGACACCCCCTACGAACATTCCAGGACGCCGGGAGTGTTCTTAGAAGCGTCTTCAGAACACTACCATCTTGTTTATTTGCGAACATTTCAGGACACTGCGAGTGTTCTTAGGACACATTCAACTTGACAAAGAACAATACGGACAGCGTCCTCAGGACACCCCCTACTAACACTCCCCAGACACCGGGAGTGTTCTTAGAAGCGTCTTCAGAACACCACCATCTTGTTTATTTGCGAACATTTCAGGACACCGCAAGTGTTCTTAGGACACATTCAACTTGACAAAGAACAATACGGACAGCGTCCTCAGGACACCCCCTATGAACACTCCCCGGACACCGCAAGTGTTCTTAGAAGCATCTTCAGAAAAACCCCATTTTGTTTATTTGCGAACATTTCAGGACACCGCGAGTGTTCTTAGGACACATTCAACTTGACAGAGAACAATACGGACAGCGTCCTTAGGACACCCCCTACGAACACTCCCCGGACACCGCAAGTGTTCTTAGAAGCGTCTTCAAAACACCACCATCTTGTTTGTTTGCGAACATTTCAGTACACCGCGAGTGTTCTTAGGACACATTCAACTTGACAGAGAACAATACGGACAGCGTCCTCAGGACACCCCCTACGAACACTCCCCGGATCACTGCGAGTGTTCTTAGAAATGTCTTCAGAACACCCCCATTTTGTTTATTTGCGAACATTTCTGGACACCGCAAGTGTTCTTAGGACACATTCAACTTGACAGAGAACAATACGGACACCGTCCTCAGGACACCCCCTACGAACACTCCCCGAACACCGCGAGTGTTCTTAGAGGCGTCTTCAGAACACCCCCATTTTGTTTATTTGCGAACATTTCAGGACACCGCGAGTGTTCTTAGAACACATTCAACTTGACAGAGAACAATACGGACAGCGTCCTCAGAACACCCCCTACAAACATTTCAGGACACCGGGAGTGTTCTCAAAAATGTCTTCAGAACACCCCCATTTTGTTTATTTGCGAACATTTCAGGACACTGCGCGTGTTCTTAGAACACATTCAACTTGACAGAGAACAATACGGACAGCGTCCTCAGGACACCCCCTACGAACACTCCCCGGACACCGCGCGTGTTCTTAGAACAGTTTCACTTTGCTTGCAAACAAAACTGACACATATTGACTCCTTAGAACACCCCCTAGTCAGTTTATTTAGAACATTTCAGAACACCCGTGATGGCCGCAAACAAATCGAACACAAAAAGAACGTCTAACACATAAAAAACACAACTTTCATCCTATCTCATACACTCCCACCCTCCCCAAACACTCCTACACACCAACACACTCTACAAAATACACATTTTGAACAAAGTTTCACCGCGCTGCCCAGGGACGTCCGCGAATCCAAGATGGCGGGGGCTACCGAAAAATCTGACGCGCTTCACGCCGTCCAATCAGCGAACACTTTGCATGTCCGCGAACATCACGCAAGACGATTGGCCAATCACAACACTTTCCGCGGAGCGAACAGGGAAGTGTGTCCGCAAACCGAACACAGATATCACTAATTTTTTTTTACCTACTTTTTGGTCATTTTAAAAAAAAACTACTGGACGGATTTTCACCAAATTTGCAAAAGCACGCTTTCGGGACCAAGCCGCTGCTCCTGGTCCAAATTTGGTGGAAATCCGTCCAGCGGTTTGGGCTGTAGGCGCGAGCAAAAACAATTTCCCATTCACTCTATGGAGAGTGAGTATAATGTATACAAATATGAGCATATAGAGGGAAGGTAGAGTAATAAAAATAAAACTATGAGAAAGTGCTGATAACCATAATGATTATCTTCATGCACAGAAAGGATTGCTCTCTTTCAAGCCTGTATCTTCCGCTATGTATATGTTTCATATGATGTGACTGGACCCTACGTCTACAAATATAGTACCTTTTCAATTTTTACTTCCTGACTGTTACTGAAGAAAACTATGTGGCTTCGATATGTCAGTAAAGGATAAAAAGGGAGAGCCAGCCATGTGATGTCATCACTGATGTCATCAATGACATTTGTGATGTCATCTTTGATGTCCTGGGTGTTAGTGTTAGCAGTGCACGGTGGCGCGAGTTATGGTTGCTTATGTTACCATAACTGCCGAATTTCAGGGGGTTTTCAGTTTTACTTTGAGCCATAACGTCCCTTTTTCACTGAATTTCATAGGTTTTTAGTAGCGCAAATTAACCATAACGTCCCTTTAACAAAGTTTTTTCACTGAATTTCATAGGTTTTTAGTGCACAACTTAACCATAATATCCCTGACTTCGTATACATGTAACATAGAACATACTAACCCCCTTGTAGTGATTTTCATGTCCGCGGACTACCGCCATGTCCGCGGACACATCGAAAATCTGAGCGTGGTGAATGTAAATTTATATAGTGTGCCCCATTTCCCCTTTGAAGTTGGCTCTGAAAAGAGCCGTTTTTTTTTTTTTTTTTACAGATGCTTGACAGACACCTGTTATTTTGTATTTTTTATCTTGTTTTTTTTCTTACTTTACTCCTAAAATCTTCACATAACTTTCTCCAAAGCAACCCTTACATTCCAAAATAGAAAGGCATTTCCCTTAAAAGATAAAGAAATGCCATCTTCTTTAAAATTAACAGCATTACTGGCATCAATATTCTCATTGTTACAGAAGAACATACCAGCTCTAAGCATGAAGGCACACATGCCTCGGTGGATGACACACCTAGCAATATTTTGCTGAGGACAAAAGACTGAACTATTGTCCCATATTGCCCTAGGTAGTAATCCAGAAAAAAATACTTTTGCATTTGGAAGGATTTTCATTACTGCTTGAACCAAGCGTTCCAAATCAGCCAACAAAGTAGGGGAACTGACGTTGCCCAAATGGAAAGCACCATAGTGCAAAACTACCACATGCGGACTGTTCATCGTGGCCATATCCTCACAAACTTGTACAATTCCCTGAACATTGCTATCAGGCACACTGCTCCACACCACCTCCACTCCTTTCACATCAAAGTTCTTTGCAATGGGCCTGCATTCAGCGTACTGCTGTAAACCATGCACAAACATATCTCCGAGCACCAACATCCTGACTTTCTCCACTTCTGCCATCTTCACCACACACAGTCTCTTTCAACACAAATCCACAACCTCGACATCTGATTGGCTGATCCGTACAGTCTTCTCTCCATGTTGGATTTTCTGGAAAAACCCAGATGTAGCACGCCCTGTCCACGAACAGCCGCGTTGTCCGCGGACGGCGTCCACTTTACTCTCTGTGCCATTCCCTCATTGCATACAGCTAAGCAATCACACAATACGAATAACGTCCTCAGAACAACCCCATTTTGTGATTTTTCGAACATTTCAGGACAATTATTATTTCATTATTCAACATATTAACATTACACATATTATACTTTCATCTTGTACTCTGCACACAATGCTATGTTTCTCCATTAGTAGCTCAGTATACTAGATAGAATCCCATAATACAATGCTATTTATATCAATGCATCATTCAAAGCACTAATAACGGTATGATATGTATTGCAATATCCTTGACACTTTTTTCGCAACATTATAATAAAAATCCCTAGTACACAAATTCCATGAAAAGTACATACACACGTGATGTCATCAGTGATTTCATCAATGACATTTGCGATGTCATCTTTGATGTCCTGGGTGTTAGTCTTAGCAGTGCACGGTGGTGGCGCCAGTTATTTTCCAAAGCTTACCATAACTTGCGATTTTCAGGGGTCTTTCGGCTGTACTTAGAACCATAACGTCCTTTAAACAACTTTTTTTAATATCACGCAAACAATATACAAACATGGCGTGCAAAAATCAAATTCTACAGATGGCTTTACACAGAATGTTGCAAAGTAAGAATTTATGCTCGTTCACAGTGAAGGTCAGCTGCTTCCATTTTTTTCTCGGGCCCCGGAGAGGCTCACAAAGCGGACTATAAGGTTGTATTGTGTTTTGACCTTGACAGACAGAGATTGTGATGAAAGACTTCTCTTGAAGGAGTGTTGCTAAAACGTAAGAGAAGATAAAGATGACATTTCTGAAACGAAACCACTTTTATATATTATATCACTATGCGAAAGATCGTTGGCACTCTCGGAGTCGTATTTTGGGACTGCACCACTCGTAGACAATGGAAATTGCAATTGTACTGTAAGTAACTCTTTAGATTACTTTATACCAAATATAATTACAATAGCGTAGCATTAAAGACCGCTCAAGTTGAACTTGTTCGTTGAAAGTGGGATAATATTTTCTACCGCGCACTATCACCGCCGAATTGATCCCCTGTCGTTTAGAGGGCTCTGAAAAAGGCAGACGACACAGGGTGGGTTAATAGAAATAATTTAACCGGTCTATAGGCGGTCAAGTGCTCTACTCGCTGTGCCACTTCACTGTAGCCTGTCAAGTGGCACAGCCAGTACAGCGCTCGCTTTGACATCCGTGCACAGCTTTCTAACGCAAGTTTGAATCCCGGCAAGGCCAAACTCAGACTTTCATCCTTCCGTGGTCGATAAATGAGCACCACACACCGTGGTTAATAATAAGCACCGCTTAGATACCTCACGGCTCTTAGCGCTATATGAATGGGAAAATATTATTATTTTATTATTAACATACTCTGTTACACTATCTTCGATAGCAAATATTTTCACGCCCTAATAAATAAAATGAAGATTTTTAATGAAGATCGGCTGGTGAGACTAATTTATGTTTTTTAAAACAGGTATGTGGCTCCATTTTGCCTATGTCACGATTTACAGACTCCAGCGGATGGGGTCTTCAACTGCCAGGTGCAGGTCCAAATATGCAACTTCATGACCCTCACCATTTTATGGGACAATCGCCAAGGACCAATATGCCAAGGACCAAGATTGTGATGAGTACTAGCGGCTACAAACAACATACCAACCAATAGGGTGGTCTAATGGCTCGTTGTTGGAGCAACCTTCCGATTATCAGAGCGACCATTTACTGCTTTTATCATAAACCAACAGCCTATCTACCGCAAAGCAACAACGCGTGGCTCCAAATAAACTTTTGCTGATCAACAGCAGAGACAATAGCAAATCGCTGAATATTCACTAAACATTTCATGTGAAATAAATGTACTTTACCAAATGTACAATCCTGCTGTTTACTTTTAAACCACATTTTCATATTCCGAATTGTGGCGCACTGAGTTGTAAAGGTGATCTAAAACTCTCTGTACCGCAAAGGAACATCGCTTGTCTCAACATGAACTTTTGCGGATCGACAACAAAGACAAATGCAAATTGCTGAATATTCTCTAAACATTTGATGCCAAATAAATGTACTTTACAACATTTACAATCTTGCTGTTTGCTTTTAAATCACAGTTTTATATTCCGAATTGTGGCGCGCTGTGTTGTGACATAATATGTGTTGTCTTCCGGGTTCTGTGTAAAGTCGCGTAGTACTGGAGACGACTGGGCGCGTTTGATTACGCACCCTGTAATGTCACGGAGAGAGACGGGGAATATGAATGCTTTGATAATATCAGGCTTAAGGGCGGGAGATATGATTTAGTGTCGCAAAAGCAAGTCAGCCAGGTCAATAGCGCCAGTCATAGGATTATCACATAATGTCGGCGCACACCAGCCGGATTTATCGTTTCTTTAGTGGACAAAAAGTCGGTTGACGCCCCTAGGAAATTGTACTATTAGTGGACAAAAGGAGTGCTCTTAAAACACTTTCACCCTGACAACGAACAATACAAACAACGTTCTCAGAACACCCCCATTTTGTGTAATTGCAACCATTTTGGGACACTGCAAGTGTTCTTAGAACACATTCAACTTGACAGATTACAATACGGACAGCGTCCTGAGGACACCCCCAGTTTGTGTATTTACGAACAATTAAGTAAACCGCGAGTGTTCATAGCTAATTTTTACCTTCCTTGCCAACAAAAATGACACATACTCCGTCCTCTAAATACCCCACCATTTAGTTTATTTACAAAATTTCAGAACAGCCGTGTTCTCCGCGGACAAATCGAACGCAACAAAAACATCTAGCACATAAAAAAACAAAACATTGAACCTATCTCATACTCCCCCACCCTCCCCAAACACTCTTACACACCAACACACGGCACTAAATACAATTTTTTATCCACGTTTCACTGCGCTGTACGTGGTCGACTGCGGATGGTGGGCGCCACAGAAAATCTGACGCGCTCCACGCCCCTCGCCGTCCAATCAGCGAACACGTTGCATGTCCGCGGACATGACGCAAGGCCATGGGCCAATCGGGGTGCTCTCCGCGGAGCGAACAGGGAAGTCCGTCCGCGAAGCGAACACAGATATCACTCATTTTTTTTTACCTACTTTTTGGTCATTTTAAAAAAAACTACTGGACGGATTTTCACCAAATTTGCAAAAGCACGCTTTCAGGACCAAGCCCGCTGCTCCTGTGTCCTGAAATGTTCGCAAATAAACAAAATGGGGGTGTCCTGAGGACGCTGTCCATATTGTTCTCTGTCAAGTTGAATGTGTTCTAAGAACTCTCGCGTTGTTCTCAAATGTTCGTAGGGGGTGTCCTGAAGATACTGTTCGTATTGTTCGATGGCAAGTTGAATATGTTCTTAGAACACTCACGGTGTCCTGAAATGTTCGCAAATAAACGAAATGGGGGTGTTCTGAGGACACTGTCCGTATTGTTCGGTGTCAAGTTGAAAGTGTTCTAAGAACTATTGCGTTGTTCTAAAATATTCGTAGGGGGTGTCCTAAAAACGCTGTCCGTATTGTTCGCTGGCAAGTTGAAAGTGTTCTAAGAACATTCATAATGTCCATGGACATTAAAAGTTTCCATAGACCATAGTTGAAATGTTTGACTCTATGGATGTGATATGCTGCGGTGGTTGTGGCCAGGGCATTTGGCCATGCACCCAAGACTCTGTGCCCTGGCCACAACCACCGCAGCATATCACATTCATATTTGCTTATAACTTTGGGTGAAAAACAAATGTATAAGGAACAAAGGTATTAGATACTGTGGATGTGATATGCTGCGATGGTTCTCCTTATTATTGTATACTTACTGTTTGGTCTAGTAACCGGAGTACATGTATTTCTTGTTAATTTCTGTGATAAAAGAAAATAGCATGTTAGTATTAGTATTTTGTAATGACTTATTACATTGTATAATCAACATACTTTTTTTTTTTGGACCCTCATATTTAGTAGATTACAAATCAGAGTACTGTGCAATTTGCTCAGTTTCTGTATTTGTTGCTAAAATCATTGGGTCTGTGGGAGAAAAAAAAATCCATGTTTAAAAAATTATGCTACAGTTTATTTGTTTGTTTGTTTTCAGTGTTCACTTGTTGTTTCTGGCTAATGCTTTATACTTTGGCTTGTTGCATTTTTTTGGAGCAGTAACATATTATTTATTTGTTTGGATATTATAAAATTTTGGAGCAGTTAGATACCAATTGGCGTATTCTAACAGTCTATTTTTTGGATATATTTTAGTGGTATTGATTTATCTATTTGGATATTGTTAAATTTTGGGACAGTTAGATACCAATTGCCGTATTCTAACTGTGTATTTTTTGGTCTAATTTAGTGGTATTCATTTATCTGATTAGTTGTTGTAGAATCTTTGAGCAGTTAGATAGCTTTTGGAGTATTCTAACAGTTTATATTATTTTAACACAAGTTTACTTAGGGTTTAAATACAGTTTAGTTATCAAATTTTGGTTTTAGGAACATCAAATAAGCGTTTGTAAGATGTGCTGGTAATCTCTGCTTTAGAGTAATGGTACTATCATTACATTAAAACCATCCACATTACTTTTTTATATATGCAGTGTAGTGCCCTGAATTGGTTGTGGCTCCTGCATGGTAGATTATACCTATTGTTGTGAAGGTTTTCTTACCAAGTGATATTTGACCATGTGTGAAACCAGTCAGCTTGCAGTTGTTTTTGGTACCATCTGCATTTTAACGTAGAAGCATTAGTATTATGTATTTACTATGTGTTTGTATTTCTAACGTGGAGCGATTATCTAAATTGCAGGTAGAGCATAATCTACCATGGTCTGCATTTTGTACAAGTCGCTGAAATGGAATGGATTCACAATTTGGTATTGATATATATAGGAAGCGTTCATTGGGGATTTCTTCTTGTGTCACATTGTTGCAGAGAGTGCATGTATGTTTCCACTTATTTATAGGTATGTTTTTGTTTTCAAGTACTTGTAGTAAGTACATTAGAAATTCTTGTGCATCTTCCTGTGAGTTTTTAGTGAATTTCACCATTGCAGCACAGTAGTCCAATTGTTGTCTTATTCCATAAACACTATACGTGTTGTCAGGATTGTCTGCTGCATTTCTGTGAAGTACTAACATTTGCAAACACAATGGGTCTGTACTGTGTAAGTAAATGTTGTCAACAATTGTTGGTAATTGAAATAGAATATTCATTGCTACATTTGCGTAGCAACTTACACCAACTATATTTGAGAATTTAAATGGTCCAGGTAGGTCTGCATCTAACTGCTTTTTTGGAGTTTGTCTTCCTTCTTTAAAGAAGTACCTGGTTTACTTTCCCTAATTGATTCTTTTTTGCTTGTGGTACTTGATGAAGACTTAGTTTCTTTTACTCTCTTTGGAGGATTTGCAGTGACATCCTGTTGCATTTCTGTTTGATTTATTTTTCTTTTATAATGTTTTACTTTTTGTGGAACAAAATATGTGTTTAGGTGGGGGGTGTATAGTGAGCGAAATCTATTGTATTCTAAAATGCAAGGAATATCAGCGTTTATTTTACTTGCATCAAAGTTGATTAGAAATAGACTGTCAAGTGTACGTAAGCGTGATAGTGCTATGTAGCTCATGCCTTCTTTAAAGACTGTGTTACCAATATCTATCATTGCTTTGTCTAGGGTAAGACCTTGTGATTTATGAATCGTGACTGCGTATGCAAGAGTTAGAGAAAATTGTTCTCTGCGTACATACATATCTTTGAAGAGAAGGAATCTAGCTGTTGAGCGTCCTATTCTTTTTACTTCTGAAAGTTTGTCAAAGAGTATATTGACAAACTGAATTTTGTTGTCGCGTGGGTATGTTTGAAAGCCAACAACTGTACCCAGTGCTCCATTAACTAGTCCTTGGTCCACATCAAGGTTACGTTTAAGCATTACTCTGCAATTTAAGGATAATTTTAATATCTTTTCTAAGCCTGCTGTGTTTGAGATTGATTTTTCTAAACTATTTAGTCTTGTTGTGGCTTTGTCACAACTGGGTAGTGTCATACCATGTACATCTAGTTTGTCTGTGGCGCTAATTTCCATGATTGGTTGAATTTCTTTACTTAGCATGATTTCATTGAATTTGAAACAACTTGCAAGAGTTGGCATTAAGGCCATACAATTGACATTTCTGTGGGCTAATTGTTCCATAACATCTGTAGCACATGCATTATTGCCATAAAGTGCATTAATGTGCTGGGTTTTCAATTTTGCTTCTGCTTCTTTAGAAAGTATACCAACTCTGATACTTTTTAAGATGTTGGCATAAGTGAGATCTGCAGATTGCTGCATGTTTTCTGTTAATTCTCTGTATTGGAAATGTTGCCAAAGGTTGACATTTCCAATGTTGCCAACAGTTTTACGGCAGAGTTTGTGTCCTAATGTTTTAAAAATAGGCTCACCTTTTACTGGTGTTAATTGAAGCAGATCTCCAAATACAATAATGTGTTTTCCTGCAAAGAGCTCTTCATAGTTTGTTTTGAGTACTTCTTGTAATCTGAGGTGAATCAAAGCTAAGATCAGGTTGGAGACCATGCTCACTTCATCTATTAGTAGCATTTTAATTTGTTTCAATACTCTGCGTAGTTCTATTCCAGCTTCTGCAGAAAGTTTGTAATAGTCTAATTTGTTCTGGTGTTCTACTGGTAACAGTAATAATCAGTGTAATGTAACACCACCTATGTTGTAGGCAGCTAAACAGCTAAACCTGTGGGGGCAGTGACAACATCTGACAGTTTGTTGTTTGTCAATTGTTGAAGGAACTTACTAATGATTTTGATTAGGAATGTTTTGCCAGAACCAGCTTCACCACTGACGTACAGTAGTATAGGTTCATAATTATGGCAGGAACATTCTTTATTTTCATGTTTTACACCATGTGCAATTTGTTTTGTTACTTCTTGAAAAATGCTACGTTGCTCATTGTTTAGTTTTGATTGTAGTATAGTTAAGTCTTCTTTATCTTCATACTGACACATGGTGTTTTCTACTTCTATCATAGCTAATTCTCCCTCATTTATTATTAGTGGTTCTCACAGTGGTTCTTGGCTTCCTGTTACAGAAGGTTGACTACTGTCAGGAGTGTCCTTATCTAGTTGGGCTTGGAGTTCTTCTTCGTGTTGCTGTTCATTGTGCAACATTGTTTTGTACTGTGTAAAGTTTACATCAGTTATAGTGCTTTCATTTGCTTTGAAAGCATCCTAATATGAGTCATAGTTATCTAGTATTTGTTCTTCTTTTCTCCATGGTTTGAAGAGTTGTAGCAGGAACATGTAATATACGTCTTTATGTTGAGGAGTCTTTAATTACAATTTGATATGATTAATTAAATTTGCTTTAGTGAGTTTAACTAAGCTGCCTTCACAGTTTGTCACTCTATATTTACCTTTTTTTCATCAGGTTTCATATTATTTTTGTATGTGTAGTTTTGGGCTATGTGGTATAGACACATGTTTTCCAAAGTATTACTTCTGTTTGGGTAGTATGTGTCCAATAAATTGTATTTTAAAATGTCTTGACTGTTGGGATCATGTTTGGCTATTGTTTCTATATCTTTTTCTAGATTTAGCTGGACCAAGACTTAGCCATACTATATTTTCAGATTTACCATACAATGCAGTACCAGTTAAACGATCAGCTGCTTCATATGATCCACATTCTCTATGGGTGAGCATTTTTATGCCCAAGCTGTATAATTTCTGAGACACTGATGACAGGTCATTCCAGAGGTCTTGGAGCTCTGTCTTTTCTGCTTTAGTTAAGTATGCTGTGACATATCGTGCAACTGCAGTAGAATTGTCTGCAATGTACTGCACATCTATGTTTGCATTCCATAAGTGGGCAATGATTGCGTTATAATCATTGATATATTTTTCTTCTTCTTTTTTTTATGTAATATGTATTTTTAGGTGACTTACCTTTAACACTATGTCTAACTGAAGACATGAGGTTGTTCACGTGACCTGTATTCGTAAGTGGTCTAGGGAAACCAAATCGGCATTTGGTGTAGTATTTCCTTTTGTTTTTGTATTTGCGACGACAATATTTTCCACATTTGTGTCTTTGAAATTGTAAAATGTGTGCATGAAGATCACTAATTGTGGCTTCTGATGGAATTTCACAAGTGACACATTTTTCAATAAACTGTAAAACAGTGGCATCACTGTCTTGACCAAATTTAGGAGCATCTTTAATCCATACAAGCATGTGGAAATGTGGTGCTCCTCTGGCTTGGTATTCTTTTCTCCAAAAGAAGTGTTGCACTTCTCCAAGGGGAGAAACAGTTTTATTACAAATAAAATGTAGCATAGCAATGAAGCGATGGTGAAAATATCTTGAAACATTAACAGCATCCAAAGAACAAAGTTCTCCAGGTGTTAGTATATCTATCTATGTTTGTTTTGTTCTTATTTGATATGCGTAGGAAATCATGTACATTTTCCCATGCATATTCTGCACAACTTAATGTAACAAACCAAGTGTGTGGGCCAAGGTTTCTGATCATACAACGTACATCTCCATGACGTCAAAACCAGTACTCTTTAGTACCATGCATATTTGCTAGTAGATTTGTAATATTTGATTGTAAAACCTCATCCTTTTGTTGCACTTTTTCTAATAATTGTGTAGCTGTCATATTTTGAAAGTGTGATCCTGATTTTAATATGTGTGCAAATCCGTAACATAAAGTTGCTAGTTCACTTTCAAAGAGTAGGTGGAATATGTATTCCACATTTTGTCTAAATCTGGGATCTTCAGAATACATCCGTAATGAGCGGTATTCTGAAGCTGATATTTGAATAAGTCTATCATCATACCTTCCTCCTTTGCCAGTAGGAAAGAGTAGAGGAAAAGCACGTGCTTCTATACTTTTTTCCCATATGCTGATTGGCGATCCTTTTGTTTGACGCATTTGGTACGTTTCCAGTACATCTTCTATGGTGTCATTAGAGTGCAAAGGATGAATTGTATAATGTCTAAAGTATTTGATATTGTAGCAGGATCTAGTAGCTCAAATTGACCAGCTTCTTGTGTTTCTTGAATTATTTCAGTTGTATCTTTCAAGTTTTCTTCAATATTAATTTCTTTGTAATATTCATTATTCTCTTTAAGATATTGGAAGGCTAGTCTAACTTTATATAAATCTACCAGCTGTTGCCATATTTTTTTGTCTTTTGTAGGTACTCCATTTACTAAGATAATTAAAGATTGCTGCATTGGAGGTTGCACTCCTAGAGTATGCACATTTTTTTTTTAGATCTAATGGTAAATAAATTACTTTTCCACGAATGCCTTTTACCAATTCAGAGCGAGGTAATTTTGCTATTTTTGGTTGGAGGCGTATTATTGCTTGAAATAGGTGTACTGTTTGAATTATGATGCTCTCATATAAATTAATTTGTGTTAGAGGTTTTGGTACAGGGTATAATTCCAAATTATTTGTGATAGCACTTGAAGGAGTTTGGTTGTTGTCAAGTTTTGTAGTGCAGTAACTGCAAAGTATTAAGGGGTCAGTTATTTCGTATTTGTTTTCTGCTACAAGGTAGAGAGCTAATTCAAACCATTTAGAATTTTCACTGTCTTCTATTTTGTATGATAGGTCTACAGTTTTTCTGTTACTTTTATAAAAAGTTATACGGCAACATACACATACATGGTTTGGTACTTCAGCTGATGTACTTTTAAATTTTAGTATTTCTTTTTGTATGTATTTAGCAAAAGTTTGCCATGGGTAGAATTGTTGATTAATTGGTTTAAAGCTATAAAATATTTTTTCTGGATATAGTCAATTTCTTCAAGTAGGTCTTTTGCTGTACCATGTAGAAGGATGCTATTTAAATTTGCTAGTGCTAAAGCAGGACTTTTAGCATAGTACAGTTTATAGACTATATTTCTTATAGTTGAATGATGTATTGATATCCTTTTGATATCATGGAAAGTGGTTTTACAAGTAGGTCCTGTAATGCAGGCCAATGAATTTCCTTGTAGTCCTGTGTACTTGCGCACTGGACAGGTATCTATATTTTGCAGTAATTTAATTTTGATTTTGTCTTTGCTTTTTACATATTTATTGAGGAATTGGCGTAAAGATTTGAAACATTGTTTTGGAATGTTACACATTGACGTGCATGGCCATTTGTACACTAGACGTTCTGATTCAGTTGAATGGAGGGGTAATTCTAAGTTTTCAGGGCATATTTTTGCAAGGAGTACTTCTTGTTCCATTATGGTATTATTCACTTTTTCATAACCTCGAGCACTGCTATGTATGGCAATTGTATTTGTTTGCTTTTATTTGTACGCTTCTTTATTAAAATATGGTTCTGTGCTCGTAGTGTGATTCCATTCACCTCTGCAGATACTTAAGAAGTTCTTTCTGTTCACATTTCGCTTATTGAGAAGTCTTTTTTGTAATTTAGTTATTAGTTTTGTTAGTGGTTTCATTTTGTTTAACAGTAAAATAAATAACTTTCTTTTGAGAAGAATTGCACTGTCCATCAACGCTTCTAAGATGAATTTCCTACGATAGGTCTTAAGCATTGAACCTGATTTCTCTCCTGTTTTTTATAAGATTTTGTAGGACTTTGTAACGGTACATTTTGGCTAAAATACTTTTCTTGGTATGCTTACTTTGCACTATCTTAAAATTTAAAGAAGTAGTTTTATCTGTAGTGATAGCTGATTTTCTGTTAATTGTTTTTTGGTTTGTTTTACATTTTGATAGAGGAGGCAAAGTTTTTGTACTTGAAAGTTCTTGTGTTTCACTAAATGACTGTATTAGCTGTTTTGTTTCAACCTTTTTTACAAATTCTGCTAGAGATGGATGCTTATGTTGGACACTTTTATTTTCATTTGCTCTACTTCTGCATTGCTTTCTACGGACTTGACTTTTGGTAGGCATTCTTTAGGGTCTGTTGGAAAAAATAAAGAAGGTATGGGTTGGGGTGTTCTGCAATGTATGTGTGCTGTGTGCATGAGTGTTTGAGTAAGATGATAAAGATGTATGTTATGGTGTGTGATTGTGCATTGGGAACTACAACTAGTAGGGATAGGTATTCTTGAATTTATGTGTTACTAAACTGGGGTTCAGATGACAAAAAAAAAGAACGCTAGTGGTGTGGAAAAGTACAAATAGTAAATCTAATGTATACAATTAAAATAGTTGTTTGTTCTATAATATGAAAATTGTAGCGGTTCAGTTGGGTAATTCATGTGTCCAAAAATAGGAATTTGTGGGCCATTCTGGCTGTAAATCGCTGTTTAAGACATGGAGATTTTTGGACAAAATGGCAAAATGGTACACAATCTCTATTTTTAGGCACAGAAATAGCTTGTATTAACTTTACAGTATGTTTGAGTAATAATACAAATATTATGGAGATATTCTACTTACTTTTTTTCTTAAATTGACAGGTAACTTTTTAGTTCTTCTTTGTTCTTCGAATTCGGCTGCTTCTTTTCAGGAGACTGGTCTTCAATGCAATTGTAAAAGATTCAAATTAGTAATTTTGTTTGTATACATCGCTGTTTTTAATTTAGATATTGATTTTTTTAATTGAAATCCTCAGCGTCTTCTTCAAAATCATTAAACTAATTTATTTACATAAGATACATTGCATCAGTTCAGTACATATGATATGTTCTTAATGAACAAATTGTATTGAATGACTAACTGTGGCAAAAAAATATCTTTACTATGTCTTGTGAAATTTAAAATATACCAGTGAATACCACTATTTCTGTAACTAAGCTGTTCTAGATAATAGCGCCTCAATGTCATGTCTAAATTAAAGTAATCAAGGGGGTAATTCATAGAATTCAGCGCACAAGTGGCGCACGCGGCTGGCGCACAGTGTGCGCGTGCGAATCCCTGCGCCAGCCGCGTGCGCAAGAATCCATTTCCGCGCACAGCGTATTCATGGATTCCAGCCATCAAAACCAGCCGTGGCGCACAGTGGCGCAGCGACCCTGCAGCAGCGCCAGTTACGCCCCCAAGAACGCCTCTTGCGCAGGGAAAAGCCATCAATATACCCAATCCAGCGCAAAGGGCTGTGCTAACCCTGTACCAGCACAGCAAGCGGGCTACGTGTATCACTGGGGTGCGCGGGAAGTACCTCACGCGATTGGCCCCGTGCGAGCAGGGTACGCGTATTTCAGGGGTGCGTGGGAAGTTCCACACGCAATTTCATCATGGTACGTGTATTTCAGGAATGCGCGGGAATTTCCACACGCGATTGGGCCCGTGCGAGCAGAGTACACGTATCTCAGGGGTGCGCGGGAAGTTCCACACGCGATTCTATCAGGGTATGTGTATTTCGGGGTGCGCGTGAAGTTCCACATGCGATTCCATCAGGGTACGTGTATTTCGGGGTGCGCGTGAAGTTCCACACGTGATATCAGCAGGGTACGTGTATTACAGGGTGCAGGGGAAGTTACACACGCGATTCCAGCAGGGTACGTGTATTTAAGGGGTGCGCGGGAATTTCCACACGCGATTGGGCCCGTGCGAGCAGGGTACGCGTATCTCAGGGGTGCGCGGGAAGTTCCACACGCGATTCCTTCAGGGTACGTATATTTCGGGGTGCGCGTGAAGTTCCACACGCGATTCTATCAGGGTACGTGTATTTCGGGGTGTGCGTGAAGTTCCACATGCGATATCAGCAGGGTACATGTATTCCAGGGGTGCGTGGGAATTTCCACACGCGATTGGGCCCGTGCGAGCAGGGTACGCGTATCTCAGGGGAGTGCGGGAAGTTCCACACGCGATTCCATCAGGGTACGTGTATTTCAGGGTGCAGGGGAAGTTGCACACGCGATTTCAGCAGGGTACGTGTATTCCAGGGGTGCGCGGGAAGTTCCACACGCGATTCCATCAGGGTACGTGTATTTCAGGGTGCAGGGGAAGTTCCACACATGATTTCAGCAGGGTACGTGTATTCCAGGGGGGCGCGGTAAGTTCCACACGCGATTCTATCAGGGTACGTGTATTTCAGGGTGCAGGGGAAGTTCCACACGCGATTTCAGCAGGGTACGTGTATTCCAGGGGTGCGCGGGAAGTTCCACACGCGATTCCATCAGGGTACGTGTATTTCAGGGTGCAGGGGAAGTTCCACACGCGATTTCAGCAGGGTACGTGTATTTCAGGGGTGCGCGTGAAGTTACACACGCGATATCAGCAGGGTATGTGTATTTCAGGGTGCAGGGGAAGTTCCACACGCGATTTCATCAGGGTACGTGTATTTCAGGGGTGCGCGTGAAGTTCCACACGCGATATCAGCAGGGTACGTGTATTTCAGGGTGCAGGGGAAGTTACACAATCGAAATCAGCAGGGTACGTGTATTCCAGGGGTGCGCGGGAAGTTACACACGCGATTCCATCAGGGTACGTGTATTTCGGGGTGCGGGGGAAGTTCGACATGTGATTCCATCAGGGTATGTGTATTACAGGGGTGCGCGGGGAGCACCACACGTGAATTGCACGTGTGGGCCCTCCCAGGTTTTCCCTCTACACCCTCCACGGCACCTGCAGGTGGCTCACACCACAGGGGCCTACCCTGCACATGTCCTGCAGGCACCCCATCCACCATGGCCATGCCCCCCAGCCAACCCACATGTCAACTTGCACTACTGCCCACCAACGCATGTCCCCCTGCACCCCCAGCCACCAGGGGCACCAACCACCAGGCCCCCACCCATGTCTCCCACCACCCCCACCACCCAGTCACCAGGGGCAGCCTCCACCAGGCCCCCACCCATGTCTCCCACCACCCCCACCCCCCAGCCTACCAGGGGCAGCCTCCACCAGGCCCCCACCCATGTCTCCCAGCACCCACACCCCCCAGCAGTGCAGGGGCACCCACCACCAGGCACCCACCCATGTCTCCCAGCACCCCCACCCCCCAGCCACCAGGGGCAGCCCCCACCAGGCCCCCACCCATGTCTATCAGCACCCCCACCCCCCAGCACTGTGGGGCACCTGCCAGCAGGCCCCCACCCATGTGCAACTCATGTACCCCTGCACCCCCACCCCCCAGCACTGTGGGGCCCCACCCATGTCTCCCACCACCCCCACCCCCCAGCAGTGCAGGGGCAGCCTCCACCAGGCCTCCAAAAATGTCTCCCACCACCCCCACCCCCCACTCCCCAGGGCCAGCCTCCACCAGGCCCCCACCCATGTCTCCCACCACCCCCACCCCCCCATTCACCAGGGGCAGCCTCCACCAGGCCCCCACCCATGTCTTCCACCACCCCCACCCCCCAGCCACCAAGGGCAGCCTCCACCAGGCCCCCTCCCATGTCTCCCAGCACCCCCACCCCCAGCACTGTGGGGCACCTGCCAGCAGGCCCCCACCCATGTCCAACTCATGTTCCCCACCACCCCCACCCCCCAGCACTGTGGGGCACCTGCCAGCAGGCCCCCACCCATGTCCAACTCATGTTCCCCACCACCCCCACCCCCCAGCACTGTGGGGCACCTGCCAGCAGGCCCCACCCATGTCTCCCACCACCCCCACCCCCCAGCAGTGCAGGGGCAGCCTCCACCAGGCCCCCACTCATGTCTCCCACCACCCCCACCCCCCAGCCACCAGGGGCAGCCTCCACCAGGCCCCCACCCATGTCTCCCACCACCCCCACCCCCCAGCCACCATGGCCAGCCCCCACCAGGCCCCCACTCATGTCCCCTATCACCCCCACCCCCCAGCCACCATGGGCAGCCTCCACCAGGTCCTCACAATCCCCAATCACGTGCGTTATGGTCAGCCTCCACAGCCAAAAAGCCCTACCAAGTAACCCATTCACCCACATGGAAATGGAAATTACATGTTACACCCCCAATGTTCATAAAGCAAATGAACCCATGTCCGTCACACACAATGGTTGCAATTGAATGGGAAAACACCCAACATGACATGCATGAAACTAATGAGATGATACCACACAGTGAAGTATGAAAACAAAATTGTATTAAAAAAAAAGAATGCAAAAGAAATGAAACAAACTACAATGGCAATGAAAAAAAGATAAGCTGCATGTCTGTTTAAAAAAATAAAAACACCAAATCCTAATCCAAAAAAATGTTGTCCAAAGTCAAATGAAAAATAAAATCAATCCAATGAAGAACTATGTACAAAACTTCCAAGGGTCCATGAGCCCAACTGAACAAAGGAAACCTACAAAAAACCCTAACTAAAATGCAACTATATACAAAAAGTGGAGCAGTGTCCGTCGACTCCAAATCATAAGAACAAACAAAGGAAACCTAAAACTAAAGAACTATATACAAAGGCGGCGGGCAAGTCCAGCGGCTCAATCCGTGGTGTTCCGGGCCAGGGCATCATCGAACTCCTGTTCGATGTCCCGGAGGCGGTCCTGTTCCATGGCCGTGAGGGTCCGCAGGGACGACGCCGTGTCCTCCTCCAACCCCCTGCGGAATGCCTCGAGGCACTCGGCCCGCCTCAGGGCCCTCCGCATGGAGTTCTCCGCCCTGACCATTGTGAGCCGTGCCTCTTCCGCCCGCATCTATGGCGTGGCCCAACCGCTGCCACATGGAAGACACTCTCTGTCCTGGGTCCTCCTGCCCTCTGGCCGATGCCTGCCCCTCCGATGTCGAAGGCCCTGAGCCTTCATGGCTCCCACCATGTTGCTGCTGCTGCTCTGCCTCTGCCCGTGCACTGCCTCCTGCTGCCTGCACATCCTCCGCCGGCTGGGGTGCAGTCGTAGATGTGGCCACCCCTGCTGGACGTCCGACTCCCGACTGTGGCAGGGATGCCTCCTCCACCAGCCTGGCCGCACCGTCAGAGGCAGCTCCACAGGGCACCCAGGTGACTGATGGGTGGGAAGATGGCACAGAGGACGACTGGCGCGTAGGGGGTCCAGTTGAGGAGGGGGTCGGAGCAAGCCCCATCAGACGGAGGAATCCGGCCTGAGTGACCTGTCCCAGCAGGCTGACGTGGTCAACAAGCCAGATCCGAGTCCGTCCTTCCTTGTCGGCGCGGGAACTTCCGAAGAGGGCATCATACTGCCCCAGGACTTGCTCCACCAGGACACCAACTTCGGTGGCACTGAAGCTGGTGCCCCTCTGCCTCTCTGGCCGGGGGTTGTCAGTGGTCACAGATGGTGTTTGCCCCGACATGACAACCCCAGAGGCAGGAGTGGGTGGGCAACTGGGTCCTGGGGCTGGGCTGTGGAGCGATGGAATCCCAGTCGGGAGTCTTCGGTTCCAGCAGGGGTAGTCACAGCAACAGCACCCCTGGCTGATGTGCAGGCAGCAAATGGCAGTGCACGTGGGCAGCAGGCAGTCAGGCAGCAGCAGATGGCAGGTGGGAGCGTGCTCGGGGCTCTGGGGGGCAGTAGTTCGGCCTTCTGGGCAGGAGCGTGGTCTTCCGTGTGCATACGCGTGGCCAGCTTGATACGGAGTGATTTGGCACGTGAAAAATCTGCACATCAGCGTGTAATTCGAGGAAAGGCCCTTAGCGCATAAGCGCGTCTGCACGCATACGCATTTTCATTGGACAGAAGGCCCCTCAAGCGCAAGCGCCCCTGTGACGTGACGCGTACAGACGTGCATGCGCATTTCAGCGCGCGTGAAAAACTGCACGTCCGCGTGTAATACGAGGAAAAGACCATGCGCGTATGCACGGCAGCACGCATATGCGATTTCATTGGACCAAAGGCCCTTAGCGCGTGAGCGCGTCTGTGACGTGACGCGCGCAGGTTTTTCCCTCATTGCACGTGATGACAGAACACACGTGGATTTCCACCAATCGCGTGTGAAAGTTCCCGGCACCCCGGAACACACGTACCCAGGCTAATCGCGTGTGGAACTTCCCACGCACCCCAAAACACACGTACCCAGGCCAGTTGCGTGTACGCACACTCCCCTCCGATCACACGCGATGACACTCGGACCGTATCCGAATACGGGAAACACGCGCACGGCAAAAGACGTGCACAGGCGTCAATGCGTCTGCCACACGAAGGCAGGCGGAAGCGTCCCCGCGCACAGCATAAAAGTGTGCGCAAACAACAAACGCGTATATACAGCTACGATGAATGCCCCATTTGTCGCTGCACTGATCGTGGGACACCGCAGGAGGAGGAGAATAGCCAGGGCACGCATTTTTGCACCACGGACAAGCCTTTTTGGGATGCCTGACGACCAGGTCTATGTCAGGTATAGGTTTCCACCCCATATCATCCTAGACCTGGTCAGGGAGTGGGAAGATGACCTCACATCCCCCACCCTTTGCTCCCAAGCATTGAGCCCCTTGGAGAAGCTGCTCAATGTCCTGCATTTTTTGGCCACTGGGTCATTTCAGCCGACCACTGCCATAGTGGGGGGGGTCTCACAGGCCACGCAGTCACGCTGCCTACACCAGGTACTGGCAATCATGACAGCGCGCCCCTCAGTCCGCAGGCACATATACATGCCCAGAACAACCGCAGAAAGGCAGGCCGTTGTCCTGGATTTTTTCAGGGTGGCACACTTCCCCAAAGTGCTCGGTGCCATAGATTGCACCCATGTGGCCCTTCGTCCACCTAGGGCCATTGAGCACATCTACCGAAACCGCAAGCACTGGCATTCCATCAATGTACAGGTGGTATGTGATGCAAAGGGAATCATCACCTCTGTCTATGCAAACTACCCTGGCTCCACCCATGACAGTTTCATATACAGAATGTCCGCCCTGAGCCGGGCCCTGGAAGCTGGGCAGCATGGCGACACATGGCTCCTAGGTGAGTACAAATGCCCTTGCACATGCATGCAAGTCACACACAGACAAATATCCAAACCCTAATAATCTCAACTATTATCATCTCCCCAGGGGACAGTGCCTACCCTCTGAGCAACCACATGATGACGCCAATCCGGAACCCCACCACACCACCCCAGGTAAGATACAACGCCGCCCATATTGCAACCAGGGGCATAGTGGAGCGCACATTCAGAGTGCTCAAGTCACGTTTCCGCTCCCTCGACCGCTCTGGTGGGCAACTACTCTATGCACCACCAGTAGTGTGCAGGATCATTGTGGCAGCATGTGTCCTGCACAATGTTGCAACACGGCAGGGCGTCCCGGTGGACATGGTGGTGCCCCCACATCCCCAACCACAGGCGCTGCCCATGGGAGGGGACAGGGCACGTGGCGAGGAAGCCCGGACCCAGCTTCTGGCCACATTTTTCACCTAAACTCCCACCCCTGCGGAGTGCACACAGGCCTGGCACATACCAGGTGACAATCGATGATGACAAAGAGACAGTCAACTGTCACAACCTTACCACCCTGAGATAGTTGCCATGGAAGTGCCACATCGTCTGCATCCCTAGCTACTTAAACACAAGCTATCCTGTGTGACCAAAAGGCACACATATGACATATGACATGATATGGGCCATACACAAGTATTCCAAGGCGCAATGAGGCAGGGAGGGGGGAACAAGGGAACACAGAGAACGGTACTACTAGGCCAGGTGTCATTGGGATCGTGCAAGTGCAGGGGTAGGGGGAATGGGAAAATTGCAAGGGGAAGGGTGGGGGGGAGTCCAGTACAGGGGAAGTAGCCCAAAAAAATAATACATAGGTCGCCTGGTGGCAACTACAAAGGTAAGTGCAGACAAGTGCTGGAAAAGGGAGGGCTGTAGGGATAGAGAGACAGAACTGCAGTGCAGGGGTTGCCAGGGAGGCAGTGCAAGTGGAGAGTGGCTGGGCCAGGGACCGAGGTCAGTGAGAGTGGCCCAGTTGCAGCTCCTGTGCAGTTCCAGTGGAGAATTCTGCAAGGGAGAGGCAGACAGTAAGCAGAAGCAAAGAGGAAGGTCTTGAGGTGCTTCCAGAACTGGAGATTATTCCCCTCAAGTTCAAGTCAGGCCGGAAGTCTATTCCAGGGGGAGGGCCCTGCTGCAGAGAGAAATCTACCCCCAGCTAGTTGCTCTGAGAAGCGGATGACACGGACATGCAAGGTGTGCATCACACACACCTGCAAACCAGGCCATGGCCATCACTGTCATGTCACTCAAACCCTCCCAAACATCAACATGACATGGCACGCAATACACATACACCAATGCAGTAACGATAAGGTACACATTGCCATGTCCTAAATGCACAGTGGCATTGGACACTGCTGCCTGACCCGGAATCAGATGAAATGACAGACCAACAACCTCACACCCAAAATAAGTCATTTCCAAATGCATTACAACAGTCGTAGACGTAACATCAAAATGAATGCCTGTCTACATGCACATTATGCATTGCAAAATCAACACTGCAGCTCAAGTGTGCAGTGTCCTACTCCTGCATCACACTGCTCAGCGCACAGCACAGTGAACAGCCATTGTGTGTGATGCACACCCTGAGCATCACATCTAAGTGACAGACCACGTCAAACATCAAATTAGGCATGTACTGGATACATGATCGGTCACAGAACATGTGCTGCCGGGACACAGTGGGCACCAGAAGGCAAACAGTGTACACGTGTATATGCAAGGGTGGGAGTACATGTAGTGCATCAGAGTGCAAGTGTGTGGTTCTGCAAGGACATGCACTCCACATATGCATGTGCACTCAAGTGACGATCAGTGTTCCCTACACATCACATGTGAACATCCACCATGTGTACACCCCAGCAAGTCAAACCACAACTATCCCATCGCTCCTGAAAGGAAAACACAACACATGAACAGGCATTGATCAGCAGAACACAACATGTACATGGGATACCACCATCACTATGTCAGAGTTCCCATCACACTGCAGGGCAAGGCAACTATCAACAACAACCCCCCCCCCCTCCCTCACAAATGACCATGACCCACTGAACAACTGCACCTGGGTCATGGAGCCTCCAAACCTCAATTCCACCTGGCCACAGGATCACCTTTACCCTTCGTCACCATCTCCCACCTTGTGTGTAAAAATATGCCTGAACCCTCAGAATCCACACTCATTTCCGAAATCACAAAATCCAAGGCATAAAAACGAACCCAAACACCCTCCAATAGATGACTTGACGTAGCAGTACCTCACAAAGGCCAAGTACTACCACAATGATGCAACAACCAAGGTAGCACAGCAAAACAATGTCACGACAGGATGTGAGACATGTGTGGTACATGACATAGGATGATGCACCATGAATGGATGTGTACTGTCAGAGGTCCCCTGTACAGGCGCGGGATTGTCACGAAACAACCACCCCCACCATGGCCCGGGTGCCTGCAAGGTCAAACTCACACAGGCCCCTGAGACCCTGGTGGGGAAGGAGGTTCAGGGATATGCAGTCGGGACAGGTGTTGACACACTGGATGACTGGAATGAGCGGCAGGAGAGGGGAGGAGGAATGACACATGAAACTAGGGAATGCACGAAAATGTACAATCTGCATGAACACATACACAATCCAAACAGACTTGGACATCATTGTCATGGCCTTCTGTAGTCCAGGCTCAGGAGTGGTACGAACTAACCACCCCCCCTAGGGTTTTGGCGCCTGCAAGTTCGGGGCTTACACAGGCATCCGCAACCCCAGTGGGGAAAGAGGGTCAGGGAACGTTGCTTGGATAGGCACGGGAAGCAGGAACACCGGGTAGAGGGTACAGGTTTCAAAATTGCATAGGATCACGGGTGATTAGGGAGAAAAAAACATACCAAATTGAACCACACATACATCCATGCATCAGTACACTCCCCAGCAAGCCTATGCAGAGCAGTTTGTAAGAAAAACAACAAGACACTTAGCTCTGGTTTTGAGTGCTGGCCTCCTGCCTGCGCACTCTCAGGTCCGGTTACAGGAGCACTGCAATGCTGCAAAGAGAGACACAGTCAACAACCTGTACGTGCCAATTGCACAAAAACACAACACCAAACATGCCCAATAGCAACAGACTACTCTACAAACAGACAATCTGTGGTTGATGCTTCGTACCCATATATAACATCACCCCTGTGACGGGTCATACACAGTCAATGCAGTAAGGCAGCCGCTGCTGGGTGCGTGGCAAATGGAACACCAATGTGTCACAATTCACACAACATGCAATGTTCCCTGGGTAAGCAGACAGACCCATATAGCAAGCCATGACTACAGAGCAAGTTGCGTACCACCATGACCGAAACAAAGTTGGCAGTGCATTTATCATGAAGTACGTGGAAAAGACATGCACTGCACCCGAGTATGTCCCTTGCTGCATGTCCCTGTGAGCTGCCCCTTTCCATGTCTCGGAAGGCTACATGGTTGATGCAAGTGCCTCAATGGACCTTGGTGTACCGGAGGGTATGTGCCACTGCCCCTGCATGTGTCCCAGACAACCCTACTATCAGCAGCCATCAGTCCACAAACACATCTGAGCTGCATTGTGTGCTTCAACACCAATATTCGTCTAAGCTCACCCTCAGTGCTGTGACTAAGCCTGCATGTGCAACTCGCCTGGTGCAAGCTTTGCTGTGTGGTGGCCCCCCTGTGATGCTCACCTTGCCTGGAGTTCCTTGGAACATGTCAGCAGTTCTTGGATGTGGGTCTGCAATCCCTGTGCCTCTGCTTCTCCACACATGTGCATGTGGGCACCAACAAACGGGTCCAGAATTCCGTCGTCCAATGGGACATGTCTGCTGGCAAAGGTGCTCTGGAAGCTCATCCCCCTGCAGAAAGGGCATGAAACACATGATTAATGCTTCAAAGTCATCTGTGTGTGTCTCATCAGGCATCTCATTACTTGACCATGTCAGAGAGTCACATCACAAATCACACCATCAGTCCGTCTTTCCCCTCCAAAGTGTGGAACACTATCTACAGCATGAATTGCAACAGGCACATGTACAGGAAAGATAAGAAACATACTACACAATGCATAGCAATCAATGTCCACATTAATCATGACACACCCCATCTAGCAAAAGCTGAACAGTGGACAATGACACCTAAATCATCCCCACTAGGGGTGTCAACACAAGTCGCACAGCACCAGACATGCCACAGATATGACAGTCCAATGCCCTTGTGTAAAATGCTGTAACACCGAACCATCCTTGCGAGCCCATAGATAAGGGAGGCAGGAGTGGCATATGTGAGTCAAGGAACCCAAGCAGCAAACACATACACAAGACAACCATGAAGGGCCCAGCTGGAACAGACAGTGGATGCCTTCAAAAGCCACAAAGCACCGCACCGTCACATGAAAGCACAATAGACTAGCAATTTTAAACTAAATTAACTAATTACACTAACTATGGAAAACCTACATTACCTATTTAAACTAACTATGAAACAGAAACTTAACTAACTAAACTAAAAGAAAAATCAAAAATGGCCACATACGACCCAGGGGGAGGGGAGGCACCCAGGAGGGGGGAGGTACAGGGTGCTGCTCAACATCCACATGCGATGATGCTGAGCCAAAAAAAAATCCTCCATGGGCTCAACGCCTGCACAGCACGACCTATGTGGGAGATAGATGGTCGTCCGAGTCTGGCTCATCCTGGAAAGGAGGACGTGGCACAGTAGCCTGGCCACGCCTAGCCGCAGCTTGCCCCTCGTCGGCAGCAAGTCTGCCGGACGGGTGAGCCTGGTTCTGTGTGGCGATGTGACGTAGGTCTGCATGCAGAACCTCCCGTGATACACGTGCTTCCTCTTGCAAGGAAGCACGTGTAACACGGAGTTCCTCCTGCAAGGCCTGGCTGGACAACCGCTGCACCTCCCGGCAAGCCTGTAGCTCAGCCGAGATGGTACGCTCAAGCTGTGCAAACCTCTCCTCTGCCTGCTGCCTCTGGGACATCATAAGGACACCCAGAGTGGATCTGAGGGAAGCATACTCCTCCCACAAGGCATCCATGTGCGCCTCTGCGTGAGCAGCAATTGCTTGACGCAGAGATGACATTTCAGCCTGGCATGCCCTGTCTGAGGCCGCCATGCCCAGCCTGAGCGAGCGGGCCGTGGACCGTGCCGCCTGCTGCTGGAGAAGCACCTGCCTAGCAGTGGGGAGCACAGATCGGGCCACACGCTCCATGCTCTCAGCGATGTTCTCCATTGCTGCCCCCTGCCGTTCGTAATTGGCAGTCATGTCTTGCTCCCACTCAGTATACAGCGGTTGCGCGCGGCGACCGCGTTGCCGGGCTTGACCCCTGCGGGACCCAAGGACCGAGGTCCTCGCTGTGTTGGCACCGCCTGCGGCTGCACGACTACATGCCCCCGTCGACGTGATGTCCCAGGCACATCAGTGACTGGTGTGGAGGGTGACCCTGCGTCCCGATCCACCACGGGCGGAGGAACCAAGACTGTCTGATCCCTCAGTGCAGGGGTCGCAGACAGAGGAGTGTCCACATCAGAATCACTCACCCCTGACACATGGACTTGATGGTCATCCAACTCAACATGGACGTCAGAGTCGTCATCAAGGCTGGACTCATAGGCAGCCAGAGACAAGATGGACTGCAGCACTTGGGGGTTTTCGTGGCCTACCACCCCACGACCCCCACTAGTGCCGGGTTGATGTGGCGTTACCAACCCTGTGTCTGGCATGACAACACCATCCTCTGCCTCCATTGCGTCATCACCTGAAAAATAGAGAGGAAAAGGTCAATACACATGTCAGAAGCACACGACACACACACACACCGACAGAAAAGGCATCAGGCAGAGATGTGACACACAACATATGACCTGGCATGCATGCTGGGTCTACTTTGAATAGCTTCTGTGATCAGACCGGTTGAAAGGTGGCAGTTTCCATGGAAGTGGGTCTATGCAGTGCAGAAAATGTGTACGCCACTCACTACCTACATGTACAAGCACTACATGGTGTGTGCCAGGAAATGTGAAGGCAGTGCAATGTCAAAATCAGACATCACGTGCATTGTGCATTCAATGTGCGCCATGCCTAGAAGCCAAGCACCCCTCCACCCCAGTACCAAAGCAGGGATGCCTAGCATGGTATGAAAAGGCTGACCATACACCTGTGTATTGACAGGCAGTGTTGACTGGCATCAACAGCTTCATGTGATTCAAATTACAACACTTCAAATGGTGCTGGGACAGTGGGCAGGACACATGATGGAAACTCCGGAGGCCGCCCACGTGTGAAGAAGACACAACAAGAGTTGGACAGAGTCATTGGCCATTGAACAGGCGGAGGCCTGTGAGCCACACAGATTGTCAGAGCCTAAACATGTGTGCAACGCAGGACTGAGGCACAGTTGACATGGGAAGGCTGATGAGATGGCAGGCAATGTATGTAACCAAGGACTTATATTACAGTGATCATCCAGTCAAGGACACATAGGGGCATGCGTGCAATGCACATGGAGCATGAATGGGCACTCATGTCCCTGCGGGACATCTGACCCATGCACAGTACAAGTGAGATACCCTGCATCGAGTACTAAGGCTGTACCACATGGCATATGTCTGGCAGATTCCACGCTGGAAGTTAGCATCTACACAGGAAACATGAACAAGAAAGTACACATTGGCAAGATTGGAGCAGACCAGTGCAAAGGTGGAACTGGGGTGCAGAGTGGCGGAGGAGGGGCAAGGGAGCATGCCTACATGGAGTCCCGCATGCAGGCAGAGGAGACATGCATGACGGTAGCATTGCATTACTTACACATGTAGCAGCAATCATGCACAACACATCCCACAAGTGAAACACACACGTCCTCAACAAACACGCATCAACACTCACTGGACTAGGCATCAAAGTCCAGCTTCTCTCCCACTCCTTCGACCAATTCAGGTGGTATGAACTCCGCAACGAGAGCCTCATGCGGAGTGAGTTCTTCCTCCTCTGGTGCAGGCCCACCGCCAGTCACCAGAGTCAAGTTGTAATTTGAGGCACGCTTGGCCTTAGTGCTGCGCTTGATGTCATTCCAACGCTTTTTGCACTCCTGCGCCGTGCGCACCTCATGGCCGAATAAACTGACATGTTCCGCAACATGCTTCCAGTGGGTGTCACGTTGGGCAGCCGTGGTCTGACTATTGGCACCCACTAGCATGTCACGGCTGTGGCCCCGCACGTAGTCCACGAGGAAGTCCAGTTCCTGCTTACAG
The DNA here is from genome assembly GCF_040938575.1 of Ambystoma mexicanum. Classification (NCBI taxonomy): domain Eukaryota; kingdom Metazoa; phylum Chordata; class Amphibia; order Caudata; family Ambystomatidae; genus Ambystoma; species Ambystoma mexicanum. The sequence continues at coordinate 1,211,495,903 of NC_090937.1, forward strand.
AAAGGCTTCTTCCTCGACGTGCAGGAGGTCGTGGCTGTGTGTGGGGTCCCAGCCTGTGCTGCAGGTGCAACCTTCCTCCTCTTGGACTGTGGCGCAGACCCTGGCTGGCTAATGCCGCCCTGACCAGCATGGCCAGTGGGTTCGGTGGATTGAGCCAAGGGAGTGGCAGGTGGAGGTATGACCAGAGGCCTGACTTGTGTCAGTGGCAGCTGGGTGCCCACTAATGGACCCTGCGCAGAAACATCAGCTGTGGCAGGGTGGTTGGCCGCAACGGTCCTGGTTGGCAGACTCACAACCGGGGTGCTGTTGGGTGCATCTGCCCCTGCACTTGCCAACACCCGGCTGTTCGGGGCAGCAGATGACATGACTGCCTCAGGGACACATGTCTTGGTCTGAGCAGCCCGGCCTGCCCCTATGGTTTCCCCCCTGGCCTGTTGGAGATCTACCAAGGGCTCTTTAAGTGCCAACGCAGCCTGCGCTGGCAGACCCTGAGCCTGGGTGGCGGTGTCCACAGCTGCACCTGCAGCTACCACCACCCTTGGGCCCGTGGCAGTCGATGGAACGGACTGCTGGGTCATATGGGTGCCAGTGCCAGATGCAGTAGCTGCATCCCCCGGAACCACAGGGGGTGGTGGCATGGCTGCACCGACACATGGCACAACATTGTGCTCAAGTGGCGCACCCCTGCCTCTTCCCCCTCTGTGGCTGCCCTGGACACCCTGGAGTCCCCCTACTCCCTGGTCACCACGGCCACGTCCCCGACCACGCCCGCCACGAGGAGTACGCCCAGCTGAGGCGCCCCTCACCTTTGGTGGCCTCCCAACCATGGCACAGATGTAGTAGTGCTGGCACAGATGGAGTGGTGCCAATGGGAGGTGTACACCACAATTGACCTGGGCAATTGGGGTGAAGGGGGTGGGAAGCACGATGTTAACAGCCCCCCTGCACCTGCAAGGCTGTATGTGACCCCGGTGATGTGGTGACGGGTCCCGCAACGCTCAGGCACCCCAAAACTGCAGTAAAACCGTGCACGCAACCCTGCAGCCTACGTGCGTGGATTCAACCTCCCGCAGTACGCGGTGGCACCCAGTAACACGAATAACGCGTACGCGTGGGACACGCAGGCTACTATGACATTGAAAATGGGTGCGATACACAGGGGCACCCGCAGTGGGAAAAAGAGCGTGTGTGACTCACCGTCTGACTAGCGCGATGCAGAAAAACACGCATAGCCAATACCCCCGCCAAAAGAAGAGATACGTCCTTGATAGCTGTGAAGTTGTGATGGCGCGCGAAACAACAGGAAGCAGAAACACACGTCGGTCTCCACGAAAGGCACGTACAGCGAACTGCTGGGCCCGCTCACCTTTAACCCGTGCTGAGGGAAACGCACGCGCGTGTCACGTCACTTAAGCGCATAGGCCCTTTCCTCGTATTACACGCGGACATGCAGTTTCCACGCGCGCTTACGCGCATGGCCCTTTCCTCGTATTACACGCGGACGTGCAGTTTTTCACGCGCGCTGAAATGCGCATGCACGTCTGTACGCGTCACGTCACAGGGGCGCTTGCGCTTGAGGGGCCTTCTGTCCAATGAAAATGTGTATGCGTGCAGTCGCGCTTACGCGCTAAGGGCCTTTCCTCGAATTACACGCTGACGTGCAGATTTTTCACGTGCCAAATCACTCCGTATCAAGCTGGCCACGCGTATGCACACGGAAGACCACGCTCCTGCCCAGAAGGCCGAACTACTGCCCCCCAGAGCGCCGAGCACGCTCCCAACTGCCATCTGCTGCTGCCTGACTGCCTGCTGCCCACGTGCACTGCCATTTGCTGCCTGCACATCAGCCAGGGGTGCTGTTGCTGTGACCACCCCTGCTGGAACCGAAGACTCCCGACTGGGATTCCATCGCTCCACAGCCCAGCCCCTGGACCCAGTTGCCCACCCACTCCTGCCTCTGGGGTTGTCATGTCGGGGCAAACACCATCTGTGACCACTGACAACCCCCGGCCAGAGAGGCAGAGGGGCACCAGCTTCAGTGCCACCGAAGTTGGTGTCCTGGTGGAGCAAGTCCTGGGGCAGTATGATGCCCTCTTCGGAAGTTCCCGCGCCGACAAGGAAGGACGGACTCGGATCTGGACTGACATCGTGACTGCCATCAACGCGGAGGGGGTGGCAGTCCGCGACTTACAACATGTCAGGAAGCGCTGGGAGGACTTCAGGTCCAGGACCCTGAACAAGGCCCGGCGCCTCTTGAAGGCAGCGGATGCCAAGGGGCGCCGGGGCCACTTGTCGGAAGAACAGATGAGGGTCCTGGAGCGCATATCCCCAGCGCTCCATGTCCAGGTCCTAGAGAAGCAGACCCGTCTGGAGTGGAGCGGTGAGTGTACATGCATCCTGATTGTGAGCAGTGCGTGTGGTGATTATTCGGTAGTGTGCAGGTTGCACATCTGTTTGTATGGGGTCGAGTATGGGTGGGGGTGTACAGGGCCGTGGGGCTGACACATGCGAGGGCTGTAATGTGTGAGATATGGATGGTGCTTGTGTGTGTAGGCTTGCATGCCAAATGCAGTTGTGTGGGCACACATGTTTGGATGAATGTGTATGTAAGTAGACATGTCCGTGATGTCACGCATGTATGTTGTTTTCGGCTGCATGTGTCAGCACTGTGTACATGTGCATGTGTGTGTATTTGACAAGGGTGCAACAGTGATGCAACATGGATGCATGTGACAGCGGTATGTGGAAGCCTGATTGGCAGATGTGACATGGATGCCCGTCTGAACAGTGCGACACTTGGCAGAGGTGTACACATGCATGCAAGTGTGGTGGTGTGTGTACATGTGTGGTGCACTTCCTGTGTTGCATGTGATGTCTGGCTCACCTTTGGCTGCTCATGCTGTTGTATGTGTATGGATGGTGGTGGCAGTTGCGATATGGCTGTGGTATGGCTCATGTGTGCGAGTTGTAATGACATGTGTGTTGGGGATTGTGATGACATGTCTGAGGTTTGCCAATGCCACTCATGTACAACTGTCATGTGTGTATGTGTCCATTGTACAGTGCCCTGATGCCTGTGTTTTGTTTCTCCCTGTCTGCAGCGTCAACTGATGAAGAGGGCGGAGAAGGTGCTGTGGAGCACAGCGGCGGGGATCCGACCGCCAGCCAGAAACGCAAGGCCCGGCTCCCCTCCCAGGTTGTCATCTCGTCGGGGAGTGAGGAGTCCGGTGCCGCATCCCTGGCCGCAGCTGCTGGGGGGAGGTCCAAGAGGCGGAGGTTGGAGTTGGACTCCTCGGCAGCAGAAGGGGCAGCTGGGACCCCACAGGGCCCAACAGGGGAAGATGGCACGGAGTCATCCAGGTTGGTGGGGGGTTTGGTGGAGGAGGAGGCCGTGCAAGCACCAGAGACAGGGTCGGAGGTGGGGATCCCACTGGTGCTAGTGGTGCAGTGCAAGACCAGGGACAGGAGGCAGCACAGGCCGCCGCAGAGGTGCCTGTGTGCAATCCTGTCCCCAATCCTGTCCCTGCATCATCTTGCACCAGCAGGGATGCCTACGTCCAGACCCGTTTTCAGGCAGGGGATGAGCTGATGTCAACTGGCCTTCCTCTGCCTGCGGACGTGGCTATCCAGGTCCGGGTTGAGCCTGTCCTGGCTGGTGTGGCGTTGCGTCAACGGGCCATGCGAGGTGACCTGCAGTCTTTTCATGGAGAGACTGCACGTCATCTCGAATGGCTCGTTGACCACGTCAGCCTGCTGGACAGGTCACCCAGGCCGGATTCCTCCGTCTGATGGGGCTTGCTCCGACCCCCTCCTCAACTGGACCCCCTACGCGCCAGTCGTCCTCTGTGCCATCTTCCCACCCATCAGTCACCTGGGTGCCCTGTGGAGCTGCCTCTGACGGTGCGGCCAGGCTGGTGGAGGAGGCACCCCTGCCACAGTCGGGAGTCGGACGTCCAGCAGGGGTGGCCACATCTACGACTGCACCCCAGCCGGTGGAGGATGTGCAGGCAGCAGGAGGCAGTGCACGGGCAGAGGCAGAGCAGCAGCAGCAACATGGTGGGAGCCATGAAGGCTCGGGGCCTTCGACATCGGAGGGGCAGGCATCGGCCGGATGGCAGGAGGACCCAGGACAGAGAGTGTCTTCCGTGTGGCAGCGGTTGGGCCACATCATAGATGCGGAGCGGCGGCGGGCGGAAGAGGCGCGGCTCACAATGGTCAGGGCGGAGAACTCCATGCGGAGGGCCCTGAGGCGGGCCGAGTGCCTCGAGGCAATCCGCAGGGGGTTGGAGGAGGACACGGCGTTGTCCCTGCGGACCCTCGGGGCCATGGAACAGGACCGCCTCCGGGACATCGAACAGGAGTTCGATGATGCTCTGGCCCGGAACACCATGGAGTGAGCCGCTGGACTTGCCCGCCGCCTTTGTATATAGTTCTTTAGTTTTAGGTTTCCTTTGTTTGTTCTTATGATTTGGAGTCGACGGACACTGCTCCACTTTTTGTATATAGTTGCATTTTAGTTAGGGTTTTTTGTAGGTTTCCTTTGTTCAGTTGGGCTCATGGACCCTTGGAAGTTTTGTACATAGTTCTTCATTGGATTGATTTTATTTTTCATTTGACTTTGGACAACTTTTTTTTGGATTAGGATTTGGTGTTTTTATTTTTTTAAACGGACATGCAGCTTATCTTTTTTTCATTGCCATTGTAGTTTGTTTCATTTCTTTTGCATTCTTTTTTTTTTAATACAATTTTGTTTTCATACTTCACTGTGTGGTATCATCTCATTGGTTTCATGCATGTCATGTTGGGTGTTTTCCCATTCAATTGCAACCATTGTGTGTGACGGACATGGGTTCATTTGCTTTATGAACATTGGGGGTGTAACATGTAATTTCCATTTCCATGTGGGTGAATGGGTTACTTGGTAGGGCTTTTTGGCTGTGGAGGCTGACCATAACGCACATGATTGGGGATTGTGAGGACCTGGTGGAGAATGCCCATGGTGGCTGGGGGGTGGGGGTGATAGGGGACATGAGTGGGGGCCTGGTGGGGGCTGGCCATGGTGGCTGGGGGGTGGGGGTGGTGGGAGACATGGGTGGGGGCCTGGTGGAGGCTGCCCCTGCACTGCTGGGGGGTGGGGGTGGTGGGAGACATGGGTGGGGGCCTGGTGGAGGCTGCCCCTGCACTGCTGGGTGGTGGTGGGAGACATGGGTGGGGCCTGCTGGCAGGTGCCCCACAGTGCTGGGGGGTGGGGTGGTGGGGAACATGAGTTGGACATGGGTGGGGGCCTGCTGGCAGGTGCCCCACAGTGCTGGGGGGTGGGGGTGGTGGGGAACATGAGTTGGACATGGGTGGGGGCCTGCTGGCAGGTGCCCCACAGTGCTGGGGGGTGGGAGTGGTGGGGAACATGAGTTGGACATGGGTGGGGGCCTGCTGACAGGTGCCCCACAGTGCTGGGGGGTGGGGGTGCAGGGGTACATGAGTTGCACATGGGTGGGGGCCTGCTGGCAGGTGCCCCACAGTGCTGGGGGGTGGGGGTGGTGGGAGACATGGATGGGGGCCTGGTGGTTGGTGCCCCTGGTGGCTGGGGGGTGGGGGTGGTGTTTGACATGGGTGGGGGCCTGGTGGTGGGTGCCCCTGCACTGCTGGGGGGTGGGGGTGCTGGGAGACATAGGTGGGGGCCTGGTGGAGGCTGCCCCTGCACTGCTAGGGGGTGGGGGTGGTGGGAGACATGGGTGGGGGCCTGGTGGAGGCTTCCCCTGCACTGCTGGGTGGTGGGGGTGGTGGGAGACATGGGTGGGGCCTGCTGGCAGGTGCCCCACAGTGCTGGGGGGTGGGGGTGGTGGGGAACATGAGTTGGACATGGGTGGGGGCCTGCTGACAGGTGCCCCACAGTGCTGGGGGGTGGGGGTGGTGGGGAACATGAGTTGGACATGGGGGGGCCTGCTGGCAGGTGCCCCACAGTGCTGGGGGGTGGGGGTGGTGTGAGACATGGGTGTGGGCCTGGTGGATGCTGCCCCTGGTGGCTGGGGGTGGTGGGAGACATGGGTGGGGGCCTGGTGGTGGATGCCCCTGCACTGCTGGGGGGTGGGGGTGGTGGGAGACATGGGGGGGCCTGGTGGAGGCTGCCCCTGCACTGCTGGGGGGTGGGGGTGGTGGGGAACATGAGTTGGACATGGGTGGGGGCCTGCTGGCAGGTGCCCCACAGTGCTGGTGGGTGGGGGTGGTGGGGAACATGAGTTGGACATAGGTGGGGTCCTGCTGGCAGGTGCCCCACAGTGCTGGGGGGTGGGGGTGGTGGGGAACATGAGTTGGACATGGGTGGGGGCCTGCTGGCAGGTGCCCCACAGTGCTGGGGGGTGGGGGTGGTGGGGAACATGAGTTGGACATGGGGGGGCCTGGTGGAGGCTGCCCCTGCACTGCTGGGGGGTGGGGGTGGTGTGAGACATGGGTGTGGGCCTGGTGGATGCTGCCCCTGGTGGCTGGGGGGTGGGGGTGGTGGGAGACATGGGTGGGGGCCTGGTGGTGGGTGCCCCTGCACTGCTGGGGGGTGGGGGTGGTGGGAGACATGGGGGGGCCTGGTGGAGGCTGCCCCTGCACTGCTGGGGGGTGGGGGTGGTGGGGAACATGAGTTGGACATGGGTGGGGGCCTGCTGGCAGGTGCCCCACAGTGCTGGTGGGTGGGGGTGGTGGGGAACATGAGTTGGACATGGGTGGGGGCCTGCTGGCAGGTGCCCCACAGTGCTGGGGGGTGGGGGTGGTAGGGAACATGAGTTGGACATGGGGGGGCCTGGTGGAGGCTGCCCCTGCACTGCTGGGGGGTGGGGGTGGTGTGAGACATGGGTGTGGGCCTGGTGGATGCTGCCCCTGGTGGCTGGGGGGTGGGGGTGGTGGGAGACATGGGTGGGGGCCTGGTGGTGGGTGCCCCTGCACTGCTGGGGGGTGGGGGTGGTGGGAGACATGGGGGGGCTGGTGGAGGCTGCCCCTGCACTGCTGGGGGTGGGGGTGGTGGGGAACATGAGTTGGACATGGGTGGGGGCCTGATGGCAGTTGCCCCACAGTGCTGGTGGGTGGGGGTGGTGGGGAACATGTGTTGGACATAGTTGGTGGCCTGCTGGCAGGTGCCCCACAGTGCTGGGGGGTGGGGGTGGTGGGGAACATGAGTTGGACATGGGTGGGGGCCTGCTGGCAGGTGCCCCACAGTGCTGGGGGGTGGGGGTGGTGGGGAACATGAGTTGGACATGGGGGGGCCTGGTGGAGGCTGCCCCTGCACTGCTGGGGGGTGGGGGTGGTGTGAGACATGGGTGTGGGCCTGGTGGATACTGCCCCTGGTGGCTGGGGGTTGGGGGTGGTGGGAGACATGGGTGGGGGCCTGGTGGTGGGTGCCCCTGCACTGCTGGGGGGTGGGGGTGGTGGGAGACATGGGGGGGCGCTGGTGGAGGCTGCCCCTGCACTGCTGGGGGGTGGGGGTGGTGGGGAACATGAGTTGGACATGGGTGGGGGCCTGCTGGCAGGTGCCCCACAGTGCTGGGGGGTGGGGGTGGTGGGGAACATGAGTTGGACATGGGTGGGGGCCTGCTGGCAGGTGCCCCACAGTGCTGGGGGGTGGGGGTGGTGGGAGACATGGGTGGGGGCCTGGTGGAGGCTGCCCCTGGTGGCTGGGGGGTGGGGGTGGTGTGAGACATGGGTGGGGGCCTGGTGGAGGCTGCCCCTGGTGGCTGGGGGGTGGGGGTGGTGTGAGACATGGGTGGGGGCCTGGTGGAGGCTGCCCCTGGTGGCTGGGGGGTGGGGGTGGTGGGAGACATGGGTGGGGCCTGGTGGTGGGTGCCCCTGCACTGCTGGAGGGGTGGGGGTGGTGTGAGACATGGGTGGGTGCCTGGTGGAGGCTGCCCCTGGTGGCTGGGGGGTGGGGGTGGTGGGGAACATGAGTTGGACATGGGTGGGGGCCTGCTGGCAGCTGCCCCACAGTGCTGGTGGGTGGGGGTGGTGGGGAACATGAGTTGGACATGGGTGGGGGCCTGCTGGCAGGTGCCCCTGGTGACTGGGGGGTGGGGGTGGTGGGAGACATGGGTGGGGGCCTGGTGGAGGCTGCCCCTGGTGGCTGGGGGTGCAGGGGGACATGCGTTGGGGGGAGTAGTGCAAGTTGACATGTGGGTTGGCTGGTGGGCATGGGCATGGTGGGTGGGGTGCCTGCATGACATGTGCTGGGTAGGCCCCTGTGGTGTGAGCCACCTGCAGGGGCCGTGGAGGGTGTAGAGGGAACACCTGGGAGGACCCACACGTGCAATTCACGTGTGCTGCTCCCCGCGCACCCCTGTAATACACGTACCCTGTTGATATCGCGCACACCTGTAATACACGTACCCTGATGGAATTGCGTGTGTAACTTCCCGCGCACCCCCGAAATACACGTACCCCGCTCAATCGCGTGTGTAACTTCCCGCGCACCCCCGAAATACACGTACCCCGCTCAATCGCGTGTGTCACTTCCCGCGCGCCCCCGAAATACGCGTAGCCCGCTCCCCCAGGCCCAATCGCGTGTAAATGTTCACGCGAACCCCTGAAATACACGTAGCCCGCTCCCCCAGGCCCGATCGCGTGAAGAAGTTCACGCGAACCCCTGAAATACACGTAGCCGCTCCCCCAGGCCCGATCGCGTGAAGAAGTTCATGCGAACCCCTGAAATACACGTAGCCCGCTCCCCCAGGCCCGATCGCGTGAAAATGTTCACGCGAACCCCTGAAATACACGTAGCCCGCTCCCCCAGGCCAGATCGCGTGTGTGACTTCCCGCGAACCCCCGGAATACACGTACCCCGCTCAATCGCGTGTGTAACTTCCCGCGCAACCCCGAAATACACGTGCCCCGCTCGCACAATTGCTGTATGTTGCCACTTTTGTAATGCGCAGGGACGCTACCGCCTGCCTTCGTGTGGCGGACGTGTATCGGCTTGTGCGTGTCTTTCGCTGTGCGTGGCTTTGCCCTATTCGATTCCATGAATACGTGTGGTTCGGGTGCATGTGGGCGTTCCGTCTGCTTCCCTGCAGTACATCCCCAGTTACGCCCTTGTTTTCGCGAGTTGTTCCCCATTCCGCACGTTACGCCCCGTGTTCCGCCCACTTTCTAGTGTATGCGCCGAGGTGTGCGCTTTCACTGTGCGCATCGCGCACGTCTTTCGGGATGTTGCAGTGACGTGTGCGCCATGCACGGGTTTGGCGCACATCCCGAGGTAAACACGCGCAGGGACTTCCATGAACGCACGCGTGCGCCTGTTTTTTTCCGCTTGCGCCCGCTTCCGCCTGCTTGCGCGAAGATTTTCGGCGCACGTTTGTTCCATGAATCGGCCCCTAAGTAAATCAATTAATAAAAACAAAAAAATATGAAATTGTATAAGTATTTTTTTTAAAGATTTAAATATACGTTGTGCTTGCATGCAATTTTGTTTGAATATATATAGTCTATATATTTCATTTAAAAAATGTTAGTTTAACATGATTTGAGTGTGTGTGTATAAAGAAAGTAAATAGTATAAAGGTTTATAAGTGATAGTTGATTTTAGGAAATTGAAAAAAATACAGTAAATTAATTTTACAGATTACACAAGCTAAAAGTCTGTTTGAAAATGTGTTCATCTAATGTACAGAAAATATGCATACCTGAAGTTTGAGTTCATGCATATGGATATGCATTGAGCTGTAAGTAGAAATCTTGGAGACTTGTACAGTATTTCTGGTAGATGGTGCTTGCCAATGATATGACACTTGTACTCAGAGAGATTCACAGTACATTTGCAGTGCTGATCTATGGTGATGCAGTTAGATGTAGAGGTCTTGAATGTGATTGGTGCATGGTCATGTGACTTCTTAGCTACATCCAATGAGGGAATGGCAGAGAGAGTGAAGTGGAAATGGTAGAAGGGCTGTTCATGTTACGATATGTCCGTGGACATGGCGGTAGTTCGCGGACATCGGGAGTAACATCATGGGATTTTTGGGTTCAGAAGTCATGCAAATGAGAATGAGTACTGAAAGGGATTGGTCAGGAAAGTTTAGTGGGTGTGTTGTGCCAGAAGAGAGTTTCTCATATACTGTTTTTGCTGATAGAACAACAGATAGCTATGTCTGTGTGTTTTAGGAAAAAGATTGTATGGAATTTGGGAGATTCATGGATATATTGGTTGAAGGTGCATGCAGAAAGCTGTGGAGTAGCTGTAGATCTTGGATTCCCACATGTGGAAGTACACTGGCATGGAGTACGTGGAATGAAGCGGTTGGACTTGTTACCTCTCTGTGCTACTTTGGAGACAGAGCAACATCGAGACATAATTGTAATTCATTGTGGAGGGAACAGTTTAGGACATGTGACTGGAATTTTTTTGCAATTTGCTATGAAAGAAGGACTTGGGAAGATTATGGACATGTTTCCTAATTCTCAAGTGATATTTTCACGGATTGCGCAAAGACAAATGTGGCTTCGTTTTTCTTCATTTGGTCCACAAATGGAAAAAGCAGGGCGCAATGTTAATAAAGCTGTTTGTGCCTTTCTAAAAGATTTTGGCATGTCTTCTTTTCACAATGAAAATATTCTGTTTCGTAGTACAAATATTTTTCGCATAGTTGGAGTCCATCTTACTTATGGTGGCAATCAGATTTTTCTGAGAAATGTACAAAATGCATTGCGACCTTTTTTGGAATTACAACATCCATTTTGAAGTAGGTGTTAAGCATTTATAAATTTTGACTTACAAACACCTCCCAAAGGCTTTTTTCAGAGCCACCACTTCCTCCCAGAGAAAATTGCAATGTTTGTGATAGGGTAGCAACCCAATTTTTTAAATGTTCGCGAACTGTCCACGGACTTCTAAAAAATACAAAGGGCCCTGCTTCATTTATTTTCACTTCTATTTTTTAACTGTGAAAGGTGGCTCTGAAAAGAGCCTTATTTTTTTGGGATTTTTGAAATTTTGTATTTTTTTTGGTTTATTATACACGACACACTAGGAGAGGAGGGGAAAGGAAAGTAAAGGGGGGGACACTAACCACAGGGCTAAGAAAGGGCGAGCTGAGAGAGGAAGATGTAGAGTGGGTTTTATTTGGGTAGTGAGCAGATCTTCTCGTGCTCTGAGAGGATAGTCTCAAAAGCACTACGAAGTCGCTCCCCCCTGCAGAGTATTGTGTCACAGTACATACATACAACTGTGACCCTCGAAAGGTAAGGGTCATCAGCATTCTGTATGGCCTGTGAGGCAGCTTGAGGAAGACACTGTCCCACAGAGGTGGTCCTTGTGGTGGCAGGATCAGAAACAGAGGATGAAGTAGAGGAAATCAACCTGCTACATTCTTCGCAAAGTACAACCCTGCAAATAGCCCCAGAGTGAAATGACCTCAGGTGTCGCTTCATAGTAGGGGTCCCAAAGCTGTACTTACCGTGCTTCCCGCGACTGAGTATCATTTTGCACTCATTGTAACACAGGTAACACGGTTCGCACGAGCCTTAGGACCATTCCCATGAATGGTAAATAACCGCCACACCCAAGACTCACGCCTAGTGCGGGTAGAAGGCGTTTCCTCTACCTCATTCTCATCATCCTCTTCTTCCTCCTCTGCATCCTCACTCCTGTTCCCCTCTTCAGGCCCTTGGGGAGGTGGTGGTGGTGGAGGGGGTGGGGGTGGTGCTGAAGCACGTGCAGCACCAGGTGGCAGTAGTTCAGCCATGGATGCCATCTCGATGATGGTGTAATCTGCAGGTGGCAGCAAAAATCGCTGTGTTCTGAAGAATAGCCAGAAACACAATGAGAATAAGCACTAGGGCGTGGTCTTTTATAGGGGTGCTTGTGCACGGTCCGCAGACATGCGTGCTGTCCGCGGACAGATCGAACACAAAAAAAAGTTCGAAAAGTTTCAAAAGGTATGTAGAAACTCAGGATTACTAAGTGGGACTTGTGCCATGGTGAGATTTTATTGAAAAATATTATGGATTAATTGAAAATGTACTTTTAAATTGTTCGGGGACACGAACAGTGTCCATATTCAGAACACGCGATCAGTGTGGGCGCGGTCATATGATCCGTTCGCGAACAAGTCCGCAAAGGAAGCGCATGTCTGCAGGACACCAAATGCACGGAGATTGGTTAGCGAATGCGCGCTGATGTTCTACGGACACTGTTCGGGTCCTGAAGTAATTAAAAATGTGTCACACGTGAAACGAACATTTCAGGACACTGTATGTGTTCTTAGAACAGTTTAAACTTGCTAGCGAACAGTCAGGACAGATATAGTGTTCTTCAGGACACGTCCAATTTCGTTTATGTACGAACATTTCAGGACACCAATTGTGTTCTTAGAACAGTTTCAACTTGCTAGCGAACAGTACGGACAGGTATAGTGTTCTTTAAGACACCTCCATTTTCATTTAATTACGAACAATTCAGGACACCGCGTGTGTTCTTAGAACAGTTTGAACTTGCTAGCGAACACTACGAACAGGTATAGTGTTCTTCAGGACACCTCCATTTTCGTTTACGTACGAACATTTCAGAACACCAATTGTGTTCTTAGAACAGTTTAAACTTGATAGCGAACACTACGGACAGATATAGTGTTCTTTAGGACACTTCAATTTCTTTTTTTTACGAACATTTCAGGACACCGTGTGTGTTCTTAGAACAGTTTGAACTTGCTAGCGAACAGTACGAACAGGTATAGTGTTCTTCAGGACACCTCCATTTTTGTTTATTTGCGAACATTTCAGAACACCTGCACTGTCCGCGGACACCTACATTGTTTTAACAACGTTTTTTTACTGAATTTCATAGGTTTTTAGTAGCGCAACTTAACCATAACGTCCCTTTAACAAAGTTTTTTTACTGAATTTCATTGGTTTTTAGCAGCGCAACTTAACCATAACGTCCCTTTAACACAGTTTTTTCACTGAATATATATATATATATATATATGGGGAATGAGATACTGACTTGGATGTGGCCGAGCGATATAATAAGTAAAATCATGTGAGAGGCCGCGATAAAGAGGATACGCCCTATACCTATGTTTTAAAGAATGTTAGAAGAAATCTTATCTAAAAGCCTGATTTTGGAAGACATAGAAAATGGGTCCGATTAAAGACGGTCCTAAGGAGATAGATTTAAATTCTGAGAGGAACATTTTTTAGAGGGTAAAACGAGTCTTAAGAAAGAAGATTGTAGAAAACCTTATGTGACCAGTCAAGTTCGTCTGTTTGTTTTATGTAGTTTTGAAAGCACAATGATGTCATAGCCAAAGGAAAAATGTATAATAAGTGAGAGAAGTGTGAAGTTTGGAAAAGGAAAGTGATTGTTTTAATTGCACTTGATGGTTGTTTTTTAGCAAGATTAAAGTAACATTTTGGATTAATGTGATTGGAGCTTGCAACGATTGGTGCTCGCTCATATTGTGTTGTTTTCTTGAAATTTGTTTTTTAAACCTGTGATTGAAGCAAGTGAGCGTTAGCAAGTTAAAAGTGAAGGGTTAAGAATGGAGGATGTTACTCCACGTGTGCCTCTCTGCAAGCAATTGACGAAACATGCACCCAAACTTAGACAGTACAGTGCATTAACTCAGTGAGAACGTCCTACGGGGCAACTCTACGGTCAGAGGGGGGAGTCACCGATTTATGTAAGCAGGTTAAGATCCTTGGCAGGTAGACGGCAATGTGCCAATATTGTCCCTGTAGTGGACAGAAAAATGATGAGAGATGAGAATGAGTTTGGGGCGTCATAGTTTCCTTTCTTAGAAAAAGGAGGGACCAGACCTCATTATATACCGTGGCCCCAGATGGACAAGGATAATTTCAACTTCTGGCTCTGGGAAATGGATACAAGAATTGGAGAAAATGACAGGGGAAGCACATTGGCTATAGGGGACATAAAAGGTATTTTAATCCCCATACTTGGTGAGAGAGCTGATGACACGTGGACGAGGGCAGGGTACCCTGGTGTGACTACAGTCAACACCACTCAGGATGGAGCACCATTCAATAATTGTAGGGCGGCAGTCTGGAACGCGCTTCAAGTACTGTATCCGGACATGTCCGATATAGGAGCTATAATGACAAAAAAGATGAAGGAAGGAGATGATCCGTTGGTTTACATTCAAAGTTTTCAGGAATCTTGGGCGTTGGAAATGCGTGAATCTTGGGGAAAATCTATACCAGTGTTCTGCCATATATTATGCCAAGGACTGCCAGAGCCAGTACAGAAGCATCTCAAGAAGTTAGTGGGGATAGAGGCTAAACCGTGGTCAGAAATTCAGCTGACCATTGCACATTACTGCAGACTTCTGCAAAAAAACAATCCCAAAAAAGATAATGCTCACAAAGGTGAGGAGGCAAAGTTAGTGCAGAAAAAACTATCCAACTACGCCATTGAAGGGGCAATGTTGACTTGCGTAGATGGATCAAACTAACAGCAGGCAGTAAACATGCCGCAGGTGAATAATAAAAGGCAGTTCGATCAAAACAATAGTGGTTATGCTCCAAGAGGAAGTGGATTTCTAGGACAAGGGTGGCAAGGTTATCAAGGGAATTGGCAAAGTAATCAGGAAAGCTTTCAGAATAACCAAGGTGGGTTTCAAAATATGCAGAATGGTAATCAGATTATGCAAAATGGGCAGGTTGGGGGAGACCAACACCTATATGTTGAACATGTGGTATGACAGGGCAATTTGCTCACACATTTAGGAGTCAAGGAATGGTGCAAAATTACCAGTTTTTAAGAGGAGAGATATCAAATCCGCTTGCATATTTGCAGCAGAATGGAGATGGGTTTGTGCAGAATCAAACGGTGCAGCAGCAAGCACTGAGAATGCAGCAAGGCTTGCAAACACAGCAGATAGCAAGTAACCCGCCACAAGGACAGTTGCAGCAATCACCTTGGCAGCTTCAGCAGAACACGAACACAGGGCAGTCAATAACTCCTAGAGTAGGGGTGTCACTATCGATGGAGGGAATCATTTTACAAAGGATGGGACAAGGCTTTACCCACAATAGGACAGCTCACTGGGAGACCTGATGTGTTCCATACTATCTGTGACGCCAAACCCACATGAGGAACCAAGGGTGGAGATCAGTATAGGAGGCAAGCATTTTTCGTTCTTAGTAGACATGGGTACAATGTGCTTATGTATACGGGTGGGAATGTTTTCAATGTCTGGAAATACCATGAATACTCAGGGATTCATAGGAGCAACGAGTAGAGTTCCTTTTACCGAAGAATTACCAGTCTTTATAGGAGAATGTGACATGAAGGTGCCACTGCTGAAATCGAGGCAAACACCTGTCAATATACTGGGATGGGTTTTAATGAAGAAGTTGAATATGACTATTTTGTTTACTGACAAAGGTATTGTGGGCCTCATCACGAGTTGGGCGGTACCCCCAGCGCTATTAGCGCCGGATCACGGGTTTGGTGGAACGGTCGGTTCCCATTACCCATTGGGCCCATTCGGGAATTCCTCATTTCCCATTGGGCCCAATGGGGAATTTTTGTGCTATTACTGCCGGCGGATTTCCTGCTGGCGGTAAAAGCACCGAAAATCGGCAAATTTGCAGCAGATTTGCCCCCTGCTCAAAGGTGTGGCCAAATCCGCCAAACCCAGGATCTGGCGGACCCTTAAATGCAGCAGTAATAACGCTACTGCCGCATTTAAGGGTCACCGCCAGACTCGTGATGAGGCCCAGTGTGTTCAATGCCAGGAATGCATCATGTAAAAGTGTGCAAAATGATCATGCCATTTGCAGGACAAATAGCTATAAAAGCAATTCCATTAGAAGGATACTGGGATGACAAACTGTGGATGATGATGGGTGCTGGGGGGCTTCACTGGCCCATGCATGTAGCGATTGCATAAAGAATTGGTTTCATGGTCAGATTTAGTCGTTAGTTCAGTTCCTACTGGCCTGATGGTGATGTCCAAAAAGTCGATGGTAGTGTTACTCGAAGTTCCCGTTAATTCGATGCCAAAATTGTTGTGATTCAGATATTGTTTGAATGATTCAAGTTGTTCCATGGTACCGCACCAGATCATCAGAATGTCGTCTATGTAGCGCATCCAGGTGTGTATGAGTTGATAGAAGTCTTGGTTGGCAAAGGCATGCACCTGTTCATAGTGATGCATGAATAAGTTGGCCATTGATGGTGCATAGGTTGCCCCCATGGCGATGCCCTTGGTTTGCCTTTAATATTGTTGGTTAAATAAAAAGACCGTATTAGTTAGAGAAAATTCCAAGAATTCTTTGGTAAGTTCCAATTGTGACCAGAATGAGGCAGAGGCTTTTGAGAAAGCAAATTCAATGGCTTTGAGAGCTAATTTGTGGTCAATGGATGTATAGAGGGCTTTGACGTCCAGTGTTACTAGAAGATAGTCTTTGTTCCATTTGATGACTTGTAGGACTAAAAGTGTGTGCAAAATATTGTTGACCAAATGGCACCAATGGGGACTCCTGTCTGACGATGAAATGAAATACCTTGACCACAGACATCCCAGGATCCCGACTATCTGCTTTCTTCCCAAGATACACAAAGCATTCCACACCATACCAGAAGGACGACCCATACTGAGCGGAATGGGATGGATAACAGAGCCACTCAATCAATACATCAACAACGTACTAGCACCAGAAGTACCTAAGATACCGACCTTTCTACGGGACACGATGCACACACTTTTAGTCCTACAAGACATCAAATGGAACAAAGACTATCTTCTAATTGTACTTGCTGACAAAGGATATACTATTGACAAAGAAAAGTTACAATATTGTCAACAATAAGTGGTGTACATATGCCAATTGATTTTGCATGAAGGGAAAAATGCTACTACTGAAAGAGCTGAGGTTATCTTAAAAAAAGCCAAAGCCACACACAATAAAACACATGCAGAGATTTTGGGGATTATGCAACTATGTCAGAGCATGGGTCTTTGTCTACAGCTCATATATTAGGCCCCTATTGCAGGCCCTAAAGAAAGCACAGGCAAAGCAAGAAAAAATTGTGTGGACTGAGGAAATGGAAAACGGGTTTTCCAAATTGAAAAAAGCATTTTGCATGACTCCAGTTTTAGGGATTCCCAATTATGCAGAAGCATTCTTCTTGTTTTCACATGCCGACGGCACTGTTATGACAGAAGTGCTTATGCAGAGAACCACTTTGGGGTGCAATCCACTTGCATATTACAGTGGAATCTTAGACCAAGTAATGAGGGGTCATTTTCCATGTGAACAAAGTTCAGCAGCCGCCGCATTCGCCATAGAGAAAGCTGCAAGCACAGTGATGGGTTGTTCCATGATGTTATATTTGGAGCATGCACTATTTGCCATTTTAGAAAAACCAAAAGGTACATTGACTTCTCAAAGGGATTCTGCCTATGAGTTAGTTATATCAAACCCTACAATCAAAATAGTCTGTTGTAAAATAGTGAATCCAGCCATGTTTATAGCTGAGCCAATGACAGAGGGAGAGCCTGTACACGATTGCATGAACTATGAAGAATTCGGCGATGAGCTCCCTAGAATAAAGGAGAATGCATTATTCGGAGGAGAGATTGTTTTCATTGATGGTTCTTCAATGATCGATCAAAATGATGGACAAAGGTATACAGGTGCTACTTTGGTAAAGTCCACGGCTAATGGGGAATTTCAGGTGCTTATTAGTCCTCGATTGCTGTCTCATTGTTTAGCACAGGCTGCAGAATTATTAGCCCTGATACTCGTGATCGAGAATCACGCAGACCAGGAATTTACAGTGTTCAGTGATTCCGCCTATGTGACGTCAATGGTTCACGCAGGGCTGGAACGTTGGAAGAGGAGGGACTACCTCCGAGCAGACGGCATGCCAGTACAACACGCCACCTTATTAGATGGGCTCATTAGAGCATTATAGCTCCCAGTAGGCATTTCAGTAGTTAAATGCGCAGCACATACTAAAGGGGCAGATTTTATCTGACGTGGAAATCAAGCAGCAGAACCTGATGCTAAGTGCACTGCAACTAAAGATATAGGATTGATGAATGTTGAAACGTGTGATGTAAATGTGATGTAAATGAAAGAATGACTATAAAGATGACTGTATCTGAAGGGTATAACCATTTGTCCAAAACATAGTTAGTGGAGGTCCAGGGGGAAGCCCCTCAAGAGAAAAATAATGTGTGGACGCGAAGAGGGTGTTATTTAAACCTCTCTGAAGCCTTGTGGCAACAGGACAGCACTGGTAAACTGTTGATGCATGTAGCCTTATTAAGGGTGGCGCTAGATCAGCTACACTACCCAGTGCATATAACTAGGGAGAATCTTGCTGCAACTATTTCAGAGGATTGGTTTGTGCGAATTTGATGGAGCATGTTGTATTTTGTATAGTGAACTGTATGGTGTGTCAACAATTCATGGCTGGACATACACTGCGCACTGCGCACAGTGCCACACTTAGTGCCCATATTACCTCTAATTGTGCCTCTTTGAAGGCATTATCTTTGACTTCCCTTTCTCATTCTTTGACGACCGCAGCTGATTTGTATGCTCCATTGAAATTGACTCAGGGTCGTAGGCTACCCTCTCAACCCTGGTTCACGGATCAGCTCAGAACGGCTCGCCTTCAACTCAGACAAGTTGAACATAAATGGCGTGCATGCTATAGCCCCGTGCTTAGAGACCTATATAAATCTAACTTGGCCACTTATCTGACCAGTGCAAAACTGGCGAAATCCGGCTTTTCTGCCAGAAAATTGAACATGTGCTGTGCAAACCTAAAGCTCTTTTCTCCATTGTGCACTCGCTAGCTTCTTCGGAGACTCTTACCTCTATGGTTAAACCGTCCCAGGAACTGTGACGATGACTTGGCTTCCTTCTTCATTACAAAAATTGATGTTATTCAAGCTAACATTGCAAAATCTCTTGCTTTATTGCCTCTTGATACTACCTGTTTTGTCCTCCCTCCCCCCACTGACACACTTGCGAGTTCGTCCTCTTTCCCTCTGTTTACCGAAGCAGAAGTTTTGGCAGCCATTTTAAAGATCAAATCCTCTTCTCCTGAGGATGCTATTACGGCTGTTATGATGAAGACGATTGCCCCTGACATCTTAACTGACAACACAATGGCGATAAATAACTCATGCCAGACTGGCCTGGTGCCATCGGAGTTGAAATCAGCATGGGTTATTCCCCTCTTAAAGGGGCTTTGATCCTATTAGATCTCTCTGCCGCATTCGACACGGTGGACCATTCCATCCTCCTCTCCCGCCTCTTACAGATCGGGATCTCCGGTTCTGTTCTTGCCTGGTTTACTTCTTTTCTTTCTGATCACACTCAGACCCTCTCTATGCCCCCAGGGATCCTCTCTGTCACCGATTGTGTTCAATATATCTGGGCCCTGATCTGTCTCATCCGTTCATATGGGCTTAATTGTTACTCATATGCGGATGACACACAAATACTGATCTGCTTGGATCAGGATCAATCTGAGGTTTCAGCCTGCCTCCATGACTGTCTAAAGGCAGTCGGGATATGGATGGATCAAAATTGGTTAAAGCTAAATGGGGACAAGACGGAGGTATTATTGGTAGGACGCCCTTCCAATCCCCTATTGTAGACCCCTGCTTGTTGGCCTCCCTCCCTGGGCCCTTTACCTGGCCCAGTTAGTAAAGTAAAGAACCTAGGGGTCATCCTCTCTGCTTCTCAGTCTATGTCTAACCAGGTCACGGCCGTCTGTTAGTCCACCCCTCATCAAATTTGGGTCCTTAAGAGGGTTATGCCTATGATCCCCGAAGCCCTTCGCCCTCCCGTGGTGACTGCGTTAGTGCTCTCACAGCTGGACTATTGTAATTCGCTGTACCTGGCACAACCGATTGGTCTTGTCCATCGTATCCAGCGTAGGCAGCACCTTGCGGCCAGGTTAGCCACTGGCTCCCCCTTTGGGGCTCGCATCACGCCAGTTTTACGCCAACTTCACTGGTTGCCGGTGAAGCAGCAAATTCATTTCAAATCTCTGTGCATCGTCCATCGGGCTATTCACGCCCAGGGTGCCGAATTCTTACAGTCTAAATTTATTAGATATATACCGGGTCGGGACCTCCGCTCCGCGACCTCTAACCGTCTGACTGTTCCTAGAGCTAATCGGGAAGGGCTTGGCTGCAGAGCGTTCTCTATTGCCGCTCCCAAATTGTGGAACAGCCTCCCCCCGCTACTGAAAGCCACGGCCGACCATCTTGGTTTTAGAAGAGCCCTGAAAACATACTTGTTTTAATTTCTGGTCTATCATCAGTTTTCTCGTCCAAGCAGCCTCCTTCTCGAGCGCCATGATGCTTTATAAATTGCAATAACATAACATAACCTAACATTCCAAGACGTAATGGCCCTTTTCAGCACTTGCATATCGACTATGTCGACATGATACAAGTATGTAATGGATATGGATACCTGATCGCAGTGGTGTGTCCTTTCTCAAGATGGATAGAAGCAGGTCCATGAACACACCCAGACTCGACCAGTGCAGCAAAATTCTCAGAGCGGGAAGTATTTCCTACATGGGGAGTATGTGAAGTTATGAGGTCAGATAATGGTCCTCATTTTTTTAATACAATTTTTGAACAGATTAGCTTGTTACTTGGTAAAAAGCACACGTTTTCTTCGGCTTATCATCTGCAAGGAAATTTGATTAGTGAGAGGCTCAATGGCTTGCTTAGAGAAAGGATAGCCAAGTTGAAACTTACCTTGAAGAAGGGGTGGCTGCATTGCCTACCATCAGCATTATATGCTTTGAGGTACCAACCAGGTTCTGACCACCATCTCACACCCCACGAAATAGTGACAGGGAGGTGAATGAGAACACCCCTATTGCCTCAATCCAGAGTTAGAAGTGATGCTCAGCCAACATTAGAACTGTTAGGATTGTAATTACGTAATTATTTGAACTGTATGACTTCCAGTATCTCTGTCATTTCAGGACAGCTGCAGAGACAAGGGTGTAAAGCAGCACAGAACACAGAAGGAGAGGCTTCAACAGACCAATCTAAGGAAATGTCTATTCCCAAACTATTCCCAGAAGATGCAGTTCTAATCCGCAATCACGTAACAAAAAAGTGGGACAAGCCCCGCTTTTGTGGTCCTTTCATTGTGGAGGACATCATGCTGTCTGCTGTCAAAGTGCAGGGTAGGCGTGCCTGGATTTTCCTGGGAGACATTCAAATGTATGCTGGAAAGACTCCTCTGTCTGCAACCCTACACGACGAGGCAAGAACAAGCATCGGGGAAGAACCACAGCACGTGCAGACAAGATCGATGAAGAGGAAGAAGGACGCAGAAGCTGACAAGTAGAAAGACAAAGAACTCATTGGACTGTGGCTTGGTTTGGGACACTCCTTTTAAGTAATTTATAAAAGGTTTAAGGAAAACTAGTTTGAACACTCTGTGCAGTCATGTCAGAGAGAAAGAAGATAGTTGTGTTCTTAAAGCCACAGTTGCTTATTTACTTTGGACCGAGGCATGCTTAAGCCTTGATAAGAAGCAGATTATGCCATATTTTGATCATGAACACAGCAATTGGAAAAGGGTACAATACCCAAATTCGTTTGACACAGAGATCCTGTTTGGATTTACTAATGGTGTTACCCTGTGATGACCTTACTAGGAACATTCTCACCTATTTCGAGTTGGTACTTTGCAATTGTCATTCGCTGGTGGGGAAAATCACCCACATTCCAGCCTTTTTACAAAATCCTAAAAATGAAGGCATTCTAAAAAGATTACTCATAGTCATATCTGAACGATTCTTGCAATTACCTGAATACACTGAGGAGAGTGCAAATGCCCCTATCAAATGAAGCAGATCATAGACTGGTCAGTGTGGTGTTCTTTCTTCTAATTGAAGAGTATCCACACCTTGTTGGGAGGCACACTGATGTGCTCACCTTTTTAAGGGATCCAAGAAACACTGCAAATCTGCAAATTTGATCCTGGAAGGTATAATTATCCAAGTGAGGGACAGATCGAGAGGTTGCTAATAAAGAAAGACTTTTGATTGCTGCTGAAAGAAATTCAACATGTCGTCTGGGCTGAGGCAGGTTCGAGGCATAGATTGGGAAATAATCTATTTCATACAGATTGCATAGACTTACTGAGGTCATTTTTCTTCATACTAAAGAAGTGTATGCATTTTGACTAGTGAAAGGCTGATTCCAGACACACAGAGAGAGTGTTTTCATCATCCAGTAAGCAGACAATTGACAAAGGATGACTTGCTGAATCAAGACGGCAGCTTCCAGAAGCAGTCCACAATGCTGAAACATTAAAGATTACATTTTTCTTCCTTAGGTAGTCAAGATGGGTATCCTGAATAGCAACATCATTCTGGTGCATGAACAAAGGTGCTCATGTTGTCCAAGAAGTAGATGTTGTAGGATAAGGTACCACTATATAATATACACTTGCATTGTCTTCATAATCGTACTGCTTTCCTTGACTGTGAGAACAGCATTTATATTGGTGAACATGGAGCTAGCACTCCTGTGCACATTTCTGAGCACAGGGAAAATGTATGTGTGGCAACTACTAGGCGGCTTAGACCCTATGTAGTTATTCCTGTCCTAAAGAAAGATGGCAAATTGCCTGAACATAAGATGGATGTCATTAGTAATAATTCACATACAAAACATGTCTTAGAGACTGTTTCTAGACTCCAGAGACAGGCTGGGAAACCCAGGCAAGGCAATGGGTTGATAAAAGGTGAACCTATATAAGGTATGCATGCAAATACACCTGGCCCAGTGACAAATGATCCAAAATCAGTTTCAAAAGGAAGATCCCAGATGGAGATTATGAGAGACATTTCCATGCCTAAATGGGCTGCTGAACAGATGAGACATTCTGAACTTTCTCCTACACAGGGAACCCGGACAGATGTTCCTGTGATTAGTTCAGTGAGAAGAATCTACATGGGTACACTTCATGATATGATTATGGAAGCTCACATGAAAAGAATGAGACCTAAAAGAAGCACACAGGTAAATAATTATGAAGTAAATGATTACCTGGACAGCACGGCACACTTGGTAAATAACATATGGTACCAACACATGAATGAAGTCAGGGGGAGAACATCAAAGGAGGAATGCTTTGTATGTGCACTCCTGCCATACAGCATGGGGAAATCGAAGATCTTCATAGTTGTTGAAATAGATGTCCAAACAGCACATTGTCTTTCACACGTGGCACTTTGCAAAACAAGAGGCCAGTTCATATGTCATGATGCCTGTCTCAAATGGGCAACTGAAATGACAGATCCTGATGAAGCTGACTATATTCAAGATATAAAGACAAGAACTAATGCAAAGACAAGAAGGCTTGTGATCAGATACGAGAAACCTGGACTAAAAGGGGCAAAAATCAGAAGAGAAGTGAACAAGAAACTAGAGATCACAGGAAAAACTGCAGACAAGATTTGAATTTGGAAGAACAGAGGTCAGATGCAGATATGGGGATCAGTGCTATCACCAGATGGCTGGGAAAAAGGAGTGGTGATCTGCAGAGCCTGGATGGAAACTAATCGTCCTGAATCGATTACTGTGAATGTACAAGAGGTGTGCAAATCATTGTGGCCAAGACTTTCTAAACTACTGACATGGGTCGAAGACAGAGGAGGACCCCTGCAGATAGTTCCTTGGAAAGTTCAAAACTGTGCTTCAGAAGTAATGGTACAAGAAAAGTTGGAGAAAATCAAAAATGCAATTGTTTCTTTGATACACTAAGAATGAGGCATGCAACTGCAGTCATCATGTATCATTGGGCTTGTGGATCCAAGGCCTACATAAGGCTACCTAAAGACTGGGGAGGAATATGCACATTAGTGAATGTCCATGTTCCAGCATTAGTGATTCCAAAGAGTGATCTGAATCTTGGCAGTTTCCAGAAAGCAGATGCTCACCTGAGGAAGAAGAGATCTGTGGAGCTGATAAAAATAATAAAGAGAGATAACTACTTTTCACCCAAATCAATAGAAGCCTTTGCTTCTACCCATATGAGCACAGACTATTCAGCCAATCTTCTTCAGTGTTCACATTGATCTTTATGCCAAGAATCCAAGTCAGAGCAAACACCAAGTGGCTACAGATAACAGGATGGGAATTACTGCAGACAATCAGCACTACTATAAAGGTATTCAAAGCAATCAGAGAAGAGATGAGTGCCATAAGACTGATGACTCTCCAGAATAGGTCCGTCTTGAACATGATCACAGCTATGGATGGAGGTGTTTGTGCAAAAATTGGAGAATCATGTTGCACGTTCATACCTTCTCATGATGACGAGAATGGAACCTTGACAGAGGCCATAGACATGCTGACGAAACTCCATTGCCTGATGATGGACAAAGTAGAAGACATCGCTGATGACAGTTGGTTTGGATCACTCTTCTTTTGGATTCCACGATGGATGGCAGATTTGTTCGAGTTTCTTGGAGCCATGATCGTGTTGATATTGCTTGGATTTTGTGTGATCAAGATCATAATTTCACAGTGCAGGAAGACAGCAAAGAAAGCTATAGGGGTGAAGATTATGATTCATGTTGAACCAGGATGGAAGCCCAAGGATCTAACAGATGAAGCGATCAGAGACTTTGTGAAGGCCAGTATTCATGCACCTGAGGGAACAAAGTTCTTGGACCCAAAGAACCATAAGAAATATGCGGGAAGATGGATCTATTGCAGTCCAAGTGGACAGTGCATGCTCATGACATGGAACAAGGATGAGCATGTGAAATCAGCGGGTTGTCTGAAAGGAGTCATAAAAATATGGATCCCTAAGAAGCAGTTCTTCAGACAAGGATATCTAGATATGAAGGATGAGGAGAGAGTGGCCAATAAATCACCCAGTGGGGGGAGTGTTGAGGAGGGACCAAGTACTTGTCATGACCACTGTGAGGGGGCACAAGTTGTGGCACAAGCAGACTCCCACCAGAACCCTGAGGGCCTTAAAACCACTGCAAACAAGCTCCTGGAGCCAGTCCTGGTGTCTTTGGCATCAGGCACATATGTAGGAAGGAAGGGCTGTTCAGACTAGGTCCCATTTATGTACATGGGCCTTTAAATCCAACATGAAAGCGCCCACACAGTCTAGTTCTAAGAACCAAGCCATGCGGTCTAGTGTTTTGGGTGTGGCAGGCCTGGAACTACTTTCCCTGGTACTACTTTACCTGGGCTTAATAAACCACACCCTGACTGCAGAACACGCTTCGTGTTATTCTGCAACCCGCAGCGTGACGCTCAGTGTCCAGCTCCTGGTCTTCAGCATCTTCCTGTAATCCTGCAAGAACAAGAACAAGATTATTCTGTCTTACCTGAGAAAATACCATCCAGCACTCAGCATCTCAACTGGGCTGCAATCTGTGGAAACCGAGAGAAGAGGAAATATCACTCACCTGTGAGTACTAGCTTAAGGACTTCCGGCGTACCGCTACCACAGCTGCTGTTCGAACATTGCGACCTGCAATAACGAGAAAGGGAAAAACAATATTAGAATGTGCGCTTCCAAAACATCGAATTCCATCAGTCTTACCTGAGTTCCATCGCGCTACGCCACGCTTCCATCCGGAGCACCACAGCAACTTCTGCAAAGCAAAAGAGACATATTCAGGTTCGCTTTCAATATTAAACAACCGCACAGCGCTGTACTTGCCTTAACGGATTCCGATTCCAGGGGCCTGTTTTTCATCGCACTTTCATCCACTTGCAGCACCACAGCGACCAGTGAGGAGAAGAAGAAGAAAAGCTTCTAGCTTTAAAAGACATTAAAGACGCTGCGCTTCGCTCTTTCTTTTACCTAGAAACGTGCCGCTCCATCCGGCACGCCAGCATCAAGACCTTCACACCTGAAAAGAAGGAGATAAAGACATTATCAAATTCCCACCATAAATAGAACAAAGACTTACAATTAACAAACCTACCTGCCTACCAGCAGATTCGGGGTCACAGCAGGCCTGGTCCCAAGGAGGGCGTACTGCACCAGTGAAGCAACTCGGGCAGCTTGCCAACAAACGTCAAGCGCCCCTGCATAAGAAACGCAGGATGGATAGCTCACCCTACAAATAACTAAGGTGAGGAAAGAACCCAGTGGGAAGGGAATCGGTCAGAGGGAGGTGGGAGATTCACCCATTATAGACAGTTATCATAAAACCTCCCTTCTGTAATTGCAAATTAATTATTCAGCACTGGGCAACTATGCATGCAGGGTTCCAGATCTCAGAGCCTTCCAGACACCCCCGGGGTTACCAGGTGAGTGTAACAGTACTCCCCTTGCAACTGCCCGCCCATATTACCTATAGAATGGGAACCAAAGTATGTGACGTTTGAGGAACAGTTGAACCTGCAAAGAGCAGAGCGTGGCCTCTGTGCAGTACCCATAAGAATACAAGTACCTAAGAGAATCTGGGAGGCAAGGTACCTATTAAGAAAAGCATACCTGCACGCAAGACAATATGATGGCCATCTGAATGAGATTACTGGAGAAGCAGAGCAGGTGAAAGGCAAGAATGAATGGTGACGTCACACAGAAATAGATGACGCACACAGAAGAGATGCAGAGATCAGATAATGCCGATATTCTATAAGGCATCAAGAAAGCTACAAGGATAAGTGACATCTTGGGCTCAAGGTGTAGAAGCTTATGCCATTGAAACAGATGAAGATATCAAGTCATTTTACACGTGTACAGATGCAACTGAAACTCAAGCAGCAAAGTGATTGTGAAGCTAGCTATAAACTTATAATAGATAGACCGCAGCAATATATATATATTACACAGCCACAATAGTTTCCATAGGAAGAGCCCTTTTTGGGCGGCTTATAACTTTGCTGCCCCTGGACAAATCCTTACTAAACCTTGCAAAATAAGTATATGGTCTATTCTGAATTGTTTTGCAAAGTTTGGTGAGGATTCGTCCAGGGGGGGAAAAGTTATAAGGGGGGTCCCAAAACGTCTTTTTTTCCAATAGACTGAATGGGGGAAACCTTTGCGCACGGCTACAAGCCAAACCGCTGGACGGATTTTCACCGAATTTGCGGCAGGGGCATGGGCTTGGTCCTGAAAGCGTGCTTTTGTAGATTTGGTGACAATCCGTGCAGTACTTTTCTTTAAAATGACCAAAAAGTAGGTCTTAAAAAATGAGTGATATCTATGTCCGCTCCACGGTCACACTTCCCTGTTCGCTCCGCGGACAAGATACCGATGACAGCGGACACGCAACGTCTCTGCCGATTGGCTGCAGCGAGCCGTGTTCTGCGTCAGATTGTTTGGATGCGCCCGACATCTTGCATCCGCCGATAGCGGAGCGGCAACCAGCACAAACATGCTATATTTATAAAACTCTTTTGCTGTCTCATAGAGCGTTGGGAAAGGTTCAGACAGTAAGACATGGGTGATCAATGCATTTGTTCTGGCGGTCGGTCTTCATGATGTATTTTCTATGGCCACTTTGTACGCACAGAAAATGAGGGCTCCAATAATGGTAGTATTTCAGTCCATGCAGTGCAAAGGCAACTTGTAACTGTTGTAAGGACACGCGTGGTGTTAGCGACCATTGAAATTGACAACATGCCGTAATTGCATTACTTTTCCTATGGGTATTGTATTCATTAGTACGCTGCCATGGGTGTGACATACTACAGTGGTTGTGGCCAGGGCCTAGAGTCTTCGATGCATGGCCATTGGCCGAAGGCCGAAGTCCTTACTTGCAAGACTGTAGGCCGTGGCCACAACCACTGCAGCATGTCACACCCATGAATACACTCGTACACTCGTAGTATTGCGTATCGATTGCCTGGTTGTGGGGAGTGTGTACACTCTTGGGTGCATGGCCAAAGGCCATGCATCCAAGAACAAAGTTATAAGCACTGGACGTCCAAGCCACTGCACCTCTATCCCATGTAATATCTATGGACATACAGCTAGGAGTGCAGCCTCTGGCCAGAAGCACTGAATGATACCACACCTATAGAAAAACCCCAACTACCACACATCACTGTGGTGGTTGTGGGGACACCCTGCATTCAAAGTTATAACCTCTTCACTTACAAGCCAACATGGGTTTTATATAGTGCAGTGGTTGTGGCCAAGATGTATACTTTTGGGTGCATGGTTGCAGGCTGTATGACTGTGCACAACCACTGCAGCTTATCGTATTTATACTTCACACCCACACAATCGATTATGTATCTGGCAGGTGTGGCCAGCTCCCAGAGTTTTGGGTACAAATTCAGTACATGCTACATTTACAATGTTTCCTTCTATGGGTGTGCTACTGATTTTTACGGAACGATGGGTGTAATATGCTGCAGTGATTGTGGCCAGGGCCTACAGTCTTGGGTGCATGGCCGTAGGTCGTAGGCCGGACGCCATACTTCCAAGACTGTAGGCCCTGGCCACAGCCAACGCAGCATGTCACAGCAATGGGTACACCTGTAGTATTCATTATTGATCAGATGGTTGTGGGGAGTGTGTATAGTCTAGGCTGCATGGCCAAAAGCCATGCGCCCAATAAGAAACTTCTAAGCACTGGAGTTATAAGCCACTTCACATCCATATATTGAAATGTATGGACATACACCAAAGATTTTAGGCCCTGTCCACAATCACTGCAGCATTTCACAGCTACAGAGACACCCCTAGAATTGAACATCACTCAGGTGTCTGTGGGAAGGTTCTGCAGTCATGTGTATATGGCCGTAGCCCATGCACCCAACAGCACAGTTATATGTAGTGTACTTACAAGGCCCAATGGGTGTGTTATGGTGTGGTAGTGCATCACTCAGGCGGCTGTGGGGAGGGGCTGCAGATATGGGTGCATGGCCGAAGGCCATGCCCACAAAAGCACATTTGTACATAGTGTTGTTATATGCCCCAATGGATGTCATATGGTGTGGTAGTAGTGGCCAGGATGTAGAGTATTTGAACAAAGTAATACGCACTGCAGTTGTAAGCACCTATAGATTTTATATACTGTATACCCATTCATTGATAAATCTATGGCCTCAAACTCACGTCTGTAGCCTGTGGTTACAAACTACTGCAGCATATCACAGCTATAGGTAAACTTGTACTATGCAACATCATTAAGATGGTTGTGGAGAGGGCGTAGCATTTTGGGAGCATGGCCGAAGGCTATGCTCCCAAAACCAACTTTGTACGTAGTGAAATTACAAGGCACGATGGTTCCAATATGCTGTGATGTTTCTGCCCTGGACCCAGAGTGCTGCCTGCATGTCCAAAGGTCATGCGCCCTAGACTGAAGTCATAAGCAGTGGGGTTATAAGTGAATATGGGTGTGGTGTAATGCGGTAGTTGTGTACACGTCCTAGTGTCTTGGCTGCATGGCTGCAGACGACGATCCCAAAAGTTAACTTAAAAGCAGTTAATTTACAAGGACCATGGTTTTGATATGCAGCGATGGTTGTGGGTAGGACCTATGCTCTTTGTACCTTGGTCGTAAGGCGTAGGTGGTAGGTTACACAACCAAAATGCAAGGGCCAGCCTACAGCCACAGCAGCATATTGCTACCATAGATTTGACGTGCAGGTTTGCATGTGTACAAAATGACTGCTAATATAATTACACCTTACTTTGTTCAGAATCCATATATGTTTAAAATGCCTTAAGTACTTGGCGGAAGTATCCTTTGTTAATTTCTGTGACAAAAGAAAAAGGTATGTTAGTTTTTGTATTTTATGAAAACTTACTACATTGCATAATAGACAGTTAACTTTTTTTTTTTACCCTCAGATTTAGTTTACAACCAGTGTACTGTGCATTCCGCTCAGTTTCTGTTTTTGTTTTTCTAATCCTTAGGTCTGGGGGAAATAAAATCCTTGTCGGATTAAAAAAAAACTTAATTTGCTATGGTACTAACTACTTCCTTGTTTCCATTGAGTGCTTCCTTCTTCTTTCTGATTAATGTTATGTTTGTTGCCTTGCTGCCGATTTTTAACAACAGTTAGATACCTGTAGGTGTATTCTAACTGTGCATTTGTTCTTACAGATCTGCGATATTCATTTATTTGTGTCGTTGTTATATTCTCTTGGGCAGTTAGATACCTGTAGGCGTATTCTAACTGTTTGTAGTCTTTCACATAATTTTTTGGTAATCTTGAAGTACACATTATTTATTAAATTAGTAATGCTGCTATCATTACATTCGAACCATCCACATTTCTTTTTAATGTATGCTGTGTAGTGACCTGCATTGGTTGTGGCTCCTGCAAGGTAGATAATACCTATTGTTGTAAAGGTTTTCTTTCCAAGTGACACTTGACCGTGTGTGAATCCAGTCAGTTTGCAGTTGTTTTTAGTACCATCTGCATTATAACGTAGAAGCATAAGTATTATGTAGGCACTATATGATTGTATCAGTAAGGTGGAGCGATTGTCTGAATTGCAAATAGTACATAATCTGCCACGGTTTGCATTATGTACAAGTTGCTGAAATGGAATAGATTCACAATTAGGTATGTAAACATACACAAATCGCTCATTTGGGATTTGTTCCTGTATCACATTGCTACAGAGAGTGCATGTATGTTTCCACATGTACAAAATCTGGAAGATTTCATTTACAGGTATGGTTTTGTTTTCTAATACTAGTAGTAAGTACATTGGATCTTCTTGTGAGTTTATAGTGAATCTCACTATTCTAGCACAGTGGTCCAATTCTCGCCTTATTCCATGCACACTGTACGTGTTGTCAGGATTGTTTGTTGCGTTTTTATGAAGCACTAACATTTGCAAACACAATTGGTCTGTACTGTGTAAGTAAATATTGCTAACAATTGGTGGCAATTGAAATAGAATATTCATTGCTACATTTGCATAGCAACTTATCCCAGTTTCATTTTCAAATTTGAATGGACCAGCTAGTTCTGCATCTGAGTGCATTTTTTTTTTTTTTAATTTTTTTATTGAAAAACTACAGTTTTTTCTCCTTTCTCTTTCCAACACCAAGATGGAAATAAGAGAAGAAAAGAAGACTTTTGTTTCAAATCGTCTAAACGTCCATTACATATCATTGTTATCAACATCATCATTATGTCTTATTATGCTTTCCACAAAGTTCTTCTACGCAACATCGTAACATCCAAGGCACTTAATAGTCAAGCAAACAGACAGACAAAGTCAATTAAAAATTCGACTTATCAGTTAAACAGTTACACACTTCGAGCATCAACCTAGCACCCCTCTTGATTACGGGGGACATCTCAAGAGAGCGTTCATCTGTGAGTGCATTTGCTGTTCGATTCTGTTGCATTTCTGTTTGATTTAGTTTTCTTTTACCACGTTTTACTTTATCTGAAACATGATATTGTTTCAGATGGGGGTGTACAGTGAACGCAGTCTATTGCATTCTACAATGCAAGGAATATCAACTTTGACTTTACTTGCATCAAAGTTCATGAGCAATAGACTGTCAAGTGTATGTAAGCGTGATAATGCTACGTAGCTCATGCCTTCTTTAAAGACTGTGTTTCCTATATCTAGCAATGCTTTGTCTAGGGTAAGACCTTGGGATTTATGAATGGTAACTGCATATGCAAGAGTTAGAGAAAATTGCTCTCTACGTACATACATGTCTTTGAAGAGAAGGAATCGAGCAATTGAACGCCCTATCCTTTTCACTTCTGAAAGTTTATCAAAGTGAATATTGACAAACTGAATATTGCTATCATGTGGGTATGATTGAAAGCCAACAACTGTACCCAGTGCTCCATTCACTAGCCCTTGCTCGACGTCAAGGTTACGTTTAAGCATTACTCTACAATTTAAGGATAATTTTAATATTTTTTCCAACCCAGCTGTGTTGGAGATTGAATTTTCTAAACTACTTAGTCTTGTCGTGTCTTGCTCACAAATGGGTACTGTCATACCATGTAGTCTAGTTTGTCTGTAGCCCTAATTTCCATTATTGGTTGCATTTCTTTATTTAACATTGTTTCATTGAATTTGAAACAGCTTGCAAGAGTTGGCATTAAGGCCATATAATTGACATTTTTGTGCGCTAATTGTTCCATAACATCAGTTGCACATGCATTATTGCCATGAAGTGCATGAATGTGCCAGTTTTTCAATACTACTTGTGCTTCTTGCGATAGTACACCAACTCTAATACTTTTCAAGATGTTGGCATAAGTGAGATCTGCAGATTGCCGCATGTTCCCTGTTAATTTTCTGTATTGGAAATGTTGCCAAAGGTTGACATTTCCTATACTGCCAACAGTTTTACGGCAGAGTTTGTGGCCTAAGGTTTCAAAAATGGGTTGACCGTTCACTGGTGTCAATTGTAGAAGATCTCCGAAAACGATAATGTGCTTCCCTGCAAAGAGTTCTTTGTTGTTATTTTTAAGTACTTCCTGCAATCTGAGGTGAATCAAAGCCAACATTAGGTTGGAGACCATGCTCACTTCATCTATTAGTAGCATTTTCATTTGTTTCAATAGTCTGCGTACTTCCATTGCAGCTTCTGCAGGAAGTTTGTAATAGTCTTATTTATTTTGATGCTCTGCTGGAAGCAGTAGTAATCGGTGTAAAGTCACACCGCCTATGTTGTAGCCAGCTAAACCTGTGGGGGCCTGTAGCAGTTGACAGTTTGTTGTTTGTCAATTGTTGAAGAAACTTGATGATGATTTTGATCAAGAATGTTTTTCCTGATCCAGCTTCACCACTCACGTACAGCAGCACAGGTTTGTAATTTTGGCAGTTACATTCTTTATTTTCATGTTGTACACCATGTACAATTTGTTTTGTTACGTCTTCAAAAATGGTGTGCTGATCTTTGTTAAGTTTTGCTTGTTGTACAGTTAAGTCTTCTGTATCTTCTTGATACTAATACATGGTGTTTTCTACTTCTGCCATAGCTACTTCTGCCTCATTTGCTATTAGTGGTTGTCCTAGTGGTTCTTGACTTCCTGTTACAGAAGGTTGACTACTGTCGGAAGAGTCCTTATCTAGTTGGGCCTGAAGTTCTTCTTCCTGTTGCTGCTCATTGTGTAATATTGTTTTGTACTGCGTAAAGTGCACATCGGTGATAGCGCTTTCATTTGCTTTGAAAGCATCTTCATAGCAGTCATAGTTATCTAGTATGTCTTCCTCTTTTCTCCATGGTTTAAAAAGTTGTAACAGAGACATGTAATATAGTTCTTTCTGTTGAGGAGTTTTTAATGATAATTTTAAGTTTCACTAAGCTCCCTTCACAATCGGTCACTCTATATCTACGTTTGCTTTCATCGGGTTTTATATTATTTTTGTATGCAAAGTTTTGCGCTATGTGGTATGGACACATGCTTTCCAAAGTGTTACTCCTGTTCAGAGAGTATGTGTCCAGTAAATAGTTTTTTTAGAATGTATTGGCTGTTGGGATCAATTCTGGCAATTGTTTCTATGTCCTCATATGATTTCAGCACTCTTTTCCTAGATTTAGCAGGACCAAGACTTAGCCATACTATGTTGTCTGATTTTCCATACAAAGCAGTACCGGTTAAACGATTTGCTTCTTCATAGGCGCTACATTCTCTATACGAGAGCATTTTTATGCCTAAGCTGTGCAATTTCAGTGATGGTGTTTTGTCTGATGCTAGGTCATCCCAGAGGTCTTGAAGCTCTGTTTTTTCTGCTTTTGTCAAGTAGGCTGTAGCATATTGTGCAATAGCAGTAGAATTGTCTGCAATGTACTGCACATCTATGTTTGCATTCCATAAGAGAGCAATGATTGCATTGTAATCGTTGATATATTTTGATTCTTCTTTTTATGTAATATGTATTCTTAGGTGATTTACCTTTAACACTATGTCGAACTGAAGACATGAAGTTGTTTACTTCACCTGGTTCTGTAACTAGTCTTGGGAAACCAAAGCGGCATTTGGTGTAGTATTTACCTTTGTTTTTATATTTGCGGTGACAATATTTGCCACATTTGTGTGTTTGAAATTGTAAAATCTGCCCATGGAACTCTCGATGTGTCTGTTGTGAAGGGATTTCACAAGTGACATATTTTTGGATGAACTGCAAAACAGTGCTATCACTGTCGTGACCAGATTTAGATGCACCTTTGATCCATAACAGCATGTGAATATGTGGTGCTCCTCTCGCTTGATATTCTTTTCTCCAAAAGAAGTGTTGCACTTCTCCAAGCGGAGGAACAGTTTTATTGCAAATAAAGTGTAGCATGGCAATGAAACGATGATGGAAATATCTTGACACATTCACTGGATCTAGAGGGCAAAGTTCTCCAGGTGTTAATATATCTATGTTGTTTTTGTTGTTGTTTGCTATGTGCAGGAACTCATGTATATCTTCCCATGCATAGTCTGCCCAGCTTAGTGTAACAAACCAAGTCGGTGGTCCAAGTTTTCTGATCATACAACGCACGTCTCCGTGCCGTCGGAACCAGTATTCCTTTGTACCAGGCATGTTTGCAAACAATTGTGTTATACTTCATTCTACACCCTCAGCTTTTTTCTGTACTTTTTGTATTAACTGCGTAGCTGGCATGTTTTGAAAGTGTGTTCCAGATTTCGAAATGTATGCAACTCTGTAACATAGCGTTGCTAATTCACTTTCATAGAGTAGGTGGAATATGTATTGCACATTTTGTCTAAATCTAGGATCTTGCGAATACATTTGTAGTAAGCGGTATTCTGATGCCCCAATCTGAGTGGGTCTATCATCGTATCTTCCACCTTTGCCAATAGGAAATAGCAGTGGAAAAGCATGTGCTTCTATACTTTTTTCCCATATACTCACTGGTGAACCTTTGGTTTGTCGCATTTGGTAAGTTTCTAGTGCATCATCTATGCTTTCATTGGAATGCAATGGATGAATTGTGTACTGGTCCAAAAGAGTGGATACTGTAGCAGGATCCAGAAGTTCAAATTGTCCAGTTTCTGATGGCTCTTGAATTATTTCAGTTGTTTCCCTTCAGCTTTCTTCAATATTAATTTCCTTGTAGTACTCGTTATTGTCTTTTAGGAATTGCAATGCTTGTCTAACTTTATGTAAGTCCACAAGTCGTTGCCAAATATTTTTGTCTTTTGTTGGTACACCATTTACCAAGACTATTAAAGAATGCTCTATTGAACATTGCACTCCTAGAGTGTGTACATTTTCGGTTAGATCTAATGGCAAATAAACTACTTTGCCACGAATGCCTTTCACCAATTCAGAGGCAGGTTATTTTGCTGTTTTTGGATGAAGGCGTATAATTGCTTGAAATGGCTGAACTGTTTGAATTATGTTGCTCTCATACAAATTGAGTTCTAAAACTGTTGCATTTTGTACCGGCTTTCACTTCCAAAATATTTTCTCTGAATACGGTCAATTTCTTCTTGTAAGTATTTGGGTGTACCATGTAGAAGAGTATTATTTAAATTGCCTAATTCTGAAGCTGGACTTTTTGCATAGTATATTTTATACACTAGATTCCTTACATTTAAATGATGTACTGATATCCTTTTCATATCATGGAAGGTGCTTTTGCAAATAGGCCCAGAAATGCAGGCTAATGAATGTCCTTGTAGTCCTGTGTATTTGCGCACTGGACAAATATCCATATTTTGCAGCACTTTCATTTTACTTTTGTCTTTTCCTTTTACTTACTGATTGAGGAACTGACATAAAGATTTGAAAGATTTGTTTGGAATGGGACACATTGATGTGCACGGCCATTTGTATACTGGATGGTGTGGTTCTGTCGAATTCTGAGTTTTCAGGGGATACTTTTGTAAGCAGTGTTTCTTGTTCCATGATGGTATTATTGATTTTTTCATACCCTCGTCCACTGCTATGGATGGCAATTGTGTTTGTTTGATTTTGTTTGTATGCGTCTTCATTAAATATGGTTCTGTGGTTGTCGTGTGACTCCATTCACCTCCACAAACATTTAAGACATTATTTTTGTTCACATTCCGTTTATTGCTGAGTTTCTTTTGTAGTTTGGTACTTAGTTTTGTTAGTGCTTTCATCCTACTTAACACTAATATGAACAACTTCCTTTTGAGAAGGATTGCACTGTC
Organism: Ambystoma mexicanum; assembly: GCF_040938575.1. Taxonomy (NCBI): domain Eukaryota; kingdom Metazoa; phylum Chordata; class Amphibia; order Caudata; family Ambystomatidae; genus Ambystoma; species Ambystoma mexicanum. The sequence continues at coordinate 1,211,531,965 of NC_090937.1, forward strand.
CACAAGAGCTTGTAGGATTAATTTTCTACGGTAGGTTTTAAGGGTTGAGGATGATTTCGGACCTCTTCTTATTAGATTCTGAAGGACTCTGTGGTGAAACATTTTTGCTAAAATACTTTTTCTACTGTGGGTTCTTGTTACTATATCAGGATTATTTGGAGCATTGCTAGCTGTACTGGTAGCCGATTGTTTGGCAACATGTTTGTGTTTTGTGACACATTTTGATGGAGGAGGTAAAGTTTCAGTAGTTGATGCTTCCTTTGTTCTGCTAAACGACTGTATTAGCTGGTTTGTTCCTACATTCTCTACAAACTCCACTACAGATGGATGCTTAGATTGGACACTTTTCTTTTTATTTGCTCTAATTCTGTGTTCCTTTCTACGGACTTGCTTTTTGGTAGGTATTCTTTGGCGTCTGTTGAAAAAAAGAAGGCATGCTTTGGTCTGTTGTACAATGTATGTGTGTTGTGTGCATGCATGCATGATTTTGATGGGGAAGCTGTTTGTCATTGATGTGTGAATATGCATTGGACTCTTACAATGATTTGGGAAGTCTATTTTTCTATTTATGTGCTACAGATGACAGTACAAAGTGGCCTAGTGGTGACGAGAAGCATTATTTGTAAACGAAATGGCATAAAATTGAAACAGCTTTTTCTTTCCTAGTACTAACATTCTAATGATTACGTATGTTTGAGTCCCAAACACACAGGGATTTGTGAGCCATTCTGCCTGTTATTCTTTGTTTAAGAAATGGGGATGTGTGAGTAGAATGGTGCAGAAATCAATGTTTGCTTTGGTGCCCAAAGTTAACAAATAACCCACGCACCCTCATTGAGGAACAGTTAGAATATAAAGGTAGTACTGTACTTACTTTTTTTGGAAAAGACCAGGTTTCTCCGGATATGTCGTTTGCAGTGTAGATGCTGTTGCTTCCCAGGAGAGTAGTCTTCACTGCGATTGAGAAAAAGAAAATTATTCACTTTGTGTGTTAAAAGCAGTGATGACACTGTACACGTTAATTGTGCATCATTTGTCACAGTATTCTCCTTTCCTATTGCAACACAGTGCATGTGTGCATTTCACTTCACTATGTGCTGTCTTTGTATGTTTTTTGCATTATGTTACTTGCAAGTCCTTCAGAAATGAGAACAATTTTAAGGTTATGAAAATACATTGTTCTTTGAAAGCTATTTTATCTACAGGAGAGAGGTTTGTAAGCGATAGGACATTTTAGTAAATGGGAAAAAAAATTGTACTTTCAAATTAAAAGTACGATGCCGAAAAAACGGGAGACCCCCAGAGGGAGATGTCACTACAGCAATCGGGAGCGCTTATTCTTCCCATACGATCGCATTGCAAGTAGTATTACTGTAGGCCGTACACAGTACACAATTCAGACATTTTGTAATGTAAACTCGAGTTTCGTGGTAAATAGGCATGCCTGTAACGTCTGTATAGGTTATGCGGGAGACAATAAGACGTAGTGCGGTTTGCCAATGAAAAATCAGACATCTTGGGCTTAAAATGGGCGTTGGTATTGCCTATGCAGATTTGGCGGCATTAATTTGTTTGAATGAAATCATAAGGGTTGCACATCTTCTCTTATTAAAACATGCATACCTGTCCTCTATGCTCATGCATGTGCGCATGCATGGAGGTGTACGTAGAAATCTGCGACACTTGCACAGTCGTTTGTGAGGTAGGTGTTTTGCAACGATCTGGGACTTCCATTCAGAGTCATCGATAGTAAATTTGAAGTGCGCAATGTTACTGACGGAGTTAGATTTAGCAATGTTTAATGTGATTGGTGGATGGTTGTGTGACTTCTTAGTTGTGTCCAGTGAGGGACTGGATTTGCGACTGATGTGGAAAGGGTAGAAGGACTGGGTAAGAGTTACGTGCTGCACGTAGACAACGCTTGTCCGCGGGTAGGGCGTGTCACATATGGGTTTCTACAGAAAATCCAGCATGCAAAGGGGACTGTAGGCATTAGCCAATCAGACGTTCACATTGCTCTTTTGTGTCGAAAGACGGTGCATATACTGAAGATGGCAGAGGTGAAGAGGGTCAGGGTTTTGGTGCTTGGAGATATTTTTGTCCATGGCTTACAGCACTATGCCAAGAGTAGGCATGTGGCACACCATTTCGATGTGAGAGGAGTGGAGGTGGTCTGGAGTGCTGAGGGTGATGGCGATGGCATCAATTCTGTAAGTTTGCAGACAAATGCGTACGATGACCTCTCCTCATGTGGTACTTTTGCACTACAGTGCTTGCCATTTGATGTACGTGAGTTCACAGACTTTGTTGGAAGATTTAAGAGAGTTGGTTCAAGCACTCATGAACATCTTTCCAACTGCGAAAGTCATTTTTTCCGGTTTACTCCCTAGAGGAAAATGGGACAACAGGTCTGTTTTCTGTCCAGATCAAAGTATTGGGAGGTGCAACATCAATCGCGGCATGCGTACTTTCATGTTATGAGCTGGTATGTTTTTCTGCAGTCACAACAACTTTGATCACAGTAAAACGGCTTATTTTGCAGCAGATGGAGTTGCACTGTCTTCTTTGGGAAATGCCATGTTCTTTTGGAATGTACGGCTTGCTTTAGAGAACGTTCTGTAATGGTTGTAAGAGGAAAGTAAGAACAAACATTTTTAAAAAAACCCACAAAATAACAGATGTCTGTAAGGCATCTGCCCAAAAAAAAAAAATTATAATTGGCTCTTTTCAGAGCCCACCTTCAAGGAGAAAAGAGGATTATTACTTAACTGTACAGTCGTCACGCTCTGATCCTGTACTTGTCTACGGACATGGTGGTAGTTTGCAGGCAGTGCATATTACCAACAGGAATTCTGGGGTGGAGACGCATGCAAATGAGTATGAGCGCAGCTAGGGATTGGTCAACACAGTTCAGTAGGTGTGTTCTGAACTGAGAGATTTACAGGCCGATTCATGGAATTAATGTGCGCTGACATTTTCAGCATAAGCGTGCGAAAGCGTGCGAAAGCGTGCGAAAGCGTGCGAATCGCAGTGCCAGTGCGAAAATCGCAGCGAAACCCGCAGACAGCGATTCATGGAGGTCCGTGTGCGTGTAAATCCCAGGATGTGCGCCAAAATTCTGTGTGTGTGGCGCACGCTGGCGCACACGTCTCCAGACAGCGTGTGCTATACGCACAGCCAAATCGCACATAGAGCAGGGCGCACACAACATAAGTAGGAGGAACAGAGGGCGTGACACGCGGAATGGGGAACAACGCGTGAAAATGTGGGCGTCACGGGGGAAGTACAGGAGGCAAATGCGCGGAACGCCCACACACACGTTCAAAGCACGCATTCATGGATTCGAACGGGGCTAACGCGTGCGCCAAAAAAGAAGCGCTAATCCTGAAACACATACGCCAGCAGGAAGCAGGCGTATGTGGATCTGCGCCGCATAAAAGTGCGTGCAAACAACAAACAAGCTCAGACGCCAGGATGAATATACCGTTCCTAGCAGCAGTGGTCGTGGGATACTGCAGGAGGAGGAGGAGGATAGTCAGGCCCAGAATTTTCACACCCAGAACCAGCCTTTTTGGGATGCCTGATGACCAGGTGTATGGGAGGTACAGGTTTCCACCTCACATGATACTCGACCTGGTGAGTGAGTGGGAGGATGACCTCACATCACCCACCCTGTGCTCCCAAGCACTCAGCCCCCTGGAGAAGGTCCTCAATGTACTGCACTTCTTGGCCACTGGATCATTTCAGCGGAAAAGTGCTATAGTGGTGGGTGTGTCATAGGCCACGCAGTCACGCTGCCTAGACCAGGTCTTGGCCATCATGACTGCACGCCCATCAGTCCGCAGGCACATATACCTGCCCAGAACACCTGCAGAAGGCTGCCGTCCAGGATTTCTACGGGGTGGCACAATTCCCCAAAGTCCTAGGTGCCATTGATTGCACCCATGTGGCTCTTCGTCCCCCCAGGGCATCTAAGCACATCTATAGAAAATGCAAGCACTGGCATTCCATCAATGTCCAGGTAGTATGTGATGCCAAGTGAATCATCACCTCAGTGTATGCAAACTATCCAGGGTCCACCCACGACAGTTTTATTTACAGAATGTCAACCCTAAACCAGGACCTAGAAGCTGGGCGGCATGGCGATACATGGCTGCTCGGTGAGTATAAATGCCGCGGGCACATGCATGCATACCAGATACTGAGTAATGTCACCACCACACTAATGATACCCATCACTACCTCCCCAGGGGACAGTACCTACCCTCTGAGCATCCACATGATGACGCCAATTTGGAACCCCACCACCCGAGGTAAGATACAACACAGCCCACATTGCAACCCGGGGCATAGTGGAGCGCACATTCGGAGTGCTCAAGTCATGCTTTCGCTCCCTTGACCGTTCTGGCGGGCAGCTGTTATACGCTCCCCCAGTAGTGTGCAGGATCTTAGTGGCAGCATGTCTCCTGCACAACGTTGCAACATGTCGGGGCCTGCCCGTGGACATGGTGGTGCCCCCACATCCCCAACCACATGCTGGCCGCTGCGCATGGGAGGGGAAAGGGCACGGGTGAGGCAGCCCGTACGCAGCTGGTGGCTAATTACTTCACCTAAAATCACACCCCTGTGGAGTGCACACAGCCCTGTCACATACCATCTGACAATCAATGATGATGACATAAGGGACAGTCAACTGTCACAACCATACCAGCCTGAGATTGGTCACCTGGAAGTGTTACATTGTGTGCATCCCTACCTACACAAACACCACCAATGCTGTGTCATCAAAAGACACACTTCTATGCTGCTAAATTCATTACCCCCTTGCAAAATACAACATGACAACAGTGCCATGTCACCCAACCCCTCCCCAGCACCGCCACCCAACACACCATGGCATGTCATGCTATGTGAGAGCAAACAAAGCAATCCCCAAAACATGACACACGTGTCACAAAGTACAGTGTCCCTAATGGAAACTGGCCACACACAAAATTATCCCAGTAATGTAGAACTAACAACACACATGACCAAATACTTACCAACAATACAATGCAGCTACACAACATCAAACATAGCATAAACATGACAGTACTAAGTGAAAGTAGTGGTAGTCTTACAACCAGCACATCGACCACTTCGAACTGTACAGTGTTGCTGCCACGCAAATGTGTAAGTGCACTGCTTACAACATGAACTCCATCTCCAAAGTAGACGGCCTTGTGAAGACATGAGGAATGAACCTGCAAATTAGGAGGAAGACATGGATGCACAAGCACATATAAATACACCATGCAGTGTACAATACAACAACAATATACACTAGGAATGTATACACAGTATTGACTACAGACTGCCCACACAGCTCATGGGAGTCCAACATCACTGTGTAAGTCACTGTTACTTGGGCACACCCTTTGCAAGCCCATGGAAATGAGAAGCAGGAGGGGTGTGTGTCTCACAAACCCAAGCATCTAACCCAAACTCAGGACAAGCCTGCATGTGCCCCGCCGCAATACAGTGGATGCCCACAGGAGCCACACAAGGCAACACACTGTAAAAAAAAATCAAAAATCAAAAATCAAAAATGGCCATGTGGATGTTGGGAAAAAAAAACACCTCCATGGGCTCATGGCCGGCACGGCTATGCCAATGTGAGAGAACTGCTGCTGTCACTCTCATCACCCTCTGCTGCTGCCACAGGAGGTGGTGGTGCTATGGGAGGCAGCCCACGCAAAGTCCTGGTATGGTCCTCCATGGCAGCAAGCATGCGGGTGTGGAAGATCTCCTTCTGGAGGATTATAGTGCGGAGATCCCCATGCACCACCTGACGTGATGCCCGGATCTCATCCCGAGTTGCATGCATCTCAGCTAAGAGCGAACGTGTGAGCCGCTCCAGCTGCTGTTCTGTCCTCAAGTTAGTGGAAGCCTCAAGGTCAACAAGAGCCTCCCTCAGGTGATGGAGTTCTACCCTCAGGGCTTCCCTGTGGCCCTGGGACTCTATTGATATCGATTGGCGTAAAGTCTCCAGTGCCGCCTGTCTGTCCCTATTGGACGCCAACATGTCCTCCCTGTGTGATTGGCAAATGGAGTCTGTTGCCTGCTGTAGTTGCTCCATCTGCCTTTCAGGGGGGACAGTGGAAGTGGCCACCCTCTCCATTGCTTGAGCCATCATCTCAACTGATGCTGCCTGTTGGGTTGCCATACCGTACATGGATTGTTCCCATGCGGTATGGCCTGGTGACGTACGGCCACCGCGTCGGCGGGCACCACACCTGTTTGGGGCAAGGCGATCTGCGCCTTGCTGTGCTGGCACTGCCTGAGGCTGCAGGACTGCATTCCCCCTCTGATCTGCTCTCCCAGGAACAGAATCAGATGTTGGGGAGTGTGACCCTGCATCCGTAACCACCAAAGGCGGACTTACCAACACTGACATCCCCATAGAGGGTTCTACCTCTGGTGCAGGTGGGTTGGACAGAACAGAATCCCTGCCAGAAACACTTACCCTCAACGCCACATGGGTCTCATCATCCGAATCAACACCTGAATAGAGGTCTGTGGAGGTGCACCCAGAGACACTCCTGGACAGAATGGTCTACAGCAAGATTGGGTTCTCACCCACCACCACACCACGTCCCCCACTGGTGCCCAGTCGTGCCTGAGATCCCTCCTGGGTCTGCACCATCTCCTCAACCTCAACAGCATCAAGTGTGTCATCCCCTGCAAAAACATGAAACACAAAAAATGGAAACAGGCATTAGCACCATAGCACACAAATAGGCCTGACAAGCTACAGAACCAGTACATGATTTACACATGTCCCACATGACTATAACCCTCCCATGCATGCACTGTCACTGAGTTGGAAGGGGAGGCAAAAGGCAGACACTGATGACACCAAGATGGAAGAGCAACACATTTGCTACATGCTGGGTAGCACTGTCATTACACATTGGCCTGTGAGTGGCATGTCCAATACACATACATGACACATGCCATCACACAGATGGCATGTACCATAGCCATGGTACATTCCACAAGTACATCCATATGTCAGTGAATGAATACTGTCAGCCATCCGTGTGAGATGGACATGATGAGATGAAAAATGGTACATAGTGTGACAAAATAGGCATATGCCACACACTGCAACACATCCAGTGTACAAACATACAGTGATTGCAGGCCGATGTACACATCAATGGTTGTGCACTTCAATATGACAGGAAACAACTATCATGTTCCACATTCAAACAGGCCCCAAAAATGTATGTGATCAGGCTAATAATCAATCAGCCTGAATGGTCAAATCATTCACCTAACAAGATAACACATGTGGGCCAATGTGGGGTTCATCAATGACAGAAGCATGTCACAAATGTGACAATAGGGCTGAGGAATGCGTACCAAAAGTGGGAGAATTGAAACAATCAGCCTGAACGAACACCGAAAAATGCAAACAATGTTGTTGCAAGATGCCACTTCAAGGGCAACTGCCGTAATGTTGCGCTAAATTACTACTGTGGGCAGAAGAGATACTGTCACACCCAAATCCAAGGCTGCTGAATGTTTTGGATGAAGCACATGGGTGACCCATACCACTCAGGCACACACACCCTCACCTGGCACTCAATCAGAACCCGTCACCCAAACAACATACACATGCATTACACACACATGCATGGGCACTCACCGGACAATGCATCATAATCAGGTAGTTCTCCCACACCTTGGATCTGTTCCTCTGTGACGAAGGCCCCAGCAACAGACTCATGCTCAGTGAGTTTGTTGTCCTTTTGTGGAGACCCACCGCCAGTCACCAGAGTAGCGGCATGATTTGAGGCCAGCTTGTTCTTTGCTCTGCGTTTCAGGTCATTCCACCGCTTGTAGCAATCATCAGCTGTGCGCCTCACAAATCCAAGGGCACTTATGCGGTCCGCGATGGTCTGCCAGTGTGCCCTACGTTGACAGGTGTGGTCTTTCACCCTGCAGTCACCACCATTTTGCGGCTATGTGCTGACACATGGGCCACAAGTACATCAAGTTCCGGATCATTAAAGCAAGGCCTCCTTGAGGTACCGGAGTGTGTAGCCTGTCTGGGGTCTCAGCCTGTCGTGCCAGAGCACCCTTCTTCCTCTTCTTTAAAGGTGGAGCAGAGCCAGAGTGGCTTACGCTGCTCTGGCCAGTCGGGGCAGAATCACTGGTGGACTGGGTAGTAGGAGTGTGGGAATGCACAATGACCATAGGTCTTGATGCAGGCATTGGTTGCAGCGTAATGTTGGCAGGGGGAACGTCAGTTTCATGGACCTGGACTGACACTGTCCTGGCTGGGATAGTCAGAGCTGGGGTGGACGGAGCTGCAGCTGCCCCTGCAGCCTCCCCACCCTGCATACTTGGGGCAGCAGATGACATAGCTGCCCCAGATCCACGTGGCTTGGTGACAACAACTTGCACCGCCACACATGGGCTAGACTTGCTGACCTGGAAGTCAGCCAGGGAGTCATCCTGTGCCAGGCCAGGTGCCACAATGGGCTGGTCCAACAGGGGCTGAGCTGGGATGGTGTCAGCCACGTTTCCCTCAACCATGGGGGGGGCATGGGTGTCCCTGATTGTTCCTCCACACATGTGGGTACATGGGCACCCTGCAAATCCCGGCCACATCCCCTACCGCGCCCACCACGCCCACCTTTTGAAGTTCGGCCACCTTTGCCTCCCTTACCGCTTGGTCGCCTCCCAACCATGGCACTGATGTTGTTGTGCATATGGGAGTTGTAGTAAACTATTGTCCTGGGCAATCGGGGGTCAAAGGTGTAGGATACCAGATGGAATTCGTACCCTAGTGCTCTAACAAGGCTGTCTGTGACCCCTGGGGGAAGATGACGGGTCACGCAATGCACAGGCAGCCCAAAATCAAAAATTAACGTGCATGCAACCCCTTGTAGACCACGTGCATGAAAAAATGAACCCGCACTAGGCTGTGGCACCTAGAAACACAAAACTAAGTGTATGCGCAATACACGCAGCCTACAATGACCTCTGAAGGGGAACACGACACACGGGGCAAGCACAGTTGCTTAGTACGTACGGAACTCACCGTCTGCCTGGAAAAATAACGTGAAAAATACGCACGTGTGTGCGTTGGCAACACCCCTGCCAAAAGAAGAATTGTATGCTGTCTGAGGAGACAGGACAAAAGGAGAAGTGAACTCTGTTTGAGGAAACAGGCCCAACAAAAACTTAGAAAAGAGCTGTCAGAGGTAACAGGGAGTACGAACTAGAAACGCTGTGAAGTAATCGCGTGTGAACCGACAAGAAGTACAGATTTCACCCACTCGCTCTCCACGAAAAGCACGTACAAGGAAATGGCATCCTACACGTAGCTTTTAAACCGGCCCACACGTACACGTCAGATACGCGTGTACGCGGGCGCTTTCCTCCAATAACACGCGATGACACTCGGATGTGCAGTTTTTCCACGTGTGCTCTGTCATCACGTGCTATGAGGGAAACGCCCGCGCGCGTAATGTAACTTACGCGCTTACGCGCTAAGGGCCTTTGGTCCAATGAAATCGCGTGCGTGTGCTGACGCACTTACGCGCTAAGGCCCTTTCCTCAAATTACACGCTGACGTGCAATTTTTTCACGTGCCAAATCACTCCGTATCAAGCTGGCCATGCGAAAACACACGGAAGACCACGCTCCTGCCCATAAGGCCAAATTACTGCCCCCCAGAGCCCTGAGCACGCTCCCACCTGCCATCTGCTGCTGCCTGACTGCCTGCTGCCCACATGCCCTGCCATTTGCTGCCTGCACGTCAGCCAGGGGTGCAGTTGCTGTGACCACCCCTGCTGGAACCGAAGACTCCCGACTGGGATTCCATTGCTCCACAGCCCAGCCCCAGGACCCAGTTGCCCACCCACTCCTGCCTCTGGGGTTGCCATGTCCAGCACAACACCATCTGGCGGGCACTGGAAACCCCCAGCCAGAGAGGCAGAGGGCCACCAGTTTCACTGCCACCGAAGTTGGTGTCTTGGTGGAGCAATTCCTGGGGCAGTATGATGCCCTCTTTGGAAGTTCGTGCGCCGACAATGAACGATGGACCAGGATCTGGATGGACATCGTGACTGCCATCAACGCGGAGGGGGGGGGGCAGTCTGCGACTTACGTCATGTCAAGAAGCGTTGTGAGGACTTCAGGTCCAGGACCCTCAACAAGGCCCGGCGCCTCGCTAAGGCAGCGGATGCCAAGGGGTGCCGGGGCCAGCTATCGAACCATCAAATGAGGGTCCTGGAATGCATATGCCCAGCGCTCTACGTCCAGATCCTAGAGAGGCAGACCCGTCTGGAGTCGAGCGGTAAGTGTACATGCATGTTGATAGTACGCTGTGCATGTCGTGGTGTGCCAGTAGTGTGCAGGTTGCACATGTGTTTATGTAGGGCCATGTAGGGATGTGTATGAACATGGGTGTGAGACTGCCACATGTGAGTCCTCTCAGTTATGAGACACGTTGATGGTGTATGTGCTGGTAAGCATGCTGGGCAAATGCAGGTGTGGGAGCACACATGTTTGAATTTCTGTGTATGTACATTGGCATGGTTGTGGCATGGATGATGGTTCATAAAGCATGTATCTGCACTGTGTACATGTGCATGTATGTGTATCTGACAAGTTTGCAACTGTGATGCAACATGGATGCACGTGACACTGATATGTAGAAGGATGAATGGCAGATGTGACATGTATGGCGATCTCAACACTGCAACAGTTGGAGGAGATGTAGACATGCATGTAAGTGTGGTGGCGTGTGCGCAAGTCTAGTGCCCTCCTTGTGTTTCATGTGATGTCAGGCTCACCTTTGGCTGTTCATGCTGTTGTATGTGTATGGATGGTGCTGCCTGTTGCAATATTGCTGTTGAAATGTTCATGTGTGTGAGTTAAAATGACAGGTGTGTCGTGGAGTTTGATGCCGTGTCTGTAGTTAAACAATGCCACTCATGTGCAACTGTCATGTGTTTATCAGTCCATTGCACAGTGCCCTGATGCCTGTGTTTTATCTCTCCCTGTCTGCAGAGTCAACTGAAAAAGAGGGCGGAGAGGGTGCTGTGGAGCACAGCGGCAGGGATCATCCTGCCAGCCAGAAACGCAAGGCCCGGCTCCCCTCCCAGGTTGTCATCTTGTCGGGGAGTGAGGAGTCCAGTGCCGCGTCCCAGGCCGCAGCTGCCGAGGGAAGGTCCAAGAGGCGGAGGTCGGAGTTTGACTCCTCGGCAGCAGAAGGGGCAGCTGAGACCCCACAAGGTGCGACGAAGGAAGATGGCATGGAGTCATCCAGGTTGGTGGGGGGTTTGGTGGAGGAGGAGGCCGTGCAAGGGACAGACACAGGGTCTGGAGGTGGAGATTCCACTGGTGCTAGTGGTGCAGTGCAGGGACAGGAGGCAGCACAGGCCACCGCGGAGGTGCCTGTGTGTTGTGTAATCCTGTCCCCGATCCTGTGACTGCATCATCCTGCACCAGCAGGGATGCCTACGTCCAGACCCATTTTCAGGGAGCGGATCTGCTTACAACAACTGGCCTTCCTCTCCCTGCGGACGTGGCTATCCGGGACCGGGTTGAGCCTGTCCTGGGTGGGGTCGCGTTGCGTCAACGGGCCATGCGAGATGACCTGCAGTCTTTTCATGAGGAGACTGCACGTCTTCTCGAATGGCTCGTTGACCGCGTTGACCTACTGGGACAGCTCACCAGGGCCAGATTCCTCCGTTTTCTGGACCTTTTTCTGACCCCCTCCTCAACTGAACCCCCTATGCCCCAGTCGTCCTCCATGCCATCTTCCCACCCATGTATCACCTGGGTACCCTGTGGAGCTGCCTCTGACCCTGCCAGGCTGGTGGAGGACACATCCCTGCCACAGTCAGGAGTCGGACGTCCAGCAGGGGTGGCCACCTCAACAACTGCACCCCAGCCGGAGGAGGATGTGCAGGCAGCACGAGCCAGGGCACAGGCAGAGGCACAGCAGCAGCAGCAACAAGGTGGGAGCCATCATGGCTCAGGGCCTTTGACATCGGAGGGGCAGGCATCGGCCAGAGGGCAGGAGGACCCAGGACTGGAAGTGTCTTCCGTGTGGCAGCAGTTAGGCCATGCGGAGCGGCAGCGGGCAGAAGAAGCATGGCTCACGATGGTCAGGGTGGAGAACTCCATGCGGAGGGCCCTGAGGCAGGCCAAGTGCCTCGAGGCAATTCGCAGGGAGTTGGAGGAGAACATGTTGTCGTCCCTGCGAACCCTTGGGGCCATGGAAGAGGACCGCCTCCAGGACATTGAGCAGGAGTTCCCCCCAGCACTGTGGGGCACCTGCCAGCAGGCCCCCACTCATTTCCCCCTGAACCCCCACCCCCCAGCAGTGCAGGGCACCTGCCAGCAGGCCCCCACTCATGCCCCCTGTCTGATGGTGCCTGCACATCCTCCATCAGCTGGTCTCCAGTTGTGGTGTCCACCCCTGCTGGGCCGCTGACTCTCGACTGGCAGGGATGTGAGCTCCACCAAGCTGGCTGTGTTGGTCGGGCCAGGTCCAAAGGGGGCCCTGGTGGAATCTGGGCCGGAAGACGGTGTGGAGAACGACTGGCGCATAGTCTCCACAGAGGAGGAGGGGTCCGCCAGAGTGGGCGACACATGTAGGAACCCACCAACCAGGGTCCCTCCCAGCAGTGCCACGTCACGACGCTGCTCTCTGTGATGGCGTGCGTTCTCCACCCAGGAAGAACGCACGTCATCACAAATGACACGCGTGCGCAACGCGACACCAACCAGGACGGAGCCCATACGTTCGTGTGACCCCTCGTCCGCAGGTAGTGGAGGGCAGATGACATGGTACTCTCCCCTACCTGTGGACGGGCCTGGGACGGGGCCTCCCTGCTGGTGCATGGTGGTGCAGTCACGGGGTCTGGGACAGCGGCATGCACAGGCCCCTCCGCGGTGACCTGTGCTGCCTCCTGACCCTGGCCCTGGTACTACCCCCACCAGGCCCCATGTGCGGCTCAGTAGCGGGATCCTCCTCCTCTGTGGAGACCACCAACCTGGATGTGTCCACACCGTCTTCCGCCATTGGAAGCCCCTATGGGGGCTCACCCGGCCCTTCCGCCACAGCCGATGTGGCAGACGCAGCACCAGCCCCCTTGCTTCCGGATGATGGTAATTCCTGGGAGGGTGGCTGGGCCTTGCGTCGCCGCCAAGTGGAGGCATCCCCGCCACTTGGCTCCACAGTGCCGTCTCCACCCTCTTCTTCACTTGAGGCTGCGTAGAGGGAGACATAGAACACAAGCATGAGGGTACAGTACAAAATACCCTAGACAGGAAGCAATAACACATGAGTGGCATTGTCAAATGTCACTTCCATCCTGTCATTCCACAACACATGGGTGAATGCACACAACACACATGCAGAAACAGTCCTGGCTCCTGCAATCAACATCAACATCCATGTAGAAGGGCCCCTGTAAACCAAGATGTTGCCTTCAAAGTCACATGCATCCATGGCATTTCAAAGTCACACACACACTTCTCAGGCAAACACATGTGCACCATACATGTACATGACATCAGCACCCATTTCTCACCCTCCCTTCATGTCCAGGAACAGAGACTGCAATGCTTTCATGTGTGCATTCCGCATAGAGCTCCCCATGTTGCATTAAAACACATGCACCAACCATGTGGTTCACACATAACTGGTCTCACATGCATGACCATGATGTCCCTGCACACACACATCCATACATGGCCTATGTCACAAATACAGGCAAGCATCAGACTACCAGCACACTGCAACATGCCCTGTCTCACACCGCAATGCTTGGCCACTTACCGCTAAACTACAGACGGGTCTGCCTCCGAAGGATCTGGGCGTGGAGCGCTGGGCCTACGTGTTCCAGGACCCTCATCTGGATGTTACTCATGCGTGCCCGGCCCCCCTCTGCGAGGCGCTGGGCCTTGTGGAGGGTCCTGGACCTGAAGTCCTCCCATCGCTTCTCAACATGCTTGATGTCACGGGTTGCCACCCCCTCCGCGTTGATGGCAACCACTATGTTGTCCCAGATCCTCTCCCGTCCTTCCTTGTTGGCGCATGATGTTTCGAAGAGGGCATTATAATGCCCCAGGACATGCTCCACCAGGAAACCAACTTCGGTGGCACTGAATTTGGTGGCCCTCTGCCTCTCTGGCTGGGGGTTGCCAGTGGTGCCAGATGGAGATGTGCCCGACATGGCAACCCCAGAGGCAGGAAAGGGTGGGCAACTGGGTCCAGGGGCTGGGCTGTGGAGCGATGGTATCCCAGTCGGGAGTCTTCTGTTCCAGCAGGGGTGGACACAGCAACTGGACCCCTGCAGATGGCTGATGTGCAGGCACCAAATAGCAGAGCATGTGGGCAGCAGACAGTCAGGCAGCAGCAGATGGCAGGTGGGAGCGTGCTTGGGGCTCTGGGGGGCAGGAAAATGGCCTTCAGGGCAGGAGCATGGTCTTCCGTGTGTGTATGCGTGGCCAGCTTGATACGGAGTGATTTGGCAAGTGAAAAAATTGCACGTCAGCATGTAATTCGAGGAGTGGCCCTTAGCGCGTAAGCGGGTCAGCACACGTATGCGATTTCATTGGACCAAAGGCCCTTAGCGCGTAAGCGCGTCTGTGACGTATCATGCACAGGCGTTGCCCTTTCGCGTGTAAAACTTCACGCAAACCCCAGGAATACACGTACCCCACTCACACAGGGCCCTTTCGCATGTAAAACTTCACGCGAACCCCAGGAATACAGTACCCCACTCGCACAGGGCCCTTTCGTGTGTTAAACTTCACGCGAACCCCAGGAATACACGTACCCCACAAACACAGGCCCTTTTTCGTGTGAAACTTCCCGCACATCCCCGTAATACACGTACCCTGCTGAAATCACGTGTGAGACTTCCCACGAACCCCAGTTATACACGTACCCCACTCGCACAGGCCCTTTCGCGTGTGAAACTTCCCGCGAACCCCGTAATACAAGTACCCTGCTCCAATCGCGTGTGACACTTCACGCGAACCCCAGTAATACACATACCCCACTCGCACAGGGCCTATCGCATGTGAAACTTCCAGCGAACCCAAGTTATACACATGCCCCACTTGCACAGGCCCTTTTCGCGTCTGAAACTTCCAGGAAACCCCCGTAATACACGTACCCTGCTCCAATCGCGTGTGAAACTTCCTGCGAACCCCAGTTATACACGTACCCCACTCGCACAGGCCCTTTCGCATGTGAAACTTCCCGCAAACCCTGTAATACACGTACCCTGCTCCAATCGCGTGTGAAACTTCACGCGAACCCCAGTTATACACGTACCCCACTCGCACAGGCCCTTTTGCATGTGAAACTTCACGCGAACCCCAGTAATACACATTCCCCGCTTGGCGTTTGCTGTTTGGCAGCCCTGTAAACTGGCCCAGGGTTAGCGCATCCCTTTGCGTTGGATTGGGGATTTTGATGGCTTTTCCTTGCGCGAGGGCGTACTTGGGGGCGTAAATGGCGCTGCTGCAGGGTCGCTGCGCCACTCTGCACCACGGCTGGTTTTGGAGGCTAAAATCCATGAATACGCTGTGCGCGGGAATCGATTTTAGTGCACCCGGCTGGCGCAGACATTCGCACGCGCACGCCAGCCGCGTGCGCCACTTGTGCGTGAAATTCTATGAATTACCCTTTTAGTGAGACCGTCCTCTTCCTGACAGACCACTCAGCTATAGCTTTGTGTGCTCGAAAACAGATTATCTGGATTTTGGGAGAATCATGGATACATTGTCATGAAGAAAGTTGCCGTCTATCTACAGATCTTGGATTGACTCATGCAGAAGTGCACTGGCATGGCGTGCGTGGAATGAGATGGCTGGACTTGGTACCTCTCTGTGTTACTTTACTGACAGAGCATCATCCTGATATACTTATCATTCATTGCGGAGGAAACAGTTTAGGCCACGTGTCTCGAATTTCTTTGCAATTTGCAATGAAGGAAGGACTTGGCAGATCATGGACATGTTCCCCAATTGCCACATACTTTTTTCCTGTATTGTACAAAGACATATATGGCTGCATTCTTCTGCATTTGGTCCACACATGGCGAAAGCGAGACGCAATGTGAATAAGGCTGTTTGTGCTTTTCTAAGAGATGTTGGCATGTCCTCATTCCACAATGAAAACATTTTATTTCAGAGCTCTTTCATTTTTCGCCGAGATGGCGTCCATCTCACATATGCAGGCAACCAAATTTTTCTTCACAATGTACAAAATGCATTGCGCCCTTTTTTGGAATCACCCTAACCTATTTGCCATTCCATTTTTCCCAATGTACAGTTTGTGAAGCAGACACAACACCACCAAAGGCTCTTTTCAGAGCCACCACTTACTCGCAGCGTAAAGTCCATTGGTTTTACTCCGCATGCACCCTCCATTTCTGTGTCGTACGACTGTCTGCTGACTTTTTCAAAAATGCGCGGGGGCCTACAACGGTCACTTGCTAATTCTACTGTTAAACTGAGAAAGGCGACTCTGAAAAGAGCCATTTGTTTTAAATTTTTATTGTTTTCCACTTTCCTGCTTTTGGCCACACGACACACTAGGAGAGGAGGGCAAAGGAGGGTAAGGAAGGGATACCAACCACGGGGATAAGAAGGGGCAGGTGGAGAGAGAAAGCTATAGGGTGATCTTTACATAGGGTAGGAAGCATTTATTCTGATGCTCCGTGACTGTAGCCTCAAAAGCACTTAAAAAACTCTCCCCCCTGCATAGTACTGCATCACAATACATACACACTATTGTCACCTTTGAAAGAAAAGGGTCAATAGCATTTCGAATGGCTTGTGAGGCAGCTGGAGGGAGGCGCTCTCCCACAGGAGTGTCTCTTGCCATGAGAGGATCGGACACGGAGGATGCTGTGGAGAAACTTAATCTACTACGTTCTTCACATGGTACCACCTTGCGACTGTCTGCACTGTGGAACAAAGTTAGGTGGCGCTTCATGGTTGTAGTACCAAAGCTGTACACACCAGGTCTCCCGCGACTCAGCACCAACTGACACTGGTTACACCTGACCCAGTTCGCACATGCTTTTGGTATGTTCCCACAAACGGAAAACAACCGCCACACCCACGACTCCCGGTGAGCGCTTTTAGTGCGCAGTTCCTCCACCTCATTCTCTGCTTACTCCTCTTCCTCGATCTCTACATCCTCACCCTTATACCCCTCTGCAGGCCCTTGGGGAGGTGGTGGTGGTGGAGGTTTTGGGGATGTAGCTGAGGCTAATGAAGCGACAGTAGCCATGGATGCCATAACAATTAGTTTTATTATTGGTCACTACAGCAGTAAAGGCAGCACAACTCATATAGCCAGAAGCACAATGAAGATGCACTCGGGGGTGTGGCCATTTATAGGGGTGGAGGGATGCGCCTCATCACCATCTTCATCACTGAAAAGCTTTCCAAAAATGTTACACACCATGTCCACAGGTAAGCTATTGTCTGCGATATGTGAAATTATATTTTTATACTGTACAATAATTTGCCTTGTGTGTATATGTTCTTTTGTACTGTTGTGGAAGCACACAAACTGCGCAAATTAGTCCACACGCTCAGCGTGGGTGCAGTCACATGATGACGTCCTGAACAAATCCGCGACAGAAATGGGTGTCCACTGGACAGCAAATGAAGAGTAACAAATGTGCGCATGGCGCAAGTGTCCTACGGACAGTGTTCAGGTTCTCAAACTAATTCAAAGTGCGACACAAGTGAGACGGACAGTAAGGGACAGGCGCGATGTTCGCTTTACTTATGGTTGTACTGCGCATGTGCGTACAAGATATGCTCACTGTACGGACAGGTCCAGTGTCCTTAGGACAACTCCATTTTGTTTGGCTGCGAACATGCCGGCCACCGCGCCAGTTCTACAGACGGTACCATCTTGGCTGCGGACGATACGGACAGGTATAGTGTCCTTAACACGCTCCCATTTTGATCATTTACAGACATCCCGCACATCTGGTGTGTTCTACAAACATGTTTTATGTTGTTTGTAAGCGGTATGGTGAGGTATAATGTCCTTAGGACGCCGCTTTCTGTTTCTTTACGCACAACTTGCACAGATGGTGCTGTCAAACATCAATTCCACCTTACTTCACATTAGTACGTGTAGGTGTACTGCCATTACAACATCCACATTCCATTCCTTACGGATAGGTCAAACAGGCGCGCTGTTCGCGAACATTTGAAGTGTTTTAAAAAAAGATTGTATTACTCAAACTCTTCAACTACTATACAAAAACAATCCAAACATGCACACGCACTTCATTCCAAAGAAATACCGGGGGAAGCAGATACTGACACAAATATAGGGGAATTAGGATTTAACACGGGCTGGTTATGAGGGGAAGATTTGTGAGGGGAAGAAGGCATGGATGTTTCGTCAAAACGTCTATTTTCTACTTGAAGGTTTGGGGATGGTTCACTAGGGAATGGAGAAGGGGGGTAGGTATAGGTGGGACAGTGGTAACATACTTTTCCTCTCACACAGTCCTCCACAAATTGCCTTAAACTTTTCAAATTCTCATTCAGTGTCTCCATTTTCACTTCAATCCTTTTCAGCCCGTCTTCTTCTGTGTCATTTGTTGCCCTTTCTTCTTTTCTTTCCTGGTCTGTAAAAAATAAGTATATATCTATTAAATGTCCATAAAATACTGGCCATTACTTTGCATACGCAGAGTGCTGTGTACCATTGTTATCGCTATCTTCCAACATTCCCCCATGCAGAAAGTACTCTTCCAACCACTCCAAAGTACTCGTCATTTCTGTGTCAAAACAACAAAAAGGCATTATTATTTCAGCACCACATGCCAAAAAAAGTACACACACATATAAAAAATGACCTTCACTTACTATTTTTATGTTATTTCCCTTCGTCCTACTGCGTGCGTCCACTGTCAGTCTAGGCTGCAGAGTTTCTGTGAAGTAATTATAATGGAGGCATCCTTTTTTTATGGAACCATCCATTTCATTCTACATGGTTATTAAATGCGTCGTTTCCATTTCACACGTTTATGTTTCCATATTTATTTATTAATACTTATAATGTCCTTGTATCCTTTTTCTACATTGAACATTTTTTGTGTAAGAGAATAGTACATTTTCACATACCCCCTGCCTCTTTGGGTACTATTGACCTCGCCCGCCCACGTCCGCAAACAGGCGCTCAGTCCGTCCCTTTCTAATATCAATAGGGAGGGGGTTCTGTATGGTGTATGTTACATGTATATCAATTACATCCATTATACTACATATCTCCCAAAATCACATGATGACAGTGTATATTCAGCACATCAACTTAATTTACACAATGTTATGATTAAGTTCCCCTTCCAAAAACCTGTACAATTGACAACAAAAAAAAACTTTGTTAAGGCGACGTTATGGTCAAGTTGCCCTACCAAAACCCTGAGCACTTCACAAAAAAACAACATTTCCACCTCCCCATTATAGTTCAAATTAAAACCGAAAAACCCCTGAAATTCGCCAGTTATGGTAAACTAAGCCACCATACTTGCCATCACCACTGTGCAGTGCTAACACTAACACCCAGAACATGAAAGAAGGCATCACAAATGTCATTGATGACATCACTGACGACATCACATGTTTAGCCCCTATGTTTTCGTTCTCTGCCATACATATATATGTCCATTCAGTAAAAAAATACTTAGTTAAAGGGATGTTACACTTCACATTGAAACCAAAAAACACTGCACATTCCCCAATTATGCTACGCTAAGCAACCATAACTCGCACCACCTACGTGCATTGCCAGGCCTAACACGCAGGACATCAAAGATGACATCACAAATGGTGAAAATCCGTCCAGTAGTTTTTTTTTAAAATGACCAAAAAGTAGGTCACAAAAAATTAGTGATATCTAAGTTCGGTCCGCGGACACACTTTCCTGTTTGCTCCGCGGACAGTGTCCTGATTGGTTAATCGGCTTGAGTCATGTCCGTGGACATGATTGGATGGTGAAGAGCGTGAAGTGCGTTAGATTTTTGGAAACGCCCGCCATCTTGGATTCACGGACGTCCGTGGACGTCCGCGGACAGCGTGGTGAAACTTGGTGGAAAAATACTATTTAGTAAAGTGTGTTGGCTTGTAAGACTGTTTGGGGAGGGTGGGGGAGTAAGAGATGGGTTAAATGTTGTATTTATTTAGGTGGCAGGCACCCCTGTTGTGTTCGCTCTGACCGCGGACAACACGGGTGTCCTGAAATGTTCGTAAATACATTAAATGGGGGTGTCCTTAGAACACTACACCTGTATGTATGGTTCGTAGGCAAGTTGAAACTGTACTAAGAACACATCATGTGTCCTGGGATGTTTGTAAATAAACAAAATTAGGGGTGTTCTCAGGACGCTATACCTGTCCGTACTGTTCGTACGCAAGTTGAAACTGTTCTAAGAACACATCAAGTGTCCTGGGATGTTCATCAATACACAAAATGGGGGTGTCCTGAGGACGCTATGCCTGTTCGTATTGTTCGTAGGCAAGTTGAAATTGCTCTAAGAACACATCAAGTGTCCTGGGATGTTCGTAAATAAACAAAATGGGGATGTTCTGAGGACGCTAGACCTGTCCGTATTGTTCGCAAGCAAGCTGAACTGTCCTAAGAACACACGCAGTGTCCTGAAATGTTCATAAATAAACGAAATTGGTGTGTCCTAAGGACGCTAGTACTGTCCATATTGTTCGCAGGCAAGTTGTAACTGTTCTAAGAATACAGACGATGTCCTGAAATGTTCGTAAATAAATGAAATGGGGGTGTCCTAAAGATGATGTCCGAATTGTTTGTAGGCAAGTTGAAATTGTTCTAAGAACATGTGTCCTGGGATGTTCGTAAATAAACAAAATGGGGGTGTCGTGAGTACGCTATACCTGTCCGTATTGTTCTTAGGCAAATTGAAATTGTTCTAAGAACACACGCGGTGTCCTGAAATGTTCGTAAATAAATGAAATGGGGGTGTCCTGAGGACACTACGCCTGTACGTATGGTTCGTAGACAAGTTGAAACTGTTCTAAGAACACATCATGTGTCCGGTGTATTGATAAATAAACAAAATGGGGGTGTCCTGAAGATGTTATACCTGTCCGTACTGTTCATAGGCAAGTGGAAACTGTTCTAAGAACACATCAAGTGTCCTGGGATGTTCGTCAATAAACAAAATGGGGGTGTCCTGAGGACGCTATGCCTGTCCGTATTGTTCGTAAGCAAGTTGAAACTGTTCTAAGAACACATCAAGTGTCCTGGGATGTTCGTCAATAAACAAAATGGGGGTGTCCTGAGGACGCTATGCCTGTCCGTATTGTTCGTAGGCAAGTTGAAATTGTTCTAAGAACACATCAAGTGTCCTGGGATGTTCGTAAATAAACAAAATGGTGGTGTTCTGAGGACGCTAGATCTGTCCTTATTGTTCGCAAGCAAGTTGAAACTTCCTAAGAACACACGCGGCGTCCTGAAATGTTCATAAATAAACGAAATGGGTGTGTCCTAAGGACGCTATGACTGTCCGTATTGTTCGCAGGCAAGTTGAAACTGTTCTAAGAATACAGACGATGTCCCAAAATGTTCGTAATTAAACAAGATGGGGTTGTCATGAGGACGCTGTCCGTATTGTTCATAGGCAAGTTGAAATTGTTCTAAGAACATGTGTCCTGGGATGTTCGTAAATAAACAAAATGGGGGTGTCCTGAGTCCGCTATACTTGTCCGTACTGTTCCTAGGCAAGTTGAAATTGTTCTAAGAACACACGCGGTGTCCTGAAATGTTCGTAAATAAACAAAATGGGGGTGTCCTGAGGACGCTATGCCTGTCCGTATTGTTCGCAAGCGGATTGACACTGTTCTAAGAAAAAACGCCTGTTCGTAACTGTTCGTTTCGCTTGTGTCACACTTTTAATTAGTTTCTGGAGCCGAACAGTGTCCGTAGAACAACGCACATGCACAAAACAGTTTCAGTGCATTTGGTGTCCTGCGGACACTCGTTCCCTTTGCGGACATGTTCCCGAAGCTATCATGTGACCGTGCCCACGCTGAGCGTATGTTCTGACTGCGGACACTGTTTGTGTCCCAGAACAATTTAAAACTACCTTTTCAGGCAATCCACAATATTTTCAATGATAAAATACCATAGCACAAGTCCCAGACAGTAATCCTGACTTTCTACATACTTTTTGGGACTTTTTGATCCTTTTTTTGGTGTTTGATCTGTCTGCGGACAGGCGCGGGTGTCGGTGAACCGTGCACAAGCACCCCTATAAAAGGCCATACCCCAGAGATCATCCTCATTGTGTTTCTGGCTATCTTACAGAACACAGTGCATTTTTGCTGCCAATTTTCCATATTTATTTCTGAAACCTGATGGCATCCATGGCTGCACTACTGCCACCTGGTGCTACATCTGCCTCAGCACCACCCCACCCCCTCCACCACCACCACCTCCCCAAGGGCCTGAAGAGGGGAACAGGAGTAAGGATGCAGAGGAGGATGAAGAGGATGACGACAATGAGGTAGTGGAGGTCCCTACTACCAGCACTCGCCATGAGTCTTGGGTGTGGCTGTCATTTACCATTCATGGTAACATACCTAAGGCGCGTGCGAACCAAGTCATCTGCAACGAGTGCAAAATGGTACTGAGTCGCGGGAGGCCTTGTTCGTACAGCTTTGCTATGACTACTATGAAGCGACACCTAAGGTCGTTCCACACTGGGGCCGTTCGCAAGGTTGTACCTTGCGAGGAGCGTAGTAGGTTGGCTTCCTCTACTACATCCGCCGTTTCCAATTCTGTCACCACAAGGAACACTCCTGTGGGACAGCGTATTCCTCCAGCGGCCTCACAGGCCATTCGCAATGCTGATGGTCCTTACCTTTCGAGGATCAGAGTATTGTGTGTATGTACTGTGACGCAGTACTCTGCAGGGGGGAGAGACTTCGAAGTGCTTTTGAGACTCTGGTCTCAGAGCACGAGAAGACCTGCTCACTACCTAAGTAAGGTCCACGCTACATCTTCCTCTCTCCACCCGCTCTTTCTTATCCCCATGGTTGGTGTCTCCCCTTACCCTCCTTTTCCCTCCTCTCCTAGTGTGTTGGGTGTAAAAAACCAAACAAAATATAAAACAACAAACATTTTAAAGAAAGTCTCTTTTCAGAGCCACCTTTCACAGTTTAAAAATAGAAGTGGAAAATAAATGGAGCAGGGCCTTGTGTATTATTTAGAAGTCCGCAGACAGTTCGCGAACATCTAAGATTTTGGGGTGCTGCCCTATCATAATCATTGCACTTGTGCCTGGGAGGAAGGGGTGGCTCTGAAAAGAGCCTTCTGGTGGTGTTTGTTTGTGTTTGAAAAACTTGAAATGGTCAGCACCTACTACAAAATGGATGCTGTAATTCCAAAAAAGGTCGCAATGCATTTTGTACATTTCACAGAAAAATCTGATTGCCAGCATAAGTAAGATGGACTCCATCTGTGCGAAAAATGAATGTGATACGAAACAAATATTTCATTGTGAAAAGAGGACATGACAACATCTCTTAGACATTGCGCCTCGCTTTCTCCATTTGTGGACCAAATGAAGAAGAACAAAGCCACATTTGTCTCTGCGCAATCCCTAGAAAAAATTACTTGAGAATTTGGAAACATGTCCATGACCTTCCCAAGTCCTTCTTTCATTGCAAATTGCAAAGAAATTCCAGACGCATGTCCTAACTGGTCCCTCCACAATGAATTACAATTATGTCTGGATGATGCACTGTCTCCAAAGTAGCACAGAGAGCTAGCAAGTCCAACCACTTCATTCCACGTACTCCATGCCAGTGCACTACCACATGTAGGAATACAAGATCTACAGCTACTCCACAGCTTTCTGCATGCACCATCAACCAATGTATCCATGAGTCTCCCAAAATCCAAACAATCTGTTTTCTGAAACACACAGCCATAGCTATCTGTTCTTCTCTCAGGAAAAAGAGTATCTGAAAAACTCTCCCCTGGCACAACACACCCACTAAACTTTACTGACCAATCCCTTGCTCTGCTCATTCTCATTTGCATGCCTCCCCACCCCAAAATCCCCGTATGTAACACACGATGTCCGCGGACTACTGCCATGTCCGCGGACATATCGTAACATGGACAACCCTTCTACCATTTCCACTTAACTCTCTGTGCCATTCCCTCATTGGATATAGCTAACCAGTCACACGACTAGCCACCAATCACATCCAAGACCTCTAATCCTAACTCCATCATCATAGATCAGCACTTCAAATGTACTGTTAATCACTCGGAGTAACAGTGTCATATCATTGGAAAGCACCTTCTACAAGAAATACTGTACAAGTCTCCACGATTTCTACTTGCAGCTGGATGCATATCCATATGCATGAACACAAACTACAGGTATGCATATTTTCTGTATAGTACATGTTCAATTCTTATACATTCATATAAATAGATGAAGTGACTTTTAACTTGTATAATCAACGGTCACTTCCAAACCTATCTGCTGTTTAATTTCTTTTTACACACACATTTGCAAAGCATGTTGAACTAACATATTTAAAGTAAAATATAAAGAGTGCACATAGTCAAACAAAATTGCATGCACACACTATGTTCAAATATCAAATAACAAAACTTGAACAAAAACATAAAAATCAATGTCTAAATTAACATTAGTGCTATAAACACACAACATTACTAATTTGTTTCCTTTACAATTGCAGTGAAGACCACTCTCCTGAAAAGCAGCAGCAGAATTTGAAGTGAAAACAACAACTAAGAAGAAACCTGCTCATTCAACAAAAAATGTAAGTTAAATACTACCATAATATTTTTTCTATTATTCAAACACACTGTGGGGTTAATTCATGCTATTTCTGTGCCTACAAACAGAGATTGTGCACCATTCTGTCCACAAATCCCCATTTGTTAAACAGAGATTTACAGGCAGAATGGCACACAAATCCCCATTTTTCGGCGCACAAATGACATAACTCAGCCGCTAGAATTTTAATAATATAGAACAAACAACTGTTTTAATTCTATACCATTAGATTTACTATTTGTGCTTCTCCTCACCACTAGCTTACTTTAGACTGTCATCTGAACCCCAGTTTAGTAGAACATAAATTCAAGAATACCCATCCCAACTAGTTGTAGTTGCCCAATGCACAATCACACACCATCACATACATCTTTATCATCATACTCAAACACTCTTGCACACAGCACATACATTGCAGAACACCCCAACCCATACCTTCTTTTTTTTAACAGACCCTAAAGAATGTCTACCAAAATCAAGTCCGTAGAAATCAACGCAGAAGTAGAGCAAATTAAAATAGAAGTGTCCAAAATAAGCATCCATCTCTAGCAGAATTTGTACAAGAAGTTCAAACAAAGCAGCTAATACATTCATTTAGAGAAACAAAAGAAGCTTCAAGTACAGAAACTTTGACTCCTCTATCAATATGTAAAACGAAAAAGAAAACGATTAACAAGAATTCAGCTACCACTACTGCTGAAACTGTTCCTATAAACCTTGATATAGTGCCAAGTAAGCATACCAAAAAAAGTATTTTAGCAAAAATGTTCCACCACAGAGTCCTTCAAAATCTTATAAAAACAGGAGAGAAATCATGTACAACCCTTAAAACCTACCGTAGAAAATTAATCTTAGAAGATTTGATAGACAGTGCAATCCTTCTCAAAAGAAAGTTATTTATTTTAGTGTTAAACAAAATGAAACCACTAACAAAACTAATGACTAAATTACAAAAAAGACTTCTCAATAAACGAAATGTCAACAAAAATAACTTCTTAAATATCTGTGGAGATGAGTGGAGACACACCACAAGCACAGAACCATATTTTAATGAAGAAGCATACAAACAAAAGCAAACAAATACAATTGCCATACATATCAGTGGACGAGGTTATGAAAAAGTTAATAATACCATAATGGAACAAGAAATATTGCTTACAAAAATAACCCCAAAAAACTTTACCTCTCCATTCAACTGAACCAGAACGTCTAGTATACAAATGGCCATGCACGTCAATGTGTAACATTCCCAAAAAATCTTTCAAGTCTTTACGCCAATTGCTCAATCAGTATGTGAAAGGAAAAGACAAAATAAAAATTAAACTACTGCAAAATATGGATACCTGTCCAGTGCGCAAGTACACAGGACTACAAGGACATTCATTGGCCTGTATTTCGGGACCTACTTGCAAAACCACCTTGCATCATATCAAAATGATATCAACACATCATTCAACTATAAGAAATCTAGTCTATATACTGTATTATGCTAAATGTCCTGCTTTAGCACTAGCCAATTTAAATAACATTCTTCTACATGTTACAGCAAAAGACCTACTTGAAGAAATCGACTATATCCAGAAAAAATATTTTGGAAGTGAAAGCCACTTACAGAATGAAATAGCTTTACAACAAATTAGCAACAATTCTACTCATGGAAACCTTCTACTACACACATACAAGAAAGAAATACTGAAACGCAATCATCGCCGCTTACTGCAACCCTCAAGCACTCAGAGGGCCCCCACCTTCAACCAGTGACGACTCAGAGCCCCATTAAGCCCACTCAGGGCGTCGACAATATAGACCTTCCAAGACACTCGACGGTCACACAAAGAAGTCCAAGTGCAAAAACTAGATCAGCGAGATCGCCTGTGTCAGGCACCTGCCCATCCCGACAGCATCCACCAAAACAAGCTGATAATACGAGGGCCAACCCCACCCGCATCTTCAAGCTAGAACAAATTTCTAGCAAAGACAAATACATCATTCTGAACAGAAGAACGGTACTAACGATAATATCGTCCTTACCGTCCCTAAAGACTCTAAACTCGGCTGACTTCAAGTGGATTGAGCCTTACCATAGAGACAACAAGGCTAAAGCCTATCTCCACATTTACTCCTCTGCAATACAAGATATCTGCCGCCAAGCCGGGGAAGACTTAAAAGCCCAAGGTCTGTGGATTTCGGAACTACCAACTAGGGATCCCAAGCTCTTTAACAGAGAAACACACCATAATAAAAGAAGGTCTGGTGCCGTTACTCCATCTAATCGACACGACAACCGTAGAACTGAATTGAAATCTCACTTCATACTCTCACCCGGGACATCGAAAATGTGCCTAGATTCATCCGCCCGCTCGACACGACCAGTCTGTGAACATCCCGAGCTAAACTGGTCACCACAGAAAAGTCAAGCTATTAGAAAACAAGACTCTGTTAAAACACGTCCGTCCTATTCTGAAGCCCTCAGACCACGCCGGGAGAACAGAAAGCTTAGCTGGAGAGACCAGTCCCCGCGAAGAGTCCGGCTCAATTACAGCCCCCGAGCCCAACGCAAACCATCTTCGTCGACGGCTAGTGCAAACTCGACAACTGCACCTGGCCCATGGGAACGGATAAAAGAGGCCCTATCATTAAAGCGCTCCAGATAGCAATCATCAAAAGAATCCGATACTCAACTCCACCAAAAGCCCTTATCTTTGGCCTCCTGGAACACTAGAGGGCACTCCCATCTAACCGATCATAACGCTGTAGACCTGGGTCAATTTGACATATTTTGCCTCCAAGAAACATGGCTCCAGGATAAACCATCTATGGATGGTTACGAAATTGTGATTTCGCCAGCCGTTAAAGGCCGACTAGGCCGTCCATCAGCAGGCCTTCTGATTGGGATTCGGTCAGATCAAAACCTGAAACTCATTAAAACAACGGCAAGATCCTATGAGGTGTTGGCGGTCTTAATTGAATGGAACCCGGCACACGATGCCTTGACATCACAAGCAAAGCTGCCCTCATCCTTACAGCTCGCTCTGCTCACTACCTACTGGAATCCACAAAGGTCTTCGACATCGCTTTTCTGTCAAGCTATTGCTGAGGCAATTGATGAGATCCTTAATGAATGGAACACCCCCTACTTACTTATTTGCGGGGACCTTAATGCGAAATGCAGTCTACCACAAAACATTCCCCGAAACTCGACCACTGTTACAGCAGCGGAGCTCAGGGGCCAAGCTTGGATGACCCTGATGACATCAAGAAACCTGCATAACACCGCCTGGATCTTAAAAGACCAACCACAGCTACCGACTTGGGAGAGAAATCGTTCTTCAGCCACTTTAGACTACATCTTCGCCTCCCAAGCACTGTGTGCAATTATTCAAGATTTTCGTGTAGTCAAAACCCTACCAAGCGACCATAATATGCTAACAGTATCCTGGCCTTCGACTGGCCGCAGTGTACAGACCTACTTGGCACAGGTCGAAACGAATCCCCAACAATCGCGCCTCCGCTTGACATCGTCTAGCATCAGAATGATCACGCAACAGTTTGTCTCAGACATCTCGTCAGTAACAGATTGTGCTTCATCACCAAGGCCAAACTACCTACCTATGCTTCTCAAGCACATGCATCAGGTGAAACAACGGCCGGTGTCCGCCATAACTCATACCCATCACTATGATAAACAAATAGCATTGAGGAAAAAAGCACTGAGATTACTCAGAAGACGCGCCAAGGCGGACAACACCACTGCTGCATGGGCCCGATGGAAAGACGAAAATACAATCTATAAATCATGGATAAGAGCGCGCCGAGCGGCACTCTACCAGCACGACGCGGAATCCATGACGAAAGTTCTAATGTCGAAAAAAACTGCAGACTTCTGGTCCCTGGTAAACGCCTCTCATGGTAGTACAACTTCAACCTTGATCAACGCCGTCCCGGAACAAGTCTGGGTCACATTTTTCACCAATCTTTTTGCCAGCCCGCCCTCTGCCACCAATACGTCTTTTGATACTACGGCCGCCCCATGGATTGACCTGTCAATTCCAGCAGACATAAGTGCGGCCATTCTAAAACTAAACTCGTCACGAGCCCCGGGCCCAGACGGATTGACGAACATAGACCTAAAGAAACACCACCTGGAATGGTCTAGCTTCATCAGTATTCTGTTTGACCACTGCCGATTCACTAGAAAGATTCCAGCATCTTGGTCTAAAGCAATCGTCATCCCAATTTTTAAGCAAGGAAGCAGGGAAGCGCCTGAAAATTATCGTCCAATCGCTCTACTGGATATAATAGGCAAACTTTTTGCGTCTCTCCTCTTGATCCATTTCAACCGATGGGCGAAACTGGCCCCCTGCAGTGACCCGTTCCAACTAGGCTTCAAGAAAAACGGCGGCACAGCACTAAACATCCTCATACTCACTATTCTGAAAGCCAAAATAAAGCAAGGGTCCCCCACAGTTTACGTGGCGTTCATTGACCTCTCTCAGGCATTCGACAAAGTGGAGAGATGCAAACTGTGGAGAAAGTTGGAAAACTGGAACTGCCCAAAAGATGTGCTACTACCAATAATAGCCCTTCACACCAACAATAGACTCAGCGTCCGGTTGAACAGACAGGGAGCACTGTCTAAAGAAATCCCCGCTCATAGAGGAGTCAAACAAGGCTGTCCATTAGCCCCGGCCTTGTTCGTGGCTTTCCTGGGGGACTTTAAAGACTCGGAAGCCCAGGTCCGAAGCTTCCCGCCAAAGCTTGGCAAAAGTTCACTTTCACGCCTTCTCTACGCGGACGATATGATTCTGTTCGACCAGACCCCGATCGGCCTCCAGCGGCAGTTGGATAATTTAGAAACCTACATGACCACCAATAATCTCCAGATCAATCAGTCGAAAACGAAAATTATGATCCTCTCCAGATCGGGTCGCTCCAAGAAAAAAATACGACCCTGGTCAATCTGCAAAACCAACATTGAAGTGGTCTCGCACTTCAAATACTTAGGAGTGACTTTCGACGGCTCCTCGCAGGAACTTACAATGCAACAGCGCCTGTGGTCTAAAACCAAACAACTTACATCACAACTAAGAGCGATCGACAGAAAATATGGCAAATTTTCGCTAGTACCGGCCATTAATTTCTATAAAGGTAAAATGGTACCGACCCTGACCTACGGCATGGACGCTATGTTCACTGTTCCACCCACACTGTGGCGATCTTTGGAAGCCTACATTTGGAAATCACTCCTAGGCCTACCCACCGCCATTCCAATCGAAGCTATTAGACGGGACCTGGGCCTGGTATCACTAAGCGCCACCGTCAGTGGGTCTTCATTGGCCCTCTTTAGGAAGACTCTTATTAAGGACGACCTGCCTATCGCCAACATCATCGCCCAAGAACTTGACTCATCGAACTGCAAGGCCGTCAAAAAATGGACCCTCCTTCAAAAAACCAAACTGGAAGATTTGCACTGCACTTTAGACGACCTGATCTTAAACCCGCAAAGAGTCAGTGAAAAATTGAAGCTACAAGATTGGATCAACACTTCTGACAAAGCGGCGGCAACTAAGTTTCTCAATCATCTTCCTCCGACTTTTAATAAACTGAAACTCCCAATGGCATACTGTTTGAGATTCCCGGACAAAAAGCTGCGCACTATATTTCTAAGAGCGCGCTTAAACCTGCTTCATACGCGGGAAATCCTAGCAATGAGAAGGGTGGCGTCCGAGACTACATGCAGACTGTGCAAACTTCCGGACTCTACTGAGACCGTGCGCCACCTGCTCTTAAACTGCTCTGCTTTAACTCAAATTCGCACAGCGTTCCTATCTCCCCTATGGCTGGACTCGATACTGATTGATGAACAAACATGGTGGTATCGCTTGATATCTGGCGAAAAACCCCGCTGGGCTGTTGCGACAGCCAAAATATTGGAGGCTGCTTTCAACAAAATCAATGCGGCAACCTAGGTTGTTGAGACTAACACTGTACACGACACGCTCCGATCTCTTTGACATTCTTGTAAAAATCTTCCTCTTTGATTATATGCAAGTAATAAAAAAAAAAAAAAAAAAAAATACTGAAATTTAAAAGTACATCTGCTGAAGTAGCAAACCAAGTGTGTGTATTTTGCCGCAGAACTTTTTATAAAAGTAACACAAAACCTGTAGACCTAACATACAAAATAGAAGACAATGAAGATTCTAAATGGTTTGAATTAGCTCTCTACATTATAGCAGATAACAAATATGAAATAACTGACCCCTTAATACTTTGCAGTTACTGCACTACAAAACTTGACAACAACCAAACTCCTTCACGTGCTATCACAACTAATTTGCAATTAATCCCACTTCCAAAACCCCTACAACAACTTAATTTATATGAGAGCATCATAATTCAAACAGTGCACCCCTTTTAACCAAAAACAGCAAAATTACCTCCCTCTGAATTGGTGAAAGGCATTTGTGGCAAAGTAGTGTATTTACCATTAGATCTAAAACAAAATGTGCACACTCTGGGAGTGCAATGTCCAATGGAGCAATCTTTAATTAACTTAGTAAATGGTATACCTACAAAAGACAAAAAAAAAAATTGGCAACAACTGGTAGACTTACATAAAGTTAGACAAGCCTTGCAATATCTAAAAGACAATAATGAATACTACAAAGAAATTAATATTGAAGAAAACTTGAAGGAAACCACTGAAATAATTCAAGAGTCCCCAGAAACTGATCAATTTGAGCTTCTAGATCCTGCTACAGTATCCAATACTTTAGACCCTTATACAATTCACCCATTGCACGCATTAACACCGTAGAAGATGCACTAGAAACGTACCAAATGCGACAAACAAAAGGATCACCAATCAGCATATGGGAAAAAAGTATAGAAGCACATGCTTTTCCTCTACTGTTTCCTACTGGCAAAGGAGGAAGGTACGATGAAAGACCTATTCAAATAACATTATCAGAATACCGCTCATTACGGAAGTATTCTGAAGATCCCAGATTTAGACAAAATGTGGAATACTTATTCCACCTACTCTTTGAAAGTGAACTATCAGCTCTATGTTACGGAGTTGCACACACATTAAAATCAGGAACCCACTTTCAAAATATGTCAGCTACACAATTATTACAAAAAGTGCAACAAAAATGATGAGGTTTTACAATCAAGTATTACAAATCTATTAGCAAACATGCGTGGTACTGAAGAGTACTGGTTCCGACGTCATGGAGATGTACGTTGTATGAAAAGAAACCTTGGCCCACCTACTTGGTTTGTTACATTAAGTTGTGCAGAATATGCATGGGAAGATTTACATGATTTCTTATGCATATCAAACAAAAACAAAACAAACATAGATATACTAATCCTTGGAGAACTTTGTTCTCTAGATCCTGTTAACGTTTCAAGATATTTTCACCATCGCTTCATTGCTATGCTACACTTTATTTGTAATAAAACTGTTCCTCCCCTCGGAGAAGTGCAACACTTCTTTTGGAGAAAAGAATACCAAGCCAGAGGAGCACCACATATCCACATGCTTTTATGGATTAAAGATGCTCCTAAATTTAGTCAAGACAATGATGCCACTGTGTTACAGTTTATCGAAAAATATATTTGCCGGACACATACTACCCAAACAGAAGTACCACTTTGGAAACCATGTGTCTATACCACATAGCCCAAAACTTCACATACAAGAATAACATAAAACCGGATGAAAAAAAAGGTAGATACAGAGTGTCAAATTGTGAAGGCAGATTAGTAAAACTCACCAAACCAAATTTAATTAATAATATCAAATTGTCATTAAAGACTCCTCAACATAAAGAACTATATTACATGTCCTGCTACAACTCTTTAAACCATGGAGAAAATAAGAAGAAATACTAGATAACTATGACTCCTACAAAGACGCTTTCAAAGCAAATGAAAGCACTATAACTGATGTAAACTTTACACACTACAAAACAATGTTGCACAATGAACAGCAACACGAAGAAGAACTCCAGGCCCAACTAGATAAGGACACTCCTGACAGTAGTCAACCTTCTGTAACAGGAAGCCAAGAACCACTGGGACAGACACTAATAGCAAATGAGGCAGAATTAGCTATGACAGAAGTAGAAAACACCATGTGTCAGTATGAAGATAAAGAAGACTTAACTATACTACAATCAAAACTAAACAATGAGCAACGCAGCATTTTTCAAGAAGCAACAAAAGAAATTGCACATGGTGTTCAACATGAAAATAAAGAATGCACCTGCCAAAATTACAAACCTATACTAATGTACGTCAGTGGTGAAGCTGGTTCTGGCAAAACATTCTTAATCAAAATCATCGGCAAATTACTTCAACGATTGACAAACAACAAACTGTCAGCTGTTGTCACTGCCCCCATAGGTTTAGCTGTCTAAAACATAGGCGGTGTCACTTTACACAGATTACTACTCAGTAGAACACCAAAACAAATTAGACTATTACAAACTTTCTACAGAAGCTGCAATGGAACTACACAGAGTATTAAAACAGATGAAAATGCTACTAATAGATGGAGTGAGCATGGTCTACAATCCAATGTTGGCTTTCATTCACCTCAGATTACAAGAAGTACTCAAAACAGATTACGAAGAGCTCTTTGGAGGAAAACACATTATTGTTTTCGGAGATCTTCTTCAATTAACCCCAGTGAAAGGTGAGCTATTTTTAAAACCTTAGGACAGAAACTCTGCCGTAAAACTGTTGGCAGCATAGGAAATGTCAACCTTTGGCAACAATTCCAATACAGAGAATTAACAGAAAACATGTGGCAATCTGCAGATCCCACTTATGCCAACATCTTAAAAAGTATTAGAGTTGGTGTACTATCTCAAGAACCACAAGCAATATTGAAAACCCGGCACATTCATGCACTTTATGGCGATAATGCATGTGCTACGGATTTTATGGAACAATTAGCGCACAAAAATGTCAATTGTATGGCCTTAATGCCAAATCTTGCAAGCTATTTCAAATTCAATGAAACAATGTTAAAAAAAGAAATGCAACCAATAATTAAAATTAGCGCCACAGACAAACTAGACATACATGGTATGACACTACCCATGTGTGAACAAGCCACAGCAAGACTAAATAGTTTAGAAAATTCAATCTCCAACACAGCTGGATTGGAAAAAATATTAAAATTGGTCCTTAAATTACAGAGTAATGCTTAAACGTAACCTTGACGTGGATCAAGGACTAGTTAATGGAGCACTGGGTACAGTTGTTGGCTTTCAAACATACCCACATGACAACAACATTCAGTTTTTCAATATTCTCTTTGACAAACTTTCAGAAGTGAAAAAGATAGGACGCTCAACAGCTCGATTCTTCTCTTCAAAGACATGTATGTACGCAGAGAACAATTTTCTCTAACTCTTGCATACGCAGTCATTATTCATAAATCACAAGGTCTTACCCTAGACAAAGTATTGATAGACAATCGTAACACAGTCTTTAAAGAAGGCATGAGCTACGTAGCACTATCACTCTTACGTACACTTGACGGTCTATTTCTAATCAACTTTGATGCAAGTAAAGTCAACGCTGATATTCCTTGCATTTTCAAATACAATAGACTTTTTTCACTATACACCCTCATCTAAAAACATATCCTGTTCCACAAAAAGTAAAATGTTGTAAAAGAAAACTAAATCAAACAGAAATGCAACATGATGTCACTGCAAATCCTCCAAAGAGAGTAAAAGAAACTAATACTTCATCAAGTACCACAAGCAAAAAAGAACCTATTAGGGAAAGTGAACCAGGTACTTCATCAAAGAAGGAAGACAAACTCAAAAAAAGCACTCAGATACAGAACTGCCTGGTCCATTTAAACTTTCAAATATAAGTGGTGTAAGTTGCTACGCAAATTTAGCAATGAATATTCTATTTCAATTACCACCAATTGTTGACAACATTTACTTACACAGTACAGACCAATTATGTTTGCAAATGTTAGTACTTCATAGAAACGCAACAAACAATCCTGACAACACGTATAGTGTTTATGGAACAAGACAACAATTGGACTGCTGTGCTGGAATGGTGAAATTCACTATAAACTCACAGGAAGATCCACATGAATGTCTAATGTACTAACTACAAGTACTGGAAAACAAAAACATACCTATAAATGAAATGTTCCAGATTTCATACATGTGGAAACATACATGCACTCTCTGCAACAATGTGACACAAGAACAAATCCCCAATGAGCGCTTCGTGTATGTATCAATACCTAATTGTGAATCGGTTCCATTTCAGCAACTTGTACAAAATGCAAACCATGGTAGATTATGTACTACCTGCAATTCGGATAATCGCTCCACCTTACTAATACAAACATATAGTAAATACGTAATACTAATTCTTCTACATTACAATGCAGATGGTACCAAAAACAACTGCAAGCTGACTGGATTCACACATGGTCAAGTATCTCTTGGTAAGAAAACCTTCACAACAATAGGAATAATCTACCACACAGGAGCAACAACCAATGCAGGTCACTATACTGCATATATAAAAAAAAATGTGGATGGTTCAAATTGTAATGATAGTACCATTACTCTAAAGAAGAGATTACCAGCAAATCTTACAAATGCTTATTTTATCTTCTTAAAACCATAATTTATTAACTACACTGTACTTAAACATTAACAAAACTTCTATTAAAAAGCTATAAACTGTTAGAATATGCCAACAGCTATCTAGATGCCCCGATATTCTACAACAACTAAACAGATAAATGAATACCACTAAATTATATCAAACAATAAACAGTTAGAATACGCCAACTTGTTCCTAACTGTCCCAAGATTTTCAATAACCAAACGGATAAATCAATACCACTACATTATAACAAAAAATAGACAGTTAGAATATGCCAAATGGTATCTAACTGCTGCAAGATTTTACAATATCCAAACAGATAAATTAATACCACTTCATTATAACAAAAAATAGACAGTAACAATATGTCAACAGGTATCTAACTGCTCCAAAAATCTGCAACAAGCCAACATATAGAACATTAGCCAGAAACAACAAGTGAACACTGAAAACAAATAAAGAAATAGACTGTAGCATAACAAGAAAAGTTTTTTTTTTAACCCAACATGGATTTTTTTTTTCCCACGGACCCAATGCTTTTAGCAACAAACACAGAAACTGAGCAAATTGCGCAGTACACTGGATTGTAATTTACTAAATATGAGGGTAAAAAAAATGTTGATTATTCAATGTTATAAGTCGTTATAAAATACCAATACTAACATGATCTTTTCTTTCATCACAGAAATTAACAAGGAATATATGTACTCCAGTTACTAAACCAACCAGTAAGTATATTATAAGTACAACCATCGCAGCAAATCACACCCATAGTGACTTATAACTTCAGTGTTTATAAATTTGGTCTTGGCCATGCACCCAAGACTCTAGGCTCTGGCCACAACCACTGCAGCATATCACACCCATAATAGCTTATAACTTTGGTGCTTATAAATTTGGTCTTGTCCATGCACCCAAGACTCTAGGCCCTGCCCACAACCACCACAGCATATCACACTCATACTGGCTTATAACTTTGTTGCTTATAAATTTCTTCTTGGTTCCCAAAGTTATAAGCCACTATGGGTGTGATATTCTGTGGTGGTTGTGGACAGGGCATAGAGTCTTGGGTGCATGGCCGTATGGCCATGCACCCAAGACTCTATGCCCTGTCCACAACCACTGCAGCATATCACACCCCTAGTGTCAAACATTTTAACTATGCCATATTGGCACTTTTAATGTCCGCAAACATGATGCGTGTTCTTAGAACAGTTTCAACTTGCCTAAGAACAGTACGGACAGGTATAGCGTCCTCAGGACACCCCCATTTCGTTTATTTACGAACATTTCAGAACACTGCATGTGTTCTTAAAAGAGTTTCAACTTGTCTGCGAACAATACGGACAGGCATAGCGTCCTCAGGACAACCCCATTTTGTTTATTTACGAACATCCCGGGACACTTGATGTGTTCTAAGAACAGTTTCAACCTGCCTACGAACAGCACAGACAGGTCTAGCGTCCTCAGGACACCCCCATTTTGTTTATTTTCGAACATTTTAGGACACCGCGTGTGTTAGTTTAATTGCGGACATCACGGACACCGAATGTGTTCTTAGAACAGTTTCAACTTGCATGCAAACAGTACGAACAGGTATAGTGTCCTTAGGATGCCCCCATTTTTGTTTCTTTACGGACATTCCGGACACCCGCGCTGTCCGCAGACACCTCAACTTCTTTTTAAAAAAAAACAAGAAATTAATTAGGACACAATATAATAATTTTACTTTATTATATATGGATGTTAAATTTATGACAGAGAAGGTGAAGCAGAAACTGAGACAAACACAGGAGAATTGGGGGTTTCAAGAGGATTCATATGAGGTGAAGAAGGGATGGAAGTCTCATCAAAATTTTTGTGTTCATGGAGAGGGTTTGGGGATAATTGACTGGGATATGGTGAGGGGGGCAGGTACATGTGGGACAATGATTTCTAGTTTTTTCTTTCAAGTGATCCTCCACAAAATTTTTTAAATTGTTGAAATTTTCCATGAGTATGTCCATTTTTTCTTCCATGTGCTGGAGAGTCTTATCCAATATTTTTTTTCGTTTACTATCTTCAATGTTTGTATGGTCTGTACAAAAAAATGTATATGTTAAATGTATATAAAATAATATTTATTAATTGGTTTGTTTACAGAAAAGTGTCTACCATTAGGTTCACTATCTTCAGACATTACCTCACGTGGGAAATGCTCCGCTAGCCACTCCAGAGTACTAGAAATTTCTGTGAGAAAAAAAATGATACCACTTTTTTTGTATCTAATACAGACATTTTAGAATTATATGAGTAAAATGAAGTACACTTACTAGCTTCTGGTAAGGTGTGTTCTTACTGGTCTGTAGATCTGCTGTTGCTCTTAGTTGTGGAGTTTCTGTGAGGTAATCATGTTGGAAGCCTATCTTTCTTCTTTTGGTATATTCCATTTAAGAACATATTGTATTTAAATGAATGGTTGATGTGTTATATTTATGAGTTACACTTCTTATTTATTCCTACATATAATGTGTATGTGTGCTGGTTTGTGGCTTTGTGCAGTGTTCATATGTTATGATATAACAATTAAAGATACCCGGAAGACTTTTTGGGTAGCGCTGCTGTTGTCCGCCCCTGTCCGCTGACATAAGAAGAGTTTGCGGACATCAAATTCAGTAGAAGGGGTTCAGTATGTTAGATGTTACATGTACGTAAATTCAGGGATATTATTGTTAAGCTGTGCTGCTAAAAACCTATGAAATTCAGTAAAAAAACTTTGTTAAAGAGACGTTATGGATAAGTTGCGCTACTAAAAACCTATCAAATTCAGTAAAAAACATTGCTAAAGGGACGTTATGGATAAGTTGCGCTACTAAAAACCTATCAAATCCAGTAAAAAAACGTTGCTAAAGGGACGTTATGGTTAAGTTGCGCTACTAAAAACCTATCAAATTCAGTAAAAAAACATTATTAAAGGGACATCATGGTTCCAAGTAAAACTGAAAAACCCCTGAAATTTGCTAGTCACATGTCTGGCTCCCCCTTTATTCCTTTACTGACATATCTAGGGCACAGGGTTTTCTTCAGTAGCAAGCAGGAAATATCAATTGAAAAGGTACTATATTTGTAGAGTTATCCCTCAAGTATGTTTTTACAGTAATTCTCTTAGGGGCCAGTCATATCATATGAAACATATACATAAGGGAAGACACAAGCTTGAAAGACAGCAATTGTTTCTGTGCATGAAGATAATCATTAGGGTTATCAGCACTTTCTGATAGTTCTTTTTTTATTAATATATT
Organism: Ambystoma mexicanum; assembly: GCF_040938575.1. Classification (NCBI taxonomy): domain Eukaryota; kingdom Metazoa; phylum Chordata; class Amphibia; order Caudata; family Ambystomatidae; genus Ambystoma; species Ambystoma mexicanum. The sequence continues at coordinate 1,211,570,831 of NC_090937.1, forward strand.
CATATTTGTATACATTGTACTCACACTACTTTCTTTAGGGTGCAGTCACATCATGTGATACATAGGGTAAATTGAACCTTTGAAACAGAATAATCATTTCTCCACAAAAAGATAATTAGTTAGGTTATGAACTGCTATTGTTTTTTTGTTGCTTATTTCACTTTCCACGTATATACTCATATTTGTATGTGTTGTTATTTATTTGTGTTTTGTCTGTAGTAAGTAGGTTTTATCAGCTACTTATTACATGTGTAGCAGTATGCAAAACTGTAATAAGAAAGTAGTTATCATTTCAGAATTGAATATCGCAAAATTATGTATATTACACTTCCATCATGTATGCTGCACACAATGCGTATGTTTCTACATGAGTACATTAGTATACTTGATAGAATTTATAATATCATTTATTTATATCAATGCATTGGTTAATGCACTAAGTAGCTCATGATAATTATTCAAATGATCCTTGACACTTTTTTGTGAACATTACAATAAGAATGCATTGCACAAACTTTTTATGAAAAGTAAATGCACATGTGATGTCATCAGTGATGTCATCAATGACATTTGTGATGTCATCTTTGATGTCCTGGGTGTTAGTCTTAGCAGTGCACAGTGGTGGCGCGAGTTATGGTTGTTTAACTTACCATAACTAGCGAATTTCAGGGGGTTTTCGGTTTTACTTGGAACCATAACGTCCCTTTGACAAAGTTTTTTTACTCAATTTGATAGGTTTTTAGTAGCGCACCTTACCCATAACATCCCTTTAACCAAGTTTTTTTTACTTTTTACTGAATATATTACATGGCCGCGATAGCGGCCATGTAGTTATGGTTAAGTTGGTGTTTCCATAGGAAGAGCACTTTTTGGGCGGCTTATAACTTTGCTCCCCCTGGACGAATCCTCACCAGACCTTGCAAAAACAGTATATGTCCCATTCTGAATATTTTTGCAAAGTTTGGTGAGGATTCGTCCAGGGGGGAAAAAGTTATAGGGGGGGTCCCAAAACTTTTTTTTTCCCATAGACTGGATGGGAAAAAAGTTTGCGCACGGCTACAGCCTGAACCGCTGGACGGATTTACACCAAATTTGCGGCAGGAGCGGTGGCCTCGTCCCGAAAGCGTGCTTTTGAAAATTTGGTGTAAATCCGTCCAGTAGTTTTTTAAAAAATGACCAAAATGTAAGGCAAAAGAATTAGTGATATCTGTGTTCGCTTCGCGGACGGACTTCCCTGTTCGCTCCGGGGACAGCACCCCGATTGGCCCATGGCCTTGCGTCATGTCCGCGGACATGTGACGTGTTCCCTGATTGGACGGCGAGGGGCATGGAGCGCGTCAGATTTTCTGTGGCGCCCGCCATCTTGTATTCGCCGTTGACCACGTACAGCGCGGTGAAACGTGGATACAAAATTGTATTTAGTGCCCTGTGTTGGTGTGTAAGAGTGTTTGGGGAGGGTGGGGAAGTATGAGATAGGTTCAATGTTTTGTTTTTTTATGTGCTAGACGTTTTTGTTGCGTTCGATTTGTCAGCGGAGAACACGGCTGTTCTGACATTTTGTAAATAAACTAAATGGTGGGGTGTTTAGAGGACGGAGTATGTGTCATTTTTATTCGCAAGGAAGATAAAAATGAGCTATGAACACTTGCGGTGTACTTAATTGTTCGTAAATACACAAACTGGGAGTGTTTTCAGGACGCTGTCCATATTGTAATCTGTCTAGTTGAATGTGTTCTAAGAACACTCGCAGTGTCCCGAAATGGTTGCAATTACACAAAATGGGGGTGTTCTAAGAACGTTGTTTGTATTGTTCGTTGTCAGGGTGAAAGTGTTTTAAGACCACTCCTTTTGTCCGCTAATAGTACAATTTCCTATGGGCGTCAACCAACTTTTTGTCCACTAAAGAAACGATAAATCCGGCTGGTGTGCGCCGACATTATGTGATAATCCTATGACTGGCGCTATTGACCTGGCTGACTTGCTTTTGCGACACTAAATCATATCTCCCGCCCCTAAGCCTGATATTATCAAAGCATTCATATTCCCCGCCTCTCTCCGTGACGTTACAGGGTGCGTCATCAAACGCGCCCAGTCCTCTCCAGTCCTAAGTGACTTTACACAGAACCCGGAAGACAACACATATTATGTCACAACACAGCGCGCCACAATTCGGAATATGAAACAGTGATTTAAAAGCAAACAGCAAGATTGTAAATTTTGTAAAGTACTTTTATTTGACATCAAATGTTTAGAGAATATTCAGCAATTTGCATTTGTCTTTGTTGTCGATCCGCAAAAGTTCATGTTGAGGCACGCGATGTTCAGAGGGTGTTAGATCAGCTTACAACTCAGTGCGCCACAATTCGGAATATGAAACTATGGCTTAAAAGTAAACAGCAGGATTGTACATTTGGTAAAGTACATTTATTTCACATGAAATGTTTAGTGAAAATTCAGCGATTTGCTATTGTCTCTGCTGTCGATCAGCAAAAGTTTATTTGGAGCCACGCGTTGTTCCTTTGCGGTAGATAGACTGTTGGTTTATGATAAAAGCAGTAAATGGTCGCTCTGATATTCGGAAGGTTGCTCCAAAAACGAGCCATTAGACCACCCTATTGGTTGGTATGTTGTTTGTAGCCGCTAGTACTGCGTAAGGGCATATTGGTCCTTGGCGATTGTCCCATAAAATGGTGAGGGTCATGAAGTTGCATATTTGGACCTGCACCTGGCAGTTGAAGACCCCATCCGCTGGAGTCTGTAAATCGTGGCATGAATGGGGCCACATACCTGTTTTAAAAAACATAAATTAGTCTCACCAGCCGATCTTTATTAAAAATCATCATTTTATTTATTAGGGCGTGAAACTATTTGCTATTGAAGATAGTGCAACGGAGTATGTTAATAATAAAATAATAATATTTTCCCATTTATATAGCGCTAAGAACCGTGAGGTATCTAAGCAGTGCTTATTATTAACCACGGTGTGTGATGCTCATTTATCGACCACGGAAGGATGAAAGGCTGAGTTTGGCCTTGCCGGGATTCGAACTTGCGTTAGCAAGCTGTGCACGGATTTCAAAGCGAGCGTTGTACTCGCTGTGCCACTTGACAGGCTACAGTGAAGTGGCACAGCGAGTAGAGCGCTTGACCGCCTATAGACCGGTTAAATTATTTATATTAACCCACCCTGTGTCGTCTGCCTTTTTCAGAACCCTCTAAACAACAGGGGATCAATTTGGCGGTGATAATGCACGGTAGAAAACATTATGCCACTTTCAACGAACATGTTCAACTTGAGCGGTCTTTAATGCTATGCTATTGTAATTATATTTGGTATAAAATAATTTAAAGGGTTACTTACAGTACAATTGCAATTTCCATTGTCTACGAGTGGTGCAGTCCCAAAATACGACGTGCCAACGATCTTTCGCATAGTGATATAATATATAAAAGTGGTTTTGTTTCAGAAATTTCATCCTTATCTTCTCTTACGTTTTAGCAACACTCCTTCAAGAGAAGTCTTTCATCACAATCTCTGTCTGTCAAGGTCAAAACACAATACAACCTTATAGTCCGCTTCGTGAGCCTCTCTGGGGCCCGAGAAAAAAATGGAAGCAGCTGACCTTCACTGTGAACGAGCATAAATTCTTACTTTGCAACATTCTGTGTAAAGCCATCTGTGAGAAGTTGGTTTTTGCACGCCATGTTTGTATATTTTTTGTGTGATATTAAAAAAAGTTTGTTTAAGGGACGTTATGGTTCTAAGTACAGCCAAAAAAACCCTGAAAATCGCAAGTTATGGTAAGCTATGAAAAATAACTCGCGCCACCACCGTGCACTGCTAAGACTAACACCCAGGACATCAAAGATGACATCGCAAATGTCATTGATGAAATCACTGATGACATCACATGTGTATGTACTTTTCATGGAATTTGTGTACTAGGGATTTTTATTATAATGTTGCGAAAAAAGTGTCAAGGATATTGGAATAAATATCATACCGTTATTAGTGCTTTGAACGATGCATTGATATAAATAGCATTGTATTATGGGATTCTATCTAGTATACTGAGCTACTAATGGAGAAACATAGCATTGTGTTCAGAGTACAAGATGAAAGTATAATATTTGTAATGTTAATATGTTGAATAATGAAATGATAATTGTCCTGAAATGTTCGAAAATTCACAAAAAGGGGGTGTTCTGAGGACGTTATTCGTATTGTGTGATTGCTTAGCTGTATGCAATGAGGGAATGGCACAGAGATTAAAGTGGACACCGTCTGAGGACACCGCAGCTGTTCGTGGACAGGGCGTGCTACTTCCTGGTTTTTCCAGGAAATCCAACATGGAAAAAAGACTGTACGGATCAGCCAATCAGATGTCGAGGTTGTGGATTTTTGTTGAAAGAGACTGTGTGTGGTGAAGATGGCAGAAGTGGAGAAAGTCAGGGTGTTGGTGCTCGGAGATATGTTTGTGCATGGTTTACAGCAGTACACTGAATGCAGGCATGTTGCAAAGAACTTTGATGTGAAAGGAGTGGAGGTGGTGTGGAGCACTGTGCCTGATTGCAATGTACAGGGAATTGTACAAGTTTGTGAGGATATGGGCACGATGAATAGTCCGCATGTGGTAGTTTTGCACTATGGTGCTTTCCATTTGGGCAATGTCAGTGCCCCTACTTTGTTGGCTGATTTGGAACGCTTGGTTCAAGCCGTAATGAAGATCCTTCCAAATGCGAAAGTAATTTTTACTGGATTACTACCTAGGGCAATATGGGACAATAGTTCAGTTTTTTGTCCTCAGCAAAACATTGCTAGGTGTGTCATCAACCGAGAATATTGATGCCAGTAATGCTGTTAATTTTAAAGAAGATGGCATTTTTTTTATCTTTTACGGGAAATGCCTTTCTACTTTGGAATGTAAGGGTTGCTTTGGAGAAGGTTATGTAAAGATTTTAGGAGTAAAGTAAGAAAAAAAACAAGAAAAAAAAAATACAAAATAACAGGTGTCTGTCAAGCATCTGTAAAAAAAAAAAACGGCTCTTTTCAGAGCTAACTTCAAAGGGGAAATGGGGCACAATATTTAAATTTACATTCACCACTCTCAGATTTTCGATGTGTCCGTGACATGGCGGTAGTCCGCGGACATGAAAATCACTACGAGGGGGTTAGTATGTTCTCGGTTACATGTATATGAAGTCAGGGATATTATGGTTAAGTTGTGCTACTAAAAACCTATGAAATTCAGTGAAAAAACTTTGTTAAAGGGACGTTATGGTTCAAAGAAAAACAGAAAAACCCCTGAAATTCGTCAGTTATGGTAAGATAAGCAACCATAACTCGCGCCGCCACCGTGCACTGCTAACACTAACACCCAGGACATCAAAGATGACATCACAAATGTCATTGATGACATCACTGATGACATCACATGTGCATTTACCTTTCATGAAAAGTCTGTACAAAGGATTCTTAGTGTAATGTTAATAAAAAAAGTGTCAAAGATTATTGGAATAAATATCAAGTGCTAATCAGTGCATTAAGCTATGCATTGATATAAATAGCATTCTATTATTAACTTCAATCCAGTATACTAAGGTACTCATGTAGAAACATAGGCATCGTGTGCAGCATACATGATGGAGGTGCAATATTCATAAGCTTGCCATGTTGAATATTGAAATGATAACTGTTTTCATATTAGAGTTTTGCGTACAGTGAAACTTGTGATAAGTAGGTAATAAAACCCACTTACTACATAATTGCATTATTATACACAAATCACAAAGAGACAACACCACATACAAATATGAATATATACAAGGGAATTGAAGTAGGAAAAAGAAACAGCAATAGTAGCAGAAAGTGTTCATAACCTAACTGATTACCTTTATGGAGAGAAATGATTGCTCTGTTTCAAAGCTTTTACTTACCCTATCTATATATATCACATGATGTGTCTGGACCCTAAGGAAAATAGTGTGAGTACAACATATAAAAATATGAGCATATACAGGGAAAGTACAGTAATAAAAAAACATCAAAAGTATCAGAAAGTGCTGATAAATCTACTGATAATTCTAATGCACAAAAAGGATTGCTGTCTTTCAAGGTTGTGACTTCTCCTATGTATATGTTTCATATGATATGACTGAACCATAAGGGAATTATTCTAAGAACATACTTGAAGGATAAGTCTACGAATATAGTAATTTACAATTTTTAGTTCCTGACTGTTACTGAAGAAAATCATGTGGCCTAGATATGTCAGGAAAGGGAAAAAAGGGAGAGCCAGCCACGTGATGTCATCAGTGATGTCATCAATGACATTTGTGATGTCATCTTTGATGTCCTGGGTGTTAGTGTTAGCAGTGCACGGTGGCAGCGCGAGTTATGGTTGCTTATCTTACCATAACTGCCGAATTTCAGGGGTTTTTCGGTTTTACTTTGAACCATAACGTCCCTTTAACAAAGTTTTTCACTGAATTTCATAGGTTTTTAGTAGCGCAACTTAACCATAACGTCCCTTTAACAAAGTTGTTTTTACCGATATGTATATATATACCTCTATAGATGCATATGGATAAATTAAAGATGGAGGTTTCCTCTACACATTATAAAACAAGACTGAACATCAATAAGAAGGTCTCATTTCAGTGTGTTACACTTAAAAGCAATTGTAATTGCACAAATGAATCTCTCAGCAGACAGAGTTGGATGAGCCAGGAAGCCAAAAGTCTTATCAAACAGGACTTGGCTGACATTGGATACAAATTGTGTGAAGGAACAAGAGGCTCCTGATCAGGAAGCTTGAGCAAAACAAAATACATCAGAGGACTATTAAAAAAGGATATTAAATACACAGAAAGCTCGATTTCATGGTGTCCAGTCACATGGAAGGAAGAAATTGGACAATTGAGGTGGTCACACTTACGCACGAAGGCAGGCTATGCCTACACACCTTAAAAATTATCAGAGTACAGTACAAACTCAAGGCCAAACTTCAAAGCACTAATTGACACTGGACTGTTGAGGTGATGATGGATTGATATAATAATTGGTGGGAAGCTAGTTGATAGATGAGGCCCCTTACACTTGGATCTTCATTCTGCATGCTGCTAAACGTAGGTGGAAAAGTACTGATGGGGGTTAGAAGCCAACCAATTATAGAGGACCATGTAATCAATGGTCCTATAGTTTGTGTAGTCTATTGAACGTCGGGTTTTTAGTGACTTTCATAGTAGCCATGTTTCAGGAGGGCTTAGTTGCCCACCTGATGTTAAGAACCCTCACTTTCTATCATGGTTCTATACTGATATGGAACTTATGCTTAGATATTCACTTAGAACCAATCACTCCCTCCAATAGGTTTTTGTAGTTTGCCACGTAGGTAGTGACACAGGTCAATGTCAATGATGACGGTTTTATGCAATATAACCTCCGTTTCTACTCAGATGCATTGAATAAGAGGATCGAATGACTGCTGATGTTCGTTGTACTCCCTGTTTTATATACTTATCAATAAAACAGACTCCCCTTTTGCCAAACTACCTGAGTCGTTTTGATTATTGATATATGAATAGAATCTGTATCCCCATCCATCTCCAGGGTATTGCTACTCATCTTAAAGGGCTGGGGAACCCAGTTCAGTGTCATCTGCTATTACCTGAATTGCATTTTCCATGGCATCCACTCTCTCTTTCACCATATTCTTGTCTCCATTTACCTCCTTAAGAGCAAAGGACAGGTCCTCTTTCATTTTGTTCATTTGTGTTTGTACAGCATTCGCTATCCTCTTTCCAAAATCTTGGAAGCACTGTTGGAGGTTCTCTTACGTGACGACTTGATTGCTAGTAGTCTTGTCTTGGCAGTCGCTTGCAGAAGGTCCGTGCAGGTCCTGATCTTCCTCCGTATGGGTTTCCCCTTCTTTACACCACAACTTTTGCAAGATGTTCCCTTGTGCTTTTTTTTGCTGATTTCAGTTTACTTTGGGCATCCTTCCCTTTGGTTTTGGACATCTTGCCCCTACGCATTCCCCCCTTACTGTTTTCCTCATGGTACTCCTCCTGGACTGTTGGTCCCTGATCTTCTTTTCCATGCCTCTCGGTGTACAGCTTTTGTCGGGCCTGCTCCCAACTGTCTCCAGTGGGGGTATGTGGGGGTATGTTCTTTTTCAGACTTTCTGTGCCCACAGTGTTTTCTCTGCTGAACGGCCAGAAGAGGGATTGCACAGTTCTCCATCCCCATGCGTTGGTCTCCCTCTGTGTCTCTCTTTGCATTACGGGCGCCTCCAAACTGTTGCACCCTCCTTGCTCCTCTCTTCTCCACCTTTGAGCCCGATGGTATCCTGATTGGTCCTGTGCCACTGTCAACCCTTCAGCCCCAATGCAGGGGCCGTACTGGGCCAGCTCCCCACTACCAAATGTAGTCCCTTCGCTGATAGACCTATTTTCCTCATACATTTTGTAGTTGAAATCAAAAGGAGCACCGGTTGATGCTGGCAGCATTTACAGTGGTGACCTATCGCCTTAAATCTGCTCTCAAGTTCACGGTCTGTAGGTTACCTGATCGTCTACTGGGGAGCTCTGGTGGATTGTTGGTGTCTCGCAAGATTTTTGATGGTGGAGTTCCATTTCACCCACCTCCCTGTGGTCTGTTAGCAATCGCTGTTAACATTGTTAAGACCAGCCCTAGTGATTTACTGGTGGCTGCAAGGAATTTTACAGGTGGAATCCCGACTCACCCACCTCACCATGAGTTGTTGGGGGTTCCTGTTAATTGACAATGATTCCAGATGCAGTCCTATGTTCACTTGGCGGTGGAACTCAAATCGGGTTCTCTCCTAATGTGGCAACGGGGGACGGGGCAGGCTCCTGGGTACCCCGCTCTACACAAGGCTAATATGACTTGGCGATAGGTCTCGGATCAAGATCTTCCTTTATGGAGCTGCTAGGTGCGGCGGGATCCCGGTTCTCACTGCTCCTTCTCCCTGCCTTTGCTCTTCCCAGCATCTGTGGCAGAGCGGTGCACCCCATTTTTCCCCTCCTTACCGCATTGTCATTCACTGCGCTCTGATTGGATACTGACTGTAGGCCGGCTTCCTTTCACAGCCGCCTCCTACACTCTGCCAGTGGGCCCTCCTCCTTCCTCTTGCTGTCTCCCGGAGAGAGAGGTCGTCCGCTCGCCTCCTCGATGGATTATCGTATTATTTCACCCCGCTCTCTGTTGCTGCTCTACTGGGGATTGCGCCTCAGTGGGGATGATTCTTCCGATGGGGATCCCCTTCTCAACTCTGCTTTCCCTGACGTATCCTGGGTCCTCAGTGTGTCTCCGACCCCTGAACTGCTAGGTCAGTTTTTCTTTCTGCAGCTGCCAGCAGATGGTGTACCACATTGATCCTTTCCAGTTACAGCACCTGGGGAGGGCTTTTCTCGCTGTTTCTAATCTTTAGTCCTCGAGGGGAGGGAGAGCTCAATGTTTACACAGCACTTCACCCGACAGCCATTTTAGAATCCCCACAACACCTGTTATTATTGCACTTTGAAGTTAGGTGGGTGTGCATGAAGCATCACATGAGGACCTGTTTTACTACTTGAAATGTTTCTAAAGACAGAATGTGAGAATTTGTTGTTTATATATTTTTTGAGTTCATTTCATCAGGGTAACATTCAAGCAGAATACCGTCCCTTCAGCTGTAATGTTAGTTTCTGTGCATTTTGCATCATGTGTCATTGGCATGATCATATTAATCTTATAATCTATAATCTATGTGTTTCCTGAAGCATGCACGAAGGCACTGTAACATTTCCCACTTCCCTTTCCCTGCAGCAATTTCATTGGTTGCTACTGGAAAGTAGGTGGATATTGAAAGTAAGCACCCCCCAATAAGGCAGAAAGCCCCCTTGCTGAGAGGCAATCAAGGACACACCCCAGGAGGGAATGAGACCACGACCAAGTGCGGGTGAAGTTAAACGGTTTTTATCTAAATCAAATAGTGCATGCAAAGGACTATGCAACCTCAGAGAGCGCTCTGTCTGACAATAGCAAAGACAGTCAGTTATATTACAAATACACGTCATGCATGAGGTAAGCTATAGGGGCCACACAGTCTTAGGGATTGGATGGCGATGTCTAGCTACTATGTAGAATATAAGTTCGGTGCTCCATGATTGGCGGAGATCCACGTGGTGGCATCACGTCGTGCTTGGGTCAGCTGGGCTCATCGGGGTGAAGCTCTTGGGGACTGGCTGTCAATGGAGATTCACCACAATATTTCTAGAAACTTGCCCTTGTGGCCTTTCATACCCATTCATCACACTCATCTATATCAAGCTGGTATTTAAACTTCTAACACGTTAATCTAATACCTGGGTGGGGACACAGGAAAACAATATGCAATACGAGGCTGTTTCCATACATCATCATAAAGTTGTCAGTAGCAAGGAGTCCAATCTCGTGGGTCCAGGTGTCTTGTCAGGGGACATGGGTCAGGCTATCTTCATCATTTTACTCTGTTTGATGCAGTAAATGATGACTCTGGGGGATGTTTGCAGAAGGACGGATAACTGCCTTTGTGTTCTGTTGGATTTGAGGTGAACTGGGATACCATTGGGTCAGAGGGGGTGCCTAGCTGGCACCTCAAAGGTGGTTGGATTTAGGACCAGGTAGTTCATAATTCATTTGGCTTGGCCATGGCGGTCTCTGCCGTGGGGGAGGTAAATACTTGAAGCGTGTCCAGCAGGAATGTGGGGAGGTGAGGCTGTGCTTCACAAACACCAGTGAGCCCCTATGGGCCTTGGTGGGAGGAGGGCGAGATGGCCTTGTAACTCTGGGCAACTCTCTATTCATGGGGCTGCACAATATGCCATTGGAGGGGACGAATGCTAAAGCTGGGAGCATTAGGGAAATATCACATTTCTGCCGTTTACACATGTTTACATTACTAAGTTCATGACAATGGAGATTTTTCAACATCACATGCACCACATAACATTAGCTGGTCTTAATACTTATAATTCATGAGAGGCGAACGAATACCAAAACATGAGGTAGTATCAGGTTCGGTCATACACTCAGGAGCATGAAAGCAATCTAACGTTTCAACTACACTACAAACTGATTCGATACCCTATGCAGCTTACATGTAATGTGACATATTTAGTTACATCATACAGACGCATTTTATATATTGCTTTTTCAATAAACCTTTTTACAATAGCAGCAAACATTGGTTGGCACAGAGTGAATATGTCGAGTAGTACTACACTGGGCCTTCGAACATGAAGGCACCTTGAGGGTGTACGGGGTCACTTTGCTTTAATATAAGTAGTTTGTATTATACATATACCATTAATCACTGCACATTCTTTAGCAACAGAAATAAGGCTGACTCGAGGGTTTAGTATGTATGGTTAACACTTCATCTGGGGAACTGGGCAGGGGGGTCAGGGACACCATATATTACTTGGGGTTAGGCGCGGGGTCGGGGTGTGTTTGAGAGGGATGGTTCTTGTTCTTTTCCACACTCCAACTACAAGTCCGGTCACTCCTAGGGCAATGATGTACTGCGGGAGGTAAATGATACAGTATTTGTTCTTTTACTTGTTCGTGTCTAGTTGCTCATGGAAACGGGGTTTCAGCTGATCTGCCATGGGGTGCAGGCTGGGGGAAGTGCAGGCCTCTCCGTGTGCAGCCGAGCTGCAGCTTTCTATGCCAGCTATTCTGCATAGGCCAGGGTTCATCCCACTTAAAATGGAGTCTTGCTTATTAGAAAATGGTGTCTTATTTTTTATTTTTTTTTTTATTTTTTATTCAAACCGTTGTTTTATTAGTTCGATCAACAAACTTTTACAACTTTTATAATATGTACATATTCTTCCTTTTACATATTTTAAAAACAATATTTTCTGGGTCAAAAATTTCATTTTAACTTTAGATACATTGGGTAAATCTGGTCAACCTAATTCCTTAGTTAATAATTTTACTCAAGTAACCATCAATTCATAAACTGTATTGCGTTTGATATCCTTCCGTTTACATTCAAACGTGGAAACCTTATTATACAATCATCCGTAACAGAGGTTCAAATGGTGAGAGCAAACAACTCATGCGTAGCTTTCAAGTTTTGTTATGTGGAGCGGCATACGCGGTACCTAAATATAGGAATATCCCACAGTTTCTAAACTTCATGCTTTCAGGAAAACAAATGGTACGCTGTTATAATGGGGCCATAGAGGCTCATCTGTTGACTTCAAGTTCTGTTATATAATCAGCACCTGCATTGTATTAAACGGGTGTTCCGACAGTTTTTCAATCTTCTTGGTTTCCGACAGCAGGTCATATGTAATTGTGCTGGGGTCACATCAATGAGTTGCCTATCCGTTTTTCAATTTATACAATTTCTCCAATTGATTATTTATGGAGTTCAAAAAACGACAAAGGGCTAAGATGAAACTAGTGCGAGTCCCCCACATACAGGCTAGCCATAACCATTCCCTTGTTATATCAGTTTCCATACAATGAGGTGCGATTGTTAATGCTCGTTCTGCCTCAAAGTAAGGACAGAATAGAACCATATGTTTTAAGGTTTCCTGGATCGAACCATCCTTACACAATCTACATCCTAGCCCTGCTTGTTGTTTCCATTGCGGGCTCCAGGCATATATACGTTCTAGGGTATGGAATTGATTCATTTTAAAGCGCAAATAAATGTCTCTTGCCTTGCTACAAGGGAATTGAATTAAGTATGGTTTGTGCGGCCGTCTAGATGAACAGAAACGAGCTGCCTCTTTGTAGCCCTTAAGCGCCGCCATACCAGTTATCGTTTTACACCAATCGTTCTCAATAATGCGATATTTCACATAATTAGGTCTATGTTCTAAATCAGCTGGTGTCAGTGCAATTTCGTCAAGGAGCGCAATCATTTTCGCATAATAGGTCGTAAGAGACGATCTTTCGGAAGTGATCATTAGTTGACCCAAGTCTTCATAAAGACAATTAGCGGGAGGATATAACATCCTAGCAAAATTGGCCAGCATACGCCAATTCCTTCGTGCAGACAAAGCAGTGATGCCCAATTCCTGCCTTATCACAATATTAGGTGTGGACTTGGCTATCCTCAATGCCCCCTTCCACATACATCCTTGCAGTTGATCAAGGTAGCAATTGATATTCACTAAACACATATCTAAGGCAAAGAGAATAATAGATTCTACTTTCAGGATGTAAAATTGTAGTAAGGGAAGCAAGGAAAATTTACAAAACTTCAAGTAGACTATCCGCATTTGCGTGGTGAGTGGGGCAGCTTTTTTATTTAGTACGTCCCTCCACATTGCTAAAGACTGCGAATCTGTTATGTGATAGCCCAAATAGCGAATCTGGGTAACTGTGGTTAAAGGGAAGTTGTCAATTCTCCAATTACGAGTGATGTTCTTCCTCTTGAAATTTCTCAATACTACTATATTGGATTTTGCAACATTACATTTTAGATTGTGCGTGAAACAGTAGGCTGAGAATAAATCCAATTTGATTTGCATGCCTTTTGCCGTACGATCAAATATTACAATATCGTCCGCAAATGCCAGCCATTGAATTTTAAGATGACCGAGCCTTGCTGGATAGGAGATTTGTTGTTCCCAAATATCATTAATTCCAGAAAGATAGATATTAAACAGCGTGACAGCCAGATTACATCCCTGCTTAACCCCAATGTTTATCTGTATTGGGTGGGTCGTTGCACCTTCGTTGTTCACTCTTACTAAATAGGTAGTATTTGTGTGGAGCTTTGATAACAGTTGTATAACATACAGAGGGATATTCATTGCAATCATTTTTTTCCACAATAATGCACGGATAACAGAATCGAAAGCAGAAGTGAGGTCTATAGAAGCCATGTATAGCGGTCCAGAATCTTTAGTTTTATGTTTTGCTATAATATGCGCCATAATTGTTGCATTTAATGGCGTACCCATCCTTGCACGAAACCCAATCTGATATTTTGATAAAATGTTACGCTCTTTCACTAACGCTTGTAACTCTCCCAACAGCAAGATGGCAAACACTTTGGCAGCAGTATCAATTAATGCTATTGGACGGTAATTACATGGTTGTGATCTTAATCCTTTTTTATAAATTGGCACAACTATAGAGTTTAACCATGATGCCGGAGTAAGTGAAGTTGTCAGCATGCTATGAAACAGTTTTACATAGAACCCAGCCCACATAGTTGGCTGTTGTTTGATAACACACGGGGGGATCCCATCTGGGCCTGCAGCCTTCGAGAATTTAAGTGCAGCTATCGTAGCCTCAATATGCGCAAGATCCCATGGCGCGAAGGATGCAGGAGCTAGACAGGTCCACTTGAATTCGATTTCGTTAAATATCAGGGGGAGGGCAAATTTATGCTCAAAATAAGTTCGCCAGGCCTGGTGTCTTATGTTATGCCAGGCTATTGGCCATGCAGCCTCAAGTGTCGGTCCGCAGCCGCCCTTCCTCCCGGGCCCAGGTGCATGGGGGGCTGCCGACGAGTCATGAGCCTCACGTAGGTGGGCTTATGTAGGGGGGGTCTTCAGACCTATCCTCCCATACAATATTTAAAGCAGATGTTGACTCCAGCACACATGGAGGGCATATATTAATGAGATAAGTGAATTAATGTTTCAGGCAATAATGTTCTACCATCACCGCACATTGCATGTAGGTTCGATTGAGGGGTGTTGTGGAGTGTGACAATAGGCATTTTGAAGCATTTGAAGTTATCATCTGACCTTTACTATGGGCATGTGGTTGTAGATGTCATTAATGTGCATTCTTAGGCTTTACAGTAGTCCTTTTCAATTGTAACATTGCCAACATTGTTTTTTTTCTGAGACTCAGTTTGCAGGACACATCAGCGCTTTTGCACTTTATGCATGCAATCAATAACAGTTTCAGCTCTTCTAATTTCTTCCACGCGACTGAGGTTGATTGGGTTCATGGGCTGCTTCTCTCAAGACCACAAGTCAAGCTCTGGGTGTGATTCACCCACACCTGTGGCCAGAGATTCGTTCTGGTGGTCTTAAACCATCTTGCACACATCATTTTCTATGTCCTGGAAGTACTTATGTAACTGGTCCAAGTTGCGTCAGATGCAAGTGACAGTATTCACCATGCTGCAGATGGGTTCCCAGATTCCGTTGCACCGGAATAGAGACATCTCTTGTGACCAAGATCTGTGAAACATGCTGCATCTTTGACAACATCCTCTACCAAAACTTTCAGCCCTTCCTCGTTGAATACCGGATGCTGATAATGCAAAATGGTCCTGGTGTGTGCCTATTGTTGGGAGGTCTGAAGGAGGCAATTTGATTAGCTGTGGAGTGGGCCACAGGTTGTGGTTGGAGGTTCAGGGAATCATCAGCTGTACCAGGGTTAAGGGGATGAGGATGTACAAGAGTTGTGGAGAGGTGGCTCCTCAATGTCAGGACTGTGAAGTTAGAGGCATCAGGTGCCAGATCCTGGTGCCAGAAAAAAGGAGTCGACAAGGTGGGGAGGCACAGCATTCAACGGGAGTTACAGAGGGCAATAGTGGGCAGGATGAGTCATTGGGGAACAAACACAGTCAAAATCGTGATCAAGGGGTACACGGACAGTCAGTGGGAGGCAAATCCAGTCAAGTGGTCATAATGTCTGGCACCTGGAAACACCTTTTTGCTGTAGGGTGTGCCTTTTAAATATTCCATAAATAAATCAATACATGTGCAGGTTGAGTCAGTGGCGTGTGGGGAGTTCAGTAAAATATGCCTGGGGTGGGTAGGAAAGGTCAGTGGTGTCATAAACAGTGAAGGGGTGGGGGGGCTATTGGGCAGGTACAGTCAGAGTGGGAAAGGACAGTGCAAGGGATGCTAGGAGTGTAGGAACAATCAATGGGCGGGTTACACAGTCAATGTGGGGTCCTGGCAGAAGGTACTGTCAATGGGGCACACACAGTCAAGAATAGTCTAGAGGGACTGGACAGTCTATGGTGGCAAACACTGTCTATGAGGCCCTGGGGAAGAAGGAACATAGCCAAATAGAGTCAAGGGGGCATGCGGGCAACTTACAATCGGTGAGGTCAAACAGAGCCAAGGAGCGCTTGGAGGGGGCAGGTACAGGTATTGGGGGGAAACACAGTCTAGGAGGGCAAAGGGAGGCAGCTACAGTCACTGGGGTCAAGATGGGGGCAGCAGCATTCTAATGTGGACAAAGGAGGTTAAAGGGGCCCTGCAGCAGGCATGGGTGCTCTGTTCAAGGTACCTGTGCCTGTTTTTTAATTGATGGGAGTGCTGCTAATTGTTTAATGTTGGGGGTTGTGTATGAGTTTGTTCAGGACCTGTGGGTCGTGTGCGTGTGGTTGTTGGTAGTGGGGTGAGGGGTGGTCTAAGATCTTGCACTGCTCCAGAGTTGTACGGCATCATTCTATCCTCCAATTGGATTTTAAGTGGACCCAGAAGCATTTTTGACCTCTGAAGCTTCTCCGATTTTCTGTTCAATGAAGATGTGCAATACAGTATTAGAAGTCCTTGATGCACTACAGTGTTAGTTACAAAATATAAAACAGGTATTTGTTTAAGTCATATTCTGGATGGAATATTAATTGAGGTGCGTTCGAGAGCTCGGACACCACATTCTGGAAATGGCTTCATAAATGCTATCTGCCAACGTTTTTTTTTTTTTTTCTTTCACAAAGCAGATAGTAAAAGCAATTTCACCTGTATTTACTCTTTCTTGGTGTGCTCGTTTTTGTGAAATTTGAAAATTGCATGCAGGCGTCCCACCAGCATATCAATGGATGCAATTTGAATCTTTTACAAAATCAGGTCGACTTTATACAATAATACATATTTTCTCAGACAGTAGCCTAGCACCAAAGACTCCTAATTGGGAGTAGTGTGACACACAATGTTCAAGGCTAAAACTGAAATTGAAACATAAAAAGGAAATTAAAGGTTATGTCAGTTAATTTCCCCAAAATGTATTTCATGAACACACCACTTTTTTATTTTAGATATTGATTAAAAGCTTTTATTAAAAGAATGCTCACATTCATTTCAGCCATTGTAAATATTTGTGGCAAGCAGGGATGCCAACTCCACCCACTGAAATTTGGCAGCAAAACTATGCACATCAGCTATGTACAGCGACTACGCCGCAAATAATCCAACTGTGCAATTCAATCATACAAACGTTTCGGCAAACAAATGCACAACAGATAAATCACGTTCATGTTAACGTAAGGTTTTTCTTGAATGTTACGGATTCTTACAATGAATACTTATGCTATGTCCTTGTTTATTTTGGTTTCTACAGGCAATAATATGTTTCTCATTATTTGTATTTAAGAGTGTCGGTTGGAAATTTAAAAATACACAGTCGAATGCAGGCCGGTTGAAGGTGGATGGGAATGCATTATTATTTATTTACTTGTGTATAATCAAAATATATGATTTTTACAAGGCTGAACATCAAACATCAAATTTTTCTTTTTTTTTTTTAAATTTCGCTACGTCCCTCAGCGTTGATTTTTTTTTTTTTTTGGGGATGCATTTCAAAAAGATGTTTGGAAGGACTCCTTTCCTGCAGCCGGAACAACTTTCCCAACGCACGGTATCAATACAAATGCATTCGTTTTGCCTAGTTTAGGGGTTTCAAATGGAAAAGAGGCGTTGCAGTTCTATGTCACTGGAGCACATATCTGATCACACAATCTACAATTTAAGAGTGGGAATACAAAATTCAGTGTAACATAGGTACTATTTTGGGAGGCGTGCGAAAATATTCGTCAAAGGGGTTTTCCCCATTAAAAAAGGGTTTTGAAAATCAGGCCCTATGTTTCGTAATGTGAATTGCAAGAGGTGAATTCACTGTTTTTATCATTGGGGTTGCATAACACAAGGCACACGCACCTTGAACTTGATTGATCATTACAATTTTTTCTGCCCATCACCAAAGGAGCTAAAACACACGGTAAACTATGTCTATGATCATTTTCGCCCTTTTGGAGAGCTCTGCCTTTGGCTAACAAATGCAAAACTGACACGGCACAGACTTTAGTTTATAAAGCCAAATGCTCCCACAGGCAACATGTGCGTACCATCACCCACATTTTGTCCCTTGATTCTTTGGCAAAATCCTAACTAATACAAGAGGGACGTCGTGTGGTGTGCCGATTACCAGGGCAACTGTTTTATTATCCTCTGTACTACACAACCAAGAAAGGGCGCCTTTGGGAGTTGAAACCCTAAATAACTAAAGTAGAATATCTATTCAGCTTCCTTTGTCAAACTTTTTCAGTTAAAAAGGCTCAAATGCCCTGATATTGGCCCCGATAGAATCCCAGAATACATGATATGCTAGGCCCTCCCCCTTTCCTATTACAGCCGTGCGAATCTCCTTGCAGAAACCTGCCTTTCTGTGAATTAATTAATCTCTGTTATTCTCTATGCTTACTATGCATACAATTGAAGGTTTAGATTTGCCAGCTTCCAAACTCACTCACTGTTAATTATGTTCTATCCTTTGGAAGATTTGCCCCTTCTTTCTGTTTTTGAGCCCTCACCAATTACTAACCTTCCTCTTTTCCTTGTGCTCCTGCATCCTTTGTTTTGAGGTGGTTTATGTTGGAACTTATTACAAGTGAAATTGCTGTATAACTGGACACCGGGAACAGCCTCTCTTTAATGCTGATGGTGAGCTAATTTATTATTTTTGTGAATAATCTGGGGCAAACTTCATAAATAATCTGGGGCAAATTTCATAAATACTTTTGGGCAACTTGTCTTATTTTGTGAGGGTACAACAGGCCTTTGAAGTGGAA
The DNA here is from genome assembly GCF_040938575.1 of Ambystoma mexicanum. Taxonomy (NCBI): domain Eukaryota; kingdom Metazoa; phylum Chordata; class Amphibia; order Caudata; family Ambystomatidae; genus Ambystoma; species Ambystoma mexicanum. The sequence continues at coordinate 1,211,589,667 of NC_090937.1, forward strand.
GAACCTAAGGTTGAACTTGTAATGGGTGTCCCGGACAGTTCATGTGTGCATGGATCATGGATCACCAAATCAAAACCCTATCCCTCTGATTCATCAAATTGATTGAAGCGTTCAAAGTTCTTGAATATTTTAAGCAACTTTTGATGTTCTGTGAAAGGTTCAGCTCACTTCATGTTCCTTTGCTGGTTTTGCTAAGGTGCGAGTGGTGGTGTTATACAGTGCAATCTCATAATTGAAGGTTGTTAGGAGGTGTTTGATCAATTGTAGAAGTATGTTTTTATTTTTTTTATTTTAGTTTGTCTGTAGTTTGGTGTTGATTTAATAGTTTTGGTTGTCTGTTGTGTGCCCCTTTGTCTATTCAGTGTCGTCACTTAATGTCCCTGAGATTAATGAAGCAGAATTAAAAAATGAAACAATCTGCCTTTTCCACTTGTCCCTTTTCCATTTTTCCACTTGATAAATCTTCTTTTTAGAAATGTCCAGTGTCTTCTTATGTGTTTCATTGTCTCACCACAGGTTCTTTTTAGACTACTGTAGTGTTGTTTTGAGTCTCGTTCCTCTTGTGCTGTTCACTGAAGTCTGTTTGATAGCCTTGTTCTCTCGTTCTTGAATTCCTGCTTCCCTTGGGGGGTGGGAGTGGTGTGGTCTTGTTGCTAGAAATGGAAGGTGCAGTGACGAGAGAAGGAGGGACAGAATTCCTCTGCTTATAAAGAGCAGAATTCGCCCCATCATTCAAGTGAAGGCTGGGTAATGTGCCTTTTCAGAGGAAAGGGCTACACAGCATCAATGGAATTCTAAGGCAGAAGGGGAGGCTGATGCATCGGGGTGGAATCTGGAGAAAAGAGAGTGTGAAAGGAGGCAAGACCATTGAAGGAGCCCACCTTGAGAACAGAGAACGGATTAGCAAGGCCTCCTATAAAGGATCTCTCAGATGCAGGGGTGGTAGGGCCTCTGGTCGAGGCCCCACTCAGGCAGGGCCTATGGTTGAACAGGGGAGTATGCAGGTGGTATAGGAAGAAAAGATGGGCATGGTCCAAATGTGTCAGATGAGACAGTTGCTGGAAGCACAATGGAGTAGTACAGTAAGATGGTTCATGAATGGTTGAGAGGCAGTGGCCCCAGCAGGGTGGAGGTGCAGAGGTTGGGTGATCCTTATGGAGAAGAGCCGCGGTGGATCAGTCTTTTGTGGTGCCACAGCATGTGATGGGCCTACCTGAGGGGTTCAAGGTGGAGGATGGGCAGTAAAGTAAGAGCTGAACCCTGGGATGCAAAGTGACCACATTTGCTCATGGCACCAGGCAATTTCTCTAGTTAACGGCTGGATCCTGCACATATCCTGTATTCATTGAAAAAAAACATACTCAAAACACTCATAAGGTAGCATTGATTATTTTATTATCGGAAGTGACGAGATTAAAAATATAGTACTTCTCTGGTGCATGCTGCAACCATTGCCTATATGTATGTATGATTATGTTCCTTTACTAACAACAACACTAGAATATAATGATTTGTTTACAGGGGCTTTTCTCTTTAAGATCGTGGCTGGAGTGGAAATGGATTTCCTTGTATAGGTCCCTTTTGGTTCCTCTAAAGGATTCTCTATACGAGGACCTGTCCATCCTGCTCCAGGACAATACAAACACATTTCTTGAAAAACTAAGGCTGACATGTCGAGATCTACTAGACAATTTAGACTGTACAGCAGATATGTTGATCCAAAACCCAATGAAAGTGAAAGATAGCCTGAAAAGGCTGGATTGGGTGACCATGGGAGAGAGGATGAGGATGACAAAACTATCACAATCTTTTTCCAGTATGGGTAGAAAAAGGACAAGTCTTCCCCCATACTTGGAAAAATGGTTCAGACTTAATTTACTACCTACTCTGGAAATTCAATCAGCCAGAGATTGAATTAAATCTGGGAACTGTTGTATGAAATGTGATGCCAATGAATGTCAAACACTAAAACATCTGGTGATTAAGTGCATGGGTACAAGGGAAATGAGAATTTTGAGACTGAGAAGATTTGTACATGATATCAGCTGGCTAGATACGGATGAATTTTGGTCCAGAGCTTCCTCTGGGGCTGAAACTTTTTTAACCGCTGAAATGGTAAGACTACGGAGAGATTTAAAGCTAGACAATTATCAAAGGGAACCTAGATGAGAGTTGTAATTTTATTAATATGTTAGGTTTATTTTTCTTCTTTTTCTTTGATATATGTTTAAATGTATTTAGATGAAATATGTATTGTTTTTTTTAAATTCTCTGTCATTAAATGTTTTGTATGTACAGAAAAGTGTAAAAAGTCATATACTTTGGCTAATGCACAGTAAAAAAAAATAAAAAAAATGTATATTCTTTAATATATTAAGTAGTTCAAGATAGTTCTCCCAATCACGGCTAACATCTTGTATCCAACATTATAAACTCAACCCCTTGTAGGGACTGTTTATTAACATTAATTTAATATGGGTTGTCATCAGTGATGTCATCATTGACATTTGTGATGTCAACTTTCATGTCCTGGGTGTTATTCTTAGCAGTGCATGGTGGTGGTGTGAGTTATGGTTGCTTACCTTACCATAATTGGCAAAATTCTGAGGGTTTGCGGTTTTACTTATAACAATAACGTCCCTTTAGCAAAGAATTGTCAGTGAATTTCATAGGTTTTTATTAGTGCAACTTAACCATAACGTCCCTTTAACAACATTTTCATGGGTTTTAACCAGTGCATGCTATTTTCCTGCAACTTACTAATATTTATTTTACTTAATTTACTCATAGTTACTCCAAAATAGCACAATTTTTGTCCAATATACAAAGTTTCACCTTAAAACTCTGCCATTTCCCACATTCTAGCATTATTTTTAACACGTTCCAGCCCATGCAACGGGGATCAAGGCCATTAGCATCCTGGGCTGCCAAAGCGGTAACCCGAGGTGCTAAAAAAAAGGATTTTCCTTTCTACAGCGGGACGCACTGGGAGTCCTGTTGTAGGAAAGAAAATCCTTTTCCAAGATGGCCACCATGGCAAGGGAAGGCGGGGCTCCGTATGGATGCTCTTTTCCCTTTCCATGGTGGCCTATGGGAGGTGAAGAGAAGGAGCAAGTGCGGTGGCTGCAGCCGCTGCCGAAATAAGGTAAGTAGGGTAAATGTGAAGGATGGTGGGGGTTAAGATGGTTGCGGGGAGAGCCACCTAATATGATGGCTCCCACGCCCAGGGTACTAATGGCCAATTGTACACTAGAGAAAAATATAAAAGGACAGAAACAGTTTTCTGTCCCAAATACACTTAACAATCTTCTACACATCTTTTGCAACTGCATTTCCCTTACTTATACAAAAATATTGCAGATAATGTTCCTATAAAGGCACATATGCATTGTGCAATGAGAGAAGTGCATACATAGAAGGGGCAGTACGGTTGGGCAAGTGCTCATGAGAACCCAGGAGGGAAATGCCAAGAGATGCCAAGGTGGGACACCACAGGCTAACTACTGGAGGAGAGGAATCCCAAGGTTGGGATTCATCTTAACCATAACATCCCTTTAACAATGTTTTTTTCTGTCAATTTAATAGATTTCTATAAGCGAAAAAGTGTCATGGTGTTACAGCACTGTATGTAAGTTATTAATAATTCTTCTTTATATATATATGAAAGAACTATAAACCTATTTTAAGAAACATATTTTTTGCAACACATACTTATGTTTGTCGTTATCAGCAGCGCATGCTGAGGATGTAACTCATCGTTCAATTGCTTATGGCAGAAGGCTCCACCATACCCCAGCCAAAACAAATCACCCCTATTATTCACTGCACCTACCCTGCATCCTAGCTCAGTGTCCACTATACCCTAATAATGTATCCAATGGGCAGTGCTCATGACTTGCAGCCATGGCAGGTCTACAAGTCCATGGGGCATTGGCTTCGGACATGCTGCATTCCCCAACAAGCAAATCAGAGTACACATTTGCATTTGCAAAGGATCGTGTCCACTACCCAACACCAAATATCCATCACTAGTTATTCTACTTACATTCTTTCCAAATGTTTTCCAAAAACATGCTTGCAGGTCCTTGCTAGCGCGCACATTTGTTGTATTCTAGTCCACCACCTCAGGCTGTTACAGCAAGCAGAATATCTGTTCTCATTCAAAACTACTGCTTCAGCCAAGCTGCATGCCCCAATAAGCAAATTACAGTTCACATTTCTCCTTGCTGACAGACAGGCCCTTTGCCCAGAAACCATTGTTATATCACTGTGTTGTGTACTTACATTTTACACTTTTGAAAAAAATAAAACACAGCATATTTGCAAAACCATGTTTTCAGGTCCTTGCCAATGCTCCTTACATGAGTTTGCTGCACATCCGCCCATGTTTTATTTGTTCAAAAGTGTCAAAATGTAAATACATACAATAGCTCCCTCTTTTTTTAAATCCATTCAGATGGATACACACTCACATCTACAATCTTTTTGCCAAACTACCTGAGTCGTTTTGATTATTGATATATGAATAGAATCTGTATCCCCATCCATCTCCAGGGTATTGCTACTCATCTTAAAGGGCTGGGGAACCCAGTTCAGTGTCATCTGCTATTACCTGAATTGCATTTTCCATGGCATCCACTCTCTCTTCCACCATATTCTTGTCTCCATTTACCTCCTTAAGAGCAAAGGACAGGTCCTCTTTCATTTTGTTCATTTGTGTTTGTACAGCATTCGCTATCCTCTTTCCAAAATCTTGGAAGCACTGTTGGAGGTTCTCTTACGTGACGACTTGATTGCTAGTAGTCTTGTCTTGGCAGTCGCTTGCAGAAGGTCCGTGCAGGTCCTGATCTTCCTCCGTATGGGTTTCCCCTTCTTTACACCACAACTTTTGCAAGATGTTCCCTTGTGCTTTTTTTTGCTGATTTCAGTTTACTTTGGGCATCCTTCCCTTTGGTTTTGGACATCTTGCCCCTACGCATTCCCCCCTTACTGTTTTCCTCATGGTACTCCTCCTGGACTGTTGGTCCCTGATCTTCTTTTCCATGCCTCTCGGTGTACAGCTTTTGTCGGGCCTGCTCCCAACTGTCTCCAGTGGGGGTATGTGGGGGTATGTTCTTTTTCAGACTTTCTGTGCCCACAGTGTTTTCTCTGCTGAACGGCCAGAAGAGGGATTGCACAGTTCTCCATCCCCATGCGTTGGTCTCCCTCTGTGTCTCTCTTTGCATTACGGGCGCCTCCAAACTGTTGCACCCTCCTTGCTCCTCTCTTCTCCACCTTTGAGCCCGATGGTATCCTGATTGGTCCTGTGCCACTGTCAACCCTTCAGCCCCAATGCAGGGGCCGTACTGGGCCAGCTCCCCACTACCAAATGTAGTCCCTTCGCTGATAGACCTATTTTCCTCATACATTTTGTAGTTGAAATCAAAAGGAGCACCGGTTGATGCTGGCAGCATTTACAGTGGTGACCTATCGCCTTAAATCTGCTCTCAAGTTCACGGTCTGTAGGTTACCTGATCGTCTACTGGGGAGCTCTGGTGGATTGTTGGTGTCTCGCAAGATTTTTGATGGTGGAGTTCCATTTCACCCACCTCCCTGTGGTCTGTTAGCAATCGCTGTTAACATTGTTAAGACCAGCCCTAGTGATTTACTGGTGGCTGCAAGGAATTTTACAGGTGGAATCCCGACTCACCCACCTCACCATGAGTTGTTGGGGGTTCCTGTTAATTGACAATGATTCCAGATGCAGTCCTATGTTCACTTGGCGGTGGAACTCAAATCGGGTTCTCTCCTAATGTGGCAACGGGGGACGGGGCAGGCTCCTGGGTACCCCGCTCTACACAAGGCTAATATGACTTGGCGATAGGTCTCGGATCAAGATCTTCCTTTATGGAGCTGCTAGGTGCGGCGGGATCCCGGTTCTCACTGCTCCTTCTCCCTGCCTTTGCTCTTCCCAGCATCTGTGGCAGAGCGGTGCACCCCATTTTTCCCCTCCTTACCGCATTGTCATTCACTGCGCTCTGATTGGATACTGACTGTAGGCCGGCTTCCTTTCACAGCCACCTCCTACACTCTGCCAGTGGGCCCTCCTCCTTCCTCTTGCTGTCTCCCGGAGAGAGAGGTCGTCCGCTCGCCTCCTCGATGGATTATCGTATTATTTCACCCCGCTCTCTGTTGCTGCTCTACTGGGGATTGCGCCTCAGTGGGGATGATTCTTCCGATGGGGATCCCCTTCTCAACTCTGCTTTCCCTGACGTATCCTGGGTCCTCAGTGTGTCTCCGACCCCTGAACTGCTAGGTCAGTTTTTCTTTCTGCAGCTGCCAGCAGATGGTGTACCACATTGATCCTTTCCAGTTACAGCACCTGGGGAGGGCTTTTCTCGCTGTTTCTAATCTTTAGTCCTCGAGGGGAGGGAGAGCTCAATGTTTACACAGCACTTCACTCGACAGCCATTTTAGAATCCCCACAACACCTGTTATTATTGCACTTTGAAGTTAGGTGGGTGTGCATGAAGCATCACATGAGGACCTGTTTTACTACTTGAAATGTTTCTAAAGACAGAATGTGAGAATGTGTTGTTTATATATTTTTTGAGTTCATTTCATCAGGGTAACATTCAAGCAGAATACCGTCCCTTCAGCTGTAATGTTAGTTTCTGTGCATTTTGCATCATGTGTCATTGGCATGATCATATTAATCTTATAATCTATAATCTATGTGTTTCCTGAAGCATGCACGAAGGCACTGTAACATTTCCCACTTCCCTTTCCCTGCAGCAATTTCATTGGTTGCTACTGGAAAGTAGGTGGATATTGAAAGTAAGCACCCCCCAATAAGGCAGAAAGCCCCCTTGCTGAGAGGCAATCAAGGACACACCCCAGGAGGGAATGAGACCACGACCAAGTGCGGGTGAAGTTAAACGGTTTTTATCTAAATCAAATAGTGCATGCAAAGGACTATGCAACCTCAGAGAGCGCTCTGTCTGACAATAGCAAAGACAGTCAGTTATATTACAAATACACGTCATGCATGAGGTAAGCTATAGGGGCCACACAGTCTTAGGGATTGGATGGCGATGTCTAGCTACCATGTAGAATCGTGCTCCATGATTGGCGGAGATCCACGTGGTGGCATCACGTCGTGCTTGGGTCAGCTGGGCTCATCGGGGTGAAGCTCTTGGGGACTGGCTGTCAATGGAGATTCACCACAATATTTCTAGAAACTTGCCCTTTGTGGCCTTTCATACCCATTCATCACACTCATCTATATCAAGCTGGTATTTAAACTTCTAACACGTTAATCTAATACCTGGGTGGGGACACAGGAAAACAATATGCAATACGAGGCTGTTTCCATACATCATCATAAAGTTGTCAGTAGCAAGGAGTCCAATCTCGTGGGTCCAGGTGTCTTGTCAGGGGACATGGGTCAGGCTATCTTCATCATTTTACTCTGTTTGATGCAGTAAATGATGACTCTGGGGGATGTTTGCAGAAGGACGGATAACTGCCTTTGTGTTCTGTTGGATTTGGGGTGAACTGGGATACCATTGGGTCAGAGGGGGTGCCTAGCTGGCACCTCAAAGGTGGTTGGATTTAGGACCAGGTAGTTCATAATTCATTTGGCTTGGCCATGGCGGTCTCTGCCGTGGGGGAGGTAAATACTTGAAGCGTGTCCAGCAGGAATGTGGGGAGGTGAGGCTGTGCTTCACAAACACCAGTGAGCCCCTATGGGCCTTGGTGGGAGGAGGGCGAGATGGCCTTGTAACTCTGGGCAACTCTCTATTCATGGGGCTGCACAATATGCCATTGGAGGGGACGAATGCTAAAGCTGGGAGCATTAGGGAAATATCACATTTCTGCCGTTTACACATGTTTACATTACTAAGTTCATGACAATGGAGATTTTTCAACATCACATGCACCACATAACATTAGCTGGTCTTAATACTTATAATTCATGAGAGGCGAACGAATACCAAAACATGAGGTAGTATCAGGTTGGGTCATACACTCAGGAGCATGAAAGCAATCTAACGTTTCAACTACACTACAAACTGATTCGATACCCTATGCAGCTTACATGTAATGTGACATATTTAGTTACATCATACAGACGCATTTTATATATTGCTTTTTCAATAAACCTTTTTACAATAGCAGCAAACATTGGTTGGCACAGAGTGAATATGTCGAGTAGTACTACACTGGGCCTTCGAACATGAAGGCACCTTGAGGGTGTACGGGGTCACTTTGCTTTAATATAAGTAGTTTGTATTATACATATACCATTAATCACTGCACATTCTTTAGCAACAGAAATAAGGCTGACTCGAGGGTTTAGTATGTATGGTTAACACTTCATCTGGGGAACTGGGCAGGGGGGTCAGGGACACCATATATTACTTGGGGTTAGGCGCGGGGTCGGGATGTGTTTGAGAGGGATGGTTCTTGTTCTTTTCCACACTCCAACTACAAGTCCGGTCACTCCTAGGGCAATGATGTACTGCGGGAGGTAAATGATACAGTATTTGTTCTTTTACTTGTTCGTGTCTAGTTGCTCATGGAAACGGGGTTTCAGCTGATCTGCCATGGGGTGGAGGCTGGGGGAAGTGCAGGCCTCTCCGTGTGCAGCCGAGCTGCAGCTTTCTATGCCAGCTATTCTGCATAGGCCAGGGTTCATCCCACTTAAAATGGAGTCTTGCTTATTAGAAAATGGTGTCTTATTTTTTTTTTTTTTTTTTATTTTTTATTCAAACCGTTGTTTTATTAGTTCGATCAACAAACTTTTACAACTTTTATAATATGTACATATTCTTCCTTTTACATATTTTAAAAACAATATTTTCTGGGTCAAAAATTTCATTTTAACTTTAGATACATTGGGTAAATCTGGTCAACCTAATTCCTTAGTTAATAATTTTACTCAAGTAACCATCAATTCATAAACTGTATTGCGTTTGACATCCTTCCGTTTACATTCAAACGTGGAAACCTTATTATACAATCATCCGTAACAGAGGTTCAAATGGTGAGAGCAAACAACTCATGCGTAGCTTTCAAGTTTTGTTATGTGGAGCGGCATACGCGGTACCTACATATAGGAATATCCCACAGTTTCTAAACTTCATGCTTTCAGGAAAACAAATGGTACGCTGTTATAATGGGGCCATAGAGGCTCATCTGTTGACTTCAAGTTCTGTTATATAATCAGCACCTGCATTGTATTAAACGGGTGTTGCGACAGTTTTTCAATCTTCTTGGTTTCCGACAGCAGGTCATATGTAATTGTGCTGGGGTCACATCAATGAGTTGCCTATCCGTTTTTCAATTTATACAATTTCTCCAATTGATTATTTATGGAGTTCAAAAAACGACAAAGGGCTAAGATGAAACTAGTGCGAGTCCCCCACATACAGGCTAGCCATAACCATTCCCTTGTTATATCAGTTTCCATACAATGAGGTGCGATTGTTAATGCTCGTTCTGCCTCAAAGTAAGGACAGAATAGAACCATATGTTTTAAGGTTTCCTGGATCGAACCATCCTTACACAATCTACATCCTAGCCCTGCTTGTTGTTTCCATTGCGGGCTCCAGGCATATATATGTTCTAGGGTATGGAATTGATTCATTTTAAAGCGCAAATAAATGTCTCTTGCCTTGCTACAAGGGAATTGAATTAAGTATGGTTTGTGCGGCCGACTAGATGAACAGAAACGAGCTGCCTCTTTGTAGCCCTTAAGCGCCGCCATACCAGTTATCGTTTTACACCAATCGTTCTCAATAATGCGATATTTCACATAATTAGGTCTATGTTCTAAATCAGCTGGTGTCAGTGCAATTTCGTCAAGGAGCGCAATCATTTTCGCATAATAGGTCGTAAGAGACGATCTTTCGGAAGTGATCATTAGTTGACCCAAGTCTTCATAAAGACAATTAGCGGGAGGATATAACATCCTAGCAAAATTGGCCAGCATACGCCAATTCCTTCGTGCAGACAAAGCAGTGATGCCCAATTCCTGCCTTATCACAATATTAGGTGTGGACTTGGCTATCCTCAATGCCCCCTTCCACATACATCCTTGCAGTTGATCAAGGTAGCAATTGATATTCACTAAACACATATCTAAGGCAAAGAGAATAATAGATTCTACTTTCAGGATGTAGAATTGTAGTAAGGGAAGCAAGGAAAATTTACAAAACTTCAAGTAGACTATCCGCATTTGCGTGGTGAGTGGGGCAGCTTTTTTATTTAGTACGTCCCTCCACATTGCTAAAGACTGCGAATCTGTTATGTGATAGCCCAAATAGCGAATCTGGGTAACTGTGGTTAAAGGGAAGTTGTCAATTCTCCAATTACGAGTGATGTTCTTCCTCTTGAAATTTCTCAATACTACTATATTGGATTTTGCAACATTACATTTTAGATTGTGCGTGAAACAGTAGGCTGAGAATAAATCCAATTTGATTTGCATGCCTTTTGCCGTACGATCAAATATTACAATATCGTCCGCAAATGCCAGCCATTGAATTTTAAGATGACCGAGCCTTGCTGGATAGGAGATTTGTTGTTCCCAAATATCATTAATTCCAGAAAGATAGATATTAAACAGCGTGACAGCCAGATTACATCCCTGCTTAACCCCAATGTTTATCTGTATTGGGTGGGTCGTTGCACCTTCGTTGTTCACTCTTACTAAATAGGTAGTATTTGTGTGGAGCTTTGATAACAGTTGTATAACATACAGAGGGATATTCATTGCAATCATTTTTTTCCACAATAATGCACGGATAACAGAATCGAAAGCAGAAGTGAGGTCTATAGAAGCCATGTATAGCGGTCCAGAATCTTTAGTTTTATGTTTTGCTATAATATGCGCCATAATTGTTGCATTTAATGGCGTACCCATCCTTGCACGAAACCCAATCTGATATTTTGATAAAATGTTACGCTCTTTCACTAACGCTTGTAACTCTCCCAACAGCAAGATGGCAAACACTTTGGCAGCAGTATCAATTAATGCTATTGGACGGTAATTACATGGTTGTGATCTTAATCCTTTTTTATAAATTGGCACAACTATAGAGTTTAACCATGATGCCGGAGTAAGTGAAGTTGTCAGCATGCTATGAAACAGTTTTACATAGAACCCAGCCCACATAGTTGGCTGTTGTTTGATAACACACGGGGGGATCCCATCTGGGCCTGCAGCCTTCGAGAATTTAAGTGCAGCTATCGTAGCCTCAATATGCGCAAGATCCCATGGCGCGAAGGATGCAGGAGCTAGACAGGTCCACTTGAATTCGATTTCGTTAAATATCAGGGGGAGGGCAAATTTATGCTCAAAATAAGTTCGCCAGGCCTGGTGTCTTATGTTATGCCAGGCTATTGGCCATGCAGCCTCAAGTGTCGGTCCGCAGCCGCCCTTCCTCCCGGGCCCAGGTGCATGGGGGGCTGCCGACGAGTCATGAGCCTCACGTAGGTGGGCTTATGTAGGGGGGGTCTTCAGACCTATCCTCCCATACAATATTTAAAGCAGATGTTGACTCCAGCACACATGGAGGGCATATATTAATGAGATAAGTGAATTAATGTTTCAGGCAATAATGTTCTACCATCACCGCACATTGCATGTAGGTTCGATTGAGGGGTGTTGTGGAGTGTGACAATAGGCATTTTGAAGCATTTGAAGTTATCATCTGACCTTTACTATGGGCATGTGGTTGTAGATGTCATTAATGTGCATTCTTAGGCTTTACAGTAGTCCTTTTCAATTGTAACATTGCCAACATTGTTTTTTTTCTGAGACTCAGTTTGCAGGACACATCAGCGCTTTTGCACTTTATGCATGCAATCAATAACAGTTTCAGCTCTTCTAATTTCTTCCACGCGACTGAGGTTGATTGGGTTCATGGGCTGCTTCTCTCAAGACCACAAGTCAAGCTCTGGGTGTGATTCACCCACACCTGTGGCCAGAGATTCGTTCTGGTGGTCTTAAACCATCTTGCACACATCATTTTCTATGTCCTGGAAGTACTTATGTAACTGGTCCAAGTTGCGTCAGATGCAAGTGACAGTATTCACCATGCTGCAGATGGGTTCCCAGATTCCGTTGCACCGGAATAGAGACATCTCTTGTGACCAAGATCTGTGAAACATGCTGCATCTTTGACAACATCCTCTACCAAAACTTTCAGCCCTTCCTCGTTGAATACCGGATGCTGATAATGCAAAATGGTCCTGGTGTGTGCCTATTGTTGGGAGGTCTGAAGGAGGCAATTTGATTAGCTGTGGAGTGGGCCACAGGTTGTGGTTGGAGGTTCAGGGAATCATCAGCTGTACCAGGGTTAAGGGGATGAGGATGTACAAGAGTTGTGGAGAGGTGGCTCCTCAATGTCAGGACTGTGAAGTTAGAGGCATCAGGTGCCAGATCCTGGTGCCAGAAAAAAGGAGTCGACAAGGTGGGGAGGCACAGCATTCAACGGGAGTTACAGAGGGCAATAGTGGGCAGGATGAGTCATTGGGGAACAAACACAGTCAAAATCGTGATCAAGGGGTACACGGACAGTCAGTGGGAGGCAAATCCAGTCAAGTGGTCATAATGTCTGGCACCTGGAAACACCTTTTTGCTGTATGGTGTGCCTTTTAAATATTCCATAAATAAATCAATACATGTGCAGGTTGAGTCAGTGGCGTGTGGGGAGTTCAGTAAAATATGCCTGGGGTGGGTAGGAAAGGTCAGTGGTGTCATAAACAGTGAAGGGGTGGGGGGGCTATTGGGCAGGTACAGTCAGAGGGGGAAAGGACAGTGCAAGGGATGCTAGGAGTGTAGGAACAATCAATGGGCGGGTTACACAGTCAATGTGGGGTCCTGGCAGAAGGTACTGTCAATGGGGCACACACAGTCAAGAAGAGTCTAGAGGGACTGGACAGTCTATGGTGGCAAACACTGTCTATGAGGCCCTGGGGAAGAAGGAACATAGCCAAATAGAGTCAAGGGGGCATGCGGGCAACTTACAATCGGTGAGGTCAAACAGAGCCAAGGAGCGCTTGGAGGGGGCAGGTACAGGTATTGGGGGGAAACACAGTCTAGGAGGGCAAAGGGAGGCAGCTACAGTCACTGGGGTCAAGATGGGGGCAGCAGCATTCTAATGTGGACAAAGGAGGTTAAAGGGGCCCTGCAGCAGGCATGGGTGCTCTGTTCAAGGTACCTGTGCCTGTTTTTTAATTGATGGGAGTGCTGCTAATTGTTTAATGTTGGGGGTTGTGTATGAGTTTGTTCAGGACCTGTGGGTCGTGTGCGTGTGGTTGTTGGTAGTGGGGTGAGGGGTGGTCTAAGATCTTGCACTGCTCCAGAGTTGTACGGCATCATTCTATCCTCCAATTGGATTTTAAGTGGACCCAGAAGCATTTTTGACCTCTGAAGCTTCTCCGATTTTCTGTTCAATGAAGATGTGCAATACAGTATTAGAAGTCCTTGATGCACTACAGTGTTAGTTACAAAATATAAAACAGGTATTTGTTTAAGTCATATTCTGGATGGAATATTAATTGAGGTGCGTTCGAGAGCTCGGACACCACATTCTGGAAATGGCTTCATAAATGCTATCTGCCAACGTTTTTTTTTTTTTTTCTTTCACAAAGCAGATAGTAAAAGCAATTTCACCTGTATTTACTCTTTCTTGGTGTGCTCGTTTTTGTGAAATTTGAAAATTGCATGCAGGCGTCCCACCAGCATATCAATGGATGCAATTTGAATCTTTTACAAAATCAGGTCGACTTTATACAATAATACATATTTTCTCAGACAGTAGCCTAGCACCAAAGACTCCTAATTGGGAGTAGTGTGACACACAATGTTCAAGGCTAAAACTGAAATTGAAACATAAAAAGGAAATTAAAGGTTATGTCAGTTAATTTCCCCAAAATGTATTTCATGAACACACCACTTTTTTATTTTAGATATTGATTAAAAGCTTTTATTAAAAGAATGCTCACATTCATTTCAGCCATTGTAAATATTTGTGGCAAGCAGGGATGCCAACTCCACCCACTGAAATTTGGCAGCAAAACTATGCACACCAGCTATGTACAGCGACTATGCCGCAAATAATCCAACTGTGCAATTCAATCATACAAACGTTTCGGCAAACAAATGCACAACAGATAAATCACGTTCATGTTAACGTAAGGTTTTTCTTGAATGTTACGGATTCTTACAATGAATACTTATGCTATGTCCTTGTTTATTTTGGTTTCTACAGGCAATAATATGTTTCTCATTATTTGTATTTAAGAGTGTCGGTTGGAAATTTAAAAATACACAGTCGAATGCAGGCCGGTTGAAGGTGGATGGGAATGCATTATTATTTATTTACTTGTGTATAATCAAAATATATGATTTTTACAAGGCTGAACATCAAACATCAAATTTTTCTTTTTTTTTTTTAAATTTCGCTACGTCCCTCAGCGTTGATTTTTTTTTTTTTTTTGGGGATGCATTTCAAAAAGATGTTTGGAAGGACTCCTTTCCTGCAGCCGGAACAACTTTCCCAACGCACGGTATCAATACAAATGCATTCGTTTTGCCTAGTTTAGGGGTTTCAAATGGAAAAGAGGCGTTGCAGTTCTATGTCACTGGAGCACATATCTGATCACACAATCTACAATTTAAGAGTGGGAATACAAAATTCAGTGTAACATAGGTACTATTTTGGGAGGCGTGCGAAAATATTCGTCAAAGGGGTTTTCCCCATTAAAAAAGGGTTTTGAAAATCAGGCCCTATGTTTCGTAATGTGAATTGCAAGAGGTGAATTCACTGTTTTTATCATTGGGGTTGCATAACACAAGGCACACGCACCTTGAACTTGATTGATCATTACAATTTTTTCTGCCCATCACCAAAGGAGCTAAAACACACGGTAAACTATGTCTATGATCATTTTCGCCCTTTTGGAGAGCTCTGCCTTTGGCTAACAAATGCAAAACTGACACGGCACAGACTTTAGTTTATAAAGCCAAATGCTCCCACAGGCAACATGTGCGTACCATCACCCACATTTTGTCCCTTGATTCTTTGGCAAAATCCTAACTAATACAAGAGGGACGTCGTGTGGTGTGCCGATTACCAGGGCAACTGTTTTATTATCCTCTGTACTACACAACCAAGAAAGGGCGCCTTTGGGAGTTGAAACCCTAAATAACTAAAGTAGAATATCTATTCAGCTTCCTTTGTCAAACTTTTTCAGTTAAAAAGGCTCAAATGCCCTGATATTGGCCCCGATAGAATCCCAGAATACATGATATGCTAGGCCCTCCCCCTTTCCTATTACAGCCGTGCGAATCTCCTTGCAGAAACCTGCCTTTCTGTGAATTAATTAATCTCTGTTATTCTCTATGCTTACTATGCATACAATTGAAGGTTTAGATTTGCCAGCTTCCAAACTCACTCACTGTTAATTATGTTCTATCCTTTGGAAGATTTGCCCCTTCTTTCTGTTTTTGAGCCCTCACCAATTACTAACCTTCCTCTTTTCTTTGTGCTCCTGCATCCTTTGTTTTGAGGTGGTTTATGTTGGAACTTATTACAAGTGAAATTGCTGTATAACTGGACACCGGGAACAGCCTCTCTTTAATGCTGATGGTGAGCTAATTTATTATTTTTGTGAATAATCTGGGGCAAACTTCATAAATAATCTGGGGCAAATTTCATAAATACTTTTGGGCAACTTGTCTTATTTTGTGAGGGTACAACAGGCCTTTGAAGTGGAAGAACCTAAGGTTGAACTTGTAATGGGTGTCCCGGACAGTTCATGTGTGCATGGATCATGGATCACCAAATCAAAACCCTATCCCTCTGATTCATCAAATTGATTGAAGCGTTCAAAGTTCTTGAATATTTTAAGCAACTTTTGATGTTCTGTGAAAGGTTCAGCTCACTTCATGTTCCTTTGCTGGTTTTGCTAAGGTGCGAGTGGTGGTGTTATACAGTGCAATCTCATAATTGAAGGTTGTTAGGAGGTGTTTGATCAATTGTAGAAGTATGTTTTTATTTTTTTTATTTTAGTTTGTCTGTAGTTTGGTGTTGATTTAATAGTTTTGGTTGTCTGTTGTGTGCCCCTTTGTCTATTCAGTGTCGTCACTTAATGTCCCTGAGATTAATGAAGCAGAATTAAAAAATGAAACAATCTGCCTTTTCCACTTGTCCCTTTTCCATTTTTCCACTTGATAAATCTTCTTTTTAGAAATGTCCAGTGTCTTCTTATGTGTTTCATTGTCTCACCACAGGTTCTTTTTAGACTACTGTAGTGTTGTTTTGAGTCTCGTTCCTCTTGTGCTGTTCACTGAAGTCTGTTTGATAGCCTTGTTCTCTCGTTCTTGAATTCCTGCTTCCCTTGGGGGGTGGGAGTGGTGTGGTCTTGTTGCTAGAAATGGAAGGTGCAGTGACGAGAGAAGGAGGGACAGAATTCCTCTGCTTATAAAGAGCAGAATTCGCCCCATCATTCAAGTGAAGGCTGGGTAATGTGCCTTTTCAGAGGAAAGGGCTACACAGCATCAATGGAATTCTAAGGCAGAAGGGGAGGCTGATGCATCGGGGTGGAATCTGGAGAAAAGAGAGTGTGAAAGGAGGCAAGACCATTGAAGGAGCCCACCTTGAGAACAGAGAACGGATTAGCAAGGCCTCCTATAAAGGATCTCTCAGATGCAGGGGTGGTAGGGCCTCTGGTCGAGGCCCCACTCAGGCAGGGCCTATGGTTGAACAGGGGAGTATGCAGGTGGTATAGGAAGAAAAGATGGGCATGGTCCAAATGTGTCAGATGAGACAGTTGCTGGAAGCACAATGGAGTAGTACAGTAAGATGGTTCATGAATGGTTGAGAGGCAGTGGCCCCAGCAGGGTGGAGGTGCAGAGGTTGGGTGATCCTTATGGAGAAGAGCCGCGGTGGATCAGTCTTTTGTGGTGCCACAGCATGTGATGGGCCTACCTGAGGGGTTCAAGGTGGAGGATGGGCAGTAAAGTAAGAGCTGAACCCTGGGATGCAAAGTGACCACATTTGCTCATGGCACCAGGCAATTTCTCTAGTTAACGGCTGGATCCTGCACATATCCTGTATTCATTGAAAAAAAACATACTCAAAACACTCATAAGGTAGCATTGATTATTTTATTATCGGAAGTGACGAGATTAAAAATATAGTACTTCTCTGGTGCATGCTGCAACCATTGCCTATATGTATGTATGATTATGTTCCTTTACTAACAACAACACTAGAATATAATGATTTGTTTACAGGGGCTTTTCTCTTTAAGATCGTGGCTGGAGTGGAAATGGATTTCCTTGTATAGGTCCCTTTTGGTTCCTCTAAAGGATTCTCTATACGAGGACCTGTCCATCCTGCTCCAGGACAATACAAACACATTTCTTGAAAAACTAAGGCTGACATGTCGAGATCTACTAGACAATTTAGACTGTACAGCAGATATGTTGATCCAAAACCCAATGAAAGTGAAAGATAGCCTGAAAAGGCTGGATTGGGTGACCATGGGAGAGAGGATGAGGATGACAAAACTATCACAATCTTTTTCCAGTATGGGTAGAAAAAGGACAAGTCTTCCCCCATACTTGGAAAAATGGTTCAGACTTAATTTACTACCTACTCTGGAAATTCAATCAGCCAGAGATTGAATTAAATCTGGGAACTGTTGTATGAAATGTGATGCCAATGAATGTCAAACACTAAAACATCTGGTAATTAAGTGCATGGGTACAAGGGAAATGAGAATTTTGAGACTGAGAAGATTTGTACATGATATCAGCTGGCTAGATACGGATGAATTTTGGTCCAGAGCTTCCTCTGGGGCTGAAACTTTTTTAACCGCTGAAATGGTAAGACTACGGAGAGATTTAAAGCTAGACAATTATCAAAGGGAACCTAGATGAGAGTTGTAATTTTATTAATATGTTAGTTTTATTTTTCTTCTTTTTCTTTGATATATGTTTAAATGTATTTAGATGAAATATGTATTGTTTTTTTTAAATTCTCTGTCATTAAATGTTTTGTATGTACAGAAAAGTGTAAAAAGTCATATACTTTGGCTAATGCACAATAAAAAAAAATAAAAAAAATGTATATTCTTTAATATATTAAGTAGTTCAAGATAGTTCTCCCAATCACGGCTAACATCTTGTATCCAACATTATAAACTCAACCCCTTGTAGGGACTGTTTATTAACATTAATTTAATATGGGTTGTCATCAGTGATGTCATCATTGACATTTGTGATGTCAACTTTCATGTCCTGGGTGTTATTCTTAGCAGTGCATGGTGGTGGTGTGAGTTATGGTTGCTTACCTTACTATAATTGGCAAAATTCTGAGGGTTTGCGGTTTTACTTATAACAATAACGTCCCTTTAGCAAAGAATTGTCAGTGAATTTCATAGGTTTTTATTAGTGCAACTTAACCATAACGTCCCTTTAACAACATTTTCATGGGTTTTAACCAGTGCATGCTATTTTCCTGCAACTTACTAATATTTATTTTACTTAATTTACTCATAGTTACTCCAAAATAGCACAATTTTTGTCCAATATACAAAGTTTCACCTTAAAACTCTGCCATTTCCCACATTCTAGCATTATTTTTAACACGTTCCAGCCCATGCAACGGGGATCAAGGCCATTAGCATCCTGGGTTGCCAAAGCGGTAACCCGAGGTGCTAAAAAAAAGGATTTTCCTTTCTACAGCGGGACGCACTGGGAGTCCTGTTGTAGGAAAGAAAATCCTTTTCCAAGATGGCCACCATGGCAAGGGAAGGCGGGGCTCCGTATGGATGCTCTTTTCCCTTTCCATGGTGGCCTATGGGAGGTGAAGAGAAGGAGCAAGTGCGGTGGCTGCAGCCGCTGCCGAAATAAGGTAAGTAGGGTAAATGTGAAGGATGGTGGGGGTTAAGATGGTTGCGGGGAGAGCCACCTAATATGATGGCTCCCACGCCCAGGGTACTAATGGCCAATTGTACACTAGAGAAAAATATAAAAGGACAGAAACAGTTTTCTGTCCCAAATACACTTAACAATCTTCTACACATCTTTTGCAACTGCATTTCCCTTACTTATACAAAAATATTGCAGATAATGTTCCTATAAAGGCACATATGCATTGTGCAATGAGAGAAGTGCATACATAGAAGGGGCAGTACGGTTGGGCAAGTGCTCATGAGAACCCAGGAGGGAAATGCCAAGAGATGCCAAGGTGGGACACCACAGGCTAACTACTGGAGGAGAGGAATCCCAAGGTTGGGATTCATCTTAACCATAACATCCCTTTAACAATGTTTTTTTCTGTCAATTTAATAGATTTCTATAAGCGAAAAAGTGTCATGGTGTTACAGCACTGTATGTAAGTTATTAATAATTCTTCTTTATATATATATGAAAGAACTATAAACCTATTTTAAGAAACATATTTTTGCAACACATACTTATGTTTGTCGTTATCAGCAGTGCATGCTGAGGATGTAACTCATCGTTCAATTGCTTATGGCAGAAGGCTCCACCATACCCCAGCCAAAACAAATCACCCCTATTATTCACTGCACCTACCCTGCATCCTAGCTCAGTGTCCACTATACCCTAATAATGTATCCAATGGGCAGTGCTCATGACTTACAGCCATGGCAGGTCTACAAGTCCATGGGGCATTGGCTTCGGACATGCTGCATTCCCCAACAAGCAAATCAGAGTACACATTTTCATTTGCAAAGGATCAGGTCCACTACCCAACACCAAATATCCATCACTAGTTATTCTACTTACATTCTTTCCAAATGTTTTCCAAAAACATGCTTGCAGGTCCTTGCTAGCGCGCACATTTGTTGTATTCTAGTCCACCACCTCAGGCTGTTACAGCAAGCAGAATATCTGTTCTCATTCAAAACTACTGCTTCAGCCAAGCTGCATGCCCCAATAAGCAAATTACAGTTCACATTTCTCCTTGCTGACAGACAGGCCCTTTGCCCAGAAACCATTGTTATATCACTGTGTTGTGTACTTACATTTTACACTTTTGAAAAAAATAAAACACAGCATATTTGCAAAACCATGTTTTCAGGTCCTTGCCAATGCTCCTTACATGAGTTTGCTGCACATCCGCCCATGTTTTATTTGTTCAAAAGTGTCAAAATGTAAATACATACAATAGCTCCCTCTTTTTTTAAATCCATTCAGATGGATACACACTCACATCTACAATCTTTTTGCAATTATGTGTGCAGATTTGTCTAATTACACCACATGTAAAAGCCTTTACAATATTTTGGGACTGCCCCTCTAATTGCATTCCACCTTTACAAAACAGCACCACACTCTGCAGTACCATTCAGAGTCAGATCTAGAATGGAATTCTGAAATATCATGCAGTTTCATTGAGTGGCGCCAAAGTTATAAACCATCCTAAAACTGATTTTCACCAAACCTGTAATGCAGAAATAGGCATAGATGTCCCCGAACATCTCAAATTTTGTCTTTTTAAGGCCATATCCCATCCCATCTTCATCACCCCTCACCTCTCCAGAGATTGTTTCATTAGTTAGACTAGTGCAATATTGTGCTTTTTAATATGTTTTCACTTCAATGTTCGCGGTTAATTGGCGCTGTCTGCGAATCCAACATGGCGGGCGTTTCCAAATATCTGACGCAGCTCATGCTTTTAACCATCCAATCAGTGAGCACCCCGATCTCCAAGGACCTCACGTTGCCCGCTGGGCCAACCGGAGGCCCGTCCGTGGACCAAACAGGGAAGTGAGTCCGCGTACCGAACCCAGATATCAGTATTTTGCTGTACCTACTTTTTGGTTGTTTTATAAAAACTACTGGACGGATTTACACCAAATTTAGAAAAGCACACTTTCAAAATCAAGGTGCCACTCCTGCCGCAAATTTGGTGACAATCCGTCCACCGGGTTGGGCTGTAGGCGTGAGCTAAATTTGTTTTCCATTGCGTCTATGGGAAAAAATGACACATTTTGTTATCCCCATATAACTTTTTCCACCCCGCATGAAACCCCACCAAACTTTCCAGAATCAATCTGACAGGGTCATATACTTATATTTGCAGAGGTATGTGAGGATTCGTACGGGTGGTAAAGTCATTACCCGCCCAAAATGTTCTCTTCCTGTAATGAAGTAGAAGTATTGTCACTGATTTGATTTTTGTAGTGGCTAACAACAGACTGTTACGCTCACTTGGTATCCATGGGGGCGCCACACGATACTGGATGGAGGTATAAGCGCTATCCCAGACCCCTCTCTGCTTGGTTATGTGACAGACGTTGGGTAGCACCTATAACAGGAGAATGGAGGGTTAAGATACTGGTTCTGTGATGGGTGGACTTCCACCTCCCTCTGGTAGAAATCCCCTCCCTTGGGGTTATTGCTCACCTTAGGTTTTTGTGCGTTGAACTCTCTGTCCTGCGTCTCTGTGCAGGGGCGCGTGGTTGGTGCTGGCGTTCCATGGACCTAGTTGCTTCACTGATCCCTGTGCCCTTATGTTGGATCCAGACCGGCTGTGACTACAACTCTGCTTGCTGTCTTTCAGGTGAGCTATAATGTCTTTTCTGTCTTTATTCTGTCTCTTTCTTTCCCTCCATTTTCTCTGTCTTCTCAGCATCTTGCTCCTCTACGCTGTTCCCTAACAATGTCTCTTTTTGTTTTCACAGGGATGGTTGCGATCTCGGAGTTGCCGTGCCAATGGCGAAGAACACGGTGAGTTATTGATGCGCTGAGCGCTGCGGTGTTTATTGGTGTTAATTGCTAACCTGTGTTCTCTTCTCTTTGTACAGGTTACAGTGATGTTTCAGAGTGATGAGCGATCAAAGTGTTGCTTGCCCAGGTAAGTGCTTTGTTAATGCTGACCTTGTTCCTTCTCCCTTGCAGGTTGTGGTGAAACCCGGAGAAGGGCGAGGTAAGAGAAGTGGAGGGTGCTGCTAGGACTCCCTGCTTGCCCAGGTAAGAATTGTTATTAATGCTGTCCTTGTTTCTTTACCTTTGTAGGTTGTAGCAAATTCCAGAGATGGGTGAGGTAAGCGAAGCGCAGGATGGATTCAAGACTGGTTACTTCACAGGTAAGTGTTCCTGCTCGCTAATGCTGTTTGTTCTTCCAGGTTATTAATGGATCCGGATCTAGGGCTTCAGGATTGGGCCGCTAGAGAAGCAGATGAGCAGGAGCTGGACACAGTGAGCATTACGCTGCACGAGTGCAGAAGAACGTGAAGCGTGTTCTGCTGTTTGGGTGTTTTTCAAATAGCCCAGTTAAAGTAGTTCCAGGCCAAGCAGTTCAAGACCCAGCCACACCCAAAACACTAGACCGCATGGCTTGGTTCTTGAGGACTGAGCTGTGTAATAGGCCTTCATGTTTGAATAAGTTCCAAAACTGGTATTGCTTTATTCCTGATAATGAGCCTGGTGCCAAAAGGCGCCAGGACTGACTCCATGTATGTTTCTGATGGAGTTTTAAGTCCCTTGGGGCCTGTGTGTAGGGCTTTAGCCCCACTGCTGCTAGGGGGCTTTTATACCTGAGGGGGTCAGGGGCATGGATCGTGACAGCACTCCCCCCTACAGACCCCCTCAAGGTATTTCCATCGTTTCACCCTGGTTTGGTCGGATGGTTCCGATGAAATCATCTTACCAGGCGTGGCGCATGGACGTGCTCACTAGGCTCCCATGTCCTGTCCTGAGGGCCGTATCATTTCCAGTCCACTAAGTAATATAACTTGGACCTGGTGAGTTTAGAATCGAGGATGTCCTTGACTTCAAATTGGGGTTCTCCGTTAAACTGTACCAGATTTGGTGGTGTTTTGATCTGAGTTCCAGGCTGAACAGGTTTTAAGGGTGACACTTGGAATACGGGATGGATCTGCATATTTGGAGGTTAAGCTAGTTTTACTGCCACAGGATTTATAATAGCCTTGATGGTATAGGGCCCTAGATATCTGAGACGAAATGTTCGAGTGCCTCTTATTGGCACGTGCCGAGACGCCAACCAATCTTCACCTCTGACTTGATAGACTGGGGCTTTTCTTCAGTGTTGATCAGAGAATCTTTTCTGTCTTTCTTTGGTGTGGATCAAGTGTTCTGCTGCCTTTTTGAAGGCTTGAGTGATGGTGGTATGTAAAGTCTTCAACGCGGGCATTTCCAAGGCCATGGGGGTATCTAATTCGGAAGTATGTGGTTGCCTTCCATATACGGTATAGAATGGGCACTGTCTGGTACTGGTGTGTATCGAGTTGTTGTAGGCATATTCGGCTAGCCACAGCACATCCTACTAGCTTTCTTCCACTTGATGTAACATGCACCGTAAGTATTGCTCTAGTGTCTGATTCGTCCGTTCCATTTGGCCATCAGTTTGGGGATGGTGACTAGTGAATAGACGAATATCAATTTGGGCAATTGCACAACTCTTCCTCCAGAAGTTAGACACAAACTGACTCCCTCGGTCAGAAATCAGGAGGGAGGGGAAATCATGTGATCGTACGCTTTGCTCTAAAAACACCCTTGCCAGACTAGATGCATTTGGTAGACCCTTAAGCGGAATGAAATGGGCCATTTTAGAGAATAGGTCAACAACCACTAGGATAGAGTTGAACCCTTGACAGGGAGGCAGATCTGTGATGAAATCGAGGGAGAGTGTGTGCCAAGGTGCAGGTGGAATTTCCAGGGGTTGAAGAAGACGCGCAGGTCTTTGTTTCTGGGATTTATTCTGTGCAAAAATGCCACATGACAGAATAAACTGCGTAATGTCCTTTCGCCAGGTCGGCCACCAATAATTTCTTTTCACCTTGGCTAGGGTCTTGGCAATTCCTGGATGTCCTTCTATCAGGGGGTTGTGATGACCAGAAATGACTTGTTCTTGTAGTGCCTTATTCAGTAGATATAAACACCCTCTGAAATACAGGAGTTGGTTCTTTGTTGTGTAATGTTCACCTTGAGTGGTCCAGTCTTGTAGAGCCTCGATGTTCATTAGGAGCCGAATTTCCTTTTGGAGTTCATCCAGAGATAACGTTGTTGTAAGTCCTAGTAGTTTGTCAAATGGAATAATGGCCACCGGGTCTGGGGTTGAATATGCATTCTCATCAATACCCATACGGGATAGGGCGTCGGCTTTTCCATTCTGGACACCAGGTCGGTACGTGATTATGTAATCATATTCTGTGAAGAATAAAGCCCATCGGGGTTGACGGGATGATTGAGCCTTTGCCGCCTTGAGGTATTGTAGGTTGCAATGGTCGGAGATTGCTGTGATGGTATGTCTGGGGGCTAGGAGGTAATGCCGCCAAGCCTTAAAGGCTGCCTTGATCGCCAGGAGCTCCTTGTCTGTTATTGCATAGTTAAGTTCAGGTGTAGTACATTTTCACAACCAAAAGGCCATGGGATGTAACTGGCCTGTTTCGGGATCCCTTTGGGAAAGAACAGCCCCCATTGCCAAACTGGAGGCATCTGTTTCCACTACATATGGGAGATCGGGCCTGGGTGTCGTAGCACCAGGGCTGAGGTAGATCTTTTCTTGAGTTCCTGGAAGGCCTTCTCCACCTCTTCTGTCCATTGGAACAGTTTGTTGTTCTTCCGTAATAAAGAAGTGATCGGGTGCACAATCTGGGAGAAACCTGGGATGAATCAACAATAAAAGTTTGCAAAACCGAGCATACTTTGGACACCTTTGACTGAAGACGGTGATGGCCAGCTAAGGATTTTGTCTACTTTGTGCATATTCATCCGGACAACTCTGGGAGTGAGGACAAAACCAGGGAACTCGACTTCGGTGACATGGAAGGAGCATTTATCAAGTCTGGCATGTAGCTGGTGCTGTCAGAGTTTTACAAGGACGGGGCGAACGTGCCTGACATGGTCCTGTTTAGAAGAGGGGCACACCAAGATGTCGTTGATGTAAACTAGGGCACATACGTTGATCAATTCCTGTAGTACATCGTTCGTGAAGTACTGGAACGCGGCGGTATTGTTGCAAAGCCCAAAGGGCATCACTGGATATTCGTAAAGCCCATACTTAGTACAAAAGGCGGTCTTTCATTTGTCTCCTTTCTTCACACACAAGAGATGGCATGACCCCTGAGTTCAAATTTGGTGTAAATTTGGGCATCCTTGACTTGGTGCAACAGTTCTGGCATAAGGGGTAGAGGATAAAGGTTTTTAACTTTTACCTGGTTTAGTGTGCGGTAGTCGATGCACGTTCTCAAGTCCCCCTCCTTCTTGGGTACGAAGAATAGGGGCAAGGCTGCCAGGGATTTGGACAGGCGGATAAAACCGTTTGCCAGGTATTGGTCCAGATATGATTTCAAGTGGAGATTTTCAGGTTCGGTGAGTGCATAAATTCGACTACACAGGATTTGTGCACCAGGTACAAGGTCGATCTGAAAGTCATATGGCCTGTGAGGAGGTAAGGTATTAGCCTGTTCTTTTCAGAAAACATCTTGGAAATCGTGGTATTCGCTTGGTAGTATACTTGTTACACCTAGTACCAATACCCCTTTATCTTGGACAGGTGTCTCTGGGTCAGACAAAGGCATTTACACTTGGTAGCATGCATGAGCACACTCATTGGAGAAGGCTAATTTCTTGGCTCGCCAGTTGATGTTAGGATTGTGAGCCAACAATCACGGCATCCCTAGAATCACCCGGAACTGAGGGGCCTTGATAAGGTCGAAGGCAGTGGCTTCCCGATGTCAGTGTTGGCACAGAGTGGTCAATTCTGCTATGCGTTGAGTTAGCAGACCAGAAGCTATCTCCATACCATCGACAGTGTTGACCTTCTCAGTTGTCATTTTCTGACAGAGGGGAAGCCCCATCCTTGTTGCCAGGCCTTGGTCTATGTAGTTACCAATGGCTCCACTCTCTATGTATGCCTCCACAGCATGCATCCGAGACGGTTGTTGGTGACTTATCAAAATCACAGGCAGGGCAAGGTGTGAGGTTTGTGGGTCTTTTCCTTCGCTTGAAAAACGGACCTCTGTGCTTGGCGGGCCTTGAAGATTTCCGACTTTTGTTCTCCTCCTCCTTTCTCTGTAGCTCCAACTGTTCTCCTAGGGGGTTTTACGGGACATTCTCTGAGGAAGTTACCTGATTTCCCGCAGTACAGGCATAATTGCTGGTGTCTCCTTTTGTCTCTTTTGGTCTTGGTTAATGGGCTCCATACCACCCCCCAATTTGCATGGGTTCCGAAGTGTTTTCTGATGAACACGGACTGTTCTCCTTTGAGCGAACATACACAGTCCAGTTCTCCGTCTGGCTCGATCTGTCGTTCGATCTTGCAGCCTGTGGTCTAGCTGCACCACTAGGTTGATGAACTCTGCATAGTCTTTTGGCGGGTTTACCATCTGAGCTAGCACATCTTTCAATTCCCTCCGTAATCCTTGATGGAATAACATTGTTTGTTTTGCCTCAGGCCACCCAGTTTCAATGACAAGTCTGTTAAAAGTGGTGATATATGTTAAAAAATCTTGGCTGCCTTGGCGGAGGGACAGAAGTTCACTATCCAGAGCTTGGCGCTGGGTATGTCGGGCGAACAGCTTCTCCATCTCCTGTTGGAACCCCCTGAAATCCTGCTGGAGTGGGTCATCCTGGCTAACTAACGGTATGGACCAATCTGCGGCACTGCCACTCAGATATGACAGAATGAAGGAAACCTGCGACTGATCGTTAGGAAAGGCTCCGGGTCTACAAAGAAAATGGAGGCGGCACTGGTTCATGAATACTACATATTTGCTTGGGTCCCCCGTAAAACGTTCCAATGGGGCCAAAGGAACTGCCCCAGGGAGGACCACCTGCACTGAATTGACTGATGTGGCTGGAACCGATGGAATACTTCTTGGCAACGGAGTCTGCCCACCCTGTGTTTGGAGCAATTGTCTGGCTAATTAATCGGTGCGGTCCTTGGTGACAATCAACTCCCTCCTAAGGGCATTGGTTTCTTGCCGGGGCGGAGTGCACCTTGCCCGTAATTCTCCCAGTAACTGGGCTAGTTGTCAGTTTCTGATATTTCCATGATGCCCAGGTGGATGTTTTAATTGAGGCTTTGCGTTCTGTTACGCTCACCTGGTATCCACGGGGGCGCTACACGATACTGGATGGAGGTCTAAGAACTATCCCGGACCCCTCTCTGCTTGGTTATGTGCCAGACATTGGGTAGCGCCTATAACAGGAGAATGGAGGGTTAAGATACTGGTTCTGTGATGAGTGGACTCCCACCTCCCTCTTTTCCAAATCCCCTCCCTTGGGGGTTATTGCTCACCTTAGGTTTTTGTGCATTGAACTCTCTGCTCTGCGTCTTTGTGCAGGGGCGTGTGGTTGGTGCGGGCGTTCCATGGACCTAGTTGCTTCACTGGTCCGTGTGCCGTTATGTCGGGTCCAGACCGGCTGTGACTCTGACTCTGCTTGCTGTCTTTCAGGTGAGTTATAATGTCTTTTCCATCTTTATTCTGTCTCTTTCTTTCCCTCCATTTTCTCTGTCTTCTCAGCGTCTTACTTCTCTATGCTGTTCCCTAACAATGTCTCTTTTTGTTTTCACAGGGATGGTTGCGATCTCTGAGTTGTTGCACCGATGGCGAAGACCACAGTGAGGTATTGATGCGCGGAGCGCTGCACTGTTTATTGGTGTTAATTGCTAATCTGTGTTCTCTTCTCTTTGTACAGGTTGCAGAGATGTTTCGGAGTGATGGGCGATCGAAGTGCTGCTTGCCCAGGTAAGTGCTTTGTTAATGCTGACCTTGTTCCTTCTTCCTTGCAGGTTGCGGTGAAACCCAGAGATGGGCGAGGCAAGAGGAGCGCAGGGTGCTGGCAGGACTCGCTGCATGCCCAGGTAAGAATTGTTATTAATGCTGTCCTTGTTTCTTTACTTTTGCAGGTTGCGGCGAATGGATTCAAGACCGGTTACTTTACAGGTAAAAGTTCTTGCTCGCTAATGCTGTTCTTGTTCTTATTAATGGAATTCGGATCTAGAGCTTCATGATCGGTCCGCTAGAGAAGCAGATGAGCAGAAGCTGAACACGGTGAGCATTACGCTGCAGGAGTGCCGAATAACTGAAGCGTGTTCTGCTGTTTGGGTGTGATTAAATAGCCCAGGTAAAGTAGTTCTAGGCCAAGTAGTTCCAGGCTCAGCCACACCCAAAACACTAGGCCGCATGGCTTGGTTCTAAAAAACTGAGCTGTGTAATAGGCCTCCATGTTGGATTAAGGTCCAAAACTGGTATTGCTTTATTCCTGATAATGAGCCTGGCGCCAAAGGCACCAGGACTGACTCCATGTATGTTTCTGATGGAGTTTTAAGCCCCTTGGGGGTTGTTATACCTGAGGGGGTCAGGGGCATGGATTGTGACACCAACACTACTTCTGAGAATATTAGTCGCTCATGACCACAAAGGTTGTATCCAAATGTAAAGTTAATTCTTTGCACAGTCTGGAACCTCCAGTTATGAAAGGTGCTGCACTGATAGTGCAGAAAAGAGATGCTAACATGCTAATTCACAAAACAGAGGTTTTATTGCTGATCTATCACAAGACAAGCCAGCCCAGCAAAGTGATCAAACAAATCCCATCAATCCGGTGGTTCCATATGAACAAAAAGCTTGAAAAGTTGATATATCATGACAGATCAATTCCCACATACAACTGTTATTTTTATTGACATCTCTACTTCAATAATCTGGTCACTGATTAATAGCATGTTTATGGTGAGGTAGCAGGAAATACTTGCAGTGCACCAACAACATTTAAGATGCTCACGTTAAACATGTATGTTCATAAACCATTTACAACTTCATTTAAAATAAATACAATTTACCTTAAAAAATTCAACCACCTCCCACAAGGGGGTTTAGGCAGCTGGGAAAATTAGACTTGTGCATTTTTAGTAAATAATCTTGCGTGGCTATTAACTGCAATATTCAATAGATGTTACTCCATACATTTTTGATTTCAGCTTTGACCACCATAGATTACTCCCATTGTATTTGCCAGAATTTTAAAGCATTAAGGAAACTTTCTTCAGCAATAAACAACATAAAGTATGAGCTCACTTTAGTCAAAACACTATTACAGCACCATAAGGGCACACATCAATGTTCTTCTGTACCTGCCCCCTCGAAGGCCTTACCACACATACGGTCCTCTATTATTAGTGAGCCAGATCACCAGGACTCCATTCACAACCTTTAACATCTACTAATCTTTACAAGGCTAATGGTCCATATTAAAATCTGGAGATCTTTCCTCTCTTTGTCCCTGTAACTCCTATACTACTAAGAATAACTCTCGATATAGTAATATTCAATCACTAGGTGGAGGTTCTGGGTCAGATGCTATCCCTGTTTATCTATTTTAAATAATTTTAGAAACCTTTTCTTACTATCTTTTTAATGCAAAAGCAAAAATATTCCTGAATCTTGCCAGTCTGCAGTAATATACCCTATCTATTAAAAAAGTTCCTAGAGATCTGAGTAAATCTTATAGGCCTATCAGTTTAAAATCTTTGGTAGGATAATCCTGGCTAAACTACAGGCATGGGAGAATCCCAGCCTACTGCGCTGCAAGTGTGGAGATTTTGAGAAATGCTAAGAGTCGCACCAGAGACAGATAAGAGGTGTATCTGCCTAACACATCCAAAGCGGATGCTCAAAACAGGTGTCGGCTGGACACAGTACTTTTGATTAAGAGGCTTACCATCAGCCAATTCACGTAACTCCACAAATTGGAATTGATAAATTAATCCATTCAATGTAATTGTCACTTCTCAAATGGATTTATTTGTGTACTAACACGTCTACAAAGTCACCCAACATGAAATGTAAAAGATGATCTTTTGTGGTTACAATACAAATATTAATTTCTATGACATCATTGCTAACTGAAGTCATTATTCTCTGTTAAATTCGTGTGATGCCCCTAAAGGACAGTGTGCTTGCACTATATTTCAAAAACTACAAGCATGGGTAGCCAGCAAAAATATACTTTCCAAATTTCAAGACTCAAATGATCAAAAACTAAATCTATACCTGGTGGTTGCTACCTCTTTGTGATTGAAGAAGAAGAGGGTCTACCTGGCCTTCATGGACCTTAGGACAGCCTTTGATAAGGTTAATAGGGAAACATTATGGCAGTGTTTAAGAGACTGTAACATCCCAGAGGAACTATTGTTTGTACTTATTCTTATTCACCATGAGCTTAGAGTTTGTGTGAGAAATGGTAGTATCGGGCATTGCACAGCATGGTTTCCAGTTGAAACTCTTGTAAGGCAAGACTATGAAACGGCCCGTATTCTGTTCTCATTATAAGTAAACATGCACATGGATAAACTAGTTGCATCCGACTCCAATGTATATCATTTTGCGAATTCATCAATTCCAATTTTGTCAGACAACACTGTTCTAATTGCCAAAACTATGCATGCTATGCTAATGCTTATTGATATATCTGACCACAAGAATAGTTTAGATTTGATTAGCATTAGCAAATTGGTGCTATTGATATGCCAGAAATTGTTTCCTAAAAGGCAAGCTAGACCCTCATCTACCATCTTCATAAAAGGAATAAGACTAAACCAAGTCACATCTTATGATTACCTTTGTATGACTTTGACCTCTTCTCTTATATGCACTAGACATTGAGATGAACAGGCAAATAGTATTGTCCAGGCTATAGGAGGTGTTTTTCACTTTGCCAAAATGTATACATCTGCACCGATCAATTTGATGTTAAAAATCTACTCAATAATAGCTATTGCTTCTGTGAAATATGGAATGGGACTCTGGGGGTTTGACATTTGCAGGTATACGAAAATACGATAATCAGAGCAAGATTTGACTATTGTAATGTCCTATTCGCCGGAACTTCAAAACACAGTATGGACAAACTCCAAGTCATCCAAAACAATGCTCTTCGAGCAGCACTGAATATATCCAAAAGAGATCACATCTCAGACACCAGGAAAAAAGTCCACTGGCTACCTATAAGGGAAAGGATAATTTTCAAAACACTCTCCATTACGCACTAATGCCTTTCCAACACAGCTCCACACTACTTATGCCAGAAGATTGAAAGATCTACATCTACCAGACCAGTAAGGACAATCTATGCTAACCAACTAAAAATACCTAAGACAAAAATGGTAAGAGGGGTGGCTCCAGCTTCCCATCAGTCGCAGCTAAACACTGGAACTCCCTACGCCTGATCTGAGAGCAGAGACCGCCTACTGGCCTTTGTGTAAGGTGCTAAACACCTGGCTTTTTGCCTAAAGAAGACTTCCTGACCTCTAACTACAAACACAATTCACATCACTACTCTCAGTAACCAGTTGTAACAGCACCCCAATACCCTTAGGCTTGGGCGCTTTATAAATGTAAATAAATAAATAAATAAATAAATAAATAAATAAATAAATAAAAGACCAAACTGTGAATGGTATGGCATCACTTGATTTTCTGGTTTCTGAAGATGATCCACAAGTCCATGATATAATTCAACTTGACTGAAGACCCCTTGTCAGTCAACTCTGAAGAGTTTCAAACATGTTATAAAACAGTATCCAGATTTCATGATGCAATATTACAGTCTTTGCTGGTAAACCAAATGATGAATCCTGGCTTCTAGCAATGTAGCATTTCAAGAAACTTGGGAATTAGCATTGCTCCCAAATGAAGGCTACTCATGTTATTCTAGCCCTGCTGCTAAGTGCACCTAACCTGGTAGACTGGCTTTATGGGATAAAGCAAACCTTCTTAGCTCTAGAATTGTAATGCCAACAAATGCATATGGCATACAAATTGAGACATTTGAATTATCTCAGAAATCCTATTCTCTAAATACACCTGTCTAGTACTTGAGATCGACTAGTTATGCAAATGGTACATTAATAGGATGAGAATATGAAGTAGAATATGGAGTAAACATGTTCATTATCGCCATGTGAAATAAAGCGGCACTTTGTACCACTTGATACTATCTCTACATGTTTTGAGGTTGAAGATTTATTGTGGCATATTCCTGATCTGTGTACTATCCCTCCTAGAATATAACATTGTTTTCCCCTGGATGTTTCCTAAATATGGACTAGAAACCCATTTAGATAACACATCCATATTCTAATTTTAAACAAATGCTAAGTTTGATATATGCAGGATAGGTATAAAAGAATTGCTGGCATTTGTCAATGTTTCTAGTGTTCTATTGAGGGAATCTGGCAGCCAGTGACTAGTGGTTGCCCGAAAAGAATATGTTTTTTAATTCTTTTTAATTCAGAAGAAAAAATACTCACATTAATCAAAACTTGGATATATTGTCTGCCTTGAAATAAAGTCATTCCAACTATTTTGGGAAAATGTTCTGGGGCACAGATATTCGAGAGGAGTCCCTGAAATCTTGCATTTCTGACCATCTAGTTTTTCCCATTTAGTTCCTTCCTTGTATAGAAATATGAATAACACTATAAGTTCAAGTGACATAACCAATTTGTATTATAATTTTCTCAGAACCTGCCCCCACCATTATTATTTACAGTGAAAGAAATTAAACTTGCTAACTGGGACAATGCCAAAATAAAGCGATGTGTACACATGGTACCACACTTAATATGTTTAGAGAAAAGATCTCAGTATGGACTTCATATTTAACTTCACTTATGTCCTTTCATGATGATGTGTCCTACCTTCATATGAAATAGTGAAAATAATCCACATTTATAAAAAGAGGGGATGGAATCAGCAAGTACATTTCACCCCATCTCATGATTCTGTTGAAAAAAAAACTTTGATAAAGCTGTTTTAGCACACCAGTTGGATTGGATGTCCTCTGTGATAGTCATCTCATGTCTTTAGATGGGCTTTCAATAGACTACCAAGACAATCAACCAGGCCATTACACTTTGTGTAATTATTAGTATGTAAGGTGTTTCTCCCTGCAATGTTGTGTACATTTATTTCTTCTTGTAAATTAATGAGTGAATTACTACCTGTAGAAGACCTCAGGTGTGGGGGCGGGGATAACACCTTACGGCACACATGTGCCAGAATTCATTATAGCCCAAGGGGGGCATTGGCCACCAGGAAGGAGCTACCCAAAAGAGGGTGCTTGCAGGTAAAGACAAAGGGTTTTGACCCGTAAACCAACAATCATAGGGGGTTAAAGACCAATAAAAAAACCACAGACTTTTTTGTTTTGTTTGAGCGGGAGTCCGTCTTATCTTTATAGTAAGACCGTTGGTGATTATCAAACAATACTACATAGGTTCTGCATCACACTCTAGCTCTTTGACCAGGGTGGTTCTCATCACATACCCTTGTATGACATATTCGCACATGCGCTAAATAGATAGCATCTTATGTCAAATGTCTCTTCTTTAAATGAACATTGGCCTTTTCTTCAAATACCTAACATAGCTGGTCACAGATATCAACATGGTAATGTAAGATACTACCGTGATACATAACCAAGGTTTCCTGCCGACAGTCTCGGGGATGACAGGACACTTTTACTTTTGATAAATACAATACAGCAATGCCCACAGGTGCTCCCTGGAAGCAAACGTTTCCATGTGACTTATAAATAGCTCCTCCTGTCAGTAGTTTCTCTTGTGACAGAACACTTTTACCCTTGATAAATACATAACATTAATGCCCACAGGTGCTTCCTGGAAGAAAATGTTTTCCATGCGACCAATAAATAGCTCCTCCTGTCACTAGTTTCTCTTGTGACAGAACACTTTTACCTTTGATAATTACATAACATTAATGCCCACAGGTGCTTCCTGGGAGCGAACGTTTTCTATCTGACGAATAAATAGCTCTTCCTGTCACTAGTTTCTCTTGTGACAGAACAATTTTACCTTTGATAATTACATAACATTAATGCCCACAGGTGCTCCCTGGTAGCAAAGTTTTTCTATGTGAAAAATACATAACTTCTCCTGTCATTAGTTTCTCTTCTGACAGAACACATTTACCTTTAATAAATACATAACATTATTGTCCACAGGTGCTTCCTGTGAGCAAACGTTTTCCATGTGTCCAATAGATAGCTCCTCCTGTCACTAGTTTCTCTTGTGACAGAACACTTTTACCTTTGATAAATATATAACATTAATGCCCCCAGGTCCTCCCTGGTAGCAAAAGTTTTCTGTGTGACAAATATGTAACTTCTGTCATTAGTTTCTCTTGTGACAGAACACTTTTACCTTTGATAAATACATAACATTAATGGCAACAGGTGCTTCCTGGGAGCAAACGTTTTCTATGTGACAAATAAATAGCTCCTCCTGTCACTAGTTTCTCTTGTGACAGAACACTGTTACCTTTGATAAATATTTAACATTAATGCCCACAGGTGCTCCCTGGAAGCTAATGTTTTACATGTGACAAAAATGTAACTCCTCCTATAATTAGTTTCTCTTGTGACAGAACACTATCGCCCATGGTATCTCATTGACACTTCTGGTCGCGGACCTCCCCTGAGAGAAAAATGCTTCCCCCTATGCCATGCCACCCACCTAGTCCATCACTGATCTTTCTCTTGATGAACGGAGGCCGCTAACCAGCCACTGAATGTGCCACCCAACCGACAGGGTCGCGGTGAAAGCATGTAAAACACAGAAAGCTTCAGGAATCATCCTCTGTGCCATGCGGAGGGGAGCACAACTAGTATTACCAAAGTAATGTTTGGCTACTAGAAGCAAACACCCGACCCGTTGGTAATACCCAGCTGACTGCCTAGCGGTAACAGCTCTTCCTGTTGCCTCTTCAGGTGTCTCCTACCTGATCAGCCCCAGCAGCCGCGTGAGCCGCATAATAAATGTCCCTAGTATGGCTTGCTCTCACTCTCGTCCCGGATGGGGAAGGGGGAGAGCCGCCAACCACACCGATAGGCGGTGGGCCTGGGGTGCATGGGGAAGGAGTCCCCGACTCGACAGAGGGCCTTGGTGCCCTCTGGAGAAGTCTCGGCTTCTGCTTGGGTTCCTCTCTCCATCTTCTCACTTCTCACGATCCTCCGTCAGGCTGATATGCCCAAACAGCGTTCCCATTTTCTCTCACCAGCAGGGGAGTTCCCTGCTAACCTGAGGTAAAATCACCTCATACATGGCCCCGCTTTCCCTGTGGGTAGTGCCCACATTAAAGAGGTCCTGTAAAACTACGTGCCCAAAACCACAAATGTGTGGATAGTTATTGACACAAAGAAAGGACTAAGCAATACACAGCCTGCTTCTGAATACGGCACTGAGCCTTTTCTATGCTGAAACCTCAAAGAAACAGGGGTTTACGCTCACCCCCTGCTTCACCAAAAACCTTGTCCCTAAGGGTTACACTAGTATCGTAGTACATACATTACAACATGACATTCCTTACTCCATAAAAATGACACAGTCCACCATTGTCTGGACCCCCTCATTGGTTCTTTATCATACATTACTGTGCTGATACTTATGTGAACAGACACTCTTTGACTGACGTCTTCAATTTGAGCTACAGGTGCATCATAGCTCAAAATTCTGACTGGCCTAATTGCTCGTTGGGAACGTCGCAAATCTTGCATAACTTCTGAAAGATGTGCAGGCAGTGCTTCTTGCGAGTCTGTGCAGGCAGGTGATTGATTCATACTATTTGGGTCTGGCCTTGGTGAGATTTCCTGTTGGGTGAGAACGACCGCATCGGAGTCATGGTCCCATTTGCAGGAGAGCTTTCATGGCAGCCACAGAGGTTACCTCCACCCCAGAGTGGGACTCATGGCTATCATCAGTGTGGGTCCTTCAGGACAATGCATCCGCATCAACGTTGTTGACTACGGAGCAATATTCGAGCTGAAAATTGTACGCGGACAAGGCGGCTAACCATCGGTGTCTGGAGGCCTCCAACTTGGCCAACTTGAGAACGTATGTCAGAGGATTATTGTCCGTTCTTACTATGAATTCAGCTCCATACAAGTAAACATGTAATTCTTAGACATAGCCCACTTCGAGCCAAAAATTCTAGTTTATGTACAAGATAGTTGGCTTCAGCTGGGTTCAGGCGGCGACTAGCAAATGCCACTGGTCTAACGCTTCCCTGTTGCTCTTGATAGAGTACAGCCCCCAGTCCATCACAACTGGCATCCACATGTAATATGTAGGGTAGCTTTGGATCTGTGTAGGCCAGTACTGGTGCCTCAGTAAGAGTTTTCTTTAACTGGGCAAGCGCCTGTTTGCTACTTTCATTTCAGCACAAGCCGAAAACATCCCTAGGATGATACTGAGTGATGGACTGAACTCCCTGCAATGCTGTCTTCTCTGTGTGCCCGGGTACCCTTTGGTCAAATACATACACGTGCACGTGCTATCTCAGCGAACCCAGGCACAAATTGTCATGATGCCTACCCCCGGAGCACCAGGCCAGGCCCAGCACCCCCGGAAGCAGGCATCATGCCCTCGGGTAAAAGCCCAGCGGCCCCTTATAGGGGCTCTTTGGACTCAGTCCTGGCGTCTTTGGCGCCAGGCTCATGTTGGACATCAGTCCTGGTGCCATAGGCGCCAGGCTCATAAAGGGAGGTGTTTTGTGCACTTACCTGATACAGACCATGCTGCACGCTTCAGGCCTCCCTGAGACCTGAAAGGGACTATTTTTTCATAGGGACTATTTTTTCACTCGGGCGTGGCCAGTGAAGGATACATACCTAGTTGGGGAAGGATACATACCTGGGACTTCTTTGGAGGCTATTTAAGCCACGCCCAGACAGCAGCTCATGCTTCGCGTTGTTCTGCTTCCTGCAGCTTAACGCTCACCGTGTCTGCTCCTGCTTCTGGACTCCAACCACGCCCGCCTCGAACCTGGAAGACCTGCAAGGAAGGAAGAGAAGAGAAAGGTGAAAACCAAGGACTATTTCAAACTTCTTACCTGCATCCGGAATCTTCTCGCCAGCATCCCTGAAGAAAGACTTCCATTTAAAAGCATCGCGTTGCTCGCTGCAGCGCCACGCTTCACTCACCTGTCCTCGGGACATCTCCCGGCTCCATCGCGGCTGTCAGCATCGGACGCCACATCTCTGCACCTAGGGGAGAGAGGAAGAAACAAAAGGTGAGCAGAAGGAACACAGAAGGAAAGCCTGATTAACAGCCATAATACTTAACGGCTTTTCCTCCACATTTCGGGTCGGTGCCGCCCCGTTGGCAGGTACCGTACCCCGGCCCCTATGGGGAAAGGACAAGAGACATTTCTGGGGAATGATAAGGACATTTAGAGGGAACGCCCTCATCACTACTCACCTCGGCAGTTTAACCCCTCGACGCATCGCCTTCATTCTGCACCTGAAATAAAGGACAGATCACAGGTTAGAAAGACAACATAAAGGGGGCCTCACTTGAACTTTGAACTTTCATACTTACGGCGCATCGCTCAGGAAAGTCAAGTGAATTTTGCCAGCGCCATTCTGAAAACCAGTGAAGTAACTGGACGAACGCACGCCCCTGCACCAGAAGCAGGATGGAGAGTTCATCCTTCCAAACCATAAGGTGAGCTTAAACCGGGGTTTGGAGGAAGTTAGAGAGGAACGAAGGGGAAAAGGGGGGAGCTAGCACACTATTCTGCAGACTGTTAATCCCCTTTCTCATCTGCAGAAGGATATTCCTATGGGCCAGGCAAGCACGATTTGGAGGTCCTGTCCAATCGGTGTTCCGGGTCCTGCGCATCACGCTAGAAGAGGCCACAGCAATCCAGACTAGACCAGCGCCCCCGTGGGAACCAGGTGAGCGTTACAGAACATGAAGCCTTCCTACAAATTCCCACCCAGGCGTTATGGAAACTTCCGAAACTGACCAGTTGGCCCAATTACTGGGGGAATTACGGGCCGAAGTACACGCCGCTCATCAAGAGACTAGTGCCCTCAGGAGGGAAGTGATTGTAATAAAGGATAGAGCTGATGACCTGGCTAGACAGCTTTTGCAAGGTCAAGCTGGACAAACTCCTTTACCCGGTTCCGGGGGGAACCCCGCTCCTGTGGTTTCCAGTAACCCGGTGCAGATTAATCTACCTGGAAACATACCTGAACGCTTTGCTGGGGACCCCAAACGATTCGCCGTATTCATGAATCAGTGTTGTTTGCACTTCCTATGCAGACCTGGGGCCTTCCCTAATAATCAGACCAAGGTAGCCTTTGTGTTGTCATATCTCAGCGGCTCTGCTGCCGATTAGTCAGTCCCACTGGTAACTCAAGATGACCCGATTCTTCGTGATTTTCAAGGATTTCAAACAAGCATGGAAAGGTTATTTGCTCGACACTCCCAGGGACAGGCTCTGGATGACGAACTTCTATCTCTGCGACAAGGCAATCAAGACCTTCTATCCTACATTGCAACCTTCAATAGACTAATTGTGGAAACTGGTTGGCCAGAAGATAAAAGAATCACGTTATTCTATCGAGGTCTACGCGGAGAACTTAAAGATGTCCTGGCACAAGTTGTAAATCCGCCCCAAGAATGCACTGAATATATAGACCTAGTGGTCCAATTGGATCACAGGCTGCAAAACAGAAAAGCAGATCAGTCCAAGTTTGAAACCCGGGTGTTGGCCAAGACCCACGCTAACCCCAAGGGGGCTGATGGCTCGGAGCCTATGCAAATCGGAGGGGTTAAAGGACCCCTAACTCAAAAAGAACGGGAAAGAAGACGACAGATGCTATTATGCCTTTATTGTGGGTCCTCTGGGCACTTTCTACGAGATTGCCCGGTTAAGCCGCCCAAGAAGGTGGTAGGAGCCGCTGATAAAATCCATGGAAACTCTGTATCGGGAAACGACCACGCCCGGCAAGCGTAGGGGTCCGCTTGCCGAGCTTGAAAACTAACTCTCAGACCTCGCATTTCATTGTGCCAATGGTCCTCGTAGATCCGGAACAGCATAAACGGTTGCATGCTATAAAGGCATACATCGATAGCGGGGCTATAGGAAACTATGTGGATCGAGAATTGGTCTCTAGGATAAACCTCCCTCTGCGTCCTAAAACCAACAAAGATGTCATCACCACAGTAGATGGAACCGAAATTGCCTCTGGACCGGTAACACATTCCACAGCTGAGGTGACACTTGTAGGTCCGGATGGCCATCGGGAGGCAGTTGTGTTTGATGTAATCAAGGCTCCACAGTTTCAGCTTATTCTCGGAATCCCTTGGTTAGAGACACATAATCCTCAAATTGATTGGCGAGCGAAGAGAATAACCTTCCCGGATTGTGCACAAACCTGCTACCCAGAAAATCCAAAGGTTAATCTAGCATCAGTAACCTCTGTCCCCGTGCAACTACCTCCAGAGTACCAAGACTTTCAGGACGTCTTCCAAAAGGAACAGGCCAACACGTTACCTCCCCACAGATCGTACGATTGCCAAATCGATCTGGTGCCCGGTGCACAACCCCCTTGTAGCAGGATTTACGCCCTTACTGAACCAGAGAATCTGCATTTGAGACAATATTTAGATCAATACCTCGCCAATGGTTTCATTCGCCCGTCAAAGTCTCCGGCATCCTCAGCTTTGTTCTTCGTGCCTAAAAAAGAAGGCGACCTTAGAACTTGTATTGATTACCGTGCATTGAACCAGATAACTGTTAAAAATCGTTATCCTCTGCCTCTGATCCCTGAACTCCTTGACCAGGTGAAGGACGCTTGCGTATACACCAAGTTAGATCTCCGGGGGGCTTATCATCTGGTACGAGTAAAAGAAGACGACGAATGGAAAACGGCCTTCTGTACAAAATATGGACTATTCAAATACCAGGTGATGCCTTTCGGGTTGTGCAACGCACCTG
Organism: Ambystoma mexicanum; assembly: GCF_040938575.1. Taxonomy (NCBI): domain Eukaryota; kingdom Metazoa; phylum Chordata; class Amphibia; order Caudata; family Ambystomatidae; genus Ambystoma; species Ambystoma mexicanum. The sequence goes on from NC_090937.1 coordinate 1,211,629,480, forward strand.
CAGCCTTCCAATTCTTCATGAACGATGTCCTTCAGGAACTCATCGATGTCTGTGTTGTCGTGTATATCGATGACCTTCTTGTGTACTCCTCTTCGGAATCTGATCACAGAAAGCATGTCAGGGCCGTCCAAGAGAAACTGCGCCAGCACAAACTGTTTGCCAAGCTGGAAAAATGTGTTTTCCATACCACCGAGGTTGAGTTTCTCGGATTCATCCTGACACCTAAAGGGGTCCGAATGGATTCACGGAAAGTGGATGCCATCCTCAAATGGCCATCACCTAGTTCGGTGAAAGGTGTCCAAAGCATGCTTGGTTTTGCCAACTTTTATCGCAGGTTTATCCCGGAGTTTTCACGTGTGGTGCAACCCATCACTGCACTCTTGCGAAAAAATAAACGTTTTGAATGGACCGAGGAAGCCAAACAGGCCTTTCAGGAGTTGAAAGCTAAGTTCACGTCCGCACCTATTTTGAAGCACCCGCGTCCCGATCTCCCATATATAGTCGAAACCGACGCGTCCAGCTTAGTCATGGGAGCTGTCCTGTCTCAGAGAGACCCTGAAACCAACCAACTGCACCCCGTAGCATTTTGGTCCAGAAAGTTCTCGCCGCCGGAGATAAATTATGCGATCACCGATAAGGAACTATTAGCCATTAAGTCCGCCTTTAAGGCTTGGCGGCATTATCTCCTCGGCGCCCGGCATACCATCACCGTGATCACTGATCACCGAAATTTACAATATTTAAAAATTGACAAGGATCAATCGTTTCGACAGCTCCGATGGGCTTTGTTCTTTGCTGAGTTCGATTTTGTAATCACCTACCGCCCCAGCTATAAGAATGGTAAGGCGGACGCTCTATCCCGAATTGGAATGGAAGAAATAGATACAAACTCAGAACCTGTGCCGATAATTCCCGAACAAAGAATTTTGGGGATAACCACTTTACAAACCCTTGAAGACATTCAAGCACGAGTGAAACAATTCCTGGACTCTTCAGCCTTGCAGGATTGGATCAAAAGGGGGTCTAACTTTTCAGTCAAGGATGGCTTACCTTACTTCCAAGGACGCTTATTTTTGCCAGAAAAGGAATTGCAAGAACTGGTTATTTCCCGTCATCATGATACCCTGATGGAAGGACATCCTGGCATTGCCAAAACAGAGGAAAAGGTTAAACGACAATTCTGGTGGCCTTCCTGGCGAAAGGATATTAAATCTTTCGTGATGTCCTGTGGAGTTTGTTCCCAAAACAAAGGTCAAAAGACAAGACCCGCTGGACTTCTTCAGCCCTTAGACATTCCACCAGCACCTTGGCACACCCTGTCACTAGATTTTATCACGGACCTGCCCTCTTGTAATGGTTACAATACTATTCTGGTTGTGGTGGATTCATTTTCCAAAATGGCCCACTTTATTCCGTTGAAAGGATTACCTTCAGCCTTTGTTCTTGCCAAGGAATTCCTCGAAAATATCATCCGTTTGCATGGATTCCCGTCCATACTAGTCTCCGATCGGGGAAGCCAGTTTATTTCTCATTTTTGGAAAAAGTGTTGTCAACTGGCACATATCGACGTAAGACTCTCGACCAGCCACCACCCACAGACCGATGGTCAGACGGAGAGAACGAACCAGACCATTGAACAATATCTACGATGTATGTTGCACCAATCGGAGTGTAATTGGAAGGACATTTTATGGGTGGCTGAATATGCATACAATAACTCGATACACTCTGGAACTGGTCAGAGCCCCTTTTATACCCTATATGGACATCACCCTCATACTTCAGACTTGGACTCACCTCTGAGCCTTGAAATGCCCGCAGTGGACCATTTGCATTCTACGATTACTCAAGCCTTCAAGGATGCAACTGCACATTTGCAACATGCGAAAGGGAAATACAAAAAGAATGCAGATCTGCATCGAAGAGAGGCGCCTCCATACCAAATAGGGGATCAAGTATGGTTGGCTACCAAACACCTATCACTCAAGGGGCCTCGAACTTTTAATCCAAGGTATTTAGGCCCTTACTCGATCAAAGCTATAATCAACCCAGTGGCAGTCAAGCTCGATCTACCAGCTAACATGCGGATTCACCCTGTTTTTCATGTGTCACTTTTGAAACCAGTGCACCCAGGAACCAGATTAACAAAGCCACCAGAACCGATTCAGATAGATGGGGAGCCTGAATTCGAGGTGAAGAACATTTTGGATTCTAAGATCTCAAAATCAAAACTTTTCTATCTAATCGATTGGAAAGGGTACGGGCCTCAGGAAAGGTCTTGGGAACCCAGTGATCAAGTACATGCACCTCGGCTGGTAAAAAGGTTCCATCAGAATTTCCCAAACAAACTGAAACCTCCAGAAGGAACGACCTTGGGAGGGGCCTTGGGGGGGAGTGCTGCATGATGCCTACCCCCGGAGCACCAGGCCAGGCCCAGCACCCCCGGAAGCAGGCATCATGCCCTCGGGTAAAAGCCCAGCGGCCCCTTATAGGGGCTCTTTGGACTCAGTCCTGGCGCCTTTGGCACCAGGCTCATGTTGGACATCAGTCCTGGTGCCATAGGCGCCAGGCTCATAAAGGGAGATGTTTTGTGCACTTACCTGATGCAGACCATGCTGCACGCTTCAGGCCTCCCTGAGACCTGAAAGGGACTATTTTTTCATAGGGACTATTTTTTCACTTGGGCGTGGCCAGGGAAGGATACATACCTAGTTGGGGAAGGATACATACCTGGGACTTCTTTGGCGGCTATTTAAGCCACGCCCAGACAGAAGCTCATGCTTCGCGTTGTTCTGCTTCCTGCAGCTTAACGCTCATCGTGTCTGCTCCTGCTCCTGGACTCCAACCACGCCCGCCTCGAACCTGGAAGACCTGCAAGGAAGGAAGAGAAGAGAAAGGTGAAAACCAAGGACTATTTCAAACTTCTTACCTGCATCCGGAATCTTCTCGCCAGCATCCCTGAAGAAAGACTTCCATTTAAAAGCATCGCGTTGCTCGCTGCAGCGCCACGCTTCACTCACCTGTCCTCGGGACATCTCCCGGCTCCATCGCGGCTGTCAGCATCGGACGCCACAACTCTGCACCTAGGGGAGAGAGGAAGAAACAAAAGGTGAGCAGAAGGAACACAGAAGGAAAGCCTGATTAACAGCCATAATACTTAACGGCTTTTCCTCCACATTTCGGGTCGGCGCCGCCCCGTTGGCAGGTACCGTACCCCGGCCCCTATGGGGAAAGGACAAGAGACATTTCTGGGGAATGATAAGGACATTTAGAGGGATCGCCCTCATCACTACTCACCTCGGCAGTTTAACCCCTCGACGCATCGCCTTCATTCTGCACCTGAAATAAAGGACAGATCACAGGTTAGAAAGACAACATAAAGGGAGCCTCACTTGAACTTTGAACTTTCATACTTACGGCGCATCGCTCAGGAAAGTCAAGTGGATTTTGCCAGCGCCATTCTGAAAACCAGTGAAGTAACTGGACGAACGCGCGCCCCTGCACCAGAAGCAGGATGGAGAGTTCATCCTTCCAAACCATAAGGTGAGCTTAAACCGGGGTTTGGAGGAAGTTAGAGAGGAACGAAGGGGAAAAGGGGGGAGCTAGCACACTATTCTGCAGACTGTTAATCCCCTTTCTCATCTGCAGAAGGATATTCCTATGGGCCAGGCAAGCACGATTTGGAGGTCCTGTCCAATCGGTGTTCCGGGTCCTGCGCATCACGCTATAAGAGGCCACAGCAATCCAGACTAGACCAGCGCCCCCGTGGGAACCAGGTGAGCGTTACACAAATCTTCTGTAATAATTACAGAACCCCAAGAAGCTTCTCATCTCTTGCAAGTTTTGTGGCCGTGGTCAAATTTTAAAGGCTTCTATTTTAGTGGGGTCTACTCTCACTCCATCAGCAGGCACTATATGACCGATGTATTTTACAGTGGTGCGGCAAAACTGGCATTTTTCCGGGGAGATTTCAAACTTTGTTGTTGAAGACGGTCCAACACTTTTAGTAATCTTTGGTAATGTTCTTCTAATGTCCTTCCAAACACTATCACATCGTCTAGGTACACCAACAATTCAAGCAAATTCATGTCTCCCACGCTTCGCTCCATCAGATGCTGAAATGTTGCTGGTGCCCCCCATGTCCCCTGGGGCATTCTGGTAAACTGGTTGAATCCTAGAGGGCAGATGAAAGCTGTGGGCAGCATAGGAATCAGGAAAATACCCACTCCCAAGATCCAGTACAGAGAACCGCTTGCTCCCCACTAGGCAGTCGAGTGCTTCATCCACTCAAGGGGCGTTATGTTGGTCTGGTATGGTTCGGCTATTCAGCCATCGATAGTCGATGCATGGCCGCACATCTTTATTTTTCTTTCTCTCCACCACTATTGGGGAGGCTTAAGGGCTCTGTGAATCTTGGATTATACCTGCATGGAGCAGTTCTTCGAGGTGACCTCTCACGTCCTCTACATCCGTGGGGGCCAGTCTTCTTGACCTTTCTCGAAATGGAGTGGTATCACTCAGACAGATGTGATGTTGCACTCCCTCGGCTTCACCTAAATCCCAGGTACTGGTTATACATCTGCATTATGGTTCGACCTCCTGGCAGATGCACTGTTTTATCGGTAACATTCGTAATGGGAACTCTTATGTGGGTCACGGCTGCTCCAGTCTCTCTTGTCAACATGCCTTGTACCATCAAAGCTCCCAGCAATTCTTCACCCTCCAGCGCCTCCATCACCAATCTACGATAACAGCTTTGAAGTCACACACGGCCTGGCACCATAATTGTTTGACCCGGTGCAATATCAAGTTGACTGTGGTTAGTAGTGCTCACTTCTCCCACAGGGCCATCAAAATGCTTCACCTTCTCCCGGCTTTGTTTAAGGTAGGCTTGTTTGCAGGCAGAGAATGTGCGAACTGCAGACCGGCCATCTCACTACACATCTCTACTAAGGTACCAAACATGGTGGAGTTGGTGCCCATGACCAGGGGTACTTCGGGATACAGGTTTAGTGAGGTGCACCCTAATGCCAGGGTGATCAATGTGCTGTTTACTCCAGCCACTCCTTGGTCATCGCAGATCTTTATGCACACATATCCCACATAGCGGCAAATGGCATTGCCGACTCCCATCAAGTTTAACTCGTCCAGGGGTTCCAAAGGTTGAAGTCACAAATGCTTCCGATAATAAGGCTCATATACAGTAGTGACCTGGGAGCCACTGTCCAATAGTGCTGTAGTCCGCCGTCCTTCAAGCTCTACGGGAATGTTTAGTGGTGGCCCAATCATACCCTGAGGGATACTTTTGAACATAATGCGGATGCCGGTTGTCGGACGTTGCAGAGCTCACGGGCTAACTCGAGGTGGTCAGCTGTTGGACCCTCATGAGCCTTGACTTGGTGTTTGGCGGACAGCACATTGGAGTCCTGTGTTTGAACAGATATGCATGGATTAGGGTCAACAGAGCTTACTCCTGGACTCGAGGTTCTAGCTGCTCCTCTGCTACAACCTCCTGTGCGTGTCCCAACAATGCTCGGGTGTGAGTTGGTTTAAGAGCAGTAAATCAGGCAGCTACTTGAGCATAGTCTTGTTCTTGGTCGCACAGCCAAGTGGGGTGGTGATCATCCCCACACCGATGGCAGAATCTCCAAGGTGGTAACGGAGCGGGTGTAGATGTAACATATTCTTGGGGCTCTTGAGCGCATCTAAATATTTGATGTTCTCTGTCATTGGCTGAGGGGAAAAAGTGTCTACCCTGTGAGGGGGCTACACTCTGTTTTTCTCTGAGGTGTACCTGTTTCTGTAATTTCTTCACTAACTGTTGCAAGTCCCTTCATCTGTTTCTGATGAAAGAGGGCATAGTCATGAGTGGGTATCTTGTGTTCGACTGGATGACTCTGAGCCTCAACATTGCTGGTTTCTTCCTCCAGTGCCCGTAACGACCTCAGTAGCTCCTCGTACGGGGGTTGGGAGACCAGCTTTTCTCCCAGCCTCAATTGGAGGATGGGTATGGCAGCATCTTTTGCCCCTCTAAGGATCTGTTTCAAGCAGCAACAGTTCAGTTGGGACGTCTCTACTCCTCGCCTTTGATGTGCAAAATGCAACAGGTTCTCAATCCTCATGAGAAATCCGGATAACTTCTCCCCAGATTTCAGTGAGGTGGAGTGGAACCTCATCATCAAATTTATCCGGGCTCGGTAGTGCCAAACGCTCCTTCCAGTGCAGCCATCACTTGTAGAGAAGTGGGATCTGGATTCAGGGTGCACACAGAATGTTCTGTCTGTAGTGATGGTACTCGCAAAGCCTCTATCACACGCCTCCATTTCTCCTGGTCTGACACTTTCCAATCCTGAATCATAAGTTGAGCTAGATCAGCCCACACAACGTACCCTTCCTCTCCTTTGGGCACAGGTTTGTCTGCTGAAAAGGGGTGCAGCTGGGTGTAGGCTCCATGTTCGTTAATCAACGGCAATGTGGATTGCCGGTCCATAGTCACCCGGACTGCTTCAGCCACTGCTGCAGCGATGACAGTGGCATTCTTAGTTGGGGTGGCAGCTTCAGGGCATGTAGGTAGTCCAGGCCACATGTCCAACTGCCACATAGGGCTGGTAAACACTGGTTCCCTACCTTGAATTTTAGGCAGAACATTTCCTGTAATAGAAACTCCACCGTAACATAACATATAACATTTATTATCATGCCGTGGTAGGCAGCCTATGCTTTTCCTTTTTCCAGTGACAGATTCTAAGGGACCAGTCATGGCTACAATTTCATCTGTGGTTATGTGTAAGGGAACCTCTCCTATGATGAAACAAGCTTCAGGGCTAAGTACCTCACTCCGAATCCACTGTATTAAGTAGTATTGGGCCATTTTGACTAAAGGTGTAAATAGCTCGCCAGGGGGAGGGCAAGGGTTATTTTTTTTTTCCAATACCTGGTGGAACACTCTCCTTCCCCCTGTGGGCTAATCTCAGCAGTGCCTCCAAAAAGTGTACGGAGTTTCTCCATGTGATGTTGTTTACATTTATTTCTTCCTGTAGGGAGGAGGGTAATACCTTATGGCACACATGTAACAGAATTCATTATAGACCAAGGGGTAGTTTTGGCTACCAAGAAGGAGCTACCCCAAAGAGGGTGCTTGCAGGTAAAGACAAAGGGTTTGCACCCGTAAACCAACAATCATAGTGGGTTAAAGACCAATAAACAACCACAGACTTTTTTGTTTTGTTTGAGCCGGAGTCCACTTTATCTTTAGAGTAAGACAGTTGGTTATGATCAAACAATACATACATAGGTCCTACATCACACTCTAGCTCTTTGACCAGGGCGGTTCTCATCACTTACCCTTGTATGACATATTTGTGCATGCGCTAAATAGATACCATCTCATGTCAAACTTCTCTTCTTTAAATGAACATTGGCCTTTTATTCAAATACCTAACATAGCTGGTCACAGATATCACCATGGTAATGTCAGATACTACTGTGATACATAGCCAATGTTTCCTGCTGACAATCTTGGGCCTAACAAGACACTTTTACCTTTGATAAATACAATACAGCAATGCCCACAGGTGCTCCCTGGAAGCGAACGTTTCCATGTGACATGTAAATAGCTCCTCCAGTCACTAGTTTCTCTTGTGACAGAACACTGTTACCTTTTATACATTTTTAACATCAATGCCCAGAGGTGCTTCCTGGTAGGGAACGTTTTCTATGTGACAAATACGTAACTCCTGTCATTAGTTTATCTTGTGACAGAACACTTTTACCTTTGATAAATACATAACATTAATGCCAACAGGTGTTTCCTGGGAGCAAACATTTTTATGTGACAAATAAATAGTTCCTCCTGGCACTAATTTCTCTTGTGAAAGAACACTGTTACCTTTGATAAATACTTAACATTAATGCCCACGGGTGCTCTCTGGAAGCAAACGTTTTCCATTTGACAAATACGTAACTCCTCCTATCATTCGTTTTTCATGTGACAGAACCCTATCACCCCTGGTATCTCGTTGACACTTCTGGTCACAGACCTCCCCTGAGAGAAAAATGCTCCCCCCTGTTCCAGGCCACCCACCTAGTACGTCAGTGATCTTCCTCTTGATGAACGGAGGCCAATAACTACCCACTGAATGTGCCATCCGACCAACAGGGTCAAGGAAAAAGCATGTAAAACACAGAAAGCTGAGGAAACAATCTCCTACCTCTGCACTACCCGCAAGGGAGCACAACTAGGATTTCCCAAGTAACGTTTGGTTACCCAGCTGACTGCTTAGTGGTAATGGGTGTTCCTGTGGCCTCTTCGGGTGTCTCCTACCTGATCAGTCCTGGCAGCCGCATGAGCCACATAATGAATGTCCCTAGTATGGCTTACTCTCACTCTCCATCCGGATGGGGAAGGGGGAGTGCCACCAACCACACTGATAGGCGGACAGATGGATGGGCTGTATTGGGCGGGAGTCCCCAACTCGACAGAGGACCTTAGTGCCCTCCAGAGAAGTCTTGGATTCCGCTTGGGTTCCTCTCTCCCTCTTCTCACTTCTGAAGATCCTCCGTTGGGCTGATATGCCCAATGGCATTCCCATTTTCTCACCAGCAGGGGACTTCCCTGCTAACATGAGGTAAAATCACCTCATACATGGCCTCGCTCCCCCTGCGCGGAGTGCCCACATACAAAGGGTCCTGCAAACTACATGCCCAAAACCACAAACGTGTGGAGAGTAGCGGACACAAACAAAGGACTAAGCAATATACAGCCTACTTCTGAATATGGCACTGAGGCATTTCTATGCTGAAAACTCAAAGGAACAGGGGTTTACAAGTACATGTGATGACCTCAGGAAACATATGCTTTAAATCAAATGTGTTGATCTTCAATCATCCTTTGAGGTGGTTCCTACAAGTCAGCTGTGGTCCACAGTAGTGGATCTTGAGGTACTGCCATAGACTGTGAAGACACATATGAATGTATACTCTTAGAACTCCAACTATGTCATATTGGGCTCCAGAGGAGAGAAGACAGTGTGCTTCCCAGTGAACAGGGGCGTGGGCAAATGGTGCGTACTCTGGAACTCTTTTGTTTATACATCTATGACATTTCTATTAAAAAATGACCTTACTAACATCTAGAACCTCTGTTTCAAATGGTTCACCATTCATAATCCTACAATTTGAAGATGACAATGTCTTAATAGCAAAAGCTCCATGTATGTTGATATGTTTTTTTAGACAAAGGGCAACATGATACATCTACCTAAACTCAAGTGATGTCTTGTATTGGTTTTAATTATAAAAAATATAGAATTAGTGGCATCCAATTTGAAAAGGTGGCTCTCTTTTACTTGTTATGGTTAATATTCACAGAAACAGTGTTTGAGTCAACAAATAGCAATGAGTGCTTCTAAAATCAAGGCTCCTTCAAAATCAGTATTCAGGTTTTCGCAATTTTGCAGCAAAAGAGCTGTGTCATCGTCTTTAAGAATGTACAGGATGAAAGCCCTACATACCTTTATGTGTGGGGCAGAGCTATGGAGCTATGCAATTTTTGTCAAGAAATAAAGTATCCTTTTTTATAACAATTACTAGGATTTCACCTTTCCTCTTCAAATTGATGGTTCATTTGGTGTTTGGCTGGGATAATATCTTGACACCATTGCAAGTGTGCCATTTGTTATATCTGATAAATATCTGCGCTATCTCCCATTTAGAAGTCTGTGGCTCTAAAAGACATTCTACACCTGTCCAGGACTTTGAACCTACCCTATGTCAGAAATGAGGGCTCGAGATTAAGACTGGATAAACTGGTACTAAAAGCAGCTCCTGGGTGTCTAGCATTAACCAGTGACCAGGAGCTACCACTGGGGATGAGGAGCTAGTGCACAGCTTTTTGCCAATCGAACTTCCAACTAAGATTGAAGCCTTTCATTTTTGATGGCAATGTCCCTTTATGCATTAAATATCATATAGATGTGTCCTAAAGTTCATCAATTGTACACAGATTTAAATGCACACTGGTGTGTTTGTTCTACATCCATTGGCCTGGGGAGTCAAAGGTTGCTCCTGGTATCGATTGCTGTAAGCTAACCAGGCTCTTCTAGGCTACAAGCAGGAGCTAAAAAGCTCCCAGCGCCCCTCAATTTCAAACACTGCAGAAATGCTCTGAGAAATATCTATGTGTCACTATTTTTGGGACACCATTGATCAAGATCAATAGTTGTGTTATTCCATAAGACACCTCCATTTGTGTTTTTACCTTTCCATACATTAGAATTCCAAGAGCCACACACTAATAGCCTATTTCGATATTAACGTAGAATCTGGATACAAAGAATATATTGATGATTAACCCTTGTTTTTCATGCTCTTTCTTATAAAAACAGAATTTTTGTAGAATATCTGCTGCTTCTATCTTAAATACATGGTACCTGGACTCATGTATGTTATATCCGATATATAATCTGCACAATTGCACAATTAAACAGTTTATAACTTTTTGTTCCGTTGTCCTGGATAGAAATGGCATTTGTAAACACACCTTGCTACCATGCTTGATCAAATATGGCTATGGCTTAGGAGATCTTATCTCGGTGTTGACACTTTGCAAAGCATCATGGAACAAAGATGGATACATAGAACTTGCATTATCAAGCTATGAATGAAGTGTATATTATGCTTCCATATTGTTATTTAAGAACATTAATCATATTGAATTGTAAAATTGCATTTCTGATTTACAAGTTTTAATTTATTTAAAAAATGTTTTGTTGTATATCATGTGTCTTATGGCGTAAATCGAATAAAGCAAGGTGTCTGAAACTCACAGATTGGGCTCATCTGCTCATGATGCTCAGGTGGTGGTGGTGATGATCTAGACACCATCATCAAGATGTAATGTACTTTTTTTAAAATCTGTGACAGGAAGACTGTTTCTTCAAGAGACTTCACTCAGGTGGGAGGCGAACTTTAGCCCACAGTCTCTGTTTATGTAGTGTTGTTCGCCTCCTTATAAAGATCCCTGCATTCTTGCTCAGGAAACATTGCTGCTAATACTCTGATTACACATAATGTTTGTCTTATTCATTATCGACGTTGATGCCATCATCATCATCGGTGTCCGATCGTTCAGTGGGTGAGGGCAGGGGCAGCAGCGGCGACAGAGATCTGGAATTGTAATATGTGTCCCACTGTTCAACTTCTATGTGTGTTGCTCCTTCCATATTTACAATGAATGAAATGTCCAGCAGTTTGACTTTTTAAAGATCCTAGATTAGTACTTTTTCCATGGTTTTATGTTAATGATAAAATGCTTCACTTAAAATATTGAGTCTGGGGGGCGTGGCCTGATGCCAGAGAAGATTGACGCGTAGTTTTGTCGCTCCGTCCCACGTGTCTGTAAATTCAGCATTATTTAAGAATGATAACACTTTTTAAACTTACCTTACTTCAATACTTTGCATTCTATCGCTGTTTTGTACTTCGGCTGTCTTTCCGATGGTGCACAGCCCTGTCTTCATCATTCAGCGAGCCTCAGCGTTACTTCCTCGGAGACTGCTGCAATTCGCCCCTTCTGAGTAGATTAACGGTGCAGCACCCACTGCGACGTGCCGACTCAGGCCTGGTTTGCCTTTCACCACAACACTGTCGCCGCTGGCACCTGCTGTCACGTTTCCAAAGTAAGAAAGGAAAAAGAAAATAATAACTTCCTGATTACGCTCCTCGAATAATTCAGAACGTTTAAAGGCACAGGAGCACCTTAATGTTATTCATCTTCTACAAACTTTCTCTCCACACGACGTTTGGATAATAACATTATCCTGTCATATATTGGCAACATTATTTCACGCATTAGCGGTTCAAAGTATAACAGAAGATTTTCTTTAAGGATATTTAGCATATAAAATTGACAGTTTTGTATATGCCATATTATAAAGAAGTGAACTTTATCCCTTTCTTGTTGCCGCCATTTTTGGGCCCCTCAGGCAAAGACTTTAATACCGCCCGCAGCAAATGTCTATGTACAATCTTTTTGTCCATTTTTAAAGGAATGCACTGATTGCTGTGGTGCAATATAAATCCACGCTGACCATTACTCTATTAATTGCTGTATGTGCAAGATGCATTATTACAACTACAGAACTGGTGGCTCTTCATAAATCACTCCTCGGTTTACTCCTTATTATTCACTAGTGTTCCCTTTTAATCTGCTTTAATAGGAATAACACTACATGCATAATATGGAAATAAGAATTGTAAACATAAAGACTCTACGTCACAGACCAGCCATTTTTTAGTCTGTAGACACCACCATAGGCCTTATTTGTGACTACACTATTACTGGATTGCGGCATATGCTGCAGATAATCTAGGCATTTTAGAGTAATCCAACTCCTGTATACTCATTCAATTATTTTAACAATCTAAACATTCAAATCTACATCAACAAACAACATGGCTGCCAATAAAAAAAAAATATGATGACTACAAAAGAACCCAATGTCTCAGCCTCCAACCTTAAGAGACCCAAGAGCGAATCTCCACTTCCGCTGGGTATTTCTGATCCTGCCATTGATGCCATACTATCAGAAATCAGATCACTTAAACCCTTCATCGAGACCACAAATCAAAAATTACAACAACTAGAAGACAGATGGAAAGGTTTTGAAAATAGAATGGATGAAATGGAGAGAAGAGTTGGTCAGGTGGAGGAGGTTTTTCCCAAAGTGGCACTACTTGAGAAGTCCATCAAAGACCTTCAAATGCACAATGAAGACTTAGAAAATCAAAGCCAACGTAAAAACCTTTGGCTCAGAAGGAAATAACACCATGGCATTTCTGCAAAAGTTTCTATCAGCCCTACTCCATCTACCATCTGATTTAATACTCAACATTCAACGTGCCCATAGAATTGGTCAGTCATCCATCTCTACCTCCTCTAAAACATCATCAAGAAAACTGATTTTTTATCTTCTGGAATATTCCCAACTTCAACTCATCTTGTCTGCTGCTAACGAATGTAAATCCCTCATTTGGAATGGCAACAAGATGTATATCACACAAGATGTTGCCAAAAGTATGGCCCAGCACAGGAAAACATTCCTATCCTTCCGTCCTGCCTTAACACAGCTCTATATTCGGTATGGTCTTTAAAACACTTGTTCATTCAAAGTTACACACTAAGGCCGTACATCCATGTTTGATGAGCCTAATGACCTCAGAACTTTTATACATTCCATCAAATCAGAAGGCATGGACACATCATCTCCTGCCAGCACTTCTACTTCCTCGATCACTTGAATCTGTTTCTCCCTCATAAGCTTTTCTATCTTCTATGTAATTCCACGACTATCAAGTTACCTTAACTAGTAGGACGGGTTTTCTTGCAACTTCCGTTTTCCATCCTGAGTCCCTCTTTTTGCCTTTTTTTTGACAACTCAGTGGGCGTCACTCATACCTGCAATAATACTCTCCTATGATCTCCCTTATCCTGTCTGATCTTTATTTCTGTGTTAACATTTAGTGTCTTACTTAACCTATTCATGATCAGACTCCAAACATCTCCTTCCTTTACCAGATGTGTCATCCTCTTGGGTCTCCTTTTAAATATTCATGATTCATTATCTAGTTTGTTGGCACTATATCTCTACATTTGTATTGTATCAGGTTTTGTAATCATAATTTTCTAAATGCTACGATGATCTTCAAATGTGTCACATGGAACATCAAAGGTTGTAATAACCCCATTAAAAGATGTAGGGTCATCTCTCATCTCAACAAATTCAACCCTTCCATAGCATGCATTCAAGTAACACACATATCTAACAAAGAAGCAATGAAACTGAAATCCCATTGGGTTAAGTAAGTCATTTCCAGTCCAGCTGTTGCTAAGAAAAATGGGGTCGCTATATTAAGTAGCAAGAAATTACCCTTTAAAATACTTGACCATGGAGCTGATACAAATGGGAGATGGGTCTGGGTCAAACCCTGGATAGATTCTACACATGTTACCATTCTAAACATTTATGGTGTTACTAATCCTGACCCCAATTTTTGGGGTCCCATCAAACAACTGATACTTTAAAAAAAATGTCACTAATTTAATTATGTGTTGGGATATTAATCAGGTCCTAGATCCCTTTCTTGACAGAAAATGTAGTTGCTTGTTCAAAAATAATGTCACACAAATCCTTTCTGGGTTGTTTAGCTGAAACCGTCCTTATTGATACATGGAGATTATCTCATCCCACCCAACTTGATTATACTTTCCACTCATCCCCACATAACACTCTATCCCACCTAGATTACATTTTCTCCACTAAAACTCTTACAGGTTCCATTACTGACTCTAAAATAGAAAATATTATTATATCCGATCACGCCCCTGTATGTACCTCCTTTAGTCTTTCAGATGTGCATAAACCTTCTTCCCGTTGGAAACTCAGTAACTTTCTCCTACAAGATCCTCCATTTATTCTTTCTATTAAATCTTTCATCCAACAGTTGTGTGCAGATAATCTAGACTATGATACATCAGCAGTGAATAATTGGGATGCTTTTAGGGCTGCCCTTGTAGGCCACATTATGGCCTATTCAGGAAAAAAGAAAGCTCTACGTAAAAAGCATTTGGACGACCTTTATTCTCAGCTCACCCAAGCTGAACAACATTATTATCACAATTCCAACCTTGCCAATCTTCGTCAGGTCTTGACCATACGCTTCCAAATTAATAATGAGATCACTGATCTAGCAGCTGAGACCATTCTTAAATATAAAACAAAAATCTATCAAACTTCCAATAAAGCAGGAAAAGCACTAGCCTCTTACTTGAAAATGAAAAAAAGAAAAATCGCTTATCTCTCACATCAAAAACTCATCTTGCACCGTATATCATCATCCTAATGATATTCTAAATTGCTTCAAACATTTTATACTAATCTTTACACTCCTGAGAATTACATTTCCCATAATAACATCACATCCTTTTTGGATAACATTGGCAGATCCTCATACCCTCAATTAGATCTATCCCACTTAGATAAAGACATCACCCTCCCTGAAATCTCCAAAGCAATTACAGGCTTAGGCAAAGGTAAGGTTCTGGCCCGGATGGTCTTTCCATGGAATTTTTGATAGCCTTTCTCAATCCCTCATCCGCAAGCTCCAAAATCTATTCACCTACTTTATTTCCCAAAAAATCTCCTCTGGATCTTTTTCAGAAGCCTTACTCATACTCTTCCACAAACCAGACAAAGATCCTTCACTCCCTGGTAATTATTGACCCATTTCTCTTATCAATGTCAAAAGCAAAATCTTTGCAAAAGCCTTGCCAACAGGATTGAGTCCTCTCTTCCTGTCCTAATAAAACCTGATCATGTCGGTTATGTAAAAGGACGCATTTAATCAATTTTAATGCAGAATCTTTCAGTACTACGCATACATTGCACCCTGATGTCCACAGCAAGCTGCGTCGAGGAGTCCAATGTCACTTTGACTGCTGAGAACTTTCCCAATAGAATATCTGTGGTTATTTCTTTCCCACAGCACCTTCCGAACATCCCGATCATACAGCCTCCCATCCTGATGAAGGCCAAATCAGATATGAGGCATATCCAGCCCTACAGACGGCTGAAACACCTTGGTGTAGACAAATTTTGAATTACAGTGTTACCAATGCAGGGACGTCATTTCACCAAAATGCCAGGAGTAGCGGAAGTGACATCACATGACCTTTTCCCTCTGATGACATCACAGGAAGTGATGTTATTTGACCCCCACCTCAAAGTGACATCACGGAAGTGATGGAACACAACCTTTCACCCCGTGACAAAACAGGAAAGGACATCACATATTGTTCCTAAGTACACTACAAAAAATATGGTTGCGATATCACTATAATGTTAAATACATTTCCTACAAGAATGGATCACCATATGTATCATTAATATCAGTGTGTATAGGACCATATTACCAAATTACTGAGAATGCAGGCAGACGTCCAAGGCCAAACGATAATGATATGTTATTATACAGCACTTACGCTAAAGCACTTTACATAGATCAAATGTACATACAATATCAGCCAACCTGTGTTGGTACTCATTCATCGACCTCAGAAGGGTGAAAGGCTGAGTTGAGGTGTTTAAGGACAGGCTAAATCAGAGACTCACCACCTGAAGTGCCCGGAAATAAACTTTTATGAGTCTAGCAATTATTTGATAGAATTCCAGAAAGACAAATTATGTTATATTCCTATTCATTCTAGTTTAGCGTCACTACTCACAGTGATACACCTGTGGAACCCTGTTTTTTTCAGAGGCATGCACAAGAAAATCAGCCACTCCAAAAATAAAGAGCCACATGACACTGGCCACAGCCCAGGAGCTTACATTTAAAAAAAAAAAAGTAAAAAAAAGAAAAAAGTGTAAAAAAAAATACTTTTTTTCTAGGGATAGCAAGGGAGACCACATGGGTAGCAAGGGAGACCTCAGGGGTCTCAATTGCGACCCCTGTCGACCCCCAAATGACATCCCTGTACCAATGCATTTACAATGTCCTGTATACAAATTCCTCTCGTAGCTTTGTTCTAAATGTTCACCTTTTGACTCTTGTTGTCACATATCGACAATAGAGAATTGTTACTTGTTCACTGCACAAGTAATGTGTTGACTTGTTGTTTATTGTCTTGTGATATTTTGTATGACTTGTTTTGGAAGCATGTGATGTTTTACTTTATACCAAACATTTTTCAAATAGATATTATTACAAAAAAACTAAACTTTGCCATATCCAGGTACAATATTCAAAGTATTTTTCTTTGTGTATAGTGACTGAACAGGAAGGGAGTGCACCAGCCATTACCAACCCATTCACTTGTATGTTTCTCAAGATTTAGAAATCCAGGCTCCTGGTGAGGACCCTATTCTGCCCAGGAAGGCTACTTATAAAACAAGGATACACTTGAATGGGTCGAAGAATTCACTCATGTACTCTCCTCTTCCCTAATATCATAGCATTCAAGAAAAAACACTCACAGGCCGATTCATGGAATAAATGTGCGCCGAAAATCCCGGCGCAGAGGGGCCAATGCGTGCGCTGCGCCGAAAATCAGCGCAAAGCGCAGGGAAACCAGCGCACGTCGATTCATGGAAGTCCCTGCGCAAGAAAAGCAGAGGACGTGCGCGGAAATAACGCGCGGCGCAGGCCGGCGCACAGGTCAACCAACGTCGTGCGCCACGGCCACTGCGCCATCACTCCGAGCGCAGCGCACAGCTCTAAAGTAGGCGGAACACAGGGCGGGACACTCGGAATGGGGAAGAATGTGGGCGGCACGGGGAAAGTTCAGGAGGCAAGTGCGCGGAACGCCCACACGCTCGCATACAACACGTATTCATGGAATAGAATAGGGCAAAAAAGCGCACGCTCAAAGCAGCGCACAGGCACAAACAGGCACAAACACGACCGCCACAAGAAAGCAGGCGGTAGCGTGTCTGCGCCTGCAAGAAATGTGCGCTAAAAGGCGCGCCAACAAATAGCACCTATATACAGACATGACCAATGTACAATACTGTTGCCCTCCTGGACAAATGACGTACAAAGGGGTACCCACAAACACAGACACGCGCAGAGAGAAAAAATAAACGTGTGCGTGCATACCGGGGTGCGCGTTAAGTTCCACACGCGATATGGGCTGGGCGGGTACGTGGATTGCAGGGGTGCGCGGGAAGTTCCACACGCGATATGGCAGGGAACGTGGATTCGAGGGGTGCGCGGGAAGTTGCACACGCGAAATGGCCGGGTACGTGGATTGCAGGAGTGCGCGGGAAGTTGCACACGCGATATGGCCGGGTACGTGGTTTTCAGGGGCGCGCGGGAAGTTCCACACGCGATATGGCCGGGTACGTGGATTTCTGGGGCGCGCGGGAAGTTCCACACGCGATATGGCAGGGAACGTGGATTCGAGGGGTGCGCGGGAAGTTGCACACGCGAAATGGCCGGGTACGTGGTTTTCAGGGGCGCGCGGGAAGTTCCACACGCGATATGGCCGGGTACGTGGATTTCTGGGGCGCGCGGGAAGTTCCACACGCGATATGGCAGGGAACGTGGATTCGAGGGGTGCGCGGGAAGTTGCACACGCGAAATGGCCGGGTACGTGGTTTTCAGGGGCGCGCGGGAAGTTCCACACGCGATATGGCCGGGTACGTGGATTGCAGGAGTGCGCTGGAAGTTGCACACGCGAAATGGCCGGGTACGTGGATTTCTGGGGCGCGCGGGAATTTCCACACGCGATATGGCAGGGAACGTGGATTTGAGGGGTGAGCGGGAAGTTGCACACGCGAAATGGCCGGGTACGTGGTTTTCAGGGGCGCGCGGGAAGTTCCACACGCGATATGGCCGGGTACGTGGATTTCTGGGGCGCGCGGGAAGTTCCACACGCGATATGGCAGGGAACGTGGATTCGAGGGGTGCGCGCGAAGTTGCACACGCGAAATGGCCGGGTACGTGGTTTTCAGGGGCGCGCGGGAAGTTCCACACGCGATATGGCCGGGTACGTGGATTTCTGGGGCGCGCGGGAAGTTCCACACGCGATATGGCAGGGAACGTGGATTCGAGGGGTGCGCGGGAAGTTGCACACGCGAAATGGCCGGGTACGTGGTTTTCAGGGGCGCGCGGGAAGTTCCACACGCGATATGGCCGGGTACGTGGATTGCAGGAGTGCGCTGGAAGTTGCACACGCGAAATGGCCGGGTACGTGGATTTCTGGGGCGCGCGGGAAGTTCCACACGCGATATGGCAGGGAACGTGGATTTGAGGGGTGAGCGGGAAGTTGCACACGCGAAATGGCCGGGTACGTGGTTTTCAGGGGCGCGCGGGAAGTTCCACACGCGATATGGCCGGGTACGTGGATTTCTGGGGCGCGCGGGAAGTTCCACACGCGATATTGCAGGGAACGTGGATTCGAGGGGTGCGCGGGAAGTTGCACACGCGAAATGGCCGGGTACGTGGTTTTCAGGGGCGCGCGGGAAGTTCCACACGCGATATGGCCGGGTACGTGGATTGCAGGAGTGCGCTGGAAGTTGCACACGCGAAATGGCCGGGTACGTGGATTTCTGGGGCGCGCGGGAAGTTCCACACGCGATATGGCAGGGAACGTGGATTTGAGGGGTGAGCGGGAAGTTGCACACGCGATTTGGCTGTGAGCTCCCAGGCATTACCTGTACACCCTCCACGGCCCCTGCAGGCAGCACACACCACAGGGAACTACCCTGCACACCTGCTCATGTCTCCCACCACCCCCACCCCCAGCACTGTGGGCAACCTGCCAGCAGGCCCCCACCCATGGCCAACCCATGTCTCCCACCACCCCCACCCCCAGCACTGTGGGCAACCTGCCAGCAGGCCCCCACCCATGGCCAACCCATGTCTCCCACCACCCCCACCCCCAGCACTGTGGGGAACCTGCCAGCAGGCCCCCACCCATGGCCAACCCATGTCTACCACCACCCCCACCCCCAGCACTGTGGGCAACCTGCCAGCAGGCCCCCACCCATGGCCAACCCATGTCTCCCACCACCCCCACCCCCAGCACTGTGGGGAACCTGCCACCAGGCCCCCACCCATGTCCCCCTGGCCCCTGGTCCTGACGATACACAATAATGGCAGTAATGACCAGCATACCCAGCACAAACACCCAGGCAAGGATTGCATGCACCCACATAGTGAATGCAATCACATGACACAACCCCAAAGGCAAGTAAGCAAAAGAACACATGTCCGCCACACACACATACACAATGGGTGCAAGTCAATGTCAAAACCCATATCATGGCATGTAAGAAACCAAAGAAAAAATGACACAAGTGTAAGATAATATCAAAATGTATTAAAAAATAAAAATAAAGTAAACTCTGACAACTATCTGGTAAAGCAAATAAAAGGTCCATGTCCGGGAACAAAAATGAGAAACCAAAAAACAAAGGATAGAAAAATGAATAGATTTTGTCCAAAGTAAACACATGTAGAATGAAATGAAAGATAAACCATTACGACATGGTGTGACCAATATGAAAGTTAAAAAATTTATCTCACAAAAAATAACTATATTTACAGGATTGTTCAAGGGTCCATGAGCCCAACACCACAAATTAAACCTAATACTAACTATTTAAAAAAATATGTACAAAGAAGTGGCCATTGTCCAAGCGGTCCAAAAAAAAAAAATAAAATAAAGGAAACCTAGCACTAACTAACTAAAAAACTATATACAAAGGCAGCGGGCTAGTCCTGCGGCTCACTTGGTGATGCTGGCCAGGGCATCCTCGAACTCCACGTCAATGTCCTGGAGGCGGGACTCAGTCCTGGCCCCGAGGTCTCGCAGGGACAACCCCATGTGCTCTCCAAATTCCCTGCGAGCCTCCTCGAGGCACTCAGCCCGCCTCAATGCCTGATGCATGGAGATCTCCGCCCTGGCCATGGCGAGCCGCTCCTCTTCCGCCCGCTGCCGC
The DNA here is from genome assembly GCF_040938575.1 of Ambystoma mexicanum. Classification (NCBI taxonomy): domain Eukaryota; kingdom Metazoa; phylum Chordata; class Amphibia; order Caudata; family Ambystomatidae; genus Ambystoma; species Ambystoma mexicanum. The sequence continues at coordinate 1,211,649,984 of NC_090937.1, forward strand.
TCCGCACCTATCCGCTGGCCAAACTCCTCCCACACGGAACACACCGCCATGCCAGGGTTGCCCTGCCCTCCGGCCGATGCCTGCCCCTCCGATCTTGATGGCCCTGAGCCATGATGCCTCCCACGTCGAGCCCGCTGCTGCCTGCGACGCCACTGCCTCTGCCAGCACGACGGCATCCAGGCTGATGGTAACCACCGACGCCGTCGTGCACGTGCCCTGCCCGATGATGCCGGCACATCTTCCATCTGCTGGGGTCCACTTGCTGTGTCGTCCACCCCTGCTGGACCTCCGACTCCCAACTGTGGCAGGGATGGGATCCCCACCGAGCTGGCTGCATTGGTCGGGGCAGGTCCACAGGGGGCCATGGTGGCCTCTGGGCCGGAAGACGGCAAGGAGAACGACTGGTGGATAGCCTGCACAGAGGAGGAGAGGGCCGTCAGATTGGCCAACACATGCAGGAACCCCCCGAACATGGCCGATCCCAATTGGGCCACGTCGGCACGGTGCACTTCGTGATGACGTGCGTGCTCCTCCCGGGAAGCACGCACGGCATCACGAATCACAGCCGTGCGCATCGCGACCCCAATCAGGACCTGCTCCACGCGGCCAGGGGTTCCCACGGCCGCAGGTGGAGGGGAGTCAGTTGACATGGACATTCCCTCTACCTGCGGACGGGCCTGGGACGGGGCATCCCTGCTGGTGCATGGTGGTGCACTCACAGGGTCAGGGACAGCGACATGCACAGGCCCCTCCACGGTGACCTGTGCTGCCTCCTGCCCCTGGCCCTGGACTGCACCACTTGCACCAGCAGGGATGCTCCCACCAGGGCCCATGTGTGCACCAGTGTCGGCCTCCTCCTCCTCTGTGCAAACCACCAACCTGGATGGCTCCTCACCGTCTCCCGCCGTAGCAGGCCCCTGTGGGGGCTCACCCACCCCTTCCGCTGCAGCCGTGGGGGCATCCCCGCCGCCTTGCTCCACAGCGCCGTCTCCGCCCTCTTCTTCACTAGCCGCTGCGTAGAGGGAGACAAAGAACACAAGCATCAGGCTACTGTACAATGGTCCCCTAGACAGGAAGCAATAGCAGATGAGCACCCCTGTCAAAGTACACTTCCATCATGTCCCTCCACAACACATGGGTCAGTCCAGGCAAAACACACACAGTAACAGGCATGGTGCATGCCATGCACATTTCCATGCATGTCCAATTGACTCTTGAAACATTCAATGAAATGTAACTCACATGCATCATGGCTCATGCATATCACATGCACACACTACACCTCAGTCACATCCATCTGGCCACAATCACACCAAACACAGGCAAAACAAGGGTAAGGTGGGTGCGTCACTGAATCTGTGCATTGTCACACACATGAGTCATGCATCCATGGCATGCACAAGTCACAGACATGCAGGTCAGGCACACAGACATGGCTACCATATATGTACCTGGCATCAGCACCCATCCTCACCCCCATCCATGTCCAGGTACAGAGACTGGCATGCTCTCATGTCCCAAATCTGCATAGTGCTCCCCATGCCGCATTTCTACACATGCAACAACCATGTGGGTCACACATCACTGGTCGCACATGCATTACCATGATGTCCCAGCACACATACATGCATACATGGCACATGGCACACATACAGGCAAGTATCATAGAACCAGCACACCGCAACATGCCCTGTCTCACACAGTGATGCTTGGACACTTACCGCTCAACTCCAGACGGGTCTCCCTCTCAAGGATCTGGGCGTGGAGCGCTGGGCGTACGCGTTCCAGGACCCTCTTCTGGATGGAACTCATGTGGCCCCGGCCCCCCTCCACGAGGCGCCGGGCCTTCACAAGGGTCCTGGACCTCAAGTCCTCCCAGCGCTTCTTGATCTTCAAGACGTTGCGGGTTGCCACCCCCTCCGCGTTGATGGCAACCACACAGTCGGCCCAGATCCTCTCACCTCCTTCCTTGCTGGCGCGGGACGATCCAAAGAGGGCATCATACTGCCCCAGGACATGCTCCACCAGGACACCAACTTCGGTGGCAGTGAAGCTGGTGCCCCTCTGCCCCTCTGGCCTGGGGTTGCCACTGGTGCCAGATGTAGAAGTGCCCGACATGGCAACCCCAGAGGCAGGTGTGGGTGGGCAACTGGGTCCTGGGGCTGGGCTGTGGAGCGATGTAATCCCAGTTGGGAGTCTTCAGTTCCAGCAGGGGTGGACACAGCAACTGGACCCCTGCAGATGGCTGATGTGCAGGCACCAAATGGCAGGGCACGGTGGCAGCAGGCAGGCAGGCAGGCAGGCAGCAGCAGATAGCACGTGGGAGGCTGCTCAGGGCACTTGGGGGGCAGTAACTCGGCCTTCGGGGCAGGAGCGTGGTGTTCCGTGTGTTTTCGGGTGGCCAGCTTGATACGGAGTGATTTGGCACGTGAAATTCCTGCACGTCAGCCTGAAATCCGAGGAAAGGCCCTTAGCGCGTAAGTGCGTCAGCACGCATACGCGATTCTATTGGACCAGAGTCCCTCATCGCGTAAGCGCGTCTGACGTGATCCGCACGGGCGTTCCCCACTCAGCACGTGAAGACGGAGCACACGTGTAAATCCTGCACGTCAGAGTGTCATCGCGTGTAATTGGCCAAAAGTGCGCGTACACGCCATTGGCCTATGTACGTGTATTTCATCGCGTGTAATTGCCCAAAAGTGCGCTTACACGCCATTGGCCTATGTACGTGTATTTCAGGGGCGCGCGGCCACTTACACAGGCAAGTACGTCAGCGCACCTGTATGCCTGCAGCGTGGGAATTTCCACACGCGATAGGAGTGGGAACCCGATTCCAGGGGTGCGAGGCTCACACGCTGCCTACTACACGCGCAAGGCATTAATTTGCGCACTTTTCAATAAACAAGCCAGATGCCAGGATGAACATACCGTTCCTAGCAGCAGTGGCAGTGGGCTACCAAAGGAGGATGAGGAGGAGAGTCAGGGCCAGAATATTCACACCCAGAACCAGCCTATTCGGGATGCCTGATGACCAGGTGTATGGGAGGTACAGGTTTCCAGCACACATCATACTGGACCTGGTCAGTGAGTGGGAGGATGACCTCACATCACCCACCCTGTGCTCCCAAGCACTCAGCCCCCTGCAGAAGGTCCTGAATGTACTGCACTTCTTGGCCACTGGATCCTTTCAGCGGACAAGTGCCATAGTGGGTGGTGTGTCACAGGCCACGCAGTCACGCTGTCTACACCAGGTCTTGAACATCATCACTGCACGGCCTTCAGTCCGCAGGCACATATATCTCCCCAGGACTCATGCAGAAAGGCGGACGTGCATCCAGGAATTCTATGGTGTGTCTCAATTCCCCAAAGTGCTTGGTGCAATTGACTGCACACATGTGGCTCTACGTCCACCCAGGGCAACAGAGCACATCTATAGAAACCGCAAGCACTGGCATTCCATCAACGTCCAAGTTGTATGCAATGCCAAGGGAATCATCACATCAGTATATGCCAACTATCCAGGGTCCACCCACGACAGCTTCATCTACAGAATGTCTACCCTATGCCGGGACCTAGAGGCTGGCCAGCATGGAGATACATGGCTGCTTGGTGAGCATGAATGCCACTCCACATGCATGCATGTCAGATACTGGGTCATGACACAACACCACTAATGATACCCATCACCACCTCCGCAGGGGACAGTGCCTACCCTATCAGCCCCCACATGATGACCCCAATCCGGAACCCCACCACGCCACCCCAGGTAAGGTACAACACAGCCCACATTGCTACACGGGGCATAGTGGAGCGCACATTCGGAGTGCTCAAGTCACGCTTTCGCTCCCTTGACCGTTCTGGCGGGCAGCTGTTATATGCTCCCCGAATAGTGTGCAGGATCATAGTGGCAGCATGTGTCCTGCACAACGTTGCAACACGCCGGGGCCTGCCCGTGGACATGGTGGTGCCCCCACATCCACAACCACATGCACGCCCGCTGCGCATGGGAGGGGAAAGGGCACGGGGGGAGGCAGCCCGTACGCAACTGGTGGCCAACTTCTTCACCTAGGAATCACAGTGCTGGCTAGTGCACACTGCTCTGGCACATACCATCTGACAATCAATGATGACTCTACCTGACAATCTCCGAAAATTACTTGACAATGAACTGTCAGATACACATCAGCCTGAGATTGTTAACATGGAAGTGTCAATATGTGTGCACCCCTAGCTACACATACACCAGCTATGCATCACAACGCAAAGACACAACTCCTTCAATCTAAAATGCATTGCCACGGGCGATTCACTACATGACAACATTGCCATGTCACCCACTCCCTTCACAGTCCCGCCACTGAGGACACCATGTCATGGTATGTGACAGCAAACAAACTGGCCATCACAACATGACACCAGTGTCACAAATAGCAGTGCCCCAAATGGAACATAGCCGCACTTGAGCAGCTAACCGCCCTGGAGCCACTACTACACACCTGTGTAAGAGTAATTTCTATCAAATTACACACCAACCCACCCTGAAGCCCACCCAAACAAGACACATTGCATGTAATCAATGGTAGTCTCATTACCTGATTCAGCTGGTATGTCCTCACCGTCCAGATGTACAGTGATGGCGCCATGCAAAAGTGTCAGTGCACATCTACCGACATGTAGTGTGACTCCAGAGAGTATGCCCTTGTGAAGATCTGTGTGAAATACCTGCAAAACATGAGCAACATATGTAAGTAGAGGCACATATCATACCATCATGCATAGTTAGGTGCAACAACAATGAACACTATGAATGTCTACACAGTATTGACTATGGACTGGCCAACAGCTCATGGGATTCCAATGTCACCGTGTAATTTGCTGTCACTTGGGCACACCCTTTGCAAGCCCATGGAAAGGGAAGCAGGAGGGGTGTGGATGTCTGCTACCCAAGCATCGAAACCAAACTCAGGACAAGCCTGCATGTGCCCAGCCACAATACAGTGTATGCCCAGGTACCCACACAAGGCAACACTCTTGCAAAATTAAAATGAAAAAGAGAAAAAATGGCCATGAAAGGGCCGGCGGGGGGGGGGGGGGCCACCTATGAGGTCCGAGGACAGGATGCACGCCACAATCCACCTGTGTGGATCATGGGAAAGGAAAACACCCCATAGGCTCGTGGCCCACACGGCTACTCTGTTGTGGGAGATGAGTCGCTATGGCTCTGCCCAGACCCTGCAGCTGACTCTGGAGGTGGGGGAGCTGCCTCAGAAGATGGTGTGACAATGGGAGGCAGCCCACGCAAAGCACGAGTTTGCTCCTCCATGGCTGCAAGCAGGCGGGTCTGGTAGTTCTGGTTCTGGGTTATAATCATGCGGAGGTCCCCATGCAGTAACTCCCGGGATGACCTGACCTCCGCACGAGTTGCCTGCATCTCGGCCGAGAGCGTCCGTGTCAGACGCTCCAGCTGCTCCTCTGTCCTTCTATGGGATGAAGCCTCAAGCTCTAACAGGGTCGACCTGAGGTGACGGAGTTCTTCCCTCAGGGCTTCCCTGTGGCGCTGGGACTCCATGGAAAGTGATTCCCCCAGAGTCGCCAGTGCCGCCCGCCTGTCCATGTTGGACGCCAACATATCCTCCCTGTGTGCCTGGCAGATGGACTCTGTAGCCTGCTCCAGTCGCTCCATCAGCCTTTCTGGGGGGACAATGGAAGTGGCCACCCTATCCATGGCCTGTGCAATCATCTCGGATGATGCTGCCTGTTGGGTGGCCATACCGTAGATGGATTGCTCCCATACGGTATTGCCAGGTGGCATACGGCCACCACGTTGACGGGCACCACACCTGCCTGGGGCAAGGCGGACTGCGCCTTGCTGTGCCGGCAAGGCCTCAGGCTGCAGGACTGCATTCCCTCTCTGATCTGCAGCCCCAGGAACAGGATCAGAGATTGGGTGGTGTGGCCCTGCATCCGTAACCACCAGAGGCTGATCTGCCGACACTGACATCCCCATTGAGGCCAATGGCCTGGCTGCAGGTGGGTCGGACAGAGGAGATTCTCTCCCAAGAACACTCACCTGCGACTGCACATAGGTGTCATCCTCCGAGTCTACACCTGAATACTGCTCGGGGGAGGAACCCCCAGAGACACCCCTCGACAGCACGGCCTGCAGCACTTGTGGGTTTTCACCCACAAACACACCACGTCCCTCACTTGTGGTAGGTCGGCCCGGGTTGCCCTCCTGGGACGGCTCCACCACCACATCCCCAGCATCAACAAGTGCTTCGTCCCCTGCAAAGACATGAAAGAGAAAAATGGAAACAGGCATTAGCACCATGGCATGCAACAAGGGCTGATGAACAACATAGGCAGTAGTCCTACGACACATGTCCTACATGACTGGGAGTCCTCCTATGCATTCACCATCACTGGGTCTGTAGGGGAGGCTCAGGGCATACTATGTACTGATTGGAGAGCAACGCCTGCTCACCTTGATGCCTAGCACTGCCATCACACATTGGGCGGTGATTGCCATGTCAAAGGCACATGCCATCACACACATGGCATGTGACATAGCCACCAAGTGAAGAGGGAGAGGAGGGCTACTTTTTTGGATTTCTACCACTCTGGTCCTGACATTGCATCGTCACATCAATTAGTATACATGTTGTACATGGATCTGCTAGTCCAAATTGGCAACGATGCACAGTGCCTTGTCTACATCAACATAATGCAGTAAACATTGTGATTCCACCTCCCCAACACCTGTAACGGAATAATTTTGCATTCGTGAAGCACCGGTCAAGTAATGTTTGTAGGTGCAGCGGAGCACTGAGGGGTGGTGGGGCAGAAGGGGATGCCAGTCAACAATACTACTGGTGCTGGTGTCATTCATGTCACGCAAGTGCAGGGGTGGGTGGCACAATGAAGTGCAAGGGGGAGTGGCGGCTGGAAGTGCTGTACAAGGTAAGTAGGACTTGACGTCAAGGGCAGATGGTGTTAGGCGCAGACAAGTGCTGGGGGGGTGGCCTATAGGGGTACAGAGACAATCATGCTGTGCTGTGGGCTCGGAGGGGACAGGGGAGGTACACACTGCCTCTGGCTCGGCAAGGTCCTTTCAGATTTCTATGTGTCCTGCAGAGTTGTCACATGCCGCAGATATGTGCCCTTGGATTGGGGATCTCATCTTGGTGAGAAGGGTGAGGCGCTATTGCCTTTGGAGCATGTGGCAGGCCAGTTTGCCAGAGGATGGCCATGATGCAGGACATTCCCTCTCTGCCACCCGGCACCTGTGGTTTGGGTTCCCAAGATCCGAGTCATGCCAGGACTCTGCATTGGCATGGGGCTTCAGACAGGTGGTCATGACCGTGGCTAAGACATCCAGTGTACCTGACATGGAGTGGAGCATGGAGTGGGCCCTGTCAGGATGGGAGTGAGCCTAAGGGGGAGCTGGATGGGGGGGAGATTTTGGCAGCATGAGCCTCGACTGACACACACTTCATGGGTCGGAATACCAAGAAGGTGTGTGACAGTGGTGAGGGTGGCTTTGCCTGTGGGGTGTTGAGGGTGAGCTGGGAGGAGAGGAGAATGTGATCACTCCAGGAGAGAGGAGTGCAGAGATGGACGGAGAGGGGAAAGTCAGATGAGATCAGAGCATCAAGAGTGTGCCCTGCAGAATGAGTAGGGACAGACGGGAGTCTAGAGGGTGAGAGGGAGTTGCTGAGGTCACAGAAAGGTCACGTGGGGGCGTCAACAGGCATGCAGGTGGATGCGTACCGCACCAAGGATGAGGAATTCTGTGTCTGGGGACATGAGTGAGGAGGAGAGGTGAGGACACTCAGAAAGGAAGTAGTACATTTGACCAGTTTTCCCAGACACAGTACGCACTGTTTGAGAATGTCAAGGTGTGGTGGACAGAAACCTCACACAAGCCATTCCAGAGTGGAGTAGGTCTAAGTAGGTGTGACAGTGGCAGGAATACCCTCAGGGAAGCCAAGGGCACACCCCCCCTGCACAGTAGTGGCGGGCCAAGGAGAGGGTCAAGGATGCAGACAGAGCTGGCCGTCAGACATGTTTCCATGAGACCAAGGATGTCAAGGTGCATAACCTCATGTAAGTGACAGTTATCGGAGGAATGCCTGATGCAGCCGCAGTGAAAGGAGTGTAATTGTGGAGGAGGTTGACAGCCTTGTAGGACTTACGGGGAGTGCTAGAGATCAGAGGTGCCGCATGTGTAGGAGTTGGAGTGGGAGGCGGAGAAGGTTCATGGGAGGGTGCAGGGAGGCAGTGCAGGATTGATGAGGAGAGAGGAGGGGGGACAGCAGGAGAGGTAAGGAAGTTGATGAGATGTGGGTAGCATTTCTCAAGGAGATTGAGGTTGGCCTAAGGGCCTTGGACTGAGACGCTCCCATTACCATGCACATCAATAGTGGTATCTGAGGATTGGAAGGAGGCCAGGAGTACACCCCAACGGGTCCCACCTATGATGGTGGAAGAGGAGCAAGGAGAGAGGACAGGGACCATGTGAAGGGTCTATGGGACAGGCAAAGGCATGTATGAGCAGATGTCAGTGAGAGTTAGCTTAGAGTAGGCTCAGATGCACTGGTCAGCAATAGGGTGGGTCGCATTGGAGGGCAGGCTGCCCTCATTTGACTTTTGGCAAGCAGGTGTCGTGCGTAGGGCACGATGGTCTGAACTGTAGAAGTCATGGAAGATAGACCATGAAGAGCAGCATGGAGTGTGAGGGAATGGGGCTTGGAACCAGACGGTACCAAAGGACCCAGGAAGGAGGTGGATGTCAAGGCTACATCCACAGTATGACTGCATGTTGGTAGGCATTTATATACAGAGGACGCATTAGCATGTGGTATCATTGCATGTCAGGCATGTGAAGATGAAACTTGAATGGCTGGGGGAAAGGAGAGGAATGGTATGTAAGACATCAGATGAATAGACAGGGGAGTATGAGCAACAATGTAGTGACAAAATTACTAATCAAGGGCGACTTCCATGGTGTTGGCCCATATGTGCACTGTTGCCAGTAGGGATAGTGCTGTGGCCAGATGGTGTTGCACTGAACATACTGGATGAGGCACATGGGTGCCACTATCAACTCTGCCACACACCCCCTTGACAGGCACCCAACATGAATGCTTCACACACACACCATGCACATGGATAATACACACATGCATGTGCACTCACCGGATGATGCCTCGTAATCAGGGAGGTCTCCCACACCTTGGAGTTGTCCCTCGGTGACGTAGGATCCAGCTACGGACTCGTGTGGTGTGAGTTCTATTTCCTGTGCTGGGGACCCACCTCCAGTCACCAAGGTTGCGGCATGACTTGAGGCCAGCTTATCCTTTGCCCTGCGCTTAAGGTCATTCCAGCGCTTCTGGCAATCACTAGCTGTGCGCCTCACTACTCCAAGGGCACTTATTCTGTCAGCAATGGTCTGCCAGTGTGCCTGGCGTCTGGCATGTGTGGTCTTGGACCCTGCAACGATGACCATTTCCCTATCATGATCTGACACATACTGAACAAGTGCATTAAGTTCGGCGTCTGTGAAGCTTGGCTTCCTTGATGGGCCGGACTGTGCAGCCGTGTCTGGGGCATCAGCCTGTGCCGGACGTGCACTCTTCCTCTTGCGCTTGGAAGGGGGTGGGGATCCAGAGTGTCCTACGCCGCTGTGGACACTAGGGGCAGGAGCCGTGGTGGACTCTGTACTGGGTGTGTGTGATTGCCCACTCAGCATGGGAGTAGGTGCAGGCATTGGGGGTAGTGGGATGGGGTCAGGCCTGATCTGAGGTGCATGAACTAGGACCGACACAGTCTTGGCAGGGTGTATGAGAGGTGGGGTGGATTGAGCCACACCCTGGCTACGGGGGCCAGCAGATGACCTATCTGGCATAGATGCGCGTGCCCTGATGACACCAATGTGCACCGGTGCACGTGCAGTGGACCTGCTGACCTGGATGTCAGCGATGGAATCACCCTCGGACAGGTCTGGTGCCACAATGGCCTGGTCCGACATGGGCTGATCAGGGTTGGTATCAGCCACATGACTCTCAACTGGGGGGGGGGGGGGCATGGGTGTCCCTGACTGTTCCTCCAGACTGGGGGGAACAGGGGCGCCCTGCAAGTCACAACCACGTCCCCTGTTGGATCCTCCACGGCCACCACGTGTGGCTCGGCCACCTTTGCCACCCTTACGGCTTGCACGCATCCCAACCATGGCACTGATGGTATTGTGCGTATGGGAGTGGGTGTGCACAATTGTCCTGGGCAATTGGGTGTCAAAGGGGTTGGGTACCAGATGGTATTCGTACCCTAGTGCAGTGGCAAGGCTATATGACACCCCTGGGGAAAGATGACGGGTCACGCAACGCACAGGCACCCCAAAAAAGTTAAGGAACGTGCACAATACCCCTCCTAGACCACGTGTGCTGATGGAAAACCCTGCACTACGCTGTGGCATCCAGTAACACAATGAACGTATGCGTGTCACACGCGGCCTAGATTGACCTCTGAAGGGGTAGGCTACACACGGGGCAAGCACCGATGTTAGATACGTGCGTGACTCACCGTCTGCCAGGTAAAAGAGCGTGAAAAAATAGCACTTTTGGTTGGCAACACCCCCGCCAAAAGAAGAGGTGTACGCTGTCTGAGGAGACAGGACAACTGTAGAAGGGGACACTGTTTGAGGGAACAGGCCCAGGAAAACCAGTACAAGAGGAAAAAGAGAAAAGAGCTGTCAGAGGTAACAGGGAGTACGAACTGGAAACGCCGTGAAGTAAATCGCGTGTGAAACGACAAGAAGTACCGAATTCACCCACTCGCTCTCCACGAAAAGCACGTACAAGGAAATTGTGTTCAACACTACCTTTTATACAGGCCCACACGTACATCGTCACTTACGGCGTGTACGTGCTTGGCCCATTTTCACCAATCACACGCTTTGGCACTCCTGCGTGTAGTTATCTTTTCACCAATCACACGCTTTGTCACTCCTGCATGTGGATCCTTTTTCACCAATCACGCGCTTCGACACTCCTGCGTGTAGCTCACTTTTCACCAATCACACGCTTTGTCACTCCTGCATGTGGATCCTTTTTCACCAATCACGCGCTTCGACACTCCTGCGTGTCGCTCACTTTTCACCAATCACACGCTTTGACACTGCACGTGCAGGTAACTATTGACGCACATATGCTGGTGACGGGTTTTCGCGCGATGAGTGTGGGGTTTTCAGGTGCAAAATCACTCCCTATCAGGCTGTCCACGCGTTCTAACATGAAAGACCACGCTCCTGGCCAGGAGGCCGAATTTAAGTCCCCAAGAACCCTGAGCACGCTCCCACCTGCCATCGGCTGCTGCCTGACTGCCTGCTGGCCACGTGCCCCACAGTGCTGGTGGGTGGGGGTGGTGGGAGACATGGGTGGGGGCCTGGTGGAGGGTGCCCCTGGTGGATGGGGGTTGGGGGTGGTGGGAGACATGGATGGGGGCCTGATGGCAGGTGCCCCTGCACTGCTGGGGGGTGGGGGTGGTGGGAGACATGGGTGGGGGCCTGGTGGAGGGTGCCCCTGGTGGATGGGGGTGCAGGGGGACATGATCAGGTGTGCAGGGTAGTCCACTGTTTTGTGGGCTGCCTGCAGGGGCCGGGGAGGGTGTACAGGGTACACCTGTGGGGGCCCACCCAGCCTATTCGCATGTGATAATTCCCACGCACCCCTGTGATACACGTACCCTGGCCAATCGCGTGTTGAACTTCCCGCTACCCCTGTAATACACGCACCCTGCCTGTTCGCGTGTGATGATTCCCGCGTACCCCTGTAATACACGTTCCCTGGCCTATCGCGTGTTCTACTTCACGCGTCCCCCTGTAATACACGTTCCCTGGCCCATCGCGTGTTGAACTTCCCACTACCCCTGTAATACACGCACCCTGGCTGTTCGCGTGTGATGATTCCCGCGTACCCCTGTGATGCACGTTCCCTGGCCTATCGCGTGTTCTACTTCACGCGTCCCCCTGTAATACACGTTCCCTGGCCCATCGCGTGTTGAACTTCCCGCTACCCCTGTAATACACGCACCCTGGCTGTTCGCGTGTGATGATTCCCGCGTACCCCTGTAATACACGTTCCCTGGCCTATTGCGTGTTCTACTTCACGCGTCCCCCTGTAATACACGTTCCCTGGCCCATCGCGTGTTGAACTTCCCGCTACCCCTGTAATACACGCACCCTGGCTGTTCGCGTGTGATGATTCCCGCGTACCCCTGTGATGCACGTTCCCTGGCCTATCGCGTGTTCTACTTCACGCGTCCCCCTGTAATACACGTTCCCTGGCCCATCGCGTGTTGAACTTCCCGCTACCCCTGTAATACACGCACCCTGGCTGTTCGCGTGTGATGATTCCCGCGTACCCCTGTGATGCACGTTCCCTGGCCTATCGCGTGTTCTACTTCACGCGTCCCCCTGTGATACACGTTCCCTGGCCCATCGCGTGTTGTACTTCCCGCTACCCCTGTAATACACGCACCCTGGCTGTTCGCGTGTGATGATTCCCGCGTACCCCTGTGATTCACGTTCCCTGCCTAGTCGCGTGTAGTACTTCCCGCGTACTCCTGATTTGGAGATTGCCCGCTTTGCTTTCCTTGTTTGCCTGCCCTGTGAAGTGGTCCGGGGTTAGCGCAGCCCTTAGCGATGATTTAGCGCTTTTGATGGCTTTTCCGTGCGCGAGGGCGTTCTTGGGGGCGTTACTGGCGCTGCTGCAGGCTCGCTGCGATTCTCTGCGCCACGGCTGTTTTGGGAGCTTGAAATCCATGAATACGCTGTGCGCGGAAATCTGTTTTAGCGCACGTGCCTGGCGCAGACTATCGCAGGCGCACGCTGTGCGCCAGCCGCGTGCGCTACTTGTGCGCTGGATTCTATGAATTACCCTGTCAATCTGTTACACCCAAAAGTGGTAAATACTTGGTATTTTTTTTATATAAAGTCGCTTGAATCAGCGTTGGAAAAGTAACAATATCAAACATCACAAGGTTTTTATCATACAGGCAGGGAAAAAAACACAAGGGTATGAACAATAGGTAATGCAGTTGCTTGTGCATCAAACAAGGAGTGAATCGTTAACTGTCGGTATCTGGTGGACAGTATTGTGCAGAGAACAACTGAACATTTTCAACAACAACAAAACAACAAGTAACAAGTCATTCTTCCGGGTCAGAGACAGTACAATGTGGTTAAAAGGTGCATCTACACCGTGGTGTTTCAGGCGTCTAAAAGGGCTAAATGTGCCTCATATCTGACACGGCCTTCTTCAGGATGGGGAACTGTGTGGGATAGATGTTTGTTGAGTGCTATGGAAGTAAATAGCCACAGGTACTCTGATGGGGACACACTCTTATCTGTGAAGGTCCCAAATGGACTCCCAAAAGGGCTCCTATGGGAGTTAAAATCGTATAGCTACCATTTTTGAGGCACAACTAGATACTTTAACTCCAGGATTAGCAATGCTAAATCCAGATCTAGCAGGCTATTCAATGTCTTTAACGAAATTGGAGAAAAAAATGTCATTAAACAGGCCATCACTCAAGACTCAGCCTGGTGCCAAATGATCCAAGACAAATTCCCTAACACTAGTCTGGGTCTTCAGGAGAAAATACAGCAACTCAAGCCGAATGCTATGTCTGATGATGATAGGCCACCTCCTAACATCACTAATATCAGGCCTCAGATACCAGAATTCAGCTTCAAACAATGTACAGAAGCAAAAATATTTAAAATAGTCACCAAACTTAAACCCACAGCATGTAAGGGAGACATCTGCCCAGCCTCTATCCTCAAGGAGTCCCTTCCTCTCCTGATACCGTGGTTCACTAAAATGTTCAACCTTTCATTTAATGAGGGCATAGTTCCACCGTTACTTGAGGAGGTGTGGGTTACCCCCTTACAAAAGAAAAGTTCTTTGGACCCCTCCCTAGCAAAAAACTGTCCTCCCATAACTAACATACCCTTTCTATTCAAAATCCTGGACATGGTGGCCTATCTATAGTTTCAAGATTTCCTTGAAACAAATAATATCTTGGGAATTCATCAGTCTGGATTCAGAGCAAGGCACTCAATGGAAACATCCTTCCTGGATCTCAAAACAACTCTGACTGGCATAATTGAAAGTGGGAGCACAGCATTACTGACGCTGTTGGATCTCTCCGCGGCCTTTTACCTGGTCGAGCATTCCATTCTCATCGATCGACTAAAGAACATAGCGGTCTGCTCCACCAAGGCATCAGACTGGATCTGCTCCTTTCTCAGTCCACGACTCTTAAGAGTGGCAGTGGATAATGTACAATTCTCTCTAGATGTCGTTTATGGGGGAGTCCTACAGGGATCCTGCATCTCGCCATCTCTTTTCTATCTATTTTCGGCCACTGCTTGACCTACTAGACCGCCTGGGTGTCAAGTATACAAACTATGCTGATGACACTCAGGTGGTATTTGAACTTGTAGGCAATCGTGAAAAGGATTCCGACACCCTTAACAATGTCTATGCAGCAATACAAACTTGGATGGTCTCAAAATCCCTGGCTCTGATTGACTCTAAAACTGAGCTTCTTATTGTGACTACTAGCCAGAGACTTAAGAAACTTGATATCGCCTAGAAAATTTTAAATGTTGCAAACAATCAGATTAAGGTCTCAGATTGTGTCAAAACCCTAGGAATTCATCTAGATGTAGAACTTAACATGAAAACTCATGAATCACACACACGCTCATCATGTGGCTATGTGGTCAGGCTGCTCAATCAAATCAGGCCTTACATCTCAGTCAACAACCAATCCACCCTAGCATCAGCCTTAGTCAATTCAAGACTTGACTACTGCAATAGTCTCTTGAGTGGGACCACACAAACTCACCTGTTTGCTCTCCAGATCACACAGAATAATGCAGTACAAGTAGTCTTTGGCCTCCGTAAGCAGGATCATATTTCTGATTTCAGGAGGACTTGGCACTGCCTGCCTGTTAAGCACAGGATACTGCATAATGCTGGACCTCAACCACCCCGCCTATCTTTCAGAATGGCTTATGGTTGATCAATCACTACGATCACTACACTCTGGCAACAACCACAAATTTGTACAACTTTGCTTCCTGCTGTCTAAACTTGGAGGTGCCAGCTTTCCAGTACATGCTTCTAAAGCTTGGAATGCCCTTCCACTACCAATTAAAGCCTGTAATTCCCTTCTGGCATTTAAAAAGGCAGTCAAAACCCACCTGTTTAACAGGCCATAACTAGGTTCATATTATCTTAAGTCCTTCTGTCCTCCTCTTACCTGGCCCTGACCGCCGTCTGTCTTGATACATGTCTGTCCGTCTTGTCCCGTTACTTGTGCGCCCTGAAGCCCATTGGCATGTGGCGCATTACAAGAAATAAAATAAATAAATGCATTTATTACACATTATGGGGCACATTCCGAGTCAGGCGGTAGCTGAGTGGGAAAAAACGGCAGGCTAAGCCGGACCCGAAATACCATTCCGCCTCCGTGATTGCCAGAATCACCGGGACATTACAACCCTGGTGACCCGGTAATTCCGGAAGTGGAAATCCATAAATCCCCATTCCCATGGAGTCCTATAGGACTCCATGGGGATGGGGACAATGGAAACACTGGTTCCATCTATGACGGAGCCAGTGTTTCCATTTACGCCTGAAGGTGGGTGGCGTTACTCCTGCCAGGTCAGAACTGGCGGGACTGACACCTCCTGCCTGCAGAACTCAGAATCAGCCAATCTGGAAACAACGGTGGTGGAGGATTTACCGCCACCGTTGTTTCCGAACCGGCAGGGTCATAATGACGCCCTATGTCTTACTTTGAGCTTGGGTCCATCTAGGAAACAACATCAACAGTCCAAAAAGATAACCTGCCAGTAACAACATGGTATCACCACCTTGGGACACTTTGGTTTGGAAGACAACAAAAACTGAAAATCTAGATGTTCAAAGGATTGGCACCCTTTATCACACATGAGGCCCACTAAGATAACAGCAGATAACACCATTAATATTTCTTGTGTTCCACTATTAACACTTAATGCACTGGTTTGTGGGCACATTACGTGTAAAACAGTTTCAGGCTTAAAATGGTTTTACATTGAGTTTGGTTCGTGTTTGCTGGGATCCCAGATTGATTGTTCCATGTGTTGGCCATCCAAGGACTGGACTAAATTCTATGCATAGTTTATGCAGACAATGGCCCTCATTACGATACCGATGCTAAACCATGGCGCTATTGGCACCATGCTTGGTGCCGGTATCGTAACGTGTCCGCCATGGTGAAATGGGGAAATACCGCCCCATTCCAAGGTTGGCGGGGCGGTATTTCCCCATTTCCCCATGGCCCTTCCCCATTCCCATTTTTTCCCCATAGGGCATAATGGGAATGGCAAAGGCGCTAAGTACGGTATTGCAAATTGCGGTACCATACTTACTGTGAAGGTCTCTTTGCGGGTCCCTACTTTAACGGCTGGTCTAGAGCAGCCATTAAGGTTGGGTCCCGCAAAGGGTCCTCGTAATTAGGCGCTAATGGGTTAACGGCGCCGCAGCCTTTTACGGTGCCGTTAACCCATTAGCGCCAGGGTCGTAATGAGGCCCAATGCATTTTAAAGTGAAACACTCTCTTTTACATTTTATCTATGTGAGCTGTGGACTTTTTGTGATGCTCATCTCTTTGTGTGACCACCATCTGTTGAAAAAGCGTCTGGCACTTCGAAGGCTAATGCATGTTAACATATCAGGATAATACTTTAAGATAGTTCAATAAAAGGATGGATGGCTTGCTGCTTCCCTGTGCTAAGGGAACTGTGCTCCACCTGAGGGCATAGCCCCTCCTCTGCTGTATTTCTCATCGTGGTGACGCCACCCGCCTCAACCAATGGAGCCCCTCTGCCCTGCTGCACAAATCAGAGTCCACAAGAACTGCATCTCGGACCAAGCCCGGCCAATTCAGGGACAAGTCATTGCACTGCTGTCTGAAGCTGGCTGCGCCAGCTAAGAATGTCATCCATCCCCTGTTTATGACTTCAGTACCAACGCCGTCCTCTCTCCATTCCACCTACCAGGCAGCTGCCTGTGCCTGAGCTGCTCTGCCTCTTATCATGCTTCGTTCCAGCTCAGTGGCATCACTCAGCCATTCATTGAAGGCTGTTTTTCATCAATGCTGGCTGTCCTTTGTTCAGTTCATTTCTCCAGTCTGGTCATTACTTTTTCTCTGTGCTGCTTTTACATTTTCTATATCGATTCTCCCATGAACGACGTCTGGCTCTATACCATTACATTACTCCTCGTGGCCTCCATCTTATTTTTCTGTACCTGGTCCTCATAATCTTTCTAACCTCTTGTATCCCTCAATTACTCCTCATCTTGATCCCATTGTCTCCAGAGCCTTAGGAATGCACGCTCCATTTGCAACAAAACCCACTCTGCCTTGTACCTATTCTTTTGACTAAATCTACAGCTCTTTTGTCTTATTGAAACTTGGATTCCTCCCTTTAATATTGACTCTGTTGCTGCTCTGTCTAGCCCCTCTCTAAATTACCTCATTGTCCTCGTCCTACTGTTAGTGGTGATGACACCTTGATTCTGACACACCCTTTCTGGCTATAGTCCCTTCCCTGCCTTCATCCTTTTCCTCTTTTAAATGTAACTGAAATTTCTTTAACTCTAGTTTTGCCTTGGATTTGATTGTTATCTACTGCCCCCTGGCCATACTGCTTTTTCTGTGAGGACATGGATGCATTACTTTCTTGTTTACTCACATCTTCTATTCCTATTAATGCTCTTAGGGACTTCAATCTTCACCTTGCTACTGTTCATAATTCATGTTACTCCATACCAATCATTGAATCTTATCACATGTTCCAATTGCCAACTCCACCCTCTCAATGCTCCGGTTCTTCAATGGAGCTCATCTTTTCTTCTCTTCCCACCTTTTTCTCTATTTCCACCATTCCTCTTCTTTTTTAGTAACACATCCTTCTTTCTTTCCCTCTTTCCTTCCCACACTCCTTGTCCCTTTGCCCTTCTCCTATGACATTTGTATGCAATGACCTCAGAAACCACAACCCATCTATGTACTTTCTTTTGCTTAGTTCTGCTCTCCATTCTTTTACTCAATTCTCTTTACTTTTCATTGAGAATGAGGCAGATTCTGTTTCCGCTTGTGTTTAATCTACTCGAGATCATCCTCATTCTCCTTATTCTTTTTCCCCTTCTTGTAAAACACTTTAACCATTGCTTATTCCCTCGGTTAATTTTCTTAGATCCCTGATTCAACATGTCGATCATCGCTGGAAAAAATCTTGGTCCTCCTTTGACCTTGCATCTCTCTCTTATTGCCATACTCTTTATACCAGTAGTTTACTTTATGCTAAAAAAAACTACTACTCCTACTTCCCATATCTCAGCCTACTCTAAAAACAAATTTGCCTCTACCTCCCACTCTTATTGATCCCTCTTTATCTTCCCCTCTTACCCCTGACAATGTTGTCCCTTACTTCACGCCCAAAGTTGTCAATCCTCAATCATCCTGCTTGACCAACTCTGAAACTAAATTTCCTGCTAAATCCCCCCTCCTCTTCATTCCTTATCCCTCTTAACCCCTCTTACTGATTCGATAGTGCTCTTTTCCTTGCGTGGGCCAACCACACAGTTGCTCTTAGAGAGTTTTACTGTTCTCTCTCATTCCTCAAATCTTTCCTCTTTTAATACCCTATCTTACCTCCTAAGCCCCCTTGTGACTGTTTTTTTTTAATATAATGGTTTTGTAGCTTGGTTTTAATATAATGGTTTTGTAACAACACTCTACCTTCATCCTGTTTACACATGCTACATTCATTCCCATCCTACAAAACCCTCTCTTAACCCTATTCCTTCTAATTTCCACCCTATCTCCCTCCTACCTTTTATATCTAAAATTCTTGAAATAATTATTTATTCTCATGTTTCTCTTTTTTAAACCTCCATTATGTAATCCCACCACTGCAATTTGGGTTTCATCCTTTGCTCTCTACTGAAACTGCTTTACGTTCTGTAACAGACTCCCTTCTATCAGCTTGTCATATTAAGCCCTCTTCTCTCCTTTTCTTACTAGACCTTCCACTGCATATGACACTGTGGATCATCACATTCTTTCTTCCAGGCTACTATCACTTATACCTCTGGCACTATTCACAAATGGTTCTGCTCATTTCTGTCTTACTGCAGTTACTTTGATTTATGGGCTGGGCACACATCCTCCTCTCTTCCTCTTCACTTCATGATTCCCCAAGGATCTGTTCTTGCCCTATTATTGTTTTCCCTCCATATTTTTCATCTTACTATTATTTATTTGTATAATTTCTCCTGTCATCTATGCAGATGACACCCAGATTTGATGTTACTTCAAATGTTTTCAGAGTCTCTCTGCCTGTCTCTCTTCCATCCATTCTTGGATGTCTTCACATGTTCTCCACCTTAATAAGTCCAATACGGAAATTCTATTTTCCCCTTCCTCTCAAATTCCCTCCCCCATTCCTCCTCTTTCTATTTTCATACCCTCAATCCATCTAACATTATCTTCAGCCGCCCTCAATCTAAAAAAAGGTTTCGACCCCCACTTGACCTTCTATACACATAACAGCACGCCTTCCCTTTTCGCTTCTTCAGTATATGCAGACCTTTCCTAACTTTCAGGGCAACTAAACTCCTAGTTTCTGTTATTATCCTTGCTCATCTCAACTATTGAACCACCCTTTTTCTTGGTCGCATGCCCAGGAGGAAGTCTACAGGAATCGGAAGCAGTACCATTCACTGAACATCCAGGCCACCTGTGATGCAGACCTCACGATCACCCACTGCTGTGCCCGGTTCCCAGGCTCATCCCATGATGCCATGGTCTTGTGCAACGTGTTAGGCAGAATCCTGTGCAGTGCCCTTAGGGACCACTACACACAATTAAGACTACAAGTGGTAATACAAGTTCACCTTTGGTACAAGCTTGTACTACTATGTTAAAATGGTAGCAGTAGCGGAGCAGCCAGGCTTATCTCAAGAGTATATGAGCAGTACCAGAGATTACACAAAGGGACCACAATTACTGTGACTCAAGCAAACACTGACTCAAAGTTTCAGGTAAAAAATATAAGTACATTTAATTTGAAACCATCTGTAATAAAACACAACACTTCTATAAATTCAAAACCACATGTAAAATACACTACACACAACCAATTCACCTGGTTCAGTATAACTCAAGGTAAGTACACTATGTTTTAACGGACCGGTGTTGTGAAACAAAATACGTTACCTGGAATACATATATGATCACATTTTGACAGTAATGACAGTTCGGTCTCACTAAAGATACGCGTATACGCGGCAAGAAATGTTACCGGAGCAAAAACACACTTAGCACCTGAGTTAACCAGAGAGAGTTGGGGGTAAAAATCATAGGCAATACTTTTGTCAGGGCAGAGAGAATCAGAGAACACTCGTTGACAGAAATACAAGAGTCAATAGGGCGGAGCCAGTGTCAAGTGGAACTGGGTTCCTGTTGTCGAGGATCACACAGTCGCACAGTTCAAGATTCAACGTTGCCAGGAGTACTTAGATATCGTCAACAGAGGAAGCAAAAGTTATAAGAAGGAGGGAAGATTAGGACAAGCCTTTGAGGAGGAGAAAAGGGATTCACCTTAGTTCCTCAAAGCAGAACACAATACGTTATTCAAGGGAGAAGCTGGTGCCACAGCAATTGTTCCTGGTAGTTTCCTGCAGACCCACGGTTCCTGGATCTTCGATCATGGGGACGAGAAGGAGGACGTCTGGAGGGGTCTGCACCACACAGGGATGAAGCCAGCAGCAGCGACTGTGAATAAAAGGTGCACTCCTTTAAAAAAGGAGAGGCTCTTCAGGTGGCTATCTGGACCACTACAGCAGTGTGCAGCGATTTTGAACACAAAGAGGATCCTCTGGCTGTGGAAGATGAGCTGGTTGACCCCACCAGGCTCAAGGGAAGAAGACTCCGAACTGGATCTTCTGTGGTTGTCGCAGGGTAGATAGCACAGGACTACAGCAGGGCTTCACCGGGACGGGGTAGTTGCAGCAGCCGTCTTCTTCTCCAGTTCTCTTCGGTTCCTTGTAGTTCCAGTGGCAACTCTGACTTCCAGCCCAAGAGTCCTGCCTTTTATGCAAAAATCCCCTATTCACACAGCCTGGCTGTCAATCACGCTGCAGGGGGGTTGTCCAGCCCGGACAACCACCTCAGCCAAACATGGCAAATTGCGACTTGGGTTTCCTAAGATACCCTGTGCAGGGGGTAACTACACCCCTCCCTCACATTCAGCCCACCTAGACACCCAGACGCCTAGAGGTGGGCTTTTTGGCAGAAGCCCGCCAAAAAACAGTGAACAAAGGAGGCAAACCTGGTTTGTCGCGCAAAGTAAAACACAAGAAGGGCTTTAAATAGAAGAAATGGCGACTAAACCCGACCGGAGCCAAAAGAAAGAGGATTTGGTCAAGCGGGTTTATGTTCGAGGCTTATAAAATAGCCTGAAACATACCACGTTTATATAGTATAAACGTGGTAGAAAATTTAGGGTAGATACCACTGCCACCAGCCAAGTCTAAGGGCCTCATTACACGGATGGCGGTAAGGATTTACCGGTACCGGTAAAATACCGGTACCGGTAAATCCTTACCGCCTTACTACGAGGTCCCTTTGCGGGTTGGGGGATTTAACGCCTGCTTTTTGCAGGCGTTAAAATCCAACCCGCAAAGGGACCTCGGAGGTAATTACGGCACCGCAAAATTGCAGTGCCGTAATTAGCGCCTTCCCCATTCCCATAGAGCCCTATGAGGCAGAAATGGGAATGGGGAAGGGCAATGGTGGAAGGGGGATTTACCGCCCCTCCAACCTTGGAATGGGGCGGTAAATCCCCTTTCCACCAAGGCGGTGCCGGTATTTTACCGGCATGAGCCATGGCGCTAATAGCGCCATGGCTCACCGCCTACCGTGTAATGAGGCCCATCATGTTAAAATAGCAAAACAAGGCTCTAGGAGGTACAGATGAAAAGGGCTAAGGAGTAACCCTTTCCAGTACTCCATGTAAGATGGGGTGTACTGGATCTGTGGTTAAATGACTGGGTAAAGTTAATGGCAACTTTACCCTTTTCTGGGGGACAGTAGTCAGCCCCAGAAATGGAGTTGGTGGGAAGTCTAAAAGACAACCCTGTGTTACTGCACTGAAGGTGCTGTGTAACACACAAAAGAAGAGGGCTACTGAAGTGGTGTACTCCAGAGGCTCCCCCCCCACCAGACTAAGGGACAGGAGGATTTAATCCACTCCTGGATGGTGCTCATACCTGTAGGCATTTAAAAACATCCTAGAGAGACCATCAGCATTTTGGTGGTGACTTCCTGCTCTGTGCTCAATGGAAAAATCAAATCCTTGCACGCAGTTTGACCATCTGAGTAACTTTGGGTTTTCCCCTTCCATTTGCATCAGCCATCTCAAGGGTTGGTGGTTAGTCTGAATAATGAAGGTAGATCCATACAAGTATGGTCTAAACCTCTTCAGTGACAACACAATAGCAAAACATTCATGTTCTATTGTTGCCCACCTTGTCTCAGGATCCTTCTGATGAAACAAATGGGGTGCTCCCTACCTTTCTCATCCAGTTGACTAAGGACTGCACCTATACCTACATTAGAAGCATCAGTTTGTGCAGTTTGTGCAATGAAGTGTTGGTGGTAGTCGGGAGCTCTTAGGACTGGAGCTTGACAAAGGGCTTTCTTCAAACCTGCAAAGGCTTGATTGCACTCCTCATTCCACTTGACCTTTTTAGGAAATTTGAGAGAGGAGACGACATTCAAGGGAGAAGCTATGGTCCCATAGTTCTCTATGAAGTTCCTGTAATACCCATTTAGACCTAAGAAGGCTCTCACTTGGGTTTGAGTAGTAAGGGTGGCCTAATTTTGCACAGCTTGTACTTTGCTCGGCAATGGCCTTATTTCACCTACTCCTACCTCATGTCCAAGGTAGACCACAGTACTCTGACCAATTTGACATGTGCTTGCCTTTATGGCCAGATGGGCCTGTTTCAGAGCCTGCAATACATATCCTAGGTGTTCAATATGTTCTTTCCATTTAGGGCTGAACACTGCAATGTCATCCAAGTATGCAATGCAGAAGTCCTCCATCCCATTCAGAACTTGATTGACCATCCTCTGAAATGAATCAGGTGCATTCTTTAGTCCAAAAGGCATTACCTTGAATTGGTAGAGGCCAGCTGGGGTGGAGAATGCAGTTTTCTCCTTGGCATGGTCTGTCAGGGCTAGTTTCCAATAGCCTGACGTTAGGCCAAATGTGCTGAGGTATTTGGCTGCACCAAGTTTGTCCAACAGCTCATCTGTCCTAGGCAAAGGATGGACATCAGTCTTTGTGACTGCAATTAGAGCTCAATAGTCCATGGAGAATCTCAAATCCTTGGATCCTGCCTTTGGTACAAGCACAACTGGGCTAGACCATGTGATAGTAGAGGGCTCTATAACCCCGAGATCAAGCATCTTGTTGACCTCATTCCTTATATGGGTTCTTACATTGTCTGACATTCTGTACCCCCTGCTTTTGACAGGTAAACAGTAACCATTGAGTATATCATGCTGGTCCCAAGCGGTCAAGCTTGGTGAAAGTGAGAACAGAGAGGCAAGCTGATTTAACAGTAACTTGCACTCATCCTGCTTGTCAGATGTGAGACTGTAAGAGAGATTAACTCCTTCCACTTGCTCATCTAAAGGTAAGACTCTGAGGAGGTCAGGCAGAGGTTCACTCTTCTCCTCCTCCTGAGCTGAAGCTAGAAGCAAAGCTCCTATGTCAGGTCTAGAGACATAAGCCTTCAAACGGTTGGTTTGAAGGACTCTGGGACCCTCCTTAGGATTGCTTAAGTCCACCAGATAGTTCACCTCTCCAGGTTTACCAACAACTTTGAAGGGTTCTATTCATTTGTCATGCAAGGCCCTCTGCCTTGTGGGCACCATAACAAGAACAAGCTCAACCTCAAACATGTTAGCCTTCTGGTCATGCCAATTCTTGACTAGAGCCTGACCAGCCTTCAAGTTATCACTTGCCTCTGCCATCATGTGTGGCATTCTCCTCCGGAGACCCATCCCATAGTCAGTCACTCTGACTGGTTGGGGGAAGGAGCACTCTCCAACCCCTCCTTAATCAGGGCCAATGGACCTCTGACTGGATGGCCATAAAGAAGTTTGAAGGGACTGTAACCTACTCCCTCCTGAGGGACTTCTCTATATGCAAAGAGAAGGCATGGCAGTAGAAGGTACCACTTTCTTTTAAGGGGTCCTTCTAAAGCACCTATCATGCTCTTCATAGTTCTGTTAATCCATTGGTTTGGGGATGGTAGGCAGTTGAGAACTTTTAGGTTTTCCATGTGGCTTGCATGTAGTGGGACATACAATTTGATCCCCTGTCAGATATCACCTCCTTAGGAAAACCTACTCTGGTAAAAATACCAAGTAGGGCCTTAGCCACAGCCAGAGCCATAACAGTCCTCATAGGTATGGCTTCAGGATATATAGTGGCATGATCCACTATAAACAGGATAAACCTGTTGCCTGAAGATGTGGGAGGGTCAAGAGGACCGGCAATGTCAATCCTGACCCTCTAAATCAGAACTCCCACCACTGGGAGAGGCACCAAGGGTGCCACATTCTTGGCTCCACTCTTGCCAGAGTTTTGGCAAGCGTGGCAGCTCTTGCAGAATTTGTCTACTTCTGAACCCATCTTAGGCCAGTAGAAGTAAAGGGAGAGCCTTTCCTTGGTCTTCTTAAAACTTAAGTGACCAGCCAAAGGTATCGCGTGGGCCAGCAGAAACTGGATTTGGTTCACTAGAGGTACTACAAGTCTTTTGCAGTCTCCAGGGGTTGACTCAGTCGGTACACTGTAGAAGAGGCCATCTTCCCAGTGCAACCTATACTTCCCAGGCTCAATCCCATTGAGCTGAGAAGCTGCATGTAGACAAAGACCTTCAAGGGTAGGACACTCTCTTTGTCCTCTGCTGAAATCTGCCCTTTTGGGTCCACCTTATGCCAGTAAAGACTGCAGCTCAGGATGGTCAACAGGGTCAAGATCTCCTACCAGAGTAAGATCTTCTTCTAGATATGATTCCTCAGTATCTAGCTGAACCATACAGGGTTGAACCTCACACTCAGCCTCAGCTGGCGGAGGAGTCACAGATTTGACTTTGGACAGTCTTCAAGATATCCTTCTTGGCACAGGAGTGCTTGTTGGTTTCTTGCTGGAAGACATGGGTTTCCCCTTTGTCTCTTTCTGACCTGCAGTAGCAGTAAGTAAGTCCTGTGGACTTGGGGTGATAGTTTCCTCTATCATGTCCCCAGGAGAGACTCTCAAGGTTCTCTCCCTTGCAGACCTGGTGAGCTCCTGCTTCCTTCTGCTGGTGGTCTGGGGGTACTAGACACAACTCCAAGAATGTTAAGGTCATTACCCAGCAGGACCCTCCCAGGTACGTTATTTTGCACACTTACAGGTATTCTGACAGTCATGACATTATACTGGATGAGAGCTGGTAACTAGGGAACCATTTGCACAGGGCCTCCAGCTAACTTGGTAAGGTGTTTGAGTGCCTTAGCAACATCCTCCACCTCGAAAAAACATTCATCAACCACAGTTATGCTGGCTCCAGTGTCTCTGATGGCAGGGGTTTCCTGACCATTCACAAGAACACTATCTTTGTAATACTTTTTAGTATTATTTGGGATTGAGTTACAGACATCTAAGTTCTGTTGTTCCCAAAGACCCAAGGACACTAAAGAAAAACTAGCTGAGACTCTCATGGGCTCATCAGCTCGTAACTGAAAGTTTCCACTGGCTATAGGTACTTCATCCACCTGGGAGAAGGAGACAGTGTGGACCCCTGAAGGTTTACCCTTACATATGGGATCCCCTTTCACATGGTCAGTTAACCCACAAAGTGTTTCCCAAATGCTCTCTGGAACGGGGCTTGTTCTGGCTTCCATCTGATTTGGGACCAGATGGTACACTAGCCTGATTCGGTTTCCCTTGTGGCTTACCCTGGTTATGTTTGGGGCCGTCTTTTGGATTGGAATTACTGGAATTCTCTTTGTTGTCTTTCTTTGGCTGCTTTCCCTCATCCTTTTTCTGAATTACCCCAGAATCCTTGTGAGTAGCCCTGTTGGAAACCCACAAGTCAGCAGCCTTAGCTAACTTCTTAGGATCTATCTCCTTTGAATCAGCCAAATGCTGTCTAAGCTCAGGGGAGCAGACATCAAAAATAGACTCCAACATTACAAGATTCCTCAAACCTTCATAAGTGTTCACTTTGTAACCCTTAACCCAACCATCTAAGTTTTTCAAACATTCCCACACCCAGGTAGCCCAAGTGGTACCATCATGCTTTTTGAGGGTTCTAAACCTCTTAAAATACTGGAAAGGGGTCTTCCAAAATCTAGCTATTAATGCTAGTTTCAAACACTCATAATCCTGTTTATCCTCCTCCCCCAACTCCATTACATCATCACTTGCAACAGGGGGAAGCCTAGAGAAAAAACAAGGAATCAGCTAATTCCCTGAGATACCTTGAATCCCATGATTTACTCAAACATTGCTAACCAATCCAAAACATCAAGTTTAGCCTCAAACATACCAATCATTTCCTTTGGCATACGGGGTCTCTTAGGGCTGGAAGACCTAGAAGACTCTGGGAGAGATTCATTTTCTAAAGACAATTTCTTCATTTCTAGTTAATGATTCAGCTCCATTTCTCTGAGCCTTAACTCTTGATGTTTCATGGCAGTTTGTGCATCAATACGTTTCACTTCTAATTCAAGTCTCATTTTCTCAAGTGCAATAAACTCAGGAGTAAGTGTAAGACCTAGGGGGTCCCTGAGGACAGAGGTTGTGCTTTCTGAGCAGGCAAAGGAGTTGTAGGGTTTCCTAACAAGGACTCATCTACTTCTTCTAAATCAAAACTCTCAGAATCAGAAAAATCAGTACCCACATTTGCTGGAGGGGTAGGCCCTTCTGACCCACTCTCCAGACTTTGTTTTCCCATTAACTTTGCAATCAATTCATATTATTTTCCTTTACCAGAGAGACTCCTCTCCCTACACAGGGTTCTCAAAACCTCAGCAGTATAGTTTAATAGACCCTCTTCAGTGTAGCTTTCCATATTTCACATGATTTCTCAGTTAAATAGAATTAGTGGTGTTTTAGCTTTGTGTTTAGTTGAACCCAAGCAATAGTAGCACTCTAAGTGTAATCGCTCTACTTCCAAATCCTCACTGCTGTACACCAGTGTTAGGCAGAATCCTGTGAGGGCCCTTAGGGACCACTACACACAATTAAGACTACATCTGGTAATACAAGTTCACCTTTGGTACAAGCCGTACTACTATGTTGAAATGGTAGCAGTAGTGGAGCAGCCAGGCTTATCTTAGGAGTATATGAGCAGTAGCAGAGATTACACAAAGGGACCACAATTAGTGTGACTCAAGACAACACTGACTCAAAGTTTCAGGTAAAAAATATAAGTACATTTATTTTTAAACCATCTGTAATAAAACACAACACTTCTATAAATTCAAAACCACACGTAAAATACACTACACACAAGCAATTCACTTGGTACACTATAACTCAAGGTAAGTACCCTATGTTTTAATGGACCGTTGTTGTGAAACAAAAGACTTTACCGGGAATACATATGCGATCACTTTTTGACAGTAATGACAGTTCGGTCTTACTAAAGATACGCGTATCCATGGCAAGAAATGTTAACCAGAGAGAGTTGGGGGCAAAAATCATAGGCAATACTTTTGTCATGGCAGACAGAATCAGAGAACACTCGTTGACAGAAATACAAGAGTCAATAAGCCATAGCCAGTGTCAAGTGGAATCGGGTTCCTGTTGTCGAGGATCACACAGTCGGACAGTTCAAGATTCAACGTTGCCAGGAGTACTTAGATATCGTCAACAGAGGAAGCAAAAGTTATAAGAAGGAGGGAAGATTAGGACAAGCCTTGGAGGAGGAGAAAAGGGATTCACCCTAGTTCCTCAAAGCAGAACACAGTACCTTATTCAAGGGAGAAGCTGGTGCCATGGCAGTTGTTCCTGGTAGTTTCCTGCAGACCCACGGTTCCTGGAGCTTTGGTCGTGGGGACGAGAAGGAGGACGTCTGGAGGGGTCTGTAGCACACAGGGATGAAGCCAGCAGCAGTGACAGTGAATAAAAGGTGCGCTCCTTTAAAACAGGAGAGGCTCTTCAGGTGGCTATCTGGACCACTACAGCAGTGTGCAGCAATTTCGACCACAAAGAGCATCCTCTGGCTGTGGAAGATGAGCTGGTTGACCCCACCAGGCTGAAGGGAAGAAGACTCCGGACTGAATCTTCTCTGGTCGTCGAAGGGTAGATCGCACAGGACTGCAGCAGGCCTTCACCGGAATGGGGTAGTTGCAGCAGCCGTCTTCTTCCCTGCTTCTCTTCGGTTCCTTGTAGTTCTAGTGGCGACTCTGACTTCCAGCCCAAGAGTCCTGCCTTTTATGCTAAAATCCCCCATTCACACAGCCTGGCTGTCAATCACGCAGCAGAGGGGTTGTCCAGCCGGACAACCACCTCAGCTAATCATGGCAAAGTGCAACTTGAGTTTCCTAGGATACCCTGTGCAGGGGGTGACTACACCCTTCCCTCACATTCAGCCCACCTAGACACCCAGGCGCCTAGAGGAGGGCTTCTTAGCAGAAGCCCACCAAAAGACAGTGAACAAAGGAGGCAAACCTGGTTTTACGTGCAAAGTAAAACACAAGAAGGACTTTAACAAAAAGAAATGGTGACTAAACCCGACCAGAGCCAAAAGAAAGAGTATTTGGTCAAGCGGGTTTATGTTCGAGGCTAATATAATAGCCTAAAACAGTACCACGTTTATATAGTATAAACGCGGTACAAAAGTTAGGGTAGATATCACTGCCACCAGCCAAGTATAAAGGCTCTAGGAGGTACAGATAAAAAGGGCTAAAGAGAAACCCTTTCCAGTACTCCATGTAAGATGGGGTGTACTGGATCTGTGGTTAAATGACTAGGTAAAATTAATGGAAACTTTACCCTTTTCTGGGAGCAGTAGTCAGCCCCAGAAATGGAGTCGGTGGGAATTCTAAAAGGCAACCCTGTGTTAGTACACTGAAGGTACTGTGTAACACACAAAAGAAGGGGGCTACTGAAGTGGTGTACTCCAGAGTCCACAATCACAAAAACAGATGAAATGCACATGGCAAAACATGGGTAAGAGTGGGGGGAAAGCTCCCACTCTTACCAAGTGGAAAAAATAACTCCAGAAATCCAGCAAAGCTGCTGGGGGACTCACTAGGTAAGGGAAATTAGCCATTGAATGATAATTCTCCCTAACACAACAGCATTCTGCCAGCGTACATGGAGGGGCGCAAAGGGCAAAACAACTGGGCATCTTGTGAGTAGAAGTCACAGTACACTGAGACCACTATTTTGGGTGGGTGTAGTCACAATGCAGATGACTAGGCTGCAAAGTTCCCCACTTACACCAGAACCACCTATCCCCAAAGAGGAGGCTGCTGTCCATTGGCATGTGACATGTCACACCGACCTGCAGTGATTGGGCAAATTGTGCAACCCAAACTTGACAAAGACACACAGGAACCAAAGGTACCACAATGCAACAGTGCAACACACACACACAGAAAGCATGGCCTGTAATTGGGCCCAAACATGTGTCCATATGTGATCCAAAACCATGTGTATGGGGGTGCAAATGTCCCTCGAGGAGTTGTACATCCATCATGCCACAACACCCCCGTGAATCAATGTCAAATGATACAGTCACCAGGTGCACTAATCACATAATCACACAAATGAATCAATGAACTGCATGGCACACTGCGGATAAGTATGGGATGCCGACCCACAGACACACATTGTGCATGCGGAAGGACACCTGCAAGCTACGGGCCCACGACACAGCAATGCGAACCGGACACATGGGGCACACACCATGTCACTCAGTGCAGAACATTGCCATACATGAGATGTGTGCCAGATGAAATGACCGAGGGGGACCCCCCAGCAGCAAAAGGCATGGCATGTGACCCACATCAATCCTGTGAGCCCACAACATGAAGCAAGTCTGACCACCCCCTACGTAGGTGGTGGCTCTGTCTGGAATAGCCCCCACCCTCTCAGAATTGAGCCAGACCTCCTGAACATGCATTGGTTCTGACAAACTCTGTTTATTCCTACATCCGTACCCCTATCCCTTACTTGTCAATCACCCCTCTGCCACTGATACCTGAGGCCTGGCCCTTCATGCCACTCACAGGCTACCAGGCCCCTGCCTAATCAACACTAGCACCCTCCAACCCCTTCCCACCACCGCCCTAGCGTGCACCATACCTGGTAGCTGTGCCCACCACCTTTGGGCCCACTCCGGACTAGCACCTAACCAGTGGCCTCCTATCCTGGCAACCCTCAACACTTCACTCTCAGGCCCAAAACAGCACCTGCCCATACCCTTTGCCCCCTCCCCTATATTCTGCATGTCTCTTCTCTGCACTTGCACATCCAAATGCCACAAGGCGTAGTAGGCCCACACATGCATATGAACTGTCATGCAACATTGTTTGTCACTTCTCTTGTCCCTTCCCCATATGATTGTTGGGCCTGGAAGCACTATTATGTATTTTCTGCACCTCATGAAAGCACCACCAATTGAAATGTACATGAATGACAAAAATAGTACATTCCACATCCAATGGCTCATATCCAAATAGGTGTACTTTGCAACCACATGTGACCTATCATGTTAGCCTGACTGCTGAAATGGAACACCCATCCACTGTACCCAATTAACTGCTCCCATGTCTGTCCCCCTTGCAGGTGACTCTGGATATCCACAGCTTTAATGGTTGATGACGCCCCTGAGGCATCCCGAGACAACACAGGAGGTGGCATACAATTGTGCCCAAGTTAGGACCAGGGTGGCAATTGAGCACACATTGGGGCTTTGGAAGTCACACGTCAGATGTATACATTGTACAGGTGGAGTGATGCATAAACCAGACAAGGAGGGCAAGATTGGGGTAGCCTACGCCATGTTGCAAAACTTATGCATCTGGCATAACATACCCCTGCTACCAGATGTGGGCATGCCCGCCTGATGATGATGATGCTGTGCCCTCGGTGACACAAATGAGGACACTGTGCATGCAGAGGCCAGGCTGGGTCAGATTGCTTGCCAAAAGCTAATTGAGAACTTTTTCTGGTGCTGCTTACCAGTATCCCTGGCAATGCATCCTTCACTTCAAAAGACCTCGCAGGACAAGGCTCCAGTGTTGTGTGACAAAGGTTTTCACGACAATGGGGTAGCGGCGTAGATTGCGAGCAAAGACGACACTCTGTCCATCTGCGTCCATAAGGTAACAAGGCGCAGGGAAGGAGAGTAGCACCGCTGCACTCAAACCCAGCCTTGTGCATCCTTCCCCCTCTTTTCCTGTCTCCACGTGCGCTTTTAACCCACAACTCAGGCTTTGCTTCTCCCAGCCTGCGCTTCCTGTTGTTCCCTCTCTCTGCCCATCTCCATATGCACTTTCCATCCACAGCTCAGGCGCCGCTTCACCCGGCCTTTCGCGTCCTTTCCCCTCTCTTCCCATCTCCACATGTGATTTCCACCCACAACTCAGGCTCCGCTTTGCCTGAACTTGCACATCGTTTCCCCTCTCTTCCCATCTCCACATGCATTTTCCACCCACATCTCAGGCTCTGCTTCTCCATGCCTTGCGCATCCTTTCCCACTCTTCCCACCTCCACATGTGCTTCCAACAGCAACTCAGGCTCCACTTCTCCTGGCCTTGCACATCCTTTCCCTCTCTGCCCGTCTCCTCGCATGCATTCTCCTTTTCTTGTGAGTCCTTCTCCCTCCTCTTCCTTCCCCCTTCAGGTCCCCCCTGTTTGTGACTATTTATTGTTTTTCCTGTTGGATTGTTTATATTCTCTTCTCTTCTAGATCCCCCACGGTTACTAGTGTACTGTATATTTGTGGCATTGTTGCATTTCTCTCATTACTCCTCTAGGTCCATGAGGGTTACTATTGTTCAGTACTGTATTCTGCGTATTCTGTACTGTATTGCATTTCCTCCCACACTCCTGTTCCCTGCTTCTGTGGTCTCTATTGAATATTTTTGCACATTACTGCATGGTCTCATTCTCTTTAAAAATTGGTGACTCTTTAGGTCCTCCCCCGTAACTGCAAGCATTGAGGTTTCGGTTCTCTGTGCTCAATGTAACCAGTCCTCCTTGTGTGCCTTCCCCTTTTGTGCCCCTAGTGTGTGACCTCCCCCCAACTCTCTCCTGCTTGGGCTGCCTTCTCTTTCTCTTCGCCTCGCACCCCTCCAGGGTGCTCTCAGTCTCCCCTAATCTTCTCTAACTGCTATTCTATCTCCGATCCTATCCTTCTCGCTAAGTCTGGTAGGAAGAAGCTTAAAAGGGACATACTGGTCTCCATCACGGACTTCCTTATTGCTGATACCTACACCAGTGCTTACTCCAGCCAGACTCTCATTGCCATCCTCTTTGTCGTTCCCTCTCCAGGCTTATGGACCCCACATACGGACTCTGTTCTCTTCTCTTTTTCCTCCACTCCCATTAATGGTGGCACTTGGTGGGAGGTCCTCCTGTCTCCCTTTCACTCCTGCAAGACCATCATTAATATCTATCTGAATGTCACCATCTTGATCCAGGGCCTTCAGCCCAATCTACTCCTTTTCGATAGACACTTCCCGAGTCTTATCCACTTCCTTCCATCTCCTGCTACTCATACCTATACTTCTCTGACTCCTCTGCCACCTTCCTCTTACGCCAGCTCTTTGGCAACCTCCTCTGCTTCTCTGGGTGCTCTGCCCCCTCCTTCCTCCGCCACCTCTCTGGCACCCTATTCTCCCTCGCTGACTACTCTGTCATCTCTTTCTTCCTTCTCTTCTGACTCCCGGGCACTCTAACACCTCTGCAGGGTGTACCTCATGCCTGTACCCCTCCACGGAAGTCTTTCAAATGTGGCAATCTGCTCCATGTCTCTACCCTTAACTCTCACTCTGCTATCAAATACTCCTCTTACATCTGCCGACTGCTCAAAGAACTTGATCTGGATGTCCTCATTCTCACCAAGACATGGCTCACAGCCAGCTCTGTCATGAGTTTTGACACTCTCCTCCCTGAGTGCTAAAAGATCTTCCCTAAACCCAGAGCCAACTGTCCAGGGGTGGAGTAGCCCAGAATTCATGCAGTGGATCTCTGATTCTGTCATTCCTATGGAGGCCCACTCCTCCTTTGAATGCCTGTCTGTAGGCTCTCTATCTCTCCTGGCTTCTCTCTTACTGTGGCCACCATCTACAGGCCACCTGGCCAGGTTGCCCTCTTCCTCTCAGAGTGAGCTGACCTCTCCTCCTCCCTCATAGCCTCTACGTTTCCACTTCTCCTCATTGCAGACCTCAACATCCAATTGGATGCCTCTAGCCCCTCCTCAGGGGACTTTCATAATGTATGTGACTCTTTCTCTCTCTCTCTCTCTCTCTCTCTCTCTCTCTCTCTCTCTCTCTCTCTCTCTCTCTCTCTCTCTCTCTCTCTTTCTCTCTTTCTATATACTTCCCTCTGGCCTGACTCACTCTGCTGGGCACACTCTGGATGTTCCTATCTCGTCAGACAACCCTCTAACAACTCCTTTCTCCTGGACTGGCCATGTTATTGTCTTCTCTCACCTTTCACTCTCTGTCCCCCAGGTAAAGCTGACCCCAGCACTGCCACTCACCTTCTCCATCACCCGGCCCACAGTGGAGGCTTTCAACGCTACTTTCTCTCATCCTCCTCCACCTATGGCTGACTCATACTCTGACACAGCCCTCTCCAACCTGCATCTAACAATCTCTAACACTCTTGATGTCCTTGGTGCTGTCACAAAGATCCATCTGAATCCCACATCCAAGTGCACTTCTTGGTATGATTATGACCTCACCACCCTTAAACGCAAGTGTAGGATGACTGAGAGGAAGTGGAGGGCCTCAGGCTCATCCTCCGACAAACTGGCCTGGCGTCTGCTCCAAAGGCAATATAGACTCTCTGTCCTGTCCAAGAAGAGACCCTACATCCAAGCCTGCTTCTCTGTGGCCTCTAACAACTCAGCCAAACTTTTCAAAATCTGCAAGGAGCTGGTCAATCCTGCTGTAGTCTCTACATCTTCTGTTCCTTCCTACGCCCTTTGCCATGCACTGGCTTCTCACTTCACCAGCGAAACTCAGTACACCCTTTCCATGCTCTCCTCTTCCTCTCCTTTTACTACTCCCAGCCCCTCTCCGGCTGTCTCTCCTCCTCCCTTCTCCGCCTTCCTTCTTCTGCTAATACCGGCAATCTGGCATTGCCGCTTCTGACATGGGTTTGTGCGCTTGCCCGTGTACTCGTAATACAACAGGAATTCTGCTGCACGCCCAACCGGAAATGAAAATACTGGATTGCCGGTATTAGCAGATGTTTAAGGGAATACTCGGAATGAGGCCCAGTGTCTAAATATGCACTGTTTCAGGAAATTGTAAGGATTCCTAAACCTACTTTTTCCCACAACCATATGAACTAATTTTCTGGATGCTGTATGTAGAACTAAGTTCTTAAGATTCCGTCTAAATTTGCTCCCTACTTTGTAAGTTGAAGGTCCTAGGAGGGGTCTTGACAGGGATACAATGACTTGTCGACTCTGCTTGGAGGAGAGAGTTATTGAATCCCTACATCATTTAATACGTTTTTGTCATCGTTCTCGAGTTTTGAGAGCTCATTCTCTTTTTCCTTTTCTCTCTGAATTGAGGCTGTTTGATAGAGATATGTTTTGGTTTCAAATAATGTCAAGAATTCGGATTTCATTGTGCTTGGCAGAAGTATTGGAAGCGGCTGTTCCTAGTTTTTTCCACGAGAATCAGTGCAGGTTGATGCTTGCTGACATTTGTCAGACCTTTCTACTAGCCTCATCAGTGGCTGGTGCAGAGTCACAGAACGCAGCGCAACAGGATCTGCCAGTGGTATCGCCTGTGTTATTAGTGTAGCCTGTGACTTGCAGCCAGCCCCCTGCAGGGGTTTAAGGCTGTGCTGCAGCCCGATCCTTCCATAGAAGCCGTGAACATTTGAGTACAGTTTAGAGTGGTAGTGGTTTTTGACTGCTGTGTTGGACACCATCAATCGCACAGGCTCATAGAGCTAATAGGGGCCTGTGGCTCTGCCTATTCTCGCATTCTACTTGCATTGCGTTTAGTGCCCATCACGTTTTGTTGCAAATTGTTTTTTGCACAGATAGGGAAGTAAGGTCAGGACCTATAGCATATGGATGTATTATTAACCAAACTTGTTGTCCCATAGCGGTGGGGTTTAGTGCCTCTACTTACTACTTTACTACCTGGCTGCTTTCTGTCTGCCATTTCTGGGCCTGATTCATGGAACGTCTTCCTATGGGATTGCACCATTATAAAACACTTCCATGAATCAGGCCCTCTATGGTTTGTTCATCCCTCATTGGCATGGCTTGATCTCAACTTTCAACTACTAAGGGGCCTTTGCCATACTTTGGTACAATCAGTTGGATCTGGCTGGTCTATGCTTCAGGAACTTCTACACAATATCAAGCTGGAGGAAGGATTAGAACCTCCCAATAGCACAGAGAATGTGCACAAAGTGCAAAGTGTCTGCAATTGGCAGGAGAGGCAGTGCTGGACATTGTGTTGGAGACTCTGCTTACCTGTGGATCATGCTGATGTTGCTGCCCTGTCTACCTCTATTTGAAAAAAGTGTAAAAGATCTTGGAGTCATGCTCCTGTGCGCGTGCCCTGTGAAGTGGACTGCGAAGTGACTTCAGTTTGAGTTTAATTCTCTGTTAAGTTTTCTGCCTGTATGGCAGGGAGGTGTTGGGGGGCAGAGGGGCTTTCTGGTGGAAACCGTTGAAGTGGGAACCTAGAGGAATGGCTAGAATCTGAAGATAAGAAGAAAGTATAAAGCCTGCAGCTAATTATTATGAAAGGTGGGGTCTTAAACTACCCTGTGCTATAACAGTTGATTTTTATTTATTGGTTGAGACTTATTGCAGTGAACATTTAATGCAGCAGCCTGTTTATTACTCTATCTTTACGGCTCCCACATTACAATGTCAAATGTTAACTGAAAAGATTTCGGTCGTCTCGATTGCAGCTAAAGAACAAGGGGACCCAACGAGAAAATCTTTCGCAGACTCACTTAATTGGAACATCGTTGAGTGTCCTGCTGGCTTTGGTGATTCAGGGCTTTTTTTTAAAACAGTCTTCCACATTAGTCTGCCGCGCTTCAAGGTGGTTGCGGAGCATCTAAGACAACTACATGTATCGTTTGCCTGACAAAAGTTATTAACTGTTTTGGTAAACTAGCTCATAGTTTGAATAAGTCTCAACCCATTCCTTTATCTGACGACAAGCAAATGGCGGTGCAATTAACACAAGAATCACAGGAGTTGGTACGCCAGTGCACCACCACAGCACGTGAAAGAGGCTCAACATCTTCACTGACTCAAGTTACACAGGCGGACGTGGAGAATGCAGTAAACTTGGAAAGCATTGGACTGGGGAACGTCATCATAGTCCAAGATTATAATCCTAGTACCTTGGAACAGAGCTTGACGGGAGATCACAGGATTTCCCTCTCAGTCTCACATATTTTATAACCGGCCACTGGCGATGAGGGTTGCCTGGACTCATCAGGATCTACTGTGGACTGTACTCCTGACTCCATAAGGCCCACTCAGCGGCTGCAACATTGGGGGGCAGTTCGCCCATCAGCAAACCGCAATGTTGTCCCTGTTTAATGGCAAAATTATTATCTATCATATCAAATAGAATTCTATTTATTAAGGGCTTTGTAACAGGGGATAACCATCAGCCGGGCATGCGAAAGGAGGACTTAGAGGGCTTGCTAATTCAAATAGTGGGGAAGGTTTTTAACCCCTAGTTTCAGCCTAAACAAGGCATAACCAGTGCTGGCTATTCTTTTGTAGGGCCGTCTATGCTGGTACAGGCATCCAGTGAGTCTAACACTGCTGGATTTGTAACCGATAAGGTGTCTGATTCCAACACAATTTCGGCTTCCAAAATCGATCCTGCAGGCACTGGAGAACTAGATTAACTGGCTGTATGCTGAAAACTGCCAGAAGGAACACGCTGTGAACTGCCTGAGAACTCACCCAGTTACACCACTCAGGTCTATGTAAGTGACCACTTCAGTGGATACGTTTCCTGTCAGTGTGAAGAACATATATACGTCATCTAATGGTCGGTCTTGTGTGGGATCTGTTCCCCCCACGTTGAGACAAATAGCTTGCGT
The DNA here is from genome assembly GCF_040938575.1 of Ambystoma mexicanum. Classification (NCBI taxonomy): domain Eukaryota; kingdom Metazoa; phylum Chordata; class Amphibia; order Caudata; family Ambystomatidae; genus Ambystoma; species Ambystoma mexicanum. The sequence continues at coordinate 1,211,687,464 of NC_090937.1, forward strand.
TACTCCCAAAATTGATGGTATTATTCGAGAAGCTTTGCCTGAAACTGCCTGCAAGGCTCTTCACTTACCAATGCCCCAAATAAATGACCTGAGGTCATATTTTATTCCACATTTACAAGCCCCATTGAGCCTCATGGCAGAAGAGCATAGTTTCTTACATCAGCAATCAGATCTCAATACCTCAGCATTGCTTTCACTTCTGCCCTTATACGCAGATTCATCAAGAAATCTTGAAAGCGTGTAGTATCGCATAGCTACAGCTGACATCCATGAATAGGGTTCCAGAATAGGAACGTGAGGGGTGGAATGCAAGTGGCGAGAGAGCTGGCGGTTGAAGAAGGAGAAGGACTCGTAGTTTTGCTGCTCTGTTCATATCCCCTTATTCTTAATTTAACAACTAAAGAAAGTTTATATAAAAGCCCTCCCGTGTATGTTGTCACTTCACGTGGTGACGAGGATCATCGGTCTGCTCGTACGCAGATAGAAACCAAAGAGGAAGAGAAATGGCACTGGAAAGCAGTCCGAGTAAAAAAAAAAAAAACAAGTGACAGTATAATCCTGAAGACGGCGATAAAAGGTACTTTTGTCTTATAATATATATGAGGGAGGAAGCTCTACTTGCAGCAGCTGCATCATATAAAGGTGTGACGCGAGCAAATTACCAATGGTGGTTTAAAGAAAAGGACCCTAACAAAATGTCCTTTGCGTTCAGCCATCTTGTTCATGAATAGGCATTTCCAGGGCAACCTTATGATGCTTGGTGGGGAGCAGTGTAACGGGCTACAATAGGCCCATTGGAAGAAAGGACTATACGCGTGGAAGTCAGGCATGCGGAAGTCCGGCACGCAACAACAAAATATAGCGAGGGACAATCCTCTGCTTCCTTGTCTCAGTTAAAAAAAAAATAATAATGTTTTTCCTTGTATAGAAAATATACTGGTGAACTGTGTGAAGAACTGAGTGCAGAGAAAGAAGACAAATGCTATTGTATGCAGTAAAGGAATAAGCAAGAAGAGTATAGCAACAAGAAAACACAGCCATTGAGTTAGGTGGAGCAGGAGACGCTACAAGATACTTGTTGATGCATAGTGTTCCACCACCAGCTATGTTCTTATCAGAGATGGGTGAGCCAATTCTACCTTGGAAGAGGTGGTTGAAATCTTTTGAACATTATGCCAGTGTGGTGTGCGGTGCAAATTACAGTGTGGAGAGGAGGAAATCCCTACTTCTACACTGTTAGGTCCAGCTGGCCAGGAGAAATATGAGGATTTACCAGATTTGTCAGTAGCAGATTGTGGGGATATGAACGATTATGAAAAGTGCATCCTGAAAATGAGTAGACACTACGAAAAGAAACTGAGCACTGTACTGGAGAGATACAGATTTGGTAAAAGATCACAAGAAACAGGAAAAAGTGTCGAGCAATACATAACAGCTCTCAGGAAATTGGCAAAGAACTGCAAATGTGGTCAACAACTAGAAGAAAGATTAAGAGATCAGTTCATGTTAGAATGTGGAAGTACCAAAGTTCGGGAGAAGTTGTGGGCTGAAGACGATCCATCTCTAGATGTGGTTTTGTGGATTGCCAAAGAGGTGGAGCACATGGAAAATTGTGTCAAGACATTAGAAGGTAGAGTGAAAGATAGTTCAATAAAGGCAGAACCAACTGTTAACATGCTGCAACCTGCACAGTGTGACAATGTAATGAATGTAAACAATCACAACAATCCAAATATGAGAAGGAGAGAAGATACCAGGGTTCCGGTTTCATCCAGATACAATGGGGAAGTGAGAAGCCATGGATACAATCGAGGATATTTAATGGGAAGTCGTTGACCTCAAAATAGTTAAAGAGGCAGAGGTCAGAACAGAGCCTGCATCAGATGTGATAGTCCATCTCATTGGGCCAGCAGTCTTGACTGTCCTGCTCTACACAGAATATGTAGAAATTGTAATGGGAGAGGTCACCTGGCTAAATGTTGCAGGATTGGAAGAAGCAGCATGAATTGGATTGGAAATGAAGTAAGTGATGAAGTGGACAAATGTGTCTTCACAATTTGTGGCAAGTTTAACAAAGTAGAATTGGAAAGTCTGAAGACCATTGTTATGGTGAATGGTAAGCTGATTAGAATGATGACAGACTCTGGAGCAAAATATACATTATTACCAGAAGCATTGTGGAAGAAAATAGGTCCTAAGTGGTTGAATGAAGCTGACATCAATCCCAGAGCCTATGGAGGTGCGAAGATCAATATCATAGGTTTGTTCAAGGCAACGTTGGGGTTCAAAGATAGGATGGCTGTAGGAAAAGTATATGGGCCTCATTAAGAGGATGGCGGTAAGCGAAAAACGATGCTGGTAAAGGATTACCGGCATCGCTTACCGCTCCGGCATATTATGACCCAGCAACCCGCTATTAGCGGCACCTAAATAACGGTGCCTCTAATAGCGGCATGGGCGCGTACACGCGCCCCTTCGGGGAGCAAATACCGGCATGCCGGTAATAGGAGGACATCCCAACCCACGCGGACATGCAAATACCGGCATCACGAAACCGGTAATCATGGGCTGCACGATGCCGGCCATACAGACATTGCGGAGCACACGCAAACAGCAATCAGGAAACAAGCCAACTGCCACAGTTACACACAATCCCCACAGGTGGAGTCAATGGATGCTGGGCCAGTATAAAATGAGGACACCCACACCCCTTCCAACACCAAAATACTACCACTAGCTGTTGCACCATGGCGTTGGAGGACATGCCAATACTGCTACAAATACAGCAACAACACCAACTACAACAACAACTACAGCAGCAACAACAGGCAGCACAGAGGAGACGCAGGAGGAGAAGGAGGGTGAGACAGGCCCAGCAATTACCACCAGCGCAGCCAGCAGTGCCTCGTAGGCAGCCACCAATCCCTCGCACCAGACCCAGCCCATTCAACCTAACCCATGAGCAGATCCACACCCTGTACCGGTTGGACCGGGGCACCATCACCACCATAGTGGACATGATACACAATGACATTGCCAGCCTCATAGAAATACGCACTGCCATCCCCCCGCTACTAAAGGTGGTGTCTGTGCTCCACTTCCTGGCCACAGGCACCTATCAACACACAGTGGGCCAGCTGCATGGCATATCACAACCACTATTGTCACGCATGCTGACCCAAATGCTGGATGCCCTCTTGAAGCATGCAAGCACCCACATATCCCTACCACGGACTGCCTAGGAGATAGCCAACACCAAAGTAGGCTTCCATGCACTGGCAGGCATGCCCAATTGTGTTGGTGCCATCGACTGCACCCATGTGGAATTGGTAGTCCCCCATGCCATAGAGGCGATGTACCGCAATCGCAAGCAATACCACTCCATCAATGTGCAGATGGTATGTGACTCCAGCAAGATCAACTCCACGCTACCCCGTCACATGGAGTGACATGCTGGACCATGTGTCTGGCTGCTTGGTGAGTTCCACAAATGGCCCAAGGCAGTTCTTTGGGGTACTGATGTGTAGGGATGCATAGTCCACCTGGTTGGGAAAGGGGGATGCATAATCCACCTGGTTGGGAAAGGGGGGGATGCATACTCCACCTGGTTGGGAAAGGGGGGATGCATACTCCACCTGGTTGGGAAAGGGGGGGATGCATACTCCACCTAGTTGGGAAAGGGGGGATGCATACTCCACCTGGTTGGGAAAGGGGGGATGCATACTCCACCTGGTTGGAAAAGGGGGGATGCATACTCCATCTGGTTGGGAAAGGGGGGGTGCATACTCCACCTGATGGGAAGGGGGGATGCATAGTCCACCTGGTTGGGAAAGGGGGGTGCATACTCCACCTGGGTGGCAATTTTCGGTGATTGGAGAATGCATGCAGAGCTAAACACTCCAGACCTGAACCTCCCAAACGGAACATGACTCATCCGTGGCACAAATTAAACAAATAATGCATATTGATGACAACAAGTAAGAGGCACAACCAGGCCACCATGGTGATGGCAAGCAATGCATGACTGTACAGGATACCTCAGCATGCATGCATATGCATGGATACCTCAGCATGCATGATTACATCCTGCATCATCTATTGCACGCCATCCACACTACCATACCTCATAACATTATAGAATGCATCTAGGTGACTATTCAGCATACGTACAGGGACATATGCATGTCCACACCTAATAGCAGCTGGCATGACTGTGCTTCCTGAAGGTGGCAGCTCAGAGTGACACACACCTATTTGTGTTTGCTTGCAGGTGATGGGGGATATCCCTTGAGGCCGTGGCTACTTACCCCTGTGCGGAACCCGCAGAACAGCCATGAAGAGGAGTACAATCGTGTGCACACCCGCACCCGTGTTGTGATTGAGCAGACCTTTGGCCTGTTGAAGGAGCGTTTCCGCTGCCTAAGCAGGTCTGGTGGGGCCCTCCTATATAGGCCTGAGAAGGTGGCAAAAATCACCATGGCCTGTGTCATGCTGCACAACATGTGCATCCGGTGAAATGTACCACTGCCACCTGACATTGACTTGCATGCCCCAGGAGAGGATGATGAGGATGGAGACGGAGGTGATGTAGCCCCACTGCCAGTATGTGATGCACGGGATGGCCATGCTGTACGCCAAGCACTAATTTACGAATACTTCTGAACCACAGGGACTATGATACACATGTGTCAGTGACACACTGACTCCTTGTGGACATGCACACTTGGATTGTAGGGAGTTGGCCACTGAACACCATCACACATTAAATGGATATGCACAAAATGAACAATGTCGAGCCGTTGATTTTTTTGGCACACAACTGGTGTATTTTTTCAAACAGTGAAAAATGTGCACACTCCCCCCCACCCCCCAGTGAACACCCTAACCCACCATACTAACCCCAATAAACCCCAGTGAACTCCCTAACGCACCCTACTAACCCCAATAAACCCCAGTGAACTCCCTAACCCACCCTACAAACCCCAAAATGCCCCGAAATGTACTCCAAGAAATAGTTCCCTTCACCCACAACCATGTGTCCCACTCCCATTGTCTGGGCACTCTACTTCCTGGCCTTTTTGTTGTCTGGGGTGGCATCTCAGAGTGCCGTGAACTCCGCACAGGGCTTGTGGGGACAGAGGATACAGGTGTTGTACCAGTGGATGTGTCCGAGACAGGTTCCACACCTACTCCAAGGCGTGGCCGCTGCATATGGAGCAGGATGGAGGTTAGGACTTGGGTGACCGCCCCCAGACAGTCCCTCAATAGGACAGCCGACGCATTCACGGCAGCAGAGTTTGCAGCAATGGCTGCTGTGGTCTCCCCAATGGCAGTAGCAATGGCCCTCCTACTGTCCTCCCCATCAGCAATATAGTGCTGCATGAGGTCCAGCATTGACTCCCGTCGTGCCTCCACCCTCGACAGGCATGCCTCAAAGGTGTTAGTGGAGGCTGGAGTGGTAGGAGCTGGTGCGGTGGTAGCTGGAGTGGTGGATGGTGCATCCAAGGGGCCTACATCCTGTGTGCTGTCCTCCTCGAAGGGGCACACGTCCGAATCATTGAGGTCGGAGTCATGGAGGCAGGGATCGTCACTGCTGTAGGCCTCCATATGGGGCAGGGGGGTGGCCAGGGGGCTTGGGGTGGGTGTAGTAGACACAACTGTGGCACCCTTGGGGTCCACATTGACATCCACAACGCCCGCAATGGTTGGTTGCGCAGGAAGGGACACCCCTCCATCTGTTGTGGGTATGTGCTGCTGGTCCTGATGTGTGTGGGCCACACTGGCAGCAGGTATTGTCTGCTGGATTTCCAAAGGGTCAGGCACACTGACTGTGGGTCTGGCCTGTTTATCAGGCTGGGGGGTGGTGGTGACGGTGGCCCTTATCCCATGGCGTGATGCCGATGCACTTGCACTCTGCTCCTGACTGGCATCTTCCTCATCGGTGCCTGGGGGTTAGAATTGATGCAGGTCAAGGGTGATGGTGTCACATGCCAGTGACTTACAATTGTGCTGTTCTGTATTCATACATTCATGCATCCATGTCTTACAGGTGTATGGCACTTGGTGTTCTGAGGCGGCATATTGGCAATCAATGCATGGCAGGTGGCATGCCATTGATGTGGGATTTGTGTGTTGGGTTACATGGGCACGGCCCTGGTATGTTACCCATGTGTTGATTATGGGATTGGCACTCAGCATGCATTTCGGTGTGGCACGGTTTGGGTGGCAATCTTGACTTGGATATGCTAATGTGGGTGTAGGGACATGCATTGCCTAGTTTCACTTCCACGTCACTTGTACTACATCATGGTCTCCCCTACAGGGATGTGCAGGGTCACTCACCTCTTTCTGGGGATGATGCTGCACCCATCTCCATCTCTCCAAATCCCTCTATTGACTCGGGATCAATGAATGTGCCTGCAGTCTCCTCCCAGGGCATCAGCTTAGCTGGTGAGTGGGGACCCCCGCCTGTCGCCATGGCCGCCCTCCTGTTGCTTGACAGGATGTGTCTCACACTCAAGTGGAGGTCGACCCACCTCTTGCGGCAGTCACGCACAGTACGTGGGGTGGTCCCCACGGCCGACACCTTCTGGGCGACCTCCTGCCAGATTTGCTTTCTCCTCATCTGGGCTTCGCGCTTTATGTCAGTGCTTTTCATTATGTCTGCATGTGCAGCCAGAGTGTCCGCAAGCATATTGAGCTCTGCGTCAGATATGATATGATATGATATGATAAGGCATTTGTAACGCGCCTATACACAAGTGTTTCAAGGCGCGACGAGGCAGGGGGGGGAACAAGGGGAGACAGACAACAATCTTACTAGGCCAGGTGTCATTCAGATGGCGCAAGTGCAAGGGTAGAGGGGAAGGGAAAAGTGCATGGGGGAAAGGGAGAGGGGAAAGTGCAGTACAGGGTTATTAGCATACAGCATACAGGATGAATAACAAGGGCCAGCTGGTGGCAAGTGCGAGGTAAGTGCAGACAAGTGCTGCGAAGGGGGGCTGTATGGATACAGACACAGTCCCGTAGTGCAGGGGTTGCCGTGGAGGCATCGCAGGAGAGAGTGGCTGGGCCGAGAACGGTGAATGGCCCATTTGCAGATTCAGTGCAGTTTCAGTAATATTAGCAGGGGAGAGGGGGAGAGAAAGCGGAGGCAAAGAGGAAGGTTTTGAGGTGCTTCCGGAACCGGAGGTGGTTCTCCTCAAGTTTCAGGGAGGTAGGAAGGCTGTTCCAGAGGGAGGCCCCTGCAGTGGAAAGAGATCTGCCCCCAACTCGTTGTTTGGAGAAGCGGCTGACCCTGAGGGAGTTGGAGGCGGATGAGCGAAGAGCTTGAGAAGGAAGATATTTAGGAAGAGAGAGTTGAAGGTATTTTGGCCCAAGGCCCCAGACGGCGTTGTGGACTATGCAGAGGGTTTTGAACTTTATCCTCGCAGTCACTGGGAGCCAGTGTAGTGATTTCAGTCCTGGAGAGATATGGTCCCTGGGCTTGAGGCCAAGGACAAGTCTTGCAGTCCTGTTCTGGATGAGTTTCAAAGGGCGGAGAGTAGAGGCGGGCAGATTAAGATAGAGGCTGTTACAGTAGTCCAGCTTAGAGAGAACCAGGGCTCTAGAGACAGTGAGCTTCTGGGGGAAGGAGAGGAAAGGAAGGATACCTCTGAGGAGGTGTAGCTGGTAGTGTGACTTCTTAGATACGTCGGATATGTGAGGAGAGAAGGAGAGTGTGGAGTCGAAGATGACCCCAAGGTTTTTTGCCTTGCATGTAGGAGCAGGAAGAGGGCCCAGAGAAACGCTGTTTCCGCTGCCGGGGTGTCGTCTTCCGGGTGGCCTTGGACATCTTCAGGTTTTTCCAGCACAGCAGTGCACGAAAAGACTGGTGGTTAGGGAGGGTGGCAATGGATTGTGTTTTTGAAGATGGCCGCCAGCCCATTTCCAGTTCCTGCGCAATGAAGTTATTTCCGGGTCCGGGTTTTGCGAACCCGGTATTAGCATGGTGGTATTACCGGGCCAGTATTTAGGGGTTGCTCCAAGGTGGTGCCAGTATCGGCAGGTTGGAGGACCTTTAGCGGCATGCCGGTATTGCCAATACCGGCATGGGGGTTTGTGCTGCTCGCGCACTTGTAATCATCCGCTATTGACGGGTTCATATGAGCACAGACCCGCTCTTACCGTCATGCCAGTAATGAACCCGTTTTTACCAGGCTACTCGTAATGAGGCCCAATGTCTCAAAGAAAGGCGCATCGCCTTTGCTCAGTTGGACGCATCAGGCACGGCTCAAAGTACGACTGGATGCCAGTGCAGAAGAGTTGATATATGCTGTGGAGTCAGCTGAAATGGATGTAGGGAAGTTGAAGATGGAAGTATTTAGAGATGGGATTGGGTGTGGTAAAGGCATTACACACCGCATCCAGCTTAAGGAAGGGTGCAAACCTGTTGCTCAGAATTTGAGAAGTGTTCCATTGGCCATGAGAGAAGAGGTAAAAAAAAGAATTGAGAAAGTTAGAAGAACAAGGGATCATAGAAAAAAATGATGCTGCAGAATGGGTCTGGCATCTTTAATCGTGAGGAAAAGCTCTGGAAAAGTGAGGGTGTGTATTGATCTAAGGGAGTGAACAAATGCATTATCCAATATCCAAGAACTGCTTTCAACCATGGGATCTGCTAAACTATTTTCGACATTGGATCTTACCTCTGCCTACCATCAGTTTCAACTACATAAGGATTCAAGACATCTGACACATTTATCACTCCAGAAGGGTTATATCTGTACCGGAGGATGCCTTTTGGAATCATCTCAACAGCCTCTGTATTTCAGAAAATTATGCATTGTATATTTGATGGGGATGAAGGTGTCATCTACTTTCAAGATGGTGGTGATGTTGATGATGATGTGGGTGTAGGAAAGAACATTTCGATTCAGAGTTTATCCTTATCAGATCCATCACATATACCAAGTGTGGTGCCAGCCTCACCATCTAGATTTGGAAGAAGCTATCGAAGACCTGTACACTTGATGGACTTTGCTGAGTGAGGAAGGAATTGTGGAAGAAGAGGGATGTGTATTATCGCATAGCTACAGCTGACATCCATGACTAGGGTTTCAGAATAGGAACGTGAGGGGTGGAATGCAAGTGGCGAGAGAGCTGGCGGTTGAAGAAGGAGAAGGACTCGTAGCTCCACTGCTCTGTTTTTATCCCCTTATTCATAATTTAACAATGAAATAAAGTTTATATAAAAGCCCTCCCGTGTACGTGGTCACTGTGATGATTGATGCAATTAATGCGCAGTCAACTGCATGAGATAAAGATCTTGCTCTCCTGGATAAGTGCATCAACATTTTTGGAATGGCTGATGAAAAACTGTATGAGATTTTGCGGGTGCCATTTGGAATCTCAAAAGGTGCCTTGTAGAATGGTGGATATGGTCTGCCAAACATCTACCAGACATATATTTTTCAGCCATTTTTCATCTCTGAAAGCAGCTATGTGCATGACAATCCCAAGAAAAGGAGAAAAAAAACATGAATGAGGGTATTACGTCAATGGTGCCCGGATTGAAAGGATAATGCCACCCTTCAGCAGCTAATTCATTCACTTACGGCTACTTTGTGTCCTTGCTTGCCTGCATGTCCTTGGTTGCCCTTGGAACGTTCCATGCAGGGCTCTTGCCATAAGTCAGTAGAGTTCACAATGTCTCTTGGTCTCTTGAGGTTCCCTTCCCTGAGCCTTGATCCTTCCAGTTCCAAAAATAAAGACACAGTTCCTGTTAGGCCTCTCAGGGTTCCCTTCCCCAGGTCTAGGTCTCGATTAACAAAGTTCAACAATGTTCAATAATGTCTTTACTGGGCCTCTTAGGGTTCTCTTCCCCAACCCTAGGATCCTCTTTACAAAGTTCACCAATGTTTCTTGTGAGCCTCTCAGGGTTCCCTTCCCCAAGCATAGGCCCCTCTTTACAAAGTTCATCAATGTCTCTTGTGGGCCTCTTAGGATTCCCTAGACTCCTCTGGTCTCAAACAAACAAAAAGTTCCTCTGGCAGGATGCACCTTTTACTATACAGTTCTTTCATGGGGTAGTATCAGAGACTTTTGAGAATGCTGGGTTCTTTGCTCCTCCCAGGCGTGACCACTCTGACCTCTAACACCACTCCTTATTCTCTGGGACCTTTTCTTCCTATGTGCCTCTTTCACTCTGTTCTCTTCCACTTAACTTTGCTTCCTCCACATCCTATTGTCTGTTGTGCACACTTGCACCTCCTTTCCACCTTTATGCGCCTCTTGCACACTTCTCTTTGCTTTTCACTGTGCACTCTTGCGCCTTTATGTACTCACCATGCTCTCGTCCACCTTAATTTTCCCATGAACGTGCTTCTTGCACTCTTCATTTTGGGTCACTTGCATTTCTCACTTTTGGATTGCTTGCTGTCCATTTTCCTTCTCTCTGTCTCTTTGCTGTCTTTACTCTCTGAATGCATTGTGGGTCCCTTGCGCAATTTCCCTTACTTTTGGGTCGCTCGCGCCCACTCTTGGCTGTTTCCGCGCCAACACTGCACTTGCTCTGTCTCTCTTTATTTCCGCGTCACCAGCCGTTTTCTATTACTCCACTTTACTTTCTTCCAACTTTCCAGCTTTAGCTTGCTTTGCTTTACTTTTTCCTTTCTCTTGCTGTGCTTTGCTTTTTCCCACTTTCGCTCACCGGGCTGTTCACTTTTCTCAATGTTCCTGCTCCCACTTAAGCCACACACACGCTACTGAGTTTATTTCTGCCACACAAAGCTCACCAATATTAGTGTGCCACTGGCAAGCAGGTCAATGGGTTTGGGTCGAGGTCAGGGTCTCACCACCTGCAGCTCAGGCACCCTTAGGACCTGCACACATCCCAGGGGAATGAGCACTCGCCTAAACAAGGCCTATAGACTGCCTTCTGTCCCACTCTGGATTCCTGGAGACACAGCTCCCTCACCAAGATGCAGCCCGTCACACACACACCGAGCCCGCATCTCGCCATCCCACACTCCACCAGTCCGTATGGGCCCTGTCATTGTAACCTTATACTCCTTGGCCTCCTGTTTCCATCCAGAAACCCTGGCTCGCTCTCTGACTCTGGCAGAACCTTTTTATACTGCAGATGAGAGTCAATTGGAGTCAGATGAGCACAGTTGGGGAAATGTGCCTGACCTTGCCTGGCCCTAGTAGTGGGACAATTCACAGGTGTTAGATGGTAGGCCTCACTTTGTATCCCTATGCTGTTTCTATGGGTAATCCTCATTGCTCCCCATCACATCTTCCTCATCCCAGTACTTTTTGAAAATGGGGGTAACCGGAAAAGACCAATGAGGGTTTTTACCCACAGATACCCCTACTCAGGTGATCCTACCTCGCTTGTCCACTGTCAGGGTTAGGATCCAAAAGCGATGGCCCTCCACTGGCCTCCTGGATAGAGGAATCTCAGGACTTACTTGGGAGAATACCATCAGGTTTCTCACATAATGCATCTCCTCTACAGCTCCAAATTATGTTTGATGTTCAGTTTCAGTGCAAAAAAAACACAGAACAGGTTATCATGCCATGTTCTTTCTGGAGAGTGGCACCTGCTACCTTTTTTGAAAATGTTTTCAAGGAACTTGGGTTTGTTCACCTTGAGTTACCTGGGGGAACCAAGATGTGGCCCCCCTGCTTACTGTATTCAAAGAGGCACAACTCCACCTCTCTGATGAGGTCCAACAAGGCTGAAACACATGTATGGGGTTGCTGTTGGTACTCTTGTTCAGAAGGGAACTGCCATAGCATTTTGGTGCTGGACTGTCCGTGTGCACAGGATGAAGACTGATATGCAAATTGATATTTCACATCTGTGAAAGGTACAGTAAGCAAAAAGCAATGGCTGCGGACTCACAAAGCAGGAAGAAAACCACAGAACAGGTTATCATGCCATGTTCTTTCTGGAGAGGGGCACCTGCTACCTTTTTTGAAAATGATTTCAAGGAACTTGGGGTTGGTGTCAGGATTCGCCATCCATGAAAGATATGGAATGCCTGGCGTCTATAGTGTTGCAAGGAATAGACAGCATGGTCTAGTCCTCATCCAACATGGCGGCAGATATTATAAATAGTAACCACGCCAACCTCTCGACGCGTTGTATCTGTTGTTTGTCTAAACTTCCAACGCTCCAATACTCTGACGAGTTTCTACCGCTCTTGAATTCTACTTTATTCCTTGACTTCTCGGTTCCTTTCCCTTGAAAGATACAACCCGCTTGCTTTTCACCTTTGTTTATCATTGCTTTCGACTGTTCTGTATTCTGTCCCCTCTCGCTTCGGTACCTCGCCGGTGTAGTCTACGCTCAGCTTTCTTTCTATCCTGTCTGTCCACCTCTTACCCATTTCGGTTCCCTTGCTGCCTACCTTTCTCTCTACTCGGTCCTGTCCTCTTGAGCTCCTCTTCAATCTGGCTCTCGGATTCTGTTTGTGCCGCGGATTTGGCATGAAGCTTCTCCTTGTCCCTTTCCCGCACTTTCCTCTCTACTTACCATTGCACTTGCGGTTCCATTAATTTCTCTCAGGTGCGTGGGTTTCGGTATTCGGCAGCTTACCACCGGTCTTCAGTCTTAATATTCATACTTACCTTTCCGCACGACTTTCCTTTGCTCTACTGTGGTTCTGTACATTCTGTGCTGTATTTTCTATGTTACTTGGACCTTTGGATTCAGTCTGGTGACATTCTATCCTTATTGCTCAGTCAAGTACATGCCAGCATCCAGACCTCATCAGCCCGGGGGCTTCTCACTCATCCCCATTCTTTAGCCCAGTTCTACTCCCAGATTGGTATCCTTACAAGCTTCTCTGTGGATTCTATTACATACTTCATCAATCATAGTTGAATCATCTAAGAAGAAGGACCAACAGTACAGTTTACACCAATCAGGGTTTTTTATTGCCCAGAGGCTTTTTCCCTGTTCTTGGGGGTCTAGCTCCGCGGGGTTCTCCTTAGGTAGGTCCAATTCCCTGCCAAGGTGGCCTCTGGGGAGGCTAGACCCAACTTGCACGCCAAGTTGAAGAAGATACCCAAGGAAGGACCAATAGCAGACCACAAGAGATCAAGAAGGAAGACCATCACAGAGTCCAAGGATAGTTCATCTGAAGGCCCAGGTGAGGAGGAGTTTGGGGAGGAAGTACCTTTATCTAACAGTTGGTCATCTGGAGTAACCCAGACATTGACTCCCTGCTCACTGTGCTCAGAGAGGCACAGCTCCACCTCACTGATGAGGCTGAACAAGGCTGAAACAAGTGTATGGGGTTGCTGTTGGTACTCTTGTTCAGATAGGAATTGCCGTAGCATTTTGGTGCTGGACTACCCATGTGGGCGGGACAAAGACTGATATGCAAATGGATATTTCCCATCTGTGAAAGGTACAGTCAGCAAAAAGCAATGGCTGCGAACTCTCAAAGTGGGACAAAAACAACAGCACAGGTTATCATACCATGATCTTTATGGAGAGAGGTGCCTGCTACCTTTTTTGAAACATGTTTGCAACGAACTTGGGGTTGGTCACCCTGAGTTACCTGGGGGAACCCAGACATGGACTTCCTGCTCACTGTGCTCAGAGATGCACTGCTCCACCTCACTGATGAGGTCCAACAAGGCTGAAACACGTGTATGGGGTTGCTGTTGGTACTCTTGTTCAGAAGGGAATTGCCATTGCATTTCAGTGCTGGAATGCCCATGTGGGCAGAACAAAGACTGATATGCAAATGCATATTTCCCATCTGTGAAAGGTACAGTGAGCAAAAAGCGATCGCTGTGAACACTCAGAGTGGATAAAAAAAACACAGAACAGGTTATCATGCCATGTTCTTTCTGGAGAGGGGCATCTGCTACCTTTTTTGAAACTTTTTAATTTTAACCCTGGAGTGAGTGAGCCCTTTTTCTTGCTCTCTCATGTCTTTTGACCCAATTTGGATTATGTGTTTCCTTTGTTTTAGGAGTCTGACAAACTCCATAGGCATCTATATTTTGTATGGTGACATAAAGCACCTTCATTGCAGTGTCACAGAGAAATCTTTATAGATTTCTCATAAGGTTTAAATACATTTTCTTGTGTGAACTATTGTTCTCAAGAATAGTAAAGTGAAATTTACCTTACTTACCTTTTCTCTTTGTAGGTCCAGCACACACCACCTTATGTGCAGTGCTTGGGGGGGGGGGGGATTTAGTAGCCCATTATACTACCTACTCATGTAACATTTTTGTATGTTACCTGTACTACTTTAAATGACTGGTGGCAGTGGTTTAATTGTCCTACCGTTGTGCTCTACCACAGGCTGAATCATCAGCTGCAGCATAGCACTGTTGGGTGACCATTTTGTCAAGATTGCCCTGGTCTTCTTTTTTCACCATTTTCTGTCTGTGAGGTCTTTCTTGGGTTTTACTCTGCGTGCCAAACCATGTTTGAGCCCTTTGTTCGTTTGGCCTTTGGCAAGATTCATTACTGAAACCCACCATTTGCTCCAGTGTGTCAGGAAGGGCAGGAAGTGAGGGAGGTTCCCGAAACTCACCTGTACTTTGTCTTTGGGAATGCCTTAATGCACCCAGTCCTGAATGGCTGGCTGTGCCTAAATGGGAGAATCCTGCTTAAAAGGTGAGGGTTTTGAGACTGTAGACAGAATCAAAAACTGGGAAGAACAACCGGACGGAGAAACTGTGAACAAAGCTTTCTGCATCATCCTGGACATTTGAATTACCCAGTGAAGACCTGCCGCTGTGCTGAAACTCCTTTTTCTAATCGACAAGAGAAGCTCTGGAAGAGAAGACTTCTTCCCTTGGGTTAGTGGGACCCTCAAACTGTGCAAAGCCAAACCCCTCACACATCTAACCTCGCGGTTCACCCCACACTCAGATCACTGCGCAAATTCCAAAGAAATGAAAAAGCACTCTGGAAGAGTCATCCAATAGGCCCCAACAAAGATACATTTCTAATAGCCTCCCTTAAGTACAAAGAGGCAATCTTTCAAACCAAAAAAGAAACCTACAATAACTGTATCATTTAAGCTAAATCAAGTGCCAAAGAACTCTTCAAAGTACTTAGAGAGTTGGCATCCCCGGCACCATCGCCGGTACCAGCATTAAAAACAGCACATGGTTTACCAACTTTCAGTTAGCATTACTGAGCAAAATAACGATGCTACAAAACAAAATTGAATCTAAAAAACTCCTGCTCCTGGATGTCGCATTCAAACCTACTACCTCTACTCCCCTCCCAAAAACCCTCAAATTATTCAACTTCTCTCTTCTCACAATCAAGGAGGTAGAAGACATCATCAGTATGGTTAAACCCTCACGATGCCAGGGAAACACCTGCCTTGCTCCCATCATTAAAGAGGCAGCCAAGGAACTGGCTCCCTTCATCACATCCTTAATCAACACTTCATTTGAAACATGCATAGTCCCTCACAACCTAAAAGATGCTTGGGTCCTCTCGCTACTAAAGAAGCCGTCTCTAAAGACTATCATCCCCTCTAACTATAGACCAATCACCACGGTCCCATTTCTATTGAAAATCATTGACAGAGCAGCTTACATGCAGATTCAAGAGCATCTAGAAATAACCAACCTCCTTGGCCTCAGGCAATCAGGCTTTAGGCCTAGGCATGGTACCGAAACAGCCTTGATTGACCTTAAAACCCAGATTGAAGAGTTAAAAGACAAAGCCAATCTAGCACTCTTCCTATTGCTAGATCAGTCGGGCGCATTCGAATTAGTAGACCATGAAGTCCTTTGCACGCACCTAACCTCAGCAGCACACTTCGATGGTAAATCTACTTCTTGGATCCAGTCCTTCCTTAATAATAGATTCATGTGAGTTTTCTCACCGTCAGCCTCTGCTGAGCCCGCACCAGTCATGTACGGTGTGCCTGAAGGATCCTGCGTATCTCCCATTTTATACAATGTTTTCTCAAAGCCCTTGTTCGATGACTTTGACTGTCTGAGTGATGTCACCTACACTAATTATGCAGATGATACCCAGATACTCATACATGTCACAGAAGACTATGACAGCAATGCCTATGTACTTAATGACATCTACAGCATTTTTCAGGCCTGGATGGCTAAGCACGGTCTGTGTCTGAATGATGAGAAGACAGTGCTTCAATTTGACTCTTTTAATATAGACAGTAATTCTATCAAGGTCTCCAAGGACATGGAAACACTTGACATATACATCGACTCATCCCTACCTCTACCAAGACAAGTTAATGTGATGGCCTCCTCAACAGCATACACCTCCAAGCTAATTACAGCCTGCAGACCGTTCCTCACCACACCTAACTGTATCTCAATAGCCAGAGCTCTAGTACTCTCCAAACTGGTCTACTGTAACGCACTCTACCTTGAAACCAGTCAACATAACCTGAAAAAGATGCAAGTTTTACAAAACCATTAGGTCAGCACTGAATATCCCCAGATCCCAACATATATCTGAGTCAAGACGCAACCTGAACAGGCTATCGGTCAAGCAAAGGATTGCCTTCAAAACCCTCTCACTTACTCATAAGTGTCTCATAAAGCTAGCACCTAGATACCTGACCAATAACTTCTCACTCAATACCTCAAATCGCTAGACCAGATCTGTGCAGGCACACAGCCTCAAAATCCCTAGCTTCAAGCTACAAAAGGCAGGAGGCAGCAGCATTCCCGTCCTAGAATCCAAATTATGGAACACTCTACCCCTACCACTAAGATCTGAACACGCCTACCACCCATTCAGGAGGAATGCAAAAATGTGACTCCTTGCCCAAGAATCCTAGATACCCCTTTCTGCACAACCCATACTTTCAGCAGCTTACTAAATGTATGTATTTAGAGCTTCGCTTCTCTATCATCATGTGTAAGAAATATATACCCATAAAAATTGAACCTCGCTATTGTAATTGTACAAATACAAACTAACCCCGAGACAAACTCCACTGGACCATCTTCCCCGACTGGCTGTACTTCTTTGCTGCTGCAGGAAGCGAGTGCCAGGGGTCGAGAAATCCATAGTCAAGTGCAACGTCTGTGATCTGGCCAAAAGCTCCAGGACCCTCCAGAAGTAGGATGACCAGATCTCAAGTCCCCTCAGCAGAGTGCAGGACTCAAGGAGTGAAGGAAGCCCAACCGGTATCCAAGATCCGCGGTGGTGCTCTTTACTGAGCGCTGAAACCGCTAAGTACAGCCCACCTGAAAAGAGCCGGTAGCTGCCCCCGACCTTTAAATTCTAATAGTCAATTTCCGCTTTAACCTTCACACGTGTAACGGCTTGTGAGTCTACAGGGATTTTTCTTCAACAAACTCTCTAACTTTGTGCAAGACTTTCACTATTTAAGATGTGCCTCGGCTCCATAGACTTTGCTCCAATTGACTTTGTCTGTACTGGCTCCCTGCAGACACTTCTACTCCATTTGACTTTGATACTTACTGTCCTTCATAGGTGATGCATTGGTTTTTAAACTAATATTGCTGAGAAAGGTTTTTATCTAGACTTCATTGAAATATTTAAACTGCTCACATGCTCTGAGAACTTGTTTAACCTTTTTCCTTCGTCTAACCTTTCCTTTCTGCAAACCTCAGAATCTACAAAGTGTACGAGTGATATATAAATGCAATTGTTGTCCTAGTTAGTGAAGTCACCTCAGGATGTAGGAAGTGTGTAAGAAGCATCTCTAAAGAGTATCTACTAGCTTTGTGTTGATTCTGGAAAAGTATTTTGAAGGGTATTTGATTCATATATTGCACTTTTTAAATAATGCTTATTTAAAAACTATTGTCAAATAATTGAATAATTATGCATAACAGAAACCTTGAGCATAAGTGTTACTTGGCTACTTGTACTCGTGGATGTCCTTGCTACAGCTCTACAGCTCACATTCACCCCTCTAGAGATAATCCTGGCTGCTCAGTCACACTAGTAACGTGTTTAGTACAGGCCTAAACCAATAGATGGGTTACCTGATACCAAGAGGTAAAGGGTTGTGTAGTCTCTCACAGGGCTACTACATCAATTATTGCCAAACAAGCGCCACATGGATTGGTGAGTAAGAGCGGTCTGTGGTGGTCTGTGGCAGCTCTGAGCAGGCCGGGTTTGGGGCAAGTGAGACTCACTATTTTGTGTACATTCTTGATTGAAGTCTACCTACTTCTGGGTCTGACGGCATCACTTACTGAACATTAAAATGGGAACTAGACATTCTGTTGGTTACTATCAGACTATGACAATGCTTGAAAATAAAACTTTTAAGAAACAGGGAATGAAACATCCACTCTCCCGGACCTATGCGCTCAGGAGTCAATCGAAATGGCAGCACTTGCCAATAGGTCAGCTACGGGAAGACAAGTTAAGACTGGAGACTGTAAAGGTTACAGATAGCGACCCTGAGTTGAATGTGGAGGGGAAGGGAATTCACTTGCTGTGCACAACAGAGCAAATAACCAAACCAGTGTCAAATAAACAATTAGAGGAGTCAAAATGTAAAACTTCATTTCTACGGCTAATTCTTTGAAGCTATGTGTACCGCCTGTGTCTGCCTCCACAAGTGTGCTGATAATATAAGACTTGCCCCTATCATGCAACACAATTGACAATAATAACTTGCTACTCAATATGTGTCTAGATCTACGTATGAAATCTATTGTGGCAAAATACCATGGCGTAATATTCCCTCTTCAGGGCTAACAGTAACAAATCTGTCAGCTAGCCCGGACTGACTGGAATCGCAGCAGGGGTTGATAGCATCTTGGAAAGTTTGACTACAGTAATGTCTGACTCCTGGAGTGCTAGATTTTTGAAAGAACATGACATATCTTTTTCACCCATGACATGTTCCATCACAGTTACTGTGGCTGTAATCTTTGGTTTAAGTTCTGCCATGACGGAAAAGCAAAATAACATAAACGGATATTGGCCAGGGTTGTGAATATTATCCTGGCCAATAGTACAAATAATGTGGCAAATGGATCTAATATCAATACTGAAGAAATTGAGGGGGTAAGGGAGTTCTCCTATGAGGATATTAGTATGCTTGATTCGCCCCTGACGATGTTGGCTTCAACTCCACAGTCGGAAGAGCCAAATACTCCCCCATTGAGGCCACAGCTGAACCAAAACAAGCCTCTGACACACAGACACTCTAGAACATCAGAAAATTTGATAAACACCAAGGAGCAGTCCAGAGGTAAATGGAAACGACCACAGAAAGCTATACTATCGACAACCACGTTTCCCATTCCTCCGCATTCAATGTTATCCTATCTGGGGACTCAGGGGCCTATTAGTGAGAAAAAAGTCCATCTGAAGCCAGAAAAAAGCTGCCTAAACTAGTCCTTTCGTTAGCGGAAGATAAGGGCAGCGAAACATCAGGCACCCTAGACAATAGTTGCAAGTTCCAGAGCAAGCCACTCCAGGTCTGTATTACCATCTGGCAAAGGGCAGCCATTGCCGGCTGCAAAATATATAAATTATGGAACTTCTTCCAGTCATCAAGCAACCTTTGCTGCATCATTTTTGCCGCATGATAAAATAGGATCCTTCAAGCTTCTTCTGGATCCCCAAGGGTCAGGCAACAGATGCTGGCATCACTAGGCCCACCTAATCTACCACCCCAACTGACACAGCAGGGGGTGGATTGGGTAAGCCACACACCCTGTCCACTACTGACCTCTGGGTTCCCAGTACCGACTCGTAAAACAACACTGACGTGTTTGGTGTCATCTATCCCTACGGTCCTTCCTTATGTACAGCACTCTCAAAGCTCAGTAGGGGCCAATTTATGGCTGCCTTTTGGATTCAACATATAAGGAGCTACATGGAGCCGCAAGCGAGAGATCACCTGGTGCAAGGCCCAAATGTATCTGAACCCGCTTAGATGAAATTGCCCTGGGGATCTGGAGTAAGCAACTCATGTGGCCTGCAACAATTAATGCCTCTGGTGAGAACTTGTGAGGCTATAAAGATTGTCAATACAAAGCATCGTTCACTTCAATTTGAGGAGCTGGCTCCTACCAACAATAGCCCTCTATTCAATCTATTCAATTGAAAGACTCTTATGGCCATTTTTCGAAATATTCGGGGCCTACACATTCTAACACCATATGACATCGAATGTGTGGAACTGGCCACACTCTACAGCTCCACTAAATGGGCCATCATATCCTTTGTCTCGCTGGTAGTGGTGGAAAAGGTTCTTCAGGCAGCCTCAGAGCACCGTAATCAGGGTATTGCTACCCAGACTCTTAAAACTGATGGTATTAATGGAGACAAGTGTTCGGCTGGCCACAGGAAGACCGAGGCCCAAGGACCATATCACAAACAACTAAATGAGCCATTTACTTTCCAGGCCCAAACGCAGCTAAAACCCAAACATAAGCATTTGAATGTTAACTCATGATGAATGGAGCTTCCCAGTACTGAAGGATTGCTATTTAGTCTGGGGTGCTCCATATTATCATGGAACATGCAGGGCTATAATTATTTTGCCTCACATAGAGATAACATTGGTGCATTCTCCTGCAACCTGAGCCTGCTGCCTTCTGATTGGGTTGCTGTGCCTACTTCACCCAATCCAGGGCACCGTTAGGCAGAAGCTGGGCCACTCCACAAAGGGCCACCGAACAAGGCTCCTGTGTGTGCCTGAATCCCCCTCACTCCAGCACACGAGGGATGGTTGCAACATTGTGTGTGCTGACAGCACTTCTAGAGTACCCTTGAAGCTGCAGCCGCATCGTTTCTCCGTCACATCAAAGGTAGCCCTGATGGGCTTTTATGCAGCTCTTTTTGAGACAAAAATCAACAGTTTTTAAAACTGTGTGTAGCATGATTCGAGCGCTCCTACACATGCTACTTTTGGCCTGAAATCTTCTAATGACCCATGTCATCTGTCTGTTCACTCGTGAGGCATTTCACTCGAAGGGCTAACCTTGCAGTGCTGAACTGGCCATTATAATGATATAGGGCCTCATCTCGAGTCTGGCTGTAACCCTTAAATGTGGCGGTAGCACTATCATCGCAGCATTCAAGGGTCCGCCAGATCATAGCCTTGGCGGATTTCCCCCCAGATCTGAGCTGGGGGGAAATCCGCAGCAAATTTGCCAATTTTCAGCACGATTACCACCAGCGGGAAAACAGCCGGCGGTAATAGCGCACATTTTCCCCATTGGGCCCAATGGGGAATGAGGAATTCTCGAATGGACCCAATGGGGAATGGGCACTAACCGTTCCGCCAAACCCGTGATCCGGCGCTAATAGCGCCGGGGGGTTTGGCATGAAGGGCTAATAGCGCCGCGTTAATAGCGCTGGCGTTACCGCCCAACTCATGATGAGGCCCATACTCTCAGAAACTACTCCAAAATGGCCCCCACCTCCTTGTGGGGAAAATATCAACACAACATGAGCCTTCTGCCTTCTGATTGGGTTGCAGTGCCTACTTCACCCAAACTAGGGCACTGGTAGGCAAAAGCCCACACAGCAAGTCTCCTGTCTGTGTCTGTCTGGGCCGGAGAGGGATGAGAAGGCTCCCACCTTCTCACCCCCTACCACGAACTATGAGGCAGCCTCCAGAAGTAGCCGGCACCTGCATGAACCATAGCCGCTGCAGCTCCATGCGCTCACTAGAACATCAAGTGAGTGATGGCTGACCTTTCCACTTCCTCCTCCTCTAAAAGATTCTGAACCAGAAACAAATTGTGCCTAGTTCACTCTGCCTTTCTGACACACCTATTCTACCTCCTCTGCATTGCATTCTATTGCCCTGATTGATTTTCGAACTTGGGTGTGTGTGCTTTTAACATCTTATACCCCATTGCTGCATTGCATTCTGTTGTCCTGATTGATTTTCGAACTTGGATGTATGCAATTTTAACATCTTGCACCCCACTGCTGCATTGCATTCTGTTGTATTGATTGATTTTTGAATTTGGGTGTGTGTGCTTTTAACATCTTGCACCCCACTGCTGCATTGCATTCTGATGTCCTGATTGATTTTTGAACTTGGGTATGTGTGCTTTTAACATCTTGCACCCCATTGCTACATTGCATTCTGTTGCCCTTGGTTCATTCTCGGTTTTAGGTGTGTGTGCTTTCAACATCTTGCACCCCACTTTTGCATTGCATTGTGTGTCCCTCTTGTAAATATTAGGCCACCTGGTGAGTTTGGGATTGGACGGTGCAGTGCAACCACTCCTCTATCCTCATCTATCCTCTGCCAGCCTGATGACACCCACAATCTCAGCAACAAATAAAGGAGGTAAGAGGGAAATGTTGCCCCAAAGCAATTCCTCAAATGGGTTAAACAACCCTTAACAACAAACAAATAGCGCTAGGGGCAAGTCACTCTGTTACGTGGGAAAAATAGTTAACCAAACAACTGGGATGAAGAGCACAAAAACTCAATCAACACTAAATGCAAAAGTCAATTTCAAACAATTTTTATTAATATCAATACACAAATATAAAACCACAATCAATATTCAAAAAATAGTCAATGGCCACTCTTTAATGTGTGGTCATTCACACAGTGCAAAAAGTAAGCATACAGTATCTAAATAAGGAACATATGATTTGTAACCTTCCTCTCTTTTTCTCAAGTAAAGTGTCTGGTGCTGTGCAAGACAAGTAAGACAATAAAATCCATCACACATCATACTATTCACATCCCAATCATACTAATCCATGCATTCTCAACAAAACCCATCATGTTTCTATCCATTCAGTCAGTGTATCTGTGTTCCAAGGAAATTCATCAGGGGCTGCCTGATAACAACAGTTTGCACTGATATCAATTTAAGATACCCAAACTAACAAATCTATCAATACATTTGTAGTTGATATACTGCTTTAAAGGCGCCACAGTATTATGTTGTAGTGGTGTTTCTTAAAGCACATCAATCTTCTCTTTTCAACCAGAGTTAGGGACCATCCCCTGTAACGTTACAGACATTGGTATTATTTTTCGTATGTCATGTATAAACACAAATGTTTACCTATGGTTGCAGCTCTAGCATTCAGCTGGAACCGGATGTTCCTATTACTTCATTTACTATTAGACACACACAGGGCCTCATTACAAGTTTGGAGTCCGTGGTCCCTGAATGGGGAAATACCGGGCCATTCCAACCTTGGAGGACCTGGTATTTCCCCATTCAGGGAACACATCCCCATTCCCATTTGAGCCCCTATAGGGCCCCTATAGGGCTCAAATGGGAATGGGGAGGGAGCTCGTGACCCGCAAAGGACGTCTGGTCTGACCATACGTCCAGAGTGGGTCCCGCAAGAGAACCTCTTAATAGGGCGGAATGGGTTTAACAGCACCAGCACCTTTACTGGCGCCGTTAAACCCATTCCGCCTGGGTCGTAATGAGGCCCACAGTCTCATGAGACCACCAAGGCGACAATCAAAATCTTGAGCATACTAGATGCTCTACAATAGAGTTTGAAACATTCGTTAAGACCAAACAAAAGTGAAGCCATCATGGCTCTCCTTACACTGTTTTGGCATCTGGCTTTTACACTTTCTAACATTTCTTGAATTTTTTTAGAATATATTCAATTGGACTTACCGCTCCTTAGCACATGGGTCTCCAAAATCACGGAGAGAACTACATCACATATGCTATTGAGCATCGCTGTATGCTGTGACACTTGTTTTCTAACAGGAACAGTGTTCTGAGGAAAAGCAAAAAGCCAGTGCTTTAGCCATGTATCATAATTGTGATTGGTGTTTAAGAGTTTTGCCATAAGTAATTTAGCCTATTCTCTTACCATACGGGTTCTTAAACGCCATGTGGACAAGTTTGTAGCTGTGTTCTGTTCATCTGATGATAGGTCAGTGTAATCACACTCATAGTTTTGCTGCATCGATCTGAATTTGATCCTATAACCAACATAAAAAGGGGTGTCACATAATGGAGTAGAAAGACATGTGTTGGACGTACCGGAAGATGCGATGTCTTTGCCACTGCTGCATGGCATTGTGTGTCCCTCTTGTAACTATTGGGCCATCTGATGAGTTTGGACTAGGACTGTGCAGTGCAACCACTCCTCTATCCTCATCTATTCTCTGCCACCCTGATGGCACTCACGATCTCTACGATCTGCTACACTATCACCTACCCCCTATCTTACAAAGTCTGGAAGCAAAAAGCACAAAAAAGACATCCTGACTGTCAACCCTGGTCTACCAATTGCATAAACCTATGTCAGTGCAACTTCCAGACAGGTCTTCACCAATGTCATTTTATCAGTACCCTCACCAGATCTAACGACTCCTCCTCTCATCTCTACTCTCTCCCCTTTCACATCCTCTGCCATTAATGGTGGCACCAAGTGGGAAGTCCTCTTGGTGGGGTTCTCATCATCATGGTGTATCATTAATGTATTATGTCTACCACACTACCTTGGTTCAGGGTCCTCAACCAAACCTCCTCCCTTTGACCAGCACCTGCTGGTCCTCATAAACTTCCATCCCACATCTACTTATCCCCTGCCCACTCTCTCTTTCCCTCCCCCTCCGACTGGTTTACCACACATCTGTATCACTCTTCGGATAACCTTAAAAGGCAGGGACCTCCTTCTCTAGCCACACTCAACACTCGTTCAGCAAACAAACACTACACCAACATCTGCCTCCTTCTTGAAGACTTGGACCTTGACTTCCTCACTGTTACCAAGACGTGATTCAATGCCAGCTCAGTCATTGCTTTTGACTCCCTTCTTCTTGATGGCTACAAGATCATTTCCAAGCCCCGCCCTAACCATGCTGGTGGTAAATTGCCTTGATGTTCCCTGAGTGGGTCCCTTCCTCCCTCATACCAACCCAGCCTTACTTTTCCTTTGAGAGCCTGGTATGCAAATTGGTCATCTCTCCCTCCTCCTCTCTGACCATCGCCACTATCTACAGGCCCCTTAGCTCTACCACCCTGTTCCTCTCTGAATGGGCTGACTTCTGCTCCTATCTCCTCTCAACCACCTCTAAATGCCTTCTCATGGGTGATTTCAACATCCATATGGACTCCCCTATCACGGCATCCACTCTCTTTCATGACCTCGGCACTTCACTATCCCTCTCCATTCTCCCTGCTTGTCCAACCCACTTGGCTGGACACACTCTGGACTCCCTCATCCAC
Source organism: Ambystoma mexicanum (assembly GCF_040938575.1). Lineage (NCBI taxonomy): Eukaryota > Metazoa > Chordata > Amphibia > Caudata > Ambystomatidae > Ambystoma > Ambystoma mexicanum. Next base: position 1,211,712,610 of record NC_090937.1, read on the forward strand.
TCTGATCCCCCCTCCCACTATTCATCCCACTCTCCTGGTCAGACCACTCTCTCCTCTCCTCTTGGTCTCCATGGCCCTCTGATCACAACTCCTCAAGCTTTGCCACCCTTGTTCACAAACACCCCCCTGATGAAACAAGTGTCAGCTGCTGCCTTCACATCTACCTTCATCCCCCCAGGCCTCCACCCCAGACTCTACCACTGACTCTGCTCTCAGTAACTTCCATCTGGCCATTACCAGCACCCTGGACATTCTTGCCACAGTCATGAGGATCTACCTGAAACCTGCCTCTAAGCGTAACACCTGGCATGAGTCTGAACTAGCAGCCCTATAACACAAGTGCATACTTCTGGCTCACCCTCTGACAAACTGGCCTATTGCCAGCTCCAAAGACAATACAGTCTTTCCGTCCACGGCAAGAATAGGGCCCACACCCAGGCGCCGGTTTCTGGTGCCTCCAACAACATGGCTGAACTCTTTAAAATCGGCAGGGAAGTAGCCAACCCATCTCAGTCTCTTCCTCACCCCTCCCATCCCAAGCCCTCTGCAACGCATTGGAAACTCAGTTATTTTCTAAAAACCAGGACATCCTGAGCATCCTTGTTTCCCCCTCACCCAAACCCTCCTCCACCCCTTACCTCCTATGGCCTCCCACCCTCCCTCCTCCTCTCTCTCCTCCTTCTCCACTGTCACACTAGATGATGTCACCAGAGTTATCCACTCTATTAATGTCTCCTCTAAACAGGTTTCCCCCTGATCTTCCAGAACCATTAAGGACAACATTGGCCCTCATACCGAGGTTGGTGGTTGTCATGGCGCTATATGCGCCATGACTGCCACCAATAACGGGTCCGGCACCGGTATAGTTCAATGGGGACCTACCAGTGTAGTACTACCTTTGCAGGACCGGTAATTCCCCATTGAAAATGCCATTCCCCATTCCCATTTGAGCCTCCATAGGGCTCAATGGGAATGGGGAGGGCGCAAATAACGGGCTTGCGAATGGCAAGCCTGTTATTTGTGGCCTGTCCCTTAACGGGTCCCGTCCACAACGGCTGGTCAGACCAGCCGTTCCTGGCGGGACCCGCTAAGGGACCTTGTAGTAGGGCGGTAAGGGATTGCCGGCACCGGTCTCCTTACCGGTGCCCGGTATCCTTTATCGCCCACCTTGGAATGACCCCCATTGTCTTTCTTGCTCCCGCCACTGCCGATTTCTGCAACCCCTCATTTGCCAATAAATCTTTCCCCTCCTCCCTCAAGCCCTCCTTTACATGCCCTCTCCTGAAAAAACCTTCAGCAGACCCCACCTGCTCAGCAAACTACTCACCCTATCTCTATCACCCCCTTCCTTGGAAACCTTCTGGAGAAGCTGGCCTTCCCCCAAATTACTTCTCATACTAAACTTGTTGGTGGTCTCCACAACCATCAATCTGAATTCCAAGCATCCAGATACATGGAAACTGCTCTTCTGAACACCTGTGTTGCATCTCTAGACTCTACCTCTCCAGCTGTTCTCATTCTTTTTGATCTCTCCTCTGCCCTTGACACTGTCAACCATTCCATCATCAAAATACTGATCCATGGGCATCTCGAAGTGGGCACTGGACTGGCTGATTTCCTTCCCATGTGACCGTCCATCCCAGGTTTTTTTGGGCACCTTCTCCTCCCCTACCTCTTTCTCCACCTGTTTTGTCCCCCAAGGCTCCAAACTCTCCCCATAGCTCTTTAACACTTACATTGGTTTATTGGCACTCCTCATTTCCCCCTTCTCTCCGAACTTCCAGTGCTATGCAGATGACACACAACTTTTCTTCAAACTCCCTGCTGACACTATTACTTCTTGCATCATCCCAGACTGCCTATCTGACATCCAATCCTGGTGCACATCCAATGATCTCTGCCTCTATGCCAGCAAGACTGGGATCCTTCCAATTAAGACACTTGCTCCCTCTTTCTTCCCCTCACTCTGGCCATCCTCTATGGGCTCTCCCACTTGTCCTTCATCTGAAGCCAGAAACCTTGTAGTCCTCTTCGACTCCTCTCTGTCCCTCCTCCCTCAAATTCAGGACATTGCCAAGAAGTCCCACTTTCAACTCTTCCTTCTCAAAGGAAATCTAACTTTTCTCAATTTCCCCCAAGAAGCTCAATGTTAACCGAGCCCTGGTTTTCTCTAGACTTAACTACTGCATTTTGTATTTGTATTTGTATTTTGTATTTTGTTTATTTGTATTGCTCACCCGGCCCGGGGGCATCTTGGCGCATTACTTAGGGGAGGGTAGCAAGGGAGGGTAAGTAAAGTTATATAGCGTTGGCAATATAAGTATATAAGCAAAAGTGAGTATATCAATTAAAAATATTAAGCATATATGTACATATATACAGCAGGCAGTAGGTCAGAATTAGTGGAAGTATATACACAAGATGAAGAAGACAGTGATGTGGTAGGTTACATGTTGGAGGTGGTTTGACCTTGTTATTAAAAACCAAGTAGGAAGGTTCGGCTCTCAGTGCGGCTGTCAGTGTATTCCATAGTTTAGCGGTGAGGACCGGGAAGCTGGAGCCCCCTGCTTTCTCCAGCTTGAATCTCGGTATAGCCAACGAGTGGTCATTTGCACATCTTAGCTGTCTGTTTGGTGTGTAGGCAGTGAAGTGATTGGCAAAGGAGATGGGTGCTTGGTTAGATCTGGATTTGTGAGTAAGGGCAAGAGTCTTCAGAGAAATTCTAGAGGCTATGGGGAGCCAGTGTAGACTGCTTCATGTGTCAGATATGCTTGATTTTCTGGGTATGTTGAGGGCCGCCCTTATGGCGTTATTCTGAGTGACTTGAAGCTTATTAATGTTCTTTTGGCTAGTGCCAAGATATAATGCATTACAATAGTCAATTTTCACAATGACCAGAGTTCTGACAAGGGTAATGCAGTTGTCAGGGGTTAGGAAGGGTCTGCATGCCATTATCAGCTTACAGGTGTAGGCCGAAGCTGAGACAACAGCATTAGTTTGTCGTATGAGTGACACGGTGGAGTCAAGGTAGATACCGAGCGTTTTGGTATCCTTTGAGACATTGATAATGTTTCCGTCAATGGTGAAGGATTTGAAGGTGGGATTCAGTTGGTTAAGTCTAGTGTGGGATCCTAGGATGACTAGCTCGGTTTTCTCATCATTTAGGCACAGCCCATGATGAGCCATCCAGGCCTGGATGATCAAGTAGACATCTTTGAGTGATTTAGAGTCGATCACATGGTCGCCAGTAATGGGGATAAGTATCTTGGTGTTGTCAGCGTAAATATATATGAGATACCCAGACGGTCGAGAATATCAAAAAGGGGCTTAGTAAATACATTGTAGAGTGTTGGAGATATGCAGGAGCCTTGAGGTAGTCCACAGGACTGGTGATGGTTCGGCTGATGCGGATGGCGAGAAGACCCACATAGTTCTGTTAGCAAGGAAGGAGGTAATCCAAGAGGTGGCTTCCTCCGAGAAGTGGGCAGCTGTTTTGAGGTGTTGGCACAGAATTTAGTGATTGACCAAATCGAAAACTGCTGATAGGTCAAGAAGTAGGAGTAGCGCTAATTAGCCTTTATCTTTTAAGTCTTCAATTTGTGTTATAGCCTTCTCTTGAATCTACCCTTTTCCTCTCTACGACCCCTCCAGCTAATCCAGAATAGTAAGCAAGACTTATCCTTGGCCTCTAGCCCAGGGACTGCATCTCTCCTGCCCTAGAAAATGGCTCCCGGTTGCTGCTTGGATTAAATTCAAATCCATCTGCAACATTCACAAGGCTGTCTGGGGCCAGGGACAACACTATCTGCAAGTTGCTTTTACTAAATACTCTCCCTCCAGACCTCCATGTTTCTCTGATACCAACTCTCTGTGTGTTAAGTGTATCGCTTAACAAATAGCCAGAGTCCAATCTATTTCTTCAGCTGGCTCCCTCTTATGGAACAGCCTCCCCCTTCCTCTTCACCTTAAGTCGTCCCTCATCAATTACGGAAGTTCCTCAAGACTTTCCTTTCCACCTCCTCCTTCCCTTCTTCCCTCCTCTGCTAATCTCAGGGGCAATGTGATTGATGACCAGAAACTTGGTTGAGGTCAAAATTTCTCTTGGAGGTGTTCACTATTTTCATGTTGGCAGCGTCATCTAATCCAAGAGGACACCCGAAGGGGTGGGGAGCTTTGCATCGGCGTACACATCCATCTAGGTAAGCAATCACCAAAATGTGTTTACTCCTTCTGTCCCAACAGGCCATCCCCACCCTCTCTGGTCCCCCCGTGTTGTTCCCTTGTGCACACCCCCCTTCCTGCACACAGGAGTCTGTCCTGATACATTCTGGTTTCACCATCACCGTCTTGTGGCCAATGCTGGATTTTACTTTTATGGACTTCATTGATTCACGGTGCGTCACCCTTTCTTAACACTCATGCTGGACTTCCTTTGCATCTTGTACTCATGGTTCCCCTGAATCATGCTGTTCCATCTTCATCTTGTATCCTGGCTTGCAACATTATGTGTTACTACTGACCTCTGCAATTGTATTCGCTCTCCTCTCTTGCTTCTCCACTCTTTTTGACTGCTTACTCTCTGTTCTCTCCTCCCCTTCCCTCTCCCTTTTCCTATCTCCTCCCCTCCTCCCCTTACTTTCTTCTATGCACTTACTCTATCAGAATTGTCCCTGAACCTACTATGATAGCAACCTCGTCTGTCGCTCCCCTATCTCCTTACTGTTGCCCCCCTCCCTCCAGCACTATCTGAAATGTTGTCAGGCTTAGTACGATAGTCACTTGTTTTGTTCCTCCCCTTCCTTTCTGCACCCCTCTCCCTCACCTTTTGTTTTCCTCCGGCTCTACCAGAAATGTCGTCAGGCCTAGTACGGTAGTCGCCTGTCTGTTTCCATTTCCTTCCCACTCTCCCTCTCCCTTCCTTATCTATGTCTTAGGACTTGCACTATCTGAAATATCGTCAGGCCGAGTATGATAGTTAATTTCACATCCTTACTGTTCATGGCCTGTAAGAATGTCATTGTATTTTTCCTTGCCTTGAAGCGCTTTGAAACACATTGTGTATAGGCGCTATATAAATAAACTACCATATCATTTCATATCTTGAAGCAAAAATTAACAACATGGCCAGAAAACCATCAAACAGTATATCTATCATCATTACCAACTTTCCTCAGACCAACACCAGTATGTTAATCATCAATGTATACAACTTACCCGATGGCCAGCTGACTTCATCGCTAAGAGATGGTATTAAAGACACCCTTGAGAGTTGCCATAGCATATATCCAGGTGGAGAAATCCTGGTGGGGGGGACTTTAATGAGCATTGCTTATTATCGTGGGAGATACACACTTTTGAGAGTGCTCCATTGCAGCTCGGAAATAGCTCTGTAGTAACAAGCAAGGATGCCCTCGATCTGGTAAAACGTGGGGTCGATTGAGTTCACACTTCGTTACCATTTCAGTTAGAACCTCTTAGCCCTACTGGGAAAATCTCTTTAATTGTCAACGTCACAAGACATGCTAGTTTAAGTTCCTCCAGCCTTGAATGCATATTTGCTACCAACACCTTTCGCAGCCTGATAGCTACATATGAGATCACACCTACACCATTCAGTGACCATGCCATGTTAAAGGTTATACTTTACATTAACATAAAAAATAGCGGAAAGCCAGCTTTGAGCAGAGTAGAAATCTTTTTGTTTGGATTGATGCCAACACTTGAAGAATCTGCAAGTGTACTGGGAACACAAGCTGGTCGGCCCGTGATATGTTCAGCAATTGCAATGGGAAGTTGCATTACTCACTGCAGATTGTATGGCCTCCTCAACAGAGATCTAAGCATGTCCAGTTATGGAAGGGAGATATGCCCCAACCATTTGATATTGGCACACATGAAAAGATGCAGTTCTTGCGGTCTCAGATCTCTGGTATTAGGCGCAATACCTTGAGTTCTTTGACAACCCAAAAAGCTGAAATTGCTACTGTTAGATCTAAATACAAACATTTGCTAGGCCAACATAAATTAGGCCACTTTTGGCTAATTGGAAGCTGATATTCAAGCTAATCAAGACGAATGATTTCTGCATGTTCTGGCACCTTTATAGAATGCATTTGTCTTTGAAGTCGTGCTCGGAATTATATGGAATTATATACTGAGCAGCAATGGATGCTATATATATGTCAGACCTATTGGGACACTTAACCATCTAAAATCATTCCTAACCCCCTGGGCCATGTAAGTGATGAAATAATTAGCGCTGCCAGTTATACTAACATTGTGAATATTTTGTTCGGGGGTCACCTCGGAACTCACCAATAAAAATTACAAAAGTAGTAAAAAATGTATGTACGCCGGTGCAAGAAGTAACTGTTTTATTCAGGGCCCAGACGCAGCTGGGACAGCTATATTCAAACCGATTGCGGAACAGAACATGAACAGAACTCCATGAAAAGGTGCTGCTAAAGAAACGCCCCAAAATCTAAGACTTTTATAATAGTCAAGCTGATGACATTATTAACATTGCAACATGAACACATCTCCGCACACTGAGCTGATTGGTGCTTGCACTTCAGACCCTTATAGAAAAGCATGCATTATATTTTGTAATTGGGTCCACAAACCTTCCCACACTGCCCTCAATTACAACATTTGATGTCACTAATTTGCTTACTGAAGGACTTTGCAGTGGAACGCTGATCAATCTGCAACAGTTTTTTTCAACCGGCACTGCGAGCGAAGCGGAGCACTTGCCGTGAGCATAACCGCTTCCTGGATGAGGCGGAGCCAGGTCATCCCACGTGTGTGGTCAGGTGACTTGTGGCGTTCATTTAACAGCACTCGAGCCGCCCGAGCAGCGTATTAATTTCCTTACTGAAGGACTTTTCAGTGGAATGCTGATCAATCTGCAACTGTTTTTATCAACCGGCACTGCGAGCGAAGCAAAGCTCTTGCCGTGAGCATAACCGCTTCCTGGAGGAGACGGAGCCAGGTCATCCCACGTGTGTGGTCACGTGACTTGTGGCGTTCATTTAACAGCGCTCGAGCGGCCCGAGCGGCGTATTAATTTGCTTACTGAAGGACTTTGCAGTGGAACAATGATCAATCTGCAACTGTTTTTATCAACCGGCACTGCGAGCGAAGCAAAGCTCTTGCCGTGAGCATAACCGCTTCCTGGAGGAGGCGGAGCCAGGTCATCCCACGTGTGTGGTCACGTGACTTGTGGCGTTCATTTAATAGCGCTCGAGCCGCCCGAGCGGCGTATTCATTTGCTTACTGAAGGACTTTGCAGTGGAACGCTGATCAATCTGCAACTGTTTTTATCAACCGGCACTGCGAGCGAAGCAAAGCTCTTGTCGTGAGCATAACCGCTTCCTGGAGGAAGCGGAGTCAGGTCATTCCACGTGTGTGGTCACGTGACTTGTGGCATTCATTTAACAGCGCTCGAGCCGCCCGAGCGGCATATTAATTTGCTTACTGAAGGACTTTGCAGTGGAACACTGATCAATCTGCAACTGTTTTTATCAACCGGCACTGCGAGCAAAGCGAAGCTCTTGCTGTGAGCATAACCGCTTCCTGGAGGAGATGGAGCCAGGTCATCCCACGTGTGTGGTCACGTGACTTGTGGCGTTCATTTAACAGCGCTCGAGCCATCCTTGCGGCGTTAACCCATCGGGGTCAAGGCCACTGGCTTTTGTGCGGCTGTCAGGCACTGGTGACGTCTTAACCGGATGGGAGACTGCGGAGGTGTTCCCTCTTTGATCCCTTCCGGATGCTTTGAGTCTGTTAAGCACTTCAAGTGGTCGCATTTGTACAGGAAATTCTATTAGTGGTGAAGTGAGGCGCTGTTTAGTGATGTAGCGCAGGTCAAAGCACCACCATTTTATTTTTAACAAGCAGGTCCATTACCCATATTGCGCGAGTGTTATCAGAAGTGCAACTTACTTGTTCCTTGTAAACTCAATGGTAGCGCGTAAATACACATTGAAAACCAGAATGCCGGAAAACATTGCGAGTCACCTAGTACGGCGGCCGGTCCCTCTTTAAAACAGTCAATTTTACCCTTTGCTATCTCCACCGGTTCTAAGCATCAACGATCTAAGTCCCTTTCTTCTGATGTATGCTGCCATCGTATTCATGATGCCCTTCAAAGTGAGACATTGCCTGTCGCGCCTGGAGGGGCATCAATGGTTCCCCCAACCACAGCCACCTGTGGGGAACAAGAATCACTGCTTACAGTGGCCATGATTATTCCTAAGGTGCCTGATGCTCACATGTCAGTCTGCCCAGAGGCTCTTTGCCCGCCCCCCGGAGTGGAGTTAATCCACACCAATCTCGAAAGCTTGGCAAGTAAGCGTTCTGTTGAAGAAGTCACTGATACAACCTTAGAAACCACCAGTCTTGCAGGCGAACTACATGCTGATGCCCACACGAAATCAACCAGCCCCTCATTTTACTCTTGCACTGAACTGGCCAACTTAGCTACGGATACAAACATCAATAGCATTCCACAGGACACATTAATGCCAGGCATCTCTATGGAACCTGCGCAGTGCTCGGTGGCTGCCCAAGTGCAATTACATCAAGCCTACGAGCAACTTCGCATAACGGGCAAAGTAGATGATGATGCTTTAGAGTTTATGATTTTGTCCAACAACTCTTCTTGTCCCACATCTGATGTGTTATATATATGTTCAAATACAGGGGATCTAATACAGTTACAGGAGGATCTCTCACATAATACTACCATCATACCTGCCAAACATTCTTCTTCTCCCCAATCTACTCATCCTAATTCCCCAGCATCAGTTATACTAGATGAAACCCACACTGACATTGTAAACAAGTCGCCTTCTTTTATAGTGCACACTCCTCGTCGCACAAGATTTCGAGAAGCCGACCAGACATCAGAATTTTTTATACAAAGAGCTCAGGATAAGCACTTCTCATTCCCGGAAGCCCCAGCTCTGAATAACACCTTAAGTGCGATGAACACTGCATTACTAACCATTGCGAAACTGTATGAGGCATTAGACAACAAGGTAACTCATCAATCAATGCTCATAGAACAATATTTCAACAAGGATTTTTTAGTTGAAAATAGAAATCCTATTGTCATTACCTCTGCAAATTCCATCAACTTAATGACCACAGAACCTGCCAATCCGATGCAGGAGAGCAGGTGCTCTCAACTTGCACATTCTTTGATGGGTGAAAAAGACCAGCCCATTACTTCATCAAGCTCAACTAATGCTTGTCATCCCCCACCACCTCAGACTGATACTGATGATATTACACAATCATCAAGCGAATCTACAGTAATCCCAGATCCTAAATTGCCTTCTAAAAATTCTGCTAACATCTTTGAATTATTTGCACCAGCTGTGTCCGATTCCTCATCCAAATCCTGTACCTCTCGTCGTTCGAGGAAAGATTGGAAAAGAATGAAAAAAGCTGTGCAAAAAACAAAGTCTTGCTCAAAAGTAAGTGATAATCCCCGAAAATGTATCAAAATTCCATCTCGATTAGAACAACCTTTTGTGTCATCAACCATTGAAGTTCTAACCAATGTGATCCCAGCGATAATACCATATCAACCACTTAATGATCTCATAACCTTAGCAAAGTAGGCTCCCATCTCTACCGCTTCGTCTCTGTCCATGTTTCAATCTAAGTCTGGCCCTGGGATGGCTATGCCACCCGATTCAAGAGTCCCAACAGGCACTATGCCTCTAACGACATTAGCTTCTCTACCAGGTTCCAACACACATGTTGAATCAATTATCTCAAAATTAAGAGACAAAATAAGACCCTGATTAATGCTTATACTGCACATTCTCCTTCGACCTTACAATTAACTCTTCCACCGTGTATAGATCCAACACAAGGCATGATGACTCCAACCATGCAGTTACCTATGAGTCAAATTGAACAACCCACTTTCGTTCCTCAGATTACTACTGCATGTATACCTACTGACACGCATATGGAACATGTGCAGCCTATTATAGCTGATTCTGCAAAATATCTACAGATGCAAGTGATTTCTACATTGAATCCTATAATAACTCATGACTTGCATACAGAGTCTGCCACTCGATTCTCAACTTCAGAACAAGATTTAAGAGAGTATATCAAATCTTCTATTAAATCTTGTTTTTCGGAACTTAAATCCACTAGTCAGGACAATAAATTAACCTATTCAGCTATCTCTCTTAAAACAAATATGTCTCATCAAAACCCTAAATTCCAAATAAGCAGCTGAATTTTGTCACGAATAAACCCATGCCTTGTGATACACATGTGCAAAAGTTAATTGCGAATCCTCAAAATCAGTGTCCCACTGGTAAACCACAATTTTATTCATTGAGCATGAAGTGTCATGCAGCACCCTTTCCAACATATGTTCTTAACAGATCAAGCATATTGAACATTTGTGCGGATGTTGCAACTCTCAAAGATCTATCCACCACTGACATCGAATTCATAGAGTTTGTTAACCAAGATGACCTGTCAGAAATTAAGATACACGTATGCTCAGGTCTAGTATTCAATGTGCTATGCCAGGCGTGAATGTCATTATTTGACTTGGGATTTATTGTGTCCCAAGATATCAAGCCAATCACTGACAAAACAGAAAAAGCTCAAATTCTGACGTATCAGTCAAAACAGCACGACACTTAACTCCTTATCATGCATCCTCAACCTTGGGATCCCAAGAGTGTGTGGGTCAATCATAACTAACCCTTAGAAAAGATGCTGTTACTCTTTTGTGTTGGAATACTAGAGGCTACACTCACTTTATAAATTCAGCCATAAGTGACTTACATCAATTTGATATTGTAGCCTTGCAGGAAACATGGCTTATGACTGCCCCAATCTGTGCTTCGCATACAATCATTTCCTCTTTTGCTGTCACAAAATACATGGGGCGCCCCTCTGGTGGCTTGCTTCTAGCAGTTAAGCATGATGGTTGTTTTGCCGTTGTACAGACGCCTCCTCATCCGCGTATTTCCAAGCAGCAAAATTAACTCGGAGCATGGCGAGGTTAGCTATTATCAACATATATTGGAGTAGGCAGAATTTAACAGAGGAGATGGTTTTTATGTATTTGACCCTTCATTTGGATAAAATAATTGCTGACACTAGTATCATATGATCCATCGTTCTCGGTGATCTAAACCTACACAATTTACCAACGGTTATTAGCAGGTATAGGCCCGAAGAACATATGTGGTGCACCATGATGCAAGAAAGGGGGTATGTTATAGTGAATAATACTGTGGCTGGTGATGTATCCGCCCGTGCAACGTGTTCTTGTGGCTAGCGGCAGGAAATCTTAGATTAGATCTATATAAATAAAAAAATGCTTATCCCAGGTGCAGTCTATGAATGTGATATCCTCATCAGTGAGTGACCATAATAAACGTGTTATGCACTTTGACTTTCCAGCAGGGCAACAACTACTAAATCAAAACTACTTTCCACAATCTTTCAAAGTGAACAATAGCGGCACCCGCTTACGTTGGAATCCAACGACACTGAATCAGTTTAAACAGGACTTGATTGATTCTCATAGAGCTCCGTCTTCTAAGGATCCCCACTGCTATGTCACCATGATGCAAATCTTCAGGCAAATCAAAATGCCTCACTCTAGCATCAGACATAAGCACTTACATAGTTATGATGTTGAACTTCAGCAAAGAAAGACGAAGCTAAGGCAAGCTATACGTAACCTAAGGGACGAGCCAGCCCTTAATAGACCAACACTGAAAAGGCTCCTGAAAGCCAGATATAGACACTGGCTGAAAGGCCAGAAGTGCTTGCGATATCAGAAAGACGGAGAGGATATGTTGAGACAGTTGCTCACCAAATCTACCAGTGGCATTTGGAACTGCCTAAATGCAGCCACCCATACACTGCAGTCTGCTGTACTTACTTCTGCAGTCCCAAATGACAAATGGTGTGAGCACTTCAGCATCCTATATTGCTCCCCTTTTCCAGATCTCTTATGGGGGTTACGGATCATAAATTCATCTCGTGACTTTTCAAATAGACCGTGTAGATATACTAGATTGTATTAAAAATCTCAGCCGGTCAAGAGTGGTTGGCCCTGATGGCCTACATAATGGTATGCTCAAAGATCACCCTCATGAATGGACATCTATTCTCCTCGAAATTTTTCAGCACATATTCAATGTTGGTGAAATCCCCAACTCATGGAGCCGCTCAATTATTGTGGCAATTTTTAAAAAGGGCGATAGGGCTGACCCTACAGCATATCGTCCTTCACGATTGCCCGGGCAAAATTTTTGCCCGTCTTGTCTTAAAACAATTCAATCTCTGGCTTGATTTGAGTGATTTACGGGATCCATTTCAAACAGGGTTTATACCTGGATTAGGCACTGCCACCAATGTGATCACAATCCGTCATTCAACATGCTCGTCAACTGTGCCAAGTATTATATATGGCCTTCGTTGGCTTTCACATTGGCGTTTGACGCAATTCCCTGTGAACTAATATACAGAAAACTCATGATAAAGGATGTCCTTGGTTTATTCTGAAATGGATTATCCAGTTGCACACAGTTACCTCCATACAAATTAGATTGAATAATGAAGGTCTATTGCCGGAACCAATAGAGACTGCACGTGGCCTCAAACAGGGCTGCATCTTGGCGTCAGCAATATTTATTTTTTTCATCTCCGATGTAAGACAAATATTTTCCTCAATCATTACTGATTCTCCGAAAATTCATGATATCCAAATTAGGCATTTGCTATATGCTGATGACATGGTATTGCTCTCGAAAACTGCAAATGGCCTCTGGGCCCTATTGAATGCTTTGGACCGCTATTCTATGGAACATTGCATAACTGTCAACATAGCAAAAACCAAGGTAATTCAATTCGGCACGAGGAAACAACGATGCATTAATCATCAATGGCCCTTACAATGTACAACTTTGGAAACCGTTCCATCATATATATATATATAGGCACTTTGGTTAAAAATAACACGAATATCAACGGTGATGATTGTGTAAAACAAAAGGTCATAACAGCAGTATCGCAGGCCCATTTGATCAAGGCTAAGTATTGCACGTTCTCTTTGGTCCCGACAACTGTTTATTACAAGCAAAAGTTTGTTCCAGTAATAACTTATGGAACTGAGGCATCCGTGAAAAAAACCTATATTCACTGGACTGCCATTGAGGGACGTTATTGGAAACGAGTCTTGCCCCTACCACTTTCCTATCCCATGTGTATCGTGCGACACAAATTGGGATTAGTGTCTTTGTATGTCATTTGCAAATGGAAAATGTGTTCACTCTATAGGAAATGTGTTATGGCAGATGACAAATCTGGTTTAATTAAAATCATTGTGAAATATCTCCTACATTCAATGGATGTATTTCCTCTTAGCTGGAGACTTAAAGCGCAGGAAATCATCAGTGAATCCGGGATCTCAATAACATTATTACTAGAGAATCCGAACCGAGCAAAAACACGATTATGGGATTACGATTGGATAAAGACGCGACTTGCGTGTACCCAATATCAGACTTTTATAAATACTCCCTTTAATCTGAAACATTATGGTACAGTTGAAATTTATTTAGTCATGTTCCCCAGTTCACGGCTGCGTGATGATTTCCGGCGCTATCGATTGAATCTTTGGTCAACCAATGAACTACTATACAAACGCAAACTAATATCTGAGCACGAGCGCTCTTGTCGTTTTTGTAAGGTCTCTCTAGAAACCCTGAAATATCTGTGTTCAGACTGTCCTGCGTTACTTATGCAAAGAATCAAGCATCTGAAACCATTACTAATGGATAACATCATACCCACTAGTGACAGATTGTGGGACTTGTTGTTTCACACTAATAGACAATCATTAAGATATGCCATTCTGAATTTTTTGTACAGTTTAAGATTGATAGATAAGAGATCGATGCAGAGCAAATTATGATCATATGCATTTCTCCTTTGTATTTAGTTTCTAAATAAGGTTGGATATCTTATCATTTATTACCATTACTGTCTTTAAAAGAAGAGCTGTTTTGTTTTTGATTTAAGTTGAATTTTCAAATATATTTTATTTTTGTTTCTCGTTTCAGAAAATTTTTAAGTCATTGTAATGAATTCTTAACAATATTTTGTAATTGTATTTGTTGAAAAATCAAGTTTACTTGATTAAAACAACTTTCAATAAAAAGGAAAAAAAATAATGTCACAAGCCACCCCCAATTCCCACAACACAAGGTTAGTTCACTGAAACATTTGAGATGACCAGCGGAACTTTAATCATCTGCCCTGGTCACCTCATCTCCGTTCACATGAGAAGCACGTACCACCATGCATTGTCAGAACCTTGAACCACGTGTGTGCTGCTCCAAAAATGTTGCATATCAGAAACACTGTCATCTTTTTCCCAGAGAAAATGTACTACGGGGCAATTTGAAACATCTGCGGTTCTGTTTGACTCCATTAGAAAAATCATATTTTACAAGTGAATTTTGATTATAAAATGGCCTTGCATTCATTACTTGTTGGTGGAACCTGCAAGTTCTAATCTATAACATCAAAAAATAACAACCTTTGTATACTTCTTTCAGTACAGTCCTGGGATTGCAGACTCTCTACTAAGTCACCAGCCACAGGGGCTTTTTCCACACACAAATTGCTAAAAGGCGTTTTCTTTCAAAGCACACTTTCAAGGCCTACTTATCGCGTTTCATCCTACCACTATGTTTGATTATACTTCCCTGTGCCCCTGTATTTATGAAATTGTTTTATTATAGATTTTATTGGATTCTATTTCACAAGCATCAGAATGAGCCCACTCCCCTTTTACAATGCTAGTCTCACAGCTGATAAGTGCATTCCTTTATACCGCATAGAACTTGCATCTTGATTATATTATTCCCCTTTTTCTTTATGTATCAATAATGAAATCTTTGTCGGCCTCCTGTTCCTTTTTAGCAACTTCATCTTTATGTATCCACATTTTTTCCAATATTTTCATGTCTCTGCCAATCTCCTCCCAACCATTCAGATCGTCCCTGACCCATACATACCATGTCCCATCCTTAAAACATTGAATCCAAAATTCTTTATAATTTTCTATGTCAGCAGGCTGTGAAAAACCCCATCCATTAGGATCCTCCTCTTTATTTGTCCCCATTATTTAGTTCCAACTCTTCATTTCAAAACCTTTTTTGTCAGTACTCAAGGGTAATATCAACTGCCCTTTTCACTAGCTAAAATATACTTTAAAAATGTTCTTAATAACGCAGAAGGTGATGAGAATGAGAATCAACATGGGAACATTCTCTCGAAACAATCCAGAAAGCCAACTGGGTAACTGTTAGGCAGAATCCTGTGCAGTGCCCTTAGGGACCACTACACACAATTAAGAATACAAGTGGTAATGCAAGTTCACCTTTGGTACAAGCCTGTACTACTATGTTAAAGTAGTAACAGTAGCGGAGCAGCCAGGCTTATCGCAAGAGTATATGAGCAGTAACAAAGATTACACAAAGGGACCACAATTACTGTGACTCAAGCAAACACTGACTCAAAGTTTCAGGTAAAAAATATGAGTACCTTTATTTTAAAACCAGCTGTTATAAAACACAACACTTCTATAAATTCAAAACCACACGTAAAATACACTACAAACAACCAACTCTCTTGGCACAGAACAACTCAAGGTAAGTACCTTATGTTTTGGCGGACTGGTGTTGTGAAACAAAAGACGTTACCGGGGATACGTATGCGATCACTTTTTGACAGTTAAGTCATATTAAAGAAAAGCGTATCCGCGGCAAGAAATGTTACTGTGGCAAAATACACTTAGCACCTGGGCTAACCACAGAGAGTTGGGGGCAAAAATCATAGGCACTACTTTTGTCAAGGCAGTCAGAATCAGAGAACACTCGCTGACAGAAATACAAAAGTCAATAGGCTGGAGCCAATGTCAAGGATCACACACTGGCCCCGGCCTGTTGTCGAGGATCACACAGTCAGACAGTTTAAGATTCAACATTTCCAGGAGTACGTGGATATTGTGAACAGAGGAAGCAAAGGTTATAAGAGGGAAGGAAGACAAGGGCAAGCCTTGGAGGAGGAGAAAAGGGATTCACCCTAGTTCCTCGAAGCAGAAACAGTACCTTTTTCAATGAAGAAGCTGGTGCCACGGCAGTTGTTCCTGGTAGTTTCCTGCAGACCCACAGTTCCTGGAGCTTAGGTCGTGGATACGAGAAGGAGGACGTCTGGAGGGGTCTGCACCACTCAGGGATGAGGCCAGCAGCAGCGACAGAGAATAAAAGGTGTGCTCCTTTAAAACAGGAGAGGCTCTTCAGATGGCTATCCGGAGCACTACAGCAAGGTGCAATGATTTTGACCACGAAGGGGGATCCTCTGGGTGTGGAAGACGAGCTGGTTGACCCCACCAGGCTCAAGGGAAGAAGACTCCGGACTGGATCTTCTCTGGTCTTCGAAGGGTAGATAGGTCAGGACTGCAGCAGGGCTTCACCGGGATGGGGTAGTTGCAGCAGCCGTCTTTTTCTCCTCTTCTCTTCGGTTCCTTGCAGTTCCAGTGGTAACTCTGACTTCCAGCCCAAGAGTCCTGCCTTTTATGCGAAAATCCCCCATTCACACAGCCTGGGCGTCAATCACACAGGAGGGGGGTTGTCCGGGCCGGACAACCACCTCAGCCAATCATGGCAAAGTGCAACTTGGATTTCCTAGGATACCCTGTGCAGGAGGTGACTACACCCCTCCCTCACATTCAGCCCACCTAGACACCCAGGCGTCTAGAGGAGGGCTTCTTGGCAGAAGCCTGCCAAAAGATGGTGAACAAAGAAGGCAAACCTGGTTTGCCACGCAAAGTAAAAAGTAAGAAGGACTTTAACAAAAAGAAATAGTGACTAAACCCAACCGGAGCAAAAAGAAAGAATATTTGGTCAAGCATTTTTATGTTCGAGGCTTATATAATAGCCTAAAACAATACCACGTTTATATAGTATAATCGCGGTAGAAAGGTTAGGGTAGATACCACTGCCACCAGCCAAGTCTAAATGTTAAAAGAGCAAAACAAAGCTCAGAGAGGCACAGACAACAAGGGGTAGGAGTTAACCCTTTTTCAGTACTCCATTTAAGATGGGTTGTACTGGGTATGTAGTTTTTAAAGTGACTATGTAAAGTTAATGGCAACTTTACCTGTTTGTGGGGGACAGTGAACAGTCCCAGAAAAAGGAGTCATTGGGAAGTCTTAGAGACAACCCTGTGTTACTGCACTGAGGGTGCTGTGTAACACACACAACACATTTGGGCTCTTGGAGTGATGTGCTCCGGAGTCCAAGACCTCACAACAGTAGAAATGCACATGACAAAACATAGGTAAGCGTGGGGAAAAAGGCACACTCTTACCAATTGGAAAAAAAAAAACCTCCAGAAATCCAGCAAAGCTGTGTTTGTGCCCTCCCTGTCTTTCTCATGCAAAGGAATAAAACTGACACACCCCTGACGGGGAATGAGGCAAAGAGAGCAGGCTGTGAGAGTTCAAGGCAAGGTTTATATAAGTAAATGGCATTCAAAGATCTCTGTTGCCTCTGAGAGCGCTCTGACCAAAATTAATGTTACAATATATTTTGTAGGAAAAATGACGCAACTAACATAAGATACTACGTTGGTCCCGGATGGGACAGTCCATATGGTGCCCAAGGTGTGGGTGGCATCTCTTCCTCCGGGTTGGCTGCTTGGTTGGCGGGAGGGTGGACGTCACGCATCTGCGCTCTGAATGGGTGAAGGTCAGGTCGCTGTGAAGCAGGGTGGTCACTATCTAAGCTAATATAATATATTCTCAAAATACATGCACTAAATAAAAATTGTTTGTAGTGTTTGAATAATTCATCATGTCTCTATAGAAGTCACACGTATATCTATACTACCAATTACATGGGATTATAAAGGCTTTAGGTTAAGGGTCTTGACCACCATAATAACACAGGTTGAAGTTAAGGTCTGTATTCATTGGAATCTCTGGTATGTGACATTTGTTAGTGGTAGACAACGATATACTGCAGCAGGGGTCTAATGTTAGTTGGGGATCTGTTGGGTGGGCATCATGGCTTGGTCAGTGATGTGGCACATGAAAGGAATACCTTGCAGGGGCACAGGGTCACACTGGCAGTAAGTTTCCACTGTCGAGGATGTGGGGGCAAGGATACGTTTGTGGAGATGGACGAGCTATGTGCTTAGCTCATGCTAGTTCACATGCAGGACAGTGATCTCAGAGGAAGAGTGATGTGTTACATTTATTATTTGTTGCAAGCACCTCCGGTTTCAGCGTGAGAATGGAGCCGCAGAGTTTTCCAGTCAGAGTGGGAATGATGGTGGGGGCCATGTGCCCTGTGCGTCTAGCCATTGCGAGAAAGGGAAGAGAAGCATTTTTGTACTATCTCAGTGAGGCCTAGTCACCAAGATGGAGTCGAAAGGCGATACAAAAATGGATGCCCTGTGTCCTGCACATTGGTCCCATCTACGCGAATGTAAACCGAAGTCAACATCGCATAAGGGCGGGGGGGCGAACCCATTACTGGAGGCACTTGGTCCGAGTTTTGTACTGAGAAGTAAAGGACGCGAGGGGCCTGATGGCCCCTCGCTCCCAAACAGCTGCTGGGGGACACACTAGGTGAGGGAAATTAGCCATAGAATGAGTATTCTCCCTAACAGTAACCATGCGAAGATGCTGTCCAGCCAGTCTTTTGCTTGCCCTCCATTAACTTCACTCAACATTTTTTCTTGGAATGACTGTATCTCTTCTATCTCTTGTATGGCTTCTTTTAATGTTCCATTTGAGGCATGGAGCAACTTGTCTCAAGTTTGGGACAAGCACCTTGTTCGATGGCTGTTCGAGGTCTAGCACAAAATGATTTGAAAGGCCAACAAGGACATACTCATACAAATTTGGCACAAACCAGTCTTCAGTTATACCTGTAGCCACTTGCTCATGCTATATGTGGGCAGGGTAATGAAGCTGTTCCAATGCTAATTCTAACAATTTTTTCAGCATGACAATCTTTCCTGTGCTATCATGTCGCCATACCAGGTCAGTTGGGGACAACGAACATCCTTGCCTCTTCCATAAGTCTTTTTCAGCATCTGAAGCTTCTCCCTGCAACTCAATTATCTGCAATAACGTTTTCTGGCAATGCATCTTTTTCTTTCCTCTCTTTTAATACTGTTATTAGAGGTATGTTTTCATGTATGCCAGGGAACGGCATATGTGACCCTTCTGGCAAATATGCTGCTCTTTTGCTGCGCTGTCTGCTCTTTCATTTCCTAGTGAGGTAAAGTCTTGCCCTTCTGCATGGGCTTTGCACCTTGTTAATGTTAAAGGCATGGTCTAGTAAAAAATGTTATTGTCCCTACGGGTCGGCCATGTTTTTTTAAGCCTAAGCCTAAAAAATCTTCTCAATGGCTTTGTGTGTCGGTGAAGATGGAATCAACCACTTCTACTTCCGTGCCTCCTCTGGGAAACAAGGGCCATGTTCACATTGGTGGAAATGTTGATTTGCTGTCCAGCGGTGAACGTTGGTACAGTGGTGCATCAGTGACTGCCATTTTTCAAGTAGTATTTCCACTGACCCTTCACAAGTTTTTGAGCTCCACCAAAGATGGTTGGTGATAGAATGGGACCACTGCAAAATAGTTTCAAAACCTTTTTTTTTCCCTGCAGCCGAGATTTTCTTATTGATTGATTTAGTAATATGCCATACGTCAAATTGATGTTTAATATGTGGGAACTGCTCTCTCATTGTCTTGGCAATTGAAACGTGTCTGTCCGTGGCTATGAGGTCGATGTGCATTCCCCTTGATTGTAGATATTCCACTGATTTTATAAATCCTAGTTTCTCCATGGCCACTGACGATGTACATTGTGTTACCTGCACGACCACCGAACTCACAATTTTCTTACTATCCATGTCCTGAAAGTGGTAGGTGCAGTACTTGGCAGAAAATCCAGGGCTGTGGCACTGTCCATCGCCGGCTAGCCTGAATCGTTTGCCTTCAAATGTACTTGCTAGAGACAATTGTTCAATTTTCCAAGCATCACTAATGGCCGGAAACAGATAATCACGTTGGTATATGTAGTACAGCGCTTTAGAAATGAAATGGAGTCCCACAAACTGAAAGAAAGCCTCTAACTTTCTAAAACTGGAGCCACTAAAAAGTGATGCAGCTGAACACAGTAGATTGCCTGCTGGCAGTTTCCCCAGCATCGGTTGTGCAGACCATGAGAACCTATGATTTAATCTACAGGCGGCATTTATTTTGACGTTACTGCCTTTTATTTGACGAGTCACATTAATCAATGGCTTCCCACATACTTTCCCTCTAATGGAATGCACACATTTCAGCATACTTATAATTTCCATCAAACAACTGTCGAATACAATGTATTTGCTCTCTTTCATTAGACTGTCATCCTGCGTCAACGTTGTTTCGGCCTGTGACGTTGTGGAGATTTCAACACATTGGAAAGTAATATCGCTGATATCAAGTTCTGATGCGTCTATGGATGCTGTGGCTGGTTCATTCTCTGTCATTTCGACATCTATTACTTCAACATTGATGGGAGAACACAACAATGTCGACAGGTTTTTTAGTGGCAAATTTTTGGCGGGTGTAGATTGTGTGAATTGATCTGCAACTACTTCAGACCTATCTTCAATACATTCAATAACATCTTCTTGTGGTGGTGCGGTCGCACTGTAGCTATGTGCTTAGCTCATGCTAGTTCACATGCAGGACAGTGATCTCAGAGGAAGAGTGATGTGTTACATTTATTATTTGTTGCAAGCACCTCCGGTTTCAGCGTGAGAATGGAGCCGCAGAGTTTTCCAGTCAGAGTGGGAATGATGGTGGGGGCCATGTGCCCTGTGCGTCTAGCCATTGCGAGAAAGGGAAGAGAAGCATTTTTGTACTATCTCAGTGAGGCCTAGTCACCAAGATGGAGTCGAAAGGCGATACAAAAATGGATGCCCTGTGTCCTGCACATTGGTCCCATCTACGCGAATGTAAACCGAAGTCAACATCGCATAAGGGCGGGGGGGCGAACCCATTACTGGAGGCACTTGGTCCGAGTTTTGTACTGAGAAGTAAAGGACGCGAGGGGCCTGATGGCCCCTCGCTCCCAAACAGCTGCTGGGGGACACACTAGGTGAGGGAAATTAGCCATAGAATGAGTATTCTCCCTAACAGTAACCATGCGAAGATGCTGTCCAGCCAGTCTTTTGCTTGCCCTCCATTAACTTCACTCAACATTTTTTCTTGGAATGACTGTATCTCTTCTATCTCTTGTATGGCTTCTTTTAATGTTCCATTTGAGGCATGGAGCAACTTGTCTCAAGTTTGGGACAAGCACCTTGTTCGATGGCTGTTCGAGGTCTAGCACAAAATGATTTGAAAGGCCAACAAGGACATACTCATACAAATTTGGCACAAACCAGTCTTCAGTTATACCTGTAGCCACTTGCTCATGCTATATGTGGGCAGGGTAATGAAGCTGTTCCAATGCTAATTCTAACAATTTTTTCAGCATGACAATCTTTCCTGTGCTATCATGTCGCCATACCAGGTCAGTTGGGGACAACGAACATCCTTGCCTCTTCCATAAGTCTTTTTCAGCATCTGAAGCTTCTCCCTGCAACTCAATTATCTGCAATAACGTTTTCTGGCAATGCATCTTTTTCTTTCCTCTCTTTTAATACTGTTATTAGAGGTATGTTTTCATGTATGCCAGGGAACGGCATATGTGACCCTTCTGGCAAATATGCTGCTCTTTTGCTGCGCTGTCTGCTCTTTCATTTCCTAGTGAGGTAAAGTCTTGCCCTTCTGCATGGGCTTTGCACCTTGTTAATGTTAAAGGCATGGTCTAGTAAAAAATGTTATTGTCCCTACGGGTCGGCCATGTTTTTTTAAGCCTAAGTGGCTCGATTTTAGAAAACTTTCCTATGGACCTTACCCGAGTTTTCGTCCATTAAACGCACGCGAAAACAAGCACCACTTGCCACATCACCCTGGCTGACCTGCTTCTGCGGCACTAAATCAATTCCCCCGCCCCTGAGCCTGACATTATCCAAACATTCATATTCCCCGCCTCTCTCCGTGACGTTACTGTGCTGCGTAGGCAAACGCGCCCAGTCGTCTTCTACGCGACTCCACACAGAACCCGGAAACCAACACAGACCATCTCACAACACAGCGCGCCATAATTCGGAATATGAAACTGTACTTTAAAATCAAACAGCAACACGGTACATTTGGTAAAGTGCATTTATTTTACATGAAATGTTTAGAGAATATTCAGCAATTGCCATATGAACTTCGAAAGCCATTTATTTTCTTTTATCTGTATCCGCCATGGTACACAGGGTATTGCTTTTCGTTAAAAGAAGTATTTTGGAAGCACGGTGAACCGCAAGGCTGTTCCATCAACTAGGCGCTAGTCCATCGTAAAGGTTGATATGTTGCTTCTAGCCACTAGTACAGCGTAAGGGCATGTGGGCCCTTGGCGATCATCCCATAAAATTGTCAGTGTGCTCCAGTTGTTCACACGAAGCTGCAGGTGTCTACTGTAAAAGCCATCTGCTGGTGTCTCAAACCGATGGCAGTAGCAGAAGGGGAGCAAATACCTGTTATGAAAACAAAAAAATTATAATTAGTCTCGCCAGCCGATCTTCATTAATATTACTTATTTTATTTATTACAGCCGATCAGAAACTATTTGCTTGCAAGGATAGTTCAATGGAGTATGTTCGGCTCTAAAATCAATGCGAAAAGTAACGCAATAAATCGAGGCCAACACACAATGATAAACGACAGTTAGTCTACATGCGTGAGGAATGATATGATATATGATATGGCATTTGTAACGCGCCTATATTCAAGTGTTTCTAGGCGCGACGAGGCAGGTGGGGAACAAGGGCAGACAGACAACGATCCTAATAGGCCAGGTGTCTTTCTGATCGCGCATGGGGAAGGGGGGAGGGGGGTAAAAGTTCTGTACATGGCTAGTTGAATACAAATTAAATAATAGGGCCAGCTGGTGGCAAGTGCAAGGTAAATGCCGGGAGAAGGGGCTGAAGGATACAGAGACAGTCCCGTAGTGCAGGTAGGCAGTGCAGGGAAAAGTGGCTGGGCCAAGGACCGAGATCGGTGAGACCAGTGGACCTGCATGGCCATGTGCCCACAACAAACACGTTTTCCTTGCTTTTCCTAGCTCTTCATTCATTCATTTATTCATGCATCCATTCATTAAATCTTCATTCCGCTATAAAAGCGTGTAAAGATTTACTTACATTATATTTGAAATTTCCATGTGTCTCTTCGTAATGCAGTCTGTAAAACGGACCGTGCTCTTGACAACGATTTTTCGTATACTGAACTAAAATGAAACTCGGTCTAGTTTCTGAATTTTCTACCTTATCGTCTCTTACGTTATTGCGCACCCCCTTCAAATGTAGTTCTTTCGGCATGGTCCCTGTCTCAAGGTCAAAAAATAATAGACCCTTATACTTCCAGTGCGACTTGTGGGCCTCATCTGGGCGCGAGCTGAAAATCAAAGCCGCTGTCCTTCGCATTCTTTATTTGCAACATCATGTAGTATAGGCATCTGTGAGAACTTGAAGTTTAGAATCCGTCTATGTAGTGTGCCTCAATGTGCAAATGCGAACTGGCTTCTATCCCAAATGCCACGGCCCGCTTGGCTGGCGCGTTCTAAGTGCCCCAATTTTGTCCCTTTGCAGCCCACATTGAGACGTTTAATTTTTGGCGGAAGGTCAGGGAAAGTATAAAGTACCACAGGAGTTGAGTAAAAAGTGAGATTTATTGTTTGTTGGTTTGTTTTATTATTTGCAATACGCAAGCCTCCCCTCCGTTAACAGTGTGCAGCATTTACATTTACATGAAATGAGACATGAGAAAAATATATACATACACACATATGAGGTGAATAGAGATAATTCAAAGATGACACCCAGCTTGTTCGCCACCCATGATGGTGAAGGTAGGGGTTAGGGTTACAGGTACACTGTACAATAACATTTATTTACAAAAAGACAATCGTATTGCAATTATTTAAACCGGGATTTGTACTTCACAACCAGCTGTGCTTCGGGTGGGCATGGCACAGTCGCAATGTTCGGTGGCAATGGATCACTGCTCTGCACAGAAACGTCCAAAATTCCATATCTGTGCTTCTCTAACACAGCAACAATAAGGCCTTTCACAAAGTTGAACTGCATTTCATCATAAACTGATTTGATCACCCTTTGCTTACTTCGTTTTGAAAACACTTTGTTCACGTCCGACATTGCTGTTATGGGCCAAGACCGCTAGTAGAGTGCGATGTTTCATGCCCCGAAAGCTAAAATGCAAGCGCTTTGGCCTGTACTTTAGGCACATATTGTGGAACACCTCCAAATCTCCTGTGTGACAGAATTCTGTCAGTCCTCTCAAATCTCTTGATAGAGTTTTGTCGAAAAAAATCTTCTCAATGGCTTTGTGTGTCGGTGAAGATGGAATCAACCACTTCTACTTCCGTGCCTCCTCTGGGAAACAAGGGCCATGTTCACATTGGTGGAAATGTTGATTTGCTGTCCAGCGGTGAACGTTGGTACAGTGGTGCATCAGTGACTGCCATTTTTCAAGTAGTATTTCCACTGACCCTTCACAAGTTTTTGAGCTCCACCAAAGATGGTTGGTGATAGAATGGGACCACTGCAAAATAGTTTCAAAACCTTTTTTTTTCCCTGCAGCCGAGATTTTCTTATTGATTGATTTAGTAATATGCCATACGTCAAATTGATGTTTAATATGTGGGAACTGCTCTCTCATTGTCTTGGCAATTGAAACGTGTCTGTCCGTGGCTATGAGGTCGATGTGCATTCCCCTTGATTGTAGATATTCCACTGATTTTATAAATCCTAGTTTCTCCATGGCCACTGACGATGTACATTGTGTTACCTGCACGACCACCGAACTCACAATTTTCTTACTATCCATGTCCTGAAAGTGGTAGGTGCAGTACTTGGCAGAAAATCCAGGGCTGTGGCACTGTCCATCGCCGGCTAGCCTGAATCGTTTGCCTTCAAATGTACTTGCTAGAGACAATTGTTCAATTTTCCAAGCATCACTAATGGCCGGAAACAGATAATCACGTTGGTATATGTAGTACAGCGCTTTAGAAATGAAATGGAGTCCCACAAACTGAAAGAAAGCCTCTAACTTTCTAAAACTGGAGCCACTAAAAAGTGATGCAGCTGAACACAGTAGATTGCCTGCTGGCAGTTTCCCCAGCATCGGTTGTGCAGACCATGAGAACCTATGATTTAATCTACAGGCGGCATTTATTTTGACGTTACTGCCTTTTATTTGACGAGTCACATTAATCAATGGCTTCCCACATACTTTCCCTCTAATGGAATGCACACATTTCAGCATACTTATAATTTCCATCAAACAACTGTCGAATACAATGTATTTGCTCTCTTTCATTAGACTGTCATCCTGCGTCAACGTTGTTTCGGCCTGTGACGTTGTGGAGATTTCAACACATTGGAAAGTAATATCGCTGATATCAAGTTCTGATGCGTCTATGGATGCTGTGGCTGGTTCATTCTCTGTCATTTCGACATCTATTACTTCAACATTGATGGAAGAACACAACAATGTCGACAGGTTTTTTAGTGGCAAATTTTTGGCGGGTGTAGATTGTGTGAATTGATCTGCAACTACTTCAGACCTATCTTCAATACATTCAATAACATCTTCTTGTGGTGGTGCGGTCGCACTGTAGCTATGGTCCAATGCAACTTTGCTGTAGTCTCCAAACACAGTTAATTCATGTTCTGGCCATTGGACATGAGCATCTCGAGCCTGAACACGCCTGGCCTCAATTAATAGTTCCTCCATAGTGTACATGGTCTGGCAAGCGACGTCTCTCATTCGCTTCACTGTCTGTGTATGTATAGTTCTGACACCCACGGGTAATTGGAGGAGAGATTGGAAAAGGGATGTTCCGTTTAAACACAAGATAAAGTGTAGTCCAATTGACTGGAAAAAAACATAACATAGTCCCCAGCACAAGCATTTTTTTAAAGTTATGAACTGTTTGTGACTAACCTTTTTTGTTTTTTTTCTTTGCAACTTTTTTGACTCGACCTTCAACATCTGCACGCTGTAGCTCCGATTCGTTTCCGCATGTCCTCCCTTCCTCTTGCGCTGCAACGACTATATTTTCTGTATCCGCATAGACAGCACGGAATGAGGCTCCATCGTCTCCCTGAAACATAGTACTTTCATTACTATGTATCAAAATATTGTTAGCATAAAACACACGTGAGGACGAACACACGGGTACATCTCAATAGCCAAACACGATTTAAACATTGTGTGCAACAATCAAACGACAAGTATTCGACCAGTGATGATCTATTTCGATGGAGCTGTCAGTATCCATACCTCTGGCTCTGCATGGACTGCCATGAATGGTTGTATTGGAGAGGAGGCATCCGCATCTCCCTGAAACACAGTACTTGCATTAGTATGCTTTTCAATATTGGAAACATAACACACACTTGGGGTCGACGGCACAGGTACATATAAAGAGATAACCACAAATGATGCATTGTCCAAAAGAATCAAGGAAAATCTAAATATGATCACATTTCATTGACTTATTACTCCAATACCTTTACATCTGCATCATATAAATGAGATGTTGTGATTGTGGTGGAAGCCCTGTCGTCTCCCTGAAACACAGTACTTGGATTAGTATGGTTTTCAATATTGGAAACATAACACACACTTGGGGTCGAAAGCACAGGTACATATAAAGAGATAACCACAAATGATGCATTTTCCAAAAGAATCAAGGAAAATCTAAATATGATCACATTTCATCGACTTATTTCTCCGATTTATTTACATCTGCATCATCTAAATTGGATGTTGTGATTGTAGTGGAAGCTGCGTCGTCTCCCTGAAACACAGCACTTGCGTTAATAGGGAAGAAAGTATAGCAAATGGAATCACGATATATGATCACGCATGATGGAGCTGTCAGTATCCATACCTCGTGCTGCTGAAGAATATCTATGGATGTTGCAAATGTAGTGCACACTTCCAAAAGCTGTTGCGCCGATTCGTATACGCATGGTACCGCTTCCACTTCCCCTGGAATTACTTGAATGTCCGGCTCTGCATCAAGTGCAGGGGTTGACGCTCCATCAACTGCCTGAAACATAGTACTTGCATTAGTGAAGATTACAATAGTGAAAACATAACACACACATGGGGTCGACAGCACAGGTACATATCAACGACTAACCACGAATTAAACATTGTGTAGAACAATCAAACGACAAGAATTCCAGCTCTGATGATGACGCTCGATGGAGCTGTCAGTATCCATACCTCCTGCTGGTGAAGAAAATCTAGAAATGTTGTAGATGTGGCGGACGCTTCAGCATCTCCCTGAAAGACAGTACTTGCATTAGTATGGATAACACTAATTATAACTGAAAACAAACACCAGTGGACGATAACTAAGGTGTATATCAATTGGAAAGCACTAACCAAACATTCGGTAAAATAATTACACTATAAAATAAAACTATTACTTGACATGCATAAAAGAAGTCTGTAGCGGAATAGCCTAGTAAGATTACCTGATACGATCTAGAAGTGGTTGATAACTGCGACCACGTCAAGGATGTAGAATGTTCTTGCTTCAGATTCAAGGGATAGTCAAGAAGTTGTAAAGGTAAATTAATGATTGATAATGAAATGCCAATATTAAAAATAGCCATGTAAGGCGACAGAATACTTGAAAAATGCAGTTCCCTGTTCCCATATATATATACATTGTGTTTGTGGGTTATGAAATTGAAAAAGAATATATTGATAAATGTCATTATTCAAAAAACTATACACTCATATCAATATGGAAATTATTACAAGGGATAGAACACCTACAATATCAATTAATCAGTTCGGCTACCAACACGCTACCGCAAGGCCTAAAGCTAAATCCGGACACTTGACTCACCGGTGGCGGAATGTGGACGAATAGATTGGGAATAGCATTTTCGAGCAATTTCCGTGTCGTTCGCCGTTTATTCTTCTTTGTTACCCAAGATGTTGTGTACATGTCCAAGGAAAAGTGCCGGCTGCAGATGCGGTATCGATCACCCCTCTTGTCCTGTAAGACTTGTTGGACTCTACTTTCCAGCTCATCCAGTGGATATCCGCAATGTCTGACCCATTCTCTTATTCGATCAACAGTTTTCGGGAATACATGCATTGTAGTGCCTTCAGATTTCGCATGGGTCTTCGAAGGGCAACCGTTAATCGAACAGGCAGGCATTGTTGATAAATCTGATAAGTAAATATCAACATTATTATACTATCTTCAAGAATAAAGATTTGATACAAAAGTAAATGAATCATACAATGATCAATGCAAGGTTTGTTTTGGTCGCAGGAACTTTACCAGTTCATTATGTGCGGCTTAGTATTTGCATAAGTTGCAGAAATGTATAAATGATGTGACTAAAATCTGAATATGTGACTCGTCCCTTTGATGTTCTGTCTTGCACGAGAAGGAAACATGCTTACATTATAGACTGGACCCCCGAAGGATGCAATTCGATGACAATAGACACAGATGAAAATAAATAGATCTATTGATAGCATAGAAATGGAAACTCAAGTCAATAGCAATGAGACCAATGACCATAGCACTATTGTGTACTCTACTCGCAAATAGATAGAAATTTAAAAATCTGCGAAATATGACTAGGATACATGGCCTTACCTTGACCAACAAACAGTTGGATTCAGCAAGCAGAGTAGTATGTTGCAGGAGAATAGGTGGGTGGCCACAGGTAGCACACTGATGCTCTAAGCGGTCACAGAAGTTCACGGATAGCAGGACGACAAGCAGATTAGCGTAGATCTCAGTGGTTGCCAGGTAACACGTTCAGGAGTTGACTTGCGTAACACAAAGATGTTCTCATGAGACATATCAAATGGTTTATAAAGTATTAGAAACAGGGGTGTGTTTGTGAATGAATGACGTATGTATGTCGTGGTCTTAGGGGGGCGACCAGCTTGAAGGGGAGGCCTGGCTGGAGACACGGGGTCTGAGGAGGCCAGGTGAGCGATGGCCCCTGGGCGTGGGATACCTTTTGGATTGTACATGCCTTTTGGCACCTTGGCCGTTTGCGCCCGTCACAGCCCCCCAAGCCAGTGCTCATCCCCGGGTGCGAACCGCCTTTGATAGAGGGGGGTTGGATGGATGGATCTGGGGAGTGCAGATAAGGCACAGGAAGACTGCTGAATGGAGACACACTTATGTGGATTGCAGGGGGGCGGCCTGCTTCAAGGGGAGGCCTGGCTGGAGGCACGGGGTCTGAGGAGGCCATGTTAGCAATGGCCCCTTGGCGTGGGATACCTTTTGAAGTGTACATGCAGTTTGGCACCTTGGCCTTTCGCGCCCCTGACAGCCCCCCATGCCAGCGCTCATCCACTGGCGCGAACTGCCTTTGATAGTATATCGTTGCTTATCAATAACAAATGCCACATACCGGAGATTCTTGTGAGCACAGACCCACACTTCAAACGGTGTATTATAGTGGTCAAGACCCTTAGGCCTGTATAATCGAATGGTAATTGTTAGTATAGATATATGTGTGACTTTTATAGAGACATAACCTACTGAAAGACTTTGAACAAGTGTTATTTAGTGCATGCATTATCGAGAATATGTTATGTTAGCTTAGATAGATAGTGACCACCCTGCTTCACAGCGACCAGACCTTCACCCATTCGGAGCACAGATGTCTGACGTCCATCCTTGAATGGAGACACACTTGATTCATTTAAAAAATCGAAACAACCGTTGTTAAAATATATGTGGTGTTTTATTTTGTATCTTATTTTCATGACACAAAAATACAAGACTTTAAAGATTATACAGGTCAGGTTGCAGCACAGCGAGAGAAAATCCCCTGTACTGACCGCTGTCACTCGGGAACGTTTCTCTAATGGCACAAACGGCACAGGCGGGTATCACTCTTCGAACACGGTGTTCAAGCCGGTGGAGCCACCATGTAAAGGAACGATAGGCCACCAGCCTGTACCACCTGTGAAAAGGAATGAAACAAACTGTTTTTAAATGACCAAGATAAGTTTAATAAACGTTTGTTGTCAATGACAATTCTTGTAACTAATGGCATTCTACACGGACAAATGCTATCTAGACAATGCACACTATTGAACGACTTACATGCGTTACAATGATATGTAGATGTAATTTTGGATATAGTAGAAGAACATGAAATAGGAGTGGCATGACAAGCATAGTATACTTACTCGTTACTCGGATTACGAGGACGAACAGTTGCGCGAAGTTTGTGCATAAGCACCATCAATATCCTCAACACGGCCCGTGTGAGGCAGGTTGCCCTGAAGTCTGGCAGCTCGGTGATGCATTGCGGTCGTGGCTCGCCTTCCGAAATGTAGGCCAGGCATCCCGAGTTTTCTCGGCAGCAGCTGTTCTCCTCCTCGGTCGGCATTAGCTTGCACCAATTGCATGTGCACCAGGTGGAGACGCCGTCCATGCGACTAGGCCCAGGCTCTTCATCTGTTGATTCGTCCTGCCAACTGCCATCCGAATCCCCATCGTTTTCGCGTGCTTCCCTTTCCAGTAGTTCCTCCTCGGTATACTCAGGCTCGTACATGTAGGGCATTATTGTAGCCATTGTGTGGTAAACAAAGTAAAATAATTTACCGAGATGGTACAGGTGTTCACACGGGCTACAAGCGGCGAAGGTAGCTGACCAGAGCACAGAAACGAGTCACAGAATACTCTAAGTAGCACAGAGAGAGGAATGGAATT
The DNA here is from genome assembly GCF_040938575.1 of Ambystoma mexicanum. Taxonomy (NCBI): domain Eukaryota; kingdom Metazoa; phylum Chordata; class Amphibia; order Caudata; family Ambystomatidae; genus Ambystoma; species Ambystoma mexicanum. Next base: position 1,211,743,589 of record NC_090937.1, read on the forward strand.
GAAAATCTGCTGCTGTGTGTTGTGAAACGGTCTGTTTATACTTATTGAGGAAACAGGCGTCCTGCCATTTCCATGGCGACACGTCATTAGCTGAAGCGCAGCGAATGTTGACACAAGACGTGCTTTGGCGTTGGGAAATGGGCGGTACGAGTCTGCTGATGACAGGGGCGGGGGATATGATTTAGTGCCGCAAAAGCAGGTCAGCCAGGGCGATGGGTGAAATGATAGGATTATCACAAAATGGCAGCTACCTGGTGCTTGTTTTCGCGTGCGTTTAATGGACGAAAACTCAGGTAAGGTCCATAGGAAAGTTTTCTAAAATCGAGCCACTTAGGCTTAAAAAAACATGGCCGACCCGTAGGGACAACAAAAATGTTTACTAGACCATGCCTTTAACTCTATTGGTAGCAATAACATTTCTAGTAGTTTGCTCAGTAATTCTGCATGCTGAATCGGAGTGCCCTCTCTTTTCCCATCTTGCTAACCCTGAGTGAACTGTGGAGGTAACATAGGCCGAATCAGAAAAGATGTTTACTGCCTGGCCCTGTGATATAGCTATTGTTTCAATCAAAGCCACCAGCTCTGCTGCTTGTGCTGAGTAATGGTTTGTTAGTTGCGTCTGTGAGTACACAATCAACCCCTCCCATTTGTATACTCCTGTCTATGTCCTACCACTGCGGAACCTGAATGTCTTTGCCCCGTTGTCTGATCAATACTGGAGCTTCCGTCAATGAAAATCATATCCCCCTTCAATCACCTCTTCATTAACCAGGGGGTTACCTTCTCTCCTGCCTATGCAAGCTATCCAGTCATGTACATAGTCCCCTTCCTCTATTTTCTCTGCAATGAACTCTGCTTTGTTTATGGCCCTGCATCTCACCTTTTCTATTGCTGGTTATGATTTGATGTGTTAAGTCATTTATAACACGGCTTTTTCTAGGCATGGTAAGACAAGGAAGGGAGGACAGAGCAAGGACAAACAACTATCTTACTTGGCCGTGTGCCATTCATATTGTCTAAGTGTGGGGGGAGGGAGGTGCTGGGTGGAAAGAGAGGGGAGTATGCAAGTAACTAGTAAGTTCTGTAGGGAGGTGGTACATGGAGAGGGCAAGTAACTCATGAGTACTGCCAGGAGGTGGCTCATAAGTTCAAAGAATCAGGGGGCTGTAAGGTTGCAGATACAGTCCCTTAAGTGGTTGGGAGGCCCAGAGGCAGTGCAAGGGCAACTGGTTGTGCAGGAGACTGGTCCTGTAGGTTCAGTGGGTGGCCAGGAACCAGTATGTGCAGCAGACATCAGCAAGGGAGAGGGAGAGAGAAAGCAGAAGTGAAAAGGAAGGTGTTGAGTTGCTTCTGGAACCTTAGGTGGCCCTTCTCAAGTTTGAGAGAGACAGGGAGGCTGTTCCAGAGGGAGGCCTCAGCCAAGGACACTGATCTTCCACAAACTCTCTACCTGTAGAAACGTCTGAGCCACAAAGATTTAGAGGTGGATGAGCGCAGGACTCAAGAAGGAAGATGCTTAGGAAGAGAAAGTTTGAGGCAGTGCGGTCCCCGGCCCCAGAAAGCCATGTGGATGATGCAGAGGGACTTGATCATTGCAGCTACAAGGAGCAATTGGAGCGATTTCATGGCTGGAGAGACACAATCCCTGGGCTTGAGGCCAAGGACAAGTCTTGTAGCCCTGTTCCGGATAAGTTGTAAAGGGCAAAGAGTAGAGGCAGGCAGATTTAGATAGAGGCTGTTGCAGTACTCCAGTTTAGGGAGGCCCATGGCTCGGGAGACAGTGAACTTCTGAGGGAAAGTGAGAAAAGGAAGAATACCTCTGGGGAGGTGCAACTGATAGAGACATCAGAGATGTGAGGAGAGAAGGAGAAGGTGGAGTTGAAGATGACCCAAGGTTCTTAGCCTCATGGGTGGGAGCAGGTAGATGGCCCAGAGTGGATGGCCAGAGTGAGCGATGGAAGGCGGGAGCAGATGTCCCAATGAGGAGGATCTCAGTCTTACTGGCATTAAGGCAGAGATCATTGTAGGCACACCATTCCTGAATTGCGGACAAACAGTCTGGTATGAGAGAAGGAGAAGAAGAGGCTGAGGTGGGCCTGAAGGAGAGCTGGGAGTCATCCGCATAACACCAAACGTTACAGCAGAAGGTAGAGATACGGTGGGCCAGAGGTGCCAGGTAGTTGTTAAAGAGTTGGGATAACGGTGAGACCCCTGGGGAACACCACAAGTAGAGAGAGAGAGAGAGAGAGAGAGATAGAACAGAGGAAAGACCCAAGTTGGGCCTGGGAGTGTCTATCAGTGAGAAAGGAGGTCAACCAGGCAAGGGCCTGACCAAAGATGCCCAGGATTCAGAGAGACGATTGAGCAAGATGGAATGTTTGACTGTGTCAAAAGCAGAGGATAGATCAAGCAGAATGAGGACAGAAAGAAGGTTAGAGTAAGGATTGGAGTTGGTTAGTATTATCTTATGCCCTGCATATCTCTGAGCTGGCAGTGTTGATTTTGTTTTCTCCAGTATTGCAAATAATGTATGTTCCATATAAAATAAACTACTGGGCACCCCATAGTTATCGTGCAAGCCTTCTCAATGGCAAAAGTAGCAGCAGCAACTACATGCTCACATGGGATAAGTCCCTGCATCACTGCATTCCGTGACCCACTGTAATATGCAATTGGCTTGTGTCACTGTCCCTTTCTCTGTGTCAGTACTGTTGTCATTACTTTTCCATCTGAATGTGAGAACAGGTGAACATTTTCTTTGTAATTGGGTGTTGCTAACACTGATGCATATGCTAACTTGTGGTTTATCAAAGCTTTCACCCATTTCAGCTGTCTATTTTATGTATGTTTTGTTTTTCTGTTCTTCTTTTAGTGCTTGCAACAAAGGCCTGGTATATGTGGAATAATCCAAATCCATGCTCTGCAGTAATTGCACAAGCCAAAAAAAAACTGTTGCATCTATTTCACTGTTTTTGGTTGTGAATTTGTGTGTATGGCCTATACTCTTTCTGGTGTTATCTTTCTCCCGTCTGCCAACACAGTCTGACCAACTACACCACCTCTTTTTAACAGTACTGTAATTTCTCTCTGCCCACTTTTTATCCCTTGTAAGTGTTCAAAGTTAAAAATATCACTGGGCCTCATTATAACTCGGGTGGTATCCGTGCCGGTAAAAACAGCCGGCTGCCGCCCAAGTTTTGTATTTTTTCCAGCATTACAGCCCCAGTGGTCCCAAAGCTAAGCGTCGGAAAAAATGACTCCCCATTCCCATTTGAATCCCATACGACACAATGGGAATGGGGAACACGGTAGCACCGGCACCATTCATAATGGTACTGTTGCTACCGTCAAAGTCTGCAAGCGGGTCCACCATATCAGACCTGGTGGGTGGAAGGGCATCCGGCCTGCAAACATGTACTCTGCCTGTCCGGTAATAACAGTGCCAGTACGCCTACTGGCACCATTGTTACCAGACTGGCAGGGTTGGAATGTGGCCCACTGAGTCATTTATATACACCTCTTCTGTTGTGCAACATACCAGTAAGTCATCAACATACTGAATTACTGTACTGACCACCTATAAATTGCACAAATCCATTTATATAACTGTTAAAAATGCTAGGTCCCTCACAGTACTCCTGTGGCATTCTACAGTTTTCGAATCTGGTCCCACAATAGGTAAAAGTCTGGATGTAGTCCAATGAGGAACAATTAATATTTTAAATCAACCACTGTAAAATTGTTTTCCTCTGCAGGAATGCTGGAAAAAATAATTCCAGGATACTCTACCTCAATAATATTTTTCAGAGGGCATAAATCCTGTTTAAAATGCCACACCCCTCTCTTTATGTTATTGATCGGATAGATAGTTGTGTTGCAAGGTGATTAACTCACCTGCATTATGCCTTGCTACCATAGGGCAGGCAGTGGGCCTCATTACAACAAGTGTGGCCACAGAATGAATGGTGCCGGTAATGGACCGGCACCGTTCATTCCGGGCCACCTCATTATGAGGTCTGCAGCAGGTCCCGCTGAGGACGTCTGGTCAGACCAGGCATCCTTAGCTGGACCCACTAGCAGACCAGGATGCTAACAACGGGCCCGTCATTAATGGGCCCGTTGTTAGCATCTTCCCCATTCCCATTGTGCGCTATGGTCTGGGTCCCGGGAAAGCGAATGACTGGGCCCTTCAGGGTCAGAATGGCCAGTAATTCCCTATTCCTGGAACCCAGACCCGGTTTGGGGGTAGCCATGCCACTAATATCGGCATGGCTACCTCCAAACTCGTAATGAGGCCCAGTGTCTCGTATATGCCCTCATCTGCTTCTCGACAAAATGGATGCTGCTTTACTCGAGGCAATAGTGCTCCTTCACTTCACTTGGTGCGTACTGCCCCAGCCCCTGTAAGTATTCCTACATCATGGGGTGAAAGTTTTTGGGCACCGTTCCCAAATCTTCTTGCAAATAGTGTGCTTTCTATTTTGTTATCTGAGTCATCTGGGGCACTGCCCTTTCTTCTATGTGTACTGGACAAGGTATGCTCAGCTCAGACACTACCTCTCCTTATTTATTGTCTTTTGTTGTAAACAACTCTTTGGGCCTCATTACGACCCTGGCGGAGTGGGTTTACGCCAGCGTTATTCGCGGCGGACCCGTCCGCCCTACTACGAGTTTCCGTAGCGCCATGGAGCGTTTTCCGCCTGGTTTTTCCGGGCGGAGAAATCCATGGCGCTACGGGACCTTGTTGTTAATTACGCCACCGTATTTTACGGTGGCGTAATTAACGCCTTCCCCACTCCCATTATACCCTATGGGGCAAAAATGGGAATGGGGAAGGGTAAAATGGGGAATGGGGATTTACCGCCCCGCCAAGGTCGGAATGGGGCGGTAAATCCGCCAACCCCCATGGCGCTATCGGCAGCTTTCCGCCGTGCTCCATGGTGCATTTTGCACCGCGATTTCCGCCAGGGTCGTAATGAGGCCCTTTGTCACTTACTCCTGTCAATGTCAGTGTGGAATCAATACATAATATTGAATGCCATTCTATGTTGTTCTCAACAGTAGAAACAAGTATAATCATGTCTTTCCGTACCACTACTTCTTCCAGGTACAGTAGTGTGCGTGTGCATAAACTAACAGAGGAGGAACACTGTGGCCTGAAAAAAAATGTGTTGGAGAGCGAGAACACCCTCCCTTCGATCCTTGGCAACCATTTCAACAACATGTGTTGCCCGTTCAAAATCACCTCTATGTGTGTGGGTATCCCTCTCATTGTGCAGTGTGCATAGTATGCCTGAATCAGTACTGCAACCCTGGCTGGATACATTCTGCGTGTGGTGCAAACCATGCCTTTCGCTGAAAATGAAATGGTGGCATTCAATTTGCTGAGTAGATCCCTCCACAGAATATTTATGTGAGTGTCATTTGAATACAGAAACAGTGCTAAAATATGCTGTGTTCCTATTGTCAGGGGTAAAACATTTTTCAGTGAAACTTTCAAAATTGTCCCCAAAAGTCCTTGTGTGTCCAAACGTTTATTTGATCATGGACACACATCTTCCGTGATGCATGATCTGGTTGCTCCAGTATCTATAAGAAAGGAAAATTCCCTCTGACCTCTCTGATCTGCCACCTCTGGTTCCCCCTCGGGGTCTTCAATTACTGTTAGAATCGTACACACTTGCACTCCTCGTGGGTGCCCCTATTGGGAAAATGTGTTTGTGGATGACGTAAATGGGTTACTGCTCACCAATGTCACTCCTGTGTATTGGGGCACAGTATTCTGTCCCAGTATTTTTACCCCTCTGGTATTTGTGTCTCCACTGGTGCCTTATGTATGCTTACTGTACCTTGAGTTCCTGCCCCTTCCCCACCTTGTAGCTGCACTTGTCCCTGGGTAGAAATACCTTGCGTTTATGTGGGCTGTAATTGTAATTGATGAGGTTGCGGCATTACCTGCACCTGTTGAAGAGTTTGCTGCATGTATGTATGCTGCTGTTGCGCTTCCTGTGCAATAAGTGGGGATGTACATGCAAAATGTCCAAAATGCACCCATGCAAAGCACTGTGCTCCAAAAAGTGGCACCATTCCCCTGTATCCCATCTCCTTCCATGTGCAAAATATCCTCTTCCAGTCTACTGTGCTGTGTACCCATTTCCTCCGCCTGCCTGCAAGACCCCTGGCTGCTGCACATTTATGAATGTGGGGTGCTGCTGCATTTGTACTGTTCCCCACTGCTGGATGGGTGGTACCTTAGTGTAACTTCCTGGCTGCATTACTGTGGCCACTGGAAGCCCTCCTTGCTGAGCTTGTGGACCGACAACTGGCCCTGTGAGTACCGCTCCCTTCATATGTTTTTTCACCAGTTTTTTTCAGAACTAATTTGTTTTCTGCTTGTGTTGCATTATCGACTGTCTTCCTTTTGCAATAGTGTACAATTGTTGTCTATATCTCAGGCCACCCATTTGCCTCAATTCCAACTATCTTATCTATAGACGTTTGCACATTGGTGGGGATCCCCCTCACTAAGACGTGGTAAAACAAGAGTATTTTTCTGTCCCAGGACTGCTTATTTTCCTGTGTCCACATTTTGTTAATGAATTGTATGTATTTCATGGGATCCTCATCATGCTTCATTTTGCAAGCTAATATTGAGCATATATCTGATGTATCAGGATACAGCTCCCTTAGTGCCTTCCATACATGTTCTCAATAGTTGTTAAAGGGTGCTCCATCATGTATATTAGAGATTCGTTTCTCCCGGCATATCCAGCCCATTCCCATATTTTGTCACTTCTCTCCAATACTTTCCTCCTCCCTTTCTCACCCTTGCTAATAGTGCTCATATTACCCCCTCTTTCTTTTTATGTGCGCTTTCCTTGTCTTGGGGCACTCGTTTAGGATTTGCATAACCTGCAGCTGGTTTTAGTAATGGGTATATCTTATAGGGAGGGAGCGATGCACTTCCTTGTTCCCCCTCCTCTTTCCCGTTCTCCATCTTGTTTTCCTTTTCATTGTACAATTTCTAAAGCCCTGAAATATCCTGTTTTCTTCTTAAGTTTTGCACCATTGTATGTAGCTGACAAGTACAAATACATACTGTCTATAATATCTTTATCAAACGTTCCCTCCCCGGTCCATTCTTTATAACACTTTCCCAAAGTGTCATGTACCCACTCAAAATGGTATTTTGTTATTTTATTACGATACTGATGCGCTTTTCGGCACATGTGATTAAGTGGGGTATCCATCCAGCAAGATGTCATTCTCCCTGCCTTAATCCTTTTAATTGAAATATTCTTCTGTCCCTTTTCCCTCTTTCCCCTCTATTATTTTAAACCTTTAAACTCTCACTAATTTGTCAATCAGTCCAACTCACTCAGTTTGAGAATTTATGTGACTGTGTTCAGTTTGGTATTGGGATACTATAACGTGATATCATGACTGATACATGTAGCTGATGAAAATAACCACTAACTTAATGAGGAACTGATCCATTAGAAGCGTGGACTATGTAACCCAATATTTCAAGTCAGAACCGTGAACCACTGATATACTGCTACACAAATGTGGCATATCAGGGACACTCTACCCTTTTGTACTACGGGGCAATTTGAAACCACTGTGGTTCTTTTCGGCTCCATTATAAAATCGTATTTTACAAGTGAATTTTTAATTATAGAATGGTCATGCATTCATTACTTGCTGGTGGAACCTCGAAAAATAACAACCATTGTATACTTCTTTCAGTACTAGCCTGGGATCGCAGCCTCTGCAATACGTCACAAGCCACACAGGCTTTTTCCACACACAAAGAGCTAACACATGTTTTCTGTAAAAGCAAGCTTTTAAGGCCTATTTACTATGCTTCATCCTACGACTAAGTTTGATTATACTTACCTGTATTTATGAACTCGTTTTATTGGGGATTTTATTGGATTCTATTTCACAAGCCCACTCCCCTTTTACAGTGGTAGGTGTCCTGGGATGGATGGGCTAGACAGCATTCTTATGAAAAAGAGCCCACTGTTTTGGGCCAAGGACTTGCATATTATGTTCATAGTGGTCCTGCATGGCAGAGTAATTCCTGACAGCTGGCGGTATTCGATCCTTATCCTAGTTTTTCAAAAGGATCACACACGTATCCTCGTAATAACTGCTTTCTTGCCATGCTGGGCTCCAGCTGTAACATGTTTGCTACCATCCTCTTAAAATGTCTAGAGGATTGGGTTGAAACTCCTCATCTCCTCGGCCCACAACAATTTGGCTTCCGGAACGGCTGTTCATCAATCCAGATTATGTGGGCCTTATAGGTGCTATCGATTTATGTGTGTAATGGGACAGAGGGAGTGCTTTACCTCTGTTTTGTGGCCTACTCATTTGCATTTGTCTTGATTATTTGAGACCACCTCTGAAACAAATTAATTGCCTGGAACATAGACCCACAGTTGCTCCACTATATACGACTTTTATATACTGACATTTATGTCATGGTTCGGACATCACAATAAGGCTCAGTTACCGCCCTGGTAGCCATCAATAGGGGGCTTATGTAGTTAAGCAGGGGTGAGTCTCGGACGCACGTGACCTTTACGTGGTAGATATTGGGACAGCTTTGTGACTGTCTAATCATTTTTCACCGCGCCTGTGGGGCACCCCCGCCGCATGGCTTGGCTATGTGAACAACACTGTGATATTATACCGTACCCCATTGGGCTTACAACACTCCCTGGATGCACTATCCCAGTACGCAAATAATAATTCCATGAAGATCAGTCACCAGAAGACAAAAATGCAATTAAAGCAAAAGGGCAAAAAGCTGGTGGACTGTGGCTGGTGTATTGATAGGGCTAAGTTGGAAAGGGAAAACTCATAAACATATTTGTGTTACCCTTTCCCCGGAACCCCATTTTTACCTGCGTTTGGGAGGCCAACATCTGCAAAGGTGTTTCATAAATGGCATGCACTGAAAAACTTCATTAGCAGGGGGAGAGTCTGTGGAGGACCCTTGGAGGTATACTCCAAATCAGCCATTCCAAGTCTATTATATGGACTTGAAACTGCCTGGCTAAACAGAACAGAAGGGGGGGTTACTAGAATCCATGCTAGGACTACCCAAAACTGTCTTGGTGGAAGCAATGAGAATGGAACTGGGGTTGGCATCTCTTGCTACGCAATGAAAACTGAGATGTACCAAGCTTCTAATAAAGATCCTTACAGCAAAGACCAGCACTTTGTTAACTAGATTATTGTCATTATTGGAAGCACATAGATCTTTCAAACCTAGTAACATGGCTAAAAAGACATTTACAAGTATTGTTACTAAGTTCCTTGAAGATGATGGTTCCCAGTTGACATCAGCTACCCAGGTCCATTCTTGGCTGATTTAAAAAATAAAAACTGATTGCTGTCGGAAGCGGACAGTAGAACTCAGTTGTGAGATTGAGAGCAGTAGAGGAACAAGACTGGTGCGGCTTGACAGTCTATTCCAGGTCCTTTTCTCTGAAGCAATATGACTCTGCAGCAGCAGCAACAGTGCGGAAGCTGAAGCCAAAGCCATCGTTGCCGAAGACGAAGCTGAAGAGGTGTGTCGCAGGTGTGCAGTTGGTGCGTCGGCTCCCGCTGGCATTCCGCAGGTAGCAGCAGCGGGGGACACGCTGGGACCTGCTCGCGCTCACACTGGGACCCGCTGTGAAGTGCCGTGGTGGGACCGCCCTACATTGTATTAGAGAGAGCTGCTGAGAGCTGATGAGTCATGGTGTATCGCTCATGGCCCACTGTGAGCCAACGGTGAGTGGAGGAGAGAGGCTGAGAGGAGGCATAAGAGCTGTGTCCTAAATCTAGGGCCCCAAGTAAACATTTTGTTTGGGGCGGTGCTGGAGTGGTGCTGGTCGTGCTGGCTGTGTGTTTGGCCATGCTTGGCCGTGTGCCTGGTGTTTGGCTCAGCCTGACCAACCCGCATTTTATTCCATCTTTTTGCAAAAACTACTGCAAACTATTGCAGACTAAGAGCGTGCCTAAGAGTGTGCTTACTCCCTATATTATAGTGGCCCGTGAGGTAATGCACATAAGTCCTTTAAGATCTGATTGTTCTGTATGGTTCTGCTAATTGGCTAATAAATTTGCCAAACTTGCTAAATCGCCAATTTGCAGCGCAGGATTATAACAGTGCTAATTACTTCACTTGGCAGGTATTTCCTTGTCAGTAGTGGAAAAAGTACCAGAAGGCCGACAAAGGCATCCATTAGGTTCCTCCATCGGTAATCCGGTAAGAGTACGCAGAATTTAACACCTAGACTGGGCTCATTCCAGTGTAAAAAGTTATTAATTGGATATTCTTTGGACTTAAGTGTCAAAAGAGTTGGGGGTCTCGAGGAGCCCATAGCATTGAGGTGGCCATTGCTCCTGTCCTATATTGAGTCAATCACAGCAACATCTCAATTAAGTAAAATGAAGTTGAGAAGTAAGGTCTTGCAGGATGACCTTAGTTGCCCAGAATGGGATGGATCCTATTCAGAGGAATTAGAAACTCAAGATATTGAGTCTACCTCATGTTGTACTCCTATGCCCACAATGGCACCAGCCAAGATAATTACAGTGCAGATGCATGCAGGGCAATCAACAATCACCAGTACACCAACTGACACTGTACACTTTTGGAAGCGTGGACTGGAATATACCAACACCACCAAAATAATCCAAAGTAAAAGAGAGGAACATTTTTTTGAGAAAAACAATGCCAAAGCTTAAATGGCATACAAAGCAAGATGCAAGACTCTGGTGACTATGAAGAAGAGGCATCTCCACCAAGTAAAGACGCTCCATCTTTAGGAGCTGCACAAATGGATAAATCTCCTGAAAACGATATTGAAGTGGCCGCAATGGAGGAAGCAGTTGGAATAGGGCCACGTTCAGGAGTACAACACCCTAAAAGTCAAGGGATCGACAAAAGTATGGAAACTCGACAAGACCGTAAGGACAAATAAGAGGATGTAGAAATAAGACAAGCTAGTGTTGCCACCCTCACAGCCTTAAACTTCATACTAAATTCTCTGGTGACAGTATTCGAGCAGTTGAAATCGGAGGTACAATAGCAAGCTGGAACCCTGTTGGAGCTGACCAGAGAAACAACTAGTATAGAATCATCAATAGTGGGGCTGACATCAACAATTTATGCAGTCGTCACACCATCTCTGAAAGAAATGAGAGTGGAGCAAGCAAAACAAGGCCTGGACATATCTGCAGTCGAAAGGACCTCCACAAAGAATAAAGAAGAAGATAGGCAAAATCGCCTACTTCTGGAAATCTTGTCCTTACTCAAGGCCAAGAAGACAACAGAAATCGGGGCCCCAGAAGCTACCAAAGGAGATGGAAATGTTAATAATTACTTTGATGACACCCCCGTCTCGGAGTCCGTTTTAGAAGAATTTAGAAGGCTTGCTCATGTTGTGGAAGAAGACGAGCGTGAAGTAAATGAGCCCGGTTCTAGTAAGCAAGAGGAGTTATTAAATAAACAGGATAAACGGTCCCCAGAATGGACAGAAGCCGGTAAACAGCTTTCTAAGGGGAGAAGGAAAGCCAAGAAAAAAGAGAACAAAAGAATTTGCACAACTGCATTTCCAGTTTCCCTCAGAAAACACTGACAAATAGGTGCAGCGGATAAGCAAAAAGGGAAAATTATGGAAAATCTTGAACAAATAAAAAATAAAGAGAATGTAACTATAATACAAGAAGGTAATCAAGAAGAGGAACACAGCGAAAAAAAGTTGGATGATGGAAATCAGAAGTCAAACAGCACCATAGAAAAAAATGGAAAGACCAGAGTGGGTGCAGAAGAAAACAAAAAGTAGGAAAGAAACACATAAATCCGGTCCATAAAAAGGGAGAATTGAATCATATCAAAGAAAATTGCATAAGTGTTGGTCTGCAGACAGACCCATCAGGATTTCAAATAGATGAGAAGCAGAATACGGGATGAGAGATTGCTAGTCCCACAAGTTCACCAAAGAAAACAGAAGACAAAAGAGGGAAGAGTAATACAAAAAGCTGTCCAGCAATAAAGGGACCACCGTGGGCTCCCATATTTATGGGGAAGGGGAATACATGTCTTCCCAAAAAAAATACTGCTGCTATAAGGGAACAAATTAAGTAAATTGCACCGCTTTTTCTTCAACAAGCACCATTTGCCAATAAAATTGTGCCATTGATGACTGAAACAAAAAATGGTCAAGGTAGAGCAAAAAATGTATTTAGGGGGCGTCCATAAAGAACAAGATGAAGCCTTGTCAAGGAATGTCTACCCTGAGGAGAATCCGTAGTCTGAGTCTTCAAAAGGTGACCTGGAAGATCAGGAATATGCAGCTCCAAAACTATAGCTTAAGACAACGAGTAAAATCGCACAACATTCTTCACTTTGTAGGGGGGCCATCTTGAGTTACTTCAACAAAGTTTCAAATCTCTTTATTTTTGGCTCAAGAGATATGGAATATGTAAAGTTCCCGAGTAGAGGCAACACAAAAGGGGTAGAGGTGGGATTTACGTCGATAAAAGCATGGAAAGCAATAAAAAATAACAAAAGAGAACTAGAAAAAGTCAATTTGCAGATTTTTGAAAAACTGCCAGAAGAACTGAAAAATGAAATAGAAAGTTTGAGTTCTCTGTCTGAAGGGCCGAACCCAAGACCAAAGGGCCTCCCAAAGCAGATAGTATGTGTGAATCCTCAAGGGAACATGATGGACTCAAAAGCTAGTACGCTAGCTGCGTTTCCCGAGATTCTTACACAGGTACTCCAGAAACTAGGCCTGGGGCAACAGAACCTCTAGGCATGGTGAATTGAATATTACAAGTCAGAATACCCGTGGCCAAAACTCTTTTACAGCAAGCAGTAAGAAACAAGCTCTTTTTCATAACTCCGATGTCATCCTGTTGCAAGAGACTTGGCATACGCACCCAATAGAAATAGAAGAATTCACTATATTTACAATACCAGCTTGCCAAAAAGCAAAGGGTCGACCTTCGGGAGGGCTACTATTGGGAGTTAATAATTTGCAAAGTAAAGATGTTAGACTCTTACACAGCGAAAAGGAGGGTATCCTCGCTTGCAAAGTAGGAGTGCAAACAACGGAGGCATATTCACAGCTTGTAATAGTGAACATATATTGGAATCAAGTACAAATTGATTTGCAAAAATGTCACCATTTGTTATCTATGATATTGGAAAATATGGTGAGGCTAGTGTGATCTTAGGAGGAGACCTGAATGCCCAATGTATAACCACACAGAACAGCAGCATAAATCTAAATTGGCAAAATAATCAAAGACAGGAAGGCAATGGGGCAATGGGTAAATTACCTGAAGGCATGGGGACTCAACATGCTAAATGGCACAGTATACAGAGACAATTCATCAAGACTAACCTGGTCTCGAGGAAACTCCTTCTCCACATTGGACTATTTCTTTGTTTCTGAAGATATTCAATCAAAAGAAATATCTATAGAGATTATTTGGGGGGAAGGGAATGACCATGCCCGTATTAAAATAAACATTTCAGACTTTAAGAAAATACAATTGCAAAAATCTCCTCATGAATTAGCCCTGAGCAATGGGAAAGTGACTCTGGTAAAATATAAGAGAGAGGGGAAGAAATTGGAGGATACGTTGAATGGCATCTCCCCAAAAGAACAAAACGAAAACTGCAAACCCAAATACTTCAAGACATTTATTTGGTCTGTGCATCCACCAATTGCGGGAATACCTTGGCAAGTAACTCATCATCAACATTCATTTGATGAAGAGACTTGGATACAGAAAAAGATCTTAAGGAGAGAATGTAGACGTCTAAAAAGATTCATAATAGACCAAGAAAAACTGTGAGGAGAGCTATAAAAGCTCAGAAGAAGTTATAAGCAATGGTCAAGGGCAAGAAAAATGTTGCGGCACCAACAAATAATGAGTGGATGCTCTCAGCACTATGTGAAAATAGTACTCGTAATTTCTAGTCCATTATAAATAATTCAGGAAAGAAATCAATTACTTAATCAAACTTAGTGTCTGAAAAGAGCTGAACAGACTTTTTTTTACAAAAAACTTTAAAAATAAGTCAGAGTCCAAGGGAGGAGAGAAGGAAGTTGTGCAGTGGGACCTTAAATAGGATAATAAATTAATAGAAGAGCTTATCCTGAATGCCTCATCCTCAAAGGCAGCGGGCCCAAACGGGCTAACTTATCAGGTCTTAAAAAATAATGTAAAAACATGGCCAATCCTCCTTTTAAACCTCTATAATGAAATACTAAAGATACAAAGTTTCCACCTTCCCGAAAACAAGCAGTCGTCATACCATTCTACAAGGTGGGCGACCGGTCACAACCTGAAAACTATAGACCAATTGCCCTCCTGGATATTGAAAGCAAAATATTCAACAAAGTTCTTGTTGTTAGAGCTAGAGGACTGGGAAAAGGAAACAATCAACCTGTCTAAATTTCAAAGAGGGTTTAGATGTGGTATGTCCACAACAATAAATGGTCTGGTCCTGAATCCCTTGGCAGAAGATTCCAAAGAGTATGGAGATGGCCCGATATATGGAGCCTCGATAGACTTCTACAGGGCCTTTGATCTAGGGAAAAGGGAGAAGCTGTGGGCTAAATTGAGAGATTGGGGATTACCAAGAAGGTTGATATCAATATTGATTAAATTGCACAAAGACACGTCATTGATGGTAAGATTGGACAAGGCCGGTCTTCTTACCAATTCAATAAACACTGAGCAAGGCGTGAGACAAGGGTGTTTGGGTGTGCCGTTTTTCTTTAATCTGTATTTGTCAGATATGGGGGCTTTTCTGCAATCCTGGACAATGCCGAGCCCAAAACTAAACTCAACCAAGGTTTTTTGGCTCGCTTATGCTGATGACATCATCCTGATTGATAGGACAGCACTAGGGCTGCAACATTTACTGAATGGCTTAAGTGAATAAACCAAAATGAATGGTCTTCAAGTAAACCCAAAAAAGTCCAACATTTTAGTGTTGAAACATCCAAAAAAGCATATCAAGTATGGAAAATGTTTTTTTGAAGATCAGACAATCATGTGAATAGAAGAGCTGGTCTATTTGGGCTTTCTTTTCCATCAGCCAACAAAGCGGAAACAGAAATAAGACTAAAGGTCGAAAAAGCGTTACCACAGATGAAAATGATTCTCCGCGAACTGGTCAAATTCTCACTTATGCCGTTACTAAAGTTCTACACTGCAAAAATAATTCCAGTGATATTATATGCTCTGGAGGCCAAACCGACTCTCTGGGACATAGACTGGCAAAAAGTGGAAGGTCAGTTATGGAAAAGATCTTTTAGGCCTACCCAACTGTCTTCCCATGTCTGTTATAAGATTTGAACTCAGACTAAAATTACTACAGGAACAAGTGGGTTGGCGATTGCTTACACTGTATAGGCTGACAGCAACCGCTCAAAAAAACTTGCTTTATAAGGATATGAAGACGCAGCTTCAAATGGACAGGTCTAAAACAAATCCCTTGAAAGCAAAGAAAGAAACCAAAATAATGGATTGGATCAGGACAGGAATGGAAATGCGGCGCATAAAACCAAAAAATAGCTTTCTAACTCTGGAAAAAATCTGGGAGAGATACCGAAATATTTACAAAAACATCCAAGTTGGAAGTCACGAAATATATTCTTTAGAGCGCGCCTAAACATAATCCATACAGGAGAAATTCTAAACTTTAGAGGACAAAATCATAATGCCATCATTCTGTGCAATTTGTGTGCATATTTTAAAATGCAAAGCTTGGAGCATTTACTTCGAGACTGTGAAGGGACTTGGGACACCAGAATAATTTATTTCTCTAAATTCGTAGACAAAATAGAATATCTACTATCAGAAAAATTTTGGAACCTTTTGATATCTGGGTATAGCACTGCCCTAACAATTGCGGTAGGTCAAGTATTATCAAAGATCGGTCTGTTCTCTATGGAAGCCTGGATGAAAGAGGATTTTAGCCTCAAAGATACACAGGAGTAGAGTAGGGGGCAGTGCTTGATGGTCCTCATGGTCCTCAGGTTCCTTCAACTTTTCGTGATTCTTTAATAATTTTGTCTTTAGTAGAATTTTTTCTTTTTTTTTATCAAAGGAGCTGAAAAATGACTATGTTCTATTGTATATGTTATATTTTAAGGTTTGGTATAAAGTTTTTCTTTTTCTTTTGTAAAGGTCAAATTTGATCAAAAACAAATAAAAAAAGAAATATATATATATATTACTCTGGGATCAGGTGATGACTCTTGATGTGTTAAGCTCAGGCAAATGACATTTAGAGCTTGTCAAACAGGGTTTGCCTGGTATAAACCTCGAAGCTACCTTAGGAAATACTGTGGCCCTTCATTACACCATTTCATTCTCTACTTAAGGCTCAACATACTGCCCATTCTTGAGGTTACAGGGGCATGGACAAGTGAACCCCGGGAATCACGTCTCTGCCCTATCTGTAGGGAGAAAGTGGAGTCCTGTTGGCACATATTAACTGGGTGCCAGGGGTTAACTTCCCACTACGTTAAGGAATATGCAGGTTCTGTTCGGCTCATTGGGGCTACAAAACGGACCAATTCTGGGCCATAATATTCTCGTTTGAACCACTAATTATGGTTGCCGCAGCACATCACATTTGGGAAATTTTTAAGGTTAGATTGTCTACTCATCCCATTAATGTTAAGTACTAGCAGTAGCCAAACTGTAGTCCCAGGAGGAGTGTTTGACAACAACAGCTAAACATGTCTGAAAAGGCATCATAGACGTGTGTTTTATTTTTCCTTTTCTGGGTTATATTGGAATTTTATGGATGTAGCCCAAAGAGGTATATTTTACTTTATAGTTCTTCATGTTTGTTTTGTTTTTCTGTGGATTGTGGTTTTATGCTGTTGGAATGTGTTTGTATCATATTATTATGTAAAAGGCTTGAACAAGCCATACACATTCAATAAAGAAATGTACAAATTTAAAAACACAGAATGACTGGATTGTGAGAAAAAGTTTGAGAATTTAGGCCTTGCTGAAGGCAATAGGAGTTCTCTACTGCTGGCATGAGTCTTGGCATCTGGATCTGGAAGGATGTTGAAGATGGATGTAGAATGCTGGATCAGAGTGCTTTGCCGGAATCAGGAAAGTGAGAGGAACAGTGAGTCCCTACGTGTTGTCAGCTGTCTCTATTTATCCTTTCAAATGACACCACAAAATGGGTGTATGGCCCAGCTTAACTAAGCAAGCCCCCGTGAGCTGGGATTGGATCAAATCCTCGTCCCCGCCTTGCATCTGAGCGATTGGATCAAGGCCGTATGATGTCACATTTTATGGTTTGCTTTACAGTCCTTAGAAACCTCCCTTTAGCCACTGGTCTCAAAATCAGATTTTATCCTGAATACATATTTCTACATTGGTCACCTTTACACAAATCCCACACAAAGATTCCATCTTTTATGTAGTAGCTGTTCCTCAAAATCCCGCAGCTGTGGGATCTTGTTTCATCTTTCTACAGAATATTGTCCTTTTCGCCATGAACACAATTTCCAAACTTTCTGCAACTTTCCACAAATGTGTGTGTTTACCATAGTGATCTGTGTGTAAAGTTTCACAATTTTAGCATTAACACATACCACATATATTGTAATTCCTGTCCAGAACATGTTACACAGTTCTACTGCCTCTTAAAACGTGCAGCCAAAAAATAGTAGGGCTGTACCGAATAGCATATTTAGTATTTGGCCGAATACCGAATAGTTTGTCAACTATTCGGCCGAAGCCGAATATGAAGCCGAATAGTTGCTTTATTTAATAAATCATGTTGCAAACTTCAAAAAACACACTTATTAAAAAAACAAATAAAGCACCATTTTAAATGCATTCTATACTTGTATTTCTCCTCATTTTAATTAATGTAGCATCTTTATTTAAAGCATAAAAGCCAGAAATAAAGCAGATTTAACCAAAATGAAGGGACCAAATTTAGAGAGGATGGTTGCATATTCCGTACCAGTTAAAGTAGGAGGCTTCACAAATGCAAAAGGACTGTCTTTGTGAATCAGATGCATTGCATTCTCTAACCATTTGCGAAGTCGATGTGGTCGAGTTTTGAAACTTCTTTGCAGCTCACATAGAAATGTATAAAATGGTTCATGTCGGCTCATGCAGGACACAAGTCAAGAGGAAATCTGAAATGCGTGAACTCTATCTCACAGCTATTCACCCCACCCAAACAAATGCTGCTCACTTTTCACTTATCTTAGCCACTCCTTCTCGCCAATACACACACATATGCAACTTATCATTCCTGATAAAATATTAGATAATGTTAAACTCAGGACTCAAGTAGTTAAGAAAAGAATAGGGGGGTCTATGACGTACGCAATGGGAAGTGAAATGACAGGAACTGAAAGTATCTATGCACATTTCTTTCAGTTTGTCTTTTCCAACTGAAAAAAGTGCACATTGCTATAACCATTCGCCAAAAGAAAAGATTTTCCTGTATTGTTGCAGGCTAGGCATAAAAGATGAGCACCTTTTATGTCTAAGAATCTGTAACAAAACATGCCCTAAAGAGCAGATTACAATATAAGATATTTTTCAGCTGTGTGATAGCAATTTGTCTGATCTAATTCTATTCAGTTTTGCAAAGTGGAGTCTATATTTGCCTTTTTGAGTTAATGTTGCATTGTATTCAAATGAGAATGTCAAAGTGAGAATAGAGCCGAATAGCAAGAGCCGAATAGCAAGAAACTATTCGGCCGGAGCCGAATAGCTTTATTTCAGCCGGAATTCGGCCGAATACTTACTTGAAGCCGAAGTTCGGTACACCCCTAAAAAATAGACTAACAGGTCTGTTCTTTTTATATTTTTCACCACTTTGAATCACAAGTTATGAGTCTTTAAAAATGGTTCATTGTTCATGCTTAACAACAAATGGTCCTGCCCCTGTGTCTCTCCCTGCAGTCCAGGAGCAACCCCCATTCCTTGGGGAGTTCCTTCCAGGAGTAGTTTATGACCCCTTTCAAACCTCCATTTCCTGGGCTGAAGGCTCTGCTATTGTTTATGCTCTACTGTAGACAAAAGTCTGGGCTAACCCACGATTATCATCTCCCAGTGAGTTTCTGCTGAGAGGATTTCCCCTCCCCTTGGAACAAACCTGTTTTTCCACTTCCAAAGGGTTGCAGTTCATCCAGGCTAATTTATTCTTAATTAAAAATCCAGCAGAAACCAAACTTGTTGCATCAAATCACATAAATACATTACTTTCTTAGCTTTAAATCTGTGGGATCAAAAACACATCTAAGGTCTGTATTCCTTTCTGCAACAAGTCTTTTATGTTTGGTAATCCAGCAGACTTTTAGTTTAAATACTTTGAAGTTTCATAAGGAGCTCATTTGACAGCTGTCATTCACAGGTAGGCTACAGTACTGCACCCAGATTTTGACAGGGGCTGTCAGTTTACAGACAATCCAGTTTTTCTGAAGAAATGCTTTATTCTTTACACTTTAGGACTTTATATATTCGCCATGCTTCATTATATTACATGAATTTTAGCACCAAGCATGATTTTAAATGTTGAGAAGTGTTGTGTAGAGGCATTTTGGAGTTTTTCGCAACAAAGCAAATGTCCTTTATAGGCACATTTTGGAGTTTCATTTGCAAAGCGCTGCTTCTCTTTCTGCACTCTGTTTGCTGGTCATGGAGCCCACTGGCACATTTTCTGTAGTGTGTGCTCTATCCCACCACACATGCACCATGGGTGGCAGGTTGTGCATCCATCTTTTTGTTGTGCTACAGAACGCGGTTTTTGTAGGTTTTTTTCCATGCACAAGGGTTTTGCCGCCATTGTTGCAGTTTCTTGCACCATAACTATCTGAGTGATGCCGCATAGCACAGCAGAGTGGGTGAATACATCCCATATAGTGTTCTCTGTCAGTAGCCAAAAAGTAATTAATTTGTGAGTTATCCTACGGACAATTTATTGCTGGACTTGTGAAATGGCATATAACATGATTCACTGGTTTTCTGGAATTGATAAACATCTTCACCTTGCATACAAAGATAAATCTTGACTACAGTTTTATACTTCTTAAAGTGGAATAGATAGGAGATATGTTTATCCCTGTTATTTCAGTAAAAAAAAAAACAAAACTCATAAGCAGTCATTTTTGCAAATAGCATTGTACAGAAAAAAAGACTCTGCTTGCTTTAAGTAGACTCCTAATGTCAATTAAAATTAAGTGTTCATTATTTTTATGTTAAATTAATATTTGAATGGCTACATAGATAAATTAGGATGTTGTTCTCTCCAAAATAAAGGTTTTCATGTATCTGTCCAAACTGGAAACCAGCAATGCCCAATATTTAGAGTACAATCAGCCCTGAGTATGAAAGTTAATTGTGAATTTAATGTTTTCCTCTGAACCCAAACGTTGTCAATGGTGTCAGAGACAATTAAGTATATTATATTGAAAAGGTATTAGTATTCATTTTTAAATGTGATACAAACAAGTACTGACAAGGTTAATGTTCATATTGAGAAGAATATATTATAGTATATTTGTGTCACATCATTTATTTTTGGAACATTTTATGCACATTTGTTGTGCACCTCTGCTTTTCGCCCTTTTTTGACTCTTTTTTTGACTCAACATGCAGAACTGTTCTTCCCAGAATAAGGCTCACACTAAATGAGCAAAACTATGCTATGACATGTCAATACAAATAGAATTGACAAGACTGCTCGGAGATGTGAAACTTACATTGATTGAGTGGGATCCAAAGAAATGGGACTTAGGTGTAGATGCGAGACTCTCATACTTTTGAAAAAACAGTTGTCCGCCTCACATTACTGACCCCTCACATCCTCCTGGATCTCTCTGCTGCATTTGATAGCATTGACCATGCTATTCTGCTTCATTGGCTTCCTTCAGTGGGGGTCACCGGTCGGGTGCTAGACTGGTTTCTTTCCTTCCTCTCTGAACGATCTCCCTCTATTCTCCTCTCTCCTTCCACTTCATCATCCCTTCCCATCACCTGTGGGGTACCGCAGGATTCTGCTTTTCCCCCTCATCTCTTTAATGTGTATATTCAGCCTCTAATCACTTTTATTCATTATTTTGGTTTCCGGTGTCCGTACGCCGACTACACGCAGATCCTGATGTGGTTGGACCTGGCCCTCACTATACAGCTGAGCACTGTTGCTCATGCCTCTCCGTTATCCAAATCTGGATGGCTCACAAATGGCTTCGGCTCAGTGGCGATAAAACGGATGTTCTTATCGTTGGTGGCCCTCTGACGCCTCCCTTTGGTCTTCTGCTTTTTATCCATCTGAGCTTGGCCCCTTACCACCGCCTTCTATAGTGGTTAAAAACCTTGGTGTTAAGCGGTCAGCTTCTCTTTCTATGCTGCCCCTAGTGAGTGCGGTCTGCCAATCCGTTCACTTCAAGCTCCGGATTTGCGCTTAGTGCTTCCCTTTCTTCCCACTTCACTCCGTCCCTTAGTTGTCTCCTTCTTGGTAGTGGGCTCTCTTGATAATTACAAATCTTTTTACCTATCCCAACCCGCCCACCTTCTCCACTGACTCCAAGTGCTATAAAATTTGGCAGCTCGGTTTTGCCACAGGAACCTCTTGCTTAGCTTCGGCCTCTGCTATCCTTAAATCCCTGCACTTGCTGATGGTAGCTAATTGGGTCAAATTTGAGGCACTCTGCATTGTTTGCCGCGCATTCCATAAAACTGGCCCGGAGTACCTGCAGAATAAATTCATCTGCTAGGTCCCCCCACTGCCTCTCCACTCTGCTAGCGCATTGAGCATTTCTGTCCCTCGTGTCATATGGGGCCTTTCTTCCAATGTTTCCGCAACTCTCTTGTGGAACTCTCTTCCTTTCTCTCTTTGCAGCGTCCATGATCACCTGTCAATTAGGAGCGCTGTTAAAACATTTTTATTTTCTGCCTGATTTTTTCCCTTCTGCTTTCTGCCGTTTCCATTTTTAGTGCTACCTGAGCACTATGATGCCTTAGTTGGTGAAGGTTTGCACTATACAAGTGTTTTTAACTTACCAGATTTACCCTGCAGCTCACTAACGTAGCGAAAATCTCTCAGATTCATTGCTGAAATCAACAACACACAGCTAAAAAGGCCCGGCATCTAATCATCCTACTTTGCAAGATCAACCCCTTCCTGCCGCCCCAGGACTTCTGAGCAGAAGTGTAGGCTCTAGTGATAAATTGATCACTTAGATGGGAAAATGCCCTACTAGGAGGATTCCTACACAGTGGGTCCCCCTCAATACCATGGTATGCAAATTCAACCCCACATCCCATCCACTATATTCGATCTGACTGGACACACTTTATAGCTAGGATCCTGTTACAAGTGCCTGCATTACCTACAAGGCTACCTCAGCAATCCCACCAGCTTGCCTGCGGGCAATTTAAACACATCCAGCAGATTGCAACAGACACACAATATTATCATTGCCACATTCTAGAATAGAGGTACCACAAGGAGAAAACTAGAAAGCAGCCATTCTCTTGCTACGCTCCCTTCCTATTGAATTCTATCCCATCAGCAATACAAACTGTTCCCTCTCACCTCCAGTTGTTAGTTCTCCCATGTTGGTGACCCGGCGTCCCTCCGCCATTTTGGTCACTAAGCAACTTAGTAACCAAAATGGCAGAGAGACGCTGGGTCGCCATGGAAACTGCTATAACTATGGTTTCCAAGATGGCGACGGCGTCCTACCTACACAACGATTTTGGAGCCAACGCGGGAGACTAGGATCTGTTTGAAGGAAGCGAATTGTACTTCCTTTTCGCTCGTATTAATACCATAAACCTATTATGAGGCTGAAATTATTACTAAGTTGTGTGTTCTTTCAATTGACCTCGTATAATGTGTACGCGATCGAGCGGATCACGAACGCAAGATCGCAGACTTATGATAATACAACTAATGACCATGGAATCCACGGCAGGCTAATCATTTAATATATGCAATTGAAAATCATATTCGGCCTAGACCAAGGGTTACTGATAATTTCTTTTAACACAATTTGGCAGGAAGAAAGTTTGGGATATAACCCAATAGAGAATTCATAACAACCGCATTGAGCGAATATATATACTTCGTATACAACCGGGGTAAGTCACCCGTTACTTATAATAATACTCAACCTTAATTTAAGAAGGCATTATTTGGCATAGATTACTAATAGAATGTTTTTTCTCTCTCTCTACTTTATTTTGTTTTATTTTTGTTTCATTGTTTTATGTTTTTGGATTTGCTTAATTTATTCTTGTCCACTACGTATTTTGGATTTGGATTGTTGTTCCTTCTTTCCTCTTGTTCTACCTTCCGGTCCATACTTGTGCATGAATAATTGCATTTAAATTTGTTTTGTTCCACCACCCATGTTTTCCTCTCTTGTACCCATCCTTATTCTCTGTCTCAATTACGCATTTTTATGAATTTTCTTAATTGATGTATAATGTTCTACGTATTAATGTGTTGGGGGGAGCCATGAATTGGTGGACACTTTATGGTATTTCAGAATTAGCCCAGATTTGAAAAAGGCTTTTTTAAGCCGAAACAAGTGTCTCACTGGGGCTTGCAATATAATTACAACGAACCAAGTTGGATCAAACTGAAAAACATTAATATTTGTTCCATAATAAAACCAAATCAACTGTGAAAATGTTGCCGCAATAATTATGCAGTCATTCTTATTTTGTGATACAACATATGTATATGCTGTGGTATAGTGGTATAGTTGCATTTACAAAGTGGGAATTCATTGTTATTTCAGAAGTGTGTCTAATATACCCTCTGTGCAAAATCTGAATTTAGAAGTGTGCCTAATAGCGTGCCCTGGCTGACTTTAGAAGTGTACCTGATATCCTATCTGTGCAAAGTTGAATTTAGAAGTGTGCCTAATATCCTCTCTCTGCAAAGTTGAATTTAGAAGTGTGCCTAATATCCTCCTTGTGCAAAGTTGAATTTAGAATTGTGCGTAATATACTCTCTGTGCAAAGCTGAATTTAGAAGTGTGCCTAATAGCATAGCCTGGCTGACTTTAGAAGTGTACTTGATTGCCTCTCTGTGCAAAGTTGAATTTGGAAGTGTGCCTGATATACTCTCTATGCAAAGCTAAATTTAGAAGTGTGCCTAATAGCGTGCCCTGGCTGACTTTAGAAGTGTACCTGATATCCTCTCTGTGCAAAGTTGAATTTAGAAGTGTGCCCAATTGCGTGCCCCGGCTGACTTTAGAAGTATGCCTAATATCCTCTCCATGCAAAGTTGAATTTAGAAGTGTGCCTAATATCCTCCCTGTGCAAAGTTGAGTTTAGAAGTATGCCTAATCTACACTCTGTGAAAAGCTGAATTTAGAAGTGTGCCTAATATCCTACCTGTGCAAAGTTGAGTTTAGAAGTATGCCTAATATACTATCTGTGCAAAGCTGAATTTAGAAGTGTGCCTAATATACTCTCTGTGCAAAGTGCCTAATAGCGTGCCCTGGCTGACTTTAGAAGTGTACATGATATCCTATCTGTGAAAAGCTGAATTTAGAAGTGTGCCTAATATCCTACCTGTGCAAAGTTGAGTTTAGAAGTATGCCTAATATACTATCTGTGCAAAGCTGAATTTAGAAGTGTGCCTAATATACGCTCTGTGCAAAGCTGAATTTAGAAGTGTGCCTAATATACTCTCTGTGCAAAGCTGGATTTCGAAGTGTGCCTAACAGCGTACCCTGGCTGACTTTAGAAGTGTACCTGATATCCTCTCTGTGCAAAGTTGAATTTAGAAGTGTGCCTAATTGCGTGCCCCGGCTGACTTTAGAAGTATGCCTAATATCTTCTCCATGCAAAGTTGAATTTAGAAGTGTGCCTAATATCCTCCCTGTGGAAAGTTGAGTTTAGAAGTATGCCTAATCTACTCTCTGTGCAAAGCTGAATTTAAAAGTGTGCCTAATATCCTCCCTGTGCAAAGTTGAGTTTAGAAGTATGCCTCATATACTCTCTGTGCAAAGCTGAATTTAGAAGTGTGCCTAATATACTCTCTGTATCACCGGGATGTTTGCGTCCTTGATGGTGAAGGACTTATATTAATTCCCTAATTTGCATCTGGCCTGTCACGTGCCGAAAATCAGCAGCTCTGTTTTAGTATTGTTTAAACACATCCAATGATGTTGTATCCAGTGGTCTATGATGTTATAAACCTCTGAGATTTTTGCAGTTATACAATCACCCGTGAGTTCAAAAATGAGCTGCGTATCATCGGTGTAATTCGTAATGAATAAAGAATAGTTGACCTTAGAAGTGTGCCTAATATCCTCTCTGTCCAAAGTTGATCGTAGGAGTGTGCCTAATATCCTCCCTGTGAAAAGTTGAATTTAGAAGTGTGCCTAATAGCCTCCCGTGGTTAAATTTAGAAGTGTGCCTAACATCGTCTCAGTGCAAAGTTAAATGTAGAAGTGTGCCTAATAGCCTCCCATGGTTGACTTTAGAAGTGTGCCTAATATACTCTCTGCAAAGCTGAATTTAGAAGTGTGCCTTATTGCCTAATAGCGTGCCCTGGTTGACCTTAGAAGTGTCCCCAATATCCTCTCTGTGCAAAGTCGAATTTAGAAGTAGGCCTATGATCCGCTCTGTGCAAAGTTGAATTTAGAAGTGTGCCTAATATCCTCCCTGTGCAAAGTTGAATTTAGAAGTGTGCCTAATATACTCTCTGTGCAAAACTGAATTTAGAAGTGTGCCTAGGATCCGCTCTGTGCAAAGTTGAATTTAGAAGTGTGCCTAATAGCGTGCCCTGGTGACATTAGAAGTGTGCCTAATATCCTTTCTGTGCAAAGTTGAACTTAGAAGTGTGCCTAATATCCTCTCTGCACAAAGCTGAATTTAGAACCCTGAAACCTTGAATAATCTCACCCAGTGGTGTCACAGTTACTTATTATGAGTGCACCCAATCCACAAAGGGCTACCGGAAACGACCGCTGAGCAACGCCAACATCACCCACCCTGCCCCTTTCCAAACACCAAGCCAGAGGGGCACGATGGCGAGCCAACCACCCTAAGACCACTGCTCCTCTGAAGCACTCCTCTGATCAGCCCACTATGATCATACCTGCTCCCCTCACTAGCCACGCAGGCGCACCCTGCCCAGCAATCATGCACCCCACGCGTTTCCCATCAACCCCCACCATCATCCCACACCGACCACACTCCTTCCCCTCCCTAAAAACTGCATGCCTCGCCCTAGCAAGAATGGAAGCCTCATCCCTCTCCCTCTCTCCCACTCTGACCCGCCTACCCTCTCGCACAAACCAATCACAACAAAGACACTAAAGAGGAAACGTACCTGGTCCCCCGCAATCTCTCAGCACTCATCGCCTCCCCTGTCTCGACCCACCACCTCATCCCCCAGTCACCACCCTCCCCCCACGTCTCACCTTGCCTAAAACCCCTCTCCCTCAACTTCTCACCGACCACAACTGAAACTCCTAACCCCCCAAGCCCCACCTTCAAATCCCCTGCGCCAACCCCAATCATCCCAAAACACCCGTCCATCCACTCCCACCCAAAACCCACCAACCTTTCTGCTCGCCCACTCTTCCCATCAACCATCAGCCACCCTTCCCCTCTCACCCTCCAGTTTCTACCCTCTCCCACCCCAAACCCCATCTCTGCAGCTCCGACATCAACCTCTTCTACCAAAATGAATTGCACCCTATAATGCCCGATCCATAGCAAAAAACAGAGACAGCATCTTCGACCTCCTCACCTCTGACAAACCAGACCTGGTCTTCATCACCGAAACCTGGTTCTCTGACGACTTTGCCCCTATCGCCCATGATGCCTTCTGCCGACTACTCCCTCATCCCACTGAATCGTCCCTCTAGAGGTGGAGGAATAGCATTTGCCTTCAAGACGCACTTCCACGCCTCAATCATCGCCAACCAACCTTCCATTCCTTCCTGCGAATCACTCCCTGTTAAACTATCCCTT
This sequence comes from Ambystoma mexicanum, assembly GCF_040938575.1. NCBI lineage: Eukaryota > Metazoa > Chordata > Amphibia > Caudata > Ambystomatidae > Ambystoma > Ambystoma mexicanum. The sequence continues at coordinate 1,211,770,619 of NC_090937.1, forward strand.
TCCCCGTCGCTCTCCCACAGCTTCCTAATAATTTACAGACCACCTGGCTATGATAGACAATTCTCAAACAACCTCTCATAATCTATTGCTACCCTCCAACTAAACCATCACAACCTCACCCTTCTAGGAGATTTCAACATATGGCTGGACATTCCCACCAACCCTATGACTCTCTGGTTGACAGCCTTGATGCAATTAACCTCCAACCCCACACAAACGGCCCGACTCACTATAAAGGACACACTCTTGATGCCATCTTCAGCTCCCACAACCAGATACAGCTAAACCCCTCTGACCCCTATCATCTGGTCCGATCACTTCATTATTTCTTTCGCCATTTGCTCCCCCAGCCCGTTTCCTGTACCCGAACCTGAACCTCCAATTCTACACAAATGCTGGACGCCTTTGACTCATGGCTCAACACCTCACTAAAGCGGCTCACACCCTCTTGAAAACCATCAGCCCGCTGTGGCCTCTTTCCTAGATGGTTCACACCTGAATTGAAGACCAGTAAACAACTATATAAATACCTAGAACGCAAATGGCGGAAAGACAAATCTCCCCTGAGCAGATCCACCTTAGGCCGTCACCTTCATCAGTACAAGGCCAAAATCCAGAAGGCAAAAAAAGCCCATTACAACTCCCAAATCCTAAACTGTAAAAACCCCAGCAAAGAACTTCACAAAATCATCACCGAATTCACCAAACCATCCTGCACCACCACTGCCCCGACCCCCTCACAATCGCTGTGCGACTCACTCTCTCTTCACTTTTACACTCTCCTATGACTTATTACTACTGTACCATTGTCTGTTATTTGTAACCTGATGTTCAAAGCGCACATATACCTCTGGGTCAAGAGCGCTATATAAATAAATAAACAAAACAAACAAACAAACAAACACCACAGCTCTCGAAAGAACAAATGCTCTAACCAACAAGCTAGCTCTCTTACACCCACCAGGCAACCCACCCGCCATACCGGCCATCCCACTGCCTGCGACCACTACCCAACCAACGTTTGACTCCTTTAGTCCAATATCAGTTGACCAATTTCTCGAACTTCTCTCTACCTACGCAGGAGAACACACGAGAACCATCATAAATGACTCCCTTGCCTCAGGAATTTTTCCCGAAGCATTCAAAACGGTTCACGTCAAACCTCTAATAATAAAACCTTCCCTTGACCCTCTTGAGCCCAAAAACTACTGCCCCATCTCAAACACAAGGTTCCTTGCCAAACTCATTGACTGAACCGCCTACTCCCAACTAAATGTCTTTGTCGGAACCAACAATCTCCTCGACCCCACTCAATCAGGTTTCAGAGCCCGACACGGAACTGAAACCACCCTAACCTCTATCTGGGATGACCTTAAAAACACTGCAGACTCTGCTGGATGAGCTGCATTAATCCTTCTTGACCTATCCGCCGCCTTCGACACAATTAACCACTCCCTAGGAATTCATGGAACCACTCTCAAATGGATAGCATCCTTCCTCAAAAATAGGACCCAAATAACACTACTCTCCACCTACTCCTCCCAAGCCCGATCAGTCGACAAAGGAGTCCCACAAGGAGTATGCCTATCAGCCCTCCTGTTCAATCTCTACATGGCCACTCTCCCGTGAATAATTCGCTCACACAACATCCTGTGCTACAACTACGCTGATGACACTCAACTAATTCTAAAACTCCTGAACTCAAAACCCAACTGCCAACCTGACCTTGCTTCCTGCCTCCTCAACATAGAGCTCTGGATGACCACAAACCACCTCCTGCTACACCCCTCCAAAACCGAAATCATTGTATGTAGCAAGACCAAACTTCTTCCACACCCACTACCATGGCCATCTGCCATGGGCAACTCACTGCCCATCTCCAATTCTGTAAAAAACCTTGATTGCACTCTAGAGTCTGACCTAACACTCTTGCGCCAAGTCAACAACATCTCAAAGTCCTGCCACTACCACCTTTAAACTCTTAGACGCATTTTCCCATACCTCTCCTTTCCCAACAGACTCTCTGCGGTCCAATCAATTGTAATATCAAGACTGGACTACGCTAATCCCCTCTACCTCGGAGTCCACGCATACCAACTGACTAAACTACAAAGAGCACAAAAACCTGCAGCCAAACTGCTACTAGCGCTTGGTCCAAGAGACCACATCTCCCCAGCGGTCAAAACTCTGCACTGGATTCCGGTTGCCCAAAGGGTGACTTTCAAAACCTTATGCATTTCTCACCGAGCACTGCATAAAACCGGACCTCAATATCTCCAAGACAAACTAAAACCCTATCACCCTGCATGTACTCTAAGATCAAGCTCAGTCGGCCTCCTGGTCATACCAAAAACAAACTCAGTTAGGTTAGGCGGATCATCTTTCTCAGCCTTGACCCCCACGCTGTGGAATGCACTCCCACCCCGCATCTGACTCACTGAAGACCTCATGTGTTTCCGCAAACTACTGAAAACTTGGCTCTTCCCCTAAATCCGACCCCAAACTCAAACTAACTCAAACTGGATAACAGCACCGCAATGACTTTGCCATATGCTTGAGCATAAATAGCAATGCAGCATCATGATCCAAGCGAGAAATCAGAAATAATGACCTCTATTGGTTAGCTAAACAGGACAAACAATTTAAATTAAGCAAAAATGACTAATCCTACGAAGTAGATAAAAAGAATAAGCTGTATAAGAGCATTAAAGTGGCTGAAATTAATGAAATGGACAAAACAAATGCAATGAACAAGAGGATCAATGTACACGTGTGGAATAAAGCGGATAACAACAATTCAACTAACCCAAACTACTCAATCTTAAATAGCAATAAAACAAATAACAATACAACATCAAGATCCAACCGAGGAATCAAAAAATATTAACCACTAAGGTAAACAAAAAAAAGGACAAACAGAATAGAATGAGTAGAGTAGATCAAAGCAGTGAAGTGGATAAAAAGAATGAATAGTACGAAAGCAGTAAAGTGGTGGACATTAATGAAATGGATGAAACGATTGCAATGGATGAAAGTAATAAAATCGACGAAAGGAATAAAATGAAGAAGATAGAAAGATAAATACAGAAGACAGACAGATTGCATGGAATGTATGAGTGCATGGTATAAATGGAAAATACAGAATAGACGATTCAAGTACGTACATGAGATGGGTGTAGCGCATGGGACAGATGGAGAGCACAGAATAGACTGAGTGCGTGCGACAAACGATAATGCAAGAAGAATAAATGTAGTCAGTGGAGCGGATTAAGTCGTGGCATGGATGAAGCACGTAGCGCGGATTAGTACGTTGAGCCGACGAGTGCGTTGAGCCGATGAGTGCGTTGAGTGGATGAGTGCGCAGAGCAGATGAGTGTGTAGAGCGGATTAATGTATAGAGCGGATGAGTATGAAGAGCGGATGAGTGCTTAGAGCGGATGAGTGCTTAGAGCGGATGGATGCGTAGAGCGGATGGGGCATAGAGCGGATGGGTGCGCAGAGCAGATGGGTGCATGGAGCGGATGGGTCCGTAAACCGGATGGGTGTGTAGAGCGGAAGAGTGTGCAGAATGAATTAGTGCATAGAGCGTATGAGGGAATGGACCAGATAAGAGTGCGGAGTAAATAAGAGCATGGTGTCAATGTAGGTTGTAGTGCGGATGTAGGGTATAAGTGGTTAAAGTGGATGTAGGATGTTGAGCAGATTTAGGGTGTTGAGCGGATTTAGGGCATGATGGTATTGAGCAGATGTAGGGTGTTGAACAGAGCTAGGGTGTTGAGCAGATGCTGGGTGCGGTGGTGTTGAGCCAATGTAGGGTGTTGAGCGGATGTAGGGTATGGTGTGGGTGCGGAGCGGGTATAGAGTGTGGAGCGGGTATAGAATGCGGTGTGAGCAGCGGGTGTCAAGTGCAGAGCAGGCGACGAGTGCGGAGCGTATGACGATTGTGGAGCGTGTGACAAGTGCGGAGCGTGTGACTAGTGCGGAGGGTGCGACGAGTCCAGAGCGTGTGGTGAGTGTGGAGCGTGTGACGAGTGCGGAGTGTGTGGTGAGTGCGGAGCGGGTGACGAGTGCAGAGCGGGTGATGAGTGCGGAGCAAACAGGTGATGTGTGTAGATGGAACAGGTGAAGTGGTTGAGGAAACGGGTGAAGTGGTGGATAGGAACAGAGGATGGATCTGGAAGAACGGGCGAAATATATGGGCGTGACGGATAAAGTATGAGGAAGGAACAAGTGAAGTATTTGAACAAAATGGGTCAAATTTACTGAATAGAACAATTGAAGTATGTTGTTGGAATGGGTGAAATTGATGGATCAAATGAAAATGTGGTGGAACGGAGGAAGTATGAGGTTGGCACAGGTGAGTTGTGTGAGTGGAATGGATGAACTGGGTGGATCAGACGAACTGGGTGGAACAGACGAACTGGGCAGAATGGATCAGATGAACTTGGTGGAACAGATGAACTGGGTGGAACAGATGAACTAGGTGGAACGGATGACCTGGGTGGAATGAATGAACAGGGTGGAACCGGTGAAATAGTGGAAGGAAAGATTGTAGTATGTAGATGGAAAAGATGAAGCATGTGGATGGAACGAGTGAAGTATGTGAATGGAACAGGTGAAGTATGTGGATGGAACAGGTGAAGTATGTGGATGGAACGGCTGAGGTATGTGGATGGAACGGGTGAAGTATTTGGATGAACGGGTGAAGTATGTGGATGGAACACATGAAGTATGTGGATGAAAAGGGTGAAGTATGTAGATGGAACGGGTGAAGCTTGTGGATGGAATGGGTGAAGCTTGTGTATGAATGGGTGAGATATGTGGATGGAACGGTCTGAGTCTAAACACTGCTGGTTACACACTCTCCAGCCTAGGCGTTCCCCTCAGGCCTAACGCAGCCAGAATCGGTCTGGATAACAACCAGCCAGAACAAACACATACGCTTGATCTCTCAACCACCACACCTACCGATATGAAGCAGCTATCACTTGAATGCCACACCAGCTGCACACATATACAGTGCTCACACGCACCTTTTGACTCTCTCTATTCTCTCTACTGACTTGAACTTCAGTTCCCGAGGACGTTCAACCTACCAGCGCCTTGAGACCATACCAATGGTACATAAGGCGCTATATAAATCGCAAAGTAACATAACCTAACATAACTTGAGTAAGGCTGTGCTCCTAAGTGAAAGACTCAAGTGTGACAGTTCTTCCAGAAGTATGGTTTACACTCAATTATTGAGACTGCTTCCAGTAGTGTGATTCAAACTCAGTTAGTGAGATTGTGTTTCCAGAACTGTGATTGACACACACTGAGTGAGACTGTGCTCTGAGTTGTCAGACGTACCTTAAATATACACCACTGCTTTGTGGTTTGAATCTATACACATAGGTGAGATTGCCCTGTGATTGCTCTGAGGTGTTATTCTCTGACCCAGTAAGGGATGCTGTGCTTCTGAGTATGAACTATGCTCTTATGTTTGATATGTGCACTCACTATGTGAGACAGAACTCTCATACAATTATCTGTAGAATCTACAAACCTTACATGTTTATAAGAAGGGGGAAAATGGAGAAGAAAAGAGGTAAAATCAGGATCAGGAGTTTGAGAGAGCCAAAATATAAGACCTATGTCGGAGTTGTAGGATGGCTGCAATGATTGATGGCTTATACTACATGTCAGTAATTTATCAACAAATCCCTGTCATTCTACGTCAGTATAAAACTGGAGGGGGGAATCGGTACTTCTGCCCTACATATGGCAGACTAGAGGCACAGAGGACCCCAGCCATGGTTCTCTATAGGGTTGCGAATGGATGAGCAATGAAGGTTTAAGCTCTCAGGAGGTGATGTGGGCTGGTTCTTAGTCCTCAATCCCCACAAAGGAATACCCACACACTATGTTATGTGATAACACCGTTCTTTATATTAAAATTAGGCTTGAGCTATATACATCAATTAAGAACTCACTTTGTACTCTGGTAAGTCCAATATGGCAAATATATACAATGTCTATGTGGCACGATACTTAGGTATTGATTCATTTAAAATGCATCAACTGCTGACAGTTATAATGGCATACAAATCATGCAGCAATGTGTAAAAGAACAGATCATAGGAAGGAAGGCAGGTTAGGTTAAACAATGGCAGAATGCTTCTTTTGCTACTAAGACACAATTCCGAGTGAGGATCCCCCAACCTGGGCAATGTGTAATAGGGAGTATTAACAAGCCCAGTCCATTAATGTTTAATCAGTCTTGTTTCCTGGTCAAAAGGTTCCACCACCCCAATCTACCTGGTTTGGAAGTGTTTCTTCAATGGTTTATCCAATGATCCCTCGAAAGTGGACTTCCTTTAAAGCAGGATCCACGGGGCGTCGAGATTCCTCAAAGAAAGGTGAACACTTAAGTTGAGACTGCAGCTTCGATCTATGGGGTTCTCTTCGACAATCAGTGTAAGTCTTGTGAAGATGAGGCATGTGGTCTACCTTGATGCAAAGGTTTTGGTGCCGCAAAGAAGACTCAGTGATTGATGTAGGCCCAGCAGCAGGTGTCGGGAGATGCTTCAGCGGTCCTCTGGCCTGTTGGTGCTGCAGCCGCAGCACGTACCTCAGGATAGCTTCGGCGATCGGTACTCGACCACGGGCTGGACTTCATATCTTCAATTCGTCAGTGTCCTTGGGAGGTTTTTGTCAGCTTCTGGTGGCAGGAAAACCACCGGCAGACTTTCCTTGGTAGCCGACGACCTCAAATATCTCTGCCGGGACAAAGTGGTCGACGTTGATGGCAAGGGAGCCATTCGTTCAATTGTTCTTAGGCAAATGTGGAGCGTTGTGTCTCTGCGCATCAAACCTGTCTCTGTTTCTGGGCAACACGGCTGAACGGGCTTCCAGCGGTCACGGAAATCCTCTGAACCCCAGTCAACGGTAATGGACTTCAATGGCCTCAATGTCCTGGTGCTTTACTTCAAGATTCTCGGTGGACCCCTTCTCCTATCGACAGCCTGCTGGGACTGGCTCTTAGGGTAACTCATTGAAGATCAGCTGTTGCACAATGTTCCCTCGTAGCTCAGCATAGGTCTCCTAGCCAGGTCCTAACTCAGATCAGTCCTCGAGAGACTCAACAGCTTTTAGATTTCGTTGAAGAAAAGGAGCAGCAATTATTCTTCTTCCAGCTGGGCTTCAAGGATAAGTAGCTTCAAGTTTCAACTTCAGCTTCTGAACAAATTGGGAAGTGAGAGGTCCCTAAATATACACATCTGTATCTCATTCACTCTGGCTGAGCCAGGCTCAGTCAGCCAATCACACAGAATGGCATTCATGCAGGCAGGCAGCCAATCAGGCTCACATGCATTCAGGCTATTAGCTTCCACCGAGACACCCATAACAAGGAATGTGGATTGGGGCAATCCTCCAGCCTTTCAGCACACCACACTGCATTTATGTCAGTTTCAGGCAGGGCTGTTTCATTCATTGTGTCAAACACACATAAACCAGACACCCATAACATAGAATGCATATTGGTCATGCATCCTATTCACACAGGTCCTATCTCAAGGGTGTACCCACAGCATACAGTCACTGGCAAGGCTCCAGCCAGTCTGGCCTGGACTTCACCACAATACCATATATGGTTCTTCCACCCAACAGCCAGTCAGGGGAAGGGACAGAATCAGGGCTTCCCAGGACTTTGGGAAAATAAGGTAAAAGGCAATAGAAAGCAAGAGGCCGCAGGGGCCATCTTTTCTCCTATCAGGAATCCACTGATTCCTATGGCAGGGCCTGGGCATCCCAAAATGGAGGATACTCATAGCACCTGCCAACTTCAGCCCACACCTGCTCTGTGGGCCACACACAGTTGCCCAAACACATACACTAGGGGTACAGGGTTGTACCCCCACCCATGAGTGCCATAAGGGTATGCCAAGGATCTTTGTTCACCACAACCAAAAAGAGGATGAGCTGCACTGCCAGGAGTCCCAACCGGACTCCTGTGCAGAAAACAACACAGAACACACATGATAAGGGAGTACAAGAAATGGACATGCAGGCCCTGTCCTTCCAAGGCATTTCCAGCATTACAATCAATAAAAACACCTTTGAGAGCTACACTTGCATTACCCAGAACTAATGATGTACATGTGTTACTGTGGAAGAAATGATGGGCAAATAATATTTAGACCAATAACTAATTAGCAGTAGTCTTGTGCAGATTATTGACAGGCTGCCTTGTGGCACTGAAACTGAAGTACAGACATTCCAGGCACAGTAGCTGATGGGCAGCTATTCTGTGAAAATAATTGATGGGAGTGCGATGGTATCTGCGTTAAGGTGTAGATGCCCTTGCCTTGTCTTACGTTTAACCATCCAAGACTAAGTTGATGCTTCTGGCTGGAAAAAGACAACAATTCTTATTTACCTCAGTAATATCCCCTGATGTATATTGAATTATGGCCTGTCCCTTTTGAAACACGTGTAATTATTTGAAACTGCAACTAAATATCAACTTAATTTCTGAAACTGTCATTTGGGTGCACCTGGGTATGGTCCAAAATGTCATTAAAAATGATTTCCCTGAGTAAAAACACTGTTGTTTGCCAAGGGACCAACAATGTAGATGTTTAAATCTAATAGTCTGTTATTACAAATGGCTTGCAATGAGTTGAGGTGAGTATAATTCCACCAGTGTTTCAGCAACGCAGTCATGTATAAGTGTGCATGCGCACTGCTTCTCTGTACTTTTGATAATATTGCTATCTTTTAAATTGATAAAATTAATGCAAATGGGGATGTTTTCTATGTTTAGAGATGTATTCATGTATTTTTATAGATTTCTTTTCAAAATAGCCACACATTTTAAAACGAATTCAATGAATAAACATGAATACTAAAACATTATAATGATAATAAAAACGAATACAATCAAATTGCATTTCTAAATAATAAGTCAGGCTGCACTCTGTGGGGTAATTTATTCACTGCAGTCTTATATTATTTATTGCAACTCTACTCAAAAATGCCCCACAGCTCAGTCGACCACACTCACTCTTGAAACCCTACGCTATTTGATTAGCGCTCACATCTTAGCCTTTATGAATTGATATTTCCCCTTAGTTAACTCTATAGTGTAAATCCAAATGCACATCTTCAGCAGTCAATTCAAGAAGCGGTTATTACTTATATTTTGCGAGCACAGTTTTCAAACATTGAATGGACCAGCAGTGTTCACAGCAGGACACAGCTGAAAGGCCTGCTGACATACACACTCCTCATTTATATTCCCTCAAGCTGCAATAGCTACAGTTCAAAATGAGTTTCCATTAGTCTGTGGTGGTGACACACAGGCTCTGTTTACCCATCTGTTCTTGTACATTCAATGTTGGTTGGAGTGTGAAGAGGTTCCGCCAATGCCATATGCTCCGTTTCAGTGCAGTATTGCAGGGCTGATGAACTTCTCAATTCACATTGTTTCATAGTTGTGTTATAAATGTGTTTTCTAGTTTTCAAAATATATTGATAGATTAGATGCAGTACATTTCTCTTCGGGTTACAGTCGCACACATGCTTTGCTACTTCATGGAGCAAGGAAGCTCAGTGTATAACAGCAAACCTGTTTTTAGAGGTCAAACTTATTTTGTCTTTTTTTCCGAATCCGAACTGTGTGACCCTGAAATATCATTTGTATTCTGCTCACCTTCTGAAGCATATGTGATGTCAGCGCCTACTTGCTCATGATTTATGGCTCATTGTTAAACCAGTTTTGCATTAAACAGGAAGAGGTGCATGATGAAGTGATGACTTTCGATGTTGTCAAATTGCTTTTTTAAAGCAAGTTGTGTCTTATTGAAAGTGCCCAGCACTCTTAGCTGCAGTACCAACAATACAGGTGTGGGGCAAAAATTAAACTGGCAGATGGTTTACAGAGGTCACGATTAATGTCCACTGGCACGAAAATAATTATGTAGATCATACATTACCCCCTTGTCCCTCTTCCTCGTCACAGTCCAAAACCGAAGCGGCGAACCCACCTCCCAGACAGGTCACAACATTTTAACAAAGCATTTTAACACTCTTCCACCAAGGGAGGAGACTGCTTGTCCTTAGCACATGACTGAAAGAGAGGAGCCTCCACCCAATCACTCACCTGTTTTTCCTGTCTCCTAAAAGTAAGATTTAAGGTTGTTGCTTTGGGTTGTGTTAGGAAGTGTGTATGAGGTGTGGGCTTTCAGATAAGATTACTCCCTCGGTTGGGAAGCCAGGAAAAAAGGTTCAGATTGAGAAAAACATATTAGCTGAAAATATTGTGGGAATATACCAAGGGTTGCGAAGCAAAAGGCACGTGTTATGCTTTTAGTTAGGTTTGACAAATATTAGCTGCTTACATATAGCAACACAGAAAGAACAACACATGTATTACTGTTGTGGTTGCAGAGATCATAGGTAGGGCAGTACTATAGGCCAAGTGTTTAGTGGACGTATTTGAAGTTATGAACGGCAGTGAGGTGCGGAAAGAGTTGAAGCAAGTGAAAGATGGAGTCAGAAAGGTACTGTGGTAGAAGCAAGACCAGTGTGTTCATATGGCAAAAGTATTGCCATATTGAAAGCTAAGGCCTGGTACACTTTGAACAGAATACAATTCAGGCCTTGCTGTGGAGCTGTGGAGCTCTGGAGCTCAGTTCCAAAAACAAATCCCCTTTTCCATTCCCCAGGAGAGAAGCCGAGGTAAGAGGCACTCACAGTGTGCAGATAACCGCTAATCTTATCCAGCTGCAGAGCCTGAACAGCGTCTAAATGGAATATGAGCTGCAGGGAGAGTTGGTAGGGATGTGCCCTTTGAAGGACTCATTCATGAGAACAGGGCATAAAGGGTTGTGATGCCAATAGGCAAGGTGAAGATTTAGAGCACTACTGTCCCGTCCAATAAGCTGTTATCCCATATGAATTAAAAGTAGATGCACAACCAAAAGTAAATAAATCTCTGAAATTCAGACTCAAGGGAAGTGCTCTATTCATGTCATTACTAGGTACCTGGGGTTTGAAGGAGATAAGGGGGAACTAAGTCTGGAACGTTCTGTGATTTGGGATAGGAGGAGCTGTAAGGGATTTCAATCAGGCACACACCCAAGTCTCCCCTAGCAAGTAGGGCGCAAATGAAACCCTTATTTATTTTTGTCTATAAATTAAATATTCTGAATGATATACCACTCCTATCACACCCTTCTCAAAATACCTAACCCCCAGGTCACACTGAACCAGGAACCAGGCTACTTTGTAAAGGAAAATATGTATTTATTTATTTATTTCAATATTCAAATCACACATAGGTTTACTATATATATATATATATATATATATATATATATATATATATATATTCAGTGAAAAAGCTTTGTTAAAGGGACGTTATGGTTAAGTTGCGCTACTAAAAACCTATGAAATTCAGTGAAAAAACTTTGTTAAACGGACGTTATGGTTAAGTTGCGTTACTAAAAACCTATGAAATTCAGTGAAAAAACTTTGTCAAAGGGACGTTATGGATCCAAGTAAAACCGAAAGTTATGGTAAGCTAAGCAACCATAACTCGCGCCACCACCGTGCACTGCTAAGACTAACACCCAGGACATCAAAGATGACTCCACAATGAATTACAATTATGTCTGGATGTTGCTCTGTCTCCAAAGTAGCACAGAGAGGTAGCAAGTCCAACCACTTCATTCCACGTACTCCATGCCAGTGTACTTCCACATGTGTGAATCCAAGATCTACAGCTACTCCACAACTTTCTGCATGCACCTTCAACCAATGTATCCACAATTTTCCCAAAATCCAAACAATCTGTTTTCTGAAACACACAGCCATAGCTATCTTTTGTTCTCTCAGCAAAAAAAGTATCTAAGAAACTCTCTCCTGGCACAACACACCCACTAAACTTTCCTGACCAATCCCTTTCAGTGCTTATTCTCATTTGCATGACTTTGGAACCCAAAAATCCCCGGATGTAACTCCTGATGTCCGCGAACAACCGCCATGTCCGCGGACGTATCGTAACATGAACAGCCCTTCTACCATTTCCACTTCACTCTCTCTGCCATTCTCTCATCGGATGTAGCTAAAAAATCACATGACCATGCACCAATCACATTCAAGACCTCTAGATCTAACTGCATCATCATAGATCAGCACTGCAAATGTACTGTGAATCTCTCTGAGTACAAGTGTCATATCATTGGCAAGCATCATCTACCAGAAATACTGTACAAGTCTCCAAGATTTCTACTTGCAGCTCCATGCATATCCATATGCATGAACACACACTTCAGGTATGCATATTTTCTGTACAGAAGATGAACACATTTTCAAACAGACTTTTAGCTTGTGTAATCTGTAAAATGAATTTACTGTATTTTTTTCAATATCCTAAAATCGACTACATATATTCAAACAAAATTGCATGCAAGAACAATCTATGTTTAAATCTTTAAAAATACTTATACAATTTCATATTTTTTTGTTTTTATTTATTTATTTACTTAATTACTTTAATTTAGACATGACATTGAGGCGCTATTACCTAGAACAGCTTACTTACAGAAATAGTGGTATTCACTGGTATATTATAAATTTCACAAGACATGGTAAAGATATTTTTTTTTGCTACAGTTAGTCATTCAATACAATTTGTTCATTAAGAACATATCATATGTACTGAACTGATTCAATGTATCTTATGTAAATAAATTAGTTTAATGGTTTTAAAGAAGGCACTGAGGATTTCAATTAAAAAAATCAATATCTAAATTAATAACAGCGCTATATACAAACAAAGTTACTAATTTGAAGCTTTTACAATTGCAGTGAAGACCAGTCTACTGAAAAGAAGCAGCCGAATTCGAAGAACAAAGAAGAACTACGAATTTACCTGTTAATTTAAGAAAAAAAGTAAGTAGAATATCACCATAATATTTGTATTATTAATCAAACATACTATAACATTAATACAAGCTATTTTGGTGCCTAAAAATAGAGATTGTGTACCATTTTGTCCAAATATCTCCATGTCTTAAACAGCGATTTACAGCCAGAATGGCCCACAAATTCCCATTTTTGGACACACAAATTACCCAACTGAACCGCTACAATTTTCGTATTATAGAACAAACAACTGTTTTAATTGTATACATTAGATTTACTATTTGTACTTTTCCACACCACTAGATTACTTTTTTTTGTCATCTGAACCCCAGTTTAGTAACACATAAATTCAAGAATACCTATCCCTACTAGTTGTAGTTCCCAATGCACAATTACACACCATTACATACATCTTTATCATCTTACTCAAACACTCAAGCACACAGCACACATACATTCCAGAACACCCCAACCCATATCTTCTTCATTTTCTTCAACAGACCCTAAAGAATGCCTACCAAAAGTCAAGTCCGTAGAAAGCAACTCAAAAGTAGAGCAAATGAAATTAAAAGTGTCCAACATAAGCATCCATCTCTAGCAGAATTTGTAAAGAAAGTTGAAACAAAACAGCTAATACAGTCATTTAGTGAAACACAAGAAGTTTCAAGTACACAAACCTTGCCTCCTCTATCAAAATGTAAAACAAACCAAAAAACAATTAACAGAAAATCAGCTATCACTACAGATAAAACTACTTCTTCAAATTTTAATATAGTGCAAAGTAATCATACCAAGAAAAGTTTTTTAGCCAAAATGTATCGTCACAAAGTCCTTCAAAATCTTATAAAAACAGAAGAGAAATCAGGTTCAATGCTTAAAACCTATCGTAGGAAATTAATCTTAGAAGCGTTGATGGACAGTGCAATTCTTCTGAAAAGAAAGTTATTTATTTTACTGTTAAGCAAAATGAAACCACTAACAAAACTAATAACTAAATTAAAAAAAAGACTTCTCAATAAGCGAAATGTCAACAGAAAGAACTTCTTAAGTATCTGCAGAGGTGAAGGAATCACACTACGAGCACAGAACCATATTTTAATGAAGAAGCGTACAAACAAAAGCAAACAAATACAATTTCCATACATAGCAGTGGTCGAGGTTATGAAAAAGTGAATAATACCATAATGGAACAAGAAGTACTCCTTACAAAAATATTCCCTGAAAACTTAGTGTTACCCCTCCATTCAACTGAATCAGAACATCCAGTGTACAAATGGCCATGCACGTCAATGTGTAACATTCCCAAACAATGTTTCAAATCTTTACGCCAATTCCTCAATAAATATGCAAAAAGCAAAGACAAAATCAAAATTAAATTACTGCAAAATTTGGATACCTGTCCAGTGCGCAAGTACGCAGGACTACAAGGACATTCATTGGCCTGCATTACAGGACCTACTTGTAAAATCACTTTCCATGATATCAAAAGGATATCAACACATCATTCAACTATAAGAAATCTAGTCTATAAACTGTACTATGCTAAAAGTCCTGCTTTAGCACTAGCAAAGTTAAATAACATCCTTCTACATGGTACAGCAAAAGACCTACTTGAAGAAATTCACTATATCCAGAAAAAGTATTTTGGAAGTGAAAGCCATTTACAGAATGAAATAGCTTTAAACCAATCAAGCAACAATTTTACACATGGCGACTTTTTGCTAAACACATTCAAAAAAGAAATACTGAAATTTAAAAGTACATCAGCTGAAGTACCAAACCATGTATGTGATGTTGCCGTAGAACATTTTATAAAAGTAACACAAAAACTGTAGACCTATCATACAAAATAGAAGACAATGAAGATACTAAATGGTTTGAATTAGCTCTCTACCTTGTAGCAGAAAACAAATAAGAAATAACTGAGCCCTTAATACTTTGCAGTTACTGCACTACAAAACTTGACAACAATCAAACTCCTTCACTTGCTATCACAAATAATTTGGAATTATACCCAGTACCAAAACCCCTACAACAACTTAATTTATATGAGAGCATCATAATTCAAACAGTACACCCATTTCAAGCAATAATACGCCTTCAACCAAAAACAGCAAAATTACCTCCCTCTGAATTGGTAAAAGGCATTCGTGGAAAAGTAGTTTATTTACCATTAGATCTAAAAGAAAATGTGCATACTCTAGGAGTGCAACGTCCAATGCAGAAATCTTTAATTATCTTAGTAAATGGAGTACCTACAAAAGACAAAAAAATATGGCAACAGCTGGTAGATTTATATAAAGTTTGACACGCCTTCCAATATCTTAAAGAGAATAATGAATATTACAAAGAAATTAATATTGAAGAAAACTTGAAAGATCCAACTGAAATAATTCAAGAAACACAAGAAGCTGGTCAATTTGAGCTACTAGATCCTGCTACAATATCAAATACTTTAGACCATTATACAATTCATCCTTTGCACTGTACTGACACTGTAGAAGATGTACTGGAAACTTACCAAATGCGTCAAACAAAAGGATTGCCAATCAGCATATGGGAAAAAAGTATAGAAGCACGTGCTTTTCCTCTACTCTTTCCTACTGGCAAAGGAGGAAGGTATGATGATAGACCTATTCAAATATCAGCTTCAGAATACCGCTCATTACGGATGTATTCTGAAGATCCCAGATTTAGACAAAATGTGGAATACATATTCCACCTACTCTTTGAAAGTGAAAGTTGCACATATATTAAAATCAGGATCACACTTACAAAATATGAGAGCTACACAATTATTACAAAAAGTGCAACAAAAGGATGAGGTTTTACAATCAAATATTACAAATCTATTAGCAAATATGCGTGGTACTAAAGAGTACTTGTTTCGACGTCATGGAGATGTACGTTGTATGATTAGAAACCTTGGCCCACCCACTTGGTTTGTTACATTAAGTTGTGCAGAATATGCATGGAAAGATTTACATGATTTCCTACGCATATCAAATAAAAACAAAACAAACATAGATATACTAACACCTGGGGAACTGTTCTTTGGATCCTGTTAATGTTTCAAGATATTTTCACCATCGCTTCATTGCTATGCTACATTTTATTTGTAATAAAACTGTTCCTCCCCTTGGAGAAGTGCAACACTTCTTTTGGAGAAAAGAATACCAAGCCAGAGGAGCACCACATATCCACATGCTTTTATGGATTAAAGATGCTCCTAAATTTGGTCAAGATAGGGATGCCACTGTTTTACAGTTTATTGAAAAATATGTCACTTGTGAAATTCCATCAGAAGCCACAAATAGTGATCTTCATGCACAAATTTTACAATTTCAAAGACACAAATGTGGAAAATATTGTTGTCGCAAATACAAAAACAAAGGGAAATACTACAGCAAATGCCGGTTTGGTTTCCCCAGACCAGTTACAAATGCAGGTCAAGTGAACAACCTCATGTCTTCAGTTAGACATAGTGTTAAAGGTAAGTCACCTAAGAATACATATTACATAAAAAGAAAAGAAGAAGAAACATATATCAATGTTTATAATGCAATCATTGCCCACTTATGGAATGCAAACATAGATGTGCAGTACATTGCCGACAATTCTACTGCAGTTGCACGATATGTCACAGCATACTTAACTAAAGCAGAAAGGACAGAGCTCCAAGACCTCTGGAATAACCTGTCATCAGATAAAACAGTATCTCAGAAATTATACAGCTTGGGCATAAAAATGCTCACCCATAAATAAAGTGGATCATATGAAGCAGCTGATCGTTTAACTGGTACTGCATTCTATGGTAAATCTGAAAATATAATATATCTAAGTCTTGGTCCAGCTAAATCTAGAAAAAGAGTTCTAAAATCATATGAAGATATAGAAACAATAGCCAAACATGATCCCAACAGCCAAGACATTTTAAAAAACAATTTATTGGACACATACTACCCAAACAGAAGTAATACTTTGGAAAACATGTGTCTATACCACATAGCCCAAAACTACACATACAAAAATAATATGAAACCTGATGCAAAAAAAGGTAAATATAGAGTAACAAACTGTGAAGGCAGCTTAGTTAAACTCACTAAATCAAATTTAATTAATCATATCAAATTGTCATTGAAGACTCCTCAACATAAAGAAGTATATTGCATGTCCCTGCTACAACTCTTCAAACCATGGAGAAAAGAAAAACAATTACTAGATAACTATGACTCATATGAGGATGCTTTCAAAGCAAATGAAAGCACTATAACTGATGTAAACTTTACACAGTACAAAACAATGTTGCACAATGAACAGCAACACGAAGAAGAATTCCAAGCCCAACTAGATAAGGACACTCCTGACAGTAGTCAACCTTCTGTAACAGGAAGCCAAGAACCACTGGGAGAACCACTAATAATAAATGAGGCAGAATTAGCTATGATAGAAGTAGAAAACACCATGTGTCGGTATGAAGATAAGGAAGATTTAACTATACTACAATCAAAACTAAACAATGAGCAAAGTAGCATTTTTCAAGAAGTAACAAAACAAATTGCACATGGTGTAAAACATGAAAATAAAGAATGTTCCTGCCATAATTATAAACCTATACTACTGTACGTCAGTGGTGAAGCTGGTTCTGGCAAAACATTCCTAATCAAAATCATTAGTAAATTCCTTCAACAATTGACAAACAACAAACTGTCAGCTGTTGTCACTGCCCCCACAGGTTTAGCTGCCTACAACATAGGTGGTATTACATTGCACTGATTACTACAATTACCAGTAGAACACCAGAACAAATTAGACTATTACAAACTTTCTGCAGAAGCTGCAATGGAATTACGCAGAGTATTGAAACAAATGAAAATGCTACTAATAGATGAAGTGAGCATGGTCTCCAACCTGATGTTAGCTTTGATTCACCTCAGATTACAAGAAGTACTCAAAACAGACTATGAAGAGCTCTTTGCAGGAAAACACATTATTGTTTTTGGAGATCTACTTCAATTAACACCAGTAAAAGGTGAGCCTATTTTTAAAACATTAGGACACAAACTCTGAAGTAAAACTGTTGGCAGCATTGGAAATGTCAACCTTTGGTAACATTTCCAATACAGAGAATTAACAGAAAACATGCGGCAATCTGCAGATCTCACTTATGCCAACATTTTAAAAAGTATCAGAGTTGGTATACTTTCTAAAGAAGCAGAAGCAATATTGAAAACCCGGCACATTAATGCACTTTATGGCGATAATGCATGTGCTACAGATGTTATGGAACAATTAGCCTACAAAAATGTCAATTGTATGGCCTTAATGCCAACTCGTGCAAGCTGTTTCAAATTCAATGAAATCATGCTAAGTAAAGAAATGCAACCAATCATGGAACTTAGCGCCACAGATAAACTAGATGTACATGGTATGACACTACCCATGTGTGACCAAGCCATAACAAGACTAAATAGTTTAGAAAAATCAATCTCAAACACAGCAGGCTTAGAAAAGATATTAAAATTATCCTTAAATTGCAGAGTAATGCTTAAACGTAACCTTGACGTGGACCAAGGACTAGTTAATGGAACACTGGGTACAGTTGTTGGCTTTCAAACATACCCACGCGACAACAAAATTCAGTTTGTCAATATACTCTTTGACAAGCTTTCAGAAGTAAAAAGGATAGGACGCTCAACAGCTAGATTCCTTCTCTTCAAAGATATGTATGTACGCAGAGAACAATTTTCTCTAACTCTTGCATACGCAGTCACGATTCATAAATCACAAGGTCTTACCCTAGACAAAGCAATGATAGATATTGGTAACACCGTCTTTAAAGAAGGCATGAGCTATGTAGCACTATCACGCTTGCGTACACTTGACGGTCTATTTCTAATCAACTTTGATGCAAGTAAAATAAACGCTGATATTCCTTGCATTTTAGAATACAATAGACTTCGCTCACTATACACCCCCCACCTAAACACATATTCTGTTCCACAAAAAGTAAAACGTTACAAAAGAAAAATAAATCAAACAGAAATGCAACAGGATGTCACTGCAAATCCTCCAAAGAGAGTAAAAGAAACTAATACTTCATCAAGTACCACAGGCAAAAAAGAATCAATTAGGGAAAGTAAACCAAGTACTTCTTTAAAGAAGGAAGACCAACTCCAAAAAGACAGTTAGATACAGAACTACCTGGACCATTTAAATTCTCAAATATAGTTGGTGTAAGTTGCTACGCAAATGTAGCAATGAATATTCTATTTCAATTACCACCAATTGTTGACAATATTTACTTACACAGTACAGACCCATTGTGTTTGCAAATGTTAGTACTTCACAGAAATGCAGCAAACAATCCTGACAACACGTATAGTGCTTTTGGAATAAGACAACAGTTGGACTACTGTGCTTCAATGGTGAAATTCACTATAAATTCACAGGAAGATCCACAAGAATTTCTAATGAACTTACTACAAGTACTGGAAAACAAAAACATACCTTTAAATGAAATCTTTCAGATTTCATACATGTGGAAACATACATGCACTCTCTGCAACAATGTGACACAAGAAGAAATCCCCAATGAACGCTTCATATATATATATATATATATATATCAATACCAAATTGTGAATCCATTCCATTTCAGCGACTTGTACAAAATGCAAACCATGGTAGATTATGCTCTACCTGCAATTCAGATAATCCCTCCACGTTAGTAATACAAACACATAGTACATACATAATACTAATGCTTCTACGTTACAATGCAGATGGTACCAAAAACAACTGCAAGCTGACTGGATTCACACATGGTCAAATATCACTTGGTAAGAAAACCTTCACAACAATAGGTATAATCTACCACGCAGGAGCCACAACCAATTCAGGGCACTACACTGCATATATAAAAAAGAAATGTGGATGGTTTGAATGTAATGATAGTACCATTACTCTAAAGCAGAGATTACCAGGAAATCTTACAAACGCTTATTTGATGTTCTTAAAACCAAAATTTGATAACTAAACTGTATTTAAACCCTAAGTAAACTGTGTTAAACAAATATAAACTGTTAAAATAACTGTTAGAATACTCCAAAAGCTATCTAACTGCTCAAAGATTCTACAACAACTAATCAGATAAATGAATACCACTAAATTAGACCAAAAAATACAACAAGCCAAAGTATAAAGCATTAGCCAAAAACAACAAGTGAACACTGAAAACAAACAAACAAATAAACTGTAGCATAACAGAAAACAATTTTTTTTTAATCCAACATGGATTTTATTTTCTCCCACAGACCCAATGATTTTAGCAACAAATACAGAAACTGAGCAAATTGCACATTACTCTGATTTGTAATCTACTAAATATGAGGGTCCAACAAAAAAAACTATATTGATTATACAATGTAATAAGTCATTACAAAATACTAATACTAACATGCTATTTTCTTTTATCACAGAAATTAACAAGAAAAACATGGACTCCCGTTACTAGACCAAACAGTAAGTATACAATAATAAGGACAACCATAGCAGCATATCACGTCCATAGTATCTAATACCTTTGTTCCTTATCCATTTGTTTTTCACCCAAAGTTATAAGCAAATATGAATGTGATATGCTGCGGTGGTTGTTGCCAGGGCATACAGTCTTGGGTGCATGGCCAAATGGCCATGCACCCAAGACTCTATGTCCTGGCAACAACCACCGCAGCATATCACATCCATAGAGTCAAACATTTCAACTATGGTCTATGGAAACTTTTAATGTCCGCGGACATTATGAGTGTTCTTAGAACACTTTCAACTTGCCAGCGAACAGTACGGACAGCGTTTTCAGGACACCCCCTACGAACATTTCAGAACAACGCGATAGTTCTTAGAACACTTTCAACTTGACAACGAACAATACGGACAGTGTCCTCAGGACACCCCCATTTTGTTTATTTGCGAACATTTCAGGACACTGCGAGTATTCTTAGAACACATTCAACTTGCCAGCGAACAATACGGACTACGCCTTCAGGACACCCCCTACGAACATTTCAGGACACAGCGAGTGTTCTTAGAAATGTCTACAGAACACCCCCATTTTGTTTATTTGCGTACATTTCAGGACACCGCGAGTGTTCTTAGAACACATTCAACTTGACAACGAACAATACGGACAGTGTCCTCAGAACACCCCCATTTCGTTTATTTGTGAACATTTCAGGACACCATGAGTGTTCTAAGAACACATTCAACTTGACAGAGAACAATACGGGCAGCGTCCTCAGGATACCCCCATTTTGTTTATTTGCGAACATTTCAGGACACTGCGAATGTTCTTAGAACACATTCAACTTGCCAGCGAACAATACGGACTACGCCTTCAGGACACCCCCTACGAACATTCCAGGACACCGGGAGTGTTCTTAGAAACGTCTTCAGAACACCCCCATTTTGTTTATTTGGGAACATTTCAGGACACCGCGAGTGTTCTTAGAACACATTCAACTTGACAGAGAACAATACGGACAGCATCCTCAGGACACCCCCTACCAACATTCCCCGGACACCGCAAGTGTTCTTAGAAGCGTCTTCAGAACACCACCATCTTGTTTATTTGCGAACATTTCAGGACACCGCGAGTGTTCTTAGAACACATTCAACTTGACAACGAACAATACGGACAGTGTCCTCAAAACAACCCCATTTCGTTTATTTGCGAACATTTCAGGATACCATGAGTGTTCTAAGAACACATTCAACTTGACAGAGAGCAATACGGACAGCGTCCTTAGGACACCCCCATTTTGTTTATTTGGGAACATTTCACGACACTGCGAGTGTCCTTAGAACACATTCAACTTGACAGAGAACAATACGGACAGCGTCCTCAGGACACCCCCATTTTGTTTATTTGCGAACATTTCAGGACACCGCGAGTGTTCTTAGAACACATTCAACTTGTCACCCACAACCCCATTCATATTTGCGAACATTTCAGGACACAGCGAGTGTTCGACAACGTCTTCAGAACACCCCCATTTTGTGTATTTGCGAATATTTCAGGACACTGCGAGTGTTCTTAGAACAGATTTTCAGTTTTCTTGCGAACAAAACTGACACATATTGAGTCCTCAGAACACCCTCCATTCAGTTTGTTTAGAACATTTCAGAACACCCGTGATGTCCGCAGACAAATCGAACACAAAAAGAACATCTAACACATAAAAAACACAACTTTCATCCTATCTCATACACTCCCACCCCCCCCAAACACTCCTACACACCAACACACTCTACTAAATACAAATTTTGAACAAAGTTTCACTGCATGTCCGTGGACGACCACGAATCCAAGATTGCGGGCGCTACCGAAAATCTGACGCGCTTCACGCTCCACGCCGTCCAATCAGCAAACACGTTGCATGTCCGCGAACATCACGCAAGTCGATTGGCCAATCAGGACACTGTCCGCGGAGCGAACAGGGAAGTCTGTCCGCGGACCGAACACAGATATCACTAATTTTTTTTTTACCTACTTTTTGGTCATTTAAAAAAAAACTACTGGACGGATTCTCACCAAATTTGCAAAAGCACGCTTTCGGGACCAAGCCGCTGCTCCTGGTCCAAATTTGGTGAAAATCCGTCCAGCGGTTTGGGCTGTAGATGCGAGCAAAGATTTTTTCCCATTCAGTCTATGGGAAAAAAAAGTTTTGGGACCCCCCCTATAACTTTGCCACCCCTGGACGAATCCTCATCAAACTTTGCAAAAAAATTCAGAGTGGCCAAATACTTTTTTTGCAAAGTTTGGTGAGGATTCGTCCAGGGAGAGCGACGTTATAAGCCGCCCAAAAAGTGCTCTTCCTATGGAAACAGCAACTTAACCATAACTACATGGCCACTACCGTGGCCATGTAATATATATATATATATATGGGGCATCAATCAACCAAAGGGTGACAATACAATTCAGAAATAAGCAAAGCAATTGAATTAACTTATAAGGAGGCAAAATAGAAAACAAAGGGAAAAAGGTTAATGTTCCCCCTGCAATGTTTTGTTTAAATACAAATGAGCAATCCTACACCAATGTGAGTAACCAGCAAGTTTTCAGGAATGAAATATAATGTCTAGAGTTATAGCCAATCCTCCCTCCCATACAAGAGAGAAAACCTAATTTTGGCAAATGACAGTTTGAAATGACAGGTGAAAATGGCTTGTGAAATACTGCAAAAGGGTGAAAAAATGCCTACATGGATAGAAATTCTAAGAAAAGCAACACTAATCAGGTCCTAACATGCATGAGCTATAATATAAACAACAATACACACTTGATATTATGATGGAATGGAAAAAGCACTTTGAATGGGGAATTGACACGTGTAAACGTGGGAATTTTGCAAATTCGCGGAAAGCTTTTACTATGCAATATTGAAGAAAAACAGGTCAAATACACTGTTACGTGATGTTTTTAATTGCAGAGATAGCTAAGGATATTAGGTACCAGAGAGAGTTGAAATTTCGTTTCTATCTTTAAAACTGAAGGATTTATATAGGTTTTAGTGAGAGGCGTTTTTGCAAAATAGTTTTGAAAATGATAACAGAAATGTGCTTTTGAAAATGACAGATGGGTTTGATTACACTATATTACTACTATGAAAAAGTGAAGGCCTCAGATGGATCTTACAGTCATGTGATCAGCGTACCCCGTACTTTTGTGGATACTCTAATTCTCCTGGAATTTACTTTAGTTATTCAAAATCACAAGGGAATTATGGTTTTGGAACACATGTGAGACAATCAGCACAAGAAGGATTCTAACAATACTTGAGTTCTGAATTAAAGATGGAATGGGTTGAGCTAGGGATGATATAAAGCAGATATACTATGGGTCACTCTTCTTCCTGTTAATACTTACAGAAGAAGTTATTAAATCGGACCGTCAGCTCTGCTCAAGAAATTAGATCTGGTCTGCCGGCAATGCAAGCTTTCAGTGGGCAAGACTTCATGGTAGCAAGCCAAGCTGAAACAGAATTAAATCCCTTCAAGTTTGGGATGTTTGCAATTGGGTAAGTTTAGCAATAATTTTGCAATGCTAGAGTCTGGATCTTTCAAAGAATTCTGGAGTCAGCTATAAATTGAAGAGTTCTGGAATAAGGTGCTGCGCAGACATCTGGATGTGTTCTGGAAGCAATCTGTTCTGGAAGCAGTGTGTGTCTATGTGTAGTCAAACTCCTATATTTATCGATTACAAATTTCATGGCAAGGGCAGAACTTCAAAACACACCCCCATGGTTGTAAGTGGCTACCGGCATGTGCTTTGTTTTGGTTGGTAGCCTCAACAGGGCTATCATCTTATGATAGGAATTAGGAACTCCCATCTGGATTTTTACCCAAAACATACTTTTGCACAAATGTACATTTCTACCATTATGTACCCTCATACAATTGGACACACATACTTTATATTCAATTGTCTACATTTACATTCACTTCTCATCTTTGTGAGAGCTGTATTGGTCATTCTATGGATTTTTATCAAATTTGCCCATATCACTTTGGATTAATCATTTCTAATGTGATACATCTCTGGGCGCTTATCAGTGGATTGTGTACATACAATTGTAAGTTTGTAACATTAATAGTTATGCCACGATCAAACATTTTTCATAACTTTGGTCCTTACATGGTGCAAGTTTCCTTAATGTCTTCAATTCACAAGGCTGAAATTAGTTTAATGTCTACCAAGTTTTAGATTTCTCCCTCTGTAGGTTGTTCAGTTAAAGAGTTTTCAATTTTTAATCAAAATAAGAATTTCAGAGCAAGGTCCTCCTTCGTAACCTCCCCCTTTCAGGCCGCAGCTGTCCAGTCCTTTGAAGCTCACTGAGAAACCTCCAACACATCCTGTCCCTCCTTCCAGAGGATAATGCATCAGTCTGTCCTTTGTTCTTTGTTTAGTCAGCAGATGAATGTCTAATGTGGCCCCATTGTGTTGCTTGTTGGGATTATGCGGGTACCATTAACAGCCATTAGCCTTCCTGTTCTCAAGGAAGTGTTAAGGTGAGATGTCAGTTTTCCCTGGCCAGGCTGTCAGATCAGAATTACATTATGGATTGGTCCAAGACTAGGCCCCTTGACATTACAGTATTTCATTTCGATATAAAAAATAAGTACCATTTATAAAAGGATTTAAACATTTTAAAATAATTAGCCCTTCACAAACATGCTTGAAATAGTGGATTTTGCAATTTTTCAGGACAAAGAAAGTACATTTAAGCTGGGCTTAACAGCCAATTTCTTTAGACAGCTGTCAGGCAATGATGCCTGGATTCCTCTGACTGCCTGGAGAATCCCTGGTTTCAGC
Source organism: Ambystoma mexicanum (assembly GCF_040938575.1). Taxonomy (NCBI): domain Eukaryota; kingdom Metazoa; phylum Chordata; class Amphibia; order Caudata; family Ambystomatidae; genus Ambystoma; species Ambystoma mexicanum. The sequence goes on from NC_090937.1 coordinate 1,211,795,910, forward strand.
ACCCTTTTCCTTTCCTTTCAATAATTCACTGGAAAGATGACAGAATCTAGCGCCAACACAGCACTTTGAAAGATGCCATTGATAAAAGAACTGTGTTTAGGGGGATTTTTGGATTTTAGCCCTTCTGTAGGTTGTGCCAAGTGACAGATGACAGATGACAGCAGTGATTCCTGCTTTTACACCAGTTTGTCTGTGTATGTGGCAGGTCTTTGGTGGTTATGGACCATGCACAATTTTGCAGATTCAGTGTACACAGGGGTTATTGCCTCCATTTTTGACAGTTTTCTTTCCCCATTGGCAAAGGTGTGCTGTGTGGCGCAGTGGTGTGGATAAAAATATGCCACATATATCCCCCCGACAGCATGATGTCCAGTCGTGGAGGAGTTGGTCAAGTGGGATTATTTTTCTTTCGGTTTATGTGAAAAATCCAGTTGCTTCTCCCATCAGCGATAAATGTGACACACTCTTCTTGCTGGTTCTGATTGGGAGTTTGGAGTGACACTCCGGGCTCTGGGTTCTTTTTCCTTTCCGGTCCCCGAGGAGTCCTCTTTAGTGATTAGCTGAGTTTAAGTGCTAGAAAACAGAACATAGCATGGTTATCAAATTTTTCTCACTACTACTCCCCGCAGGTGTAGTATTTGTATTTTTGTATTTTGTATTTTGTTTATTTGTATAGCACACGAGGCCCGAGGGCAACCGGGCACGTTTTTGGTTACAGGCGGGTTACATACATACACAGTATTTAACTTAAAAATATACAAGATGCACAGGTTACAGACAAAATATTACAATGAAGATATACATAATGTACAAGAAGCATAAAGTGGGGAGTAAAGGATGCACAGTCTGAGCAAAATATAGGGCAGGATATTATGCGGGAGCGGCCTGGAATGCTGAGATATAAGTTCCAGTCAGGGTCAGGCCAAGTCCAGGGTGGCCAGCCAAGCTTTCGCCTTGCTCTTGAAGGCAAGGAATGAAGGTTCTGCTCTAAGTGGGTTGGGAAGAGTATTCCACAGCTTCACTGCAAGGACTGGGAAATTGCAGCCACCAGATATTTGGAGGTTGAAGCGTGGGATGACAAGACAATTGGCGTGTGTGCTTCTGAGGGGTCACGCAGCCGAGTGGGTCGTGAACCTGTTGGATAGGTAGCTGGGGGCTTGATTAGCAATACTTTTGTGTGTAAGTGTCAGAGCTTTAAAGGAGATTCTTTGGGTAACTGAGAGCCAATGAAGATTGCGCCTGTGTTCTTAGATGTGAGAGGTCCTAGGGATGTTAAGGGCCACTCTAATAGCATTGTTTTGGATAGTTTTGTGTTTTCTGACATTGCATTGGTTGGTACCTAAGTAGAGGGCATTGCAATAGTGCATTTTGGATAGGACCAAGGTCCTGGCTAGGGTAGTACACTTGGCTGGTGACAGAAAGGGGTGGCAGGCAGTGATGAGCTTGCATGTGTAAGATGCAGCTGAGGAGACTGCATTGGTTTGTCTAGTTAAGGAGAGGGTGGAATCGATGTACATGCCTAATGTCTTAGTTTCCTTGGTCACTTTGATGGAGTTGCCATCGATGGTGAAGGCTTTGAATGAGGGGTCAAGTTTACTGAGTTTGTGAGGTGAGCCTAAAATGAGGAGCTCAGTTTTCTCGTCGTTTAGGCACAGTTTGTGCTGTGTAATCCAGGCCTGGATGACTTGATAGATGGAGATGATAGCTAGGGAGTCAGTTTTATAATCGCCTGTAATGGGAATAAGGATTTGGGTATCGTCAGCGTAATTAGTGTATGTGACGCCCATGCGATCCAGTATGTCAAATAAGGGTTTTGTGAAGACATTGTTAAGTGTCTGGGACACACATGCATTGAATACAATTTACAATATTCTCTGCCTATGTTTAATACTTGTGTTAACACTCTTTCCTAGTACGTACTCCAAGAACCTTTAATAATTCTTTTTCCCCCTATAGGTTTCACGTTGTCTCCTCTATTTGCCACAAAGTATGTCTGGGATGGCAACTCTTTAGCTGGTTTAAGTGTACCCACTTGTCTTCCCCTTCGGTCAAACTGCCCTTGGGGATGCAGATTCTGTAGGTGACTGGTGAGATTCTGTCCACAATTTCCAAAAGGACCCCGACAACTTTGGAGGAATTTGCGCTCTTTGTCTTGGGGCCTTTGGAAATTGTACAAGTGGACCCGGTCTCCTACTTGATATTCCTTTTTAGTTGTCTTAAGATCATAGTGGGTCTGACTGCAGATCTTTCTAGATTCTACTGAGCATACGCAAAAGCATGTTGAAGGTGTTTTCTCAGATTTTCAACATACTCATGAGTGTGGAGGCATTTAACAAGTTCTACTCGTGGGTTCTGTAGAGCAGATGCCGGGGTAACACCATCCATTGTCCAGTCATCAGCTCAAATGGAGACATTTTTGTTGCAGAAGAAGGGGTAGATCTGATGGCCATCAGGACAAGGGGTAATTGAATATTGCAACTTGGCCCAGAATCTGCCACAAACGTTTTTAATGTACTCACAATAGTTTTATTGTACCTCTCAACTTCACCACTAGAGGACCGCCGGTAGGCAATGAGTAGTTTCCTTTTTACCCCAACTATCTCCCACATCTTTTTCATCATGACTGCCTCGGTCTGACTCAATCCTTTGGGGTAGTCCAAAACGCGAGAAGATGTGATTGATCATCAGGGCAGCTGCTGTTTCTGCCTTGCAATTTGGGGCCTCGAGACATTGCACCCATTTAGTAAATAAGCATGTTATGGCTAACATGTACTTGTTCCCCCTAGAGGAGCGAATCACGGGCCTGATAAAATCGACTTGCAAATCTGACCAAGGCAGTGTCGTCCCCCTCTTTTGGAGGGGCGCACAGTGTGTGAGTGATATTGGCTGAAATTGTGCACACACAAGATACCTCTCCAAATATTGGTCGAGGTCCTGCACCATTTCTGGCCAGTATGCCACCTCTCATAAGATTTCTAATGCTGTATGAAACCCCCGATGACCGTCTGTGGCCGCATCATGGGCGTGACTTAGTATTAGGCTTCGTAATGAGGTAGGGACCACTCACTGGTCATGGCCAGAGATGGATCTCCTCACCAACAAACCGTCTTGGATTCAGAACATTTTTGGACATTTCATCAACACTCTGAGGTCCTCTTTCCCAATGCAATTAGTATCTGTCAGGGGAAAGTTCTCAGGGTCCTCAATGTGTTGATAAAACTTACCAATTATTAGATACCCTTTTTGAGTCGTAATCAGATCAGCATCTGGGGTCTCCTTACTCCACTGTGCAGTTGAGAGTTCATTGTGAGCATTTGTCTGGGACCTTGTGATAACAGTGACCTTAATTTCCCCCAACAGGTACTCACTCTCAAGTAGATCCCCTTGGATGGCTGTGGTTCTGATCGGCTAGGTCATTTCCAGTTTTGTCTGGTCCCTCTACTTTAGAATGACCCTTAGGGGGTAATTCATAGAATTTAGCGCACAAGTGGCGCACGCGGCTGGCGCACAGTGTGCGCGTGCGAATCCCTGCACCAGCCACGTGCGCCAAAATACATTTCCGCGCACAGCGTATTCATGGATTCCAGCCACCAAAACCAGCCGTGGCGCACAGTGGCGCAGCGACCCTGCAGCAGCGCCAGTTACGCCCCCAAGAACGCCCCTTGCGCAGGGAAAAGGCATCAAAATCCCCAATCCAGCGCAAAGGGCTGCGCTAACCCTGTACCAGCACGGCAAGCAGGGTACGTGTATCACTGGGGTGCGCGGGAAGTACCTCAAGTTATTTCAGCTGAGTACGTGTATTTCAGGGGTGCGCGGGAAGTTCCACACACAATTCCATCAGGGTGCGTGTACATCAGGGGTGCGCGGGAAGTTCCACACGTGAATTCAGCAGGGTACATGTATATCAGCGGTGCGCTGGAAGTTCCACACGCGAATGTCCTGGGTACGTGCATTTCGGGGTGCGCAGAAACTTACACACGTGAATTCAGCAGGGTACCTGTATTACTGGGGTGCGCAGGAAGTTTCACATGTGATTGGCCCTGTGCGAGCATGGTAAGTGTATTGCAGGGGTGCGCGGGAAGTTTCACACGCGATTCCATCAGGGTACGTGCATATCAAGGGTGCGCTAGAAGTTCCACACGCGAATGTCCTGGGTATGTGTATCTTGGGGTGCGCGGGAAGTTTCACACGCGATATCAGCAGGGTACGTGTATTTCAGGGGTGCGCTGGAAGTTCCACACGCGAATGTCCTGGGTACGTGTATCTTGGGGTGCGCGGGAAGTTTCACACGCGAATGTCCTGGATACGTGTATCTTGGGGTGTGCGGGAAGTTTCACACGTGATATCAGCAGGGTACGTGTATTTCAGGGGTGCGCTGGAAGTTGCACACGCGAATGTCCTGGGTACGTGTATCTTGGGGTGCGCGGGAAGTTTCACACGTGAATGTCCTGGGTACGTGTATCTTGGGGTGCATGGGAAGTTTCACACGCGATATCAGCAGGGTACGTGTATTACTGGGGTGCGCTGGAAGTTCCACACGCGAATGTCCTGGGTACGTGTATCTTGGGGTGCGCGGGAAGTTTCACAAGCGATATCAGCAGGGTACATGTATTTCAGGGGTTCCATGGAGTACTACACGTGAATTGGCCGTGTGGGTCCTCCCAGGTGTTCGCTGCACAACCTCCACGGCCCCTGCAGGCAGCCCATACCACGGGGGACTAGCCTGCACCCCCACTCATGTCCCCCAGCACCCCCACCCCCCAGCACTGTGGGGCACCCTCCACCAGGCCCCCAACTCATGTCCCCCTTCACCCCCACCCCCCAGCATTGTGGGGCACCCTCCACCAGGCCCCCACTCATGTCCAACTCATGTCCCCCTGCACCCCCACTCCCCAGCACTGTGGGGCACCCTCCACCAGGCCCCCAACTCATGTTCCCCTGCACCCCCACCCCCCAGCACTGTGGGGCACCTGCCAGCAGGCACCCAACTCATGTTCCCCTGCACCCCCACCCCCCAGCACTGTGGGGCACCTGCCAGCAGGCCCCCACTCATGTCCAACTCATGTCCCCCTGCACCCCCACCCCCCAGCACTGTGGGGCACCCTCCACCAGGCCCCCAACTCATGTTCCCCTGCACCCCCACCCCCCAGCACTGTGGGACACCCTCCACCAGGCCCCAACTCATGTTCCCCTGCACCCCCACCCCCCAGCACTGTGGGGCACCCTCCACCAGGACCACAACTCATGTTCCCCTGCACCCCCACCCCCAGCACTGTGGGGCACCTGCCAGCAGGCCCCCAACTCATGTTCCCCTGCACCCCCACCCCCCAGCACTGTGGGGCACCTGCCAGCAGGCCCCCACTCATGTCCAACTCATGTTCCCCTGCACCCCCACCCCCCAGCATTGTGGGGCACCCTCCACCAGGCCCCAACTCATGTTCCCCTGCACCCCCACCCCCCAGCACTGTGGGGCACCTGCCAGCAGGCCCCCACTCATGTCCAACTCATGTTCCCATCCACCCCCACCCCCCAGCACTGTGGGGCACCCTCCACCAGGCCCCAACTCATGTTCCCCTGCACCCCCACCCCCCAGCACTGTGGGGCACCCTCCACCAGGCCCCCAACTCATGTTCCCCTGCACCCCCACACCCTGCATCCAGGGACACCCTCCACCAGGCCCCCACTCCTGTCCCCCTGCACCCCCACCCCCCAGCACTGTGGGGCACCCTCCACCAGGCCCCAACTCATGTTCCCCTGCACCCCCACCCCCCAGCACTGTGGGGTACCTTCCAGCAGGCCCCCACTCATGTCCAACTCATGTTCCCCTGCACCCCCACCCCTCAGCACTGTGGGGCACCCTCCACCAGGCCCCAACTCATTTTATCCAGCCAACATGTCATAACAATCTAGATCCCTGGTCCCTATGGTCAGCCTCCAAATGCCAAACACCCACCCGAGTATTGCATACACCCACTTAGAAATGGCAATAACATGATAGAACCCAAATTGCAAGTTTGGAAATGAACACATGTCCCTCACATACACCCAATGGGTGTCAGTGAATCTCAAAACCCATATAATGATATGCATGAAACCAATGAGATGATACTACACATTGAAGTTTGAACAAAAAATATGTATTAAAGGAAAGTTAAATTGAATCAAAAATAAACAAACAGAAATGGGAATTTAAAAAAATAAAAAGCAGCATGTCCGTGAAATAATGCAAAACCAAAAATCATAATCCAAAGGAATGGTGTCCAAAGTCACAGTCCACAAAAGAAAATCCAATGGAAATTTATAATTGAAAGCCATTGCTCCATGGGTAAATTGTAAAAAAAAATAAAAATCCAACAGTTTACTATATACAGATTAACAAGCCAGGGTCCATGATCCCAACAGAAGAAATGAAACATATCTAATAACACTACCTAATAAAAAAAAACTATATACAAAAATGTGGCCCATTGTCCAAAAGGTCCAAAAAAAATGCAAAAGCAAAGGAAAACTAACACTAACTACAGAACTATTTACAAGGGCAGCGGGCTAGTCCGACGGCTCACTTTTGGATGTCCCGGGCCAGGGCATCATCGAACTCCTGCTCAATGTCCCGGAGGCAGTCCTCCTCCATGGCCCCGAGGGTCCGCAGGGCCGTCGACGTGTCCACCTCCAACCCCCTGCGGATTGCCTTGAGGCACTCGGCCCGCCTCAGGGCCCTCCGCATGGAGTTCTCCGCCCTGACCATCGTGAGCCGTGCCTCTTCCGCCCGCTGCCGCTCCGCATCTATGGCGTGGCCCAACCGCTGCCACACGGAAGACACTTTCTGTCCTGGGTCCTCCTGCCCTCCGGCCGATGCCTGCCCCTCCGATGTCGAAGGCCCCGAGCCATCATGGCTCCCACCACGTTGCTGCTGCTGCTGTGCCTCTGCCCGTGCACTGCCTCCTGCTGCCTGCACATCCTCCGCTGGCTGGGGTGCAGTCGTTGATGTGGCCACCCCTGCTGGACGTCCGACTCCCGACTGTGGCAAGGATGCCTCCTCCACCAGCCTGGCCGCACCGTCAGAGGCAGCTCCACAGGGCAACCAGGTGACTGATGGGTGGGAAGATGGCACGGAGGACGACTGGCACATAGGGGGTTCAGTTGAGGAGGGGGTCGTAGCAAGCCCCATCGAACGGAGGAATCCGGCCTGGGTGACCTGTCCCAGTAGGCCGACGCGGTCAACGAGCCATTCGAGATGACGTGCAGTCTCCTCATGAAAAGACTGCAGGTCACCTCGCATGGCCTGTTGACGCAATGCCACACCAGTCAGGACAGGCTCAACCTGGACCCGGATAGCCACGTCCGCAGGCAGAGGAAGGCCAGTTGTCGTGAGCTCATCCCCTGCCTGAAAACTGGTCTGGACGTAGGCATCCCTGCTGGTGCAAGATGATGCAGGGACAGGATCAGGGACAGGATAGCACACAGGCACCTCCGCGGCGGCCTGTGCTGCCTCCTGTCCCTGGTCCTGCACTGCACCACTAGCACCAGTGGAATCCCCACCTCCAGACCCCGTCTCTGTTGCTTGCACGGCCTCCTCCTCCACCAAACCCCCCACCAACCTAGATGACTCCGTGCCATCTTCTCCCGTTGGGCCCTGTGGGGTCCCAGCTCCCCCTTCTGCTGCCGAGGAGTCCAACTCCAACCTCCACCTCTTGGACCTCCCCCCGGCAGCTGCGGCCTGGGACGCGGCACCGGACTCCTCACTCCCCGACGAGATCACAACCTGGGAGGGGAGCCGGGCCTTGCGTCTCCGGCTGGCGGTGGGATCCCCGCCGCTGAGCTCCACAGCACCTTCTCCGCCCTCTTCATCAGTTGACGCTGCAGACAGGGAGAAATAAAACACAGGCATCAGAGCACTATACAATGGACACATACACACATGACAGTTGTACATGAGTGGCATTGGCAAACCTCAGACATGCCATCACAATCCCCAACACACATGTCATTTCAACTTGCACACATGAGCCATACCACAGCCATATCGCAACTGCCTGCACCATCCATACACATACAACAGCATGAGCAGGCAATGGTGAGCCAGACATCACATGCAACACAGGGAGTGCACTACACATGTACACACACCACCACACTTACATGCATGTGTACACCTCTGCCAACTGTCGCAGTGTTCAGATGGGCATCCATGTCACATCTGCCAATCAGGCTTCCACATCCCGCTGTCACATGCATCCATCTTGCATCACTGTTGCACCCTTGTGAAATACACACACATGCACATGTACACAGAGCTGATACATGCAGCTGAAAACAACATACATGCGTGACATCACGAACATGTCTACTTACATACACATTCATCCAAACATGTGTGCTCACACAACTGCATTTGGCATGCAAGCCTAAACACACAAGCACCATCCATGTCTCACACATTACAGCCCTCGCATGTGTTAGCCTCACGGCCCTGTACACCCCCACCCATACTCGACCCCATACAAACACATGTGCAACCTGCACACTACTGAAACATCACCACACGCACAGCTCACAATCAGGATGCATGTACACTTACCGCTCGACTCCAGACGGGTCTGCCTCTCAAGGACCTGGACGTGGAGCGCTGGGGATATGCGTTCCAGGACCCTCATTTGATCTTCCGACAAGTGGCCCAGGCGCCCCTTAGCATCCGCTGCCTTCAAGAGGCGCCGGGCCTTGTTCAGGGTCCTGGACCTGAAGTCCTCCCACCGCTTCTTGACATGTTGGAAGTCGCGGACTGCCACCCCCTCCGCGTTGATGGCAGTCACGATGTCCGTCCAGATCCGAGTCCGTCCTTCCTTGTCGGCGCGGGAACTTCCGAAGAAGGCATCATACTGCCCCAGGACTTGCTCCACCAGGACACCAACTTCCCTGGCACTGAAGCTGGTGACCCTCTGCCTCTCTGGCCGGGAGTTGTCAGTGGTGCCAGATGTTGCAGTGCCCGACATGACAACCCCAGAGGCAGGAGTGGGTGGGCAACTGGGTCCTGGGTCTGGGCTGTTAAGCGATGGAATCCCAGTCGGGAGTCTTCGGTTCCAGCAGGGGTGGTCACAGCAACAGCACCCCTGGCTGATGTGCAGGCAGCAAATGGCAGGGCACGTGGGCAGCAGGCAGTCAGGCAGCAGCAGATGGCAGGTGGGAGCGTGCTCCGGGCTCTGGGGGGCAGTAATTCGGCCTTCTGGGCAGAAGCGTGGACTTCCGTGTGCTTACGCGTGCCCAGCTTGATGCGGAGTGATTTGGCACGTGAAAATTCTGCACGTCAGCGTGTAATTCGAGGAAAGGCCCTTAGCGCGTAAGCGCGTCTGCACGCATATGCAATTTCATTGGACAGAAGGCCCCTCAAGCGCAAGCGCCCCTGTGACATGACGCGCGCAGGCGTGCATGCGCATTTCAGCGCGCGTGAAAAACTGCACGTCCGCGTGTAATCCGAGGAAAGGGCCCATGCGCGTAAGTGAGGTTACGCGCGCAGGCGTTTCCCTCAGCACGGGTTAAAGGTGAGCGGGCCCAGCAGTTCGCTGTACGTGCCTTTCGTGGAGACCGACGTGTGTTGCTGCTTCCTGTTGTTTCGCGCGCCATCACAACTTCACAGCTATCAAGGACGTATTTCTTCTTTTGGCAGGGGTATTGGCTACGCGTGTTTTTCTGCATTGCGCTAGTCAGACGGTGAGTCACACACGCTCTTTTTCCCACTGCGGGTGCCCCTGTGTATCGCACCCATTTTCGATGTCATAGTAGCCTGCGTGTCCCACGCGTACGCGTTATTCGTGTTACTGAGTGCCACCGCGTACTGCGGGAGGTTGAATCCATGCACTTAGGCTGCAGGGTTGTGTGCATGGTTTTAATGCAGTTTTGGGGTGCCTGAGCGTTGCGTGACCCGTCACTACATCACCGGGGTCACATACAGCCTTGCAGGTGCAGGGGGGCTGTTAACATCTTGCTTCCCACCCCCTTCACCCCAATTACCCAGGTCAATTGTGCTGTACACCTCCCATTGGCACCACTCCATCTGTGCCGGCACTACTACATCTGTGCCATGGTTGGGAGGCCACCAAAGGTGAGGGGCGCCTCAGCTGGGCGTACTCCTCATGGCGGGCGTGGTCGGGGACGTGGCTGTGGTGACCAGGGAGTAGGGGGACTCCAGGGTGTCCAGGGCAGCCACAAAGGGAGAAGAGGCAGGGGTGCACCACTTAAGCACAATGTTGTGCCATGTGTCGGTGCAGTCATGCCACCACCCCCTGTGGTTCCGGGGGATGCAGCTTCTGCATCTGGCACTGGCGCCCGTGTGACCCGGCAGTCCGTTCCATCGACTGCCACGGGCCCAAGGGTAGTGGTAGCTGCAGGTGCAGCTGTGGACACCGCCACCCAGGCTCAGGGTCTGCCAGCGCAGGCTGTGTTGGCACTTGAGGAGCCCTTGGTACATCTCCAACAGGCCAGGAGGGAAACCATAGGGGCAGGCCAGGCTGCTCAGACCAAGACACGTGTCCCTGGGGCATTCATGTCATCTGCTGCCCCGAACAGCCAGGTGTTGGCAAGTGCAGGGGCAGATGCACCCAACAACACCCCGGTTGTGAGTCTGCCAACCAGGACAGTTGCGGTCAATGACCCTGCCACAGCTGATGTTGCTGCGCAGGGTCAATTAGAGGGCACCCAGCTGCCACTGACACAAGTCAGTCCTTTGGTCGTCCCTCCCCTCCCTCGGCTCAATCCACCAAACCCACTGGCCATACTGGTCAGGGCGGCATTAGCCAGCCAGGGTCTGCGCCACAGTCCAAGAGGAGGAAGGTTGCACCTGCAGCACAGGCTGGGACCCCACACACAGCCACGGCCTCCTGCACGTCGAGGAAGAAGCCTTTCTGCAAGCAGGAACTGGACTTCCTTGTGGACTACGTGCGGGGCCACAGCCGTGACATGCTAGTGGGTGCCAATAGTCAGACTACGGCTGCCCAACGTGACACCCGCTGGAAGCATGTTGCGGAACATGTCAGTTCATTCGGCCATGAGGTGCGTTGGAATGACATCAAACGCAGCACTAAGGCTAAGCCTCCCTCTAATTACAACTTGACTCTGGTGACTGGCTGTGGGCCTGCACCAGAGGAGGAAGAGCTCACTCCGCATGAGGCACTTGTTGCGGAGTTCATACCACCTGAATTGGTCGAAGGAGTGGGAGAGATGCTGGACTTTGATGCCCAGTCCAGTGAGTGTTGATGCGTGTTTGTTGAGAACGTGTGTGTTTCACTTGTGGGATGTGTTGTGCATGATTGCCACTACATGTGACGTGTACATGGTTCTGATGTGTAAGTAATGCAATGCTTCCGTGATGGATGTCTCCTCTGCCTGCATGCGGGGACTCCATGTAGGCATGCTCCCTTGCCCCTCCTCCGCCACTCTGCACCCCAGTTCCACCTTTGCACTGGTCTGCTTCAATCTTGCCAATGTGTACTTTCTTGTTCATGCGTCCTGTGTAGATGCTAACTTCCAGCACAGAATCTGCCAGACATATGCCGTGTGGTACAGCATTAGTACTTGATGCAGGGTATCTCACTTGTACTGTGCATAGGTCAGATGTCCCGCATGCCCCTATGTATCCTTGACTGGATGATCACTGTAATACAAGTCCTTGGTTACATACATTGCATGGCATCTCATCAGCCTTCCCATGTCAACTGTGGCTCAGTACTGCGTTGCACACCTGTTTAGGGTCTGACAATCTGTGTGGCTCACAGGCCTCAGCCTGTTCAATGGCCAATGACTCTGTCCAACTGTTGTTGTGTCTTCTTCACACATGGGCGGCATCCAGAGTTTTCATCATGTGTCCTGCTTACTGTCCCATCATCATTTGCAGTGTTGTCACTTGAATCACATTAAGCTGTTGATGCCAGTCAACACTGCCTGTCAATACACAGGTGTATGGTCAGCCTTTTGATACCATACCATGCTAGGCATCCCTGCTTTGGTACTGGGCTGGAGGGGTGCTTGGCTTCTAGATATGGTACACATTGAATGCACAATGCACGTGATGCCTGAATTTCACATTGCACTGCCTTCACATTTCCTGGCACACACCATGGAGTCCTTGTACATGTAGGTAGTGAGTTGCGTACACATTTTCTGCACTGCATAGACCCACTTCCATGGAAACTGCCACCTTTCAACAGGTCTGATCACAGAAGCAATTCAAAGTTGACCCAGCATGCATGCGAGGTTATATGTTGTGTGTCACATGTCTGCCTGATGCGTTTGCTGTCAGTGTGTGTGTGTGTTGTGTGCTTCTGACATGTGTAGTGACCTTTTTTCTCTCTATTTTTCAGGTGATGACGCAATGGAGGCGGAGGATGGTGTTGTCATGCCAGACACAGGGTTGTTACCACTACATCAACCCGGCACTAGTGGGGGTCGTGGAGTGGTAGGCCACGAAAACCCCCAAGTGCTACAGTCCATCTTGTCTCTGGGTGCCTATGAGTCCAGCCTTGATGACGACTCTGACGTCCATGTTGAGTTGGATGAGCATCAAGTCCATGTGTCAGGGGTGAGTGATTCTGATGTGGACACTCCTCTGTCTGCGACACCTGCACTGAGGGATCAGACAGTCTTGGTTCCTCCGCCCGTGGTGGATCGGGACGCAGGGTCACCCTCCACACCAGTCACTGATGTGCCTGGGACATCACGTCGACGGGGGTATGTAGTCGTGCAGCCGTGGGTGGTGCCAACACAGCGAGGAACCCCAGTCCTTGGGTCCCGCAGGGGTCAAGCCCAGCAACGGGGTCGCCACAAGCAACCACAGTATACTGAGTGGGAGCAAGACATGACTGCCAATTCAGAACGGCAGGGGGCAGCAGTGGAGAACATCGCTGAGAGCATGGAGCGTGTGGCCCGATCTGTGCTCCCCCCTGGCAGGCAGGTGCTTCTCCAGCAGCAGGCGGCACAGTCCACGGCCCGCTCGCTCAGGCTGGGCATGGCGGCCTCAGACAGGGCGCGCCAGGCTGAAATGTCGTCTCTGCATCACACAATTGCTGCTCACGCAGAGGCGCACATGGATGCCCTGAGGGAAGAGTATGCTTCCCTCAAATCCACTCTGGGTGTCCTTATGATGTCCCAGAGGCAGCGGGCAGAGGAGAGGTTTGCACAGCTTGAGCGTACCATCTCGGTTGAGCTACAGGCTTGCCGGGAGGTGCAGCGGTTGTCCAGCCAGGCCTTGCAGGAGGAACTCCATGTTACACGTGCTACCTTGCAAGAGGAAGCACGTGTATCACGTGAGGTTCTGCATGCAGACCTACGTCACACCGCCAAACAGAACCAGGCTCACCCGTCCGGCAGACTTGCTGCCGATGAGGGGCAAGCTGCGGCTAGGCGTGGCCAGGCTACTGTGCCACGTCCTCCTTTCCAGGATCAGCCAGACTCGGACGACCATCTATCTCCCACATAGGTCGGGCTGTGCAGGCGTTGAGCCCATGGAGGTTTTTTTTTTGGCTCAGCATCATCGCATGTGGATGTTGAGCAGCACCCTGTACCTCCCCCCTCCTGGGTGCCTCCCCTCCCCCCCGGGTCCTACGTGGCCATTTTTGATTTTTCTTTTAGTTTAGTTAGTTAAGTTTCTGTTTGATAGTTAGTTTAATTAGGTAATGTAGGTTTTCCATAGTTAGTGTAATTAGTTAATATAGTTTAAAATTGCTTGTCTATTGTGCTTTCATGTGACGGTGTGGTGCTTTGTGGCTTTTGAAGGCATCCACTGTCTGTTCCAGCTAGGCCCTTCAGGCTTGTCTTGTGTATGTGTTTGCTGCTTGGGGTCCTTGACTCACATATGCCACTCCTGCCTCCCTTATCGATGGGCTCGCAAGGATGGTTGGGTGTCACAACCTATTACACAAGGGCTTTGGACTGTCATATCTGTGGCATGTCTGGTGCTGTGTGACTTGTGTTTACACCCCTAGTGGGGATGATTTTGGTGTTATTGTCCACTGTTCAGCTTTTGCTAGATGGGGTGTTTCATGATTAATGTGTACATTCATTGCTATGCATTGTGTAGTATGTTTCTTATCTTTACGTGCTTGTTGCAATTCATGCCGGAGATAGTGTTCCACACTTTGGATGTGAAAGACAGACTGATGGTGTGATTTCTGATGTAACTCTCTGACATGGTCAAGTAATGAGATGCCTGAAGAGACACACACAGATGACTCTAAAGCATTAATCATGTGTTTCATGCCCTTTCTGCAGGGGGATGAGCCTCCAGAGCACCTTTGCCAGCAGACATGGCCCATTGGACGTCGGAATTCTGGACACGTTTGTTGGTGCCCACATGCACATGTGTGCACAAGCAGATGCACAGGGATTGCAGACCTACATCCCAGAACTGCTGACGTGTTCCAAGGAACTCCAGGTAAGGTGAGCAGCACAGGGGGGCCACAACACAGCAAAGCTTGCACCAGGCGAGTTGCACATGCAGGCTTAGTCACAACACTGAGGGTGAGCTTGGACGAATATTGGTGTTGAAGCACACAATGCAGCTCAGATGTGTTGGTGGACTGATGGCTGTTGATTGTAAGGTTGTCTGGGACACCTGCAGGGGCAGTGGCACATACCCTCCGGTACACCAAAGTCCATTGAGGCACTTGTATCAACCATGTAGCCTTCCGAGACATGGAAAGGGGCAGCTCACAGGGACATACAGCAAGGGACATACTCGGGTGCAGTGCATTTCATTTCCATGTACATTTTGATAAATGCACTGCCAACTTTGTTTCGGTCATGGTGGTACACAACTTGCTCTGAAGTCATGCCTTGCTATATGGGTCTGTCTGCTTACCTAGGGAACATTGCATGTTGTGTGAATTGTGACACATTGGTGTTCCATTTGCCACGCACCCACCGGTGGCTGACTTACTGCATTGACTGTGTATGACCCATCACAGGGGTAATGTTATATATGGGTACGAAGCATCTACACCAGATTGTCTGTTTGTAGAGTAATTTGTTGCTCTGGGGCATGTTTGGTGGTGTGTTTTTGTGTAATGGGCACGTACAGGTTGTTGACTGTGGCTCTCTTTGCAGCATTGCAGTGCTCCTGTAACCGGACCTGAGAGTGCGCAGGCAGGAGGCCAGCACTCAAAACCAGAGCTAAGTGTCTTGTTGTTTTTCTTTCAAACTGCTCTGCATAGGCTTGCTGGGGGGTGCACTAATGCATGGATGAATGTGTAATTCAATTTGGTATGTTTTTTCCCCCTAATCAACCGGAATCCTATGCAATTATGAACCCTGTACCCTCTACCGGGTGTTCCTGCTTCCCGTACCTATCCAAGCAACGTTCCCTAACCCTCTTTCCCCGCTGGGGTTGTGGATGCCTGTGTAAGCCCCAAACTTGCAGGCGCCAAAACCCTAGAGGGGGTGGTTGGTTCGTGCCACTCCTAAGCCTGGACTACAGAAGGCCATGACAATGATGTCCAAGTTTGTTTGGATTGTGTATGTGTTCTTGCAGGTAGTACATTTTCGTGCATTCCCAACTTTCATGTGTCATTCCTCCTCCCCTCTCCTCCAACTCATTCCAGTTATCCAGTGTGCCAACACCTGTCCTGACTGCATATCCCTGACCCTCCTTCCCCACCAGGGTCTCAGAGGCCTGTGTGAGTTTGACCTTGCAGGCACCGGGGACACGGTGGGGGTGGTTGTTTCGTGACACTCTCGCGCCTGTACACGGGACCTGTGACAGTACACATCCATTCATGGTGCATCATTCTATGTTATGTACCACACATGGTTCACATCCTGTTGTGACATTGTTTTACTGTGCTACCTTGGTTGTTACATCATTGTGGTAGTACTTGGCCTTTGTGAGGTACTGCTACGTCAAGTCATCTACTGGGGGGTGTTCTGGTTCGTTTTTCTGGCTTGGATTTTGTGATTTTGGAAATGAGTGTGGACTCTGAGGGTGCAGGCACCTTTTTACACACAAGGTGGGAGATGGTGACGAAGGGGAAAGGTGATCCTGTGGCCAGGTGGAATTGAGGGTTGAAGGCTCCATGACCCAGGTGCAGTTGTTCAGTGAGTCATGGTCATTTGTGAGGGAGGGGGGGGTTCTTGTTGATAGTTGCCTTGCCCTGCAGTGTGATGGGAACCCTGACTTTGTAATGGTGGTATCCTATGTACATGTTGTGTTCTTCTGATCAATGCCTGTTCATTTGTTGTGTTTACCTTTCAGGTGCAAGGGGATAGTTGTGGTTTGACATGCTGGGGTGTACACATGGTGAATGTTCTGTGTAGAGGACACCGATGGTCACTTGATTGCACATGCATAT
This sequence comes from Ambystoma mexicanum, assembly GCF_040938575.1. Classification (NCBI taxonomy): domain Eukaryota; kingdom Metazoa; phylum Chordata; class Amphibia; order Caudata; family Ambystomatidae; genus Ambystoma; species Ambystoma mexicanum. Next base: position 1,211,812,241 of record NC_090937.1, read on the forward strand.
GTTGAGTGCATGTCCTTACTGACCCACACACTTGCACTCTGATGCACTACATGTACAACCACCCTTGCATATCAACGTGTACACTGTTTTCCTTCTGGTGCCCACTGTGTCCCTGCAGCACATGTTCTGTGACCAATTATGGATTCTGTACATGCCTAATTTGCTTTTTGATGTGTCTGTCGCTTAGATGTGATGCTCAGGGTTTGCATCACACACAATGACTGTTCACTGTGTGTGCGCTGGGCAGTGTGTTGCAGGAGTTGGACACAGCACACAGAAGCTGCAGTGTTGATTTTGCAATGCACAATGTGCATGTAGACAGGCATTTATTGTTATGTTACGTCTTTAACTCTTGTAATGCATTTGGAAATGACTTACTTTGGGTGGGAGGTTGTTGGTCAGTCATTTCATCTGATTCCATGTCAGGCATCATTGTCTGATGCCACTGTACATTTTGGACATGGCAATGTGTACCTTATTGTTACTGTGTTGGTGTATGGGTATTGCTTGCCATGTCATGTTGTGCTTTGGGAGGGTTTGAGTGACATAACAGTGATGGCCATGGCCTGTTTTGCAGGTGTGTGTGATTCACACGTTGCATGTCAGGGTCATCCGCTTCTCAAAGCAACTAGCTGGGGGTAGATCACTCTCCGCGGCAGGGGCCTCCCTCTGGAACAGCCTTCCTGCCTCACTGGAACTTGAGGAGAACCATCTCTGGTTCGGGAAGCACCACAAGACCTTCCTCTTTGCTTCTGCTTTCTCTCTGCCTCTCCCTTGCAAAATTCTTCACTGGAACTGCACTGGATCTGCAACTGGGCCACTCTCACCGACCTCGGTCCCTGGCCCAGCCACTCTCCACTTGCACTGCCTCCCTGGCAACCCCTGCACTGCAGGACTGTCTCTCTATCCCTACAGGCCCCCCTTCCCAGCACTTGTCTGCATTTACCTTTGCAGTTGCCACCAGCTGGCCTATGTATTTGTTTTTTAGTCTACTTACCCTGTACTGCACTCCCCCCCTCCCCTTCCCCTTGCACTTTTCCCTTCCCCCTACACCTGCACTTGCACAATCTAAATGACACCTGGCCTATTAGTATCGTTGTCTGTCTTCCCTTGTTCCCCCCTCCCTGCCTCATCGCACCTTGAAATACTTGTGTATAGGCCATATCATGTCATGTCATATGTGTGCCTTTTGGTCACACAGGATAGCTTGTGTTTAAGTAGCTAGGGACGCAGACAATGGGCCTCATTACACGGAAGGCGGTAAGCCATGGCGCTATTAGCGCCATGGCTGCCGCCGGTCCCTTACTGGGTCCGCCTTGGTGGATGGCGGAATTAGCGCCATATTCCAAGGTGGGTGATGGCGCTAATTCCGCCATCCTCCATTACCCCTACATCATAACCAGTCAGCCCCATAGGGCTCAATGGGAATGATGTAGGTGCTTATTACGGTACTGCTAATTGCGGTACCGTAATTAGCTCTGAGGTCCCTTTGCGGGTCCCGTCCTTAACGCCTGGAAAAACCAGGCGTTAAGGGAGGACCCACAAAGGGACCTCATAGTAAGGCGGTAAGGTTTTACCGGTACCGGTACCCTTACCGGTACCGGTAAAACCTTACCGCCTTCCGTGTAATGAGGCCCAATGTGGCACTTCCATGGCAACTATCTCAGGGTGGTAGGGTTGTGACAGTTGACTGTCTCTTTGTCATCATCGATTGTCACCTGGTATGTGCCAGGCCTGTGTGCACTCCTCAGGGGTGGGAGTTTAGGTGAACAATGTGGCCACAAGCTGGGTCCCGGCTTCCTCGTCACGTGCCCTGTCCCCTCCCATGGGCAGCACCTGTGCCTGTGGTTGGGGATGTGGGGGCACCACCATGTCCACCGGTACGCCCTGCCGTGTTGCAACATTGTGCAGGACACATGCTGCCACAATGATCCTGCACACTACTGGTGGTGCATAGAGTAGCTGCCCGTCAGAGCGGTCAAGGGAGCGGAAACGTGACTTGAGCACTCCGAATGTGCTCTCCACTATGGCCCTGGTTGCAATATGGGCGGCGTTGTATCTTACCTGGGGTGGTGTGGTGGGGTTCCGGATTGGCGTCATCATGTGGTTGCTCAGAGGGTAGGCACTGTCCCCTGGGGAGGTGTGAATGGCTGTGATTATTGGGGTTTGTGTATTTGTGTGTGTGTGTGTGTGTGTGACATGCATGCATGTGCAAGGGCATTTGTACTCACCTAGGAGCCAGGTGTCGGCATGCTGCCCAGCTTCCAGGGCCCGGCTCAGGGCGGACATTCTGTATATGATACTGTCATGGGTGGAGCCAGGGTAGTTTGCATAGACAGAGGTGACGATTCCCTTTGCATCGCATACCACCTGCACATTGATGGAATGCCAGTGCTTGCGGTTTCGGTAGAAGTGCTCAGTGGCCCTAGGTGGACATAGGGCCACATGGGTGCAATCTATGGCACCGAGCACTTTGGGGAAGTGTGCCACCCTGAAAAAATCCAGGACAACGGCCTGCCTTTCTGCGGGTGTTCTGGGCATGTATATGTGCCTGCGGACTGAGGGGCGCGCTGTCATGATTGCCAGTACCTGGTGTAGGCAGCGTGACTGCGTGGCCTGTGAGACCCCCCCCACTATGGCAGTAGTCCGCTGAAATGACCCAGTGGCCAAGAAATGCAGGACATTGAGCACCTTATCCAAGGGGCTCAATGCTTGGGAGCAAAGGGTGGGGGTTGTAAGGTCATCTTCCCACTCCCTGACCAGGTCTAGGATGATATGGGGTGGAAACCTATACCTGCCGTAGACCTGGTCGTCAGGCATCCCAAAAAGGCTTGTCCGTGGTGCGAAAATGCGTGCCCTGGCTATTCTCCTCCTCCTGCGGTGTCCCACGGTCATTGCTGCGACAAATGGGGCATTCATCGTAGCTGTATATACGTGTTTGTTGTTTGTGGGCACTTTTATACTGTGCGCGGGGACGCTTCCACCTGCCTTCGTGTGGCGGACGCGTTGACGCCTGTGTGCGTATTTTGCCATGCGCAGGTTTCCCGTATTCAAATCCATGAATACGGGTTGTTGGCATGTGTGTGGGCGTTCCGTGTAGTTCCCTGCAGTACTTCCCCAGTTACGCCTTCTTTTTCATGCGTTATTCCCCATTCCGCGTGTTACGCCCACTGTTCCGCCCACTTTGGTTGTGTGCGCCGCACTATGTGCGCTTTTGCTGTGCGCATAGCGCACGCCGTGTGTGGCAGGATTGGGCACACGGACAGCGGGAAACACGCGCAGCATCTTCCTTGAATCGCACGCGTGCACTGCGTTTCTCACGCTTGCGCTACCTTGCACCTGCTTGCGCTGGGATTGTCAGTGCACGTTTGCTCCATGAATCGACCCCTTAATCTTTTTCCAGTAGATGGCCATCCCATTCGAGGTGACCAGATCATCAATATTCTGTATTAATTTTCCAAGTTTTAGTCGTTTATTGTTAGCACATAGCATGCCTCTGGTTTTCCAATTAACCCGGTGCTCCACAAACCCATTCCGTACATAATCTGAATCAGTGATTATGACGAGTTTGTGGAGTTGGTGTTGGACAACAGTGAGGATGGCTTGATGCACAGCCATCAGCTCTGCCACTTGACTTCTACAGGGACTGATTTTGTACCCAGTGGAGGGTTCTGGGGATCATTCACCCATGCATTCCCCACACCAGCCACAAGTTCCTTTTCCCCGTTGTTGTCAACATAGTAGGAGCACCCATCCATATAAACAGTGGGCATTCCCTCACACTTGTCTTCTTCATAGACTTTGTGTGGGGAATTAAGGGACGCCTGCATGTTGTCTTTGATTTTAAAACTTTCATCCTCAAGACAGTTTTCTCTGGCACAATCATGCAAGTCAGCCAGACCTTGCGTGATGGGACTCTTCTTGTTTTTGGCCATAATTGACCTCCACAGGAAAGCCTTGCATTGACATAATCCAGGAAGTAATTTGGGAATTACTCACATTTCTGGCCCAGATTCTGTCACTTTGTATTGCAAAGGTTGGTGTGGAGTCTCCACCATGATGTGTTCCCCCTGGATGAACGGACCATAATTCTTCAAGGCCCACACCGTTACCAGGAGTGTCTTCTCACAATTGTTGATTTTTTCCTCCACAGAGGATAAAGTTTACTCACATAGGAGATTACTTTATTGACCTTGTCATGCTTCTGGTATAATGCTGCAGTCAAGCATGTATTTGAGAACCCTGTCTCCAAGAAGAACTCCTTGTTTTTGACAGGGTAAGCTAGGCAAGGAGCTTGTGAGAGACATCTTTTGAGTTGTCTTCCTGCCTCAGCTTGTTCTGGACCCCACTCCCACTTGACCCCCCACTTCAACAGATGGATCAGGGGTCTTGTGATCTCTGCGTAATCCTCAATGAAATTTCTACTGTAATTAGTCAGTCCAAGGAGGCTCCTTAGCTCATGCAGAGTTGTGGGGTCTTTTAGTTTCTGGAGTCCTTCTATGTTCTTTTCCTGTTGACAGAGGCCCTCAGGAGTTATCTCATGCCCCAAGAAGTTGACATGGGTCCTGCACCACTGTGCCTTTTAGAAAGATAGTTTTGCCCTCAACTGTGTCAGAAAATAACGGATCTCCGCTATGTGTTCCTCCACAGTTGAGCTTTTGATTATAACATCATCTACATAGGCCAGGTTACCCCTTTCATCCAAGTTGGGCATGGCCTTATGCAAAAAGATATTAAATTCATTGCTGGAGTTGATGTATCCGAAGGGAGTCCAGGTCCAAGTGTATTACTGCCCCCCGAAGGTGAAGGCCAGCTTATACTGGTCCTTCCTACTAACAGGTACAGTCCAGTACCCATTGGTCAATTCAATGGCAGTATATACCTTTGACCCCTGGATCTGGGCCACCCTTGGTCAATGTAGGGAAGGGGCCATCGGGAAGTGTGGACCCTTTTGTTCAGCTCCCTTAGGTCAGCAGAGAGTCTCCACTGGCTGTTTGGTTTCAAAAACCCTAGCACGGGATTATTGAAGGTGCTGTGGACTGGATGAATTATCCCACGGGACTCAAGATTTTTAATTATTTCTGTAAGGGACTCCATTGATGTGAGAGGCAAGCGGTATTGCTTCACAAACACTGGAGTCATGCCATGGTCCATGGGAACTGTTTTTGTATGGATTTCGGTGCGACCACAGTCATATGAGTCCACCGCAAATAGATCTTGAAAATATTAGAAAACTTGTTTCAATTTTTGCTTTTGCTCCAGAGTCTCACAGGCATCAGCTAGGTTGACTCTCTCTTCAACCATCTGCCTGAAGCCAAGAAAGACTTCTGGTTTGGCTATCTCAGCAGCCTCCTCCGGATGGGTGGAGAAGTCCCTGGTTAAAGTACTGACGACTTGGACTGATGGCTTCAGGTGGGGAAGGCAGTCCTGGTGGACTTGAAAGATAACCTCATCCATCTTGAAGTCAGAGGTCACCTCTTCCTTACAATAAGGGCAGGAAGAGTACACCAGGAAATTCCCCCCATGCCAGATGAAGATCCTGTCTAGTGTTGTGTCATTGTCGCTATCACTGTCATTGCGGATTGGTCCCACCAGTTCATTACCTAAATCTATGGAAAATGTCGGTCATCAAGCGCCATACCAAGAATGGTGGCTGCACCCAGAGTGATACTCCTAAGGTCGCTGTTATCCACCACTATTGGAATGGTGTCGTGTTCTGTATTGACTAGTGGTGTTGGGTTTAACCCCAGCCCTTGCTGTTGAAAATGGGCATTGAGGTGAACATATGCGCCAGGATTTTGCCGTTTCTGTCCTCTTTTAATCTCTACTTTAATTGTGAATTGCCAGTTCCGTTCTGGGATGTTGACTTCCTCTCCAATCTGAACTTCAACTGCATATGGCACCAGTTGAGCTGACCGAAATGCTTTCTCTGGATCATCAAAGTCCATGGGATTACCCACTAATCGGAACCAGGCTTTGAAGTTTATTAGGTCACTGCCTAAATAAAATGCAGCAGGGACATCTCGCACGACCCAACAATTATGGACTATGCTCTTGTTGCGTATGGAAATTTTGAGCATACAGCTGCTAGGCAGGAGATGTTTGGAATTGGGTGTTTCCAGGTCCTTTTCCCATTTGTCTATCAATTTAAATGTGGGAATGGCTGGATCTTTTGGGAGTTTTCGGAGCATGGCCTCGCTGATGAAGCTCTAACCGTTGTTCAGAACAGAGTCCTTCCACCCATTTAACTTAATGGGGATGAAAAACTGTTCTCCAATTTTCTGAATGTCAGCCAAGCTTTAAGCTGATTTCTCATCATTTTGGAATATAGGAGTGGGATTTTCTGATTGTGAATTGGTATAGAATTTCAGAGTATTTTCTTCCAGTGTGGAATGCCACTTTAGACTGGAAGTAAGGTTGATTTTCAGAAATAGAGAGGACTTCCCATCACCAGTTTGTTGTCCTACTGCAATCACTGTCACGTCAGGGCTTTGGTTGTTTTGAAAATAAATTTAATTTGGTCAGGTTTTTGTTCAACCATGTGGCATGTGCCATTTAAACTAACATGGTTGACACTATGTTTTAATTTTATTGGTTGGTTAGTCTGGGTCCAGAGGACCTTGTTTACACAGTCTATGAGGGGAGACAATCTACGCAGGATGTCATTCCCTAGTAAACATGGTGTACCCTCTGGAGTCACAACTATGAATGGGTGTTTCACCTTGTCTCACATAATTTTAATGTCTAAATCCGCAGTCCCCTCGACAGGAATTTCATTCCCATCGAAGTTCTGAAGTTATGCAGGAAGAGGGGTGAGAGGGATCTGGTATCTCTCCCCCCTTCCTGGATTAAGCTGATCAAAGGCCCTTTTTGACAGAAGGGTGCTTGGGATCCAGTGTCCACCAGTGCCAATAATGTACATTGCCCCTGTATTTGGACCGGGGCATAAAATCTTCCCTATTCCTCCTCAAGGGGGCAAAGATTCACATTTTGGGCCAATTGGTGTGTTCATTTCTTTACTCTTGATTTTGACAGGGGGGTAATTTGGGCAGGATTCTGTTTGGGAGCTTGGGAACCTGTAAGAAAAAGGTGACAGTTGGTTATTGGGGAAATTTTAAGATCGCTGGTTCTGATTCCGGGCTGCTCCCCCTTTTTGGAGGCAGTCACCAGAATCCGTTTGGGCAAGGTGATTTTCTGGTTTGTCATTCTGTGGTTCAATGAAGGACGGTTTTAACTTAGTCCCCACATTTACCCAGCCTGGATTAGGATCTCTTGGGACCCAATTTTCTTTGGGAGGAGTTCACACATTCCTGAAGGAGAAGATCATTTTCCCAGAATCCTCTGAGGACCTCTCTCCTTCAAATTGGAAGACTCTGACCTCCTCCACAAAATCTTTTTTTAGGCCCTGTATTTCTCCTACCTGCCCTCTGTTCCTTGGGTTGCATACTTTAGGGTGCAGGAGATTCTGGTTCTGTTTCCTGGGTTTCCAGGGGCTTTTCACAATTGGGGAAGGAAGCTTCCTCTAAGGCTTTACACCCCCCTACCCCTGTACTCCCTCGCTTGGAACGGGTGGATTGTCAGGGTTCTCTCCCCATCATTGCCTTGGAGTACCAGACCCTTGATTTGAGGGGTTCTGGGCCGCCATGTTCATCTGAGGGTTCTGCTGCACCCTCAACATGCGACCCAGATCCTGGGACAAGTTCTGGACCTGGCACTCCAGTTGGGACACTCGTTCTGGCTGGTACAGGGGTCTCTGGTCCATCCTAGGTTGATTACGGGAAGGGTGACTGTCCCTTCTCCCACAATACCCTTGGTTGGGATAATTCTGGTACACCTCCACCCTTAGCCTCCCCTCTCCCGGATTTGGCTGTCTGGGCTCAGGAAAGTGGGGAAAGAAAGAAGGGTTGTTTTGGGGATTGATGTTTGACGGGTACCGGGGAAAGAAGCTCAACCCGGCATTTTGGGGATTACTGCCCTCCTGGGGAAAGTTAGGAGGGAAGTTTCCTGGGTTGTCAGCTACCTGGTTGTATCTCCCCCTTGGGCTGGGGGAGTCCATACATAGCCCAGGATGGGTCTGTTGCCCTTGTAACAAGGGCTTATATAATCAGGGAAGTTAGGGGTCCCATTTGTGGGGTTACCTCCCTGACTACCTGTTTGGGATTGGCCCGAGGGCCTTCTGGGGCTTGGGTTGGAAGGATTTTGCACGGGAATATTTTTAAGCCCCCCCATCTCCAGATATAAAATGGGGGAAACCTTCACCTCTGCCACCTTAGCAGCAGCATGGGGTGTTAGCTGGTTTGGGGTTTTTATTGGTACATGTATTCTCTACCGGTTTCTGCAATTCATAAATGCGAGTTGCCTGTTCAATGACCCAGTCTAGTGATCTCTTTTCATGAAAGTCCCTCATCAGCTGGGTTATGATGTATTTAGGGAGAGCATGAAAGAAGGTATTAATGAACTCCCTACTGTCTGTGCGCACACTCCTGGTGGTCTGTGCAAAGGCACGTTTTAACTCTTATACAAATTCTTGTGAGGCCTGTCTTCCCCACATTGCAGATTGTAGGCTGCCGCGTGGGCCTCATGAGGGTTCCTATGTATGGAGAAATGCTTTAAGATGGCCACCATATAGGTGGACCATCTTGAGTGGTTCTGATCCTCCAGCCCCACAAAGAAGCTGGAGTATTCAGGGGAAAATGTCCACTTGACATATTGAATGCAGCTCTGGCTATCTTTCAAATGGAAAGTATCCATGATTTGCTCATATAACTCGAAGTACTCGGAAACTGAATATTTAGCATTTTTATGATAGGGAGTTATGATGCTCCTAATGGCCTTAATTTGTTTCAGGGGATCTTTCAGTATGGCCCTCTTAATTTTGTAGGCCTTTTTAGTCTTAGTCACTCTTTTCCGCTCATTCTCTGACTCAGAGGCATTGCTACAGGAGGTGGCTATCTGATCCTCTAGGCTCTCCCTGATTCTGCGCACTTGGGAATGGTTTGCAGAATGTGGGGGCCTAGTCTCTTGAGACCTGCGGTGCTCAGAAGAGTCTTCTGACTTTCCCTTGATCCCAGGCTTGGCTGAGTACCCCCCCACTGCCCTAGCTGGGAATAGGTCTTTAAGATGATATTTGTGGGTCTAGTTTCATGGAGTTCCCTGCCAAAATTGACAGACTGATCCCTTGGTAAGCAGTATTTTTGAGGATCCAATTCTCAGATTCTCCCCTCAATGGAGTCTTCCTCATCAGAGAGGCTAGCCCTAACATTGGGAATCGGTACAGGTCAATTTCTGGGAGGCGCTGATCTATCATTCCCATATTTCCCATTCTGCTGAAGTCTACCATCCCCATGGCCCTTGGTTCACATGAGCCACTGGACATGAGGGTAGCAGAGTCCATGGAACTGAAGGGGTTAAGGTCTCTGATGACAGGGGTCCTGAGGTTACGCACAGAGGTTTCTCTGTCCCTTCTTACCTCATCTTTTTCAGCCCCTATTCCCTGGTGACATGCTAAAATCTGACACTTTTGCTCCTCTATTAAGGCCTTACCTGTCTCAATGATTTGCTCCTGCATAGCTATCTGTTTGTGGAGCCTGTCATTCTTTTCACAGAGAGCCTCATTGTCTCTCTGTGCTTCCTGCCTAGATTGGGAATAATGGGCACATTTTTGCTGCAGGAGACTCACCTCCTGAGAGTGTTCTTTGCCAGAGCATCCTCCACCTGCCTGGTGTGCTCTAATAGCTTTTCATATTCAGTTTTAACTAAACTCCTGAAGAGCCAGCTTTCTTTCTTCCAACTTAGTTTTTAATTGGCTTACTTCCTGGCCTAAGGTGTCCCTCTCCTGAGTTAGAGTGCCCCTCTGTGCAGCCAGGTTGCCCGTTTGCCTTTTAAATGCATAGGATTTCTGGCGCTCCTCATCAAACTCCTCTTGAGAGTGGATGTCTTTAATAATTAAATTATTATTTTCCTCTTTCAATGATTCTATGTGGTTCTGTAATGTGACTACCTGCTCTGCGCAGGCTCTATTAAAATGTAATTGTTGCACCAGCTTTTGTTGACTCTGTTGTAAAGAGTCAAGCCTTTCCTGACATTCTTTTTGAAGTGTCTGCACTTGGGTATTTTGTTCTGCATTCTCTTGCTGTAAGAGAGCCAGATCTTCTTTTAGTTTGGTGACATACTGCCTAGCCTCTGTTTCTGATTATTGGCTCTTCTGGAGCTTTTGCTCTGCAGAGTCCAGATTAGTCAGGATTTTCTGCAGTGTTCTCCTTGCCTCTTTGCCAGATCTATGTTGTCTGCATGCTTTTCCGGTATGTTCCTATGTGGAGGTACAGGTAGGGTGCTATTTTGGCAATTCTACACTGTTCCTCTTTTATTTTTGGGGCCATGTACAGTTTGCTAAGCGCTTGATGTAATGGACCCTTGTCCTGCCATATATTCAGGTCTATTTCAGTGACTTGTTTTTTTATTCCCTGCAACCATACCTGTTCATCCTGTTCTGGCCCCTCACCCCTGACAAACAGTTTGTGTTGGAGGTGTGCCCTGGCAAAATTAATTTCTACTGGGGTCGCCATCTCAGAAATATCAATTTCCTTATGGCTTATTTCAGGGTTAATTTACTTTTGCAAACATGCCCAGTTATTTTGAGTATTTCTCTTTAGGGTTGCTTGTACAGTGTAGCACAGTATGTCAACCCAGCAGGGTGTCTGTATCCTGCAGGCTAGTATGCTGTGTTAGACTGTCACAGGTGGTGTTTCAATTCAGAATCCCGGATGAGCCCCCAAGCTGTAAGGGATTTCAGTCAGGCACACACCCAAGTCTCGCCTAGCATGTACGGCGCAAATGAAACCCTTATTTATTTTTGTCTATAAATTCAATATTCTGAATGCTATACCTCTCATATCACACCCTTCTCAAAGTACCCCCCCAGGTCACACTGAACCAGGAATCAGGCTAGTTTGTAAAGGTAAATATTTATTTATGTATTTTAATATTCAAATCAAACATAGGTTTACTATAGATATAGATATGGGGCAACAATCACCCAAAGGGTGACAATACAATTCAGAAATAAGCAGAGCAATTGCCTTTACTTATAAGGAGGCAAAACAGAAAACACAGGCAAAAAGAACAGTTTGTTTTACACACAGATAGCGTTTAGGTTAATGTTCCCCAGCAAACTTTTGTTCAAATACAAATCAGCAATCCTACACCAATTTGAATAACCAGCAGTTTTTCAGGAATGAAATACAATGTCTAGAGTTATTTTGGCAAATGACACTTTGAAATGGCAGGTGAAAATCGCTTCTGAAATACTGCAAAAAGGTACAAAAATGCTTACATGGATAGAAATTCTAAGGAAAGCAACACTTGGTCCTAACATACATCAGCTATAATATAAACAACAATAAACACTTGATATTAGGATGGAATGGAAAAAGCACTTTGAATGGGGAATTGACATGTGTAAACTTGGGAATTTTGCAAATTCACGGCAAACTTTTTCTATGCGATATTGAAGAAAAGCAGGTCAAATACACTGTTTCACGATTTTTAATTGTGGAGATAGCTAAGGATATTAGGTATCAGTGAGAGTTGAAATTTTGTTTCTATCTTTAAAACTAAAGGAGTTATATAGGTTTTAGTGAGAGGCGTTTTTGCAAAATTGGCACAAAAATGATAACAGAAATGCGCTTTTGAAAATGACAGATTTGATTACACCATATTATGACTATGAAAATGAGAATGCCACAGATGGATCTTACAGTCACGTGATCAGCATACCCCATCCTGTTGTGGATACTCTACTTCTTCCTGGAATTTACTTTAGTTATTCAAAATCACTAGGGAGTCATGTTTTGGAACACAGGTGAGACAATCAGCACAAGAAGGATTCTAACAATACTGGAGTTCTTAATTAAAGATGGGATGGGATGGGTTGAGATAGGGATGATACAATGCAGATATACTATGGGTCACTGTTCTTCCTGTTAATACTTACAGAAGAAGTTATTAAATTGGACCATCAGCTCTGCTCAATAAATTGGATCTTGTCTACCGGCAGCAAGACACCCCTGGCAGAATTAGATCAGCAAGGCAGTTCTGGTCAACTGGACTGCACCTCAGCCTGGATTTGGAAGGGCCCCTTCTGGTTACTGGACATGGTAGATTGCCTGGATGCATGTTTTCAGCGGGCAAGCATTCGTGGTAGCAGTGAAGCTGAATCAGAATTAAATCCCTTCAAGTTTGGGACGTTTGCAATTGGGTCAGGCTAGCACTAATTTTGCAGTGCTAGAGTCTGTATTCTGCAAAGACATCTGGATCTTTCAAAGAATTCTGGAGTCAGGTATAAATTGAAGAGTTCTGAAATAAGGTGCTGTGCGGACATCTGGATGGGTTCTGGAAGCAGTATTTTCTAGAAGCAGTGTATGTCTATGTATACTCAAACTCGTATATTTATCCATTACAAATTTTAAGGCAAGGGCAGAACTTCAAAACACACCCTCATGGTTGCAAGTGGCTACCAGCATGTGCTTTGTTTTGGCTGGCAGCCTCAACAGGGCTGTCATCTTATTATAGGATTGAGGAACTCCCACCTGGATTTTTACCCAAAACATACTTGCACAAATGTACATTTCTACCATTATACACCCTCATAAAATTGGACACACATACATTATATTCAATTGTCTATATTTACATTCACTTCCCATCTTGGTGAGAGCTGTATTGGTCATTATATTGATTTTTATCAAATTTACCCATAATACTTTGGATTAATCATTTCTAATTTGATACATCTCTGGGTGCTTATCAGTGGATTGTGTACCTACAATTGTAAGTTTGTAACATTAATAGTTTTGCCACAATCAAACATTTTCCATAACTTTGGTCCCTTATATGGTGCAAGTTTCCTTAATGTCTTCAAATCACAAGGCTGAAATTAGTTTAATGTCTACACAGTTTCAGATGTCTCCCTCTGTAGGTTGTTCAGTTAAAGTGTGTTCAATTTTTAATCCAAATAAGAATTCCACAGCAAGGTCCACCTGGGTAACCTCCCCCTTTCAGGCAGCAGCTGCCCAGTCCTTTGAAGCTCACTGAGAAACCTCCTCCACATCCTGTCCCTCCTTCCAGAGGACAATGCATCAGCCTGTCCTTTGTTCATTGGTTAGCCAACAAACAAATGTCTAATGTGGCCCCATTGTGTGGCTTGTTGGGATTATGTGGAAACCATTAGCAGCCAGTAGCCTTCCTATTCTCAAGGAAGTGTTAAGCAGAGATGTCAGTTTTCCCAGGCGAGGCTTTCAGATCAGAATTACATTGTGGATTGGTCCCAGACTGGGCCCCTTGACATTAAAGTCTTTTTGTTTCCCATATAAAATATAAGCACAGCTTATAAAAGGATTTAAACATTTTAAAAGAATTAGCCCTTCACAAACATGCTTGAAATAGTGGATTTTGCAATTTTTCAGGACAAAGAAAGTACATTTAAACTGGGTTTAACAGCCAATTTCTTTAGACACCTGGCAGTGGTGCCTGAATTCCTCTGACTGCCTGGAGAATCCCTGGTTTCAGCACCATTTTCCTTTCAATAATTCACTGGAAAGATGACAGAATTTAGCGCCAAAACAGCACTTTGAAAGATGCCATTGATTATAGAGCTGCGTTTAAGGGGATGTTTGGGTTTTTAGCCCTTCTGTAGGTTGTTCCAAGTGACAGATGACAGATGACAGCAGTGATTCCTGCTTTTACACCACTTTGTCTGTACATCTGGCAGGGTGTGCAACTCTTTGGTGGTTATGGCCCATGCAAAATTTTGCAGTGCGCACAGGGGTTATTGCCTCAATTTTTGACAGTTTTCTTTGCTATTGGCAAAGGGGTGCAGTGTTGCGCAGTGTTGTGGATAAAAATATTCCAATAGAGCTGAGGTGATGCAAATAAATTACGTACACAGTCGGGGAGACAACTTGTGTGTGCCATGGTGTCTGGTATAACGGGAAGGCCTATTTTCTTATCAATGCAGAGTTGGCCTCGCCAGTTTATTATGATCACATCTCGTATGGATGGATGCACATCAAGTGAGGGTCTCAATTTATGAATATATCAATAAGGGGAAGTTATCAAACATGTACCAGCATTTGCAAATGAAGATGTAGGGACCATGTGTAGAGGGGAATGGGCTTAGATTAGATGTAGCCATTTAATCCAGGGATTATAGGGGGATGTTAGCATTTCATGTAGGTGGCAGCCAATGAGGTTGGTGGTATTATGTTGTATCACATTCTTATGTTAGTATTACTAATTATGGTTTATAAGCCTTTTGAAATGATCAGACAGCTCTTTGTTTCAGACTATTTTCCTGTGGTTTTTTTGGGTTACTCTACATTCAATTGGTGACCCTGATGTGAGCCCAGACTCTCCATGAAGTTGGGGGTGTCCCAATTGCTCATCCTGGGGTGCGGCACCCATCTGCAGCTATCAGTCCCTGTGCATGACTTGAAGAGCTTCACAGTCGTCGTGTGGACAGAAGGCCTGCCTGGTCTTTGTAGAGGGGTGCTGATCCCAGATTATGCAAGCTGTTGACACAACCCCATATCAGAGGAACTTGGGAGACTGCATAGATGTAAATGCATTTTAAATTTGAGAATAAGTTGAGATGCTATCATCTCTGAGACCTCAGATCATTTGATTTACCAGATGAAAGTGGGGTTTTGGAGACCAAGCTCTCCTGAGGGTTACTTCAGAGGGAAGCAACTACTAGATGTATCAATTAGTCTTTTTCACTACTGCTGTGCATGTCAGTAACACTACGGCCCTCCACCAGTGTTTCCTCTGGCTTAGCCTGCCCAGGCATTGTTCACCATCTTTTGGGGCATGTCACACATGCTCATGCTCCACTTCCTCAAAAGAGTGGGGTAGAGGGGCTAGTTGTGCGCCTGACACAATGACACACTGGGATCCCATCTCAGCCAGCGTGCAGCAGCCCTCACCTTCATTGCACAAAGGGTGTTGTACAGGCCTCTGAATCATACACATGTTTGATTCATTGGTCTTTGTTTGAACATGGGCCATCTGGTTGACTGACATCACCACAGACTCATGCACCATTTGTGGCCATCCCCGCCCAGCAGCACAATGCAGTCGTGGCACACTGAGGAAAGTCCACCTGGTGGTAAGTCGCAATTGAACCAGGGGGTATCTTTCCCCAACACTGAGCCAGTAAACCCACTCGAGATGTGCCGAGATGGTTGGTGGAGGAGGGAGCAGTGACAGTCAATCTCCCATGGCGATGTAGACACACTCCACGAGATCTGCTGCAGGGTTCTGTGACACTCTCCACTGGATCAGAGAGCCACTGCGCCCACCCCCAGGGCCTTTCTAACCGACCCAGAGTCAGTCGCAGTGTGCCACCATGGGGGGAATGGAACCTGTACGGGCCGTGTGGGCCTGGCCGACAGTCTCACAAGTAGACCTGCCATTCTGGGTGACCAACCTGCCTGCTGTGTTGGATGTTCTCAGCAGACTGCAGAGACCACACCCATTTATCTCTAGATGGTTTCATGACCACTTGTACTCTCGCTTCAGAGTTATTGTTAACTTTCCCTTATGTACTTGTTGGCTATCGGCCTTGTGTCAGTATTTAACATTACATGGAGTTTGCAACCCGCTTTGGCCTGCATTCCAAAGCATCCCAACTCCATGATGACTGCATCCCAGCTGCCAGCCTCAACCTGCCAGCGGATAGGGATTCAGGGCTGTGTTCTTCCCTCATCGCTTATCATTTCATAGGGAATTCTGGTTAGTCACTTTTCTTCTGCTTGGTACTATGCTTAATTTCAGTGGGTCACTGCATCTCATCTGAGTTCATGGTTCAGGAGCCAACGCAAGGCAGGTGTATTCAGGAGTGTTTCCATTTCAGGGGGTTTTCCCTAGTCCTGCACCTCTGGCACACCCTTGTGTGCACTGTCCCCATCCATTTCAAAACACGCCAGAGGAGGGGTTGTACATTGGATGCTGTCACAAGGCCTTCACTCCAGGGCTGTCCCATGCAGGCATCTATGGGATAACAGACAGCCACATGTGGCATGGGCAGATGCACTGGGATCGGGGATATTTGGCTGCTACCACCACAACTGGCACTGAGGCACACATTGGGTGCTTGGACCTCAAAACCATACAGGGTGTGGAAACGGGGAGCCCAAGACACTCCAGAAACAAGCCTTTGTGCCAGGTCTATGGAGCATTAGAATGGTGTAGAGGAGGAGCTAAGTACCCCCACATCAATCATCCCTGCCCATATTACCTAGCCGTTGGAAACCAGAGTATGAGACATACACGGAGCAGCTGAAAAAATAAAGAGCAGAGTATGGACTCTGTGCAGTACCAGTGAAAGTACCAATACTTAAGAGGATCTGGGAGGCAAGGTACCCATTGAGAAAACCGTACCTGCATACAAGAAAATGCGATGGCCATTTGAATGAGATTCCTGAAGAAGCAGAGCAGACAAATGGCAAGGATGAATGGTGACTTCAAGGAGAGCTGAGCTGATGTCTACAGAAGAGATGCAGAGACCAGAGAATGCAGATATTCTATAAGGCATCAAGAATGCACCATGGATAAGTGACATCTTGGGTTAAGATGGAGAAGCTTATACCATAGAAACAGATGACGATATTAAGCTAGTTTAAATGTGTACAGATGTAAGAGAAATTCAAGCAGACAAAGTAATCTTGAGGCTGATTTTATAGTGAATAGATTGCGGATATGCATATGGACAAGTAAAAGATGGATGTTTCCACTACGCATTATAGCAGTGCTGAACAGTAATAAGAAGTCCTCATTTCAGTGTGTCGCAGTTAAAAAAGAAGAATTGAATTAAAATTTGAATCTCAGCAGAAGGAGCTGGATGAGCCAAAGAAGCCAAGTTCTTATCAAACTGGAGTGAACTGACATTTGATACAAATTGTGTGAAAGAACAGAAACACCTGTTCAGAAGGCAATATTAAAACAAAAGTCATCAGAGGACTATTCAAACATAGTATTTTAATACACTAAAAGGCTCGATTCCATGGTCTGCAGTCACGTGGAAGAATGAAATTGGACGAACGAAGTGGTTACACCTACACACGAGGTCAGAATGTGCCTACACTCCTTAAAAATTCTCAGAGCAGAGAACAAACTCAAGGACGAGCTTCAAAGCATTAATTGACATTAGACCACTGTGGTGATGATGGATTGATGTATATGATTGATATATATTGGTGGGAAGCTAGTGTTAAGGCGAGCTCCCCAGCACCTGGATGTTCAGCCTGCCTGCTGCTAGATGTAGGTGGAAAGGTACTGACGGGGGTTAGAAGCCACCCAATGTTAGAGGACAGCATAATTAAGGGTGCTATAGTTTGTGTAGCCAATGGGACGTTGTATATTTAGCGACATTCATAGTGGACATTGTGAGCAAAGGGCTTAGTTGCCCCACCTGATGTTAAGTACCCTATCACTTTCATTCACTGTCCCATACTGATATGGAACGTATACTTAGATATTCACTGAGAGCCTATCACTTCCTTCAATAGGTTTTTGTAGTTTGCCATGGAGGATGACGTTGGTAATGACGCAGGTCTAGACATCACTGATGACACATTTTCTGAATATAACCTCAGTTTTTTGTAAAAGTCGTTGAGTAAGAGGATAGGGCGAGTGCTGATGTTCGTTGTACTCCCTGTTTTAGATAATTGACATTAAAACAGACTTCCTTTTGCCAAACTACCTGAGTTGTTTTGATTATTGATGTATGAATAAAATCTGCATCCCCATCCATCTCCAGAGTAATTGCTACTCATCAAAGGGTTTGAGATATCCAGTTCAATGGGTCATATAGCACAGTAGCAATGCACTTGTCTTGGAAGCAAGACGATGCAGAGCAACATAGGTTTGAATCCTGGGTCCGCGCTTAGAAACCCCTTCGGTATTAAGCGTGTTATGAATAACCATTTATAAAAAATCCTGGGATGGTGCTGATCAGAGTCTGACCTTAGGGGGATCTAGGGAAGGGGGTCACTGCAACAGCCCGAAATACATACCTAGGGAGTGTCCACAGGGCTATTGACATTCAAGCAACCCTCAGACAGGAGGAATCCAGGACCATGTTCCAGACACTTATCCCAGAAAGCCCATGCACTGATTTCTGCAGCAGCGCCACAGGGGCTTTGCACAGTGACTACTGCCAGCCCACTAAACCAATCTGCTCCCCTTTTGGTGAGAACAAGAGGGGACCCAGAAGCAGGCAGGGGCTTGTAGTGTGGGACAGCTAGTGTCTTTAAATCACAACTAAGCCACACAGGGCCAAACTCCAGGTGCCTGGTCACAAAGGTTTGTCTCCTGCTGCACCAGCGAACATGGCCTTTGCTCCCCCACACTGATGGGCTGTCTGAACTTAAATGCCCACCAGTGGAGTATAGCTGGCTGCATCATGGCTCAGAGCTCGGCCAGTGTGGCAGGCCCCCGTCCACCTGGTCAAGGTGCATTTGAGCTTTCCCCCCAGGGAGGGACAAGACAGGTGAACAGCCAACCCATGTTTGAGGCCAGTGCCCAAGGGAGGAAGCATCACTTCTGGCCATCATGGTGTGAAAACATAAAAAATGCTATGAGGCTGGGAAGCCCAAAGGAAACACACCAACACAGGTTACAAAGAACATACAAGTGCTTTATTTAAAAGCTACAACAGTTACCAAAGTCAATTGACAAACGGATAGCTATTCGGCTCTCAGAGTAACGTAACAAACTTCAACGAAGGTTTGATGCATTAGTAGAGAGACCGTACATTGGAATATTTGGGTCTTTTATATGGTTTGTCCAGCCTTTGCCCAACCCTCTCGCGGGTTAACCATTCTTGGGATCAGGCCTAGGGTTCCTTGCCAGGTCTATCCTATAATTTATGCGTTTTGATCAGTTTCGCTGATACAGTTGTTCATTTACACATAGGTCAGCAATAGGACAAGGTCTCAGTTCGCGACCCCGACAAGTGGCCTGCAGGCATATTAATTATTCATGTGTGCGGAGGTCACAACGGCCAGAAACTCACTCAGAATGTCATTTAGCCTCCATTTTGATGTTCAGTCAGACTTCCACATTTACAAGAGGACCTAAAATGGCGGCCAAATCCAAGATGGCGACTTACATTACTTTTCGTTAAGGTCAAGACCTTGCCGCGGAGTCTATTCACATGATATTTTAGACAACTTGGCGTAGGCCAATACACATTCAATTACTGCGATAGGAGGCATAATATTATTTCAATTCCAACAGACCCTCCTTTTGGCCTATGCCAAGTGCTAATATCATTTCTAATACTTTTGCAAATAACTCCATGCATTGTCATCCATACATCCCAAATCATTGTCAGTAATATCTATAGCCATTAGGTCGTTCATCAGAACCTCTTGTAACACAAACTCTTAAGATGCTGTATCTGGGGCATATATTCTATGCCCTATTGTGCTCACTGCTTGGGCACAACATCACCCTAGCATTCCACATATACTCGGAAGACATTGAAAACAGCAACAAAGGAATAGCAGTATCACCAATATAACCAGAATGACAGAAAGCACCTTCCAGCCCCAAGATCGTAAAGAATCCCAAAACCAGGTGCTAAGATTCCAATCTCCTACAGAGATATGTACTTCAGAACTAAGGATATGTAAGTTCTGTAAGTTCTGTATTGCTTTAAAAATTGTCGGCGAGGAATCTGGTGCGAAAACACAGCAAGCGGACCCCACCAATTTGCATACTCCACCTCGTTCTGCCAGAATGACATCTAATGCCATCCGATTTTGGAGTGCTACCAATCTTATTGCTTTTTGTTCTAGTGTCATATTGTAGAGTATGTCCGTGGTCCGGTTGATTGTTCTCTCCAGTACCTAATCCCCTAATGTTCTCAGAGTTTGTTATCTGTCCCCAAAAGGGCACAACTGATTTTGCTATATCTCCCAATACTTGCCCAGGGGTATCTCCGTTCTTGTCCCGCCATGGGCGAGCCTTAGAAACCTCCAATGTACTAGCTACAAATACCCCAGGTAACAGGATACCTAAATAACAGGTTCCCTGCCAATCCTTGGGCAACCAGGGAAATGGTAAACTACCACAAACAAAATAGACAGGCCCCCCCTACATACAGAGGCCTGTTTTCTCCAGTCAAATTTACAATGTTCACACAACCTTCAAAATCTCCCATTGGCCGAGTGCCATTTCTTTGTACACAAAAGGGGACTGAATCAGGGCTATGATTTATAGAGTAGGAAGGAGGTACAGCGTCCTTATTGCCTATCGGAGCCATTTTCAAGGAAATTAGAGTTTGAAAGGGAAGAGATAGTTTATCAGACGGCCTAATAGAAGAGACGTTTACTTCTATTCGCAAAAAGCGAGCATCCCAGGGGAGTCAATTCACGTTTATCGAAATCATTCAAATTAGTTCCATCAAAGTTCCCTGAGATGCTATCATTCCAACAGCCAAAGAATAGTGCTCTAAGAGAGGCATAGCAAGCAGTCGTTAAAGGTAAAGGGTGAATATACCATCCTAGCCCCTTGTTCCCATGTTGCGGTAAATGAGTGCAAATCCAACAATTACTCTTATTAAAAATGGCATGCGTTGCATTCATTACTATCATTAAAGTGTTATTATGATACTTTTTTCTATGTTGGGAGTCTCTAGGGGACAGAGTGTGAAGGTGTACAGAGGGAGTCAAAGCAGTTGGTACAATTTCGATTGGTAGTAGAGGTTTTAGAGGATACATTTCTTCAAAGTACCAAAGTCCTACAGCGGTAATTGCATAAATACCAATTATCATTATCAAAACACAGCAAAACATTTTCGGGGCCAAGGCACATTGTTCATTGTCCAAGTTGGTCACCCCCGTATTCACAAGTCCAGTGTGGGGAGCAGCAGTGGAGGTGGCAGGCATTGTAGTTCCTCAATCGACGACCCCAATGTTCGTTGCTGGCGACGCTACGGTCGCGCGATTTCTTAGTCCTTCCCAACCCTAGCCAGCAGAATCCCTTTTGTTCAACAGAAACTTTCTTATACAAAAGAAAAACTTTCAACCACTTCTCTTTTCCAAATGCACAGAAAAACCCATGTCGTAGTTCTTCGTTGAAGGTTGTACCTGGTGGTACCCAAGACTGTTTGATCCGAAAATAAGGTGTCGTCACTTCCTGAGGGAAGCGACGTATCAGAGGCGACGGAAGTCGCAGAACTTGAAACAGTGTTTTCCGGAAGTGATTTTTCAAGAGAGTGCGGAGACGAAATGGACTGTTCCCCAAGCTCCACGGGCTCAGAGAAATTCTCCGATGCACTCACAGCGCTGATTGCTACTCCAAGATCAGAGACTGTAGCATCAGCGAGGGGTTCTGCTTCTTCTGTAACGTGTGGCGTCGGGTGAGGAAGTTTCTTGACATGCGTCGCGTGGATCCAGTGTTTCTTCCCAGCCACCCGCACTGCTGTCCGGGTGACCAACAGCACCTGCCAGGGTCCCTTCCAACGAGGAGCGAGACAGGAAGACCTTTCGTAGGCCTTCACTAGGACCCAACTTCCAGGCTGTATATCGTGTCCTGGGTCCGTAAAACGTACAGGTAAAGCTGAATAGACCTGGTGATAAATGAATTACAGGTTTTTAGTTAACTGGTTATAGTAATCTACAAGCAATACATTTTCCACCTCTCTCAGGGCTTTAGGCTTTGGGAGACCCCAAATGTTAGCAGGCCTCCCCATTACTACCTCAAATGGAGAAAGCCCAGTCTTAGTTTGAGGTGTGGTACGCATAGCTAATAATACAATAGGTAAGGCATCTGGCCATTTCAGCTTGGTATCGGCACATGTTTTTGCAAGCTTATTCTTTAAGATACCATTATGTCTTTCCACCAACCCAGCACTTTGAGGATGTCTGGCTGAGTGAAATTGTTTCTCAATATGTAACGCTGTGCATATCTGCAAAATTGCTGCTGCAACAAAATGAGGACCATTGTCCGACCAAATTACCCTTGGGATCTCAAATCGAGAAAATAATTCTTTTACCATAGTCTTTGCAGTGGTCATGGCAGTAGCATCTTTAACGGGGAAAGCCTCGACCCATTTACTAAAAGCACAAATAATTACAAGAACATATTTTAGATTGTTACACCGTTCCATCTCAATAAAATCAAAGTGAATGACCTCGAAGGGAACAGAAGGGGGCCCAAAGCTTCCCCTTGGAGTTACTGTCCCCTTTGCCACATTGTGCTGCAAGCAGATCATACATTTCCGGACATAACGTCGTGCAGTCTCCGGAATCTTGTTATTCACCCATACTTGTTCTAACATTTTCGTGATCTGCTCAGCACACACATGTGTAGGACCGTGTGCCATCGTAACCATTGCCAGTACATATGAATCAGGGAGCAACCATTTTCCTTCAGATGTATCCACCCAACACCCATCATCATCTAGTTTCCCCATTCCTTCGGCCCACCTTTTAGATTCTTCTATTGTGGCATCAGTTTGAATATCTCGCACAGACCCAATACCTTCATCCATTACATAAGCATCTTTCATTTCCCTTAGAGCATAAATGTCCGTGCTAAGGTCTGTGGCCGTTTGCCTGGCTATCAGGTCCGCAAAAGCGTTCCCTTTTCCCACATCATCTATGACCTTACGATGTGCTGCACATTTCATGATCGCTAACTGCCTAGGGAGCGAGAGTGCCGAGAGCAATTGCAATATCAAGGGGCCATGCTGAATCTTGGTCCCATGTGAGGTCAGGAACCCTCTTTCTGACCAGAGCCTCCCAAAGTTGTGAGCCAACCCAAAGGCGTACTGGCTATCAGTATATATATTTACTATACGCCATTCGGAGAGTTCACAAGCTCGGATCAATGCTATAATTTCTGCGGCCTGCGCGGAGTTATACGAAATTCTCTTAGTTTCAACAACTTTACTCAACGTAGTAACTGCGTAAGCAGTTGTAGATGTATCATCTGAAAGTTTGAAGCAGGAGCCATCACAAAACAGCTCCCCTTCTGCATTGTCCAAAGAAGTATCTATAAGATCTCTCCTGCCCTTCGTTTCTTGTTCAGTGGTATACAGGAAGTCATGTAATTCTTCGTCACCGCAAACAGTGTTTTGCGGGAAAGGTAAGAGTTCAGCCGGATTAAGAACACAACACCTCTTAATTTGAATGTGAGGGGCAAACAGAATTAATTCATACCTTGTTAGCCGTGCAGAGGAGAGGTGTTGCGTTTGGGTTTTGTTCAATAGGGTATCTACAGAGTGAGGTACCATCAAAATAAATCATGACCTAGGACCATTCCCTCACTCTGTGTTACAGACGCGGCAGCAGCAGCGACAGCTCACAAACATCTTGGCAAAGCGCATGCGACAGGATCAAGGGCGGAGGAGTAGTAGCCGCACGGCCTATTCTTCCCTCCGTGTTCCTGTGTTAACACAGCCAAAGCACATCCATCACATTCATGCACAAACAACACAAAGGCCTTGTCATAATTTGGAGTACCCAGAACCGGTGCAGAGCATAACGCAGTTTTGAGAAGCTCAAATGATCGTTGATGTTCTGATTTCCATGGCAGCGGCAGAGAAATGCCCTTCTTCGTCAAAGCCAACATCGGTTTTATCACTAGTGACAAGTTTGGGATCCACAACCTACAGTAAGAAGCCATACCTATTAAGGCTCTGACTTCCTTCTGTGTATTTGGAACAGACATGCCAGAAATGTGTTTTATTCTTTCAGGTGTCAATCTTCTCCCCTCCGTTGACAGGAGGTAGCCTAAATAGGCGACCTCCTGACAACAATATTTAAATTTTTTGAGCGAAGCTTTATGACCATTTTTAGCTAGATGAACAAGCAACAGTACAGTGCCTTCTTTACAAGCACTTTCAGAGTCTGCAGCCAAAAGCAAATCATCGTCATATTGAAGCAGTGTACAAGTAGGTGGCAATTCAAGGGTGTCGAGCTGCTCTTTCAAAGCTCTATTATAAATGCTTGGACTTTCAATATACCCTTGAGGTGCCCTAGTAAGTGTAAATGAACGTCCCCCCAAGGTGAACGCAAACAAATATCTACTTTCCTTATGTATCGGAATGCTAAAGAAAGCATTTTTTAAATCCACAACGCTGAAGTGCATAGCCGTAGCAGGGATCATTGTCAATATCGTCGTTACATCAGGCACGATTGGAAATTGTGGGGCGACAACTCTGTTAATAGCGCTGAGATCAATTATAAACCGGTATGGGATTGCATTGTCGCCTTTCTTATATACAGGCAAGATCGGACTGTTACACAAACTACCTGTAATCTCCTCGATCACCCCACGATGCACAAAATCGGAGACAATGCATTTCAAAGCACGCTCGCCCTCAACTGATATTTTATACTGCGGAATGCGTGCTAGTTTAACTCCATGTTTCAAAACTATTTTAATGGGCTCAATCTGTAGTACCCCGACATCATTGTCGTCAACCGCCCATAAACATTCCGGGACAATGCTAAACTCAGGAGGCAAAGGTCGAATCAGAAACTGAGAATTAGGAAGTTGCTGTGGTGAAACCGTCAGCCGTACTCCATCAGAGGAACAATGAATTACTGCATTCAATTTCTTTAACAAATTTAACCCCAGCAAATTCTCTCCACAATTCAAAGTCAAAAGAAAAGGGCAATGGTCCGTAAAGGGACCCAAAGAAACAGACACCGGTGAAGAAACCGGACAGACAATTGGTATACCAGAAAACCCTACGGAAACATTCCTTTGCCTTGACAGTGGAATGTTTGGAACCCGAGAATGATCAATGGAGCACTTCTGAGCTCCAGTGTCTATCAAAAACTGGTGTTTCCTATTCCCTACTAATAATTCAACGTGGGGGCCTCTCTGATTAACGGGAATAGGTGAAGGTTCCAAACCCTGCTTCGGGCAGTCCTAATGAAATAGAGTATCGTCGGAAGGAAGCTCTTCAGAAAGGTAGGCAGCAGAAGGGTGATCAACTATATTCCTCGAGTCCACACTCGAGGTCTGATTTTCCCATGAAAAAGGTTGCTGAGGATCTTGCAAAAACTGACCTCTATCAGGGCCCCCTGCTCCAGGGCGGCCCCTAGGTCATCTACCCATACTCCCAAACGCACTGTTTGACCTTTGTCGAAGGACGGTGCACTGTGCTCGCCAATGACCTTCCTGGCGGCAATAAGCACATTGATTAATATTCACAGAACCCAAAGGAGCATTTCCTTTTGGGAGATACTGACCTCTGGTCTGTGTCGTGCCTCCTCTGGGGTTTCTAACAATTTGTTGTAATAATACTTTGGTTTTCAAATCTCCTTTCCTCTTTTCTATTTTCTCCTTCTCATTATTAACACGGTTCTCATAATACTGAGCCATGTGCAAAACTTCAGATTGAGATTTTGCCTGCCAAGCGCTCTCAGAGGACATAATCTGTGACTGGAGGTCGGGCAACAATCCAAGTACAAATGTGTCCACAAACAACCTTTTCCCAGACTCTGTACCCAAGTCCTGCCCACTGAAGTCAGAAAATACCTGCTCGAATCTGTTAAAGAATTCGGTGGCGCCTTCAGTTTTCCCTTGAACACAGGCCGTAAGCTTGTCCCAAATAATTCTTTTCTCTTGAATTATAGTTTTTAATTTTGCAACAATTCTATCAGGCAAAGTAAGTATTACCTGAGGTGGTTTCTCACCTGCTGGTCTTTCCCCATCAACCTTAATCATATTAGCCCACGTATCTCCCAGCCCTGGCACATCGTCTATTGTCCGAACCTGCTTCCATACATCTACGGGTAGGAGTACAGGGAATAGCAAGTCAATATCACTTAAGGTGAACACAGAGGACTGCAATACGGACTCTATCTCTTTGTAAAACCCTGTCGGGTTTTTCCTGATATCGGGAACTGATTGTCTAATAGTGTTCACTTCCTGTCATGAAAACGGGACGTGAACGAATTGCGATACATAATGCGCAGGGATATCCACAGCGGGTGCACCAGTCCCAGCGTTAGCGGGAATCTCAACCTTTGGGACGAAGGTCGGAGGAACCTCTCTCATAGGCAACTGAGATGTAGGTACCTCCGGCCGCTTACTAAGCAACAGAGCCAGGTCGAGCGCTAAGGCAGCCGAAGAAGTGTCGGGAGAAAAAGCCCTTTTACAAATCTCCAACAACTCTATGGGGCAACTAACCTTCTTTCTTACACATTCTTCTTGCAGGTACTGTACCATTACCTGAATTACCTTTCTTTGCATTTCTACTGTATACTGACTATACGTATCATATACTTCATCTGGCGGAATCGATGAATCCGAGATCCACCGAATCGCATCTTTGGTACAAATTCGTACTTCCTCAGGTGCCGACCTATGACACGGAAGGAACCGTTTCTGTACATACATACTATCGTCTTCATCATCCTCATCTCGTGACTTTTCAAAGTCCTTCCTATACTCAAACAATCTTTCAACATGACCGTATACTTTCTGCTCTGTGTCCCTCGAAAGTGCCAAAGCATTTAGATCTCTTACCCCTTGTGGAAGATCCGAATTTTGTAATCTACCCCACATCACACATAAATGAGTCCCCAAACCTTCGATAAAAACATTATTCTCGGGAAAACTGTTCAAATTAGATAACGTGGAAAAAACATCAACTTGATCACCTTTCTCCATACAGTGCTTAGCCCATGCAAACAATTCCTGTTTCTTATCTACAGAAACAGTATTACGAGTGACAATCTTTGACCCTGCACCTTGATCAACTTCAGTCAATATGGGACCACTCGGGAGCGGAGGTGCAGGTAAATTTAATAAGGGTGCAACTATCGGCGCAGGAGGAAGGGGCGGTGCGATAGGTGGAGGAACAACAACTAGAGGAATAGGAACAATAGGTTGTGCAGGGGGAACAGGAATTACAGCAGGAACAACAGCAGGAATGGGCAGAGCGCCCAAAAAGGGATCATACGGAGGTGGCGCAGAGGCACCAGGCCTGCGTTCGTTTAACAATTTTTCAATAAATTCTTCAGAAACATGAAAATCTTTAGAGGGGTAAATTTTCTGGATTCCGAGTGAAAAAGCCCTATCCATATTTTTAACTGATTCTGAATGTTTTCTGAATGTTTTTCATATAACAATGCTTTTTCGCCATTTGTTTTATGACGGCGTGCATGTTTTTCCCTACTTTTAAGCTGCTGTAATGCTTCTTTTTTCCAATTCTGTAAAACATCAAATGCTGTAGGTATTCAATACGGGGGATCTCAAAACTGCCATTGATTGGCCACTGAAATTCGGAGGCATGTGTGGTCTGTCTGTGCCAAATTTCATTAAATACTATACTACCAATGCCATACTTACAGTACATAGTACATGCCGGCGACCCCTCTGCGGAACAGAGCCCTAAAGCAGCTAGACAATTTCCCAGGCATTTCACAAAAAATTGGTGTTACCTGGTCAATAATTGTGCCTGCAGATAAAATACGCCAAATTCAAATTGTCAGGGTTAAATTAAGAGGCGGGTCAAGACTGCACCTAACCAAACCTAAGGAGGACCGTACGGTTTACCAAAGAACTTGCCTAACAAATTTTACCTTGTGTTTGGTGGTTTCGACAAATCTGCCCGCCTCAAAAAATGGACCCTCGTCAAGATGCCGTGTCAGACCACACGACTATCGTCCAAGGATCGGATCGTGTATCGCGTCTCGTTCGGTCGGGCCCACAGTATCACACCGTCCGATCCCGGTTCGATAGTCTGCGTCAACCTTCAATGATCCGGCATCAATCTTGAGGGTCCCTCTTCTGGCGCCAACTGTGAAAAGATAAAAATTTCAATGAGGCTGGGAAGCCCAAAGGAAACACACCAACACAGGTTACAAAGAACATACAAGTGCTTTATTTAAATGCTACAACAGTTACCAAAGCCAATTGACAAACGGATAGCTATTCGGCTCTCAGAGTAACGTAACGAACTTCAACGAAGATTCCATGCATTAGTAGAGAGACCGTACATTAGAATATTTGGGTCTTTTATATGGTTTGTCCAGCCTTTGGCCAACCCTCTCGCGGGTTAACCATTCTTGGGATCAGGCCTAGGGTTCCTTGCCAGGTCAATCCTATAATTTATGCGTTTTGATCAGTTTCGCTGATTAAGTTGTTCATTTACACATAGGTCAGCAATAGGACAAGGTCTCAATTCGCGACCCCGACAACTGGCCTGCAGGCATATTAATTATTCATGTGTGCGGACATCACAACGGCCAGAATCTCACTCAGAATGTCATTTAGCCTCCATTTTGATGTTCAGGGTGAATTCCACATTTACAAGAGGACCTAAAATGGCGGCCAAATCCAAGATGGCGACTTACATTACTTTTCGTTTAGGTCAAGACCTTGCCGCGGAGTCTATTCACATGATATTTTAGACAACTTGGCGTAGGCCAATGCACATTCAATTACTGCAATAGGAGGCATAATATTATTTCAATTCCAACAATGGAGCTCAAGCCAGGGCAAGTACAATCTCTTCCAATGGACCTGCTAGGCAGACACAGCCCCTGGCCTCCTGGCACACACCCACTCCTGACCCCAGGAATGAACACCAAGGTGGTTTTGTGAGGCAGTGGGGAAGACTGCAGGGACCTTGGCAGGGCAGGAAACCGCAAAACACATTGGAGCTTTGCAGGAAATCAGCAGGGGAGAGGAGGAGAAAAAGCAGAAGCAAAGAGAAGGTTTTTGAGGTGCTTCCAGAACTGGAGATGGTTCTCCTCAAGTGAACCATCTCTGTGGCAACAATGTGGCAACATTGTGCAGGAAACAACATGCCACGAAGATCTGGAATACTACTTGTGTGACCTATAGCAATTAACCACCAGAGTGGTCAAAGGGCAGAAAGCATGACTTTTGCACCTCAAACATGTGATCCACTATGCCAGTTGTGGCTATGTGTGCTGAATTATACCCTTCCACACCTGGGGTGGCAGGATTCTATAATGGCATGAGCAGGAAGGGTGAGAGCAGGTAGACACTGTCCCCTGCAACAGTGGCAAATGTTTGTTGTTAGCAATGATGGCCATGGGCTGTTGTTCTGTGTGTCATGTGACTGCTTGCATGTGCAGGATTTAAGGGGGCAGTCTGGGGTTGGGGTCTGAGGGCAGTGGGGTGGTGTGAGAACTTGAGAGGGCAGCCTGGGGTTGGTGGCAGAGGTGAGTGGGGGTGGTGGGAGGTATGAGGATTTGAGGGGGCAGCCTGGGGCTGGGTCAGAGGTAAGTGGGCATAGTCTGAGGTATGAGGGGCAGCCTAGGATAGTGGGCTAAGGTGACTGGGGGTGTTGGGAACTGTGAGGGCTTGATGGTGCAGCCTGGGGCTGAGGGTGGATGCGCGTGGGATTAGTGGGTGTAGGCCAGACTAGCATGGAGCTGTCTGCTTGGATGTGCATGGTAGTTGATACTCACTGATAAGCCTGGAGTTCCCATAGCTTACTGATGCCAGAGCCTCATTGGTACGCAATTCTAGATGAAGCTATCAGGCGTTTTTCCAGGGAAATTTTCATTTACATGCATGATAACTCCCTTTGCATTGCAGAGGACCTCGGTATTGAGTGCCAATACTTGCGGTCGTTGACCTCTTCACAACTAATTAAGCAAATGAAGAATAAAAGAAGATTTCCACAAATACTATTTTCCTTGAATATTATAGTTGTATACAAAATATGAACTGAATTTGATATGATTTAAATTACCTACAGTAGTATTTACTACCACCACTGGCGTCAACATGTCTGGTGAGATTTTCACCAATTATATTTTGCTTCAGGTTGTGGTACATGTGCTTACTCTCTCGAGTGGGCTGTAGCCCACCATACATACAATCAATGGTTCCCAATACCCGTGAGAAGTGTGCAATTGAATAAAACGTATGGCACACACATTGCCTTGCCTGATGTGTGTGTTGCATGCACATTGTTATGCAGCACAATACTTGGTGTAGGCACGGAGATTGTGTGGCTACGATATGCCCCCTACAATGGCAGAGTTGTGCTAGAATGAGCCTGTAGTCAAAACAACAAGTGCTTTCAGCACCTTTTGAAGGGGAGTGAGCACATGGGAGAAAATGGTGGGTAATGCAAGGTCTTCCTCCCACTCCATGACCAGGTCTAGGATGACATGGGGAGGCAATCTGTACCGTGCATACACACCTTCTCATCTGATATCCCAAATAGAGTAGCATGGGGATGGAATATCCTGGCCCTTACCATCCTCCTTCTCCTCCTTCTATCAACGATCAAAGACACGAAAGATGAATTCATCCTGGTAATCCAATGTTGTATTGCTGTGCATTGCATGCTTTCATATGTTGTACATTCCGTCGCGTATCATGTGGTGGTAAGATCACAAGGTTTGCGTTTGCCTTTCGATTCAGTGAAATTGCACATTGAAATACATTAATTGGGTTATGTTTGCGCTTAACTGGGTGTGTTTGTTGTTTGTGTGGCTT
Organism: Ambystoma mexicanum; assembly: GCF_040938575.1. Taxonomy (NCBI): domain Eukaryota; kingdom Metazoa; phylum Chordata; class Amphibia; order Caudata; family Ambystomatidae; genus Ambystoma; species Ambystoma mexicanum. Next base: position 1,211,842,754 of record NC_090937.1, read on the forward strand.
GTACCTCAACACACCAACGTTATTCCTCGTTCATCCTCATTTTGCGCAAGAAATAGGGAATATGCATGTTTCCGCTCCCTATTTATTTCTTTGCGCAAGCTATTCCTGCACTTTGCACTGTATGTCGTGCAAAGTACTCACCACAGTGCTAAGTGGGGAAAATCCTGCGCAAAGTCCAATCTGTGAATCGGAAAAATGTTCATCACAAAGTGCCTTTGCGGTATGCAAAAACCTTACATGAATTAGTCGCTATGAGTGCAGAAAATATTGTACGACTTAATTTTAAGAGGTTCCTATCACTTCCAAATCATCTCCATAATGTTTGAACATGCAGCAATTAATTCAAAGTTCTACCAGAACACTCCATACACCTCCTGATTTATATCAGTGCAATGGTGTATATTTATTCTTGTTAAACTTGCAGCTCTTATCAGAGCTCCTTTGAATGTAAGTCTTCCTGTACTCAGCTGAACATTCATGATGTGAGCAAGGATGCATAAATACGACTGTGTGCGACTGCTAACACATGATTTGATATCATGCCATGTTTGTGTGCTGAAATGGAAGTTTCTCTTACAAGCAAACATATATAGTTGCAAGATGGATTCCAATAACTAACTAAACCAGGCCAGTAAATCCATTAAATGGGCTAGTCTGGAAGCAATACAACACTTTGCCATTTTGTATTCTAATCCTTCTACAGATCCAAAACATTGTATCCTAACAATCTTCTGACTCGTCATTTTAACTTACATTTTTACATGAAGGAAGCTATACAAGTTCAAGAAGAACCTCTTTGTCAGCTGTGAGATGAGGAGGGATGGGAAATGTTTTCCATTAGCCGAGGTTAAGAGGCATAGTAGTTTTAACATGGCATTTCTTGGCAGTAATTCATGGTTGGCACAATGGCTGGAGGGTAAGACAATGTATGAGAGGTAATTATTCCTGAAAATGGATTGCAGAGCAATTATGACGTCTTGAAGGCCTGTTTAATAGAGGAATCCTGAGTAGGCAAGAGATAACATGTGATCTCAACTAGGAAGAGGGACACAGAGTGAAATGTAAACTTGTGTTAGATTTGGGGAATGAAGGACGGAAGGAGAGAGGTGAGGACAGAGACATCACATTGAATAAGGGTGTGTTGGCATGGACAAGGTTGCAAATGTGGTTAGGTGGGGTAAGGGAGGAAGAATGTAAATCAAATCTAACAGAGTTGCTCTAAGTCTGAGTGGTATGCTTGTACAGGAAGTCAGGAGTAGTAAGGTTGTTGGTGAGAATGAAGTTCATGTTGGTGGGGAAAAATAAGGGTTCTAAAGGGGAGCAGAGGAACGGATGAGCTTAGAGGTAGTGTACAATGTTCATGTGTTCCCATGGCAGTGATGTATGCATTGTGGGAATCAAAATTGATAAAGAGAAAGTATATTTTCTCGAAAAGTTATGGGGAATTCCAAAGTCTGTCAAGTGTGTGAATGAAAAACATTTTCTAGACGGGACCTGAGAGCTGAGAGCCTCGATATGTTTAAAACAGATGTTCTTTTCTCCTCAGCAGCTATTATGGGTGGCATGTGGGATATAGGTTGGGATATGGGGTGGGGGTAGGGAAGTTGGGTTTAGGGGGTTTCAGTAAGAGGAACTGGACGCATTGGGATGGTGGAGGGAGAGGGTGGTGTGGATTCCCTTTGAAGTACAGATGCCCAATAGCTCAGAACCAGATAATAGATCCAGAACTACAGAGAGGATGAAACTCAAAGAGAAAGTACATAGAGTCCGATATCAACCAACAAAACAAGCGTAAACACGCATCACACAATGCATCATTATTTAACCTTAATTATTTCAGTTATAATATATTCTACAATAGTATGGCAGTGGTCACCTTAATCATCATTCATTAACACACCCAAACACTAATAGCACCCTAATACCCGACTCCCACACATTTGAATTTAACTTAAAATACACCCCCTTACCTAACTAGAAATCACAGTGATTGACACATCACAATATATTATAGTTTTGAAGTATTTACCCCTTTTTGTTTTTGCCCTTCACGCTGATTCTGGAAAGAACACTTGTCCTACCTACACTCTTATATCAGAAATGAAGTACCTTGACACCAGCAATACATCATGCGATATTTAACATACATGTTTTAATACACCCTTTCTATGCCAAATTGCAAAAAAACTACTGGGCGGATTTATGACAAACCAACAAAGGATTTCTTTCGAGCACGATGTGACCGACTTGTTTCTTATTTGGGACAAATCCATCTAACCACATCTCTTATTCTTCCCTGAACCCTTAGGCTTTCTATAAAACAAGTCCTTCACCTTGATAATGCATTGTATTTGCGTGTGATTTTCGTTCCAAAACACCAAACAAGAAGAAAATGAAGAGCCACTCTAATTCGAACCCTATCACCAGCTCTCTACAAATTCAATAATCCTCACCCTAATCCAAATCCTTGCTTTTATCCTAACCATACTATGGCCCCAACAGCAAATCTGAAATTACCCTAATGCTTACTTTACCGTAACCTCTATGTTTATCCTATCCCCTATTCTATGCCAGCGTCACCAGCCTTCACTAACCTCCCTACCCCTTTAACTAAGACTTACTCAGACTCTAACTATAATCACCCTAGACTTACCATAAACCTCACCCTAGCCCCTACCCGAAGAATTAACCTGACTCTTAATCTACTCAAACCAAACTCAACATCACCAGCCCTCAACAATCACTCATCCCAATCCCTACTCGTAAATTCAACCAAATATGTTACTCTAGCCCTAACCCCTAGCCTTACCCTAACACTAAAGCAGGCAATCACAAACCCACTAAATTCTTCTTAACCATAACCCTTATCCTTGCAGCACTGCATTTTGGCAAACTTTCAGCCACACGTTTTGCTTGCCGCTTTTTTCACTGCAGAGGTTTTTTCATGACTTCATTATTTTTGCCAATATTTTCATTGGAAGCAACATATTATCAGTAAACCTGTATTCATATTATTATATTTCTGTATATCAGTTAACAAATTAAAATTGATCCCTATGGCGTTGGTCGCCAAGCGGAACTGTTGTCAGGGGTGCAGCAAGCCATTTTTCCTATGATGCTAAATTCAGCCTAACTAGACCATCAACGTTATTAATTTTTCTATTTCCATATTTTATTTTAGATTTTTCATATATTGCTTCTTGTTTTTTTTTAAGTTAAAAAAGAAAATGTCAAAACAACAAAGGAAATACACAATGGTTGTTTAAAGGGATGTAACTTTACCAGTAACTTTACTCACAGGAAAATTATATGTAGCACACTGCCCCATCCAACCCCCTTTTCCAATGTAATGGGATTGTGGAATAAAAACAGTGTTTGCACCAGCCAAAGAATCCAGGGGAATGCATGTTACACATTAATTCATTCTTTCCATGAGTGTTCATTTGTGGTCTTGCATAATCACAACATCTAAGCAAGTGGTGCCTGCATTTTCACGAGGATATTCCCAGCAATTAATGTCAGTTTGCATTCAAATTATCCCTTTTAAACATTATTGTATACGTCACCCCCCTCCCCCTTGGACAATCTGTTAATACAATATTGCACATTTCTGTAAAACAGTGTATTTTAATTCTAAAACGTTTTATTCCATAACAGTTTAAATTACAAAATGGAAAAATGTAGAGCACTGACATAGAGTTTTGAAGCTAGCACAAAAGGCTGCTCCTATTTTTCAAAGCCATGAATGATCCTCCACATTACCAATACTCTGGTTAGTTCTTTCATACAATGTATATATGTATAAACTTAAACACTGCCGGGTAAATGCATGTGTGCTGAAGATGGTGTTCCGTGCCAGTGATCCAGGAAAACCTGAAATGCGTGAATCCACCACGTTCAAGAGGCCCCACAGCCTCAATAAAGTGCAATACACTTTGCAACGGCGAAGGGGGGAGTGACACATTATTAGATATCGTTAGTGCACACAGGTCACAAGAACAATAGACTGCAAGAAAGACATTAGTGCAAGGACACTCGTCCCTGAGACATCACATCAATTGGGCATGCATGACATGACGGCAATCCGTATACATTAACAAAATGTCAATCATTTGAGGAGAGGTTCAAATCCTGATGTAAAATGGTTGTGATCCAATGATCAATATTTGATTCATGAAACTAATGCATTGTCCATCCCAGCAAAGAAAAATAAATGTAAATCATGAAACGTATTACTGCCATTATGGTTCAAACTCAGCTCACTAGGCTGGCAATCTCTTCAACGTTAAGTGTTTAAGACCCGGCTCTACCCAATGTTCTAGTTAAAATGCGCAAACCCTTTTAATAAAGCTTACACATAGCAGGGTAACATCAGTATGGACCACGGATTGCATCTGGTGCCTAAACAGCTGGACAGTTGAGAGTAGGAAGTGTGATATGTTCAGGATAGCTAAACTACGACTACACCTCATGCATGGGCAGTGCAGTTTGTCTAACAATCGACAGAGTGGAGAAATGGTTCGTTTTCTTTTAGGTATATCAACGATAAGTTAAATATATGTGTCATTATGCAAAAAATTATAGTGCAGCAAAGGGCATATCACAGGACATAACAAAATACATGTCAATTACTTCTTGTTCATCTCGGTTTAAGGGAAACATGGTTTCCACTACAGCAGTGTCAGAAGTTATTGATGCCCTGATTGTATGACCCAACTTCTGCATGTTCCAGTCTCCCACTAATTTGGCCTTCTTGCCCCTAATGTCATTAAGACGTAGTTGACATGCTAAAGACTATAGATATCAATTGATCTAACCATGTTTTTTTTGTACTGCTGAATTGTTAAATGTTTACCTTTCATGTAATTTATTCTTTACAAAATCTGATGCTCTGTGTTGTCATTGTTAATATTACCCTGTATTGATATTCATAAAAGTTTGAGTCCATATTGTTTATACATGCCTCGCCCAGTTAAACTTTAAAACATGTATGTTTTAGCTTAGTTGGCTTTATGTGCTTGAGGAGAGAGGATTTACTTCCTGACTTTCTGATATATTGGATTGTGCTGCGAGCGGATTGGATCAACTTAGAGCCGTGGTCACCACAACAAAATCTTGAGTGTCCCATGCACCACGAAGCACAGTTGGCATGCAGTTGGGCATCAGGAGGTAGAGGACAGGGACCATGGTTGAACTTATCCCTCTGCTGCATTGGGCTGGTGAGCCCTGCAGCATGCACAGTGCCATATTGTATGCACGTTTAACTGCTTGTTTTAAATACAGTTCTTTGATATCAAAATATGACTGTGGTGGCTCCCTGTGCGACCAAGGTTAAAAACCTTAAACCTCCTCTCCCTCGCCCTTATGCCAGGGACGTCATTTCACCAAAATGCCAGGGGTAGCAGAACTGACATCATACGACCCTTGACCTCTGATGACATCACAGGAAGTGATGTGATTTGACCCCACATCGAAGATTTATCACGGGATGCGATGGAACACAACCTTTCACCCCTTGACAAAACAGGATGTGGTATCACATAGCATTTTTCTTAAGTACAGTACGAGAAATATTGTTACAATATCACTATAATGTTTATACATTTCATACAAGAATGGATCACCATGTGTATCGTTAAGATCAGTGTGTATAGGCCCATATTACCAAATTACTGTGAATGCAAGCAGACGTCCATGGCCAAATGATAATGATGTCTTATTATGTAGCACTTACGCTTAAGCGCTTTTATTTAGAATATATACAATACCACCCAACCTGTGTTGGTACTCATTTATCGACCCCAGAAGAATGAAAGGCTGAGTTGAGGTGTTTTAGAACAAACTAAATCAGTGAATCACCCCCTGAAGTGTGCCTGTAATAAACCTTTAATGAGTCTAGCAATTATTGTATAGAATTTCAGAAAGACAAATGATTTGGTATTCCTATTCTTTCTTATTTAGGGTCACTGCTGAAAGTGTTAGACTTGTGGGAGCCCTGTTCTTTTGTTGTCTTTTGCTAAACAATGTAAGAGGCCTGAACAATAAAGCCAGCCACTCCAGAAGCAAAGAACCTTATGCCTTGCACAACAGAGCTCTACTGCTATCGGCCCTGGGCCACCCTGTGTCTAAAACTGGCGTGTTCGCACTAAAGCTTGTCCTCAATACACGCAATACAAGGCTGACTCATTGCAGGCAGAGCAGTCTAAAATTGCTGGGTGTTTTCCTGTAAGCACAGTGGCTTTAACTTCGAGGCTGGGTTATTACCCTTTACTTCCTACAGCTTGCTCGCCTTCCATATCTGCTTGGCCTGGCAATGATAATTCGCTATTAAACCTTTATTTAAACTTAGAGAGGGAGTCTATGTGGGGCCTGTTTCTACTCCATGACTGTGAGGTAAAGTGGCAAGCGGCTGTAGATAACATCACAAGCACTAATCCAGTGGCTTCCCCCGACTTTGCACGTTTTATGACTGGCAGCCTCGAAAATCAACTTGAGGCTTCTGTCCATCTGGGAACTTTGTCCTGTCCACCATGGGTGATAAACCCTTTGAACCTACTTTGAATTCCATCAAAGTGACCACAGATGCAGCTTTCGGTCTTTGCTCCACGCTTGTTCAAGAGCAGACCAACTTGAAATAGATTCTGTCACATGTGGTTGACATAATCTTAGAGAACAGTGAAAGGAGGGGAGTCTCACACAAATACGAGTTGTGTGATCGCTTATGGGCCAATGGAGAGGGAACGTATGCTAGGTGACCCTCTCCCCCGCCTCCTTCACCAATTAAAACAGTCTGGATCCCAGGTGCAGGGATAGCGCTGGTACCTGCGGATACGAGCATGGCACTTTCTGTTACATTAGTTGACCTGGAACGTCCCCCTTTACTACACCGCCAAACAGTGATGCCCAAGAGATGCAAAGTCACAAAGAAAAAGAAGCTCTCTTACGACTCTTCTCTTGTGTTAAAATCTAAGAAGGACTCTGCGTCTCTTGTAGTAGCCAGTTCTGCAGACATGATCTGCGTAGCACGGGCTAAGTGATTCGCTCTCTGTTCCCGAGACCAGCAGTGTTGGGCAACTTTGCGATGCCCTGTTGGGGGAACACTGGATAATTGGTTGCAAGCACTGAAGAAAAATCTGAAGGATGGTCAGCACCCAGCAGTGTTACCTGATGTTCCAAACAATGACAGACTCAGGGGAGTCAGCCGAGTGGGTGGTGGTCAGGCGATTGTTAAGTGCTGCACAGGCCCACAGTACGACATTGAATCTTGTCTGCAAGAAAAAATCCTCTTCTGTCTTTTCTACTGAATAGCAATTTTCCCAAGCTGTATTACATCCTGTGGAACACATTGGAAAACCACTGGGCTTAATTAGCTATCGGCTCAAAATTACAGAACGGCTGTCTCTGGATACGAGCCCTTTTCTTAATCATTCTGGGACATTGGAATTGTTGCATCGAATACCACTCTAAATATCATTGCCTCCACTGCCATTGAAAATATTGAACTCCCTGACATATATAGTGTTATGAACTGGGTGATAGTTTTGTGTCCACGATTATTTGCTGAAAGAATGAGTTCATATTCTCACTCTTTGTCTGCTCTGGGCTTTGATTTGTTTGTCTTTCATTTGCATCAACAGGCTGTAGCCTATTTTCTGCTTCTATATTCTTTAGAAGACAGGACAGCACACAGCAACCAACTGTTAATCCAATTTCTAACCGAAATTCTGTGCATTTAAAAATGTATAACAGTGTGCATTCTTTGGAATTGACTGAGGGATTTTGAGTATCCCCTACTGGTGAAATGTGTGAGATTTGCACAAGGTTACTGTTCCTTTTTAACTAATCAATTGGGTGTGAATGCCCTTCTTGCAGCTGACTTGTTTTTCCTGTAAGTGACTTGGCAGTTGTTTGATTGGTTCCAATGTGATTTCTCAACTTGTGGTACCTTCTCGAGGTGGCCTCCCAAAGGGAGATCTATGCATTGGTGCCAAGTCTAACTTCACTCTAAAATAACTTTCAGAGAGGAATATGCACCCTAATTGCCTTTTTGCTGCAATGGGAAATGTCTGTGCACCTGGCATCCATACTCTAGTAGTAACTTTATACGACTATAAGTTGGCATTCGATAGTGTAAGTTGGAGCACTGGTGGATTGCCCCCTCTCTGTTATATTTTAACAGACATTTAGATTCAGACACCTCAGTAACAGTTAGACTGATTTAGGAGGGTTATACATCGAAGCCATATGCAACTAACATAGGCCTTAAACAAGGCTGCATACTGGCGCCCCTCCTTTTTTATTTATATGTGGCCTATATGGATGAGGCAATACAGACCGCTCGCAACTTCGCCCAATAAATTCGGCAACGTGAGTATAACATGGCTTTTGTATGCTGACAATATAGTACTGCCTGAATGCTATCGGCCTGCAGCACGCCATGAATGCTCTCTACTCATATGCAACTACTAACAAACTAAAAATAAACTTGAGCAAATCCAAAGATATGATGGTTATGATATGATATTTTATTTATATCATTCCCATACACAAGTGTTTCAGTGTGCGACGAGTCAAGGGAGGGGTACAAGGGAGGACAAAGCAACGATTTGACTAGGCCCAGTGACATTGACAACACGCAAGTGCAGGGGAGAGGGAAGGGGGAAAGTGCAAGGGGCAGAGGAGGAGTGGAAAGTGCTGCACGAGTAATCAAAACAACAACAGGTAGTGTGGCCAGCAGGTGGCAAGTGCAAGAACAGGGCACAGACAATGGGTGTCAATAAGTGCAGGAAGGGGACTGTAGGGTCGCAGATACAGACACAAGTGCGAAGGGAGCCAGGAGGCAGTGCGGATATGCGGCTGGGTCGGCAGGGATCTGGGCCCGAAAAACAGAGGGTAGGCAGATGCCCAGTGCAGAAACAGTCAATGATCAACTGGGGAGAGGAAGAGTGAAGGCAAAATCAAAGAGGTAGGTCGTGAGTTGCTTCGGGAACCGAAGATAGTTCTTCTCAAGTTTCAGAGAGGCAGGGAGGCTGTTCTAAAGGGAGGCCTTCCAGAGGGAGGTTGGAAAGTGAGCATGTGTGAATGGTCTTTTAGTTTTTCATATCAGTGGAGAGCGGCTTGAAATGGTGGACAGCTATATTTACCTGGGGTTACCGGTGAGGAGCATCCCCTCCCTTGGTTTTTATATGGCGATGCCCCCCCCCAATACTATCAGGAAGTGGCAGGCAATCAGAGCACCCTGCATAAGCGGGGAGCCAATTAAATTGAAGGATTGCCTTAGGTATTTCGTAACTGAATTGCACTTGGGATATTCTATGGTTTGGAGGTTCACTTGGTATGTGAGCTGGCTTGACAAGGCAGAGTGGAAGATATTGCGCTCTCTGCTTGGTTTGCCCGTTGCAGCCCCAGTGGAAGCACTGAGATTGGAACTAGGTGTATCTTTCCTCCTCTCCCTTTGGAAGATGACACAATGCAAATTGTTGATATAGATTCATTTGGCTTCTGGTTCTATAGCATCATTATTGGGTCTATTGTAAATGCCAGACTAAGGCCTGGTAACCATACCCACAGGGATCTGCTAGCCACTGTGAAGGAGAATGTGTTTGTTTACTTTTACATTTGTTTCACAAATAAACCCAGGGGGATCAAGGCTATAGATGCACTCAGGTTACATTATAGTCAATGATGAGTGAACAGAAATACTTGAGTTACTTAAAGAGCCAGGTTTTCAGCACTTTCCAGGAATGTCCAGTATGATTGCTCTGCAAACAAAGTAGAGTTTTATCGAGGTGACTGGGAAGCTGGAGCCTCCTGCTTTTGTGAGTCTAAATCTCGGCTGGATGAGTCTGTTTGGTTTGGAGGATTGGGCTCTGTTGAGTTTCTGAGTGAGTTACGGGGAGCCGTGTTGGAGAGGAATTGTGGGTGCTTGACATTTCCTTGAAGGTGATCCTTTTTTGTATGATATGATATGATATGGCATTTATAACGTGCCTATACGCAAGTGTTTCAAGGAGCGATGAGGCAAGGGAGGGGGGACAGAGGGAAGACAGACAACCATCATACTAGGACAAGTGTCATTCAGATAGCGCAAGTGTAGGGAAAGGGTAAAGGGGTACAGCGCTGTAAATGGGTTAATAGAAAAATAACAGTAGGTAAAGTACGGCCAGCAAGTGGCAAGGGTAAGAGCAGACATCAGGTGTCAAGTGCTGGTCGTGGGACTGAAGGTGAACAGAAACAGTCCGCACTTGCAAGGGTTGCCAGGAAGGCAGTGCAGGTAAGTGCCTGGTAGGGAAGGGGACCTGGGCCCGAGATCAGAGGGTGGCCAGGTGACCAGTGCAGTATCAATTTCAACCAGGAAGTCAGCAGGGGAGAGGAGGAGAGAAAGCAGAAGCAAATAGAAAGGTTTTGAGGTGCTTCCGGAACCGGAGATGATTCTCCTCAAGTTTCAGGGAGGCAGGGAGGCTGTTCCAGAGGGAGGCCCCGGCCGAAGAAAGAGATCTACCACCAACTCATTGCTTGGAGAAGCGACTAACCCTGAGGGAGTTGGAGGCATATGGGGAGCCAGTCTGTGTTTATCCTGGCGGGGGTGATGTGATCACGCTTGGGGAATTTTAGAGCAGAGCAGAGAGCATTGTTCTGGATTACTTGTAGTTTGAGAATGTTACACTTGGTTGTGCTGGTGAATAGGGCGTTGCAATAGTCTAGCCTCAAGCCTAGGATGGGGCGGACGATGGCGATTCGGCTTTCAGCAGACAAGAAAGGTCTGCAGGCATAGATGAGTTTAACGGTGTGGGCTGCAGAGGAGGAGATGACTTGCCGATTAAGCAATAGGATGGCGTCTAAGTGGACTCCCAGTGTCTTCGCTGAGTGGGAGACTCAAATGGTTATATTGTCTGTTGTGAATAAAGTGTATTGGTGGTTCAGGATTTTTAGGACCAAAGGGAGGCCGATGAGTAGAAGCTCAGTTTTTATATCGTTCAGACAGAGATAGTTGGTGGCCATCCATGCTGGGTCGGTCCAGTTTAGAGAAGTTATTTTTGCAGAGGCACCTGTTAAGGTGAGGAGAATCTGTGTATCATTGTTGTAGGATATGTCGATTGTGTCAAGGAGGTTAAAGAGAGGTTTAGTGAAGATGTTGTATAAAGACAGAGAGGCGTAGGAGCTTTGGGGGAAGACGCAGGTGATAGGTGCTGGGAGAGCGCTTGCATTGTCAGCAAAGAGTTTCATTGATCTTTCTTTCAGGAAGGAGGCAACCCATTTGGAGACCTCTAGAGAGAAGATGGCAGCTGAGGTGAGATGTTGTACCCCGCAGATTTTTTGGTCTACCAAGTCAAATGCAGCAGAGAGGTCGAGGATGAGCAGGAGGGCTGGGTTTCCTGCATCCCTGAACTCGTCTAGCTGGTTCTTCAGATTGGGCCCAGCTGATTAAGTGCCATGACATGTATCAAATCAGGATTGCCTTGTGCCCAGGATATGGTTGGCCTCAAGGTATTTCTGAATTTGGAGATTGGGTGCCCTATCCAGAATCTTTTGGAGGCAGGGGACCATTGTGATCGGTTGGTAGTTTGAGGGGGAAGTAGGGTCCAGTGACAGCTTTTTAAGTAATGGGAGAAGCCAGGCTTCTTTGAGGCTGGTGTGGACATGGTAGGATGAGAAGGCGTAGATAAGGTGTAGAGGAGCAGCTGCAAGCCTCTGCAGGAAACCCTGCCCCCTTCCTCTCATATGTTGGAGACCTGAGACTGTACTGTATTTGACACCAGCAGTTGTACCAATACTGCAGTGTGTGTTCAAGAGAAGATACACATTGAAACAACCCAGCGAATGCATCCCGAATGGATGACAACCTTAGCGAGGAACTCCCTGAAGGGATATGAGAAAGAGTAGAGGAAAGAAGCCAGTGATGTCATACAAAGTATGCGCAATGTCCTGAGATATTGATTGAAGAAAACATATATACCATTAATAAACTAATGATGAAGTAAAGAATAAAGTAAACTTTAAAATACAGAGAAGAAGATTACTGATGCACGAAGTGCGGAAGAAAATCATACGTTCAATCAGTGAACAGACGTTGAAACGCAAGTCATCATAGAACCTGGCTATACAAAGTGAATAGAACGCAGGAAAAGCTGCCATTTTATAGAATCTGGACATCGGTATCAGGTATTCAGTAAGCCAGGACCCATGAAGCAGAAAAGGAAACCTGTGTCAAAGCAAGAATAAGCAGAATCGTTAAGCTGCAAGAGGAGGCTGTCTGGCCTGGATTCAAGACTGAAGCAGCCAAGGTCAGCTATCTATTCTGGAAAGGAGCGAACGTGTGAAGGATGAATCATCCCTTGTTAAGGTGCAAAGAAAGAACACCAAGAGTGCCAAGTTTAATTAATTTAAAGCATAAACTGCAAAATGGACCAAATGTTGGTCTCTTGTCACGTGATCAAACAATGAAAATAGAGTTCGAACCTGGAGTCCCAGAACACGATAATGAGTGCCCTCACTCCCAGGTATTCTGAAAGACAAGGATAATTTACAAGGCTAAGTTAAGAGACAATCTTCATGGCAGAAGGCATGGGCGATGAGAGATTGTGGGCTAATTGGGTGGGGAGGCAGTGTCATGCCCCATCCCCTTGCACCTGGCTCTGGATTTACGTGCTGCTAAGTGAACCGAATGTTCCAGAACTGGCACAAGTGTGCCAATCAATTGTAGTAGTCCATATCTCGAAGGACCTTATAGTTTGAGGACCAATGAGAAACTGTGTATCTAATGTTTCTGAAGATTACATGTTTTAGAGGTAGGCGTATGTTGTCCACCTGATAGTGGGCAGCCAATCACAATCCTAGTTCCTATAGAAAGTATACGTAGATTTTCCCCTTAAGCCAATCCTGACCCTTGATAGGTTTTCTATTATTTCCACATAGTGTGACGTCACCTCTGATGTATTTGTGATATAAAAGCTATGATGTGTGTGAGGATGGCTGAGAGAAACTAAGTGTACATCCATTGATATTTGTTCTAAACTCCGTGTTTTAGATAATTGTTGATAAAACAGTACTTGCCATCTTCCCAAGTTGTTTCAGTTATTTGGACTCAGAATGAATCTGCGTGATCCATCCATTACATATGCACATTCCTCAAGGGCCCTAAGCTCACGTGGTAGCAGTACGGATGGTTTAATGGTCCAAACTAGTTCATCTCCAGAGTTTCGGACAATCGGGCATCCACCACCATTAGCTAGGAGATCACTGAGTTTGCGCTGGAGAGCTGCCGTTAGAAATAAACTTGCAAGAAGAACCGAGACGGTGGGCATGTACCCCTTTGAAGAAATCCCTGTCCGGTTTCCACAGTTGCTCTGCAGACTGAAGGCGAAGTGGTCGGATTGTAGGAGTAGTCGATACCAAAGGCTTCGAGTCAATGAACGAATGGTAAGTAGACTAAGGGGGAATGGCAAATACGGAGATGGCATTGTGATAATTTTCAGTAACAGGAAATATTGTTAAGGTAAGAGAGATCACCTAGGAGTCCTAATTCAAGGGAATTAGAGGGATACATTTCAAACTCCAACAGGAGTAGAAAAATAAAGAAAAACGCAGAGGTCGGGACCATGTAAGGTGATGTCTCAAACCCTGTACTGGGTAAAAGTAAAGGTGAGAGAAGAAGCACCCCATATCTATGAATGAGACATAGATAAGTGTGAAGGTGATCACAGTGTTTATAATGTGTAAATGTTTGACTATTCTAAATGTTCTTTGTTGAAAATAGTATCAAGGAGCAATAGAAGAGTGAAGAGTTGAAAAAGTAATAGTGATTAAAGATAAAATGTAGCAAAACGGTCAGTGCCAATCAAAAGAATAGATAGGTTGTTGAAATAAGAGGATTGAACACCAATTGGTGGTGCTTGCTCATATTTGTTGTTTTTAAATATAAAAGTGGTGATAGTCAATTGAGGCTTGTCATTATGGGGGATACTCCTCTCATTGACCTGTGCATGAGACTCCCAAAACATATGCCCAAGCTCAAACAGTACAGTGCAGAATGGGTAAAGGGCATATCAGATACAATGTTCATTCCATGGCAACAAGAGGGATCATTGTTAAGAGCGGTATTGCAACACATGACCACATACTTACACACCACGTACACAGGGAAGAGATTAGAGAAAAGATTAGCAATTTGAGATCTTTGGAAGATGTACCAAGACGAAAGAGAAGACCCGTGAACTGAGGAGAGTATGCTTAATCAGTATAAGGTGGGAGGCGTTGAGCCATCAGCTCCCCTTACTATGCCTGAAGCAAAGAGTGTTGCTAGAGAAGAGATAGGAGTATATTCTTTAAAGGAATTAAGAGCAGCAACAGGGTATAGTAATCCGAAATATGAACCCCCCGCTTACAGTAGTGACAATAGTCCAGAAGAGAATAAGAAAAAGGCAGATATTTTTAAATTCATTCAAGACAAGAAAAGATTAGCAATTTGAGATCTTTGGAAGATGTACCAAGACGAAAGAGAAGACCCGTGAACTGAGGAGAGTATGCTTAATCCGTATAAGGTGGGAGGCGTTGAGCCATCAGCTCCCCTTACTATGCCTGAAGCAAAGAGTGTTGCTAGAGAATAGATAGGAGTATATTCTTTAAAGGAATTAAGAGCAGCAACAGGGTATAGTAATCCGAAATATGAACCCCCCGCTTACAGTAGTGACAATAGTCCAGAAGAGAATAAGAAAAAGGCAGATATTTTTAAATTCATTCAAGACAAGAAAGAAAAAAGCGAATGGTCGAAATTGTCGACAGATATAGACAGAGAAATCAAGAGATGGAAAGGAGAAAAAGATAAGGCTGAGGAGGTAGCACTCGTATAAAATGAATGAATGAGAGGACTGATATTACTTAAGATAAATGGGAAAAACATCAAGGAAGTTAGGCAAGGAGGAGATAAGGATGAACATAAAAGGAAGATAAAGGAACAAGAGACGATATTACACGAAGATGAGCAAAGAAGGAAAAGTAGGGAGCAGCAAGAACAAATATATCAAGAAGAGCAAGAGAAAGATGAAAAACGGGCAGAAGAACAAAGAAAGTATGACAATAGACAAAGAGTGATGGTAGCGAGGGAAAGGAAGGAAAGGAAGGGATAGGAGGAAGAAGGGAAAAGAATAAGGAACAAAAGATTACAGAGATAAAGGGAAGAAGAAGAAAGAAGGGAAGGAGTAAGGAGGGAAGAACAAAGGCAGGAGGAAGAAAGAGTTAGAAGAGATGCGAGAAAGTGAAGGGAAGTAGATGAAGAAATAGAGAGAAAAAGGAGACTGCACGGTTTCGATGCCAGTCTCATCTGCAAAGAACACATGAAGCCCAACGGTGAAATACAATGGTATAGAGTAGTAGAGATTCTTCTGATAAAGGAAGTAATGTCAGTAGCAAATAAAGTAGCACTAGAAGAAGAAAAAGAGGATGCGGAAAGCATTGGAGAAAGGATTGATAAGGTCTATCAGCAATTAAGACGAGATAGCGAGTATGAAACTGGAGGGAACTATGATCGATCCCCAGTACCTCAATCACAAAGTGAGGAGGGAGACCTGTTTAGTGATGAACGTCAAGCTTTGTCTTTGAGCAGATTGAACCTTGAAAAAGTTGAGGAAGATGTGTGTCATACTAGTTGGGGCCTAGACATGTCGGACGAAGAAAGAGCGTCCAGTCTTGGGGCACAAGGAGGGAGCGTGTGCGCCCCTGTAGGAAGCCTGCAAATGGATAAGAAAGTAAGATGGCCAGATCTGGAACAGCCTAAAGATAGAACACCAGATACCCTTGCATAGCCTGAGTGTCCCTGAGGACAATCACATAATAAGAAGGGAGAGTCTCCAGCATATGTAAGCAGGTTAAGGTCAATACCAACAGGAAGACAGACAGGGACATTTATCCTTGCAATGGATAGACTAATGGTAGGATCTGAATATGGGATGGGGTTCACAAAGTTCCCCTTGTTAGAGAAGGGGGAGCAAGACCTCAATACATTCCATGACCACAAATGGATAAGGATAACTTAAAGTGTAAGCTCCCTAGTTTGACTTCGGTGGCTGGGAAATGGATATACAAAATTAGAGGAAATGACAAGAGGAAATATGCTGGCCATAGGGGACATAGAAGGTCTTCTGGCAGCCATTCTTGGAGAGAGGGCTGCTGACATAAGAAGAAGAGCCGGATAGTCAAGTGTAACTCCAGAAAATACAGCACATAATGGAGCGCCATTTAACAATTGTAGGGCAGATGTTTGCAGGGCTATCAGGATACAATATCTGACACATCAGATATGGATGCAATTATGACACATAAAATGAAAGAAGATGAAGATCCTATTGTTTATATTCAGGATATTTAGGAAAAATGGCAGCTTGAAACTCGCGAGCCATGGGAAAAGACAGTGGCATTGTTTTACCATATTTTAGGTCAGGGGTTGTCTGAGCCAGTACAGAGGCAGATGAAAAAACAAGTGGGGATGGAAGCAAATCCATGGACTCAGATACAGTTGACAATAGTACACCATTGTCGATTATTACAAGAGAAGAACAAAAAGAAAGATGAAAATCGAAAGATTGAGGAAGCCAAGTTGGTTCTGAAAATGGCTACATTACAGGCAAATCCGTGCCCAATGGACCAAGGTGGGTATGAGTTTACACCACGAGGCAGAAATATGGGCAATAGGGGAAGACAAGGCTGATTTCAGAATAACCAAGGTGGGTTTCAAAACAGGCAGAACGAGAACCAAGAGTGCCCAGGGAGGATATAGCCAAGGAGGGATTTTCAGACGGGTTCTCCCAGTATGTTGGAATTGTGGAATGACAGGACATATTGCATGTGTATGCAAGAGCCGAGGCAGTGCACAAAATGGGCAGTTTTTCAGAGGGGGGCAGCTTATCCTCTGCCATACCGCACACAGACCCGAGAAGGCTTTGCCCAAGATCACACATCTTATCAGGCACAAGCAGCGCTAGTATAGCAGGTGCAGCAGTAGCGACAGGGACAAATAAATCCACCCCAGGGGTGGTCACAACAAGCCCCTATGCAGACAGAGCAGTATGCGAATACAGGACAAATATTGACACCTAGAATAGGAGGTGTCACTGTGGTAGGAGGACATCCTTTCACATGGACAGGGATGAGTCTGTACCCACAATATGACAGCTCACAGGGTGACTTGATGTGTTCAGTACTATCTGTGACACCAGACCCCCAAGAAGAACTAAGGGTCGATGCGACAATATGAGGCAAATCCTTTTCTTTTCTTGTAGACACTGGAGCAACTCGTTCGGGTTTCTACAAGAGGGAAAATATCCAATGTGAGGTATTACCATGAACGTTCTGGAGCTACGAGCCGAGTTCCTTTTACTGATAAATTACCAGTCTCCATTGGAGAATGTGACATGTCTGTTCCTATGTTATATTCAAAACAGATACCAGTTAACATTTTAGGAAGAGATTTAATGACGAAACTTAAGCTAACAATTTCATTTACTGATCAAGTAATAGTGTGCTCCACTCCAGGAATAGACTATTTAAATGTGGGAGAGATCACAGAGCAAGTGACTCTGCGAGGCATTCCAGTAGGCCCATAGATCTTTCTACATGGAGTAAGCATTATGTTGACATGGCTACATGGCCTCGTAGGGAAGATTGTGAGAATACCTGATGAGTTTCTATTTGGACCACACATTCCTATGGATGAAGAAGGTGGACAACTATTCCTATAGAATTGTAAGAAGCTATAGCACAAAGAGAGATGGCAATGCTCAAAGGGATAGGCAATGAGGGTAGAGCATAGAGAACAGTGATAGCTCTTGTGGAGGGATACAGACTGACTGACATAACCGATGACAATTTGTTCAGAGAAGACCAAAGC
The DNA here is from genome assembly GCF_040938575.1 of Ambystoma mexicanum. Classification (NCBI taxonomy): domain Eukaryota; kingdom Metazoa; phylum Chordata; class Amphibia; order Caudata; family Ambystomatidae; genus Ambystoma; species Ambystoma mexicanum. The sequence goes on from NC_090937.1 coordinate 1,211,860,635, forward strand.
AATGATGAAGTGGTGTTCCTCATGAGCATTACATACTGGATAAGGATAGAAAAATGGGAAGACCCACAAAGAATGGCAATAATGCAGCAACGACCAGCATTTTTTCAGGAATATCTTGACAAGGTGCTGAGTGCCTTATGGACTACCGGCCCCCATGACATACGTTTATTAAAGGAGATAGGGGAGTTTAAAACAAAGCTGAAGTCAGGAGCAATTTTACCCCGAGCAAAACAGTACCCCATGCCTCGAGAAGCTGATGAAGGTATATTTCAGACTATTTCAGCACTGATGAATCAGGGGATTGTGGTGCCATTAGAATCATCATGCAATACCACAGTGTATCCGATTACAAAATCTGAAGGAGGGTTGTGGAGATTTATCCAGGATTTGAAACCTCCTAACCAGATTGTAGATGCTGAGTTTCCTTTAGTTCATAATCCTGCGACAATATTGTGTAGCATCCCAGTTGACGGTCAGAATTTCATGGTGATCAATTAGAACATGCATTTATCCTGTTGCACAAGGACTCCCAAGATTTTTCTTCCTTTTTGTTTTGCCAAAAAAATAACTAAAACACATGTGTATGCCTCAAGGCTATTGTGAGTCTCCATCGATCATTAACAAAGTCCTACAGATGGATGTAGGTAATATCCATCAGAAAAGTACAGTGATACAATACGTAGATGACATACTAATTTGCAGTACCACAGAGGATGAGTGTAGGCAGGACTCTATCCAACTAATTACTATTTTAGCAGACAAAGGATATAAGGTGGACAAGGAGAAATTACAGTATTGTCAAGAAGAAGTGCTGTACATATGTCAGCTAATTTTACATAAATTCAAGAAAGTGACAACTGAGAGAGCTGAGGCAATCATAAAAACAGCAAATTCGAACACAGTGAGACAGGTGCAACAGTTTCTAGGTTTGTGCAATTACGTTAGAGCCTGGGTGTGTTAGGACACGTACCTGGAAGGCTGCGGGTCATCACTTTCCTTGGCAGCTCTATTCCAGATATTGGATCAGTGGGAGGGAGATTCTCCGATGCCCGAATCAGCTGTTTGGTCCTCGCTATGGGCGCACGCGTGTGCCGCAGACCAAGGCGATCGATGGCTTGTGCTCCAAGCCTCGTTCTCGCCCCGGAAGGACCGCAGCGCATGCGCGGTTCTCTTCACGCTCCAAGCCTCGGTTTTGTACCACGGCTGTAAATAGCGGTCTGGAGCAGGAACGAATCGCGTCTTAACGCGGTTCGTTCCTGACGCTCCGTTGTTTCGCCGCCGGCTCCAGTTGGATTCTGCAGCCTCGCTCTGCTTCCCCGTCTGGATTTCCAGCCCTTCCTCCTGTCTGGCCTCCTTGTTTCCTCTGCCAGTCTCTCCAGTTTTTCCCGCCTGGGTCCCTGCTTACCTGTCAGGCCGTTCTGCCTTTCTGCCTGGTTCTCCAGTTTTTTCCCACAGGACCTTCTGCCTTCTTTTGCTTGGTTTCCCTGTCTGGTTCCCACCATTTTGCCTGGCATCCCCGCTTCCCAGATTGGTTCCCTACTCCTTGCCTGGGCTCCCAGTTGTTACCTTGTTGCTCACCCCTGGGTTCAATCCTTTGAGGTTCCCTGAGGTCTATCTGCCAGCCTACTTGGTTTCCCTATTTTTGTTGCCTTGCTGGGGTACCAGTCTCCTTGCCTGCTCCAATTTACCCTCAACATCTTCTGGATTCACCTGGGCCTGGACTCTCTCTGACAACTCGGCTACCCATCATTCCGCAGCCTGCAAATTGACTGTTGCTTGGATTTCCATAGAACTGAGTGTGCCTGGTTCTCCCAGCGATCTACTGAGCTCTCCCTCTGGGCCACTCTACTGAGCTCTCACCTCCCTGGACTTCTCAACCTCCTTGTTGCCCGTCTCGCCTGTGCCAGCTACAGCAACCAAGGTCACTACAGTAAGAAGATCTTTGGTGCCGGATACCCCCGTCCATTCCTGTACCCTCAGGACAGGATTGAGGCCGCTTCCTTGTGCCATAATCTCTACTGGTTTACCCGAATTTCAGACTGGCTTCCCCAACGCGGACATCCTCCGGAAACAGCGGTACGTCCAAGTTGCGTGACGTACACTTTAACAGATTAAGACCCCTTACTACCAGTTCAGATTCTGAGATGGATGAAACCGAGGATTTAAGAAACGAAATCAGAGCCCTACGTGCTGAGATGTCTGCCCTACGTCAAGAGAATCTTACCCTGCAGCAAGTAGTGGCACATGGGGCCAGTACTGTCATCTCTGCAGAGTCAGTAATGGCTCAGACTAGTCTGGTTAAGTTTGATGGTGATCCTCGTCGAGTGGCCGAATTTTGTAGCCATTGTAGGATCCATTTTTGGTGTCGCCCAACGCATTTCAATCAAGACAAGGCCAAGATTGGATATATCTTGGGAAATTTAGTTGTAAATGCATTGGCCTGGGCAACCCCACTGGTGGTAGCCAAGAGCCCCATTCTCAAAGATTTTGTGGCTTTTGAGAAAGCATTCTTGGAAATATTTCAATCACCAAACCTTGCGGCTACCGCTCGGAACCAATTTATGGACTTAAAACAGGGGTCAACCGATATTATTTCCTACATCAGTCGTTTCCGGCAATTGGCCACCGATTCTCAATGGCCCGAGGTTACCCAGAAGACACTCTTTTGAAGGGGTTTAAGAGAAGAGTACAAGGACGAGCTACTTCATATTCGTGAACCCGATACCTTACAGTCTCTCCAAGAACAGGTCTTACGAATCGATCACAGGCTGGCCGAGAGAAGAAATGAGAGACGGCGTTCGGAGAAAACACTTCCTTGATTCCTGAATCTTCCATCCAAAGCATCAGGTCCCACTGAATCGGCGCCAGAATCGATGCAACTCGGAGCCGTCAGAGGTCCCTTATCAGAGGCGGAGAGGCGGAGAAGAAAAGAAGAAGAGATCTCAGGTTGTGTCTGTATTGAGGGGCCTCAGGACATTACCTCAGTACCTGCCCGCTTCAACCACTCCGAAAGTCGGAAAACTAAATGGCCTGTCGTATGTAGGGAAGGCTACGTCAGGCCCCTCTTCTTTTCCAGTCCTTCCAGAGAAGACGCAGGAGAGACAGCCCATGCAGCCTGTGGTCCTCTTGGCTCTGCCTATTAAAGTCTCTTGGTTGGGTAACAAACCAGTTGAAGTGTTAGGCTTGTTGGATTGCGGAGCTTCTGGTAATTATATTGATGTCGATTTTGTGGCAGAAATGGAATCACCTTGCTTGAAAAGAAGCGTATCTCAATGGTGGAGGTTATCGATGGGACCCCTCTGTCTTCAGGCCCTGTTCACCAACATACTGGAACCTTGCATCTACAGATTGAAGGGCATAGTGAACAGATCTCATTTTATGTGATTAAGACACCTACGCACCCCATAATTTTGGGATTACCTTGGTTGTTGCATCACAATCCTAACATCAATTGGGAGACTAGAACATTGGTATTCTGTTCCGATGGTTGCTCTAAGGAATGCTGTATTTGTGATCCCATTGAAACAACTGCCTCCACTTCAACACAGACCGATGGGGAGAACAGAACCAGTCTATATTCTGTCGTCTCAATTCCGTCTCAATTCCATCTGAGTACACCGAATTTCAAGAGGTTTTCTCTGAACCTAGTGATATTCCTTTACCTCCTCACAGATCATTTGACTGCACCATAGACCTGTTACCAGATTCAGTAATTCCGCATGGTAAAGTGTATTCCTTGACGTCCCAAGAGAGGGAGGTACTATGAGAATATCTGCAGGAATGTCTTCAGAAGGGTTATATCGCACCTTCAAATTCTCCAGCCGGGTTTCCATTATTCTTTGTCTAGAAGAAGGAGGGTACCTTACGGACTTGTGTCGACTATAGACAGCTGAATGATATCACCAGAAAAGATAGATACCCGCTTCCTTTGATTCGAACTATTATGGAATCCTTGCACAAAGCCTGAGTGTTTACCAAGCTCGATCTACAAGGGCTTACCATTTGGTGCGCGTAAAGCCTGGAGACGAATGGAAGACAGCATTCAAGACACCATTCGGACATTATGAATATCGGGTGATGCCTTTTGGCCTGTGTAATGCCCCTTCTGTTTTCCAGCGTCTGATGGATCATATATTTGCTGATTTAATCGGAGTTTCTGTGTGGGTGTACTTGGATGAGATCCTGGTTTTCTCTGAAGACTTGAAGGGACACACTACTCAAGTGAGGGAGGTCCTTATGCGACTACAACAGAATCATCTATATACTAAACCAGAAAAGTGTCTGTTTCATCAGGATTACATCGAATTTCTGGGATACGTGATCAGTGCCTCCGGGATAAATATGGATCCGGCAAAGGTCCGTGCAATCATGGAATAGAAGACTCCCAAGGACCGACGGTCTCTCCAACGTTTTCTCGGTTTTGCCAATTTCTATCGCCGTTTTATACCGGCTTTTTCCAAGGTGACTGCTCCACTGTCCAGTTTGACCAGTACCAAGAAGAGTTTTGAGTGGGGATCGGAAGCCTCGACTTCTTTCCAACGGTTAAAGGAGACCTTCAGCACTTCCCCGATACTCTGTCATCCTCGGGAGGATAAACCGTTCATAGTAGAGACTGATGCCTCCGACTTTGCGATTGGGGCTGTTTTGCTACAACATGATTGTGATGCTGGAAATGCATCTGAGGGACAGGGCCTCTGAATCCTTGTCCTTTTTCTGTTTTTACCCTGTGTTCTGTTATGTTTTCTGCCCCAGAGTCCATGTGGGACTCCTGGCAGTGCAGCTCTCTCTTTTGGTTTGGTGAACAGACCCATGGGATACCCTTATGGCACCCATGGGTAGGGGTACAACCCTGTGCCCCTAGTGTATGTTTTTGGGTACCTGTGGGTGACCCCAGAGCAGGGTATGGGCTGGTGGCAGCTCCGTGCTGAGATTGACAGGTGCTCCGGGTGTCTTCCATTTTGGGATACCCAGGCCCTGCCATTGGGATCTGTTGATTCCCGATAGGAAACAAGATGGCCCCTGTGGCCTCTTGCTTTCTATTGCCTGTTATCTTGTTTTCCCAAAGTCCTGGGAAGCCCTGTCTCTGTCCCTTCCCCCTGACTGGCTGTTGGGTGGAAGTTCCATGTATGGTATTGTTGTGAAGGCCCAGCTAGACTGCCTGGAGCCTTCCCAGTGACTGTATGTTGTGGGTACCTCCTGTGGGTGGGACCTGGGTGAATGGAGTGTGCGACCAATATACACTTCTTGTTGTGGTTGTCTGGTTTCTGGCATGAGAGACAAAGACTGAGACAGCCCTGCCCGAAACTGGCCTGAATGCAGTGTGTAGTGTTGAATGGCTGGGTACTAGTCCCAATCCACATTTCTTGTTGTGAGTGTCTGGAAGGGAGGAGTGTGGCCTGAATGCACTGTGTGCCTGATTGGCTGACTGAATGCATGAATGCCCTGCAGTATGATTGGCTGCTGAGTGCGTGCCAGCAGCGTGGATGAGAGAGAGGATAGTATATCTGGGGACCTCTCACCACTGGAAAAGTGTTCAGAAGAGACGTTTGGTTGAGAAGCGACCATTGTGCTCCTGAAGCAGCCAGGGAGCTGAGTCTCCACTCTACGAGTAACTGGAACTGCTGATCCTCGACGTCCAGCTGGAAGAACAAGACTTGCTGTGGCATTTGCTTCAACCGATCCGAAGGCTGACGAATTCGTCGAGGGCTGACCCGAGAGAGGACCTGGTAAGGCACCCTCTTCCCGTGCTCCGAGGGACCATCGAGCACCGCTCCATCTTCGCCGAAGCGCCCTGGAAGACAGACCCTCGAAAGGCTGTCGACCCAAGACGCGTCCGGTGAGGAGATCGAAGTGAAGCACCCGGACATCGACGCCGTCGAAGTCCATTGCCGTCGACCAAGGTTCGCAGGTTTGTGAAACCGCTGGAGGCCCGTCGAAGTTGTGTTGCCCAGCCGTGGGAACCACTTGACGCCGTGCCGCCGACGACTGGAGCCGTCCACTCCTTTGCCTAAGAACATTCAATCGAAGGACTCTCTCGACCGCATCATCGACCGCTTATCCTGTCGGAGAAAGTCGAGGCCGACCAACGCGCCGAGGAGAAACCTGCCGGTGGGTTTCCCGCCACCCAACGACCTCAAAGACTCGGACGACCCGACGCCCTTGCTGGGCTCCCGTCTCTACAATCTTTGCGGTCCAGAACTATTGTCATCGAGGTGCCCCGCACACCTCCGCCTTGCAGGACGCCGCCGCCCCGACGCCGACGAGAACCGCTCGGACGAAGCTGCCGCCTCTTCGACATCGTTCTACCTCATTTGTCGACGGACGTTCGACGCCCCGTGCCTCCCGCCTGAAAGGGAAGGCATTCAAGAAGGGCCGTCGATTCCCCGTCACCGAACAGCGAGTTCCTCGACGTTTGTCGACGCCTCTTCGAGGAGCTCGACTCCACCAGGTACATTGGGGGGGCAAAAACATTACAGGAGAGAATAAGACTTGCAGAGCAATATATGGACTGGGCTTGTGTTGTATCTTTCTTTACAGGTTGCCCAGGTAGGGGGATCTCCACACAGAACTGTGCCCAGTGGTAGGGGCCAGTATTCTGCCTATTGCTCAACCATCTTATTTTCTCTCCTCTCTCTATTGCTGGTTTCACTCTATTGGTCTGTGTGACATTGTACAGTATTGTTCATGCACTGTAATGAGATCTAGGGTGGTACCACTTTAGGATTGTAAATATTTGTCATTGTAGATTTTGCCGGAGTACAAAGTGAGTTATCATGATGAATGTACATAACCTTAACTATTGATTATATAAAGACTGTGTTCTAACCAATACAGAGTGTGGATATTCCTTTGTGGGGGCTTGGGGGATACACTGTACTTAAGAACCAGCCTGCATCACCTCCTGAGAAGCTAGGCCTTGATTGCTCGACCATTGCTACCGAATAGAGAATCTTGGCTGGGGTCTCCTGTGCCTCTCCTCCACCATATAGGGAGCGGAAGTACAGACACCCCCCACCGGTCGTTGAGGCCCGTCTCTCACACTGGTGGCAAGCGGTGGGATGCTTATGGTTTTAAGAATCAGTGTATAACCGTGCCACTTACAAAGGATATTTGCCCTTTATTGAATTAAGGTTTAGTTGTGTACAAGGTAACTGCATTACAAAACAATGGAGTCTATTGCGAATGGCAAATTAACTCGGATGAGCTTGGAGGCTCTCCAGAGTGCTTGTGAAGCTAGAGAGTTAGACTTTGTGGATAAGTCTAGGGCTGAGCTGAGCTGATAGCTGCCCTGGTGGACTACCAGACTGATAGTGAAACTCTTGATGAAGGGGGGAATGCAACCAATGAGGACTCTGCCCCTGGGGTTTCTGCTGAATCTGTTTCTAGGAATCCCGCCATTCCTGCTACCTCTGTTCCAAACTCCAGCAATTCCTTAGAGCTTGAGTTATTAAGGATGAAATTGGCCTTTGAATACCGCAAGTTGGAAATAGATGCTGAGCTTAAGAAAGAGGAGTTGGCTCAACAAGTTGCACTCAAAAATAAGGACCTTGAACTCAAGAGCCAGGACACTGAATGTCAGAGGATCCAGCTAGAGAAAGCTAGAGTGGAGACTTCAGCTAGATCCAGTGAGAGTGTCAGGTCCCCAGCAACCAAGTTTATGAAAGATATGGTTGGTGTATTTGTGGAGGGTTCGGATATCCTCCAGTGGATTGAAGCGTTAGAAATGGCTTGTGAGATTCATGATGTGGATAAAAGAGATTGGGCGAAGTGTTTGTTAAGCAGAGTGCCTCAAACCGACTATTCTGAAGCTGAGTGTGGAAGAAAGGGGTCAGTACGAGTGTATGAAGTCTGCTTTGATTGCCAAGTTCGGCAAGACACCTACCCAATACCTTAGAAGGTTCAGGGATTTTAAGAAAAAGGAGAATATGTCTTGGGTTGACTGGGTGAGTGCTGTGCACATGAACATGATGGGGTGGATCGATGGATACAAGGTTAAGACTTTTGTTGAATTGTCCCACCTTTTGTTTTTTGAGCATTTCTCTGAAGCCTGTTCGCCAGAGTTGCGTCAGTATGTGGCTGACCAGAACATTTTGGACCCCTTTAAGCTGGCTAGGTTGACTGACAAGTGGGTCTCCCACCGGGTGTCCCCTAAGGACTCCAGTGGGAAGGACAAGGACAAGGAGAAGGGGGCCTCTCAGAAAGCTGAGGAGTCCCCCAAGCAATCACAGTCGGGTAAACCAAAACCTTCCGCTCCTAAGACCCAAAAATCTAGTGGGGATAAGTCATCTGGGGGTGGGAATAAGAGTAGTGGTCCACCTGCTGCAAAGCAGGCTCCCAGTGGTTCCAGTACCGTACCCCGCACTCCTGGCGCTTGTTGGGACTGTGGGGCTCTGGATCACAAAAGGGGTGACCCCAAGTGTAAAGGTAAGGCACTTGGAGTACAGGCTGTCAGCCTGACCTACCCTTACCCCGTTTCAGAGGTGGAGGCCACTGTCCTCCCCTCCTCTGCCCGGATCACCTTTGGTGCTCCGGTGGAGATTTCCTTAGTGTCCCTTGGGGCCTGGGACCAGTATGCGGAAGTACTGGCGACTATCCCACAGAACACCCGTAGGTTTTTGAGAAGTGTCCTCTTGAATGGCCAGCCTTCTACTGGTTTGAGAGACACTGGGGCAAGCATGACAGTGGTGGACAGGACCCTGCTCAGGCCAGAGGACTATGAAGGTGCTCCTCTGCAAACCACCAGGTTTGCTGGTGGGCCTCCCAATTTATCACCTGTAGCCTTAGTCACACTCATGATTGGCGACAAGACAGCGAAGCTTCCTGTCCTGGTTCAGGACAATGTCCCTGCTAACATTTTGTTAGGGAATGATCTAGTAGAGTTGGGGTTGATCTCGGATGGTCTTCCCATGACTGCTGCTGCCGTCACTAGATCACAGGTGACACCGGGTCTGGCTGTGGGTCAGATACCCGAGCCAAAGGCGAGGCCTAAGGCAAAAAGGAGGAAGACCAAGAAGGCCACCTCTGTGGAGGGAGCACCTTCTCTTCCTGCTGCACCCATTGGGATCCATGCTCCGGACGGGCTGGGTCCAGTGGAAAACCCAAACTCAACTCCTTTGGGAGAAGAGGCAGAAGACTCTCCTGTGGGAGAGGTTCTTAACCCGGAGGATCATCCTGACCTTCAATGCTTGTTAGCTGAAGGGGGACCCTCCCGGGCGGACTTCTGTAAGGGACAGAGAGAGTGCCACTCTCTCGAAGGTCTGAGGAAACAGGCCCTGGCCCAGGCACAAGGAGAGGTGCCTAGGAATTTCTGGATTTATTGGGAGGGTGAGCTCCTTGTTAGTGAGCCCACTAAGCCTGAACCTGGTGCCCGCAAGAGGTTGGTGGTACCCCAGGTTTACAGGCCCTTCCTACTGCAGTTGGCGCATGAGGTGCCCTTGGCTGGTCATCTTGGGACCAAGAAGACTAAGCAGAGGCTCTCTGCCCATTTCTACTGGCCATGGATGGGAGTAGAGGTGGAGTCCCACTGCAGGACCTGCCCAACTTGTCAGTTGTCTGGCAAGACTGGAGGCAGTGTCATTGCCCCACTACAGCTGTTGCCAGTGGTTGGCACACCATCTGAGAGGGTGGGCATCGACATCGTCGGTCCCCTTGACCCTCCCTCATGTCTCTTGCTAGCTTCTGGGCAAGAAGAGGATGAGAGTGAGCCCCTTCCTGATTTGCTGCATAGCAACCCTCAGGATGGCTCAGTGGAGGGAGTACATCTCTCTCCAGATTTGACAACCGAGCAACAGAGGGATTGTAGGGCTTTGCTCCAACAGTACGCCTCTCTGTTTTCACTGAAGCCAGGCCTTACACCGTGGTGTAAGCACGAAATTGACACTGGTGACAGAGTGCCTGTCAAAAGCAGGTGCTACCGTATGTCAGATACCGTTAAGAACCACATCCAGGCTGAGGTCGCCAAGATGTTGGATCTGGGGGTTATTGAACCCTCAACCAGTCCCTGGTCCAGTCCAGTGGTCCTTGTCCCCAAGGCAAGTTCCCAGGCGGGTACCAAGGATTGGAGGTTCTGTGTGGACTACCGAGGAGTCAATGCCGTCACCAAGACTGACGCGCACCCATTGCCCAGAGCTGATGAGCTCGTGGACACCATCGGTGCTGCCAGGTTTGTGAGCACCTTTGACCTCACTTCAGGCTATTGGCAAATAGCTCTGATGGACCATGCCAAGGAAAAGACGGCCTTCTCAACACCTGAGGGACTCTACCAGTTTAGGGTCATGCCTTTTGGGTTGAAGAATGCCCCTGCCACCTTCCAGAGATTGGTCAATCATGCGCTCAGTGGGCTGGAAGCCTTTTGTGTGGCTTACTTAGACGACATTGCCGTCTACAGTTCCACCTGGGAAGAGCATTTGACACATCTGGATAGGGTGTTGCAGGCCTTGAAAAGGGCTAACCTCACTATCAAGGCCACCAAGTGCCAGATAGCTCAGGGGAAAGTTACCTATCTTGGTCATGAGGTAGGAGGGGGTCAAATCCAACCTCTCGCCAGTAAAGTACAGGATGTACAGAACTGGGAGACTCCCACTACTCAAACCCAGGTGAGAGCCTTTTTGAGCCTCACTGGGTACTATCGCAATTTCATGGCAGACTATGGGACCCTAGCTGCACCTCTGACAGCTCTAACGTCACCCAAGCAGCCTAGGAAGGTTACTTGGACCGAAGACTGTCAGAGGGCCTTTGATGGCTTGAAAGAAAGTCTGTGTAGGGCACCTGTGTTGAGTGCGCCTGACTACAGCCGACCCTTTATCGTCCAGACGGATGCCTGCGACACCAGAATTGGAGCTGTCTTGTCCCAGTTAGATGACAAAGGGAGAGAACACCCGATCATATTCATCAGTAGACAACTCAAGGGTAGAGAACTTAGGTGGGCTACTGTTGAAAAGGAGTGTTTTAGTATAGTTTGGAGCCTTAGGCGTTTTAGGCCCTACCTTACGGGGTCTACCTTCAAGGTCCAAACAGATCATAAGCCCCTGAAGTGGCTTATGCAGATGAAGGGTGAGAACCCGAAATTGCTCAGGTGGTCCATTAGCCTGCAAGGGCTAGACTTCACCATAGAGCACAGACCAGGGAAGAGTCACGATAATGCAGATGGCCTTTCCAGAAGGTATGTTGACCGTCTGGATGAGGGTGTCTATCCCGTGGGAGATTAGACACCCTCCACCTCATTCTGGGGGGGGCGACTGTGATGCTGGAAATGCATCTGAGGGACAGGGCCTCTGAATCCTTGTCCTTTTTCTGTTTTTACCGTGTGTTCTGTTATGTTTTCTGCCCCGGAGTCCATGTGGGACTCCTGGCAGTGCAGCTCTCTCTTTTGGTTTGGTGAACAGACCCATGGGATACCCTTATGGCACCCATGGGTAGGGGTACAACCCTGTGCCCCTAGTGTATGTTTTTGGGTACCTGTGGGTGACCCCAGAGCAGGGTATGGGCTGGTGGCAGCTCCCTGCTGAGATTGACAGGTGCTCCGGGTGTCCTCCATTTTGGGATATCCAGGCCCTGCCATTGGGATCTGTTGATTCCCGATAGGAAACAAGATGGCCCCTGTGGCCTCTTGCTTTCTATTGCCTGTTATCTTGTTTTCCCAACGTCCTGGGAAGTCCTGTCTCTGTCCCTTCCCCCTGACTGGCTGTTGGGTGGAAGTTCCATGTATGGTATTGTTGTGAAGGCCCAGCTAGACTGGCTGGAGCCTTCCCAGTGACTGTATGTTGTGGGTACCTCCTGTGGGTGGGACCTGGGTGAATGGAGTGTGTGACCAATATACACTTCTTGTTGTGGTTGTCTGGTTTCTGGCATGAGAGACAAAGACTGAGACAGCCCTGCCCGAAACTGGCCTGAATGCAGTGTGTAGTGTTGAATGGCTGGGTACTTGTCCCAATCCACATTTCTTGTTGTGAGTGTCTGGAAGGGAGGAGTGTGGCCTGAATGCACTGTGTGCCTGATTGGCTGACTGACTGCATGAATGCCCTGCAGTATGATTGGCTGCTGAGTGCGTGCCAGCAGCGTGGATGAGAGAGAGGATAGTATATCTGGGGACCTCTCACCACTGGAAAAGTGTTTGGTTGAGAAGCGACCATTGTGCTCCTGAAGCAGCCAGGGAGCTGAGTCTCCACTTTACGAGTAACTGGAACTGCTGATCCTCGACGTCCAGCTGGAAGAAGAAGACTTGCTGTGGCATTTGCTTCGACCGATCCGAAGGCTGACGAATTCGTCGAGGGCTGACCCGAGAGAGGACCTGGTAAGGCGCCCTCTTCCCGTTCGCCGAGGGACCATCGAGCACCGCTCCATCTTCGCCGAAGCGCCCTGGAAGACAGACCCTCGAAAGGCTGTCGACCCGAGACGGGACCGCTGAGGAGATCGAAGTGAAACACCCGGACATCGACGCCGTCGAAGTCCATTGCCATCGACCAGGGTTCGCAGGTTTGTGAAACCGCTGGAGGCCCGTCGAAGTTGTGTTGCCCAGCCGTGGGAACCACTTGACGCCGTGCCGCCGACGACAGGAGCCGTCCGCTCCTTTGCCTAAGAACATTCAATCGAAGGACTCTCTCGACCGCACTGTCATCGAGGTGCCCCGCACACCTCCGCCTTGCAGGAAGCCGACGCTCCGACGCCGACGAGCACCGACATCGTTCTACCTCGTTTGTCGACGGACGTTCGACGCCCCGTGCCTCCCGCCTGAAAGGGAAGGCATTCAAGAAGGGCAGTCGATTCCCCATCGCCGAACAGCGAGTTCCTCGACGTTTGTCGACGCCTCTTCGAGGAGCTCGACTCCACCAGGTACATTGGGGGGGTAAAAACATTACAGGAGAGAATAAGACTTGCAGAGCAATATATGGACTGGGCTTGTGTTATATCTTTCTTTACAGGTTGCCCAGGTGGGGGGATCTCCACACAGAACTGTGCCCAGTGGTAGGGGCCAGTATTCTGCCTATTGCTCAACCATCTTATTTTCTCTCCTCTCTCTATTGCTGGTTTCACTCTATTGGTCTGTGTGACATTGTACAGTATTGTTCATGCACTGTAATGAGATCTAGGGTGGTACCACTTTAGGATTGTAAATATTTGTCATTGTAGATTTTGCCGGAGTACAAAGTGAGTTATCATGATGAATGTACATAACCTTAACTATTGATTATATAAAGACTGTGTTCTAACCAATACAGAGTGTGGCTATTCCTTTGTGGGGGTTTGGGGGATACACTGTACTTAAGAACCAGCCTGCATCACCTCCTGAGAAGCTAGGCCTTGATTGCTCGACCATTGCTACCGAATAGAGAATCTTGGCTGGGGTCTCCTGTGCCTCTCCTCCACCATATAGGGAGCGGAAGTACAGACACCCCCCACCGGTCGTTGAGGCCCGTCTCTCACAATGATCCCAGATTGAACATGGAATTCCCATTAGCATATTATTCCAGGAAACTCTCGGCCAGTGAACGGAATTATCCGGTTATTGAAAAGGAACTCCTGGCCATCAAGACCGCTTTTGAAGAATGGCGTCACCACCTCCTTGGGGGCCGGTTTCCGGTGGAGGTACGCACTGACCACCGCAATCTACAATTTTTATGATCTCTTCAGTGTAGGACTTCTCGGCAGGCCCATTGGGCTTTCTTCTTTTCACATTTTGATTTCAACATCACCTATGTAGCGAACTCTCGGAATGTGAAAGCAGATGCATTGTCTCGATCCCTTGAGGATGACATCAGACATGAAGGTAGAGATCAGCCAGTGCTGGCCCCGAAACATTTCCTTCTGGCCTTGGTACCATTCTTACAGAAAGTAGCCCAAGAGACGTCAGTGGATTCCAAACGGTCTGCTTTGCTAACACATCCACAAGTGCGTGAGAAAGATGGCTTGCTGCTCTTCCGAAATAGATTATACTTACCTACCAAAGCTCTACGTAAAGCTATACTGCATGGTTTACATGATTCCAAGGTTGGGGGACACTGAGGAGTTCACTCTACACAAGAAGTGATAGCGCGCCAATTCTGGTGGCCTGGTTGGGCGACTCAGGTCAAGCAGTACGTAGAATCCTGTCCCACCTGTTCCCAAGTCAAGACTCCCCGCAGGAAACCTTTGGGCTTATTACATCCTACTGAAAGGCCACCTTATCCGTGGTATATACTTGCCACAGATTTTATTGTGGACCTACCAAGTTCCGAAGGTAACACTTGTATCATGGTGGTGGTCGACTGTTTCACCAAGACGGCCCATTTTATTTACTTTGAGAAGATACCAACAGCAACCCAGATGGCTAAATCCTTCTTACAAAACATCTTTCGCCTGCATGTGTTGCCAGAGAAGATTATTTCGGATCGGGGCTCTCAGTTTATCTCAGCTTTTTGGGGTCAGCTGTGTCGACATCTGGGAATTCATCGAGCCCTTAGTTCTGGTCATCACCCTCAAACTAATGGGCAGACTGAGAGGACAAATCAGACTTTGGAACAGTACCTGCGATGTTTCACAAACGCATCTCAATCTAATTGGACCTCCCACCTTGTATTGGCTGAAGTGGCCTATAACAATTCAGTCCATTCGGCAACCGGATTCAGTCCCTTTTACTGTTCTTCTGGGCTTCACCCCAAGCTGCTGCTTCTCTCTCCTGTTCAACCCAGTCCAGTCCCGTCCGCGGATCAGCTGGTTGCCTAGATTCAGTCCCTTCACCTTCGGGCAGCTGGTACCCTAGCTCAGGCACAAGAATACATGAGAAGGACTGCCTATAAACATCAGAGTCCTGAGCCTCAATTTCAGGTGGGTGATTGGTTGTGGCTATCTTCTAAGAACTTACCAGCCCGTAATTTACCATTGAAATTGGCTCCTAGATTTCTTGGTCCCTTCCAAATAATCAGACGGGTTTCCCCAGTGGCCTTCAAGTTGGCCCCATCTGTGTCCTGGCGTGTTCATCCAGTATTCCACATTTCCTTGTTGAAGGTCTATCGCCCGACCCTCATGGTCGTTCCCCTTCACGTCCAGCACCCATTGAGGTTGAGGGTACGCCTGAATTCGAGGTCCAAGAAATATGTGATTCCCATTACCTTAGGGGGAGGTTGCAATTTTTGGTCGACTGGAAGGGTTACCCTGTCTGTGATTGCACTTGCGAACCTGTGGGTAATGTCCATGCTCCTCCTTTAGTGAGAGAGTTTTATCGCCGTCATCCCTGAAAACCGGGTGCTCCTGGCCTTTCTGGAGGGGGTTATGGTGTTAGGACACATACCTGGAAGGCTGCGGGTCATCACTTTCCTTGGCAGCTCTATTCCAGGTATCGGATCAGTGGGAGGGAGATTCTCTGATGCCCGAATCAGCTGTTTGGTCCCAGCTATGGGCGCACGCGTGTGCCGCGGACCAAGGCAATCGATGGCTTGCGCTCCAAGCCACGTTCTCGCCCCGGAAGGACCGCGGCTTCGAACCACGGCTGTAAATAGCGGTCTGGTGCAGGAACGAATCGCGTCTTAACGTTGTTTCGCCGCCGGCTCCAGTTGGATTCTGCATCCTCTCTCTGCTTCCCCGCCTGCATTTCCAGCCCTTCCTCCTGTCTGGCCTCCTTGTTCCCTCTGCCAGTCTCTCCAGTTTTTCCCACCTGGGTCCCTGCTTACCTGTCAGGCCAGGCCGTTCTGCCTTTCTGCCTGGTTCTCCAGTTTTTTTCCACCGGACCTTCTGCCTTCTTTTGCTTGGTTTCCCTGTCTGGTTCCCACCATTTTGCCTGGCATCCCCGCTTCCCAGATTGGCTCCCTACTCCTTGCCTGGCCTCCCAGTTGTTCCCTTGTTGCTCACCCCTGGATTCAATCCTTTGAGGTTCCCTGAGGTCTATCTGCCAGCCTACTTGGTTTCCCTATTTTTGTTGCCTTGCTGGGGTACGAGTCTCCTTGCCTGCTCCAATTTACCCTCAACATCTTCTGGATTCGCCTGGGCCTGGACTCTCTCCGACAACTCGGCTACCCATCATTCCGCAGCCTGCAAATTGACTGTTGCTTGGATTTCCATAGAACTGACTGTGCCTGGTTCTCCCAGCCATCTACTGAGCTCTCCCTCTGGGCCATTCTACTGAGCTCTCACCTCCCTGGACTTCTCAACCTCCTTGTTGCCCGTCTCACCTGTGCCAGCTACAGCAACCAAGGTCACTACAGTAAGAAGATCTTTGGTGCCGGGGGGTAGCCCCCGTCCATTCCTGTACCCTCAGGACAGGATTGAGGCCGCTTCCTTGTGCCATAATCTCTACTGGTTTACCCGAATTTCAGACTGGCTTCCCCAACGCGGACATCATCCGGAAAAAGAGGTACGTCCAAGTTGCGTGACGTACACCTTAACAGGGTGTTTGATTACAGCATGTACATAAGGCCACTTCTGCAAGCATTAAAGAAAGCACACGTTGTTAAAACAAAACTAGAATGGACTGAAGAAATGGATAAAGGATTTGAGGAGTTGAAAAGGGCAATTTGTACATTTCCAGTTTTAGGGATTCCCATTTATGGCAAGGAATTGTATTTGTTTTCACACACACATGGGCCAGTAATGACAGCAGTACTTAGACAAATGACAACATTGGGGTACAAGCCTTTTTCATATTACAGTGGGATTCTACATCCAGTTATGAGAGGACACTTTGTTGAGAAAAATCTTTGGGTGCTGCCGTGGTTGCCATTGAGAAGTCCACAAGTATTGTTATCGGCTGTTCTATGACACTTTTCATGACGCGTGCTCTATTCGCCATTCTAGAGAAACCCAAGGGCAAATTGACATCCCAAAGAGCTTCAGCTTATGAGGTAATGATTTATAACCCAACAATTACAATTGTAAGATGTAAAATAGTGAACCTAGCCGCATTTGTAGCAGAACCCATAGAAGAAGGTGATCATGTGCATGACTGTGACAATTAGGTTGAATTTTATGATGATATACCCCCTGTGAAAGAGAATTCTTTGGCAGGAGGGGACATTCTTTTTATTTATGGTTCTTGGAAAATGTATCTGACTAGTAGGGAACAGCATTTAGGCACTGCAGTAGTAAGACACAGAATAAATGGAGAATTTGAGGTAGTGGCGCATGCAAGGCTACCATCTCACGTTTCAGCATAAGCGCAGAAATAGTTTTTTTTATTGACGTGTTTGAAAGACATGAAGGACAGCAAGTGACGGTGTAAAGTAACTCTGCATATGTGATGTCAACCTTGCATGCAGGGTTGGCACATTGGAAAAGGAGGGGCTCCTTCCGAGCAGACGACCCTCCAGTTGTGGGCACATCTACACCTCAAGTGTTCTGGACAGCTAATTTTTGGCCTTCTTCATTGGGCCCTCTCCCTATCCTTGTTCTTTCTGTCAGGAATTTGGGAGTACGGTTCTCTGCCACTCTGACCTTGGATGAGCAGGTCGGAGTGGTCTGTAAATCAGGACATTTTAAACTCAGAGTTCTCTGGAAAGTCCTCCCTTTCATTCCCACGGTCAGCCATGCACCTGTGGTTGGTGCCTTGGTCCTCAGCGTGCTGGACTACTTTAACTCATTATATCTAGCCCAACCAAGCTACCTTATTCGGCGTTTACAGCTACTCCAGAACGCTGCTGCCCATTCTATCATCCGTCCACCTTTTGGAGCCCATATGACCCCCTTGCTGCAACAATTCCACTGGCTCCCTGTTGCTCAGCGGATTATGTTCAAGTCCATGTGTATAGCACATTGGGCCTTCTATGGACTGGGAGCAGAATATCTGCAATTAAAATTCACTCCCTACCAACCCACTCGCACTCTTCGTTCTCAAACTGCCCGGTGGGTGGCATTCCCTCGTTTCAAGCTGGCCCGTAAGGGTGGCCGTGCCTTTTCAGTTGCTGCTGCAAGGGCATGGAACGACCTTCCCATTCCATTGCGCGACACCTCCAATCATCTTGCTTTCTGTCAAAGCTTAAAAACCCTGATTTTCTAACTACACTTCTAGTTCATATGCGGCAGTAGTCTCGTTTTGCCTCTTCAGCGCCAAGATGCCCCTTGGTGTACGTGCGCTCTTAAAAACATAACATAAGAAACAGTTCAGCATTCACACTTATTGGATAGACTCATTAAGGAACTACAACTCCCAGTAGCCATAGCGGTTGTAAAATGTGCAGCACATACTAAACAAACATATTTGATGTATTGCGGGAATGAAACCGCCAATGTAGAACCCAAAAGGGTTGCATATTCTCCAGAAATTTCAAGTTTTAATACTGAATATAGTAAAGAAAATTCAGTTGCAACCATCATAGTACAGCAGGGGTTTAATATGCTATCAATAACCCAATTAATAGAGATTCAGGGAAGCGCACCACAGGAAGATCAAGAACTCTGGAAACCAAGGGGATGTTCTTTATCCCCCACGGAAGCCTTATGGCGACAGGACAGCACTGGAAAGCCAGTGATGCCAGTAACTTTGTTGAAAGTTGTTAGGCGGAAACCTGTGCAGTTCCCTCTGGGACCACTGCAAAAGATTTAGGACTACAGGTGTTTGGCGGTGAACCCACTTGGTAGCAGTCTGTACCACACAGATTCACTTGGTAGCTGTGGCTGAGCAGTCAGACTTCCCTCAAGAAGAGTTGAGCAGTATGTGGAGTATACAAAATAGGGCAATCCTTCACAGCAAGACAAGCAAACAGGCAACGAGGCTTAGTGTAAAGATATTATAGTATTTATTTATAATGAAACATCTATGAAAAACACTATGGCACTTTCACGGCAAACAACTCAAACACAATTACTCTACGAAGAAGAAACGATCAATCCCCCTAGAAATAGTTCAATAAGTCTAGGTTCTACCGTAACCACTTATTTTCAGACAGAGGTGTATACCTCAACCCAGATGGCACTCGAATATTAGTTAGGACGGGAGAGAAAAAGATAGGCAGGTTACGAAATCAACACAGTTCAATACTTCACGGGCAAAATGTACGGTAAGAAGGCAAGAACCACAATAGATCATAAAGTTCAGAGGCACAGACCCACTCGGAGAGAGGCAAGGCACGATGTCCGAAAAAGTCTCTAGTGGAGATGCATTCAAGTCTTTGTAGCAAATTGTTATCAGCAGATTGAACCAGTTCAGAACAATAGATGAGAAAAGCTTGGAGGCGACCCAACAGAAAGGAGAGGATTAAGACACCTCACTCGGACCGATCGAAAGGGAAGCCAGGCGGACACGGTACCTTGTTGTGGAGGCCAGCTCTGGCGGGGGCAGTTGTTCCTGGTGGTGGATGCACGTCGGGTCTTTGCCAAGAGTAGAGAGGTTCTCGTCATCGAAGAAAAGTGAAGTCCGGTCCACCACCAGGGAAGAGACCAGCCGCGGAGTGCTCCGTCACAAGGCACCACCTTTTGGTCGCAGTACAGGGGTAGTGGCTATCCGGTTGCCGAGGTGCGCTGCACGGGCAATTCAACCACTGCGTCCTGAGGCAAATAAAAAGCAAAGGGGACTGGTTGTTCCCACAAGTCAGGGGAAGAGACTCTCCGGCAGGGAGATCTCCTCTGTCGTCGGGAAGTGGTGAGTCGGCTCAGCAGGGCTCCACCGGAGGTGTCATCATTGCAGGTCGGCTCAGCGTTACCCTCGTCGGATTCTTAGGTCCTGTGGCGACTTCTGAAGATCCAGTCCCAAAAGCCCTGCTTTTATGCAGAAAACCCCCATTCATTCAGCCTAGCTGTCAATCAACACATGCTGAGTGGTGAGCGGGAAGGTTCACCACTTGGGCCAATCACTCCAGAGTGCGACCGGAGTTGGCAAGGCAACTCGGTCCAGGGTGCCTAAACCCCCTCCCACTCCCCTGTGGTAACCCAGACAGAATGGCACCACTTTGGAGGGTCTCTGTACAGAGCCCGCCAAAAGTGGAACAAAGGGCTCGACCTTTGGTTTAGGAGTCACAGAAACGAACACAGACGCCATTTTACAAACCGAGTTCTGGCAGAAAATACTATCCGATAAACCTATTTAAGATAAGTAGATCGGTGGTACGTTAGAGATTAACGAGATAAAGTATCAATCTCCAACAATGGGACGAATCCCATATGGTTATGTCCGGGGTCGAACATAACAAGTAGTTTCCACTGCCACCAGCCAAAACTCGATGAGGGGGGACGGGACAGTGCCCGCTCGAGTAACAGATCCAGGAGTAATCGAATTACCCCTACTAGTACGTCCACAATAAGATGGTTGGTACTAGTCCTGTTAGTAAATTTAGGTCTAGTAAAGCCAATGGTGACTTTACATGCCCGGGGAGACAGTAGTCAGTACCCGGGTATGGAGTCTATGGTGGGGGTCTGCTAGGACGCCCCAGTGCTACGGCACATAGGGTGCAGTGTAACACACATAGAAAAACGTATGAGACCCTATGGAGTAAAAGACCCCATAGCCCATAGAACACATTGACATTCAAAGGAATTACACACATACATGTCCAAGAGTGGGAGGAAAAGAGTCTCACTCTTGGCAGGATGGAAAAAACAAACTCCCGAAATCCAGCAAAGCTGCTGGGGGACTCACTAGGTTAGGAAATTCAGCCTAAATAGAGAATTCTCCCGAACAAAAGTCACGCTTGAACAGCTGCATTACCTATGCATGTAACTAGATAACGTCTTGCAGCCAATGTTGCAGAAGACTGGTTCATTCCTAATTTGTTGGACCTTGTTGCACTGTTTATGGGGAATTGCATCGTGTGTCAAAGGTTTACTGCTGGGCATACATTGAGAACAATTAGAGGAGTCATACCTCACTCGAATGGTTCATTTCAGCATGTACATATTGACTATGGGCCTCATTACGAGGAAGGAGGTAGGGCCCGGTATTTCCCCATTCAAGGAACCCGGACCCGGTCCATCCCCATTCCCATTTGAGCCTCCAATGGGGAGTATGCTGTTAGCATGCTGGACCGCTCCTGGGACCCGCTAAGGACGTCTGGTAAAACCAGGCGTCCTTAGCGGGTCCCGCAAGCAGACCTCATAATGAGGTGGTAGGGGGTTAACGGGGCCGGCAGCTCTACCGGCCCGTTAACCTCCTACCGCCTTCCTCGTAATGAGGCCCTATGTCGATATGCTGCAGACATGTAATGGATATAGGTATCTATTATTGGTGGTGTGCCCCTTCTACAGGTGGATCGAAGTGGGTCCGTGTGCACACTCTGATGCCAGTTGCACAGCAAATATTTTAGTATTCAAAGTTGCCCGGGTTGGGGTGTTTGTGAAGTGCTAAGGTCCGATAATGGGCCATATTTTGTTAATGAGCTATTTCAACAATGTGCTCTTCTGCGTATCACCTGCAAGCAATCAGGACATATGAGAGAATCAACAGCCTCCTCAAAGAGAGGATCGCCAAGAAAAAGGGATGGCTGTATTGCCTACCCCTGGTCATATATTCCCTTCAGAATCAGAAAGGTTCGGACCACCACCTCACCGTGCACGAGCTAATAACAGGGCGTCTAATGAGAACACCCCTTACACCTCCGTTTAGGATTAGGAGTGATGCCCAGAGTGTAGCCAACACTCTAGGTGATGAAATCCACAATTATTTGACATGTATATTTTGACATGTATATTTATTTCATCTCAGATCAAGTCAAGCATCATGGGGATGGTTAAGGAACAAGTAAGAAGATAATTTGTCAACCAATCCAAGTCAACTATTACCACAACCTAGGTTATATGTTGAGGACCTGATCCCGATCAGAAATGTCACCCAGAAGTGGCATGAGCCCTGCTTTAATGGCCCATTCTATGTTGAGGGCATGTCCCCGTCAGCGGTCAAATATCAGGAAGTCAAGCTTGCATCTGAACGACGAGACCCTCCATCCCACAGTTGCTAATCCAGAAGCAAGACAAGAAGAAGAATTTCAGCATGTGCAGACTCGATCTATGACTAAGAAGATTGACGATAAAGCACCAAGTGATTAACGCATACTTTATTTGGACTGGTATTCAATAGACACTCCTTATATATTTTAGCAGGTACTGCAAGAGTTGCAGAGAAATTCCAGAGTTTGAAATGAACTTTTGTTTGAAATTAACTTTTAGAAATATAGTGAAGCAGTGGAAGAAAGATCAATATCAAGATTCATTTCATGGAGAATATCTGTTTTAGGTGATAAAAATACATGATACCTTCCAACAGTGACGTTCATAAGCTTGTGGTTGCTGTCTTTGTGTTTATGCTCCAATCTTACCCTGCTCTTGTTAGAAGAGACGTTAATATTCACACTTTTTTAGAGGATCCGAAAAACGGTCCAGTGAAAAGAAGACTCCTCATTGCTATATTTGAGCAAATTGTACAGTTACGTACAGTTACACATGTGAAAGAAGCTCAATGATTGTTTAGAAATGATTAATGAAGAAGACGACACGCTTATCGAGAGAACATGAGTTCAGCCAGCAGTAGGAAGGCACATGAAATGGCTGCCCAGATTTCTATGCATAATGTATATTTGCATAATTGTTCTAGTTGTCTTTTTGTTCCTTATTTTTCATAGTTTCTATCATCTTAATGGTACTGCTGAAGAATGAGTGTCTATGATTCTACCCTCTATGAATATTAATGATGACAGTTTCCTTGATCTCTATAAGTATATTTGGAGACATAAAAGAGATGCAGATCAAGATAATGAAGGGATAAATACCTATCTAGATAATTCATTTCACCTTGGGAATAACATATGGTACCAACTCATGAAGAATGTGGGGGAAAGAGCATCTGATGAGAGTTTCTATATATGATCTCTCATCCCCTATGCCATGAATACAGTAAGGACTTTCATTTCCAAGGAGGTATCAGCATACGATGCAAAATGCCTCAGTCATATTACAGCATGTGCTACCCGAGGACAGTTCCAAGGAAGTTCAGCAACCTTGCAATGGAGATCAAGATGGTTGTTTACATGCCAGGATGACTACATCAAGACAACACAAATGGAGAAGGAGCTTGGGTGGAAAAACTAAATGCTTGCATATTCTGCTGCAGGACAGGATGAGGTGATCATTGAAGAAATTAAAAGAAGGAATGTCCTGATGTGACGGTAATAGCACGATTGCCTGGATATTGGGAATGAGCACAGCTATTGATATATGGACGAGTGCATACCAAGAAGGGATGGGAAGAAGGAATGGTGTCCTGTGCAGCTCATCTGCTGAAGACGGACTACGTACAATAAGTGCAGAGAGTGAATGATGGAGGCTTAAAGTCATGGACCAAGCACTCCAAGTTACTGACATGGATGGAAGATGAATCAGGCCCAGTAGTTGTAATCCCATTGGTTAATTCAACATTATGTTTCCGAAGCCATGGAAAGAACCATGTGGGCTATAACAAAGAATGCAAAACCACAATTGACGTTCATGGAATGAGAGACGGGACAGCTGTCCTTATGGATCGATACTGGGATTGTGGATCCAGAGCCTATTTTAAGTTGCTGAAGGATTGCGGCAGAGTGTGTTCCCTGTTGCTCATCCATTTTCCAGCACTAGTGATCTAAACATTGGAGAATTTCCAAAAGTGGGTGACCATTTAAGAAAAAGAAGTTTGCTTGAATTACTCCGATGGACAAAAAGAGAACATTATTTCTCAGCCATATCAATAACAGCATATGAAACCATCCCTGATGAGCACAAATTGTTCAGCAACACTTCGATGATAATGACAGCTATATACATGCCTGGAATTCAAACAGTGGTGAATGCCAAGTGGTTGTAAATCCCCAAATGGGAACTTTTGCAGACAATCAATGCTAGCATAAAGAGATTCAACGTCATTAAAGAAGAGCTGAGGGCCATACAACTGATGACCCTCCAGAATAGATATGTCCTTGACGTGATCACAGAAATGGAAGGATGAGTTTGTGCCAAAATTGGGACATCATGTTGCACATTCACACCTTCTCATGATGGCCAGAATCAGACCTTGACAGAGGCCATAACGATATTGACAGACTGCATAACAAGAAGGAAAACAAGAAAGATGACATCGAAGATGACAGTCGTTTGCCTCTTTGTTCTCATAGATTCCTCAGTGGTTGGCAAATCTATTCAAGGTCCTTGGAGTAATACTGGTGCTAGTAATGCCCAATGCAAGAAAACAGCAAAAAAAGGTGGTAGGAATGAAGATCATGATTGATGTCAAAATGAAACAAACGCCAAGCAGCTGACTGATGACGCTGTCAGAAAATAAATAGAGGCGAGCATTACAGCATTATGAGGGAACAAAGTTTTTGTATCCAAATAATCATAAGAATGTGGGACGATGGGTTTATTGTACCCCAAATGGAAAATGTAACTACATGACATGGAGTGTAGATGAGCATGTCAAATTACGAGGCATGCTGTGGGAGGTGATGAAGATATGGAGACCTAAGAAATACTTCTCCAAGAGAAAATATCAGGATGTAGAAACAATTGAGGAGGTGGTTGAGGACTCGACCAGCGGGGGGAATGTAGTGGAGCAGCTGCATGCCTCTGCAGAAAACACCACCCCCCTTCCTCCCATATGTTGGAGACCTGAGACCATGCCATGTTTGACACCAGCAGTTGTGCCAATACCACAGTGTGTATTCGAGAGAAGATACCCATTGAGAAACCCCTACTAAATTAATTCATGAAGGGATGACAACCTAAGGGAGGAACTCCCTGAAGGAATATGAGAAAGAGCAGAGAAAAAAGCCAGTGACGTCGTACAAAGTATGCAGAAAGTCCCAAGATACTGATGTACAAAATGTATAGACCTTAAAGAAACTAATGATGAAATAAAGAATCAAGTGAACTTTAAAATACAAAGAATATTACTCATTCACAAAGTGCTTTAGAAAATCAACCATTCAATAAGTGTACAGATGCTGAAACGCAAGATTGACAAAGTCATCATAGGAGCTGGATATACGTAGTGAATAGAACACAGGCAAAGCCACCATTGTATAGAAGCTGGACATCGGTATCATGAATTTAGTAAGCCAGGACCCATGAAGCGGAAAAGGAAAGCTTTGTCGCAGCAATAATAAGCAGAATCGTGGAGCTGCAAGACAAGGATGTCTGCCCTGGAGTCAAGACTGAAGCAACCAAGGTCAGCTATCTATCTGGAAAGGAGCATACGTGTGATGGATGAATCATCCCTTGTTAAGGTGCAAAGAAAGAACACCAAGAGTGCCAAGTTTAATTCATATAAAGCGTTTAAAAGCTGCAAAATTGACAAAATCATGGTCTCCTGTCACATGAGCAAAGGATGAAAATAGAGTTCGAACTTGGAGTCCTACAACACGATAGTGAGTGCTCTCACTCCCATGGGCGATGAGAGATGGTGGGCTAATTGGGTGGGGAGGTAGTGTCATGCCCCATCTCCTTGCACCTAGGTCTGGGCTTACGTGCTGCTAAGTGAACCGAATGTTCCAGACCTGGCACAAGCATATTAGTAGTAGTCCAAATATAGTTTGAGGACCAATGAGA